>NW_027361818.1:15760000-17055000 GCF_039654945.1 Dendrobates tinctorius
GATGTGGTGAATTAGTCTCCAGAGGCTGTCTCGGCATTTCAGGAGCTTAAGCAAAAATTCACTTCTGCTCTGGTTCGATGGCAACCTGATGTTTCACTTCCATTTCAGGTGGAGATAGATGCTTCTGAGATTGGTGCAGGAGCCGTTTTGTCTCAAAGAGATCCATTAACCTCTAAGATGAATCCCTGTGCCTTCTTTTCTTGAAAATTTTGCCCATCTGAACGTAACCATGACGTGGGGAATCGGGAATTGTTGGCCATGAAGTGGGCATTTGAAGAGTGGAGACTGGTTGGAGGGAGCTAGACATCAAGTTGTGGTCTTCACCAACCACAAGAATTTGATTTATCTCGAATCAGCCAAGCGCTTGAATCCTAGACAGGCTGGGTGTGCCTTGTTTTTCACACGTTTTAATTTTGTGGTCTCCTTTCTTCCAGGCACTAAGAATGATAAGGCAGACACCCTTTCTAGGAGTTTCTTTGCGGATTCTCTTGAATTGACCGAACCTACTACCATTCTAAATGAGGGTGTAGTTCTTTCCGCCATCTCACCAGATTTGAGACGTGACCTGGAGGAATTTCAGGAGGACAAACCTGAACGATGCCCTATGGGAAAATTTTATGTCCCTGACCAGTGGAGGAGAAGAGTAATGTCTGAAATTCATTGCTCCACGTTAGCTGGTCATCAAGGTATTTTTGGTAACAGAGATTTGGTGAGTCGGTCTTTTTGGTGGCCTGCCTTGTCTCGTGATGTCAGGAATTTTGTGCAGTCCTGTGGGACTTGTTCTCGGTCCAAGCCCTGTTCTCGTTCTAGTGGTTTGTTGATGCCCCTGCCGGTGCACTGGAGGCCATGGACCCATATCTCAATGAAATTTTTTTCTCATCTCCCTGTCTCTCAGAGAATGACTGTTATCTGAGTGATCTGTGATAGATTTTCTAAGATAGTCCATCTTGTACCACTCCCAAAGTTGCCATCTTTTTCTGAGTTGGTGCCCTTGTTTTTACAACAGGTGGTTTGTTTGCACAGTATTCCTGAGAACATTGTGTCGGACAGAGGAGTCCAGTTTGTTTCCAGATTTTGGAGAGCTTTTTGTTCCAAACCGGGAATTCAGTTATCTTTCTCCTCTGCATTTCAACATCAGACCAATGGGAAGACTGAAAGAAGAAACCAGACTTTAGAATTCTATTTGAGATGTTTTAGATCTGCTGATCAAGATGACTTGGTCTCATTTTTGCCCTTGGCTTAATTCATGCTAAAAAATAGGGCTAATTCTGCCACTTTGATGTCTCCATTTTTCTGTAACTTTGGATTTCATCCTCGATTTTCCTCGGGGCAGGTGGAAGCTTCGGCCTGCCCAAGTGTGGATTCTGTGGTAGAGAGAATGCAGCAGATTTGGGACCAAGTAGTGGATATGTTGTCCCACTCTCAGGAAAAGGCCCAACAGTTGTCCAACCGGCATAGGACCATTGGTCCCCGATTTAAAGTGTGTGATATGGCTTGGTTCTCCTCAAAAAATATTCCTATGAAAGTTGCGTCTCCAAAATTCAAGCCAAGGTTCATTGGACCTTAAAAGATTTTGGAAATCCTTAACCCCGTTTCTTATCATTTGGCTCTTCCAGTTACGTTTAAGATTCATAATGTTTTCATAAATCCTTGTTGAAAAGGTTTGTGGAGCCAGTGGTTCCCATGGCGGCACCACCTGACCCTGTATTGGTTGAGGGTAAATTGGAGTATGAGGTAGAAAAGATATTGGATTCTCATCTGGCTATACGGAAACTCCAGTACATAGTCAAGTGGAAAGGTTATGGCGAGGAGGATATTCTTGGATCTCTGCTTTTGACATTCATGCCGAGATTGGTTCGTGCTTTTCACCGGGCCCATCCTGATCAGCCTGGTGGCGTGGATGAGGGCTCGGTGACCCCTCCTCAAGGGGGGTACTGTTGTGAATTCTCTGGATCTGACTTATGAGTTGGGACTCCTTCTGGTGGTTACTGCAGCTAGTGGAGCTGGCCAGGTGGATAGAAGTCTGCCACCTGACGACTATGATTGGAAATCAGGGGTTACTGACTGGGAGGATATAAGTGAGCAGGCTTCCCTCAATTGTTGCTGATGATTAGTTTCTTCCTGTGCATCCTGAGGTCTGCTGTCTCCTGCCTGTTCCTACATTTTTCAGTTAAGCTGTTCATTTGCTAATCCTTTACATCTGTTCTGGTTTTGCCTCTTTCTGATTTGCTGAGCGGGTTCAGTGTGCTCACTGCTGTGGCTGTGCTGGACCCTGATCCATATGTTACAGCTTGTGTCAGTTTGTTCAGTCCCCTGGTATATTGCTCTCTTTTGATTTGCTGCCAGTTCACACCAGAATGCTGATATAGTGGGGGAGAGGTCTTGAGACCTCAGTGTTTTTTGTAAATCAGTCAGTCACAGAAATCCCAACGTTTCGGCCTAATAGGCCTTTATCAAGGGTATTATCTAACTAAGATAACAATAACATCAAATTAGAAAATCCGATTAGGAAAAATAAGATTGTATCAGTAATTATTCCATACCATAAGAATTAATGACAGACATCTAATAAAGAAAATAAAAGAAACCACAAATCAAATGGACATCAATAAATGAATACAAATATATCTTAAATAATACACAGAACGGATTCCATATGTTGAATAGCAATGTATTAATTGCACAGATTGACTAATTCAAAATGAGACAGGATGCAGCCTAAAGCAGGATCAGGGCATCACAGAAGTAGTGCACCAAGAGATCATTAAGTGGGTACCTGTGTGACCTTATGTTCCAATTTCAAAGTTATCTAAATGAGGAAAAAGAGGAAAAAGTGTATTGAGTTGAACACAAGATATACCCCAGGAAGACAAGTAAGATTGAAAATAAGTGTCTATTATTCACCAACCTTTATCAGGAATTGAAGGAGAACCAGGGACCATGCCGCCGCCTAATGAGTCTGTGTGTGTGAGGGGTGGGGAAAACATATCCTTTTAATACCCCCTAGTAAGATGAAAATACCGGCAGCTGTGTGCCTGGAGGACGCGCGCTAGTGCATCCGTCGCGCGCATGCGCTGTCACTCTTACAGGACGGAAATGGGGAACAAAGTCTCTGAAAACCGGAAGTGTGGCATGTTAACACTTAAAAACTGAGCGCATGTGCTGTCACTCTCACAGAACGGAAGTGGGGAGCAGATTATCCGAAAACCGGAAGTGTGGCATATTAACGCTTAGTAACTGTTAGGGTCAGCGGAACGCACCAAATATAAATAATAGTAGGTGCGTTCGCCGCCCGGGGTCCACCGTGCGGTAGATGACAAGACCGCTGCTGAACAATGGCAGATGCACCTAATAGGTGCAGGACTGCGCTCGGGTTAACGTCACCCAAACGCTAAAGCAAAGGCACAGGCCCTGTTAGCGTCACAGAGACCTGCGTGTGGCGTCGCAGCCGCGAACACCAATAGTTGCTGTTGCTACAGCGCAGCGGCAGAGAAAAGCCGCAAGCGTCGGCCCCGAGGACCAGGCGCCGGCGGACGCTAGTGTAGGTGTGGAGCAAGTGGCGTGTAGCTTGCCACAACCCTGGAGCTGACTATTCACACTCGGTCACCACTCGTAATATCAGAGGGTAGGGGTTTCAAATGAGTCAGACACCAGTTCATACATCCATCACCATACACACACAGAATAATATGCTACACTAGCGCATCGCCGAGCCGCCATGCGGGCTTTTTATAGCGATGCGCTTCCGGGACCTTCCATTAGCTTGGGAAGGACCAATCAGATCCGACAAAGGACCTGAGCATGTGACCCCTGCTCTCCAGTGAGAGGTCAAGTTGCGGGCATGCCCAGTAGCACGGCATGAGGACTTAGCCTCAGGAGCAGTTCCCTGCAGAGCAGGTTGCGCTGCTATTGCTGCACCAGAGGTGCCAGCAACATCCAGGCTCTCAGAGCGAGTCTGAGCAGCAAGCCCAGCTCGCCGTGATTGCTGAGCAGGAGTCTGAGCGGTCGGAGGAGAATGGGAGACCGCAGGATGTCTGGCTCTGGATTCCCGCTGTGCAGTGCCAGGAATCCGACGCCTAACATTACCCCCCCTCCGAGGGTCCCCGCCCCCTCTGAGCCTCACTGCGCTCAAAGGCCGCGATCAGGAGCAGTGCATGAATGTTTTCCACCAGGTCCGAGCCTCGGGACCATGACCCTTCCAGTCCACCAAATAAAATTTTTTGCCACGGACAAACCTGCGCCCCACGATGGCGTTAACCTCAAACTCGTCAGACGATAAGTCTGATGACCCGGCAGGTGACTCAGGAAACCGGATCATGTGAACTGGTTTGAGGAGGGACACATGGAACACGTCCGAAATGGCCAAATGTGGAGGAAGAGCCAGGCGGTAGACCACCGAGCTAAGTCGCTCAAGGACCTTGAATGGTCCAATGTATCGCGGTGTGAACTTGGGAGACTCGACCCGCAGTTTAATATTTCGGGTAGAGAGCCATACCATGTCGCCAGGGGAGAAGCTTGGCGCGGGCCGCCGATGCGAGTCGGCGGACGCCCTCATCCTTTCTTTAGATGCCCGGATAGCATCCTGAGTGCAATCACAAATGTCCCGGGCCTCCACTGCCCAGTCTGCCACCCTGGAGTCAGTGGAGGACACTGGCATCGGGACAGGGACGCGTGGATGTTGACCGTAGTTTAAGAGGAAGGGCGTCTGTCCAGTGGAATCAGCCACCGCATTGTTTAGGGCAAATTCAGCCCAAGGTAGCAAGGATGCCCAGTCATCCTGCCTGGCAGAGACAAAATGCCGTAGATAGGTGACCAAGGTTTGATTGGCTCTCTCGACCAAGCCATTCGTCTCGGGATGGTAGGTGGAGGACAGATTTAGCTCGATGCTGAGTAGGCTGCAGAGCTCCCTCCAAAACCGAGACGCAAACTGGGGACCTCGGTCACTCACGATTTTGTCCGGCATGCCATGCAAACGGAATACGTGCTTAATAAACAAAGTGGCCAGACCTCGAGCGGAAGGCAGGCGTGCGAGTGGCACCAGGTGCACCATTTTGTAAAAATGGTCGGTGACCACCCAGATGACCGTACTGCCACCAGACTTGGGCAGGCCAACTATGAAATCCATGCCAACCATCTCCCACGGTCTATCCGCCACTGGCAGGGGAAACAACAGCCCTGCCGGCCTCTGTCTAGAGGGTCTGTTCCGGGCACACGAAACACATGCTTGCACGTATTCCTTGACATCTCGAGCCATATGTGGCCACCAATATGACCTTGCCAGGAGTTCGGCGGTCCGTTTATTACCAAAATGGCCACCCACCCTGGAGGCATGTGCCCAGGCGAGGACCACCGGCCGTAGCTGAGGAGGCACCAAGGTCTTGCCCGGTGGTACCGACTCGAGAGCAACTGGAGCCACGGTCGTAAAACTCTCCGGTGGGAGAATTAACCGAAGCTCAGCTTCTCCTTCTTCCGCTGAGACCACTGAACGTGAGAGAGCATCCGCACGGACGTTCTTCTCTCCAGAGAGGTAGTGGAGGGTGAAGCGGAATCGGGGAAAGAAGAGCGACCACCTGGCCTGACGGGAATTCAGGCGTTGGGCCGTCTGTAGATAGACCAGGTTTTTATGGTCCGTATATACCTGAAAGGGAAACCGGGCTCCCTCCAGGAGATGTCTCCACTCAGAGAAAGCCAACTTCATGGCTAGCAGCTCCCTGTCGCCGATGGAGTAATTCTTCTCCGCCGGTGAGAAGGTTTTGGAATAGAAGAAGCAGGGATGCTTCCGACCTTGAGCATCCTTTTGATAAAGGACTGCTCCTGCACCGACGGAAGAAGCGTCTACCTCAAGGATAAACGGCTTATCCACGTCGGGACGATGTAATATGGGAGCGCCAGCAAAATGTGATTTTATAGCCGAGAAGGCCTTGGAGACATGTTCTGACCAAGCATTGGGGTTAGCTCCCTTCTTGGTGAGAGCAACCAAAGGAGCCACCAGTGTGGAAAAGTGTGGTATGAACTGGCGGTAGTAATTCACGAACCCCAAAAAGCGCTGCACCGCTTTGAGGGAATGGGGTTCCTGCCAGTCCATTACCGCTTGTAGTTTGGCAGGATCCATGGCCAGCCCCTGGGCCGAGATGATTTAGCCCAGGAACGGCAAGGACTCCTGCTCAAACTGGCACTTCTCCAGCTTGGCAAATAGCGAGTTCGCCCGCAGACGGTCGAAGACCCTGCAGACGTCTCTCTGGTGGGTGGTCAAATCTGGCAAAAAGATGAGTATGTCATCCAGATAGACCACTACCGAGGTAGAGAGCATGTCGCGGAAGACGTCATTGACAAAATCTTGGAAGACAGCTGGCGCATTACAAAGGCCATAGGGCATAACCAGGTATTCGTAATGGCCATCCCTGGTATTAAAAGCTGTCTTCCATTCGTCTCCTTCGCGAATGCGGATCAGGTTGTATGCACCCCGCAGATCTAATTTAGTAAAGATCCGGCCCCCCCGCAACCTGTCAAATAACTCCGAGATCAACGGTAGAGGGTATTTGTTTTTAACCGTGATAGCATTGAGACCCCGGTAGTCAATGCAGGGGCGTAACTCTCCGTTCTTCTTCTGTACGAAGAAGAACCCTGCACCAGCCGGCAACACCGATTTTCTGATGAAACCCCTAGCCAGGTTCTCCCGGATATATTGGGACATAGCCTCCGTCTCAGGGAGTGATAAGGGGTAAACACAGCCTCGGGGAGGCTCTGTGCCTGGCAGGAGATCAATCGGGCAATCATAGGAACGGTGCGGCGGGAGCGTCTCCGCAGACTTCTTAGAGAAGACGTCCGCGTACTGGTGGTAGGGTTTGGGGAGCGCGGAGAGATCCGCAGGCACTTCAGTGGAAGCCACCTGAATGCTGCCCCTCAGGCACCTTCCCTCACAGTCCTTGCCCCAGCCCAGTATCCTCCCCGAAGCCCAGTCAATATGAGGGGAGTGGCAACGAAGCCAGGGAACTCCGAGGAGCACCTGATCGATGTCATTGGGCATAATAAGCAGGGACAGAGTCTCCTGATGTGAGGGTGAAATAGAGAGTCTGAGTGGGACTGTCTGATGGGTCACCTGAGATGGTAACAGCGCCCCATTTACCACCCTAATGGTCAGAGGTTGGGAGAGTAACACCAGAGGGATAGCGTGTCTCTGGGAAAAAGTCGAGGACATAAAGTTCCCCTCGGCCCCGGAATCCAGGGTGACCTCTGCCTCCCAGGTGGAGGACCCACTCTCTAACGTACCCCAGAACACCGGTTTGGGTGAAAAGGGTCCCACCTTGGACTGACCACCACCTACGGCCACTGAACGTGGTCGTCTTTTCGGCCGCTGAGGGCATGTGCCAGCCGAGTGGCCAAACTGTCGGCACTGATGACAGCACACAGAGCTTCGCATCGGACGCGACTTAGTGCCGGTGTGAGACACCTCCATAGGCTCAGAGGAAGGGAGCTCCTATGCGGGATATATCAGCGGCTCGGTAAAGGTGGGAGCCAAATTAACCCTACGTCTGGATTGCGCTCGTTCCAACCCGCGCTCCGTGAAGTGGAGATCAATGCGGGTGGAAACGGCGATCAACTCCTCCAGACTTGTGGGAATTTCCCTAGTAGCTAGAGCATCTTTTACGTGCTCAGCCAGGCCTCTCCAAAACACCGGGACCAACACTTTGTCCGGCCACTCTAACTCGGAAGCCAGTGTCCGAAACTGGACAGCATGATGGCTAACCGAAAGTGACCTGTGACGGCCGTCTGCGAATCTGGGCTGCAGTGGGGACAGCACCCCGAGTAACCCCGAGACCCTTAACCCCTATACAGGGATCTGGAATTGTAGCAAGGCCCAGGAGGTAGCTGTCTAGATTAGCAGTGGACCAGAGCAGGACGGCCACCAAGGGGTCAAAACTAAAACCCGTAATCAAGGTCAGGATGCAGGAGTCTGAGATCAGGGCGCCGCAGAGGCACAAAATCAGCAGACAGAGGGAGAGTCAAAAGTCCAGGCCAGGGTCAGTAAAACCAGGAGGGCAGCGAGGTACAGAATCAGCAGGCAGAAGGAGAGTCAGGAATCCAAGCAAAGGTCAGCATCAAAAAGTCAGAAGAGAGGCGGAGGTACAAAAACGGCAGGCAATAGAATGGTCAAGAATCCAGGCTGAGGTCAGAGTATACACTATAGAAATTCACACAGTAACACGCAGGGGAACCAAGAATATATCCGGCGGCTTGCAAGACCAGTCCCCAGGTATTTGAGGGATCAGGTCCTCCCTCACAGGTTCCCGGCCCGATGATGTAACCAGGACCGCCCCCGGACCAGGCCAGATGGACATGCAGTAAGCCCTACATGACTGACAGAGGGGCGGAGCCTGCGCCCACCAGATGCCTGTGCAGGAGCCCCCTCTCTGCCACCACCCTCACCCTGGAGCGAACCACGGCGCCTCCCAGTGGCTGAGGCAGGAATAGCCGTCCCCGAGTCCGACGGCGATGTGACGGTCCGGCGCCCCCGAGTGGCCGAGACCGGAACTGCAGGCCCTGAGTCTGGCAGTGACGTCCGGCGCCTCCTAGTGGCAGACGCTGGAACAGCAGGCCCCGAGTCCGACGGCGACGTGACGGTCCGGCGCCCCCGAGTGGCCGAGACCGGAACTGCAGGCCCTGAGTCTGGCAGTGACGTCCGGCGCCTCCTAGTGGCCGACGCCGGAACAGCAGGCCCTGAGTCTGGCTGTGACGTGACATGACCCTTGTGTTAAGGATAACAGTTGGAGAGCCGTATCGTGTGTGACCCGTGGTCCCAAGAAGACTTGCTTCAGAGCCGCGAGGAACTGAGCAGCTCCCTGTACCACGTGATCATCACGTTCCCACAATGGCGTGGCCCACTGTAATGCCCGGCCAGACAACAGGGAGACAATAAATCCCACCTTAGCCCGCTCTGTAGGAAACCGTGCAGCCAGCAACTCCAGCTGAATAGAGCATTGACTAACGAATCCCCTACAGGAGGTACTATCACCCGAAAACTTATCGGGGAGCGGGAGGCGAGACATTGTCAGCGAGGGCAAAAGTGTGGGCGCATGTGAGACAGCCTCAGCGACTGTCTGAGCAGCAGCTAGCGCAGCATTCGCAGCTGAGTTGGTGCTCTCAATAGCCGCCAACCTGCTCTCCAGCTGCCGAATGTAGCGCTGCAGCTGCTGCACGTCTGCCATTGCCAGCCAGACCCTGGCGCTAGTGTAATGTTAGGGTCAGCGGAACGCACCAAATATAAATAATAGTAGGTGCGTTCGCCGCCCGGGGTCCACGGTGCGATAGATGACAAGACCGCTGCTGGACAATGGCAGATGCACCTAATAGGTGCAGGACTGCGCTCGGGTTAACGTCACCCAAACGCTATGCGGGCTTTTTATAGCGATGCGCTTCCGGGACCTTCCATTAGCTTGGGAAGGACCAATCAGATCCGACATAGGACCTGAGCATGTGACCCCTGCTCTCCAGTGAGAGGTCAAGTTGCGGGCATACCCAGTAGCACGGCATGAGGACTTAGCCTCAGGAGCAGTTCCCTGCAGAGCAGGTTGCGCTGCTATTGCTGCACCAGAGGTGGCAGCAACATCCATGCTGTCAGAGCGAGTCTGAGCAGCAAGCCTGTCTCGCCGTGATTGCTGAGCATGAGTCCGAGCAGTCGGAGGAGAATGTGAGACCGCAGGATGTCTGGCTCTGGATTCCCGCTGTGCAGTGCCAGGAATCCGATGCCTAACAGTAACTAAGCGATGTGTCAACAAAGCTACAGTGCGCATGTGCTATGTGTGAAAAAATGCTATAAAATAGTAAATAAAAAAGGAGGTGAATAGCACAAACTTGTTGAAACTGTATAAATCATATATCTAACAATAAATGTAAAAATAAGAATGTCTATCAGGCACCAATATATGTATGTATTTATATATCTGATATAACTGGGTTTAACACATTAACCCATAAAAGGGGGAAGAAAGGGAACAATCACCAATTGATAGAAAACCTGGAAGTGAGATGCCCTCAATCCGCAATTAGGTCTGAAAAGAAAAAAAATGTTTTTTAAAAGAAAAATCATAAATGTTGCCACTCTAATTAGAACTTAAATCTGTATATACTGTATATCCTTTAAACAATATATATGTGCACACAAACCCATAGACATACACACAAACCCATAGGCATACACACAAAATAAGGGTGCGCACCCATGTAGTCTATACACACATAAAAAAGATATACTAATAATCACTTATGCAAATCACTTATATATATAGAGAGAGATAGAGAGAGAGAGGGAGTATAGCTATGCAAGGAGGCTAAAGCACAGCAACGCCACAATGTTTACCAAAAGGGCGTCAAAAAAGTAGAAGAAAAGCTAAATAATAAGAAATAATCAATAGAAAACTTCATACTCTCTATTGAGACCTAAGGGTTCCAGTGTTTGAAGAACAAATATCCAATACACCTCGCTTTTAACCTTTGTATTCTATTGCCACCTCGTCTTGCCAATGGAATAGTATCGATAATTTGATAGCGGAGTTGGGAAATGCTAGGGTTTATGGGAAATAAAATGAGCTGGAATGGGTAATAAAGTTCTTTTACAGGGAATGGTCGATTTATGTTGTGAAATGCTGTCTCGGATATGTTGTTGCTGCACAGTCTCACCAACATATCCGAGACCGCATGGACATTTGATTAGATAAATCACATCTGTAGAATTGCAACTGAAATAATCCCTGATTGGAAAAATCTTCCCAGACCTAGGATGACTAAACGTGTCGCCTTTGGTAATAGTGGAACATTGTAAACAATGTAAACATGGAAATGTCCCTTTGCGTTGTGACCGGACATATCTCTGTTTTCCTTGTATGCAAGAACAACCAATGTCCGCTGCCTGTGCGCGGGTCTGGTCCTGTGGCTGCGCTTCATTGATGATGTCTTTTTCATCTGGGAGGTGATTCTTGTCATCAACAGTTTTTAAATAATATTAATAAAAATGAGTTCTATTTACATTTCACTGCTACTACTAGTAAGGTCGGTGTACATTTTTTGGACCTCAATATTTTTGTTGACTGTGGCAAAATTCAAACTTGCACTTACAATAAACCCACTGATTCAAATAGTTATATCTCAAAGACTAGTTGCCATCTCCCAAGATGGCTGCTTAATGTCCCGCGCAGCCAATTTATGAGAGCACATCGTAATTGCTCCAGCCCCACACAGTATGACTGTGAGGCAAATGCTCTTACCAAAAAATTTTTGGACAAAGGGTACGATTATCAGCATTTAAAAGATACCCAAGTCAATTACTGTGTACTAACCAATTAATAGAGGAAGAGGATCCTAAAGAAACCGAGCAGATAACTGTACCAATCATTACACAATACAATTCAAATATTCACTTATTCAAAAAAATTGTTAATAAACATTGGGTCTTCTAAAAGAAGATAAGATAAGATAATTGGAGATAAATAAACCGAGTGGACATAATAATGAGGTGGAACTGTTTGGTTTTGATTAACATCATCTGTTTGTACTAGCTATTCATTGCTGAGCCAAGGGTATTTAACCCCACCGAGTGCACGATGAGCCATCCCCGAGGAAGGAATCCCTGCTATTTCAAAACGAGTTGGAATTTTGGCTCAAGCAGCGCTCTTGTTATCAGACATCACATGACTGCGCGCGCCATGTGGTCTGGATTATCATCGCAGGTCCTGCCGGACTCACACCACGCTGACCGTGGGTGTCTACAATCTATAATGCGGCTGGTATGCTGACCGCCGTTGGACTGTGTGTACTCTGGTGAGCGATCATTTATGCTCTTTTCCCTGCTCTCACGCCAATCACGCGGGATCTATCACTATCGGAGAATTATCGGACGTTTGCCTGCACCTGGAGCCTGTTACCAACCGGAACAGAGCTCGGTGATTTATTTGTTTTTTTTATCTACTGATTGAGAGACTTCCTAAACGTTAGCAAGTATATGCCGCTGGCTTCTACCGCTTAAAAGTCCGCTCTCAGCGGTGAATCTACTGCTTAAAATTCTGTTCACACTAGTGAACCACAGGGCGTTTCCCACTGCACTCCTATTCAGAGGTAATAGTCACAGTGGGGGTAGGTGCAAGTTACATTTATAGCACTTTATGGTTCCCCCAATGTGTTCGTTTCTGTTTTTATTTATGTCTGCATAGTTATATGATAGGTGTTTCTAATTAACTATTAGAACGCAATATCGACCATGTTCTTAGTCAGTAGAGCCTAACCCGGACACTTCACTTTTTTTTTTTTTAAAACCTATGTTTTGTTCTGTCTTTTTTGTAGTTTGATCCATGAATACTCAGTATCTTCTAGCAATTAATGCTTATGAGTTTATTGTCTTGATCCTACAGCTAACTATATATATATATATATATATTTATTCTCCATTGATTCACAGCGCGAGTATCATCTTGTTTTAATAGAATACATAGGTTAAAAGAAAGCGAGGCTGTGATGGTGTGATATGTTATGTGGATGTCATTTTTTTTGTATATTCCTATTTTTCCATTTCAGTTGTTTTCAAAGTGTTTCTCTTATTACATTGTCAGTCTACAGCCTCACTGTATCTGTTTCTTGATGACCCCCTGTAGTGCATTAATCCCTAAGGCCCTTTGTTCTCCTCTAAGGCCCTTTGTTCTCCTCTGGGAGGCCTGGAAACCAGCCCCAACTTGTTTGACTACCCCTGGACAAGGAAGGGGGTGGAGAGAGAACAGGAGCTGGGCAAGTCAGTTCCAGTGTGGACTGGATCGTGTAAAAACTGCATTTCAGAGAGAAGGACCCATTTTTTATCCTCTGGTGATAGAGTTTTGGAATCTCGTTTCCCTGGACATTTTTCCTGTTACTGGACTGCATTCTTATTCTGGACTATCTTATCCTTTGTGTGGTGGACAGAATATGGACCTTTTCGTATTTTTGCCTGAATAAAGGTCTTGGAATTGTTCACTCTTCGCTTGCTCTGTTGATTGTGTGATACCAGAGAAGGACCCCGTGACAACTGGTGGCAGCAGTGGGATCAACAGAGCGTAACCCAATGGCGAATCATCCACAGAGTGAGTACAGAAATTGGACTGTATGCAGTTTACAGGAGAGAGCCAGAGACCTGGGCCTGAACTTCCAGGGACTGACTAAAGAGGCCTTAATCGTTCAACTGGTGGGCGCTAGCCCGGTTACCTCCTCCCAGATGTCTGAAGGACGAGCACAGGAGACAGGGATCCCCTTCCAGAAAAGCCAGTGGTTGGTGTGGTATGAAAAAGAGATGGCGGTTCTGGGCCCCGGTGTCTCTCAGGAGTACAAGGAGGAGGCTGCCCACCAGGCACAGCGGAGACAGGAAGCAATGGAGCTTGAAAAAGGGAGTACCGCAATGTGGAGTGTAGCCCCAACAATCCGGGAGCCTGTACGGATCACCTGGACAGAGTTTAAGCCATTTGATGAGGCTTCCGGAGATGTGGAGGGGTTCTTCAAAGACTTTGAGCAGCAGTGTGCTGTGATGGAGGTGCCCCACTCTAGCTGGATGCGTTTGTTAGTGGGGCTCCTGAACGGAAGCATGGCGGAGGCTTAACGAACCATTGATGCACTGCGGAATCGGGATTATAACATTGTAAAGCGGACTATCCTGGATTACCATGCTATCACCCCAGACTCATATAGGGCCAAGTTCCGAGACCTCCCATGCACCACGGGGGGATCGTTTAGGATGTATGCACATAAGATGTCCGAGGCATGTCGGAGATGGCTGGAAGCAGAAAACGCCTTTACTGTGGAAGATGTTATACAGGCGTTCCTTATAGAACAATTTCTTGCCAAGTGCCCTGCAGAGGTACAGGAATGGGTCCGGGAGCGCACGCCGTGTACCGTGGATAGAGCTGCAGCCCTGGCCGATGAAGCCCTTACTATCCGGCCGCAATGAAGGAGGCTTCTGGACAATGAACCACGGCCTGCCCCTCCAATTATATCTGCCCTTCCACCTAGTCGCAAGCCGATGACAATCACGCCTCACAATCCTAGGCCCCAACAGTTCCGACCACGACCTGGGGGTCTCACAGAGAGGAGGTGTTATGGGTGTGGGCAACCTGGACATTTGCAGTCTGGCTGTCCCTCCAGGATTCGGAGGGAGCCCCACGCAGCCCCACCTCGTCCAGTGCATCTTGTACACTCCACCACACCTGAGGAAGAGCTACCACCACCCCCACCAGAGTGGACCACTGACCATGGCACAATAGATACCCCTCCTGGAGTGTACGGACTATGGCCTCTATCCTTTAGCTACTCAGAGCAACGGCAACGCCACCTGCAGGATGTCTATATTGATGGATACAAAGTGTCAGGATTTAGAGACACGGGGGCATTCTTGACTATCACTGACGCCCGTGTGGTTCGGCCCGAGGCAATTTACCAGGGTCCGGGAATTCCCATTGTCCTGGCGGGGGGTGCCTGCAAATATATACAGCGAGCTTCTGTGCATTTGGATTATGGTTGTGGAGAAAAACTGTGTTTGATTGGAGTTATGGGAGGACTTCCTGCAGATATCCTCCTTGGGAACGACATAGGGGAGTTACAGTGCCAATTTGTGGGAGCAGTCATCCGACTACAGGCCCTTCAAGCACTACGTCATCCGGACCCCACCGGGGAGCAACCACCACGAACCGCATCATAGTCGGTAAGCAATACTTTCGCTGCTACTACATTGGGAGAGTCTTGGGACAGAGAGGAGTTTAGGAGAGAAATAGAGGGTGACACTACCTTAGCAGCCCTTAGGCGAAAGGCAGAAACTGGGCACTTGGGAGATAATGGGGATGGCTTCACTCGAGAAAACGGACTGTATTATCGTGTAACAAAGGGCAGTGACCAGGGCAACCCTGACGCAACGACCAGGCAACTCATTGTCCCTCAGAAGTACAGGGCACAGCTACTTCAACTGGCCCATGACATCCCCTTGGCTGGGCATCAAGGGAGAAAAAGGACTGAAAAGAGACTCACCCAAAATTTTTACTGGCCGGGCGTCTCGCAGTCGGTAGCCCATTATTGCCGCACCTGCGATGTGTGCCAGCGAATGCGGCATCCAGGAGTTCGACATAAGGTACCCCTGCAATCCCTGTCCATAATTGAGGAACCATTTCAACGTGTAGCCGTCGACATCATATGTCCTCCGGCCCACCCCAGCAGGTCGGGGAAAAAATATATCCTGACCGTGGTGGACTATGCCACTAGGTATCTTGAAGCTGTGGCCCTGTCCAGTATTACAGCAGTAAAGGTAGCCGAGGCCCTTGTTACCATCTTTACCAGGGTAAGGTTTCCTAGTGAAATATTGTCGGATCAAGGCACTCAGTTCATGTCAGATCTGGTCCAGTCCCTATGGCATACCTGTGTTGTGTTCGAGCCATTAGCACCACCCCATACCACCCGCAGACCAACGGACTATGTGAACGCTTTAATGGAACCCTAAAAAATATGCTGAGGGCTTTTGTTGACGTTGAAAAAGACTGGGAAAAGTACCTGCCACATCTCCTCTTCGCCTATCGGGAGGTTCCCCAAGAGTCCACAGGGTTCTCTCCCTTCGAACTACTGTTTAGCCGGAAGGTCCGTGGGTCTCTCACTCTTCTGAAAGAACATTTTGAGGGATACATCTCAGATACTGGAATGCCCATCGTTCCCTATGTTCTAGAGCTCAGAGACCGTCTCGCCCAGCTAGCTACCTTCGCTAAAGAACATCAGCGAATGGCCCAGTCCAGACAAAAAACCTGGTATGACGGTAATGCCAGGAACCGGGAATTTATGGAAGGACAGCAAGTGCTCATGATTACTGCTTCCCCTGCCAACAAGCTTCAAGCAGTGTGGGAAGGCTCTTATCAGGTTGTCAAGAAAATTAATGACACTAACTATGTTATTGCCCTGGACTCTAGTGGTCAACGACAGAAAACCGTCCACATTAATATGCTGAAAGACTACCACAACCGATCTCTGCCTGTTCTAGCTGTCTGCCACTCCCCTAGTGATACCGCTGACGACGAGTATCTCCCAGATCTCCTCCAGGTTGCCCAAGCAGATATACAAAAGGACGATATTGTTGCCGTACTAAGGCCAAGGGCTGCTGCTTTCTCCTCAAAGCCGGGGAAGACTACTCTCACCAGTCACCATGTGGAAACCCCCGGACAACGCCCCATCCAGCAGGCTGCCTACCGGGTTCCAGAGGCTGTTCAAGGCATGATAAAGAACGAACTGGAGGAGATGAAACAACTGGGAGTTATTCAGTCATCTCACAGTTCTTGGGCCTCTCCTGTCGTCCTGGTCCCCAAGAAGGATGGTACAACACGATTCTACATTGATTATAGATGACTAAATGATGCCACCAAGAGTGATGCTTATCCCATTCCCAGGATTGATGATCTATTGGATCATCTGGCCAGTGCCCAATTTGTGACCACGTTAGACTTGAGCAAGGGGTACTGGCAGATACCCCTAACGGAGGATGCTCGGGAGCGCTCAGCCTTCATTACTCCATTTGGGCTTTATGAGTTCCTGGGAATGCCCTTTGGGATGAAAACTGCCCCCGCTACTTTCCAGAGACTGGTGGATCGACTGTTACAACAATGTCAGGACTTTGCCTGTGCTTACTTAGACGACATTTCCATTTTTAGCACAACCTGGGAGGAACATCTTAAACACTTGGGCATTGTGCTTGACTGTATCCTTACTGCAGGACTGACCATTCGCCCTGATAAGTGCCAAATAGGGATGGCTGAGGTGCAGTACCTCGGGCATAGAGTCGGGGGTGGGACACTTAGGCCTGAGCCTGCCAAGGAAAGGAAGCCATTAGCAACTGGTTTAGACCCCAGACTAAAAAGCAGGTACTTGCATTTTTAGGAACTGCGGGTTACTATCGCAAATTTGTTCCCAACTTCAGCACCTTGGCCAAGCCCCTAACTGACCTGACCCGCAAGAACATGCCTAGGAATGTGACGTGGACGACGGCATGCGAGGATGCCTTTTCAGCGTTAAAGACTGCCCTCGTCACTGCTCCTGTCTTGGCTGCCCCGGATTATAAACGCAGTTTCCTTGTGCAGACAGATGCATCCACCTTTGGGATTGGGGCAGTACTCAGCCAAGTGAACGCCGCTGGAGAACATCCTGTTGCTTTTGCCAGTCGGAAACTACTGGATCGGGAAGTGGCCTATGCCACTGTTGAAAAGGAGTGAATTGCCATCATATGGGCGCTAAAAACATTGCAGCCATACTTGTATGGCAGAGGCTTTACAATTGTTATAGACCATAACCCCCTCACATGGCTGAATCGCGTATCAGGGGACAATGGAAGATTGCTGTGGTGGCGCTTGTCCTTACAACCCTACAGCTTCTCCATCCAATACAAGCGGGGAAGCCAACACCAGAACGCCGATGGACTGTCTCGACAAGAAGAACCATAGGCTCCCCAGGCCGACCTACCCCGCCACTGTACAAGGAACTATAAATAACTTTCCCCTATTTTATTACTGGACGCCTCTGGGCCAAGGACCTTGTCGCCGCCGCCGTGACACTGTCCCCCATGGAAGTCAACGGGCCAGGTACCGAGTACCCCCAGGCCCCGCGGGGCGCTCCATACAATGGATAAAAGGTGAAGTCCAGCGCAAACTCTGAGAAGTGGGAGACACAATGGCTAGCATTAGGCCTCTCCCTTGATGTCCTATTTAGAGCTATCAGGCTATCAAAAACAGTGTCCTTATCACACTTGGGTTGCTAAGGACCTTAATGTATTATTATAATAAGGTGTAAAGTGCCAACAGTGTTGATTGAATCAAGACTAATAACTTATGTTTACACCATTACTGACGGTTACTATAAGTCAACATTCTTCAAAAAAGGTGTAGGTTGAATTATGTTATATAATAAAAAATTCTACTTATTAAAAACAACTTGTGTTTATTACATTTAAAAGTGATTCTCACTAAATTAGAATATCATTAGTGATGAGCGAGTATACTCATTGCTCTGGTTTTCCCGAGCATGCTCGTGTGTCCTCCGAGTATTTTGGCGTGCTCGGAGATTTAGTTTCTGTTGACGCAGCTGCATGATTTGTGGCTGCTAGACAGCCTGAATACATGTGGGGATTCCCTAACAAGCAGGCATTCCTCACATGTATTCAGCCTGTCCAGCAGCCGAAAATCATGCAGCTGCGTCAACAGAAACTAAATCTCCGAGCACGCCAAAATACTCGGAGATCACCTAAGCATGCTCGGGAAAACCTGAGCAACGAGTATACTCACTCATCACAAAATATCATCATAAAGTTAATTTACTTTGGTTCTTCAATACAAAAAGTGACACTCCTATATTCTATAGAGTCATTACAGAGTGATCTATTTCATGTGTTTATTTCTGTTAATGTTGATGATTATGGCTTACAGCCAATGAAAACCCAAAAGTCATTATCTCAGTAAATTAGAAAAATGCACTCAATACTTGGTCGGGCTCCTTTTGTATCAATTACAATAATATTGTTGTTTTTAGACCAGGTATTGGCACTATAGGCAGTGTGGACAGGTGCTAAGTTCTGCTGGAGAATGACATTTCCATCTCCATAAAGATTGTCAGCAGAGGGAAGCATGAAGTGCTCTAGAATGTCCTGGTAGACAGCTGCACTGACTTTGGTCTTGATAAAACACAGTGGACCTACACCAGAAGATGACATGGCTCCCCAAACCATCTCTGATGGTGGAAACTTCACACTAGACCTCCAGCAGCTTGGATTGTGGCCTTTCCACTCTTCCTCCTTAAAAAACCTTTCAAGGCTGCAGTTATCCCGGTTGCTTGTGCTCCCTTTTCTACCACACTTATTCCTTCCAGTCCACTTTCCATTAATCTGTTTGGATACAGCACTCTGTGAACAGCCAGATTCTTTAGCCAGACGATGACGCAGGCTTAACACCTCCTGCATTAGGTGTCATTTTGCTTTTGCCACTACCAGCAGATCCAACACCAACACCATCATTAACAGCTGGCAACCCCCGCCCACTAACACGGCCTCTTACACCACACTTCCTCGTTTTTTTGAAAAATGTATCCACAATTCCACCAACGATATGGAACTGTAAAACAAGGTACAAGGTGTATATAGGACAGGGGAGAATTTAATTCTCCTACCACTTCTGGACACTGATGTATTGTGTCAGGCCAGTGTATATCACACCGCTGTATGACAGGCTGAATTTGGCTGGTGTGTAAAATGTGATATATGATGGGAGAAATGGATTGTCCTTACACACTTCTGGACACTGATGTATTGTGTGGAGTGTGTCAGTGATGGCCTTCTGGACATCTGTCAGGTCAGCAGTCTTCCCCATGATTGTGGAGCTGCAGAATCAGACTAAGGGACCTTATTAAACGCTTAGGAAGCCTTTACAGGTGTTATTTTGTTAATTATTCTAATTTACTGAGATAATGACTTTTGGTTTTCATTGGCTGTAAGCCATAATCATCAACATTAACAGAAATATTCACGTGAAATAGATCACTCTGTAATGACTCTATAGAATAGATGAGATTCACTTTTTGTATTGAAGAACTGAAATAAATAATTTAGTGCTTTTCTGCTGCCCAATAATGATAGGAAATTGGAGAATTCTGCATGGCTAGACCGCTGTTTTGTACCTACTTGTCTCCTTCTCTGCAAACTGTACTGCTGTTTTATACATTTCTACTTCATGAGATGTTGAAGGACTTAGATTTTAGCTGAATAAGAGCTTTATCTGAATTTTCTAATGTGTTCTTCTCACAGGCTGCACCTGCAGTAATTCAGGAATCAGATTCCACTGATCAGCTAGATCTATCATCTCATTACTGCCGCATATTATTGTAACTCTATGACTTGATGTTGACAGTAAATAATATTCTTTTGCCTTTTTCCTTCTAAACATAGGAAAGGAATTTGACCATGGCTGCAAGTTTTTTCCTCTTAGGATTTCAAAATGGTAAATATTTAAGAATTTTCCTTTTCTGTCTTTTCCTACTAATTTATTGTGGGACAATCTGTGGGAATCTCCTGATCATCACCCTGGTGTCCACCAGCAGGAACCTCCACACTCCAATGTACTTCTTCATCTCACAACTGTCCGTCAGTGATATTTTATTGAGCACAAATATTGTCCCCAACATGCTTCAAATTATTCTGTATAATGGGAGAACTATTACTTTTATTGGGTGTATCGCCCAACTTTATATTTTTTGTGCCTCGGAAGCATTTCAATGTCTTCTTCTCACAGTGATGACATATGACAGATACGTGGCCATCTGTAATCCCCTCCGTTACGCTGCCATAATGACGAGGACGTGTTGTATGAAGTTGGCTGTAATTTCTTGGTGTTGCGGTTTTTCTACTACATTGATTGAGGCCATCACGACAGCAATGCTAAAATTCTGTGGTCCCAATATTATTGACCATTTCTTCTGTGACATGAATCCTCTACTAGACATTGCCTGTTCCGATTCTTCCATTGTTCACCTTGAAGTCACATTATTAGCCACTCCTTTAGTAATGATCCCAACGATAATAATATTTGTATCATATGCCAAGATCATTGCTGCTATCTTAAGGATTCCATCCAGTACCGGCAGACAGAAAGCCTTCTCCACCTGTAGCTCCCACCTCACTGTGGTCTCCATATTCTACTGGACCATGTTCAGTGTTTATGTTTTCCCAACACAAGGCCAAACTATAAATATCAGTAAACTCCTATCACTGCTGTATACGGTATTCACTCCTTTTATCAACCCCATTATCTACAGCCTGAGGAATAACAATATAAGTGAAGCAGTAAAAAAGAGAATACACTTTTAATCTACATTTTAATTTTTTAACTTTCATACATTGTAAACAGTGATACAAAAAGGACCAGCTTAGTTCTTTCATGTAATTTTGTTTTTCCATTTTTTTTATATTTTTCACCCATTTTTGTTTTGTTTTTGCAGCCATTATATTTTGATAAACGAATAGTACTCATGAAAATAAGAAACTTTGTAATATATCATATTAGAGAAATATACTTTTTTTCTCCTTCTGGATTGATCATTCACGCTCAAAATTCTCAAGTAAGGTGTAAGATTTCTGATGTAAGATCGGTCTTCAGTAAACATAGATTTTATCACTACTGAGATAGGAGATGGCAATTGGCGCTCATAACATTCTATGGCGAACTGTTAGTCTTTTCAGGAGAACTTGTTGATGAATGTCTGCGTCTACTTGTAGCTCCTTCCTCGATATTATTTTATAAACAACTTTCGTTTTCCGATCTCATTAATTGGGAAATTTGTCTTCACTGAACACTGATTTTACAAATTTTAGCCAAGAATTGAAAAAACATAACTCAAGATTTTTCTGATAAGATGTTTTCCAAAGTTGTTTATTTTCATCTGTACAATTCAGTTCTCAAATTAATCCTTAAATAACAGATGCCCTTTAAATTGTCATAATGAATGAAGACGGTTTGGGGGGAAGAATTGTAATTGTAAAAGTCTTAGTTTACTTTACCTCTTAAAATATTGTACAAGGCAAACATAATATGTTACCACTTACCACAAATATTTTCCTAAAACTTTTTCTAGATTTTGCATTTAAACTGTTAAAAACCTATAACAATTAAAATTAAGCTTATATCTCCTTATTCTGAGACCCATATTTGAATTCTTCTGTTAATGGAGCTGTGTGTGAGTGGTTGCTTATCCTCCATTGGCAGGAGCGAAGCAGATGAGATGCACTTCCGCAGTAGAAGCACAATCCCTGCTTGATTCGTTCTCTCTGGCGTTGTTCCGCCATCTTAAGCCGATCCACCCGCATCAGTTCAGGTGCTGAGGCAAAGGTAGTTATGGAATGTCGTGGACTGGGGAGCTTGTGAAAAGAAGAGTAGAGTCGAGAGGATCTACTCTTCCCGACTAACTTTGGAGAGCGCTCCTGGAAATGCAGATCAATGCGCGTAGCAAGAGAGATGAGATGTTCTAGGGAAGTAGGAGTATCTCGACCTGAAATTCATCTTTGATTTTGCTGGACAGGCCGTGCCAGAAAACTCTGACCAACGCCTCATTATTCCTGCCCAACTCAGAGGACAGGGTGCAAAAGTGGATAGCATATTGACTAACCGTGAGGGTGCTCTGATGAAGATTGAAGACAGACTCAGTCGTGGAGGCTAGCCGACCGGGCTTATCGAACACCCTGCGAAAGGTTTCCAGAATGATTGGCAGCTGAGAGACGATAGGGTCATCATGCTCCCAAAGAGGATTGACCCACGCCAGACCTTCTCTTTCCAAGTGAGAGACCACAAAAGCCACCTTAGCTCAGTCGGTGGGATATTGCTGGGGTAGCAATTCAAAGTGCATGCAACAAAGATTCAAGAAGTTTGAGGTCTCCACTCTATCTATGCAAAGTTTGGGGTCTCCACTATATCTATGTGGTTTCCCGAGGTAGGGAGGAGGATTCAGTACAGTGACCAGATCAGGATGGCGTGGTAAGGCCTGAGCAGATGCTGTTGCAGAAGACTGGAGATTATACAACCGATCATCTACCGTAGCCATATAACTCAGCATGTGAGATTGCGAGTCACGCTGCTGGGAAAGTTCCTGCTAGAGGCTGGCGAGCTGAGTAGCGTTAACAAAGTCAGAGTCCTGCAGCGAGGACCAGTGAGTCTCCATGGACTCCATGAAGGACATGATTTGATTTTGATTCTCATGCAGATAAGCCAATTCCTTTTGCGTGGAGAATGAGGCACTGGCGGGGTCCATGGCCTGATTGTTCTGCAACATTATTGAAAAGAATTATCCTAGAGTGGACCCTCAGGACCGTGGTACCGAACCTCCCCTGGGCGAGCTGACCCTATTTGGTCGACTCCTATGCTAGGACCATCAGGGGTAAGCCCAGGGGACTCAAATACTATGACTGCCGGTACCAAGAAGGTGACTCGTAGGGACCAGGGCTCAGAGGATAGAAGGAACTGACAAAAGACGATATGAGTAGGGCAACTTGTGGGGACTGGAGAACAGAGGGTAGCAGCACGAGGAGCAGACTAGGAGGATAGGTTGTCAGGTGGGGACCAGAGCACAGAGGCTAGCAACACACGGAATTAGGGATCCAGACAAGGTTGGATGAGTACCAAGAGCGGTAGATGTGAGACTGGAGAAAAGAAGGAGCAGGGTCCAGAGACCACCAGGGGCACGGACAGCGGGAAACACTGAGACACTGAGGGGGAGACAAGGGCAAGGCAGGGTTAAATGGGTACAAGGCAAATAGTACAGAGAAGCTCAGCAGGGGCATGAGCTAGCAAAACTAACACAGTAGAGATGAGCGACTTTGCCTTTTTTCGGGTCGAGTCGGGTTTTATGAAACCCGACTTTCTCAAAAGTCGGGTCGAACGAAAACGGTCGATTATCGTGAAAAGTCGAAAGCTGACTGAAACACGGAACCCAATGCAAGTCAATGGGGAACCAAGGTCGGCAGGGAGTGGAGGACAGGAAACCCACCTACAGAGCCCATTTTAATGCCAAAAACATCTATTCTTACTACTTAAGCTTGTCCACCTTAATTTACTTTATAATAATAGTTAGGCATTGAAAACTGGGGGTTATTTGGCTAAAGTTGGGGGGTAGGGCTGGCTCCAGATTTTCGTGGGCCCTGGGCCAAAGAGTGTCATTGGGCTCTTTTAACACATGCCACAATTCATGATGCTCCGATACGGTAGAGAAATAGCGGTATAGTACAATGAAAAATACTTCACTTCTTTCATCTCATAACTGATATCCATTTTAAATTATCCAATAGCTCCAAAAACGGACAGTATATTACTCCATACAGTATTATGGCCACCGCATATACAGAGTAATGAGGCCCATATATTTCTCCATACAGAATCATTGGCCCCATATAATGTTCCATACAGTATATGATGAGCTCCACATAATGCTACAGTATATGTTGGTCCCCATGGATGAAGCTCCACTGTGTTATGGGCCCAAATAATGCTCCATATATAATGGGCCCCATTTCTAATGCTCCAGTGCATAATGGGCCCTGTAAATGCAGCTCCAGTGTCTGATGTCCACCTTTGGAATGCTCCAGTGTACGGTGGGCCCCATATATCATTCTCCAGAGTATAGTGCTCCCCAAAAATAGCTGTCCTAACATTGAAAACAATTAAATAAGCCTCCTCGCTATGGAATCCCTGTACTAGTCTGGACTCCTCGTCGTCCCCACCTTCCATCTCACTGCACTTGGCCTGTTTAGGCAGAGGGCGTACAGACATGATGTCATCGCGCTCTCTGACCAGAATGTCACTGTCAGGAAATGCAGAAGACGTCACGGCGGTGGAGCAGGGAGAGGTAAGTATTTCATCTTTGCAAGTGCTGTGATCCTGAGCAAGCAGGGGGGGGGCACTCGTTGGCCACGGCACTGGCACAAGGCCCCTCATACTACGGCGGTGTGTCTGATGGCGGGTGGAGGGCCCTCCCACCGGCAGAGACACTTTTGCGTACTATGAGGGGCCCTGTGCCAGTGCCGTCGCCCATGAGTATGCCCCTCCCACCTGCCCAAGGAACCTGTACTTTCATCTGCACCTTCCTCTTTGTCACCGTGTAAGGTGGTATAGTATGCAGGAAGGGGAACCTGAGTTTTATCAGGGTCAGATTCTGGCTGTGTAGAGTGTGAGGGGAATGTAGTGGTCTGGGTCAATGTACCAGCAGAATCATCTAGCAGTGGCTGGGCATCAGTGCATTGTGGCACCCCCAGGAGTACAGTCGCCACAATGGCATTACCTTCCTCCTAGGGAGTGTGATGTCATGCTTGGGAGCAACGAAGGATCTCTCTAGCAGTTAAACCAACACACAACACAGTTCCCACTCCAGGCCAGCAGGGAGACCTCTGAACCTGACTGCTGAGGAGCTGCTCTCTGTGGTCAGGAGGAGGTAAGTTAGGGCACTCTGTTAAGGGAAGGGGAAGTGTGTGGACGTGAGAAGGGGAGCTGGAGGATGAGCAGAGTTAAGGCTCACTCCTAGCTGGAGCGCATGGTCCGGATTCCGGTCTCCGAGCTTATAGGGACACTGACGGTCCTGCAGCAGAAACCGGAGGAAGTAGCAGCTGTAAATGCTCTGTCCCCAACTAAGGCTCGGAGGCCCCAGCAGCGACGTGTGTGAGCCAGAAGGAAAAGGCTATGGCTGCCTGCCATACGAGAAAGTTCCAAAAGAGAGTCAACAGGGGGAACTTCAGTGAACTCAGTACTGCGTGTACTTCAGATAAGCGCTAGAATGGAGGCCACACTACCTATCTGCAGAGAGAGAATTCCAAATTTGCTTCCAGGCTGACCAACTCCTTCTCCATCTGTACTCTGGGTCCTGGACAGCACTTACCAAGTACAGCTAAAGGAACTGCACGACTGTGTCTGTCATCTTTCTTCTGCGCCTGGCGCATGGCTCTGCTACATCCTGCACTGCACACCATCTACCAACTCTTTCATCTGCCCTGCGACAACGGCCCTACCTGTGCAGGGCTTTCTCCTTTTTAGATATCCTAGCAATCATTTTCCAGTACCTTCTCAGAGCGCCTGTGTCACGCGCACGGTTTAGCTTCCAGCAGCGTTCACAGCACCTCGGGTTTGATCTCGGCATTCTCCACTTATCATCGGAGATACACGCCCCCCCTTTTCTTCAGATTCTGTCGGCATCTTCCGCTGTCTTCGGGCCGTGCATGCGCATTACACATTAGTGAACGCCGACCTTCACCCGGAAGTGCCTTCGCTGCCCTTATACTTAAGGGGCAGACGGCTCACATGGCGGCCACCAGCGCACCACGTTACCGCACCAGCTCTAGATGGCCTGAATTGGAAAATGCGCCTTTGGTATGTCTCTTTCTAAACTTTAGCTTGTCATTTTATTTTCAAGCTTAAGGGGTACTGGAGCATGTTTCTTTTTTCGTTGCTGATGTCATGTTTTTTTCTTCTTTTCTTTTGATTAGAAGGTGACTCCTATAAGTCACTATTGAGTATGAACTCTTGTCTGCATAATCTAGGACCAGTTCATATACTGGTATTCAAGTGCATCAGAATATCATTTTTTTCTTTTTTTTTTTCGGATTCTTTGAGGGATGTGTATTGCCTCCTGAATAAAGCAATTACTCCTGGATAAATTTATGTTATATGGTGGCTTGTATCTAATATGTATTATTTGGATTGTTGTAAAATAATGCGTGTTATGGACCTTTTTATTTTTTTATTTTTTATTCCTTTATTTTTTCTTTGAAAAAATATCTTCATTTATTGTAATAAGATTTCTTATTATTACAGATAAATTCTTGATAAAGGCTAGAGCCGAAACGTTGATATTTAATTATCTGTCTTCACCTTTTTTGGTCCTGTTAAATAAAAGCAGTCATATGAATTCACTTTGAATCATTTATTTGTGTGCCGAGGTTGTTTTCTCTAATAGTGTGTACTTTTTACCTCTGAGCACCTATTTGACGCGGTGAGCACCCCATTATCTATACAGGTCACGTATCATTCATCTATAAACGTTATTCACCCCTTTGCATGGACGCCCAGGGCCACGGAACGGGTCTTCACCACCAACGTGACACATCCCTCTGAGACACCGGCCTGGTACCGATTAACCCCACTGCCCTGGCTGGCCACCCACACTCCATGTCAGATTCATCTTGGACTGGGAAATTCACGATTTGACTTGATAACCCATGCATGGTATGATAGAAAGAGCTACATGGACTAATATGAAGTGTGGCCTGCTGCATCATTCACTTTTGGTGGGGGCGAAGGACACAAGGAAAGGGGTTCTTCCTTACCAGGAGCCAGCCCAGCACTTGACGACTCAGTGCTTGCATTTTTTGAAACTTCAGAAGAGGAGGGCATATTTGCTGGTGGCTGTTTCGGCAATGTAAGCCAAAACCAGTTCCTGATGCTCCGGCTTTAAAAGCGGTTAACCTACTCCCAGAAAAGGTAGCCTTCCAGGCCTTCCGGAGCCAGACCATGATGCAGGCTCAACACCTCCTGCCTTAGCTGCTATTGTGCTTTTGCCACTACCAGCAGATGCACCACCACCATCAGCACCAGCTGGCCCCCCCACGCCCACGTCCACGGCCTCTTCCACCAAACTTCAAAATGTTGCAGAACATGAACCCAAAATAACCTCAGATATATGGTACTGTATCAGAAGCGTACAGCTCTATACAGTCAATGGATGATTGTCAATCTCCCTATATATACCATCAGTCACACAGAGACGCTCACAGGCTCAGTATGGATTAGACAAGAATATAAAAAGTAGAAAAAGTGTACAGTATCATCAGATAGCAGGTATATATAGTATAGTTTAAACATTCTAAATCTCCGTAGATATTTCAGGAGGCAGACACAGACGCTCTCAGGCTCAGTATTGATTACAACACAATCTAAAAAGTCATAAAATGGTAATGGATCTGAAGAGTACAGCTGTACACAGTGTAGGGGTCATTGTTGTCAATCTCAGTATTTATTTCCACAGTTAGAAAATAACTCTCACTTGGTCAGTTTGGATTACACCAGAATATAAAAAGCAGTAAATGGGTAATATATCACAAGAGTAGAGCTGTATACACTACTGTTGGGATAATTTTTAAATGTACATCTAAATTGCAGGAGTAACCCACAGACTGTCATACGCTCAGGATGGATCACACCACAATATAACAAGAAGATCCGCAAGAAATAATCACACATGTGGGACAATGTTCCAGGTGTCAATGATACACTTAGAGTGTTGGTTGGAGGAGGACTTCCTGGCAGAAAGGGTACAGTATCACCAGATGCCAGGTATATATAGCATAGTTTAAACATTAAAAATGTACGTCTATATATTCAGGAGTAGTGTTGAGCCACCTCGCTAGTGTTCCAGATCGTTTTTGTTCGTCGAACACGAGGCAAGTTTGTCGAATGTTTGTCGAACGTTCGAGGAACAACGTCGAACACCATTGAAAACAATGGCAGGCAAACACAAACACATACAAACACATAGAAAACAATTACAAAACACCTTAAAAGGTGTCCCAAAGCAGACAAAATGCTCATAAGACACAAATAACATATTGAAAAGGGCAGCTACATATAGAAAAGAGGTGGAGGAGGAACAGGAGGAGGAGGAGCCACAGATATAGGCATGTCATGCCCTTATGAAGTCAAGAAAGGCTGGAATAAAAATGTAAAATACCAAAAAACAGTAAAAATCTGAAATTGAAGATGATCATATACCGTCGGACTTCCCTCCATAAATTAGGCCAACTGCTGATCAGGCGGCGTTATTCCCACGAACCACCGAACAGCGTCCATGAAGGCAAAAATGTTTGGTTTCCGGGGGCTGTATGGTTGCAAAGCTGAACCTTAAACGAATGTCCAGAAGGGCACCACCAGGAGTGGAGCCTGCGGCTTAATTCGACTCCACCTGGGAAACCTCAACCATGCCAGCTACAGAAAAGATTGACAGATTGCAAGCTTTGTTGATTCTGTGGGTGGTGGTGCATGTCCGTTTTTAGTTGTGCTAGAGATTTGTCAGCTTAATTCTGTTAACGAACGAGACTCCGGCATGCCCCCGCGGTACACGTCAAGCTTACTAGAGGGACACGCGAGGCTCTGGCACGTGAGATTGATCAATAACAGGTCTGTCATGCCCTTACATGTCCGGGGCTGCATGCGCGCTACACTGAAAGGTCCAGCGTGTGTCGCTTACAGGTGCAGATAACCCGCTGAACCCCGTTAGTGATGGGGATCTGGGATTACAATTCTTCCCCGCGAACGAGCATTTGCCAGTAAGTGCAGGTCAACCGGAATTCCGGAATTAGGCCTAACCGGCATTCCAGAAAAAATGAAAAAATTAAGTGTCCAAACCACAGGTGCTGTAGCTTGCTTAACAGCTGGGCTCCTATGCTGAGTAGCATGCAGTTCTTACATAAACAGGCGGCATAGCTTGGTTCCCTGATGGGCTCCTCTGCTGAGTAGCAGACAGTGCTACAAGGCCCTAAAGGATTTTCTGGACAAGATGCGGTAAAAAATAATTAGAAACACACACGGTGTAGCTCCTTGACAGGTGTGCTACACCTCTTGCTACCACACACCACTATTATGACAAGAAACAGTCTATTAACATTGAAAACCATTATTAATGTGAAAATGAAGTTACGCTTTTGGTGAATGAACCGTTCTCGAACAGAACCTCGAACAGCCGAATTTTAAGCAAAGTGTTCGAGTTTCGACGAACGGCTTGAAAGTCGCCCAAAACAGCTGGAATTTTAACTTGGCGAACAGGTCGACTCAAACACCGCTCATCTCTAAACAGGAGGCAGACTCAGACGTTCTCAGGCCCAGTATGAATTCATCAAGATTGTACAAAGTTGAGAAAGGGTACAGTATCACCGGATAGCAGGTATATATAGCATAGTTTAAACATTAAAAACCTATGTCTATATATCAGGAGGCAGACTCAGACGGTCTCAGGCCCAGTATGGATTCGACATGATTGTAGAAAGTTGAGAAAGGGTACAGTATGACTGGATAGCAGGTATATATAGCATAGTATAAACATTAAACATCTGCGTGTATATTTCAGGAGTCCGACAAAGACACTCACAGCCTCAGTATGGATTAGACAAGAATCTAAAAAGTAGAAAAAGGGTTATGTATTCGAAGCGTACACCAGTATACACTGTTGGTGTATTTTTCAATCTTCATATATATTTCAGTCTCAGTAAGACAGTCCAGACTCTCCACAAGAGGAAATGAGATGGATACAAGTACATAAGGAAAGTCAACTGATTGCCGAAATTTTAGAATTACTCATCATGGTAAAAACTCCCGGGAGAATTCTCAGAGGCGATGCTGACCTTCAATTACTTTGTCTGTGGAGACAGCGAAAACAGTTCTTGTGTAGAAAGGTTTGCTGTATCGCAGTACCGTGGAACCCATCACCGTTACTCATCTCCATCAAATTGTGATCACAAGGACAGATGTAGACATTGTCCTCACTGCCTATCATGATCTGTCAGGTAACTTTGGAGTGCAAAAGACACAAGCCACAGGCCGTAGGCGATTCTATTGGATTGGCATGAGAGGACACATTTAAAAATGTGGGCAGGAATATCACACGTTTGTGAGTCGGAAAACCGTGAAAGCTGATGATAAACCACCACTGCTTCTCATTGTGAGTCGACGTCCATAACAAATGGAAGCCATTGATCATCTGAAGATAGAGCCCAGCAGGAGAGGGCATAGCTACGTCTTAACCATCATCTATCATTTCACCAAATTTGTATTGGCAGTCCCAGTGAAGTATTTAACAGGCCAGACTACACAGTGGTGGAGCAGGGAGAGGTAAGTATTGCAAGTGCTGGTGTCCTGAGCAAGCAGGGGGGGAACACTCGTGGGCGGCGGTACTGGCACAGGGCCACTCATAGTATGCCGGTGTGTCTGACGGCGAGTGTGCACCCCACCATCAGAGACACTTGATTCTACTATGAGGGACCTTGTGCCAGTGCCGTTGCCAAAGAGTGTGCCAACCCGCCTGTCCAGGGCAACGGCACTCGCACGGGTGCGTGCACCAGGTGGTGACCCCAGCCCTGTGGGGGAAGGCAGCCCAGTTAGGGAGGTGGAAAAAATGGCCTTTGTTGATGTTGGACATTCAGTGGCTGCAAATGGAGTAATTGGAGAAGTCCACGGAAGAGGAGGACAAAAGCAAGCCATTTTTCTGGCAACCTACGTGTCAGCAGGGGAGGGTAGGACAAAATCCTATGAAACCCATACCTGGTTCATTTTAATGAAGGTTAGATCATCAACATTTTGGGTCGACAGACGGGTCCTTTTTTCTGTCAGGATTGATCCAGCAGCACTGAAGACTCGTTCAGATAACACACTAGCAGCAGGGCAAGCGAGCTCCTGTAAGGCATATTGTGCCAATTCAGGCCAGGTGTCAAATTTACTGGCCCAATAGTTAAAGGGAATGATATGTGAGGGAGAACATCGATATGGGAGGAGAAGTAGTTTGTTACCATAGTTGACAACTGCTGTCTCCTGTCACTTTCGATCGATGCAGCATTACCAGTCGTGTGAGCGGGACTTGAAAAATCAGTCCACAACATGGTCATGAAACCCCTGTGTCCAACGTCACTTCGGCTGTGTGCACCACGAACAGCTCTTCCATGTTACCCCCTATGGCTCATTGGAAAAACATCACCGCCGCTGTGTGCTGGGAACGCCGCAAGCAAACGGTTTACCAGAGTTGATTGTTTGTTAGCCAATATTAGCTCTAGATTCTCCTGTGGCATGATGTTTTGGAATTTGCCTTTAGAGCGTGGATCCAGGATGCTGGCCAACCAGTAGTCATCATCGTTCATCATTTTGGCAATGCGGGGGTCCCTTTTTAGGATCTGCAAGGCATAATCAGACATGTGGGCCAATGTTCCAGGTGTCAATGATGCACTGCGAATGCTGGGTGGAGGAGCACTTTCTGGCAAATCCACATCCCTCCAGTCATGCACAAACCCTGTACCTGACCTTGCCACACCAACATTTTTTCTTCCCCCTGTGATAAAACACTCCGGGATCGCCTTTGCGCCTTCGCCTTTGACTCAAAGGTCACGTGCGTTCAGCATGAAACTCAGGAGCAGAGCTGGGATTCGGGTGTAACTGACCCTGAGTCAGGTTTATTAACGGTGAAAGCAATGCAAAAAGGAAATAAAACATAAAACAAATCCTTGCCTGTCCGGCACTAACTAAACAATGGACAACCTAACTACCAACTGGCGGGCTTCTCCCATCCAGCCAAACCACAGTTGCAGTGGGCACTGCTTCCACTCACGTGTGTCTCTCACACAGACAGGCTCTCTGTGTTCCCAGGCTGAGAGACTCACACAACCACCTTGCATCCTTTTATATCCACCTCCCATTATCCATTAGTAAGCAGGTGCGATACTGACCAGACTAGGCCACATAGGAAAGGAATCTGGGCGAGATATACCTGCCCTCATCCACTATTCCCACATGATTCTCACATATCCCCCCCCTCTGCTCAGACCACTCCGGTCGAGCAATGACACCCGCCAAACAGTGCACTCGGGACAGGGCATCTGCATTCCCCATCTGTACCCCTGGGCGGTGCTCCACCGTAAAAGTGTAGGCCTGCAGGGCAAGGAACCACCGGGTCACCCGGCTATTCCGTTCCTTGTTCAAGTGCATCCACTTGAGAGGGGCATGGTCAGTGATCAGCCTGAACCTTCGGCCCACCAGGTAATATTTGAGGGCCTCTAGAGCCCACTTAATGGCGAGGAACTCTTTTTCTACGACTGCATACCTTTGCTGGTGTTTATTCAGCTTCCTGCTGAGATAGAGGACTGGGTGTTCCACTCCGTCCCTCACTTGTGAGAGTACGGCCCTGATACCGGTATCAGAGGCATCCGTTTGTACCACAAACTCGCTGCGGAAGTCTGGAGTCACCAGTACGGGCTGAGAGCAAAGTGCCCGTTTTAGGCTATGGAAGGCTTCTTCAGCCGCTAAACTCCATTTAATCATGATGGAGTCTTTCCCTTTTGTAAGATCCGTCAGGGGGGTAGCGATGGCTGCAAAATTGGGTATGAACCGGCGATAATAGCCGGCGATCCCCAGGAAGGCTTGCACCTGCTTCTTGTTGACAGGTTGTGGCCAGTCCTGAACCGCCTGAATCTTATCAACCTGGGGTTTAACAACACCCCTCCCAATTACATACCCCAAATACTGGGCTTCTTCTAGCCCGATGTGACATTTCTTGGGGTTCGCGGTTAGACCTGCCTCCCACAGGTCGTCAATCACAGCTTGTACTTTCTGGAGATGAGTCTCCCAGTCCAAGCTGTAAATGACAATGTCATCCAAATAGGCCGAAGCGTACCGCCTATGTGGCCTCAAGACTCGATCCATCAGTCTCTGGAAGGTCGCCGGTGCCTCGTGCAGTCCAAACGGCATATACACATACTGAAATAAACCTTCCGGCGTGGCAAATGCCGTTTTTTCTCTGGCAGCCTCAGCCAGAGGGATCTGCAAATACCCCTTTGTTAGATCTAGGGTCGTAATATACCGGGCTTTTCCTAACCGATCTATTAACTCGTCGACCCGGGGCATAGGATAGGCATCAAATTTTGAGACCGCATTCAGTTTCCTGAAGTCATTGCAGAACCGGATGGTGCCGTCCGGTTTAGGAATTCGCACAATCGGGCTGGACCACGCACTGTGCGATTCCTCAATGACTCCTAACTCTAACATTGCCTTCACTTCTCGGGAAACGGCTTCACGGCGCGCTTCCGGGATTCGGTAGGGCTTTACGTGAACTGTGACACCAGGTTCCGTTACGATGTCATGTTTCATTAGCATAGTCTGCCCGGGTTTTTCTGAGAAAAACTTTTGGTTGTGAAGTAGAAACTGCCTGACCTCAGTCTTTTGCCGCTCCGAGAGAGTCTCTGCAACCCGTACCTCCGGTACGGTATGCGAGCAGACAGGACGGGCCAGCTCCGCTGACAAGGCAGACCGATCCTTCCAGGGCTTTATCAGATTTACATGATAAATCTGTTCAGGTTTCCGTTTACCTGCCTGGTATACTTTGTAGTTTACTTCACCAACTCTTTCCTTGATCTCAAAGGGGCCCTGCCACTTTGCCAGGAACTTACTGTCCACCGTGGGGACCAGGATCAACACCCTATCTGCGGGTGCAAACGTACGGATCTTGGCGCCCCTATCATAGATTCTATCACTGTTTTAAACGGAGTGACCTGACCCTCCCAGGTTTCTTTTGCAACGTCTAACAGTCCGCGAGGACGTCGGGCGTACAATAACTCGAAAGGCGAGAATCCCATGGAAGACTGGGGTACTTCCCTGATGGCAAAAAGCAAATACGGAAGTAAATAGTCCCAGTTCTTCCCATCCTTGTCTACCACCTTTCTCAGCATCTGCTTCAGAGTTTTATTGAACCGTTCGACCAACCCGTCTGTTTGAGGGTGATACACGGATGTGCGTAACGGTTCGATTTGTAACAATCGGCAGAGCTCCTTCATTAACCTGGACATAAAGTGGGTCCCCTGGTCGGTGAGTATCTGTTTTGGTATACCGACCCGACTAAACACATGCACCAGTTCCTTGGCAATCGTCTTGGTGGCCGTGTTACGCAAAGGGATGGGTAACGAGTGGCATAATCCAAGATGACCAGGATATGTTGGTGTCCACATGCAGACCGTGGAAGGGGCCCAACTAAATCCATCCCAATCCTCTCAAACGGGACTTCAATAATAGGTAGGGGTACCAAAGGGCTACAGAACCGGGGCTTAGGTGCAGAGGCTTGGCAGTCAGGACAAGACTCACAATATACACGGATATCGTGATGCATGCCTGGCCAAACAAAACAGTGTAATATCCTTTTGGTGGTTTTCTGGACTCCCAGGTGACCCCCCATCACATGTCCGTGGGCCAGGTCCAGCACCTGCCGCCGGTAGGGTTTTGGCACGACTAATAGTTGCACCGTATCTTCCCCCTTTTTCTCTATCTGATAGAGTAAATCATTCTCCAGAACCATGTAAGGATATGCCAGCCTAGAGCCAGGTTCTACGGGTACCCCATTTATCACTTTTACATTTGTCCTAGCCTGAGAAAGGGTAGGATCCTTAATTTGCTCGCTTTGGAAGTCATCTTTCTGAACTTCTAAATCCGGCAAACGGGGAGGTGGACGGCTGTCAGCCTCCTCCTCTTCCCCGGTCTCCTCCGTATCACCCGCCATGACTGAAAACGGGAACAGCAGGTCATTTCCCGCAGACTCTTCCCCAGAGTCTTCTGGGGAGACCTCTTCCCGGGGTTCGGGACCCACACGCGCCCTGGGAGAAGAATCATGTACACTATTACCCGAAGGCATCAACTGATTCTCCCACAATTGCCAGAAGTGGGGAAAATCCCGGCCCAGGATAACATCATGCAATAACGCCGGGACGAGTCCCACTTTATGTTGCACAGACCCATAGGAAGTTGTAATGCATATGACCGTGTTGAGGTACGAACAGGTGTCTCCATGCACACACGTTACAGAAAATTTGTCTGATGGTCCAGTCGGGGCTGACACCAGACTGGCCTTCACCAGAGTCACCACACTTCCCGAGTCTAACAATGCCACCACATTTTTGCCATCAACAGTTAAAACACACAAGTGTTTTTCCACATCCTTTTGACCGGCATTCACACTCACTACCCGTGCAACCATAGACATGCGGTTTTCAGAGTCTGTGACGTCGTACTGCATGGGTTCAGTAGTGACCGGACAGTTCGCAGCAATATGTCCCATCTCTTGGCAGCGGAAACACCTAACGGGCCCCTTGCTTAGACCATAGTTCGTTACTCTCGGCCTCGCAGTGCGGGCAGTCCCGTTTTCCTCCCCCACTGTCTTAGGGATTTTTCCATCTCCCCTACTCCCTGGAACAGTCTTAGGCTACTTTCACACATCAGGTTTTCGGCGTCAGGCGCGATCCGGCGTCGTGCCGGAATGCCGGATCCGGCAAATGTTTTGTAAAACCTGAAGTGCCGGATCCGGTTTTCTGCCGGATCCGTCTTGTTCTTGATAGACAAAACCGGATCCGTCTCATCCGGTTCATCCGTTTTTCTATCCGTTTTTCTATCCGTTTTTCGACGGATTACGCCGGATCCGGTTTTTAAAATTGACCCTTGTGGCCTTCCGAACGGGATTGGCTACTGGAAAACTAGATATAGCATGTTCCTACAGCCCTTCTTTGACAGGTTGTAGAGAAGAAAGTGCAGGTTGGAGAGAAGAGCAAGTTACTGACGAAGATGGATGTTGTCATTGGAAATATTACCACTAGAAGTTCTGTGACGGTTTCAGGGACAATTTTCCACTATACTTTATGTCACCTCAAGGCAGTGTACACTGGGATGACAGAGTGTGAAAGATTTGTGCCCTAAACTTGTGTACCTTCTGGACCAACAGTATATACCTTTGCCAACCATAGTTGGCTATCTTGTCATGGTCTTACTATTTTTACCTTTAGGCCACAGGTGTGTACCTGGTTGTGTTTTATGCAAAGTATTTCACCTTTTAACAAAAGTTGTGTACATTGGTAGGAAATCACCAACAATAAACACAACTTTTTAGGTGAAATACTTTGCTTCAAACACAACCAGGAACACAACTGTGGCAAAAAGCTAAAATTTACCCACAGTTATATACCTGGTTTTGAATACCTTTTTACCTTTGAAATACCCTGTATTTAACCTTTTTTTAAAACATAGTTCGCCGCAGAAAGAAATGACAGACAACCATTGTGAAACGATAATTTAACTTTTATTTAAATTTTTTTTTTTTTTTGTAAAATGCTTTTAAAGTGCAAAAAACTTTTTTAATAAAGGTTTTAAACCCAATGGGCATTTTTATTACAAAAAACACACATTACAAATCTGTGTACTGTGGGGTGGAAATACTGCTGGAGGGGCTGCGGGACACTTCGACACTGGGTGTGTGGAGAGAGGACTGGGATCGTGGTGGGGAAGGAACAGTTAGAGGTGAAGGTGTGGAAAAAGCTACAGAATGGGTGGACATGTGGGAGGCAGAAGAGGTGGTGGGCGGTGGAGTGGAGGGTTGGGCAGGGACTGTAGGAGCAGATGATGTTGATGGAAAGTTGTATGGGGAAGGAGTTTGGTACGGGGAAGGAGTTTGGTACGGGGAAGGACTTTGGTACGGGGCAGGTTGCTGGAAGTGGGGAGATGTCTGGTACTGGGGAGGTTGCTGGTATGTAACAGGAGGGGGAGGATGGAAAGTGGCTGGAGGGGGTGCAGATGTAATAGGAGGGGGAGGATGGAAAGTGGCTGGAGGGGGTGCAGGTGGAGGAACTACAGTGGTGGGAGGTGGAGGTTGGGAGGTAACCTGCTGTAGAGCACCGTGGCACGAATGCATTACATGCATCTGCTGGGTAGGAGATAGTGTTGCCATGCGCTCCACAACAGACCTGAAAAAGGTGTGGTTTGGGGAAGATCTTGCTTCTGAATGCATGGTTTGCAGAAGTGTCTTCACCTCCAGAATGCTGGAGTTGATCTGCTGAAAGCCTGCGGAGATTTGCTCTGACAAGACTTTGAGACAGTTCTGGAAAGATGCATTCAGATGCAAGAACTCTTGCGCATAACTCTTTTTCTGACCCCTCTGCCGCTGCCGCCCAGTACCCGCAGGTGTACTAGAGGTGGCAAGGGCAGAAGGGTGGGGTAAAGGGAAAGCGATCTCCTCACCAGCAGCTTCATGTAATGTAGGCGGCCACGATGCTCCTGTGCTGGTGGATGGGACAGATGGGTTGAATGTGTGGGAAGGCTGGGAAGGTGCAGATGTACCGGGGCGGTCGAAGTGTCCCTCGGTGCCGGTCTCCTCAGGGATCGCCTCAGAAGGGTCCAATCGTGCAGGCTCCCGAGTGCTGCTCACCGTGCTGTGTAATAAAGAGAAAAAAAAACAATTAAAATACTGACATGGTATGGCCCTGGCTGAAAAAAAAAAGTTACATCTAACATTTTTTTCACATGTGGTGTGTAATATTTACCTTCTGGTGAGCATTGTTTCCCGGAGGAACGACAGGGCTTGTGCGTACTTGTACTTGCTCCTGCGTCCTCCAGATCCACTCGGGGCCCGCATCTCTTTATTGAACTCCTTCTTGAAACGATCCCTCACAGACCGCCACCGATTCACAATTCTGTTCCCTGAAACGAGAAAGGAGTGGTTAGTATACAACATCAGTGTTTCACAAACTCCAGTCCTCATGGTCCCCAGGGGTCATGTTTTCAGGATTTCCATAGTAAATAGAAATCCTGAACACATGATCCGTGGGGACCACGAGGACTGGAGTTCGGGAAACACTGGTTTACATCAAGCAACCGGTACTGTATATACTTACGCTCTTTAATCTGGGCCCGAGCTTCGAGGTCCTCCCAGCGGCCCACAAGGAGAGAACAGATTTCCTCCCAGAGTCGTCGGGTAACGATCAGGTCAGCGTGGCGGCGGTCAGCCATATTCCAGAGCGGCTCCCTTTCAATGACGAGATCGATGAGGCGGTCCACATCAATCCCTCCATCCTCACCGTCAGAGTCGGGAGCACGCTGTGAAGGCTGTTAAAGAAAAAGACAAAAATAACATAATTAGCCTCCACAAAAGAAATGAAATAAAAAGTGCAAAAAAACAAAGCAAAAATATTTATACTTACACGCTGGTGACCGCCGCGTTGCTGTCGCCGACGACCCTGGGAGGCACTGCGAGGACCTCTTGGCCGAGCACCAGATTGGGAAGACTAGAGAAGAAAACAAAAAATGTTATGTCTTTGGATGTAGGCATTTGTTTGCTGTGTGTGGTCTGCAGAACATTGTTTTCTATGTGTTGTGTGTAGTGTGATGTTGTGTTTCTGCGTTTGATGCAAAAAACTTACCAATTGTGAGCCCACTCCAGGTGTCTGTCCACCCCTTCCTTCTTCTTCTGGGAGCTCCTCTTCATCTTGTGATTCCTGTTTTGAAATAAAAGTCAATGAATAGACATATATTACAGAGATGATGGATTTTGGAAATAAAAACATTACCGTCAAACGCTGACGATGGAAGGGAGGGCTCCCAGAAGAAGATGTGCTGTCCTGTTGATGGCCAGACTCCATGGCTGTGGGTATTGCTGCTGCTGTTGCTGCTGCCAGTGATGCCATTTCTGCTGCTGCTGCTGCATCTCTTTGGCGGCTGTTGAATAAAGAGAAACAAAGGGCCAATGAATATCTTGATATTCCATGGCCCTAGTTTGGAGGAATGGGGGATTTGATAATTACCGTCTCTCATCTGCTGCTGGACTCCCCTCCTCAGCATGTTCCATTTGCTGCTCCATTTGGGGTGGTGCTGATGGTGCTGCTGCTGCAGATGTCTGCTGCCTTCTCCTGCTCCTGGTTCTTGGCTTGGGTGGCATGTTGGGTGTGGCTGAGGGTCCCATTGTCTTGCTTTTATATATCTCCTGTGGGCAGAGCTACTGAGCATGCTCAGACCAAAAAACCGGATCCGGCGCATTGCGGCGCTCATAGGCTTTCATTGTGTGAAAAAGCCGGATGCGCCGGATCCGGCGTGTCCGGCTTTTTCGCCGGAGACAAAAAACAGTAGACGTTTTTTCCAGACGCCGGATCGCGACACATTGCCGGATCCGGCGAAAACCGGATGAAACGCATGGCCATCCGGCGCGATCCGGCGCAAATGCAAGTCAATGGGGGGGAAACCGGATCCGGCATTGCATTTCGCCGGATCCGGTTTCTGTCAAAAGCGCCGGATCGCGCCTGACGGCGAAAACCTGATGTGTGAAAGAGGCCTTACCGGTTCCACGTGGAGATGATGAAGAACGAGGTGGGGTAGCGTCGTCTCAGAGTCCTTCCGCCACGGAGTAACATTCAACCAGATCCACCAGTTGATCTGCCGTCGTAGGATTTCCATGGCTTACCCACTTCCTCAGGGCTGGCGGTAGAGCTCTCAAGTACTTGTCCATGGATTATCTCTGGCGCTGTCAACACCTCGGGTTGTAGCCACTTCTTCGTCACGTGGATCAGGTCGAACATCTGTGACCGCGGTGGTTTATCCGGCTGATAAGTCCATTGATGCACTCTCTGTGCACGGACAGTGGTCGTCACTCCCAGCCGGGCCAAGATCTCGGCTTTCAGTTTGTCAAAGTCCTGCGCAGCTTCAGGCTCTAAGTCATAATAAGCCTTTTGGGCCTCACCGGAAAGAAACGGGGCAATCAGGCCGGCCCATCTTGCCTTCGGCCACTTTTCCCGCAACGTCGTCCGTTCAAACGTAGTCAGGTATGCCTCGACGTCATCTTCTGTCATCATCTTCTGCCAGTACCGACTCACGTGAATCACTCTCGACTCAGCTTCCAGGTTAACCTCAGGTAAGCTTGCCAAGCGCTGCGCCACCTGCTGGAGAAGCGAACGATCGGTAACTGTCATGTCCACCAACTCCTTCAGCTGGGCCATCATCACCCGATTAGCTTCTTGCTGGACGGCGGTGGACTGTACCAGCGCTTTCACCACGTCCTCCATGCTCATGCTTGCAACGTGATGCCCGCGTTCTCCACCACAATGTGATAAAACACTCCGGGATCGCCTTTGCTGGGGTCAAAGGTCACGTGTGTTCAGCATGAAACTCAGGCGCAGAGCTGGGATTCGGGTGTAACTGACCCTGAGTCAGGTTTATTAACGGTGAAAGCAATGCAAAAAGGAAATAAAACATAAAACAAATCCTTGCCTGTCCGGCTCTAACTAAACAATGGACAACCTAACTACCAACTGGCGGGCTTCTCCCGTCCAGCCAAACCACAGTTGCAGTGGGCACTGCTTCCACTCACGTGTGTCTCTCACACAGACAGGCTCTCTGTGTTCCCAGGCTGAGAGACTCACAAAACCACCTTGCATCCTTTTATATCCACCTCCCATTATCCATTAGTAAGCAGGTGCGATACTGACCAGACTAGGCCACATAGGAAAGGAATCTGGGCGAGATATACCTGCCCTCATCCACTATTCCCACATGATTCTCACACCCCCAGAGAAGCATCCTCCTCCCCAAAATAATCATCCCCATCATCCTCCTCCTCCTCTTCTTCCTCCACCTCGTCCATGAGACTTCCCTGAGCAGACAATGGCTGACTGTCATCAAGGCTTCCCTCCTCCTCTTCCTCCTCGGCTGCAGACGCCTGCTCCTTAATGTGCGTCAAAGTTTGCATGAGCAGATGCATAAGTGGGATGCTCATGCTTATGATGGCATCGTCTGCGCTTACCAGCCGTGTGCATTCCTCAAAACACTGAAGGACTTTACAGAGGTCTTTCAGCTTCGACCACTGCACAACAGACAACTCCATGTCTGCCTGCAAACTGCCTGCCCGTGTATCCTCCCACAAATGAATTACAGCCTGCCTCTGTTCGCACAGCCTCTGAACCATGTGCAGGGTGGAGTTCCACCTTGTTGTAACGTCGATAATTAGGCGGTGCTTGGGAAGGTGGAGCAATCGCTGCAGCTTCTGCATACGACTGGAGTGTATGGGCGACCGGCGGAGGTGCGAGCACAGTCTTCGCACCTTATGGAGCAGGGGTGTTAACTCCAGATAATTATTGAGGAAGCACTGTACCACCAGGTTCAAGGTGTGAGCCAGGCAAGGTATGTGTCTGAGTTTGGAAAGGGCTATGGCTGCCACAAAATTCTGGCTGTTATCACTAACTACCTTGCCTGCCTCAAGATGTAGACTGCCCAGCCATGACTCAGTTTGTCGCTGCAAGTAGTCGGCCAGTACCTCCGCGGTGTGTCTGTTGTTGCCCAAACACATCATCTTCAACACAGCCTGCTGGCGCTTACCACTAGCTGTTCGATAGTGGGACAACTCGTATGCAACACTGGCAGCTGCGGATGGAGTGCTCGTGCGACTGGGCTCTGTGGATGAGCTTTCGCTTCTGGAGGAGGAGGGTCGAACGCCTACAGCCAACTGTTTCCTATACCATGGGCTAGGCAGCACTGTCCCACCGCCGCTGTCCCCTGTGGAACTTGCATCCACCACATTAACCCAGTGCGCAGTGATGGACACGTGACAGCCCTGGCCATGCCTACTGGACCATGCATCTGTTGTGAGGTGCACCTTTCCACTCACTGATTGCTTGAGTGCATGGACAATGCGGTCTTTCACATGCACGTAGAGGGCTGGGATGGCTGTTCGCGAAAGGAAGTGCCAACTGGGTAGGTCATAGCGTGGTACTGCGTAGGCCATGAGCTCGCGGAAAGCTTTGCTTTCAACCAACCGTTAGGGCATCATCTCTAACGAGATTAGTTTGTCAATGTGGGCGTTAAAAGCCAGTGTACGCGGATGAGAGGATGAGTACTTTCTTGTCCTACTCAGAGTCTCTGTAGGGTGAGCTGGACTTGACAGCTGCATATGGTGGAACTAGCGGTGGACATGGCCGACTGAGAGAGGGTTGGTGATGGTGATGGTGTTGTTGGTGGTGTTGCTGATGGCCTAGATTCAGTCTTTCGCAGCAATAACATTGTGATTCCATGATTGCCCTTGCGACGACACCTCGACCTTTTCTGCTGGTGGTGTGCTAACCGGTGGGCTTACATTGGGGGACGCAATGTAGCGTTGCTGACTACCTTCATTCGGAGCAGGTGCACATGTGGTACGTGAGGTTTGGTAGTCGGTCCACGCTTGCAAGTGCATGGTGGTTAAATGTCTAAGCATGCAACTGGTATTCAAATTTCTCAGATTTTTCCCTCGGCTAAAGGTCTTTGCGCACTTCTTACAGATAACTTTTGCCTGGTCATTAGGATTTTGTTCAAAAAAGTGCCACACTGCACTCTTCCTACTATGGAAGACATTTTGAGACCTTGCACGCTGTGCTAATTTGACCATCTGGCCAAGCTGTCCTGCAACTCTTTTGGTTTTTGTAACCCGTTTTTGGACTGCTACGGTCCTGCCTGATATCAGCTGTTGCGATGTCCTGGGGAATTCACGATTTCTAACCGAGGCATGGTATGTGAAAAGAGCTCCATGGAGTAATCGGTAGTGTGGCCTGCCACATCCTTCACTTTTGGTAGGGGTGAAGGACACAAGGAAACGTGTTGATCCTGACCAGGAGCCTCCACTGACGACTCAGTGCTTTTAATTTTTTGAAACTTCAGAAGAGGAGGCGATAGAGCTGGAGACTGTGTCAGCAATGTAAGCCAAAACTTGTTCCTGAAGCTCCGGCTTTAAAAGTGGTTTACCTACTCCCAGAAAACAGAGCCTTCGAGGCATTGTGGAGCCAGACGATGACGCAGGCTCAACACCTCCTGCATTAGGTGCTATTGTGCTTTTGCCACTACCAACAGATGCAACACCACCACCACCACTATTGGGACCAGCTGGCAACCCCCGCACACTTCCATGGCATCTTCCACCATACTTCCTCATTTTTGTGAAAATGTACCCAAAATACCACCAGCTATATGGTACTGTAAAACAAGGTAGAAGGTGTATCTACTATTGGTGAGAATTTGAATCTCACTATAGATTTGAGGACGCTGAACTATTGTCTCAGGCCCAGTAGAGATTACACCGCAATGTAACAGGCTGAAATTGGATGGTGAATGACAAGGTGGAGGGTGTCTATAGGAATGTTGAGAATTATAACAGCATAATAAGGGAGAAACAATCTAACCTAGCTATCATTAAGCACCAGTGCGACATGTGCTTAAGAAGATCCGAAACACCCTAAAATATCAAAAACAAGGCGATCCAACTAGTAATTACCTTCAACCAAGATATGGTGATGTTTGTAATCCTGTGCAAAGATCTCCCTTATTATGCTGTTATAATGGCTAAATATGGTACTGGCAGTATGTTTTTTATTCTAGAAGTTATGCAGGGCTTTTGAAATATTTATTGCACTTTTTCATACCTTATGGTGTGTGGTTATATATTATATATACTTAAGCTCATGCTGCATTGGCGTTTAATGATGGTTGGGTCAGATTGTTTCTTCTTTATCATGTTGCTATAATGAATAGATATGGTGTTGATATTATGTCTCATTCCAGAAGTTGTGCAGGGTTTTTGATATATTGATTGCATTTTTTCATACATTATGGTGTGTGTCTATACATTTTATATTATATATATGCATTACTATTAGAAGGATTATTTTCCCTGGTTGATGGTCTGTGCAATTTTCCCCGTTGGGGTATGTTATGAGTAAATCTTTATGTAGTCTGTAATTTTTATAAAAATAAGAATATTTTGATACCCAATAAAATTGTATTTTTTACATGTGCAGTTGGTTCGCTTCCTTTGGGGTTAATTGGTGATTCTCTTTTACCCCAGTGTGTGTATCATTGTGCTTGAAGTGCCAATAATAATTTTAAGGACACTCCAGTGTTTTAGCCTAATAAGCAGGACGGCTGCACACAAAAGGGTGGAAAAATGAACGCTTGGTAACTCTGCAGAAAAGAGGAAGAAAAGTATTTTTGCTTTTAAAAAAGCAGTTTGCACAGCAGTGTTCAAACAGCAATGCAGCTATCAGGGAGCCTTATAAGGCAGCCTAATAACCAACAGAGCTGATGCACAAAAATATATCCTCCCCTGTCACTGCACACAAACTGTTGTGTTGTAAGTGGAAATCTCTACCAGCAGAAGCAGTTTTTTGGATCTTCTTCCCTGCCTAACGTTCTCCCTTATTCTGAATCAGCAGCAGCAACAGCTCTCCCTAATTCTTAGATCGGCAGAAGTAAGATGGCGGTCGGCGTGCACATCCTTTTATATCCCCTGTGACGCCACACAACGCAAGCCAATCACTTACATGCCCTTCTCAAAGATGGTGGTGACCGATGCCTATGACATCGTATTGCCCACAGTGTGCGTCCTCCATCATTGGCTGAAAAAGGGCGTTGGAAGCATCATTTGAAACGTGACTTTGGCGCTCTGGTCGCCGACCTCGTGGCCGACCTCACGCTATGGCTGGGTTTCGTTTCATGAAACCCGACTTCAGCGAAAATCACCAACTTTTGAATCTGACCGACCTGTTTCGCTCAACTCTATAACACAGTAATCAGGCACAGCCCAAGGAAGGAAGTAGCAAGAAATGCCCCCTACGTTACCGCTATTGGAGGAGAGGTACTTCCAGGTCAGGACACAACAGCCCCATAGAGCACAGTAGACTCGAGCGCTCATGTCCTAAGGCCTCTTTCACACTTCCGTTTTTGACAATCAGTCAAGATCCGCCAGTTCTGAAAAAAAACGGATCCTCCAATTTTTTTTGTGGATCCGTTTTTTTCCCCATTGACTTTCATTATTGGCGGATCCTGACTGATTGCCGTCCATTGCATCCGTTTTTTTGAGGATCCGCCAGGATGTTAGTGTCCGTCAACATCCTCAAAGATTTCCAAACGGAGCTTGCAACGTTTTTTTTTCCGGCGGATCCTCCAGACATTGAATTAACCCCAAATTCTGTCTGGGTGCCGGACAAAAAAATCTCTCTCTCTCTCTCTCCTTTAAATTTCCTCATTTTCAGGATCCGTCTAAAAACGGATCCTGTGCCATCCGTTCACATCAGTTGAGAACGGATCCGCTTGTCTGCCTTTTTGGCGGATTGTAACTGATGCAAATAACTGAAGTGTGAAAGAGGCCTAAGCTGAAAAGGGAGCACGCGTGAACACCGGAACCCAGCAGTAGGCCAGGAAACTAGAGAGGAGCGGGAATGCCTCTAAATACGTAATTTATTTTTTCTTCACAGCTCAATGGTATACAATTCTGTAAAGGCACATATGGTGTCAATATGATCACTGCACTCCTAGATGAATTCATTGCTAAGTGTAGTTTGTAAAATGAGTTCACATATGGGGGTTTCTGTTCTGGCACCTCAGGGGCTCTACCAATATGATATGGCACACTTGAATCATTTCAGGAAAATCTTAACTCCAATGTGGCGCCTCTTCCCTTCTGGAATTTTCACTGTGAATCAAAAGTAGCATTCCCCCACAAATGGGATATTGGCATGCTCAGCAAAAATTGCACAACAAATTGTATTGTACAATTTCTCCTGTTTCTCATATGAAAATGCAAAATTTTGGGTCTAAAATAACATTTATTTGGGGAAAATGTGTTTTTATTATTTTCTCGGCTCAACGTCATAAACTTCTGTGAAGCGGTGAAGCAAATGGGGTGTTCAAGATGCTCACCTCACATCAAAATACATTCCTTGAGGGGTATTGTGTCCAAAACGAGGTCACTGGGGGGGGGGGGGTTCCACTGTTTAGGATCATCAGGGGCTCGCCAAAAGGGACATAACGTACGCCAATGATTCCAACAAATTTTACACTCAAAAAGTCAAATGACGCTCCTTCCCTTCAGTGTGCCCAAAGAGTAGCTTTATCCATCACATGAGGTATCGGTGTACTCAGGAGAAATTGCACAACAAACTGTATAAAGCAATTTCTCCTGATACCCTTAAAAATGCAAAATTTCAGGCTAAATTAACATTTTTTGGGGGAAAATTACATAGTAACATAGTAACATAGTTTTGAAGGCTGAAGGAAGACCTTATGTCCATCTAGTTCAGCCTATTTTTAGTGCAGCTGTTCTGCATTGTTGATCCTGGGGAAGGCAAAAAACCCACAGAGTAGAAGCCAATTTTCTCCATAGGGAAAAAATTCCTTCCCCTAAGCTGGGTCAGCCATCTACCTATAATATTCTGTTATTCGTAACCTTCTATTCTGTTACTCACAAGAAAAGCATCCATTCCTTTCTTACATTCATTCAGTGAGTTGGCCATCACCACTTCCTCAGGAAGAGAATTTCAGAGCCTCACTGCTCTTACCGTGAAGAACCCTCTTCTATGCTGGTGCAGAAATTGTCTTTCCTCCAAACGAAGAGAATTACTTTTTTTTATTTTCACGGCTCAACGTTATAAACTTCTGTGAAGCACCCGAGGGTTTAAGGAGCTCACCACAGATCTAATTACATTCCTTGAGGGGTCTAGATTCCAAAATGGGATTATTTGTGGGGGTTTCCATTGTTTAGGCACATCAGGGGCTCTCCAAATTGAACATGGCATCCGCTAATAATTCCAGGAAATTTTACATTCAAAAAGTTAAATGACGCTCCATCCCTACCGAGCCCTGCCATGCGCCCAAACAGTAATGTTTGTCCTCATACCGGATATCGGCGTTTTAAGGAGAAATTGAACTACTAATTGCATCATTCAATTTCTCCTGTTATCCTTATGAAAATGCAAAATTCGGGACTGAAAAACTTTTTTTGAGGGGAAAATGTGATTTTCTTTTTATTTTCACGTCTCAACGCAATAAACTTCTCTGAATCACTTGAGGGTTCAATGTGCTCACCACACATCTAGATCAGTTTCTGAGGGGTCTAGTTTCCAAAATCGTTTCACTTGTGGGGGATTTTTACTGCTTAGGTACATCAGAGACTCTTAAAGCGCGAGATGGCGTCCGCTAATTGTTACAGCAAATTGAGCATTCAAAATGTCAAATGGTGCTCGTTCCTAGATCTGCCATTTGCCCGAAGAGTGGTTTTCCCCCACATGAGGGGTATCACCATGCTCAGGAGAAATTGCACAGCAGATTTTTGGATCCATTTTTTCCTGATAGCCTTGTGAAAATAAAAAAATATGAATCTAACGTAATTTTTTGATCATTTTCTTTTCCACCTTCCAAAAATTTCTGTGAAGCACCTGAAGGGTTTATAAACTTCTTGAAAGTGGTTTTGAGCAGCTTCATCGTGCAGCTTTTAGAATGGCGTCACTTTACGGTACTTTCTATGACACAAATGCCTATTTTTGCTACTTTTAGCTGCATTTACTATAATGTTAGTTGCTGGAAAAGGGCTAGTTTTGCATTCGATGCACCGAGGCATGGGTTATTGCCTTAAAGTCCTTGCTGCTGCAACCTAAAGCCAAAACTCCATATCAGGCCTACATCTTTTCTATTCTGATGTGTATGTCTGAAGCAGGAGACTGAATGGAGAGGAAACAAATGGAGAACGCTACCGGTACGTATGATAGGGGTGTTAATAATACGAGTTAGACTGCTCACCTAGGCTGCTTGTCCAAAATAGGCACAACATTAGAAAAGGCTTTAAAGATTGAAGGAATCCTTGCATCCGGTGTGCCGTTTGTCCAAAATGAGTGAAAAGTGCTTCTCCTGGTGCAACCACAAATCCACGTGAATATAGAAAGGAAGGTGATTCTGGAAGCGCTTCCATTAGGCAGGCGGGATTCCAGTGTATCCGATGGTATTTAGAACGTACTTCCAGCTGTTAACTGGGACAGAGACACCTGATGAAGGCTCTTAGAGCAGAAACGCATTGCGTTTAGTTTTATACATTTTTATTGTTACACTTTTATTGTTATTTTATATATGCATTAACTCTCTAGTGGAATAAACAGTTATAACCCTTATTTGATCCACCGCGGTTTCACGCAGTGCATGGAATGTTGTTTTTGTCCAGCTGGAGGTACGTTCTAAATACGATCTGATACATTGGGATCCTCCCGGCAAATGGAAGCTCCTCCAGAAACACCTAAGTTCCTATCTATTCTATTCTGTTAGCTATTAATACTGCTCATAGCTGTATTTAGAGGAGGGAGAGTTGCTGGAGAAAGTCTAGTTTTGGATTCGATACATCTAGCCAAGGGTTATTCCCTTACAATACTTGCTGCTGCAATATTAAACTAAAACTCCTTTTTGGGCTTACATCTATTCTATTCTAGACCCTATTAATACCACTTTTAGCTGCATAGATCATTTAAAATCTGTAAGGCGTGTAGTAGGGGACTGGGAAGTGGATGTGCTGCTGAAGGTGCACGCAGAGGCAGTTGTCCTGGTGAAACTGTGCCTGCTGCTGGAGCGCAATAAACAATCTCATCCAGGAGACCTAGATTCCTGTCCCACTTTGCAAGGGGTCAAAGGACATGACTGTTGAAGCCAGAATAGTGTGAACAGGCGGTCATTTGGATGGCAGATAATGATTCCAGTCTGTTTCCCAGCACCACACTGTCTTCCACATGGTCCAGTTTCACTAGCCAAGCATGTGAACCACATAATCCTCACCCTGATCCTCCTTCCTCCCACCATGACGACTCCCGGGAGACAAGTGATGCCACACTCTGAGAAGCTCTTTACATTTTCATTCCTTGCTTCTTCTGGCCTCTCACCCTGCACATTTAAAGAGGGACATGAGGAGATCATGTGTATTGATGCCCAAATATTTCATCAGCCAAGATCAGAGGAAGACAATGATGGGCAACTGTCTCAATAGGTGGAAACTACTATATAGAAATAAATACAGCAATTAGTAAATTATGTCCGTGTGCAAGTTCCAGAACAAAATACACCACCTATTCAAAGGCTCAACCATGATAGGTCCAGACCGCAGCAGCCCCACTGGCAGCCCCTGACGTGCGTTTCACGTATGTATCTTTATCAAAGGGGATTATATATATATATATATATATATTATGTAATATTTACTTAGAGCTGACATAGTTAACTAATTGCTGTATTGATTTCTATGTACTGTCGTACTGTCTATGTGCATCTATGATACTCACTCACCCAGCATTCCTAGGTCCATTTATGTTTTGACCCTACACTTGCTCCCTCTCTACCTTAATGTCTCTTCCATTAATATGTATGTTTCTATATGGATTTTGTCTTATCTGCTTTTATTGTAATTCTGTAATAAAATTTTTATCTTTACTCATATATTGCGGCTTGTTGCTATTCCGTTTTTTCTCAGCTTTGGATATTATATTTGGAATGCTCCACTGTGCTTTCAACTTTGATTATATTTTGGGAGAGCTTGATACGAATATGTTCTTAGCCCCATTATTAACCGTATTTTTGGGACCTTAAGGCTGTGTGCCCACGTAGCGATTTTTAAGCGTTTTTGCCGCGATTTTCAGCATGAAAACGCAGTGAAAACATTTAAAAATCGTGTACAGAACGCCCCCCTTGCATTCCTATGGCATTCCGCACATGCTGTGCTAATGCTGCGCTTTTTTCCGCGGCGGAATCGCATCGCGGAAAAAATCGCAGCATGCTCATTCTTTTGTGCGGAATCACAAAGAATTGCCGCGATTCCGCACCCATAGGAATGCATGAGAATCGCTTACTTCCCGCATGTGGCTATGCCCACCGTGCGGGAGTTTAAGCGTCTCATGTGCGGTTGGTACCCACGGTGTGGAGGAGAGGAGACTGTCCTCCAGGCCCTGGGTACCATACCCCTGTAAAAAAAAGAATAAAAAATAAAAAATCGGGGTATATTTACCTTCCGGCGTCCCGCGATGCATTCCCGGCCTAAGCGTTCCCAGTAATGCCTTGCGGCAAGGCCCTGTAATGACGTAGTCTCGCGTGACTCTAGCGGTCTCGTGAGATCGCTATAGCAACGCGAGACTACGTCATCATAGGTCTCGCAAGGCATTACTGGGAACGCTGAGGCCCGGGATGGCAGCGCGGGACGCCGGAAGGTAAATATACCCCGATTTTTTTATTTTTTTTAGCATTTTAACATTCTATCTTTTACTATTGAAGCCGCATAGGCGGCCTCAATAGTAAAAACCTGGTCACACTCGTCAAACACTATGTTTGACGAGTGTGACCAACCAGTCACTCACTTTCCAAGCGATGCTTCAAATCGCTTGGAAAGTGCTTGAATATCGCACGTGAAAATCGCAGCAAAATCGCGAACATAATCGCGGTGAAATCGCGCAGAAAAAAACGCGCGATTTCTGGGAAGGAGTCCGGTTTTTGGTGTGCGTTTTAACACGCACCGTGGGCACATAGCCTTAGACACACCTGACCATACGATGCAACTCAAATTTGGGGGTGAAAATAGCATAAAAAAGGATTTTTCTAAGATGGGGGTCCGTCTTACTGTCCAAATTTAAGAAATCTTAACTGAGGGCTGGCGGTGGTACAGCAGGGTTACAGGAGGCATGGTCCCTTCCTGAGGATAAGTCGGCGGTGCTGATGTTCGGTGTGGGCTGTGGGCATTGCACCTTAGCAGGGTCCCTTCCTGCTAATATGGGTAACGCCGTGGCCTGGTGTACACGGGGGGTTGCGGCAGTGGTGTGGTGGCGGCAGAGGTGTGGTGATGCTGAGGCACGGTGGGCGGTACAGTGTGCACCTGAGTAGGGTCCCTTCCTCAGGTGAGGTGATGCCACAGCCTGATGACCAAGGTGAGCAGCAGAGTCGGGTTAATCACGGGTTTCTCGTTGGTGGCGGCAATCTTCCTGAGGCCGCACATGCGCAGATTGAGTACTCTGCTTCCTGGAGCTTCAGGAAAATGCCCTCGATAGGCAGTGCTTGCACAGATGGAGATCACGGTGGCCATTTTCCTGAAGCCGAGTGAAGCTGAGATCTCAATCTACGAACTCGGCTTCAGGAAAATGGCCGCTGCAATTTCAATCTACGCACGCATGGCCTCAGGAAGACAGACTGCAAAATAAGGGAATTTAGGCCTAAAATCCCCAAATTTTTATTACACGGAAGTATGAGGCGTGTCACAGAAATACCCCACTGTAAAATAAGTATTTTTTTTTAGATGCAAAAGAATGCTGTACATAACGAGAGTGACAGACTCCAAAAAATGGGAATTTAGGCATAAAATGCCACAAATTTTTGCACACGGATGCATGAGGCGTGTCAGAGATAGACCCTGCTGTAAAATGTGGCCTGTTTTGTACAAAAATGCAACAGATTGCTGTGTATAGCTTGAGGAGAGATGAGCGAGTATACTCATTAGGATTCGGTACTCGGCGAGTAATGCCGTACTCTCGATAATCAAAACATAGCGAGTTTTTGACTACTCGCCTTGCAATATTCGGCACAACCCACACACTCCCCGCACAGCCTAGCACAGTCCCGCACAGCCCAGCACAGTCCCGCACAGCCCAGCACAGTCCCGCACAGCCTGCACAGTCCCCGCACAGCCCGGCACAGTCCCGCACAGCCTGCACACTCCCCGCACAGCCTAGCACAGTCCCGCACAGCCTGCACAGTCCCCGCACAGCCCAGCACAGTCCCGCACAGCCCAGCAAAGTCCCGCACTGCTCAGCACAGTCCCTGCACAGCACAGCACAGTCCCGCACAGCCCAGCACAGTCTCGCACAGCCTGGCACAGTCCCTGCACAGCACAGCACAGTCCCGCACAGCCCAGCACAGTCGCGCACAGCCCAGCACAGTCTCGTACAGCCTGGCACAGTCCCGCACAGCCCAGCACAGTCCCGCACAGTCCCGCACAACCCAGCACGGTCCCGCACAGCGCATTACTCGCATTTCTGATAGACTTAAATTGGACTCGCTACTCGTTACGAGTACCTGAGTATTAGCAGGTATTCCTATCGAGTACAGCGAGTCTGAGTATTTCACTACTCGCTCATCCATAAATATGAGTAACAGACAGGAAAACACTGGAATACCAGCCTACAATCCACAAAATTTAATAATACGGATATATGAGGCGTGTCACAGATATACCCCACTGTAAAAATATGTGCCCTGCATTTTTTTAAATAATGAAATATAGTGCTGTATATAAGTACAGTGACACCCAGGACGAAAAAAGGAAAACCAGCCTAAACTGGCCAAACTTTAAGCAGGCACATATATATGCTGGCATGGAGATACCACTACGACACATGTGTGGCCTGTATTTTTTTTGTTTTTGTTTTTGTTTTTTTGCTAAATAATAATAATAATAATCTTTATTTTTATATAGCGCTAACAAATTCCGCAGCACTTTACAGTTTGCACACATTATCATCACTGTCCCCGATGGGGCTCACAATCTAAATTCCCTATCAGTATGTCTTTGGAATGTGGGAGGAAACCCACGCAAACACGGGGAGAACATAGAAACTCCTTGCAGATGTTGTCCTTGGTGGGATTTGAACCCAGGCTGCAGCGCTAACCACTGAGCCTTCGTGCTGCACCGTGCTGTATATAAGTACAATGACTGACAGCAAAAAAAAAGATTGAATTTTGGGCTGAAAAGACCAAATTTTTAGCAGACGGATGGATGAGGCGTGTCACAGATATACCACACTGTAAAATATGTGGCCTGTCTGTATTTTGTTGCGAATTCAGCAAAATAGCGTCAAGAAATTGTGTAAGACACTCAAAACAAAAAATCTACTCACGTGTACCACGTAAAAATTAAATATTTCTCTGTGCACTCAAAGGCGAATTTTGGGACCCCTTTAAAATTTCTGGATTTTCACACTGTGCTAGGAAAAGGATCTGGCTGTATTGTGCCTTGTTAAAAAGCAAATGGAGAAAAAAACGGTCTTGGGATTGATTTGCAATAAAAAAAAGCTCTATTAGCCCTGGCCAAAAAAAATTTCAAAGGCAATTACACCTGGGGCTAGGTATATACGGCCAATATATCCTACGGGAAGCAGCAGCAGCACCAGAACACAGGAAGGGAATGGACCCTCTTGATCTATGCAATGCTCTATATACACACATACAGTGCCTATAGGCCTTGCACTGATATGTATAGAGCAATGTACACCACCCTGCCTGCCTAACACTGGAACCTATATACTCCGGAATTAGTCCTAAGAAGGACTGTTGGTTTTGAGTAGTTTAGGATGGCAGACCCCACACTGACTAATAAATCCCCAATTCTGACCCTATCTCGGCAGCCGCTCTACCTATATTGTCTCAATCAGGAGCTGAATGTGCCGAGCAGAGCGACGTCCGGTCTCTTATACCCCTGAAGATGCTGTGTGGCCAGCCAATCACTGCACGACCACAGCAAAGATGGCTGCGGCATTTCATTGCCTGGTAGACAATCCCTCCATTGTGATTGGGTCTCTAAAGGCCTCCAAAAAAGCTGGGTGGAGACCCAAGTTCCCGCCGAGTAATACCGGAACTGCTTGGTGCTCGCCGAGTACATCAAGTACCGTGATACTCGGGTGAGTAACGAGTAGTGGTGAGCACGTTCGCTCATCACTAGTCCCCACATTTTTTTTTTAAATGTAAAAAAATATATTTCAAAAAACAGCTTGGGGTTGACCTCATAAACACTCCCCATCCTCTTTAACCCATTTCTTAATGTAAAATTAAAAATAATAAAACACCATATTCCTCACCTTTCTGACAACATTCCATTTGTTCAACAAAGAGGCCATCTCTGCTTCATCTGGATTGCCTGACTGAATGGTGGCACGAGGCGACCATCAGCTGTGAATCCAGACAGAGCTTAGCCTAGGAATCTCTGCTTTGACCAGTAGCAACCTCAGTGACATCACCGCAGCACCCTGAAGCTGCACCCTCAGGGTTTGTGCACACGGTGCGGATTTTACTCCGAATCTGCAGCGAATATGCCTCTGCGGATCCGCTGCAGATCCGCAGGCATTGTACAGTACAATGCAATTCAATGGGTTTTCAAAACCTCAGTGCACATGCTGTGGATTCTTCCACGTGGATTAGCTGCAGTTTTAATTGTGCCCTCTGGAATCCACAGTCTGCATGTAACAAGCTTCCTTTCCTACACAGCTACTTTCTGAACAACTCTCTTAATCTGTTGGCCCTCACTGAAACCTGGATTCAGGATTCTGACACTGTCTCTCCTGCTGCCATTTCCTATGGTGGCTTACAATTCACTCATTCCCCGAGACCCACAAACAGACCTGGTGGTGGAGTCGGCATACTCCTGTCCCCACAATGCACTTTCCAGGTCATCCCCCCAGTTCCATCACTCTCATTCCCTTCTTTTGAGGTCCACACCATCAGGCTCTTCCGTCCCCTCTCCCTCAGAGTAGCGATCATATACCGGCCCCCAGGCTCACCCACCCATTTCCTTGACCACTTTTCAGCCTGGCTGCCGCACTTCATGTCCTCAGAACTGCCAACTCTTATCCTGGGAGACTTCAACATCCCCATTAACAGCCCTACTTCCACATCTGCATCCCAGCTTCTATCACTAACCACCTCTCTCGGCCTCTCACAGCTCTCAACCTCTGCAACACACAAAGACGGTCACACCCTTGACCTGGTCTTTGTCCGGCTTTGCTCAATGTCCTACTTAAATAACTCACCGCTTCCCCTCTCTGACCACAACATTCTCTCCTTCAAGCTCACAAATCCTCGCCCACCCCAGCACACTCCTACCTATCACACATTCAGAAATCTACAAGCCATTAACCCTCAAACACTTTCAGACTCCCTACAATCTTGCCTGTCCCCAATCTCCTCTTTTTCCTGTCCTGATCTGGCTGTTCATCACTACAACAACACTCTTACAACCATCCTTGACCAGGTAGCGCCCCTCACCCTCAGAACCTCCAAACACAGAGTAAAACAGCCCTGGCTCACATCGCAAACTCAATTTCTCCAGCGATGCTCTAGGAGTGCTGAACGCCGATGGAGAAAAACCTGCACACCAAAAGACTTCATCCACTTCAAATTTATGCTAAGAACCTACAACTCTGCCCTTCACCTCACCAAACAGACCTACTTCACCACCCTGATCTCCTCACTAGCCAACAACCCCAAGAAACTTTTTGACACCTTTCACTCCCTCCTCAGGCCAAAAGCACAAGCTCCTATCTCAGACATTTGTGCAAATGACCTGGCCTCCCATTTTATAGAGAAAATAGATAATATCCGTCAGGAAATCCGCTCCCAACCACCAAGTGCTGTGACTCCCATCCCTTCCTGCATCTCCCCTGGCTCACTTTCCACATTTGATCCCATCACAGAAGAAGAAGTTTCCAGACTCCTCTCTTCTTCTCGTCCGACTACATGCACTACCGACCCCATTCCCTCACATCTCCTCCAGTCTCTCTCTCCAGTCGTCACAACTCACCTAACTACAATCTTTCTCTCCTCAGGCATCTTCCCATCCTCCTTCAAACACTCTATCATTACTCCATTATTAAAGAAGCCCGCTCTCGACCCATCCTGCACAAACAACTACAGAGCAGTCTCCAATCTCCCCTTCATCTCTAAACTCTTGGAGCGCCTAGTCTACTGCCGCCTTATCCGTTACCTCTCCACTCACTCCCTCCTAGACCCTTTACAGTCTGTCTTCCAACCCCTACATTCAACTGAAACTGCACTCATCAAAGTGACCAATGACCTTCTGACAGCAAAATGTAACGGTGAACACTCTCTGCTCATTTTTCTCGACCTTTCTGCAGCTTCCGACACTGTTGACCATCATCTCCTACTCCATAGGCTCCAGTCACTAGGCATTAAAGACACTGCTCTCTCTTGGTTCTCTTCCTATCTCTCTGACCACTCCTTCTGTGTTTTGTTCGCTGGCTCCACGTCATCTCCTCTTCCTCTCACTGTCGGGGTACCTCAGGGCTCAGTCCTTGGCCCCCTTCTCTTCTATCTCTACATGGCCCCAATTGGACAGACCATCGGCAGATTTGGCTTTCAGTTCCATCTTTATGCTGATGATACACAACTACATACATCATCCCCTGACCTTACCCCCGCTGTACTACAGAACACCAGTGACTGTCTGTCCGTCCGCAGTCTCCAACAGGGAAGCCATTCAGCCAGAATTCTGCTAGTGTGCACAGGCCCTAACTCAGTGTGTGGAAGAACAAATAAATACACATAACTACTTACCTTCTGGATTTGTTCCTTCTGAGTCTTCAGATTCACTTGATATGTTCTGAGGAATGAAATCTTCATCACTGTCAGAATCAAATACATGTTCCTGCAATTCGGATTCGGATTCATCCTCCGGTATGGATTGCAAAGTAGCCAGAATATCCTGAGGCTTTATCAAACGTCTTCTCTCCATATTCCTCACAAATTCCATAATTCTATATAGTTCCCTGCTGAAAAATAGAAATGAAATGAAAACTAAAAGAAATAATAACTGTTCTGCCACCTTCAAAAGTAGGTGGGCTGAATCAGTTGACAGACAGCTAAACTATTTCATAACAATTCATACCTGTATGAGTCTTCAGAGCTCCTATGTCTGCGTCTGTTCTCTTTGTCTCTTCAGCTGAACTGAAAGTAAAGTTACTATCCAGAATACTGTCTCCTGCTAGGACCTTAGAAAAACACCACCCTTCATTAGCATAAGATAAGAGCCTAGAGTAAACAAGCTATTTTGTTCAGTATTACACAGTAATACAAGCAGGTAAAACACAAGGAAAATGTGAAAAGTTGACATGTAAATTGAACTACATCTATATGAACATCAGGGTAAATAAGACAGAGTGAAAAAATTATGCACAAAACTTTATAGCAACATTTAGTGACAAAAGGACCTCAAAATATAGTAGGGAGTCAAAATGACTCCCTTCAGTAGTTCTTGGTAAATTTTGAAAAAAACGCGCAAATTTTTCACCAAAATTATTTATTCTCACAAAATCTTTTTTCACATCATATTTGAGGAAAAGTCACCGAGTTTCAAGCCGGAATTCAGAAAAATGTAGTCACAGAAGAGAAATAAAAAACGAAAGGAGTCAAAATGACTCCATCAGTAGTTCTAGTGTTAAACTGTAAAGCGCTGCGGAATATGTTGGCGCTATATAAAGGTTATTATTATTTTAAATCCGCAGCATGTCAATTCTTTCTGCGGATTCCTCAGCAGTTTGACACCTGTTCCATTGTCCAGGTGTCAAACCACAGGTTAAAACTGCAGGCAAATCTGCAGGTAAAACGCAGGTCACTTTACCTGCGTTTTTACCTGCAAATCTGCGTGGAAAAATGCGCAGTTGAATCCGCACTGTGTGCACTCATCCTGAGGCTCAGTGTCTCCTGGATTCACATCAGAACTGTCAGCCACCATTAAGCCATGCAATCCAGATGTAGCTGAGTTGGCCTCTTCATTGAAGAAATGGATTGTTGTCAGACAGGTGAGAAATATAGTGTTTTATTATTTTACATTTTACCGTAATAAATGGGTAAAAGAGAGTTGGGAGTGTTTATTTGAAGTAAATTATTTTTTATGTGTGTTTTGTTCAATTAAAGGTCTTTTTCATGTGTGTCTCTTTAATTTTCACAACGTTATTAGTAATAAGGGTGTCTAATAGATGTATCTCCTTTACTAACCTGTGGACTTGATGTATGCTGACATAACAAAGTTGACATCAACGCCAAAAATATTACTGGACTTGCCACCACACTAGGGCAAAGCATCAGAATTGGTGCATCTAATAGATGCGCCTTTTCTGGGATGGCTGCGGGCTTCAAATTTTAGGCTAGGAAGGCCAATATCCATGGCCCCGTCCCAGCCTGAGAATACTGGCCACTAGCTTTCTGCTTTAGCTTGGCTGGTTGTCAAAAAATGAAAGGGACCCCATATCATTTTTTAAATTAATTATTTATTGCACAGGTGCACACTGGTGAATACTCTTTTCAGAGTACACCTGTTATCACAGATATCAGCGAGACCAGGCTTATGATGCTGAGAGTAGTACTCACATCAGCCGATGCCTGTGATTGGCGGTACCCTTTTTACTGTCATTCAGAGCTGCGAGCTCCAACGTTCGCTGTCATCTCTGTGACAGTCCTACATGTTCAGTTATACATATTTTTAGATCAATGAATGATTTTTTTGGAGGTGCTGTACATTCTCTTTTTTCAGCATCATGTAATGGGCAGTTTGTTTGCCCAGTAAAGGAGTGATTGTAATGAATTTCGGACTTATGACTGTGAGTTATTGAATAGCTGGGACAGCATTGCTAACAAGGTGTCCTAATTATTATTTAGGATTGCTTTGTTTTATCCTTTTTAACCCATATTAAAGTGTCACAGCCATTTCTTGGCAGTAAATTGTGTTACATTGATATGTTTTATGTTGCTCTTCGTATAAACATGTGTCTTGTCTTCCATTAATAAACTAATTATATTCTAATCAGCGTGCTTGTTTTTCCATCACCCTGAGTCAGTGTAGGTTTCTTGGGAATAATTCACATGGGATTCTTTACAGAATATTTAAGAAGTTCTCCAGAGCCAATGCTTTTCACAAGAGAAAAACCACTGGCTGGAGTGATGCAATGTGATGAATATCCTTGCTTATGTTCTTCCAAACTATTTCCATGATAAATACAAACAGCTGTCAGTAGATCCATGTGTTTAGCTATTTATGCTGTTTTTGTTTATATATACATATTTTTTAATAATTTATAAAAATGGATTTAAAGCAATTTTCACTGAATGGGGACCAGGGTTATCAACCACATGTCACTTTGCTCTCATTGACTCTACTTTTTCAAATATAACCACCATCGCCCTTGCATGTTCCTGGCATCACTGTTAAGGTAATCCATTTGCTCCATGATTTTGTCAGTTCCTGTGATGTTCCCTTTGTTTTTGCCTTCTCCTGGTCACATTCTTTACACTAATTGTCATCTCAAAGTCATATTTATGGTCTTCAAAGAGGTTGTCTCCAACAAGCACTCACCATGCGAGTTGAGTAATTGTCCTGAACTGCATCGGGGATCTTCAATGAAGTAGGCAGTCTAGGTTGGGAGGACATATCTAATGCCGGGAGAAGAATAATATAAATTATGGGACGAAAGTGGAGGCACCAACACTGATGCTCATATTAGGGTGATAGAAGACAATAGAAAAAAAAATGGAAAGAGAAAAAGGTACAGTATGGGCAGGATTAAGAATTGCAACAGAGATACATTTTCAACAAGAAAATAGGTGACTAATGACCACTGTAAGGGAAGAGTTAGATGTAACTCGGAAGGGAATCGAAATGCAATGCTCGGACTGGGCAGCTGCTCTCCAGACCTGAGAGTGACATCTTCTCGTATTTCTACTCAGTTGTTACGTCCTAGTCTGGAGAGGCACTGGCCAGTCAGAGCATTGCATTGTGATCACCGTCCAAGATATACGGACGCCTGACTCTTCCCTAACATTAAGCTGTCATGTGTAAGGAACGTGATCAATATGATCAACACATGTAAAATGTATGTACAACCTTTGCTTCCCCTGCTCTTCCTCTCTGCTTCCTCTCAGCCTCCCTCCACAGCCTTATATATTATAATTGGTTTCTGAAAACTTTCCATTTATATGTTAGGAATAAAATGATTATATTAAATAACCTTTTACTGATTGTGCAGAGGAATGGAAACAAAAGAAGACACAGAGAAAAGTTACCCATGATAATGAGTACTCTATGATAATTTATTAGCCGGTAGAGAAGAGGGAATTGATTCAATGCAAATTAAAGTTGTGACAATTTCTTAAGGAATTCACTCAACCGGGTCACCACCATATTACATGACGCAGAAGATTGCATCACCCAGAAAAGGCTCAAAAGACCTGAATAAGAAGGCTTTGCAGTTATCAAATCACATGGTAGAGCAATCAAGAAGGACTATCAGAGCTTGTATAAAAGCAAGAGCCGGAAATGATGCGACCATTTTATGATGAATCTGGATAGTGAGAGTATGTTACAGCTCACAGCTTAGCCATAGAGATAGGGAGAGAAAGCTATAAAACACTCTGTAAAAACAACAGATAAGGACAAGTATCATTAATTTACTCATAGTCATAAATGTGGAAGTCACTTTGACACTACTTGGGCTATTTGTGTTCAAGGGGACCTGTCACTAGGTAAGGAGTGGCCAGCTTCTGAATTTATTTATTCCTGCTTCTCCCCCGAGTAGCTTTTTTCTTTAATTCAGTTTTAGAGATAAGGGACTATTAATTTACTGCTAATCTTTACAGTCTTTAACAGGGGGGCAATGCTTATAGAGCAGTAATACAAATAATTATAAACATACAGTATGCCCTCAAAAAATTTTGTGAGCAACCCCCCATTGACCAGAAAAAGTAACACCAAGTAAATAGGCCTCCACCTCTGGAACTTTACGGTGGATTTAAAAACAGTAAAAAAAATGTAGGGAGAAGCCGTAATAAAAAGAAATCATAAACTATTTTCTTTTGACTTTGTGAAAGGTCCTCTTTAAGGAAGTCTTGAAAGAGGTTAAATACGGTTCTAGGAGTCCTCAGTATTGTCAATGCAGTTGGAGGCGTCATTTACTTTTTATCACCACGAATCAAATTATTTAAAACATTTCTGTGATTTTCAAAAAGGTTTACTTATGTCTGGTTCTTAAAAAAGAGTGAAGGTAGGTAGGAAATTTTTGAAAGGTATCCAACTTTACAACTCCGGATAGCTCTTGATTCAATTTGGACGAATCATATAAAATGGCCACTGCCTAATTATAGATAGCATAAGACAGAGAAGAAAAATAAAATGGGCTCAAAAATGACCCAACTGGCTTCCTCATAATGTTTCACAGTTAATCTTAATTAAGCCTTTCAATGATGTTCAGATCAAGGGACTGTGAGGGCCATTGCAAAACCTTCAGCTTGCACCTATTGAGGTCATCTATTGTGGATTTTGACTTGTGCTTAGGATAATGATTCTTTTGTAGGAGCCATCCTCCTTTTAACTTCAGCTTTTTTGTATTATGTTTGCATCAAGAATTTGTTGAAATTTCATTGAATCCATTCTTCTCTCTATCTGTAAAATGTTCCCCATGTCATTGGCTGCATCACAACCCCAAAGCATGATTGATATTACTGCAAGCTTAATGTTTGGCTAGATGTTATTTTCCTGAAATTCTATGCCCTTTTTTCTACACCTACCTTGGATTTTTGGGGCCAAAGGGATCTATTTTAAACTCATCGATCCACAGAACTTCTTTACAAAATCATCAGGCTTGTTCAGAAGTTCTTTTGCTTACTTCTGACTCTGAATATTATGGTGAAGATGCAGGAGAGGTTTTCTTCTAATGACTATTCCATGAAGGCCATATTTATGCTGATGTCTCTGAATGGTAGAACAATGTACCACGACTCCAGAGTCTGCTTAACATTTCTAAAGGTCTTTTGCAGTCAAGTGGGGGTTCTGATTTCCCTCTCTAGCAGTCCTATGAGCAGCTCTCATTAAAATATTGATTGTTCTTCCAGACCTTATCTTGACTGCCACGCTTCTTTTTAACTGCCATTTCTTAATTGTATTTTGAACGGAGGAAAAGGCAACTTGAAATCACTTCGCTATCTTCTTGTACCCTGCTCTCTTGTTCTCCTGCTTTGTGGGCCTTAACCGTCTTCATTTTCAGAGTGTTAAGCAGGTGCTTCAAAGAACCCATGGCTGATGTTTTTGGCACAAGGGTAGAGGTGTCTGGATTTTTATAAAGCTGGGAAATTTTCATCACCTGGCCTTTACAAACGATGATAGTGAATAAGCCATAACCAAAACACAATAATTAAAGTCTGAATTCTTGGTCAAAGTTATCTGACCACACAAATCTCCAATGGAGCACAAACATTTGCATTGACCCGTTTTCCCTTTTCTAATTTTTACAATGAAAGGTAAAAGTCTTGTTTTGCCTAAAATATAAAGGAAATATGTGATATTTAACTTTATTTTTTAGAGATCAATTCATCTTCAACTTGCTTAACTGTTCACAATAACAGTAATTTTGACCAGGGCTGCTGAGACTTTTACATGTCACTGTATATGGATCAAGAAAATCATCAATACAGCTAATATAATTTTGACAATATTTTGCAATACTTGCGATATATCAGCTGCATAGAATGATGTTTTGTTTCATCAAAAAGAAAGCAACGCTAAGCTTCCAGATATTGTTAAAATGCCCTGTAAGCTGCTATTCTTTATATAAGATGTTCTCCCAGAAAACAGACAACTACAAGTATTCTTCCAACAGAAGTGTCCTTGAAACCTAATAATTGCTTATGTTTTGCTCATGAATCATTATTACTGATGTTGAATTTTCTTTTGTCTAGACATGCCCAGAAAGTCCATGGCTGTGAGACAGAATATTGATATAAATACCGCATCCTTTAAAAATTCCGATCTTTCTCACATACTTATAGGGATTTCATTTATATCTTAGTTTAATCTGTCACTTTTAATTGTAATCTACTCTAATCAAATTTTTTCTTTTGTTCAGGTCACCTGTAAAAATGAAAATCTTCAACAAATATTTCATGATTATATAAATAAATTTATATATATGTGTGTGTATAAATACCATATTTTTTGGACTATAAGATGCACTTTTTTTCCTCCCAAAATGTGGAGGAAAATGGGGGGTGCATCTTATAGTCCAGATGTACCGGCTTTGGCTGTGGTGGGGAGGTGGAGAAGCGGTTTTGGCAGAGCAGTGGGTCACAGAGGCAGGAGTCGGCGGCTACGGCTACCTACTGTGCCCGCTGCTAAAGAGAAATGAATATTCACTGTATTCCATGCCCATGGGTGAGGGGGCAAAGAATATTCTTTTCTTTTTAGGCATCCTACTATGATTGGCCACATCCCGTTCCTGATATGATTGGTCCCATCCTTATCCTGGTATGATTGACTCCATTCTGGTCCTGGTATGCATAATTGGACAAGATGGGGACCCTGCATACCAGTATAGGAATGAGGGCGATCATTCCTGCCAGGATAAGAATGAGGGGTACCATGCATACTAGGATAGGGATGAGGAGGCATGCATGCCAGGATAGGTATCAGGAGACCATGCATGCCAGGATAGGGATGAGGGGGACCATTCTTACCAGGAAAGGGATGAGGGGGCCATGCATACCAGGCTAAAGATGAGGAGGCATGCATGCCAGGATAGGTATCAGGAGACCATGCATGCCAGGATAGGGATGGGGCCATGCATACCAGGAAAAGGATGGGGATGAGGGGACCACATTTACCAAGATAGGGGATATTAAGTACAGAAGTGACCACATTTTCTACTTCAGTTTTTTTTCCTAATTTCCTCCTCTAAAACCTAGGTGCGTCTTATGGTCTGGTGCGTCTTATAGTCCGAAAAATACAGTGTGTATGCAGGCTGTGTAAGGGCTATTTGACCAAGTAGGAGAGTGATGGGGTGCTACGCCAGATAACCTGGCCTCCACAGTCACCATATCACGCTTACCCTTATCTGCAGGAGTGTAGCGTGACCGGTCAGCGGTCCCGGCGTTGGGGAAGGAACTCAGACAACGGGGCTGTCAGAGGGGCCAGTGTAGGAGCACAGTTTGGGAGGTCGCAGGACCTGTGGAAGGGGCGGAGCGCTTGCAGAAGCACTCAGAGGCTGCAGGACCTAGCACTCCGTGACCTGTGACATCACAGGGGGCGGAGCTTTTCGCAGGGATGCTGAAGTGACAGGCAGAGGGCTCAGAGAGCCTGGGGTTTATACAGTAGCGATGGTCGAGCAATCCAGAAGTCATACACAGGAGAATCAATGCGGTACAGAGTCAGGCAGAGCAAGAATGGTCAGGGAAGCAGGAGGTCAGGCACGGGTCGGGCTGCACGGTACAAAATCAGAAAGTCAGAGAGTAGTCTAGGGGAGCCAAAGGTCAGAACACGGGTTGAGCAGGATGTTACCAAATCAGGAAACGAAGAGACAAAAACCAAAATCCAGACCAGGTCATACACACCACAAACACGGAAACAGGCGAGAGGCACTTAGCAAAGGCAGGGTCGGACACACTCAAGTATGAAGTATAAATGGCAGGGAAGGTTGCTCGCCTGTGACCATAAATACCCTCCCTGAGACCAAAGAGAGGCTCCAACCATTAACCCTTCGCTTGTCAGACCAAAATTCCAGATACCATGACTGTACCCCTCCCTCAACAGGGGGCCTCTGGACCCCCAGGTCTTCCTGTGTATCGAGCATGATATGCCCTGACCAGGCGATCTGCGGGCACTGATCTGGCCGGTACCCAGGAACGATCCTCTGGGCCATACCCTTTCCAATGGACAAGGTACTGCAAAGAGCCACGAACCCATCGAGATTGCACAATTTTTTGCACCTCGAACTCCATGTGGCCGTCTACTGAAATAGGCGGTGGTAGAGGAGTACGTTCCTCCCTGACTGAACCTACCGGCTTAAGCAAGGACCTATGAAAAACGTTGTGCACCTTCAGGGAGTATGGGAGACGTAGCCAATAAGTTACCGGGTTAATCACCTCCGTTATGACGTAGGGACCAAAAAATTTGGGACCCAACTTTGCTGATGGCAATTTTAGCATTATATTCCATGTTGAGAGCCACACCTTGTCCCCACAATGCAAGTCCTGACCCGGGCCCCTTTTTCTATCAGCAAAACGTTTGTACCTTCCCTGAGCCTTTTCAATACTTGCGTGAACCCTTGACCATAAACCACTGATCTGCCTAACCGAATCCTCTACCCCTGGACAATTTGAGTCCAACCGCGAGAACTCACCAAAATGAGGATTTAATCCAAGATTAATAAAAAAGGTGACCTACCGGTGGACTGGTTAATTCGGTTATTAAAGGCGAACTCCGCCAATGGTAATGCATCACACCAGTCATCTTGCAGTGTTGAGGTCAAACATCGAAGGATTTGTTCCAAAGACTTGTTGGTGCGCTCCGTTTGGCCATTACTCTCCGGGTGGTAGGCTGAGGAAAAAGACAAAGATATCCCCAACTTCTTACAGAACGCTCGCCAAAATTTCGCTATAAATTGTGCCCCCCTATCCGAAACGATATTGATAGGTACCTCATGGAGACGAATGATTTGGGAAAGGAAGTGTTTAGAAAGGTCCTCAGCAAACCTATCTACTACTACCCAAATGATGGTATTACCCTTGGAGGGGGGAGGTTGGTAATGAAATCCATGGACAAATGAGTCCATGGTCTTTCTGGAATTGGCAGTGGTACCAATTCCCCGGCCGGCCGGCAATGAGAGCTCTTAGAACGGGCGCACACCCCACAGGCCATGACATACACCTTAATTTCTGAACACATTGATGGCCACCAAAACATTCTCTTTACCGCCTCATAAGTGGCCGCAATACCTGGGTGGGCCCCCAACTTAGAATCGTGAAACTCTCGTAAGAGCTTGGACCGTAAGACCTGTGGTAAAACAATTTATTAGGCGGTTTTGCCCTTGGAGCTAAAGATTGAGCCCCCACAATCTCCCACTCCAACATTGACGAAAGCTTGGCTATCACCACCCCGGGTTGAAGAATAGACGAGGGAGGATCGGGGGCAGAAACTTCGTGACAATGCGTCCGCCTTCACGTTCTTAGAACCAGGCCGGAAAGTTATGGAGAACTGGAACCGGGGAAAAAAAAGTGACCACCGAGCCTGTCAGGGAGTCAACCTTTTTGCTGTGTTAATGTTCTCCAAATTTTTATGGTCAGTGAGGCGGATGCAGGGCTATGGCGTCCTGAAGGCGTTCAGCTAAGCTCCAACAGAATAGACCGCGGAGAGCCGCATCGTCCCAGGTGACTTCCCCTGCCCACCGCCGAAACTCAGAACAATACCACTCTGCAGAGTGCCGACCCTGATGTCCGCTCATCACCATGTCCTCCGCCAGTCGTACTCTATCAGGCTCATCATAGATACTGGCCAAGGCCTCAAAAAACGCATCCACAGTCATACGTTCTGGTGCGGTGGGTGTTAGCGAAAATGCCCAGGCTTGTGGGGCACCTAGCAACAGGGAGATAACTACCCCCACCCTCTGAAATTCTACCCCGGATGAGCGAGGTCTCAGGGAGAAAAATAATTTGCACCCCTCCTGGAACGCTCTGAACTCCTTTTTGTCTCCAGAAAAGGAGTCAGGCAGTTTAACCGGGGATTCAGGGGATGTAACGGATACATCCCTACCCTCAGAAGACATAGCCCTTGCACAGTATTAACCAGCTGCTGCTGGGTATGAGCTATACTGCGCTGTTCAACACTCATTTTCTGGAACATTTGAGAGAGCTGCTTCACTTGCTCTGACAATGCCTGCATCGGGTCCATGATTGCAGCAGACCCCCGCACACTCACACACAGGTAGTAACAGAAGGATGAGTGGGGGGAGGAAAAGTAATAAGGTCGTTTATAATATCACGCTTACCCTTATCGGCAGGAGTGTAGCGTGACCGGTCATCGGTCCCGGCATTGGGGAAGGAACTTAGACCACGGGGCTGTCAGAGGGACCAGTGTAGGAGCACAGTTTGGGAGGTCGCAGGACCTGTGGAAGGGGCGGAGCGCTTGCAGAAGCACTCAGAGGCTGCAGGACCTAGCAACACGTGACCTGTGATGTCAGAGGGGGCGGAGCTTATCACAGGGACGCTGAAGTGACTGGCAGAGGGCTCAGAGAGCCAGGGGTTTATACAGTAGCGATGGTCGGGCAATCCAGAAGTCATAAACAGGAGAATCAATGCGGTACAGAGTCAGGCAGAGCAAGAATGGTCAGGGAAGCAGGAGGTCAGGCACGGGTCGGGCTGCACGGTACAAAATCAGAAAGTCAGAGAGTAGTCTAGGGGAGCAAAAGGTCAGAACATGGGTCGAGCAGGACGGTACCAAATCAGGAAGCCAAGAGACAAAAACCAAAATCCAGACCAGGTCATACACACCAAAAACACGGAAACAGGCGAGAGGCACTTAGCAAAGGCAGGGTCGGACACACTCAAGTATGAGGTATAAATGACAGGGAAGGTTGCTCACCTGTGGCCATAAATACCCTCCCTGAGACCAAAGAGAGGCTCCAACCATTAACCCTTCACTTGCCAGACCAAAATTCCAGATACCAAGATATTAACCCTTCGCTTGTCAGACCAAAATTCCAGATACCATGACACACCAGACCTGAACCCAATCGAGATGGTTTGGGGTAAGCCTGGACCGCAGAGTGAAGGCAAAAGGGCCAACAAGTGCTAAGCATCTCTTGGAACTCCTTCAAGACTGTTGGAAGACTATTTCCGGTGACTACCTCTTGAAGCTCATCAAGAGAATGCCAAGAGTGTGCAAAGCAGTAATCAAAGCAAAAGGTGGCTGCTTTGAAGAACCTAGAATATATGACATTTTCAGTTGTTTCACACTTTTTTTGTTAATTATATAATTCCACATGTGTAAATTCATAGTTTTGATGCCTTCATAGTGAATCTATAATTTTCATAGTCATGAAAATAAAGAAAACTCTTTGAATGAGGAGGTGTGTCCAAACTTTTGGTCTGTACTGTATATACTGCTCAAAAATAATAAAGGGAACACTAAAAGTTGGATCAGCCTGTAATTTGTTCCCTTTATTTTTTGAGCAGTATATATACTGTATATATAAAGTATATATATATATATATAGAGAGAGAGAGAGAGAGAGCGAGAGAGAGAGAGAGAGAGACAGAGATGTCTGCTAAACAAGTGTTTATAAAAGTTAATGATACTCATGTCTTCCATATTTTTCCATCACAGAATAGTCATCTCAGCACAGTCTGGTCCAGGATGCAAGAGGAGTAATTTATTTTTAAGTTCAGTATCTTGATATCTTCATTATACTTTCCAGTGTCCTGATTCCAATTGCAATTCTACATAAGATATATTATAATAATACATATATTGTCCATCATCCAGTTCTACTAACAATGAACAATGAACAGGACAGTGATAACTGAAATATTTCTTATTGGTTTCCAAAACCTTTCAGATGTCAGGTTCTTCATAATTTGTGTGTGCCTGCTCATGTATCTGGCTGCGTTGATTGGCAATCTCACCATTATATTGTTGGTTTCCAACAGTCATTACCTTCAATCTCCGATGTTCTTCTATCTGGGCCACCTTTCTTTCTCTGATATGTTGCTTATTTCAAACATTGTCCCTTTCTTAGTGCATATTATTCTTTTCAGTGGTGGCTTTGTTTCCCTTACGGGCTGTATAACTCAGTTCTTTTTTTATGGTGTTTCTGCGACAACCGAATGTCTCCTGCTGGCCGCTATGTCCTATGACCGATATCTTGCGATCTGCAGCCCACTGCACTATTCCAATATTATGAGCCCAAGACTCTGCTTATATATTGTTGTATTTTGCTGGTCCCTGGGATTTCTGATTACTTTGGTTCCCGTAATATTGATACAGACATTGTGGTTCTGTGGTCCCTTCGTAATTGACCACTTCTTTTGTGACTTTGGCCCTCTTCTAGAACTGTCGTGTTCAGATGTTTCCATAGTAAAATATGAGGTGCTGTTCCTCTCTGGTCTTTTGACCATTATCCCTTTTTGGTTTATTGTGGTCACCTATGGTTATATCTTTGTTACCATAATGAAGATCACCTCAATCACTGGCAGGCAAAAAACATTTTCCACCTGTAGTTCTCACCTGGCTGTTGTATGTACCTATTATGGGGCACTCTTTGCAATATATGTAGTACCCCGCCGAGGTTATTCTTTGAATATTAACAAAGTGGTGTCCCTCATGTACTCGGTGGTCACCCCGTTGTTCAATCCAATTATATATGGCTTACGAAATAAGGAGATCAAAACTGCCATCCAAAGTTATATCCTCAGGTGTAGAAGGAACAGCAGAAAATAATTTTCTTCTCAAAATTTTATTGAAATTATGTATAAATTTTGACCTCACTGGCTATTAATGATTGAACATGCATGTACAGTTTTAAACAAAATTTTGAGCACCCATTTTCAAATTACTTTTTTCTTTGTTATAGTTGTATTGTGTAGAGATGGGCAGACACCTGGATGTTCAGATACGGTGGGTTTGGCCGAACAGTTACAAAAGTTTGGGTTCGGGTCCGGGTACTGTTCTGTTCTTCACTTGAATGGGGTGCTTGAACATTAAGTGTTTGCTGTGCTGTAATGTGCATGACAGCCCAGAAAACACTGCTTTTGATCGGCAGGGAAATCCTCCCCGCCGGTCAGAGTGTCGCGGTTCCCAGGCTGTCAAAAGACAGCGAGAGTCCTCAGCTGTGATCGGAGGTATAAACTTTCCCTCCCGTTACTGGTGTCAGCTGATAGGACAACATCTCCCATCATCCGATACCTGCAGCCGCTAATTACAGTGAGAGCAGGAGGGGTGGATGGGAGTATTCATCAGCCGCTCCTGCACTGTAAATAAATAATTAAAAAAGGCGTGGGTTCCCCTATATTTTTGCTAACGAGCCAGACAAAACTCACAGCTGGGGGCTGCAAACCTCAGCTTTCAGCTTCAGCAAGGCTAGTTATCAAGAATAGAGGGGTCCCCATGCTGCTTTTTTAATTATTTAAATAAATAATTGAAAAAAACAGCGGGGGTCCCCCATTTTTGACAACCAGCCTTGCTAAAGCAGACAGCTGGGGGCTGGTAATCCCTGGCTGGTAAGGGGCTATGGATATTGACCCCCCAGCCTGTAAATAGCAGCCCGCAGCTGCCCAGTAAAGGCACATCTATTAGATGCGCCAAATTCTGGCATATTGCCTGGCTTTTCCTACTTGCCGTTTAACAGTGGCAGGTGGGCTTCATATTTGTGGGGTTGATGTCACCTTTTTATTTTCAGGTGACATCAAGCCCACAGCTTAGTAATGGAGAGGAGTCTATAAGACACCTATCCACTATAATCCTATAATTGTATGGTAAATAAACACATAGCCAGAATAAAGTACTTTATTTGAAGTAAGACTAAACACAGTTTTCACTGAAGTGAACTCGCCTCTGCACCATGCAACTTTCTCATGGTGTTAGCAGGGATCTCACTAAGGTCACCACAGTTCATCCCAGCAGGGAACGGAGCCTCAGTGACATCACCGATAGTCCGTGAGGCTGTGATCGTAGCTGTTCATTCACCAGTGGTTTTCAGTCTGGTTGGTCGCATCTTGGTACAGTCCAAGTTGAAAATGAATTATCATCCAGATTCTGGACCGTGAAGAAGGTGGGTTCTAACGCTGAAACGCGTAGTCCTATCTGCACGACTTTCCTGCGTTATTGCTGTTTTGAACTGCTTGGACCATTGCATTTTAATGGATTTATGAATAAAAAGAAAAAAATTTTTAACAGCATCCTGGATTGCTCACGTTATTACTGGACTTTGCTTTGTCGTTGTTCACACACACACATATATATATATATATATATATATATATATATATATATATATATATATATTTATTCTATCTATTCCATTCTAACCTGTCACTCTGTGATTTTACTGAACATGGCACATGAATTGCCAGGTTTTAAACTATTTTTTACCGAATGTTACCGACTTTTTCCAATTTTAAGAAAAATGCTCGTGTTACCGATCACGAATCCGGATGTACCATATTCATGCCAAATTTATGTTTGGTGATTGTTTTCCAAACATATTCGCTCATTTCTAATTAATACAACCTATAACCTCAGATACTCAAATTGTTTGTAGGTCTGACAGAAATAGACTGTCTCTTTCCTGCATTACTAATGTTTTATTTTTGCTTTATTAATGTGCCAGCTTTCTTGCAGGGTGAAATCAACCATGTGGATTACCAACAAACAAGAATATGTAATTATTAAGCTTACAATAGCTCTCATTAAAGTATGCAACAATAATACTGCCTTCCTGTTTCTCCCTGTAAATAATATAAACACAGATATTACTGCCTTCCTCTCTCTCCATGTAAATAATATAAGCACAGATAGTACTGCCTTCCTCTCTCTCCATGTAAATAATATAAGCACAGATAGTACTGCCTTCCTCTCTCCATGTAAATAATATAAGCACAGATAGCACTGCCTTCCTCTCTCTCCCTGTAAATAATATAAACACAGACAGTACTGCCTTCCTCTCTTTCCCTGTAAATAATATAAACACAGATAGTACTGCCTTCCTCTCTCTCCCTGTAAATAAAAACACAGATAGTACTGCCTTCCTCTCTCTCCCTCCAAATAATATAAATACAGAGACTACTGCCTTCCTCTCTCTCCCTGTAAATAATATAAACACAGATAGTACTGCCTTCCTCTCTTTCCCTGTAAAAAATATAAACACAGATAGTACTGCCTTCCTCTCTCCCTGTAAACAAAAACACAGATAGTACTGCCTTCCTCTCTCTCCCTCCAAATAATATAAATACAGAGAGTACTGCCTTCCTCTCTCTCCCTGTAAATAATATAAACACAGAGAGTACTGCCTTCCTCTCTCTCCCTGTAAATAATATAAACACAGATAGTACTGCCTTCCTCTGTCTCCCTGTAAATAATGTAGGCAGCGATAGTACTGCCTTCCCCTCTCTCTCTGTAAATAATATAAACACAGAGTACTGCCTTCCTCTCTCCCTGTAAATAATATAAGCACAGAGAGTAGTGCCTTCCTGTCTCTCCCTGTAAATAATTTAGGCACAGATAGCACTGCCTTCCCCTTTCTCTCTGTAAATAATATAAGCACAGAGAGTACTGCCTTCCCCTCTCTCTCTGTAAATAATATAAGCACAGAGAGTACTGCCTTCCCTTCTCTCTTTGTAAATAATGTAAACACAGAGAGTACTGCCTTCCTCTCTTTCCCTGTAAATAATATAAACACAGAGAGTACTGCCTTCCTCTCTCTCCCTGTAATTAATATAAGCACAGAAAGTACTGCCCTCCTCTCTCTCCCTGTACTTAATATAGGCACAGAGTGTACTGCCTTCCTCTCTCTCCCTGTAAATAATATAAACACAGAGAGTACTGCCTTCCTCTCTCTCCCTGTAATAAATATAAGCACAGATAGCACTGCCTTCCCCTCTCTCTCTGTAAATAATATAAACACAGAGAGTACTGCCTTCCTCTCTCTCCCTGTAAATAACATAAGCACAGAGAGTGCTGCCTTCCTCTGTCTCCCTGTAAATAATGTAGGCACAGATAGTACTGCTTTCCTCTCTCCCTCTGTAAATAATATAAACACAGATAGTACTGCCTTCCTCTCTCTCCCTGTAAATAATATAAACACAGATAGCACTGCCTTCCCCTCTCTCTCTGCAAATAATATAAACACAGAGAGTATTGCCTTCCTCTCTCTCCCTGTAAATAATATAAGCACAGAGAGTACTGCCTTCCTCTGTCTCCCTGTAAATAATGTAGGCACATATAGTACAGCTTTCCCCTCTCCCTCTGTAAATAATATAAACACAGAGAGTACTGCCTTCCCCTCTCTGTCTGTAAATAATATAAACACAGAGAGTACTGCCTTCCTCTCTCTCCCTGTAATTAATATAAGCACCGAGAGTACTGCCTTCCTCTCTCTCCCTGTAAATAATATAAGCACAGAGTACTGCCTTCCTCTCTCTCCCTGTAAATAATATAAGCACAGAGAGTACTGCCTTCCTGTCTCTCCCTGAAAATAATTTAGGCACAGATAGCACTGCCTTCCCCTCTCTCTCTGTAAATAAAATAAACACAGCGAGTACTGCCTTCCTCTCTCTCCCTGTAAATAATATAAACACAGATAGTACTGCCTTCCTCTCTTTCCCTGTAAATAATATAAACACAGATAGTACTGACTTCCTCTCTTTCCCTGTAAATAATATAAACACAGAGAGTACTGCCTTCCCCTCTCTCCCTGTAAAAATAATATAAGCACAGAGAGTACTGCCTTCCTCTCTCTCCCTGTAAATAATATAAGCACAGAGTACTGCCTTCCTCTCTCTCCCTCTAAATAATATAAGCACAGAGTACTGCCTTCCTGTCTCTCCCTGTAAATAATATAAACACAGATAGTACTGCCTTCCTCTCTTTCCCTGTAAATAATATAAACACAGATAGTACTGACTTCCTCTCTTTCCCTGTAAATAATATAAACACAGAGAGTACTGCCTTCCCCTCTCTCCCTGTAAATAATATAAGCACAGAGAGTACTGCCTTCCTCTCTCTCCATGTAAATAATATAAGCACAGAGTACTGCCTTCCTCTCTCTCCCTCTAAATAATATAAGCACAGAGAGTACTGCCTTCCTGTCTCTCCCTGTAAATAATTTAGACACAGATAGTACTGCCTTCCTCTCTCTCCCTGTAAATAATGTAGGCACAGTAGTACTGCTTTCCCCTCTCTCTCTCTGTAAATAATATAAGCACAGAGAGTACTGCCTTCTTCTCTCTCCCTGTAAATAATATAAGCACAGATAGTACTGCCTTCCTGTCTCTAATGTAGGTATGAATACAACTGTCTTCCCTTTCCTCGAAGTAAATCATGTAGGTACATATAGAATTGCCTTCTGTTTTCTCCTGTAACTGTTCTGTGTATAGAAAGTACTTCCTCCCTGTTTTCTGTAGATGATGTAGGTATAGTTAGTATTGTCTCACTGGATTTTTGTCTCTCTCTTTGTAAATCAACTTAATGATCTCAGTTTAGTAAAACATGGAATCTGTCACCCCATTATTCGACTATGAGCTGCCGGCACCGCCATCAGGGGCTTATCTACAGCATTCTGTAATGCTGTAGATAAGCCCCCAATGTAACCTGAAAGATAAGAAAAAAGTGTTAGATTATACTCACCAGGTGGTGTGGTTGGGTCCAATGGGTGTCGCGGTTTGGTCCGGCGCCTCCCATCTTCAGACGGTGACCTCTTCTTCTTTGCTGCCTGTTGCGGCTCCTTCGCAGGTGCACTGCTCTGCCCTGTTGAGAGCAGAATATTGCAGCGCACAGGCTCTGGACTCTGCTCTGCCCTCAACACGGCAGATATAGTACGCCTGCACAGGAGCCACGACGGGAATGAAAGAAGAGGATGGCATCGTATGAAGATGGGAGGCGCCGGACCGAACCGCAACCGCAACACCCATCGGACCGGACCGCCCCCCCCAGGTGAATATAATATCACTCTTTTAACTTATCTTTCAGGTTACATCAGGGGCTTATCTTCAGCATTACAGAATGCTGTAGATAAGCCCCTGATGGCGGTGCCGTCAGCTTGTAGGGAAGGTGACCTGACGGACGGAGTTGTCATTAAGTAGGAAGGAGGGTTTGCACATTTTAGGTAGATAGCAGTTATGACAGTGGGGAAACAGCTAGGAAAGTGTAGGTGACATGCAGTACCTGGGGTTGACCACAAGATGGCAGGGAGGAGTGTGAGTTCAGGACTTGATAGCAGCTTAGGGCTTTAGAAACCGTTGGTCATGGGGGGCAGAGTTACAGTGAACCGGGAAAGTTATAAATTTGACAGGAGGGTTCCAGAAAGTTCCTGTCCCCGGGAGGTGCTCAAGAGACAAGGAGTCTGTGACAGTTTGTGTGTTGTGAGGAGAGCCAAACCAGGGGACTGAGGAGAGAGGAAATCAGGGGGGTGGTCCTGACATGAAGTACCGCAGTACAGACTAGACCCCGGGGAAAAGCATACCGTATTGAAGATGATAACTGACCAGTAAAAGTGCTGATGATGTACGGGCCTAAGGCGGCCACAGTGACTGCGCTGACAGAATCGTCACTAAGTGAAAAAGAGACGGTACGTGTATTTATATCCCTGGTGAAAAAGTACGGTGTGTGTAGCAAGGCCTGGAAACGGAAGGCCGTGAAGGTATTATGGTGTACTGCTGAGGCCGTCAGTCGGACGGTGAGGAATAAACTTGGACCTGTTGTACCCGAAACCTGCCTCCATCTTGTGTCTGTGACGTCTCTGCGTGGTATACAGAGGGACCACCCCCCAGCCTGGCCCACACCTCTACAAGTTCATATTCGAAAAAAGGGTTGACAGATTCCCTTTAATTGTTGGAAAGGTTTTCACCTATTTGGGCATGTATGGTATGTGTCCATTACAAAGCTAAAATGGGTTGTATGGGAATATTATAAAATAATTAATGAAAAAAAGATTAATTTCAGTCATCCAGTGAACGTTAGAATTGAAATCCATAGTTCCATAGTTTTTAAGGCTGAATGAAGACTTAAATCCATTGCGTGAAACCTATAGCCTAACCTGTTGATCCAGAGGAAGGTAAAAACTCCATGAGAGCCTTCTTTTTATAATCTGAGATATATGATTAGTTCATTGATGCCTGGTGCTCTGACATTTAAATATATCCTTTTACATAGTTGTTATCCTAACTTTTGAGGTACCGCCTTAAATATCGGCGTAGAGCATCTAGGATATCATGGTTTCGCAGAGTATATATGATTGGATTAAGCAGTGGGGTTACAATGATGTATAGAAGAGAAACCACTTTGCTAATATTTGTTGAACCGTCCTTTAGTGGAAATAAATAAACACTTATCAACGTCCCATAATACGTGCAGACCAAGACCAGATGGGCGCTACAGGTAGAAAAGGCCTTCTTCCTTCCCATAGACGATGTTATCCTAACAATGGAAAGTGATATTAGAATGTAGGTGACAACAATGAAGATGAATGGGAAAAGGATTACGGGAACGGAAAACAGGGCAGCCTGGAACTCCACCATGGATGTATCAGAACAGGAAAGCTCCAGGATGGGAGAAAGATCACAGAAGAAATGGTCAATGACATTAGGACCACAGAAATCCAGTTTATAAACTAGTACTGTAATAATTAAGGTTATTAGATAACCTGTGAGCCAGGGCCAAAAGACCAAATGAAGCTGAAGACGGAGGTCCATAATGGAGATGTATCTCAAGGGGTTGCAGATGGCCAGGTAGCGATCATAGGACATCACTGTGAGGAGAAAGCATTCAGAATTGGTGGATGCAGAGAAGATATAAAACTGTATCAGACAGGCAGCAAATGAAATTGTGTCACCATCTTTGATGATGATGGAAAGCATTTTTGGCACAATGTTGGTGGTTGAAAATATTTCAAAAGAGGATAGCATGCTGAGGAAGAAATACATGGGAGTGCGAAGACGATGATCAGCGGTCACTAAAGAAATGATCAAGAGGTTTCCAATTAAGATTCCAATGTAAATTAAGAGAAATAATGAAAAAAGGAACGTTTTCAGATTATGAATGCTGTGAAATCCGAGAAATAGGATCTCTGAAATCCTGGTCTGGTTACTGTCATTCATTTTAAAGGCCTGGATGGTTCACAGGATCTGATGATAACAATAATAATAATAGGATTTGCTTTTGTAAATTAGATTTTATCATTTTCCCATTTCAGTATCTAACGTCATCATAAAATCTCGGGACAAGTGATAAAAACTTTCTTCGTCTAGGTTGTGCTCAACTTTTTTAAGCTGTATTATTTTACTTTGTGCAATAGGACTCCCGTTTTAAGGACACTCTTACAAAGAGGTATTTTGGTCAGTAATTTGCATGAGCATTTGTAAAGCCTGAGCCAGAAGTAAAAAAAAAAGAGATACAAGCTGTTAGCTATTTTCTCTGTTTATATTCTGTATTTTGTCCTGCAATAACTAATAAAAAATACAGACCAAAATAGATGTATGAAAGTGACCTATGGTGGATCATGGGGACATCCAATCAGCTGTTATAAAAAGGAAACTGTCACTCCTTTCATGGTTTTCTCTGAAACTCTCCAGCGTTTTAGAGGAAATGATTTGAAGAGCCAGCATGAACCATATGGAGACATGTGACTAGTCCGGTGCCACCCCTGGCCGGCTACTCCCTGCACCACTTTAATTGATTGTGTACATAGTTTTTTCCTATGTACACAAGTGGGAATACATCAAACAGAGGCTGGACAGACATCTGTCCAAGATGGTTCAGTGAATCCTGCATTGAGCAGGTGGGTGGACACGATGACCCTTGAGGTCCCTTCCAACTCTACCATTCTATGGTTGCATGTAAGATGTGTCAATTAAGTAGAGCAGTGTGGGGAAAAGCAGGCCAGATACCTTCCCCAGAGATGTGAGGGTTCTTCATAGGGTCCTTCACCACTACTTCAGACTATGTTTTAGCATAAATGTTAACATTTTTTAGAGGAAAACATACCTGGCTGCAACTGTGCAACTGTAAGGGAGGGACAGAACCGTAGTCGTGACCTGAATAACTGCAATATCTATGTCCAGTCCTTCCTCTACAGAAAACTGCACTCTTCTCTCCAGCATACCTGTATCTCCAGATTCAGCTTTCTCTGGGCACTTCCTAGGCGACACCAGTCCCTCTTTCAGGTGACCCCCAGTAATGGAAACACAGTCCAAGTTAACTTCAACACTTTCTTTACTGAGTACTTCACATGTTACATTCACAGTTGGCACATCGTGACATTTACTGGTTTCCTCATCTTTCCCTTTCTGGCTGTTGCTTCTGTGCAGTACAAGCCCAGACTGGACCATCCTAGACTGCTCCCCAGTTCTTTCCTGGCCTAGTCTTGTCATGATGACAATTCCTTCTGCCTATTTCACCCCAGACTCGAAATCATCAGTCACCAGGTTTGGTTGCCTCTGGTAAAGCATCCGACTAGTCTGTACCAATCTTGTTGAAGCTCCAACTTCATTCATCTCATCAGTCCTACCGATTCCTGCCGTAAAAGCATCGGCCCAGGCAATAAGTCACCACATCTCTTCTTTCCTGCGCTGGCACACTGCTATGACACACAGTGGCAGAAGGTAACGTGGTCTACTGCACTTGAACGTTGCATGGCTGCCAAGCTGTCTGGGCCTATAGCCCATGTGGACCCTAGAGAACCCTGGCCCTGTCTGACTTAACTTCCCAACAAGCTTCCCTCTTACTACCCGGCAACCACTCCTACAATTAACCCTCTATAGAATATCCTATTAGCTATACCTAGAATGCCCCCATCTAGTGGTCCACAACAGAACCACACTTACCCATATCTATAGGAACTATTTACTAAAATGCCCCCTCTAATGTCCCCAAAGAAGGATACACCAACTTACCCTAAATGTACATGAACATTAGTCACATATATTATACTATATTAAAAGAAAACAAGACAATATAGTACAGTTCTCTACAGAATGGTAACACATATATACAGTATATATATATACCTGTGGCAATACCATACAAGATGAGCCATAATACGTATTTCTATGTAGCAGTACCGCTGACATTTATCAAAGACATTATCAATTAACAATCTCTAAACATTAATTATTAATAATAGAAGGGCAATCCGAGGAAGGGAAGCAAGAAAGACATTATATCTCACCCCCTTACACAACCAGGCTATCATTCAGGTCGATCATAGTTTAGACAGCCTAATTCAAGTGATAGGTTCCTTTTAAAGCTAGCTGATGTTCACTTACCAAAACACAAGTCTATCTGAGGTCCTGAAGATTGATTAGTATAGTGATTCCAATTCCTGCAATGAGGCTCTTCTTATGTGGATTTCTTGGCCTTACAGGTGATCCGCATGACTGCTACATCTACAACACTACCAACACTTATATGGTGCAAATAACTTTGCATAACAGCATGACACGAGCAACATAACTAAATACACAAGCTCAACCAGAATCTATAGTTCAGTGATGCAAATAGTGGCTGGGGACAGTGACATTTTCATCTTTCTAAATTATGCCTTGCATTCATTTCACATCGGGCAAATTTTGTATTTCTCACTTTGAACTTCTTCTCCTTATACAAAGAGCCATCATTGTTTTATTTTTCCATCAACATAGCCATGTGAGGGTTTTGTTTTATGCTGGATCATTTGTAATTTTGAAGAAAAACATTTGTCGCATAATGAATTTATCACTTTATATAATTTTCTTTCTAATCTCCTGAGACAACTCTTTTCCTTCGCTTCCTCTGGTCCATGTTGAGTGGGATACACACCGTGTCACCACACAGCACAGTGAGGATCTGTAGCCTCTATACAGGCCACTCAGTGATTCCAGGATTCTAGACACCTGTGATGCTAATTAGTGGACACACCAAGATTTAACATGTCCCTTTTGTCACATTATTTTCAGGGGCACCGTCATTTCTCTCCAGGCCTATTTCATGAGTTTTATTTTTGTAAAAATTCCGTGGAAGCATGGCTGAGAAGCGATGTCTGACTTTTATTTGTTCATTTTCATAGATTTTTTATTTACTATTACTTTTGTCAGATTCAAGTTATTTCTGTGACCATTGTGGGTTTTTCTGTCATTAAACGAGGGGTACCAACAATTTTGAACACGTGTGTACATACAAAATCCAAGTTGGGTAAAAATAGTATCAATATTTGGCTTACGTTACCATTTTTGAGATTCACTTTCTAGGGTGTCCAGGGTGATAATGGGGTGTGTAAGTGAGTGACAGAATTTAGCTGCAAAAAAAGCCGCTGTGTGTACTCTGCACATGTCTAAGTGGGAGTTCTGTGCCAAAAAGCTGTGCATGCTCTGCACCCATATCTGTGGGAGTACTGTGCCAAAAAGCCTCTGTGTGTATGCTAAAACCCCACTGTCGCGGGTTTACTGCGGCAGAGAGAAGTCAGAAGACTGTAATGTCTGATTTCTCCTAGTTTTGAACTGATTAGAAGCACTTCACCTTCATATTAAATGGTGCAAGTTTTTTTGAAGCAGTGCAGGGATTAATCTGCTCATTTGAGAGCTCCTGGAAGCTTTCCTGCTTTAAGGCTGTGCACTGTTAGCCACTCCCATCTCCTATATAATCTGGGCCTTGGCTAGCACTCATTGTCAGAGAAGCTTATGCTGCATGGATGGAGGTTGTTGTTAGTGGTTATCATTGGATAAAGCGTTTGGTGGATTTATCTGTGACTTTTGTTAGGTTATGAATGTATCGTATTTCCCTTTCTTCTCGTAGTTTGTTTAAACCGTATACTCCATTGTGCATTCCTCTGTTGTTTGTGTATATTTGTATGCTTAGTATTTTTTGCTACACCTGTTCGCATTACCTTGCTAGTTTGGTTGGTGTATTATGATACACTACTACTCTCCTCTTCCTTGGATGAGGGAATTGTCCACACTGAGGACAGATTCAGGAGCTAATTCAAGGTATGTGAACCCGACATCTTCACCATCAGAAGTAATCCGGTGAGCATGATGAGCTAGTGCACCTCTAGCAGTAGGGACAGGGAAGAAGTCCCTGTTCCCAGGACACACGACAACACAGTTGTGACACTAGCTCAGCCCAAAAATTGTTTATTTTTATCCATTATGGTTCATATCACTGCTTTGACAGGACATCTGCAGCAGCTCAGGCTGGAGGTAGCAGATATCAGCACAGGTCATTTTGCAGCACCCTAACACATTTTTGGGGACCATGACTCCCAGGCTACCCTTAGTGGAGCCCAAGATTGCTTTGCCTGACAGGTTCTCTGGAGGACACGACAAGTTTTTTGTTTTCGGGGAGACCTGTAAACTATACTTCAGGTTACTCAAGGAAAGAGGAGTAACAGGCGGGGATAATAATCTCTCTCCTTCAGGGTGACCCCCAGGCATGAGCATTCTCTCTCCCATCTCACTCCCAATCACTCCAGACAGTGGAGGATTTTTTCCCAGCACTAAGTCATAAATACGACAGCCCCGACCATGTATCCCTGGCTGAGTCCACACTATATCAGCTTCAGCAGGGAGACTGACAACAGAGGGGTATTGCTCTGAGTTTTGGAGGTGGTGCAGTGACACTAAGTGGAATGACCCCATGGTCCATTGCCAGTTCTGTCAAGGGCAGTCAATAAGGATGAAGGATGAAGCCCTTTCTGAGACTCCAGTTTCCCTTGAGACAGCCATGTCTCTGACTATCCAGGTGGATCTGTGTCTTCACCAGAGACAAAAAGAGATACTCCAAATGTGTGGAAGGTATGGGGCCAAGGGAAAACTGGTCTGAGTCATCTGAGGAATCTATGCATTTGGGTGGGGCAACTAGTTTTGGAAATCAGTTTGTTGTCCGGCATCAAGGGGGAGTATGTTTTACTATAAAAGAAAGGGCCATTTTGCGGGTGCATGTGGGTCGCCCTTTCAGGACTGTGGGGTACTCGGTCCCGGGTCGGTGTCAGCGGGATGTGTCACAGCAGCGGTGACCCGGTCCGTGGCCCTGTGACGCCACCCGTGGTGTTCGGCAAGTGAGATGTTAATCCGACGCTGCATGCAGATCCACTGGGACCGATGGTATGGTACAGCAAAGATGTAAAAGCTCCCCACAGGTGAAGCTGTAGTTCCGGGGCAGTGTAGATGTGGTTGGCACAGGGATGTAGCAGTGCCGGAAGGGTAGGAAGCAGACAAAGACACAGCGGGGTGCAATTTCTGTACCTTTACTTGATAAATGCAGTCCAGGGTCCTGATTACAGATGGTACTGGAGCAGGCTAGCCTGGAAGCAGCTCAGGGATTCTCTCGCAGCAGATGGGCTGTGCAATCTCCTTCTTAGCGCTTTTAAGGATGAAGTACTCCTAGTACTGAGTTACACTGGAGTTCCTCCTAATTCTCTTCTACTAGCACTGCTCGTATGGCAGACAGCTGTAGCCGCTATTCCTCTCTTGGCTCACTCCGTGCTGTTGTGCCTCCGAGTCTTAGATGGGAGTAGGGCATTTAAAGCCTCCTACTCCTCTGGTGTCTGTTGCAGGACCATTAGTATCCATACAACCGTGGAGACCAGGCTCCAGTTCATGCGCTCTCACTGTGAGGGTGCTCGCTTTCCTCAGCTCAACCTCCAGCTTCTCTCCACATGTCTGCACACGTGGACCTCCTCGCACTAACTGACCACTCCTTCCTCTTGGCCCTCAGAGAGCACTCCTCCCTTCAATTCCGGATCAGAGTCTCCCGTGCTGGCCTGGAGTGGAACTGTGTTGCATGCATAGGTTAACTGCGAGAGAGACCCTTCACCGCTTCCGGGAGGAAGGCAAAGCCACTGTGGCGGCCATACTCCTGGGGGCGCCACACATGTCTTTCCCTATTTCATTGTAACGGGGAGATTATCAACCCGGGTGTACATGTCTACTCTGTGGGTAGGGCACCATTTTTTCTTCATATTGAAATCCATTTATTTTTGCCTATCTGGACTGAAGAATTAAACCTAAACCATCCAGGGGTTACATCAACAGATAGAGGACATGCACTCAGTATGTATTGACTGTTATGTGCTATTGGACTTACTTGGCTCACTCTGCACAACCCTGTGGTAGATTGTGGGACTTGAGAGGTAGTAAAGTGGAGTCATTATTGTCAAGGACACTGATTGGACACCAGGATTGCTAGGATGAATACCCAGTCTGTGCCTAAGCACCTGTCTAACTTTGAGGATGTTTTTTCAGAGCAGAAGTGCCAAGAACTTCCTCCCCATCTTTTTAATGACAGCACTATTAATCTTATTCTTGGGGACTAGTTGCCAAAGAGCAGACCATACAATATCTCTGGTGTAAAGAGCCAAGCAATGAAGGATTATATTGCAAAAAGTTTGGCAAAGGGTCATATCTGACCATACTCATCCCACATTGCTGAACAGTTTTTCTTTGTGAAGAAGAAAGATGGGGGTTATGCCCCTGCCTAGAGTTCCATGAACTCAATCAGGATCTGTACCCACTCCCTCTCATCCCGGACTTCTTTAATCAGATTGTAGGAACAAAATGGCTTTCTAAATTGTATCTGAGAAGGACTTATAATCTCATTTATATAAAAGAGGGGGATGAGTAGAAATCAGCTTTTAATGCACCAAAGCGACACTATACGTACCTTGTGATGTCATTTGAGTTGACAAGTGCTCTCACAGTCTTTCAACATTTTGTAAATGACACCTTTAGTAACCTGGCAGGTAGATTTGTTGTAATTTATCTTGATAACATATTTATTCATTCACATGACATTGAGTTTCATCAGGTATGGGTAAGGCATGTCTTACAGATAGTCAGAGACAACAAATTATTCGTCAAACCAGAGAAATACATGTTCTCAGTTGAGGAGATCCCTTTTCAAGGATATATTTTATCATTCACTGGTTTTTGCATGGATCCTGGAAAAATCCAGGCGGTACCGGATCGGGATCATCCTGAAGATTCGAAGGCGCTACAATTAGTGTTGAGCATTCCGATACTGCAAATATCGAGTATCGGCCGATATTCGCTGTATCGGAATTCCGATACCGAGTACCGATATTTTTACAATATCGGATACTGGAATCGGAAGTTCCCATAATGCATTGAGCCACTGTTGTGGCTGAGATTGGCTGCTGAAATGATGTCATCATGATGCGCGGTCTGTGCGCATCATGATGCACGGTCTGTGCGGGCCTGCCGGGGGTCTGTGCGGGCCTGCCGGGGGTCTGTACGGGCCTGCAGGCGGTCTGTGCCGGCTGCCGGGGGTCTGTGCGGACTGCCGGGGGTCTGTACGGGCCTGCCGGGGGTCTGTGCCGGCTGCCAGGGGTCTGTGCGGGCCTGCCGGGGGTCTGTGTGGGCTGCCGGGGGTCTTTGTGTCTGTGTGCAGGCATCGTCCGATGGGACTACAAGTGCTACAATGACAGTGATTTACATTCAACACATTAGCCGGATGATGGGACTACTACTGTCCCATCATTGGCTAATGTGTCAATCATTGTCATTGTAGCAGGCATAACCCGATGGGATTTGCAGTCCCATCGGATGATGCCTGCACACAGACACAAAGACCCCCCGGCAGCCCGCATAGACCCCCGGTGGCCCGCATAGACCCCCGGCAGGCCCGTACAGACCCCCGGCAGGCCCGCACAGACCCCTGGCAGTCCGCACAGACCCCCGGCAGCTGGCACAGACCCCCGGCAGGCCCACACAGACCCCCGGCAGGCCTGTACAGACCCCTAGCAGGCCCACACCGACCCCCGGCAGGCCCGTACAGACCCCCGGCAAGCCCGCACAGACCTCGCCCGCAAACACAGACACGCACAGTGTCCACCCACGAACCGCCCACACTCTTTCCCCCTCTCGAACAGGATGTGCAAGTACAGAAAGGGTTTTTTTTAATTCTGATATTTCTGTCCCATTGACTTGAATGTGACTTCCGGTATCGGAATCGGCGATACCCGATACTTTTTGGGTATCGGCCGATCCAATCCGATCCGATATTTCTCAATATCGGATGGTATCGCTCAACACTAGCTACAATGTTTTTATGCTTCAACCACTACTTCTGTAAGTTCTTCAAAAATTTTTCAGTAGTGGCCAAACCTTTGAAGGATATGACCAGGAAAGGGACAGACTTTTCCAAGTGGTCCAATCTGGCTAGGGACGCATTCGATAACGTGAAGGAGCATTTTCCCTTTGCACCAATTCTCATGCAGCCTGAGGTCATTCAGCTTTTTATTGTAGAAGTTAACGTGTCTGAAGTGGGGGCTATATTGTCGCAGGGTACATCTCCTGGTAAATGACATCTACTGTATGTGAATACTTTTCTAAAAAAAACTGTAATCTGTGAAAGAAATTATGACATTGGTAACAGGGAACTCTTGGCTACCAACTGGACCTTTGAAGAGTGGCAGGTTTAACTTTTTGTTAGATATAGGCCGGGGAACAAGAACATTAAGTTGGATGCCTTATCTCGCTGGTTTCCTGGGGATGAAGGTAATAATGAACTTGTTCTTATACTATAAAAAGGAGTGGTTATTGCGTCTATATGCTCCGATCTTGAGAAAGAGATTGTTCAGGCTCAGGGGGTCGCCCGTGCTGTTAGGGAAATATTTGTACCTGTGAATCTTCATCTGAGAGTTCTTAGTGAACATCATGATTTGGTCTTCTCTGGACATCCCAGTAATAAAGCCACCACAGATCTTCTTACTCTGCATTTTTGGTGGTTAGGGATAGATCTGGATGTCTGGGACTATGTAGTAGACTGCAGTGTGTGTGAGCTCTCTAAAACCTCTTATACTCGTCCGTCTAAAGGGCCTGTCACACTAAGCGATATCGTTAGCAATATCGTTGTAACGTCACTGGTTTTTGTGACGTTATAGAGATATAGCTAGCGATATCGCTATGTGTGATACTTACCTCCGACCGCTCCCCCGCTGGTTATCGCTGATCGCGAGAACGTCCTGGACCGTTTCTCGTCGTCACCTTCCTGCTGGGGCTTCCTGCTGTGATGACGAGCGACGCGTGGACGCGGGCGGGAGGACGTCAGGGTCGCCTCGTCTGACAGGTAAGAAGTGATCCCCGACCCCTACAATGTCGCTGGTGAGATCAGCCTGTGTGGCAGCTCACTAGCGACCACTTAGCGATGTACCAGCGATCCTGACCGCATCATATCGCTGGTCGGGATTGCTGGTACATCGCTAAGTGTGACAGTACCTTAAGTCTCTCCAACCATTTGGCAATTCCCTGTAGTCCTTGAACTCATTTATTGCTTGATATTATCACTGATCTGTACATGTCAGCAGGTAATACTATAACTTTGGTGGTGGTGGATAGAGTCATTAAAATGTCACGTTATATTGCGCTACCTGCTTTACCTAATGCCAAATGTAAATTTTCATTGGTGTGATTGTAAAATTACATGGGATCCCTACCAATGTTGTGACTGACCAGGGGGTGTAGTTTGTTTCCAAAATTTGGAGGGCATTTTGCACTCATTTGGGGATCCACCTGTCATTCTCTTCGGCGTTTTACCCGCAGCCTAATGTGCAAACTGAATGGGCTGACCTGAATATTGAGAGTTATCTTAGGTGTTTTGTATCTGAGAATCAAGAAGATTGGGTTACCTACTCGCCTCTAGCTAAATTTGCTGTAAATAATTGTTTTCACTAGTCTACTGGTAAGTCCCGGCTTTTCTCAGCATATGGGTTTCATCCTCAGTTCATCTCATTTAATAGGAATTGTTCTTATGGAGTACCTGAAGAAGAACATTTTCCATCATCAATTACATCTGTGCAGCAAGGGGTTCTTGATAATTTGAGGACGATAAAGAATATATGAGAGTGTGGCTGATCTTAGACATTTCATGGGTCCGGACCAGTGTGTTGGTGACTTGGTGTGGTTGCCCTCAAGGAACATTAAGTTGAAGTTTACCTTTTGGAAACTGGGTCCCAGGCTCATTGGTCCTTGTGACCGTTGTCAATCTCGTAGCATTCTGAATTGCTTTGCCACTCATATTTAGGACCCATAATAGGTTTCATCGATCTTCACTCAAAAAATATCTTGTGTCCTCTGTACGATCACTGCTACCACCATCTTCTGTCATTGTGGATGGAAATTTTGAATGGTAGATAGCTGAGATCATTGATTCTCACTTAGTTAGTCGATCGCTTCAGTATCTGGTACACTCTAAAGGAAATGGTCCTGAAGAGAAAATGTGGGTACCTGCATGTGACATCAATGTGGCCAGGCTGATCTGGACCATTCAAGTGGCACACCCCAATAAACCCAGTTATGTGGTTCCGGAGGTCCCTCGTAGCAGGGAGGGGTACTGTTATGGGACAAAAAGGAGTAAGAAGACCGCTGCCTCTGATTTCTCCTACTCCTGCACTAATTAGAAGCACTTAATAATAAATAATGCAAGTTTATTTTAACACTGCAGGGGTTAAGCCACTCAGTTGAGAGCTCCTGGTAGCTTTCCTGCATTAAAGTTCTCAGCTGTGCACTGTTAGCCACTCCTATCTCCTATATAATCTGGACCCTTGCTAGCACCCCTTGTCAGAGGTAGTTTTTGTTGCATGACTGGAGGTAGTTGTTGGATATTATTGGAGAAGGAGTTTGGCGGATTTATCTATAACTGTTGCTAGGTTTTGAGTGTGTGATAATTCCCTTTCTTCTACTTTGGTTTACCCCATCCTCCACTCCCCAGTGCATTCATCTGTTGTCTGTGTGAGTATATTATTATGTTTGATATTTTCTGCTACCCGTGTTCATATTACCTTGTTAGTCTTGTTTGTGTATTACGGTACACTACAACTCCCCTCTTCCCCGGATGGGTGAAGGGTACTGACTGAAGGCAGATCCAGGAGATAAGGCAAGGTACGTTTAACATCAGAAGTAATCCGGGGAACAGGGCGAGTTAGGGCGCCCCTAGTGGTAGGGATAGGGAAGGAGCTCCTGGTCCCGGTACACTCAACAGCAGAGTTATGACACCCGCCTGTGGGAGTACTGTGTCTTTAAGCATCTGTGTGTACTCTGCATCCTAGCCTGTGGGAGTACTGTGCTTTTAAGCCTCTGTGTGTGATCTGCACCCCTGCCTGCGGGAGCACTGTGCTTTTAAGCCTCTGTGTGTGATCTGCACTCCTGCCTGTGGGAGCACTATTCCAAAAGGATTCTGTGTACTCTGCAGCTATGCCTGTACACGTAACTTGCATAAAAAATAAATCTGCTCTTCAGCCTTTTCTTTGCCATTTGTAGTCCAAATAAATAATTTGATTGTGCCGTTCTGTCTATATAGTGTGTGTAAAAAATAAATCTACTCTATAGCCATTTTTTTACCAGTTGTAGACCAAACAAATAGTTTTACTGTAGCACTGTGTCTATATGAGTATTGTGCCCAAAATACAAATCTACTCTGCTTCTATCGTTGTGCGAATAGAGTGTCATAAAAACTTCCAAAAATGAGGAGAGCACAAATAGGATGTGGATGTGGCCATGGTGGTGCTTGTGTAGTTGCTGGTGGTGCTGCAGGCAGACAACATGGTCATTTTGTGCCTGTGCATGCAGGTGACAGGACGTTCTGCGTCATTTTGCAGGGCCGAGTACCGCTGCATGAATGGTGAGTCCACAAGATGTTGTAAAGGTCTTAGATTGAATGGCTGAAAATGACTTCAGTTCCTTAGCATTTTCTTCCACCCAATCCATTGCAGAAAATGCAGAGCTGGTGTAGGGAAGGTGACCTGACGGAAGGACAGACGGGTCAGAATAGAGAAAGGAAGGTTTGCACAGTTTAGACAGGTGTCTGTTATTACAGTGGGGAAACAGCTGAGAAAGTGTAGTGGACGTGCAGTACCTTGGGTTGACCATTAGAGGGCAGGGAGGAGTGTGAGCAAAGGACTTGACATCAGCTTAGGGCTTAGGAAACCGTTGGTCATGGGGGGCGGAGTTACAGGGAACCGGGAATGATATAAATTTGACAGGAGGGTTCCAGTAAGTTCCAGTCCCCAGGGGGAGCTCCAGGGACAGGAGGACTACGACAGTTTGTGCACTGTGAGGAAAACCGAACCAGGGGGACTGAGGAGAGAGAAAGTCAGGGGGGTGGTCCTGACACCAGAGTACCGCAGTATAGACGAGGCACTGAGGTAAAGCATACCGTATTGAGAGAGAGACGACTGATCAGTAAAAGTGCTGTTGGTTTACAGGCCTAAGGCGGCCACAGTGACGGATCTGACAGGAGCGTCGAAGAGTGAAGAGGCGATGGTGCGTAAATGTACGTCCTCGGTGTAAAGTACGGTGTGCAGGAAGCGGCCCTGGAAATGGAGGGCCGATAAGAGAATTGAAGTGCGGTGTACTTTGGAGGCCATCAGGCGGACGGCAAGAGAATAAACTTGGACCTGTTGTACCCGAAACTTGCCTCATCTTGTGTCTGTACGTCACTGCACGGTATATCGAGGGACCACCCCCCAGCTCGGCCCACCGACCCTACACTGGCACCTAAGGAAAATGTTCATTTGACTTCCACCTCATCCCATTGAAAATCAACCTTGCAGTCTCAGCCCCAAGTCATGCCGGAATCTCTTCTGCTTTTTGATGACTGGCGTTCCGTAACTCATTCACCTAGTCCTGTCCCAGGAGTGGAAGAGAATGAGATGAGTGCACTGATGCACAACCACTTGTTAAGTTGGAGGATCAGTACAGGAGAAGGAAAGTGTACACTGTCAGTGGAACACCACAGCACATCTCAGAGGATAAAGAAACACAGTTGTCAACTACAGCATTGGAGGGCAGGAGAGATGAGTGTGTGGCAGATGATGTGGAGGATAATAAAGTCCTAGACCCTACATGGAGTGGAGGCCATCCTAGTAATGTGTGCAGTTCGAAGGAAAAGGAAGTGGCCACACTGATCCAGCAGCACAGTAAAAGAGTGAGCAGGGTGCAAAAGCATAGCGGGCAGCCCCTAGCTAGTACATTGGCTGCTACTGACCATCGCACCACTGAAATGAGAACACTAAAGCCAGCTCAAAAGAGCTCTCTGGCATGTCATTTCTTCAGATAATGTGCCAACAACTAGCAATGGTTGGTTTGCACGCTGTGCTGTCAGAGCCTGAGGGGAGGCATAAATCTTCTGAACCTGAGCGTCATCTTTATGACAAGGCATCTGAATTCCAAGCATGAGGTGCAGTGGAGTACACACGATAAAATGCATGACAGCTCTAAGCCGCCTCCTGCTCCGTCTTCTTCCTGCTCACAATAAACAGGGCCACCTTCCTCCCTGCAAAGAGAGAATGTGACAGCATCACCCCCACCACCAGTGTCACAGAGCATCTCCACACCATCCATGTCCAGCTTTCCATCCCCCAAATCCTTGAGAAAAAGAAGAGACACCCCCCTACCAACCCACAAGCCTTGGTCCTGAATAATATCATTCCCAAATTACTGTCCTTTGAAATGCTGCCATTTCGACTGGTGGAGATAAAAGTATAAAAATCTAATGGAGTTCTTCACAGCCGCCACTAGTTTTCAAGATGTGTCATCCCTGCCCTGCACATGTATATTGAGGAGAAAATAGAGTGTGACCTGCGCAACGTCATCAGTCACAAGGCCACATAACCACCGGTACGTGGACCAGTAAGCATGAGAAGGGACACTACATCTCACTAACTGCTCACTGGGTAAATATAGTTGTGGGTGGGACAAAGGTGGAAAGCATTGTAGCCCATGTCCTACCACCAAAAAGGATTGCTTGATGTTTCTCTGTCCAAGTTGCCTCCTCTTACTTAATTTTCTCCACCCCTTCTTCATCTGGTCACAGTAATGGCCTGCATCAGCAACTTCAGCAACGCCAGTGGGAAATGACAGCAGATTATTCTTAGACTCCTCTGTTTGGGAGACAAATCCCACACTGCACATTAGCTGTGGAAGGGGATCAAAAAGCAGACACGAGTGGTTGTTGCCGCTGAACCTAAAACTTGGCTTTGTAGTGTGCAACAAAGGGTGAAATCTCGTAGCAGCTCTAGGTGGTTTGAAGCAATGTAGCTGGGGCACCTCCACCACCTCAGAAGGAAGGATTAGCATGATCAAAATGTGGCAAATCTTTATGAGCATGCCACAAAATCCGGTAACACCATCTGATACAGCATAGCGGAAGAGTACCTGTCCACATGCCTCCACATACTAACTGACGAGTCTGCCCCATTTAACTTGTGGGATCTGAAATAGGAGAATGGTCTCAGCTTGCCCTTTATGCTTTCTACTTGCTGTCCAGCCCTGCGGCTAGTTTTCTGTGGAATGTGTGTTTAGCATGTAAGTGGATGTAATCACAGACAGACACATCTGCCTGTCCACATCTAATGTAGGGAAGCTAAAATTCCTTAAAATGAACCAGGCGTGGATCCCACAGGACTGACTAGACAACTATACCAGCCGCAACCAGCCACTCTTCAACTCTACTTGCCATTCATCGTTTGGGTGCCTCCTCCTCAAATTAAAAACCCTCAAAAAATGTGATAGCTCCCTCCTCCTCTGCCTCTTCCATCTGCATTGCCACATCCAACTCCTCCAGTTGGGCCTTCGCCCCCTGGTTGTAGCTTGATATTTTATTTAGTTCCATGAAAAAAAAAAAATCACAAAAAAAGCAAATAAAAAATTTTAAAAAATCCTTCCGCTCCAAAAAAAAAACTTTCAGAATATTCTTCTTGTGCCTTTTCCACTCATATCACTACGTCCACTTCTTCCTCCACTTGGACCTATCCCTCCTGGCTCTAGATTAATAGTTATAGTACTGTTAATTCTAGGTTGTTTAAGTCAGTTCCATTAAAAAATAAATTAATTAAAAAAATGAAGGAAAAGAAAAAACTAAATATAGTGTTGTATTACTGCACCCCTGTCTCTTCTACCTACACCGCCGCATTCATCTCCTCATCTACTTGGACCTGGTCCTCCTTGTTCAAAAGGAACACAGGGACAGGACTCATCTGTAGTGAGGGACAGTAATAGGTGCGCTATGTGTACTCTGCACCCGTGTCTAGGACTGTACTGTGCGTACTGAAAAGTAATCTACAACCAAGTCGGTGGGAGTCATGTGCATCAAAATCATTTCTTCTACTCTTCTGCACTTATGTTTCTGATAGTAAAGTACAAACGAAAAAAAATTCTTCTCTTATGTGCCTATGGCTTGTAGTACTGTGCATTCCAATTTTTTTATAATCTTATACACCAATGTCTCTCGCAAGTTTTTCGAATCTGCAGCCATGTTTGTGGGAGTACTTTGCCTAGAAACCTCTTAAAAAAATAATGAGAGCATCAAAGAAGGGATGTGCATGCGGTCGTCCAGTTCTTGCATTTTGCCATCTTGTTGTGTTTCTTGTTGTCTCATATTGGTATCATCTGCTGGAAATGAGTGTTCATTCTGGTCAAACACATCTCTTCTGGTCCGTAAGTTGATTGCTTTTTTTCTATGCATTCATTGACAGATTCCTGCTTTTTACGCTGATATGCAATTTTACATTTTTCAAAGCAGCCAAAATTAACTTTTCAATGACCGTTTAAAGTTTCCCTGTGCCATCCGTATGCTCACGGTAGTCGTGGAACAGGGCCTCATAGTCAACATTTTTTAAATCTAATTCACTTCACAAGCCTTTTGGGATGACACATCCCAAAATGTGTCATCTTTGCAGCGATTCTACGTTATTTTGAGTTTTTACCTATCCAAATGTGTTTGCTGGGCATTTGTCCTGCTCTTATCCCCATTTACGTTCCTTTTGAAGCCCCTTAGCCCTTACTATGACCATTTTACAGTCATTTTAAAGCACCGAATTTGGGGTTCCCATTGACTTCTACTTGGTTCAAGATTGGGGTCCAGTTCAGGATGACACTTGGATACCAAACAGAACTTTCAACTCCGCTCATCCCTAGTTGCGGACCAACAGGCAGTGGGGTGAAACATTTTTTATTAGGATTTTGCTCACTACAATTCAGCAAAATGTCATCTGCCTGACAACCATTTTGCTAAATTTACATTTATTTAATTACAGAAATACAGTTAGGTTGACAAAGAAAGTGAAAATCTAACCTTACACAATATATATGAACCTATTCTTTATCCGGTGCCTCTAGTGACATCTCTCCATGTACTCCCGGTATCCATGTCGATGCCTCTCGCATTTGAGCAACAGCTGGATTCACACGGAGAAGGTGAACCTGTCGCCTTTATATAATAATATAGCATATGGAAAGGAGAATTCCCTCCAGGATAACAGCTGTGCTACTGGAATCTCACACGGACAACATTCTCAATTAACTAGCAATCAAGACAGAACAGTTGAAGTGCACTGATAGAAGATATTTTTTTTATTTCTCTAGATTATTAAAGAAGCTCCCATCATGCTTTAACTACAGTTTTGAGGTCTTTCTTTACAGGAGCCAAATGAACATTTCAAATTTGAATTCTGGACATGACTTGTTGATTTCCATGGTTGTAATGACCATGTCCTGGACTTATGAAAGGGTCACTATTTCCAAAGTAGTTAACCTATATCTATCATCTATTGATGGAACAATAAATTTAGGAAAATGCAAAGTACCTACAGTGAAGCATCATGGTGGCAGTTTCCTTATGTGGGGCTGCTTGATCACTGCTCATGTCAGAGAGCTATATTTGGTATCAAGATGGTATCAAGAATTCACAGATGTACTACTCTTTAGAAGACATGAGCAAACTTGCTCGGAAAACGTTCGCCAATCTCAAAGTCGGCACGAACACTGCACATTCATATTCATGTTCAGATTTCCAAGCTTTTGCCTCAAAATGTGCAAAATTTGGCCAAAGTTTGGTAAATGATCGAGTTTCCACTAATACTTATGCTAGGACTTTCGTTAGGATATTGGTACTGTATGAGAAGCGAGGGGGACGTGTTTGATGAGGGAAGGGGGTGGGGAGAGTTCACACAAGCGGCAGATTGTATTTTTACTTATTTTTTTAATTAATGTTTGGAGTTTCCAGCAGCCTAACAGGGTGCAGAAATGGGTCGCCCTCCCAGGGCTGTGGGGTACTCGGGACCGGGCCAGTGTCAGGGGGATGAGGTGTCACAGCAGCGGCGACCCAGTCCGTGGCCCTGGGCGCCCAATATCAATGGTGGTTGGTTTTGTGGCTTAATGTAATAGTAGTTCGTGACGCCACCCGTGGTGTTTGGCAAGTAAGATGTTAAGCCAACGCTGCTTGGAGATCCACTGGGACGGATGGTGTGCTGCAGCAAAGATGGTGTAGCTCCCACAGGTGGAGCTGTAGTCCCAGGGCAGTGTAGGTGCAATGGATGAGGAGAGGCCCAAGAAGGTGTAGACGTGGATACCCAGATGTAGCGTTGCTGATGCGGGAATGAATGGAGGACACCAGGGCTTGCAGTTTCAAAGCTTTACGCACAGTTTGTAGTGCACACAGGTGCCCTCTTCAGTACTGTGTCCTCCGGGGCAGAGGTCCAGCCAACCTCCAGGTGAGATAGGACTCTCCCTGCCAGCACCCCGCCAGCATGTGCCTTTCCTGAACGACTCCTCTATTGCACCTTTTAGTGTGAAGAACTCCAGTACCGTGGTTCCCTGAAGTTCCTCCTGTCAGATGTTCCTAACAACTCTACTTGTATGACAGACAGCTGTAGCCTGCTTCGGGGACTCCCTTCTCCTGAATCCCGGCTCTCTATTTGTTTGCTGTTGTGTCCCAAGTCTTTGATGGGAGTAGTGCATTTACAGCCAACTACTCCACCGGTGTCTGCTGCAGAACCATAAGTGTCCATACAACCTCGGGGACTGGGCCCCGGCCTTTGCGCTGAGAACCTATAGGCAGGGTTCCTATCCAACCCACTCTGTTATGAATGGGTCACCGAGGAGAAAAAAACAAAACAAGCTAAGTCACAGAAAATCAGAGAGGTTGGTAAATATGCAGATTGCAGATCCCTGATCCTAACCACACAACTAGCAGGAGCCGTGGAGCATATCTACGGTGGTCCTAGATGCTTCGTCACAGCCGGAGGACTAAATAAGCCTGAAGCAAGAAAAGGGGAAAACTAACTGCCCCAGAGCAGACCCCAAAGGAAAGACAGCCCCCACACATGTATTGACGGTGAAACAAGATGAAAGCACAAACACAGGCAGGAAAATAGGCTGAGCAAATGATGGGGCCCAAACTAACTAGAAAGGATAGGAAAGGAAAGACACTGTCTGCAATCTGCAAAAAAAAAACCTACAAAAATGAAGTCCAACACTTCTGATAACAAAATTAACCCTGAAGTCACTAGACTTCTCCCACTATATCAGCACTCTGAAATATTCTGAGACAGAGCAAAAAGAGGCCAATCTAATAAGGGACAATACAGATAAATAAGAGTGGAAATTTAGCGCAGCCTCAGCCGGGGCTGGCTGACCACACAAAAAACTGAATAGACCAACAAAATCAAGTGTGAGCAATAGCAGAAAAAACTTAGCTTTTGAAGACTGGAGCAGAGCTGAAAACCAAGACCTGACAAGCCAGAAGGAATCACCGGCACCAGACTAGGGCGTCGGCTGTCTTAAATCCAGTCTGAGATTCCTGAGGTCCAATCGTCATCCTCATTATCAGGTGGCAGATTTCTACTGATTAAAATCAGCCTCACTACCTTCAGTTACCACCAGAGGGAGCCTGGAAGGAGAACTCACAACTGGTGGACCTGAAAATGAACTCACAACACCACTCCTCCTCACTGTTCTCTCTCCTCTTCGTTCCGTACTTGTCTTTCTCTCTCTTATGGAAATACAGTTCTACGTCTCTCCTTCTCTTTCCTTTCCCATGCCAGCTGGCTCAGATCACTGAGGCAGCTGCAGCACTCTTTCCTCCATCCCTTCTTCCAGGGTTCCCCCACTCCTCACTGAGTGGGTTCCTTCCCGACTGACCTCCTGTCAGACTCCTCTAAGACTCAACTCTACTCCACTCTAGATCCTATCTTTCCCCTTCTTTTATACTAACTCCACCCACCTCCCAGCACATCTCGTGTTACGAAGCAAGGATCCACGAAAGGTGCTCTGCTACCCTCTAAGCATTGAGCTGCAATCTGGTCCTCTGCCAAACTATCCTGTGTGTGGGATGCAGGTGTTGGAGTGTGGCAAGGAGTTCCCACCTTACCTGGATGGTGGGCCACTACACCTTAGGAGAAGGTGCAGTACCTCTGTGGCGACTGAGCCTCAGGGGCACCACATACCCCCCTTTAAACACAGCACGTCCGCAGGCTGCAAGGCAAACAAAGGAAACAGCAAAGACACATACAAAAATTTTGTAATGCATAATAAACTTTTCTTATACTAAGCTTCCTAATATAGGATGTACTCATCTTGAATGTTACCAACAATCCTATTTAAAATTCTAAGTTAAACCGTGCAATTATTTCTTAATTCTAAGTGCAATTCTTACTTTCAAAGTGCTATACTCTGCAACACATTTCTTTATTACTTTTCTCTTAAACTGTCAGTTTACTCTCAATTTTCTTGTTTCTCATTCTACTAGACGCAAGACACTGACCGCAAATACCTGGTCTGCCACCTGTCTCTTTCAATTCTCTATTCACATTGCTCATCTCTATATCAGACATTCCTAATTCTCACTATATAAAAACTATTTCTCAATTATAAAACACATTATCAAATAATTTTCAATAAAACTGCAAAGATTCTTGTAAGTGCTGGACACCGCTCCCAGCCGGGATTTCTTGCAGTATCCTTTGAGGTAGCCATCATCTTTGAAAAGTGTCCATGCAAAAACATTATCTTCGCAAAATGTCTCTATATGTCAAACCAAGAAAGGGCACCTAAAGAGGTGCAAACTATTTACAACAAAGTTTTGGATCATTCAGCGTCCATGATCTCCTCAGTTCCAATCAGAAACCAACGCTGCCAATCAAAAACTAGGCAACATGATGAACAAAAAGGCACAAAATTTAGCAAGGGCACAACTGGTGCAACAAACCCTCCTGGGCAACGAGATTTGAAAAGGGAGATCTTCTAATGGTGGTCCCCTCCTGGGGTTCTGGAAACCGAACTGGGACTGCTACCAGATGTAAGGTATTTGTTGGCAATCTTCAGGTACTCTCTTTCCCATGGTGTCAAATTGGTAAATTTCAACTTAGCCTGCTGGGTAGGTGTTGGTCCTGGGGCAGCTGGTTTCTCAGGAACGGTAGAGGAACGGTCTGGATGGCAGCCGTGGGTGGAGGGGCAGCAACTGGTCGCTTCGGCTTGTACCTTTCCATAAATTCCTCGGGAATACGGCGGATATTCAGGGCGTACCACTCCCTGAGTCCCTCATGCCGGGTGAATGTCACATACTGCCCGGGTTGCAGGTTCCTGACAGGATGCGCCCTCCTCAGATGTTGCACCACGTCCCGCCGGTTATAGAACAGGTCGCTGATCCTTTTGGGGTCTGCTATAAATCCAAAACCCCTCTCCTGGTTCACATTCAGGACCTGTCCCCAACCAGCTACATCCCGGGGACCACTGTGACCAGCACGGGCTCGCTCTTTGTGGTCTAAATCAGGGCCCAGCACCGACATGTTCCTCTGCTCCCTCTCCCGATATTCAGCTGCCAGCTGCCGTAGGGTAGCTCGACAACGGGCCTCGGTCTCTTCTTCCTCCTCCCAGGACCTGCTCTCACCCACTGGGGGCCCGCGGTACCACTGTAAGGGGTTCAGATGTCTCCCCCTTGGGACTAGCATGCCCCGGTCCCAGATGAGGTCCAACACGACCTGTCCCGCCGCCACTACAGGCGCGCACCCCAGGGCCTTCCCATGTGCAGGGGCTGCAATCATACCTGGGACCTCCTGGCTGTGCTCCGGTTCCGTTACAGGCCTGAGGCGGTGGGGTGTTGCGGGGAACTCTACCCGAATTGCGGGTCAGGGTGCTGGTGGTGGTGGAGCAGATGGCGGCTCCGGATCCGCATGGGCTTCAGTAGGGACCTGCGCGGCCGCGACAGGTCCGGGCGGGAGCACAGTCTCAGTTCCCGGGTCCTCTGATAACTTCTTCGGGCAAGTGGCACTCAGCTGCACGGACAGCATGGAGGTGAAGATCAGCGCTGTCAGAGGACAGTCCGGTGCAGCGGTAGCAAGTACCGGTGGAACGGGTACCACAGGCATAGGCCCTGCTGGGGCGTGCTGCCGTCTCAGCTTCTCCAAGGCCTCCTGCCTCAGCTGCAGACGGGTTATCAGTTCAGCAATTTCATCTTCTAGTTGCTGGCGGTTCATTCCGGAGCTCAGGTTGGAGCCGTCAGCCATGGCGCCAGGGATATGCACTTCCCCGCGCTCTGCAGGCCTCCTTCCCTCACTCTCCAAAATGGCGTTCTGGCATTCTCCTTCCTGCCCCGGCCCCTTTCCCGCCACTGGCTTCTTCTGCCCCTCCTTCCGGGAGCGGCGTCTTCTTCCAGCGCCTCAATACCAAGCCAGTATACGAACCCCTCTGGGGGTGGGCCATGTTGCTGTCACATAGTAATTCAGGCAGGGGAGGCCCAAGACTCTTCGCAGTCTTTTCCTAGGATCTCCCATCTCTTCACGCCCTTCGTCTTTTTTGCAATAAAAAGTGTCTTTTAGCGTGTGGCAGCTGCCAAACATAAAAACTTGCTAAAAGGCCTCTTTCACATGTGCTGATAATTCCGGTACCAGAGATGTCAGTGTTCGTGTGTGTACTTGCAGCACACGTGTGGCATGTGTTAGGAACGGCGGAATGCACTAAATAAAAATAATAATAAAGTGCGCTCGCAGCTCGGGGTCCACCGTGCAGTAGGTGATATAACCGCTGCTAAGTGGTGGCAGGAGCAATATGGCAGAAATGCACACAGGGTTAAACTTCACCCAGGTGCGCAGAGCAATCTCAGTTAACTCACAGAGATGCAAAAAAGTACAAACACAAATGACTGAGCCTGTTGTAGTCACAGTACTCAGTAAAAAATGCACACACGGTATATGGTCACAGGAGTAGCCCAAGACGGTGGCACTACGTCTGTCTAGACCTATCATATGAGCGGCGTTGCAACTGCGAACGCAAAGGAGACTGTTACTGCATCGCGGCGTGGACACTGCCGCTAAATGACAAAGGCAAGGCGCAAGTGCAATGTCGGACGCTAGTAGCTGAGGAGCGCTGGCGCTAATTCTAACTTGTGGATAGGGACCCACAAGTGTAATATCAGAGGGAAGGGGTTTCAAATGAGTCAGTCACCGGAATCATGCATTTGTCCTCATACACATAGCAGCAAGTAAGTCTATACTAGTGCATGGCGGAACAGCCATGCGCACCTTCTTGTAGAAGCCGGGACCTTCTCCACGCCTACAGATCTCTCAGATAGACCAATGAGAACTGGAGCGGGATCTGAGCACATGACTCCCGATCTCCAATGGGAGATCGTCCCATGAGCATGCCCAGTAAGAAGACAGAAGGACTTAGCCTCAGGAGAGATTTGCTGCAAGGCAATCTCCTCTGCAATCTCCTCTGCAGTGGAAAAATAGGATGAGAGTGCAGAATGTGAGGATCTGGATCCCTGCTGAGTAAACGCAGAAATCCGACTCCTAACAGGCATGTGTGCTGCATCAGTACCACACGGACAGGTGCCAGAGAAGAAGCATTGCAGTAAGAGCTGTTCCCCGACTCCGGGTGCTGAACAAGGCTCTCATCATTCTCCCCTGCTCTGCCGGCAATTGGCGCAAGCAGGGGAGAATGATGAGAATTACCACCAATACGCCTTTTAACGGCGGCAGTTAAGGCTACTTAAACCATAGTGCCGCTTTTTAATGAGGTTTAAAGTTATAGCACCATCCAGTGTTGGAATTTCTCTGAGGTCTTGGCTGTCGGGGGTAGCCGAGACCCCAAAGAACATGATTCGGGTTAGTTTTTTCTGAATCCGGTGTTGCGATCATTGTTGTTAACATTATCACAGCGACCGCAAAAAAAAGTTAGATTTTCCATTTAATTTCTCTCTCCTTTGATGTGATCACACATCAGAGGAGAGAAAGAAATAGGGTCTCCCATCCCCCGATCACCCCCTGGCACCTCTGTTGTCCCTGCAGGCCCCCCTGAAGTTCCCTGGGCAGCGGCCTTCTTCTTCTGGGAGAAAATGGCGGGCACATGAGTAGTGCGCCCTCCGAGATCTGCTGGCCGACACCCGGCAACAATAGGAGATTTTTTTCCTATTGGTTCATTTTGATCACTGTGATAGAAATAAAAAAATATTAAATCAAACCCCCCTTCATCACCCCCTTAGTCAGGGAAAAATAATAAAATATGAAAAAGTATTTCTTTCCATTTTTCCATTAGTTTTAGAGCTGGGCTAAAGTTAGAGTTAGGGTTGGGGATAAAGTTAGGGTTAGGGATGGGGCTAAAGATAGGGTTAGGGTTGGGGCTAAAGATAGGGTTAAGGTTGGGGCTAAAGTTTGTGTTAGGGTTAGGGATGGTGCTAAAGTTAGGGTTGGGGGCTAAAGTTAGGGTTTGAGTTGGGGCTAGAGTTGGGGTTAGGGTTTAGATTATGGTTACGGTTGTGATTAGGGTTAGAGTTGGGATAAGGGATAGGGTTGGCATTAGGGTTATGGGTAGGGATGAACAAGTATACTCGTTAGGATTTGGTACTCGGCGAGTAATGCGGTACTCGAATCCTAACGAGTAAATTTCACTACTCGCCTCGTAATATTTAGATCTCCCGCCGGCATGTGTCAGCCAATCACAGTAAAGCCACCGCCTTCTTTGTTGTGGCATTACTGTGATTGGCTGGCCACGCAGCCTCATATATGTGTGAGCGGAAGTCTGTACGGGCTCTGCTGGGCTGATCAGTGGTCTGTGCAGGCTCTGCCAGCCTGACCTCACACAATCACCGCCCGCACACATAGTCTCCACCCATTACTCGCATTTCCCATAGACATACATTGGACTCGTTACGAGTACCCGAGTATTAGGAGCTACTCGTAACGAGTACAACGAGTCAGAGTATTTCACTACTTGCTCAACCCTAGTTACGGGTGTGTTGGGGGTTAGGGATGGAGTTAGAATTGGGAGGTTTCCACTGTTTAGGCACATCAGGGGCTCTCTAATTATGACATGGCGTCCAATCTCAATTTGATCCAATTCTGCGTTGAAAAAGTCAAACGGTGCTCCTTCACTTCCGGGCTCTGATGTGCACCCAGTGATTTACCCCCACATATGGGGTATAGGCATACTTAAGAGAAATTGGACAACAAATTTTAGGATCCAATTTCTCCTGTTACCCTTGTAAAAAATGAAAAATTGGGGGTGAAATATCATTTTTGAGAAAAAAATATTATTTTTTTATTTTTACAGCTCTATGTTATAAGCTTCTGTGAAGCACTTGGGGGTTCAACGTGCTCACCACACATCTACATAAGTTCAATAGTGGGTATAGTTTCCAAAATGGTGTCAATTGTGTGGGGTTTCCACTGTTTAGGCACATTAAGGGCTCTCCAATCGCGACATGGCGTCCTATCTTAATTCCAGCCAATTTTGCGTTGAAAAAGTAAAACGCTGCTCTGTTATGAATGGGTCGCCGAGGAAAAAAAAAACAGCGCAAGCTAAGTCTCAGAATACCAGAGAGGTTGGTAACTATGCAGACTGCAGATCCCTAATTCTAACCACGCAACTAGCAGCAGTCGTGGAGCGTTCCTACGTTGGTCCTAGACGCCTCATCACAACCGGAGAGCTAAATAAGCCTAAAGCAGGAAAAGAGGAAAACTAACTGCCCCAGAGCAGACCCCAAAGGAAAGACAGCCCCCCACATGTATTGACGGTGAAGCAAGATGAAAACACAAACAAAGGCATGAAAATAGGCTGAGCAAACGATGGGGCCAACTAACTAGAAAGGACAGGAAAGGAAAGACACTGTCTGCAATCTGCCAAAAGCCCTACCAAAAATAATGTCCAACACATCTGACAGCAAAATTAACCCTGAAGTCACTAGACTTCTCCCACTATATCAGCACTCTGAGACAGAGCAAAAAGAGGCCAATCTAATAAGGGACAAAAAAAAAACAAAAAAAAGGCAAATTGGCAAATACAGATAAATAAGAGTGGAAATTCAGCACAGCCGAGCCGGGCTGGCTGACCACAATAAAAACTGAATTGACCAACAAGAGCAAGTGTGAACATTAGCAAACACAAACTTAACTTGAGAAGACTGGAACAGAGCTGAGTCCAAGACCTGAGAAGCAGACTGAATCACCAGCATAGGGCGTCGGCTGTCTTATATCCAGTATGATACTCCAGAGATCCAATCATTATCCTCCTCACCAGGTGGCAGATCACTACCAATTAAACCAACCTCACTACCTCCTGTCACCACCAGAGGGAGAACGGAAGGAGAACTCTCAACTGATGGAGCAGAAAATGAGCTCATAACACTGCCCCTTCCCTTCCAAGCTCTGCCATGCGCCCAAACAGTGGCTTACTCCCACATATGGGGTATCAGCGTACTCAGGAAAAATTGCAAAACAACTTTTGGGGTCCAATTACTTGTTGGGGGTTTCCACTGTTTAGGCACATCAGATGCACTTGAAACGCAACATGGCGTCCGATCTCAATTCCAGCAAATTTTGCATTGAAAAGTCAAACGGCGCTCCTTCCCTTCTGAGCTCTGCCATGCGTCCAAACAGTGGTTTACCTGCATGTATGGGATATCAATAATAATAAACTTGGCACTCAAAATAGTGAAAAAGAAAGTTCCATTTACTGGCATCCAGATAAAATTTACTCTAAACATTTTCGGTCCCACATCGGACCTTCATCAGAGAATTTCTTAAGAATGCTGAAAGCTGCTTTGGTAAACAGAAAGCTAGATAGCGCTTGTGAGTGGTGACATACGTTGCTATAGGATTGCGCTGCGATGGTGGCCACTTCGGCGTGCTGTCTGTACCGCTTGGCATCCTCTGCAACAAGAGGAACAGACCGCACGCCGAAGGGGCCACCATCGCAGCGCAATCCTGTAGCGACGTATGAGATAGTGAGACCATCCACTACCTCATCAGGAGCATGCCCAGGCATTGTAGGGAGGTAATACAGGCATGTGGAGGCCACACACAATACTGAGCCTCATTTTGACTTGTTTTAAGGACATTACATTACACTATAATTTTGTGTGTGACTCCAAATCCAGACCTCCATTGGTTAATTAATTTGATTTCCATTGATGTTTTTTTTGTGATCTTGTTGTCAGCACCTTCAACTTTGTACAGAACAAAGTATTCAACGAGAATATTTTAGTCATTCAGATCTAGGATGTGTTATTTGAGTGTTCCCTTTATTTTTGAGCAGTGTATTTTATGTGACTCCTCTGTGATTTAAGGGCATGAAAATTCAAATTTGGAAAACTGTGAAATTTTCAAAATTTTCACCAAATTTCCATTTTTTTCACAAATAAACACAAGTCATATCAAACACATTTTACCACAATCATGAAGTACAATATGTCACGAGATAACAGTGTCAGAATCACCGGGATCGATGGAAGCATTCCAGAGTTATTACCTCATAAAGGGACAGTGGTCAGAATTATAAAAATTGGCCCGGGCATTAACATGCAAACCACCCTTGGTGGTAAAGGCGTTAAATTTTATTGCAATGGGTTAGTGAAGTTATTGACACCAGTTTGCTGGTAAAAATAATTACCAACAATCCAGCTAATTAAAACTGTGGTTTTTCCATCACACATATTACATAAACCTGCGCTCAAAATTCTGCCATTTCTGCACTCCATTTCATTTTTGTTGCAGTGTGTTAGCGAAGTTATTGACACCAGTTTGCTGGTAAAGTTAGTTACCTACAGACCATCTATTTAAAACTGTGGTTTGTTCGTCAAGCAGATCACATACAACTGCTCTCAAATTCTATCACCTTTATGGTAGCCTAAATTAGAAAAGGGTACCACACAATGGTATGTCCATTAAAAATATTTGCTGTATTGAACAATTAATACAAAGTTAAAAAGAAAGGTGCTGGACCAACTAAGAGGGACTCAACACTCCATAGGTGCACCTACTACAGCATTCACATGTTGTACTGTCTCCGAAAGAAGCAGTGCAAAATGCGCGTTGGGGCAGAGGGACACCCAGGGAGTTCCACCAGTCGCATGTGGTAGGTAGCAATGGCTAATGCCTGCATACTCTTTTCACTTTGACACACACAGCATGTATAGGAGAGATGTTAATTAATTTTTTGCACATCAATTACTTTTTATTATTAGTACAACATGCCTAAGGGTGGTTGGTTATTATATAGGTTGATAGAACAGTTTTGTGATTTCCCTTCATGCAATGGATTGTGTGTTAATGACAAATACATATGTGAGTGCTGTAGTAGGTGCACCTATGGAGTGTTGAGTCCCTCTTAGTTGGGACTTTGTATTAATTGTTCAATTAAGCAAATATTTTTAATGGGCATACCATTGTGTAGTACCCTTTTTCTAATTTAGGCTACCATAAAGGTGATATTGTTGTACTGTGGTATGTCACCCTTCGCTGGGGACTGGTAATTTAGATTGGGCATTTTATTGTGAGGATATTGCTCTCAAATTCTGCCATTTCTGCCCTCCATTACATTTTTGTTGCAGTGTGTTAGTGAAGTTATTAACACCAGTTTTCAGGTAAAAAATAGTTACCTACAGGTCATCTATTTAAAACAGTGGTTTGTCCATCACATGGATTAGAGATAAAAAGTGCGCTCAAAATTCTGCCAATTCTGGCCCCCCCTTTAAATTTTGCTGCAGTTTGTTACCAAAGTTATTGACACCAGTTTGCTGTTAAAAATAGTTACCTACAGGACAGCTGTTTTAAACTGTGGTTTGTCAGTCACACAGATCACATATAAGTTCGCTCCAATTTCAGTCATTTGTAGTGAACGTGGAAAATATTGCCCTCCGTTTAAAATAGGCAAAGTGCATGGCAAGGGATGGGGAACTGGACATGATATTGATGGTGATGGTGCATGCAGAGGCCAAGGCGGAGGCCATGGCTGTGGCAAGCTGAAATTGTGCCACAAAAAACACCCACATCTTCTCACCTGACTTTCCTGTTGGAATTTCTATTGAACCCAGAGCAGTATCAAAGGGTTATTGGTTGGAGGGTGGATAATACTTCCAGTCACTTTTTCACCACCACCACCCTGTCTTCCACATGGTCAAGTCTCAGTAGCCGTGAGTCTTGACTGCATATTCCTCACCCTAACCCTCCTTCCTCCCACCATGCCGAGTGCCCGGAGACAACTGAGCTCTCACTTGGACACTCCGAAGAGCTGTTCTCTTTTCCATTTATAGATTCTGGCCCCTCACACGGTCCACTTGAAGTGGGGCAAGAGGAGATCGCATGTAGCGATGCCCAAATAATTGAGTAGCCACAGTCACAAGAAAGCGACAGTGTGAAAGTGTCACAAGAGGTGGACGATGATAAGACAATTGCCAGAAAGTCAGGAGGAGGACCAGGGTGTGGAAGTGGAAGACAAGGTGGTGGATGATATAATAACTGACCTAAGCTGGCATGAGGACATGCAGAGCAAGGACAGCAGCACACAGGGGGAGGGAGGCGGAGCACCCCAACAGGCAGGAAGAAGCAGCGTAGTGGCCACAAACAGAAGGCAGGCAGCCATTTCCCGTAACACCAAAATGACAGAAGTTGCCAGTCCAACAGTTAGGCCTTCCCTAGTCTGTTTGTTTTTTAAAAACTCTGCTAATAACCCCAAAAAGGCCATATGCACCACCTGCCAGGCCAGCATCAGCAAAGGTAGCAAAACTACCAGTCTGACCACCACCAGCATGATCAGGCACATGAAAGCAAAGCCACAGACTTTGTGGGCTGAACTGCAGGGTCCAGGAACAGTGTCTGCGGGTGACACCACTGCGTCTTCAACTGTTGTGCATGCAAGCCAATCTCCTGTCCATGGTGCATGCAAATATGAATCCTGCCCTCCACCTGTCGTTGCACACACTCAAATAGCACCATAAGCAAGCATGTCCATGTCCTTGTCCCAGCGCAGCATTCAGTAATCCATACCCCAGTCCTTGGAACGGAAGTGCAAGTACATAGCCAAAACCCACAGGCCACACTACTAAATTTACACATTTTGTGACTGATTGCGCTCAAAATGTTGTTTTTTAGGCTTGTGAAAATGGAAGCTTTCCGCAACCTGATGGCGGCGACCATCCCTTGGTACTTGGTCCCCAGTCACCAATATTTCTCCCAGTGTGCCATCCCCGCATTACACAAGAATGTGTCCCACAACATTAGCTGTGCCCTGAGCAATGCAGTTACTGGGAAAGTCCACCAAATCATGGACATGTGGACAAGGTCTTGTGGGCAGGGATGGTACATCTCGCTGATGGCACATTGAATTAACATAGTGGAAGCTGGGACCCAGTCAGACCTTGGGATGGAACACGTCCTCCAGGTGCCGAGGATTGCGGGCCCTAGGTCACTCGGGGTTTCCCCCAGCAATAGGTCAATCAGGGTTGCCCTAGAGCTCCAGCACCTCCTCCTCCTCCTCCTCTTCTGCCTGCATCTCAGAAATGAGCACATCAGTCACAAGCTAGAAGCACTGCAGCACTGCTTCAGTCAAGCGGTAGCAGGCTGTGCTGAAGCTATTATGCTTAGGTGACAAAACGCACAATGCTGAAGAGTTGTGGACAGTGCTGAAAAAGCTGGCAGATCTGTAGCTGACACTGCTGAACCTACAGCCAGGCATGGTCATGTGTGACAATGGCCGGAACCTGGTGGCGGCTCTGAGGCGAGGCGAGCTCACACACATACCATGCCTGGCCCATGTGCTTAAGCTCGTGGTTCAGCGGTTTCTGAAATCCTACCTGGAGCTGCCAGATCTGCTTGTCAAAGTACGCCACCTGTGTGCCCATTTTAGAAAGTTAGCAACAGCTTCTGCCGCCCTTGCCGTGCTTCAGCAGCGTTTGCAGCATTTCAGCTCACAGACTGTTGTGTGATGTCCTCATGAGTTGGAACTCTACATTGCAAATGTTGGAAAGGATTTGTGAGCAGGAGAGGGCAGTTGTTGATTACCAGCATCAACATTAACGTCGATATTCAGTTCAAACTCCACACATAAGATCTCAGAAGTGGACATGGATGTTAGACATGTTTACCATCCTCCTAAATTTTGAGGACTCCAACAAGATAGTGAGCGGCGATGACACCATAATTAGCTTACCATCCCACTGCTCTGTGTTATGAAACGCTCTCTGCTCACAATCAAAGAGGAGGCATTGCAGGCAGAGCAAGATGAGATGGAGCAAGGAACCATACAGGGTGATTACACACAGCCCAGCCCCAAATCAACATGGATTGGTGACAATGAGGAAGAGGAAGAGGAGGTAGAACAGGAGCTATAGATGGTACTACCTGCCCAACTGTCATACCATCTGTTCAGCGTGAATGGCCTGTGGACAGGGAGGAGGAGGAGAGCACGGTCAGTCATCCTCTTTGTGAGGACACAGAAGTCTTACTTGATAGCAGTCTGGCACACTTGGTTTATTTTATGTTATGCTGCCTTTCCCTTAACCCTCTCATTTTCCAAATTTTGTGTGCCAGTCATTACTGGATGTGACACTTCTAGACTCACGCTAAAAGAAGAACTTTATATTTCTTATTACTGAGGTGGACAGGTCTACTAAAATGGAGCAGTACCAGAGGGCTCTTGTTGCAGAATTATTAAAAAAAATTCCCATCTGAAAATACTGGTGGCAGAGGTCACAGTTCGTTGGACCAAGGAGTTCAGGTGAGAGAGACACAACTCTAATCCACCAGAGGCAAGGGAACACTTTCAAAATTCTGGGAAAGTTTTCTCAGACCCTCCCATCACACAGGCCCTGAGGTGCAGGGTACTCTCACAAGGAGTGCAAAGTTTGGGAAGAACCTTGCTGACCGTACTAACCTCCTCCATGACTCCTCTGTACCTTATAATAATTGGGTATCCAAGCTGGACACGTGGCATGAACTGGCACTCTACGCCTTGGAGGTCCTGGCCTGCCCTGACACTAGCGATCTGTCACAGCGGGTTTTTATTGCCACTGGTGGAGTTATACCTGATAAGTGCATTCACCTGTCAACTGAAAATCCTGACAGGCTGACGCCTATAAAATTTAACAAGGGCTGGATTGGGCCTGAGTTCTCAACACCACCGAATGATAGCAGCGTAACAAACTCAAATCCAGTGTCTTTTATGGGAGGTCTATTTCGATCGCCCTCCCAGGGACGTGGGGTACTAGGTACCGGGCCGGTGTCAGGGGGATGTGTCACAGCAGCGGTGACCCGATCCGTGGCCCTGGGCGCCCAAAGCAAGGGTCGTTTGTGGTTATTGTAATAGTTTGTGACGCCACCTGTGGTGTTCGGCAAGGGAGGTGTTAAGCCGACGCTGCATGCAGATCCGCTGGGACTGATGGTGTGGTGCAGCAAAGACGGTGTAGCTCCCCACAGGCGGAGCTGCAGTCCCATGGCAGTGTAGATGTGGTTGGCATGGGGATGTAGCAGTGCCGACAGGGTAGGAAGCAGACAATACACAGCGGGGTGCAATTTCTGTACCTTTACTTGATAACTGCAGTCCAGGGTCCTGATTACAGATGGTAACAGAGCAGGCTAGCCTGGAAGCAACTCAGGGATTCTCTCTCACAGACGGGCTGTGCAGTCTCCTTCCTAGCGCCTTGTAGTGTGAAGCATTCCAGTACTTAGTTATTCTAGAGTTCCTCCTGTCAGATGTTCTCAAGAACCTTACTTGCACGGCAGACAGCTGTAGCCTATCTCGGGGGCTCCTCTTTTCTGAGTCCCGGCTCTCTATCCAAGCTGCTGTTGTGCCTCAAGTCGTAGATGGGAGTAGGGCATTTACAGCCTCCTACTCCTCTGGTATCTGTTGCAGGACCTTTAGTATCCTTACAACCATTGAGACCAGGCTCCAGTTCATGCGCTCTCAAGCTGAGGGAGCTCTCCTTCCTAGCTCAACCTCCAGCTTCTTCTCACACGTCTGCACACGTCACCCTCCGCAGACTGACTGAACACTCCTTCCTCTTGGCCCTCAGAGAGCAATCCTCCCCTCAATCCTGGTTCAGAGTTCCCCCTGCTGGCCTGGAGTGGAACTGTGTTGCATGTATGGATTGACTGCGAGAGAGACCCATCATTGCTCCCAGGCATGATATCACCCTCCCTTGGAGGAAGGCAATGCCACTGTGGCGACCATGCTCCTGGGGGCGCCACATTCTCCCCTAGGGAAATTCAGCACTCCTGGGCTGAACAACAACATGAAAACATATAAACAATTGAGCAATAATAATTGTACAAGATTGAAAAAAGGAAAAAATGTACAAAAACCAAATGCTTCAAAAATGGTCCTATGATGATAAGTAGAGTTGAGCGACTTTAGTCGGATCGGGTTTCATGAAACAAAATTTGTTTCAGATGAAACTGGTCCGACTAGGGCAAAAAAAGTCGGAGTTTCGTCCGACACACGACCCCAATGCAAGTCATTGGGAAATAAAAGTCGGCATTGAGCGGATGAAATCCATCCACTCAATGCCGACTTTTATTTCCCATTGACTTGCATTGGGGTCGGGTGTCGGACGAAACTCCGACTTTTTTTGCCCTAGTCGGACCAGTTTCATCTGAAACGAATTTTGTTTCATGAAACCCGATCCGACTAAAGTCGCTCAACTCTAATGATAAGTCCAGCATCAATGTCCATGGTCCATTCCTGGGCAAATGGTGAATATATACAAGAAAGTTTTTGACCACACACAAGTACTGTGGTTCAGTGTCCATAAACAAAACAAGAAAATTCAAAGGGAACTCTTACAGGTTACCTGAAGGCACAAAACTTGAAAAACATTTACATATTTACAGGTACAATTTCAACATTTACGTTACTTTATCTATATGCGATACCTAATGGGTGATATGCCTTGTGTGGTGCGGGTAGACCTGTGTAATACTGGTGTAGTGGGTAATGTACTAGATACACTACTGGGGGTTTCACATGGCACAGGGATTCTAGATTGTCTAGTAACTCTTGGACTCACCATGGGCACAACAGGTTCACCACTGGCAGGGCGAGGGTTCTCCGGCTCCACTGCTGGTGTGGCATCTGCTACCCGATTTTCCAGATTCTCAGGGTTCTCTGGAGTCACGTCTTCCTGTGCTATCACTTGGGGAAATATCAATACTGGCACCACTATAGCATCGTTTATTTTAGTCCAATTCGCAGGAAATTCCCCAAGTACCGTGCTGACCTTCTCTTCTTCCACTATGGGTTGGATGTTATCTGGTTCTTCTTTTATTTCTTTCAACTGGTCAGGGCATAACTTCAAGTGATCTCTCGATACCGCTGCTGAGGTCTCCCCTCCATCTTTGCTAACAAGGCATAACTTAGTATTATCAAAATTTGAGGGTGGAACGGTATAAGATTCAGCTTCCCACTGATCATCCAACTTGTGCAATCTTCTCTTTCTTTTCAAGACTTGCTCTCCCGGCAACAAAGGAACGGCAGGTGCATTTTGATTGCAAAGCTTCTCCTGCTTCTGTCTTGCCTGGGCCAGACTCTTCTCCACACATTCTTGAACTCTCCTGTACTGTTGCTGCCTCTCTATGTCCCAGTCAGCATCTGGTGACGTTGCTTCAGGTGTCATGACTCCCATGTCCAAGTCAATAGGCAGCTTACCAGGTCTTGGTCTCATTAAGTAGGCTGGGGTACAGTTGGTGGAATTCACTGGAGTATGGTTGTAAAGGTCTACCAGATCGGGCAACTTCTCTGGCCACAGATTCCTCTCCTCCAAGGGCAAAGTCTTCAGGAGGTTTATCACTACCTGGTTCATCTTCTCGCAAATGCCATTGGTCTGTGGGTGATACGGTGTTGTCTGAATCTTCTTACAACCATACAGGTTACAGAATTCATGGAACACTTCTGCCTTGAAAGCTGGACCTTGATCAGTAAGCACTCTCTCAGGATACCCATGTGGTCTACAAAAATGTTGTTGAAACGCTCTGGCTGCTGTCCTGGCAGTTAGATCTTTGACAGGCACCACTACCAGGAATCTTGAGTAGTGATCCACAATGGTAAGAGTGTAGATGTAGCCTGACAGGCTTGGAACCAGCTTCACATGGTCCAGGGCTACCAACTCAAGTGGCTGTTTGGTGATGATTGGCTGTAGAGGAACTCTCTGGCTGTCTCGATCCTTTCTGCGCAGGTTACACTGTCCACACTCCCGGCACTACCTCTCAATGGTTTTCCTCATACCAGCCCAGTAGAACCTCTCCCGGAGCAATACTTGATGCCTCTCGCTTCGGGACTACCACCTGCCAAACCAGCTCATGAGTACGGGCATTGATACTCCTCCGACACAGCTTTCCTTCATAGATAAACAGCCGGCCTCTCTCGTTCCACAACTGCTGAGTTTCTTCAGGAGTATCTGATTCCGGGCGTGAGTCAACTCGCGACAGTAGCTCCTTCACCAGGCGGACTGCAGGGTCACCATCTTGCATTTCTGCCCAATCGTGATGGGGCAATGGATTCAGGGTGACCTCCTTCAAGCCAGACCATCTGTTTCTCACTCCTTGAGCACGTTGGGCTGCCAGTGGCCAGTGGAAGGGAGGCAACTCTATTTCTTCAAGAGCCTCCGGGTCTTCTCCTGCATCTGGTAGGTTAGGCATCCTGGACAGCGCATCAGCATTGGCATTCTTGTGCCCTGCCCGGTACTTGATGGTAAACTCATAGTTCGATAGACGAGCCATCCATCGCTGTTCCAGTGCACCTAATTTTGCAGTGTCCAAATGCGTCAATGGATTGTTATCCGTGAAGATAGTGAACTTGGCGGAGGCTAGGTAATGTTTGAACCTTTCGGTGACAGCCCAGACTATGGCAAGGAACTCCAGCTTGAAAGAACTGTAATTGTCTGGGTTCCTTTCAGTGGGCTGTAGCTTCCTGCTGGCGTAGGAGATCACTCTTTCCTTTCCGTTCTGTACCTGCGACAGTACTGCTCCTCGTCCCACATTGCTGGCATCCGTGTACAGCACAAAGGGTTTGTCATAATCTGGGTAAGCCAGAACTTCGTCACTGGTGAGAGCCATCTTCAACTGAGTGAAAGATCTCTCCAACTCTTCAGTCTATTCAAAGGTGGAATTTTTCTGTTTGTTCTTCTTGGACTGCCCCACCAGAAGATTTTGCATAGGGGTGGCTATTTCAGTAAAGCCTTTGATGAATCTTCGGTATGAGCCTACCTGTCCAAGGAATTGGCGCACTTCATGGAGGTTGCTGGGCTTTGTCCAGTCCCGGATGACTGTGACCTTGTCAGGATCTGGTGCCACTCCTTCTGCACTGACCACATGTCCAAGGTACTGTACCTTGGGTTTCAGGAGGTGACACTTGGAAGGCTTCACCTTCAGGCCAAAATTGGACAGAGCCTCAAACACTTCGGCCAGGTGTTCCAGATGATCTTCATAGGTCTTGGAGAAAACAATGACATCATCAAGGTACAACAGGACCATCTTAAAGCTCATGTGTTCCAGGCAGCACTCCATCAGCCGTTGAAATGTTCCTGGAGCAGTGCAGAGCCCAAATGGCATATAATTGAACTCACAGAGACCCATTGGAGTGGTAAATGCGGTTTTCTCCTTGTCTGCCTCTGCCATGGGAACCTGCCAAAACCCACTGGTGAGATCCAAGGTGGAAAAGTAATTAGCAGTTATAAGGGCAGCCAATGATTCCTCAATTCTAGGTAATGGGTAGGGATCTTTATGTGTAATGTTGTTAATTTTCCTGTAATCAACACACATTCTCATGGTGCCATCCTTTTTCTTTACAAACACTATTGGAGCTGCCCATGGGCTACAACTGTCTCTGATAACCCCTGCTTCCTTCATCTCTTTCAACATACACTTAGCACATTAGTACTGTGTTGGGGGTATAGGTCTGTACTTCTCCTTTATGGGTGGATGGTCTCCAGTGGGGATATGATGTTGAACCCCTTTTGCCTGCCCAAAACCTAGTGGGTGTTTGCTGAATGCCCGCTCATACTCTTGTGTCACTATGTAAACCCCATTTCTCTGGTATGAATGAGTAGAGTCAGTTCCCACCTGCAGTTCTGGCACCACTCCTCTGGCTGCTTCATGGAGCCATTGTCCTCAACCTGATCAGATGAGGCCAAGGGCTCTGCTGCCTGCAAAGAGTTGTTATTAACAGTGAGCAGCTTGGCAACTGTGGCATACCGAGGTATTGTGGCCTCCTCCTCTCCACAATTCAAAAGTCGTACAGATACTCTCCCTTTTCTGACATCAACCAGCCCTCTGGCTGTCAGGACAGTGGGCCTGCTGTCGGAGTATACTGGTTCTACCAATGCCTGGTAATCTCTCCCTCTAAGACCTATAGCTGCCCGACACCAAACCAACATTTCACATCTGGGGGATATTGCAATGGGGAAAGCATCACTCACTCTGACGCTGCCAATCTCTCCGCCAGAGAGTTCTACCTGTTGTCTTTGCATCAGGGCTCGGATTTCCTTCTGCAGGACTCTTTGTTCTCCAGAAGCAGCAGTCTCAGCCACCTGTTGCAACAAGACAATAACCTCGGACAGGCAGTTTTCAATTACATTTGTACCAAGAGTCATCATGGGATTACATTCACGTCGGTCAATATCAACAACTATCAGGCCCTGAGATTTCAGCACTACCCGACCCACTTTAACAGTAACCTCTTTATATCCAATCTGCGGAAAAGTCTGACCGTTACTGACAACTACTGTTAGCTCATCAGTTGGGCCACGGGTGAGTTCAGAATCAGCCCAATATCTCTTATACAAAATATACGGCATAGTGGTCACCTGGGAGCCAATGTCAAGCAAGGCGTTCATAGGGATGCCGTCAATCACCCCAGGAAGGATCGGCCTCCCTCCCACATAATTGGCTCACCAGTTCCTTGGGCCTGGGGATCCTACTCCTGGGGGTTGGCCCTCTGCCCCAGGGGTTGCTCGTTTAAAGGACAGTACCTTGCAAGATGACCTGCCTTGAAGCAGCGGCGACAGATGGGACGTACGTCCTGGTCATAGGGATCGTTGTTTCTTCCTCGAAGTGGCGGGGCTCTTCTCCTCCAGAGCCATGGGACATCCTCTGGACTGGAAGCAAGCTGGATCTTTTCTTTGGAGGACACCTGCAGGGACTGCACGGTTTTAGTAAGTGCAGCCATTCCTTTGGTCAACTCCTGGACCTGAAGACGCAGCTCCTCAGTTGGATCTTTATCCAGAGTCTGTGCATCGGCCTCTACAGGGATGGAAGGAAAAGATGTTGCTTCCTGATGGTAGGTGATCGCTGGGCGCCTAGGGGGCGCTGGACGGCTGTCAGTGGATTCCTGCAGTACCTGAATAGCCCTGTCCTTAAAATCAGCAAAGTTCAGATCAGGGTTTTGCAGGGTTATGATGCGCAACTGTCCTCTGTGGGTACTAGATAAGAGTCCTTCAATGAACTGCTCCTTTAACAGTTTATCTTCTTCCTTTACACTGTCAGGATCAACTTTCTTAACTGCTCGCAGCGCCTCCTGCAGGTTGAGGGCATAGTCCCTGATACTGTCCTGCGCCTTCTGTTTACAGCCAAAGAACCTCATCTTGATTTCAGCTGCAGTACCGGTGTCAAAGGTGCTTCTCAGCTTGGCCAGGATTTTTGCAACAGTCTCTTTATCAGTGTCCTGCCAGGCTTAGACTTCTCTCTGCGCTGCACCCATTAGCTGCCAATCAGGATATTCACTTTCTGGCTTTCAGACAGAGGGTATACTCTAAACAAACTGCACAGTCTCTCTTTAAATTCACTCAGGGTATGTGACTCACCCGAGTACTGCGGTAGTCAGGCCGCTCCCGGTGTGTAGGGCATGGACAGTGGCATTATAGGGACCGCTGCTGCAGGCGCTCCTTCTTGCGGTGCTGCGGGGTTGGCGGCGGCGTCCGCTGCTGCATCGTTACTTGGCGCGGACATCCTCTTCCCCCCTAGTTAACATTAGGGATGAGCTCACCGGCGGCCGCTTCACAGGCCCGATGCTCCAGGCTGTAGGCCTCAGCTACTCCTCTTTCCACGCGCTGTCCTCTCTTCCCGCGCGGCACTTCACTGCTTCACTCTCTGCCCTCCTCTTTCTTCCCGCGCGTGCCAAGCAACGCGGCAATGGCGGTTTCTGGCGCCAATTTCACACACAGTCTTTAAACACAGTCTATGGCACAAAAGACCCGGGGGGTACCGGGCTCCGCAATCCTGTTCGTGATGCCAAATTGGGTCGCCCTCCCAGGGCCGTGGGGTACTCGGTACCGGGCCGGTTGTCAGGGGGATGTGTCAAAGCAGCGATGACCCGGTCCGTGGCCCTGGGCGCCCAAATCAAGGGTGGTTTGTGGTTAATGTAATAGTTCGTGACGCCACCTGTGGTGTTCGGCAAGGGAGGTGTTAAGCCGACGCTGCATGCAGATCCGCTGGGACTGATGGTGTGGTGCAGCAAATATGGTGTAGCTCCCCACAGGCGGAGCTGTACTCCCAGGGCAGTGTAGATGTGGTTGGCACGGGAATGTAGCAGTGCCAACAGGGTAGGAAACAGACAAGACTGTTGTGAGTTCATTTTTCCATTCACCAGTGAGGTCTGATGAACTCCTTCTTCTGGCGAAGGAAGGTAGTGAGGCTGATTACCAAACAGCTGAGCAGGTAGATGATGACTGGGTCACAGGAACTGATGACTGGATATAAGGCAGCCGACGCCCTGCTGCCTTGCCGGTGATTTTCCTGCTGGATTCTTGGAGACCAGTCTGATTTCTGCTTCTCAAAGTTAAGTTTTGCTTGCCTTTTGTACACTTTAGTTCTTGTTTTGTTTGCCTTGTTTTTTGGAGTTCAGCCATCCCCGGCCGGGGGTGAGCTGAATTCCATTTTTGTCTCTGATCTGCTGATCTCTGGCTCTGTCTTCAGAATATACCTGAGTGCTGATATAGTCTTTTTGAAGCCTAGCGACTTCAGGCCCTGTTTTTCCAATCAGTCTGTTGGTTCATTTTTGGATAGGGTTTTTGCGGATTGCAGACAGCAGCTTTTCTATCCTGTCCTATTTAGTTAGCTTGGGCCCCATCATTTGCTCAACCTATCTTTCTATCTGTGTTAGTGTTTTTCATCTTGCTTCACAGTCATTATATGTTGGGGGCTGCCTATTGCTTTGGGGTCTGCTCTGGGGCAGTTTAGATATCCCCTTTCTGTCTTTAGGCTAATTTAGTTCTCCGACTGTGATCGAGGGGTCTAGGGCACCGTAGGAACCCCCCCACGGCTACTGCTAGTTGTTGTGGATAGGTTCAGGGGGCTGCAATCCGATAGCTTCCAACTTCTCTGGTTTTCTGGACTTAGCTATTATTTTAGTTTTTTCCTCCTTCGGTGACTCATCCATAACAGAATCACCGGCCATACCACAGATCTTAGGGTACTCAATAGCAGGAAAGAATTGTAAGAAAAAAAAAAAGTGTCAGAATTTCTTTGTGTATATTTTATCCTCTATATCTCTGAGGCCGTAGGGGAAATTTTTTTTCTCTCAATGGAGATGAAGCAATTGTCTGATCGTGTGGAGCAGCTCGCTGCGGAAGTGCGGGGAATTTCCGCCTATCTTACTCATTCACATGCTGCTGAACCAAAGATCCCCACTCCTGATGTGTTTTTTGGGGATCGGTCTAAATTTTTGAATTTCAAGAATAATTGTAAATTATTTTTTGCCTTGAAGCCTAACTCGTCGGGGAGCTCCGTGCAGCGGGTTAAAATTGTCATCTCTTTGCTGCGCAGCGATCCCCAGGATTGGGCGTTTTCTTTGAAACCTGATGATCCTATTCTAAATAATGTGGATGCATTTTTTCAAGCCTTGGGGTTGTTGTATGATGAACCTAATGCTTTTGATCAGGCTGAAAAGGCCCTGTTGGCATTGAGCCAGGGTCGGGATTCTTCAGAGTTGTACTGTCAAAAATTCCGAAAGTGGGCGGTCCTTACTACCTGCAATGATGATGCCTTGGCAGCTCTCTTTCGGAAAGGTTTGTCAGAAACCGTAAAAGATACTATGGTGGGATTTCCTGTTCCCTCTGGTCTTGACGATTCTATGTCATTAGCCATTCAGGTTGATCGGTGTTTGCGTGAACGCAAGACCGCACGAGAGTTGTTGCCACGTGTTGAACAAATGTCTGAACCTATGCAATGAGATAGAGTTTTCTCCAGGGCGCAACGTCAGGAGTTCAGAAGGCATAATAAGCTGTGTTTTTTTTGTGGCGATGCCTCGCATATTATTTCTGTCTGCCCTAAACGAGAGAAACGTTGTGCTCACACGTTTTCTGTGGGTGTTGTTCAACCTAAGTTTCTTCTGGCAATTACTCTGATCTGCTCCCTGTCCACATTTTCCGCCAAGGCTTTTGTGGATTCGGGAGCAGCTCTGAACCTGATGGACTTGGATTTTGCTAAACGTTGTGGATTTTCTATGAGGCCTTTGCGGACGCCTATCCCTTTGAGGGGTATTGATGCGACTACTTTGGCGAAAAATAAACCTCAGTTTTCGACCCAGGTGGTAATGCGGGTCGCCCCAGACCATCAAGAAAATTGCAGATTTTTGGTGTTGCATAATTTGCTGATACCATTGTTCTGGGGTTTCCCTGGTTGCAAATCCATAATCCAGTTTCGGATTGGAAATCTGTGTCTGTGGTGAGTTGGGGTTGTCGGTGTGCCCTTAGTGATGCTCCTGTTTTCTCCACCTCTCCCCAGTCGCGTGATGTTCCTGACTATTTGGCTGACTTTTATGATGTATTTAGTGAGAATGAGTCTGCGTCTTTGCCTCCTCATAGGAGTTATGACTGTGCAATTGAGTTGAGCCCGGGGTGTAAATTTCCCAAGGGTCGGTTTTTCAATTTATCTGTACCCAAGCACGAGGCTATGCGATCCTATATTAAGGAGTTGTTGGAGAAGGGTCATATTAGACCATCCTCTTCACCCTTAGGTTCTGGGTTTTTTTTGTGGCTAAAAAAGATGGTTCATTAAGGCCTTGTATTGACTATCGTGCCCTCAACAAAATTACTGTTAAATATCAGTATCCGTTACCCCTGATTTCCGATCTATTCTCCAGAGTTAAAGGTGCTTGCTGGTTTACCAAGCTTGACCTCAGGGGGACGTATAATCTTATTTGCATTAAGCATGGGGATGAATGGAAGACGGCGTTTAATACTCCGGAGGGACATTTTGAGTACCTGGTGATGCCTTTTGGGCTCACTAATGCCCCTTCTGTCTTCCAATCCTTCATGAACTATATTTTCCGAGACTTTGTGGATAAATTTTTGATTATCTATCTGGATGATATTTTGATTTTTTCCAAGGATTGGGACTCTCATGTGGAACATGTTCGGACTGTGTTCCGGTATTGAGGGAGAATTCCCTGTATGTCAAGGGATCGAAATGCCTTTTTGGGGTACAGAGGATTTCATTTTTGGGATTCATTTTGTCTCCGTCAACTATTGAAATGGACCCGGCCAAGGTACAGGCCATTTATGATTGGGTTCAGCCCACTTCTTTGAAGGCCCTCCAGAAGTTTTTGGTTTTGCTAATTTTTATCGGAAATTTATAGCTAATTTTTCTAGTATTGCCAAGCCATTGACTGATTTGACTAAGAAGGGTGTTGATGTGCTGAATTGGTCTCCGGAGGCTGTTTCTTCCTTTCAGGAGCTGAAGCGAAGACTCACTTCTGCTCCGGTTCTGCGGCAACCTATTGTCTCACTCCCATTCCAGGTAGAAGTGGATGCCTCTGAGATTGGTGCAGGAGCTGTTTTGTCCCAAAAAGATCCTGTGACATCTAAAATGAATCCCTGTGCTTTCTTTTCCCGAAAGTTCTCCCCATCCGAACGTAACTATGATTTGGGGAATCGGGAACTGTTGGCCATGAAATGGGCATTTGAGGAGTGGAGACATTGGTTGGAGGGAGCTAAACACCAGGTCGTGGTCCTTACTGACCACAAGAATTTGATTTACCTGGAGTCGGCCAAACGCTTGAATCCTAGACCGGCTAGGTGGGCCTTGTTTTTCACACGTTTTGATTTTGTGGTCTCTTTTCTTCCTGGCACTAAGAATGTCAAGGCAGACGCCCTCTCTAGGAGTTTCTTTGATGATTTTCCTGTTGTGACCAAGCCTGCTACCATCTTAGGCGAGGGAGTAGTTCTTTCTGCCATCTCGCCCGATTTGAGACGTGCTCTGGAAGAGTTTCAGGAGGACAAACCTGAGCGTTGTCCAAGTGGAACGTTGTATGTTCCTGACCAGTGGAGGAAGAGAGTGATGTCTGAAGTTCATTGCTCTGCATTGGCTGGTCATCCAGGTATTTTTGGTACTAGAGATCTGGTGAGTCGGTCTTTTTGGTGGCCCGCCTTGTCTCGTGATGTCAGGAATTTTGTGCAGTCCTGTGGGACTTGCTCCCGGTCTAAACCTTGTTCTCGCTCTAGTGGGTTGTTGATGCCTTTGCCGGTGCCCAAGAGGCCATGGACCCATATTTCAATGGATTTTATCTCTGATATGCCTGTCTCTCAGAGAATGACCGTTATTTGGGTGATTTGTGATAGATCCTCTAAGATGGTCCATCTTGTACCACTCCCTAAGTTGCCATCTTTCTCTGAGTTGGTGCCCTTGTTTTTGCAACAGGTAGTTCGCTTGCATGGGATTCCTGAGAACATTGTGTCTGACAGAGGAGTTCAGTTTGTGTCTAGATTTGAGGACTTTCTGTTCCAAGCTGGGAATTCAGTTGTCCTTCTCCTCTGCGTTTCACCCTCAGACCAACGGGCAGACGGAGAGAACAAACCAGACTTTGGAGTTGTATTTGAGATGTTTATTTCGGCTGATCAGGATGATTGGGTTTCATTTTTGCGCTTGGCAGAATTTGCTTTAAATAATAGAGCTAGTACTGCCACTTTGATGTCACCTTTTTTTTGTAACTTTGGGTTTCATCCTCGATTTTCTTCAGGGCAGGTGGAGCCTTTTGCCTGCCCAGGTGTTGACACTGTGGTGGAGAGAATGCACCAGATCTGGGACCAAGTGGTGGATAAGTTGTCTCTCTCCCAGGAAAAGGCCCAGCGGTTTTCCAACCGGCATAGGACCATTGGTCCCCAGTTCAAGGTGGGTGATATGGTTTGGTTGTCATCAAAAAATATCGCTATGAAGGTGGCGTCTCCTAAGTTTAAGCCTAGATTTATTGGACCTTACAAGATTTTGGAGATTATTAATCCGGTCTCTTTTTGGTTGGCTCTTCCTGTCACATTTAAGATTCATAATGTGTTCCATAAGTCCTTGTTGAAGTGGTTTGTTGAACCAGTAGTTCCTGAGGTGGCACCTCCTCACCCTGTATTGGTTGAAGGTAACATGGAGTATGAGGTAGAGAAGATACTGGATTCCCGTCTGGCTAGACGACGACTCCAGTATTTGGTTAAGTGGAAGGGTTATGGTCAGGAGGATAATTCCTGGGTCTCTGCCTCTGATATTCATGCCTAAAGATTGGTGCGTGCCTTTCATTGGGCTCACCCTGATCGCCCTGGTGGCATGGATGAGGGTTCGGTGACCCCTCATCAAGGGGGAGGTACTGTTGTGAGTTCATTTTTCCCTTCACCAGTGATGTCTGATGAACTCCCTCTTCTGGCGAAGGAAGGTAGTGAGACTGATTACCAAACAGCTGAACAGGTAGATGATGACTGGGTCACAGGAACTGATGACTGGATATAAGGCAGCCGACGCCCTGCTGCCTTGCCGGTGATTTTCCTGCTGGATTCTTGGAGACCAGTCTGATTTCTGCTTCTCAAAGCTAAGTTTTGCTCTGCCTTTTGTACACTTTAGTTCTTGTTTTGTTTGCCTTGTTTTTTGGAGTTCAGCCATCCCCGGACGGGGGTGAGCTGAATTCCATTTTTGTCTCTGATCTGTTGATCTCTGGCTCTGTCTTCAGAATATACCTGAGTGCTGATATAGTCTTTTTGAAGCCCAGCGACTTCAGGGCCTGTTTTTCCAATCAGTCTGTTGGTTCATTTTTGGATAGGGTTTTTGCGGATTGCAGATAGCAGCTTTTCTATCTTGTCCTATTTAGTTAGCTTGGGCCCCATCATTTGCTCAACCTATCTTTCTATCTGTGTTAGTGTTTTTCATCTTGCTTCACAGTCATTATATGTTGGGGGCTGCCTATTGCTTTGGGGTCTGCTCTGGGGCAGTTTAGATTTCCCCTTTCTGTCTTTAGGCTAATTTAGTTCTCCGACTGTGATCGAGGGGTCTAGGGCACCGTAGGAACCCCCCACGGCTACTGCTAGTTGTTGTGGATAGGTTCAGGGGTCTGCAATCCGATAGCTTCCAACTTCTCTGGTTTTCTGGACTTAGCTATTATTTTTGTTTTTTCCTCCTTCGGTGACTCATCCATAACACAAGACACAGCAGGGTGCAATTTCTGTACCTTTACTTGATAACTGCAGTCCAGGGTCCTGATTACAGATGGTAACAGAGCAGGCTAGCCTGGAAGCAACTCAGGGATTCTCTCTCACAGACGGGCTGTGCAGTCTCCTTCCTAGCGCTTGTAGTGTGAAGCACTCCAGTACTTAGTTACTCTAGAGTTCCTCCTGTCAGATGTTCTCAAGAACCTTACTTGCACGGCAGACAGCTGTAGCCTATCTCGGGGGCTCCTCTTTTCTGAGTCCCAGCTCTCTATCCAAGCTGCTGTTGTGCCTCAAGTCGTAGATGGGTGTAGGGCATTTACAGCCTCCTACCCCTCTGGTATCTGTTGCAGGACCTTTAGTATCCTTACAACCATGGAGACCAGGCTCCAGTTCATGCGCTCTCATGCTGAGGGAGCTCTCCTTCCTAGCTCAACCTCCAGCTTCTTCTCACACGTATGCACACGACACCCTCCGCAGACTGACTGACCACTCCTTCCTCTTGGCCCTCAGACAGCACTCCTCCCCTCAATCCTGGTTCAGAGATCCCCCTGCTGGCCTGGAGTGGAACTGTGTTGCATGTATGGATTGACTGCGAGAGAGACCCATCATTGCTCCCAGGCATGACATCACCCTCCCCTGGAGGAAGGCAATGCCACTTTGGTGACCATACTCCTGGGGGCGCCACATATTCCCATGCACCTCTTCACACACACATGGGTATACACTTCCTGATTTTGGCTGTTTGCTTTTGTCTTCCTCCTTCTCCTCATCCACCACCACCATATCAGGAGAGTGACCATTGTCCGTGATGCAATACCCACATAATTTTTTTAAAGAGTGTTTATGATGCCCATAAAATTTTTTTTTACACAGTATGTTCATGTATATACTCCAGGGGGAAATGTTTGTAAGCCCATACACTTAGTGCATGGGCATTAGAAGTATAGAAGACCCGCTCCTTTCTATTGGGAACATTTTTTTATGAGGCCCTCCTCCACGTCTCTTCCAAGGGTTATTGGGGTGTGTCCCAATTTTTGGCAGCTCTTGAATTCACTGCATAGGCAAACAGTATGGGAGACCCAATTCCTAATAATGGGAACTTTGTTTTATGTGGCCCTCCTGTATGTCTCTTCAAAGGGGTATTGGGGTGCGTCTAAATTTTTGGCAGCTCTTGCATTCACTGCATAGGCCAACAGTATGGGAGACCCACTTCCTAATAATAGGAATATTATTTTCAGGACTCCTGTACGTCTCTTCAAAGGGGTACGTCTAAATTTTGGGCAGGCCTTGCATTCACTGCATAGGTAAACATTATGGAAGACACACTTCCTAATAATGAGAACATTGTTTTATGAGGCCATTCATGTTTGTCTCCTCAAAGGGGTATTGGGGTGCGTGTAAATATTTGGCTGCTCTTGCATTCACTGCATAGGCAAACAGTATTCTCTAACTTCACCACCTCCCCTCTTTCTCTATCCGACCACCATCTACTCACTTTCCCATCCCTGTTCTCCTCCACTGTCACCCCTGTCCAGCAACATGTGCACCCCCGCAGAAACCTTGCACACCTAGACACTCACACGCTCTGACTCAATTGGCATCCATATCCTCACTCCATGACACAGACTGTGCCACTGCTTTCTACAATGCCACTCTTGCATCAGCTATTCACACGGCTGCTCCTCTCGTTCATGGCAGAGTGCGATGTTTCAACAGACAACCCTGGCACGATAACACCACTAAAAAGCTCAGGCAAGTGTCCAGGGCTGCAGAATGGCTTTGAAAGAAAACAAATTCGAAAGATGACTTCATTGCATTCAAACAGGCAATGTTCGCGTTCAAATCTGCCCTCACCTCTGTTAAACAGGCCTACTTCTCAATCCTCATATCTTCCCTATCGTACAACCCCAAACAGTTATTCAAAACTTTTAACTCCCTCCTCCACCCCACCACTGCCCCCTCCAGCCTCCATCATCTCTGCTGAGGACTTTGCCACACACTTCAAAAATAAGACCGACCCAACAAGGCAAGTCTTTATTGTTCAACCACCACAACCCCTTTGAATACCAGACCAATGCCTTTCCCCCATTACCTCTCTCTCCAACATCACTGAAGAGGAGCTTAATTGTCTCATCTCCAAATCGCACCTCACCACCTGTGCACTCGACCTCATCCCATCCCACCTCCTCCCCAATCTCACCACCACTCTTATCCCATCCCTAACTCACCTCTTCAATCTATCACTAACTTCTGGTACCTTCCCTTCTGCTTTCAAACATGCCAAAATCATGCCTATCCTTAAAAAGCCAACCCTTGACACAACCGCTATGTCAAGCTATCTCCCAATATCGCTGCTCCCATTCGCTTCCAAACGGTTTGGTGCATTCCGCCAGCCTAATAATAAATTGATAATGAGGTGCGTTTGCAGCCTGGGGTCCACCGTGCAGAGATATTAAACTGCAGCTCGGTAATGGCTAGTGTGTGGCACCGCAACTGCGTTGACAGCAAAACAGATATATTTATAAACAAGCATGCAAATGTGCACAGAGCTGCTCAGGCGGACGTCGCCACTTGCCCCGAATTGGGCAGATAAGCGCCCAGGTTGCGCACAGCACTGCACAGGCAGTGGCTGTTACTTGCCACGGTGCGATAGTGCCCCACAGGCAGCGACACCATCAGACGCTAGTGTGTGCTGAGCACTAGGAGCACAGTGGCATGAGCATTGCCAGCTGTTGGCGCTTACTCTAACTCAGAATCCCTACCACAAACACAACCAGAGGGTGGGAATCTTAATGAGTAGTGTTGAGTGACTTTTGTTTTTTTAGGGTCGGGTTTCGTTTCATGAAACCTGACTTTTCCAAAAGTCGGGTTGAGCAAAATTGGCCGACTATAGGGAAAAGTCGGGGTCGTCCCGAAACACGAAATCCAATGTAAGTCAATGGAGAATTAAAGTCGGCAGTGAGAGGACAGGAAACACACCAACAGTGCCCATTTGAATGCCAAAAGCCTCAATTCTTGTTACTGAAGCTTGTCAACCTTAATTAACTTCATAATACTAGTTACACACTGAAAAATGGGGGTTATTTGGCTACAGTTGTGGGGGGGGAGGGCTGGCTCCAGGTTTTCGTGGGCCCAGGGCCAAAGAGCGCCCCTTTAACACATAGCACAACTCATGATGCTCCGATACGGCAGAGAAATAGCAGTATAGTACAATGAAAAATACTTCACTTCTTACATCTCATGACTGATATCCATTTTAAATTCTCCAATACCTCCAACAATGGACAGTATATAACTCAATACAGTATTATGGCCAGCGCTTAGTGCGCTATACAGAGTAATGAGGCCCATATATTTCTCCATACGGAATCATTATTCCCATATAATGTTTCAAACCGTATATGATGAGCTCCACATAATGCTACAGTATATGTTGGTCCCAATGGATGAAGCTCCACTGTCTTATGGGCCCAAATAATGCTCCATATATAATGGGCCCCATTTCTACTGCTCTAGTGTATAATGGGCCCTGTAAATGCTGCTCCAGTGTCTGATGTCCACCTTTGGAATGCTCCAGTGTATGGTGGGCCCCATATATCATTCACCAGAGTATAGTGCTCCTCAAAAATTGCTGTCTCAACATTGAAAACAATTACATAAGTCTCCTTGCTAGGGAATCCCTGCACTACTCTGAACTCCTTGTCGTCCCCATCTTCCATCTCACTGCACTTGGCTGTTTAGGCCCTCCCACCGGCAGAGACACTTTTGCGCACTATGCGGTGCCCTGTGCCAGTGCCATCGCCCATGAGTATGCCCCCCCACCTGCTCAAGGAACCTGCACTTTCATCTGCACCTACCTCTTTGTCACCGTGTAAGGTGGTATAGTATGCGGGAAGGGGAACCTGAGTTTCCTCTGGGTCAGATTCTGGCTGTGTAGTGTGCAAGGGGAATGTAGTGGTCTGGGTCAATGTACCAGCAGCATCATCCAGCAGTGGCTGGGCCTCAGTGCACTTGTGGCGTCCCCAAGAGTACGGTCGCCACTGTGGCATTGCCTTCCTCCTAGGGAGTGTGTTGTCAAGCTTGGGAGCAACGAACGATCTCTCTAGCAGTGAAACCAACACACAACACATTTCCCACTCCAGGCGAGCAGGGAGACCTCTGAACCTGACTGCTGAGGAGCTGCTCTCTGTGGTTGGGAAGAGGTAAGTTTGGGCACTCTGTGCAGGGAAGGGGAAGTGTGTGGACGTGAGAAGGGGAGCTGGAGGATGAGCAGAGTTAAGGCTCCCTCCTAGCTGGAGCACATGGTCTGGATTCCAGTCTCCGAGTTTGTAGGGACACTGACGTTCCTGCAGCAGAAACCGGGGAAGTAGCAGCTATATACTGCGTTCCAAATTATTATGCAAATTGGATTTAAGTGTCATAAAGATGTAATTTTTTGTTTTTCAAATAAACTCATGGATGGTATTGTGTATCAGGGCTCTTTGGATCACTGAAATCAATCTCAAATGCCTGTGATAATTAGTTTACCAGGTGAGCCCAATTAAAGGAAAACTACTTAAGAATGATGTTCCACATTATTAAGCAGGGCACAGGTTTCAAGGAATTTAGGAAAGAAAACGGATCTCTCTGCTGCTGAAAAGCATCAAATAGTGCAATGCCTTGGTCATGAGATGAAAATATTAGATATTTCCCAAAAACTTAAACGTGATCATCGTACTGTTAAGAGATTTGTGGCTGATTCTGAGCACAGACATGTTTGTGCTGATAAAGGCAGAATGAGGAAGGTTTCTGCCAGGCAAGTTCATCGGATTAAGAGAGCAGCTGCTAAAAAGCCATTACAAACCAGCAAACAGATATTTAAAGCTGCTGGTGCCTCTGGAGTCCCTCGAACCTCAAGGTGTAGGATCCTTCAAAGGCATGCTGTGGTGCATAAACCTACTATTCGGCCACTCCTAAACAGTGTTCACAAGCAGAAATGGTTGCAGTGGGCCCAGACATACATGAAAACTAATTTTCAAACAGTCTTGTTTACTGATGAGTGTCGAGCAACCCTGGATGGTCCAGATGGATGGAGTAGTGGATGGTTGGTGGATGGCCACTATGCCCCAACAAGGCTGCGACGTCAGCAAGGAGGTGGAGGAGTCATGTTTTGGGCCGGAATCATGGGGAAACAGCTGGTAGGGCTCTTTAAGGTTCCTGATGGTGTGAAAATGACCTCTGCAAAGTGTATAGAGTTTCTGACTGACAGCTGTCTTCCATGGTATAAAAAACAGAAATGTGCCTTCAGGAGCAAAATCCTCTTCATGCATGACACTGCACCATGTCATGCTGCAAAGAATATCTCTGAGTCATTGACTGCTATGGGCATAAAAGGAGATAAACTCATGGTGTGGCCACCATCTTTCCCTGACCTCAACCCTATAGAGAACCTTTGGAGTATCATCAAGCAAAAGATCTATGAGGGTGGGAGGCAGTTCACATCAAAACAGCAGCTCTGGGAGGCTATTCTGACTTCATGCAAAGAAATACAAGCAGAAACTCTCCAAAAACTCCCAAGTTCAATGGATGCAAGAATTGTGAAGGTGATATCAAAGAAGGGTTCCTATGTTAACATGTAACTTGGCCTGTTAAGCTATTTAACTCCAAAATATCCTTTTTGTTCAGTGAATGTGACCTCCTAATGCTGCAAATTCCACAAATGAACATTTTCAGTTCTTTAAAACATATCAAAGGTTTAGAAATTCTACTGTGCATAATAATTTGGAACAGAGTAATTTGAGTTTTTATTCATTTTGGAGATTATACTGTTATCATTGGGAGGTTTCTTCAATAAAATTCGATGCATACTCTAACGGGTGATGACTTTTATTAGACTGACTGTCATTTGTACCGACTATTTAGGAAAATCAGAGAAAAATATAATTTGCATAATAATTTGGAACACAGTGTAAATGCTCTGTACCCAACTAAGGCTTGGAGGCCCCAGCATCAACGTGTGCGAGGCAGAAGGAAAAGGCTCCAGCTGTCTGCCATACAAGTAAAGTCTGAGGAACATCTCTTAGACAGGAGGCGTTTCAGTGAACCACGGTCCTGTGAGTGCTTCCCCCACAAGCGCTAGAAAGGAGACGTTCAGTAAGGTACATGTTGGCGGAGTGTTGGAAGGGAGCTTTCCATTCTGGTCCCGGAGATTGGCAGAGGTCCTGACCAGGAGGACACAGCACGGATTCAGGCATCTGTGTAACCTGCAGACTGTGAGTAAAGCTTTGGAACTGCACGCTCTGGTGTCCTACAGTTATTCCAGCACCGCTACATCTGGGTACCAGCACCTACACCGCCTGTGCCTTTCCCCCATCACTACATCTACACTTCCCTGGGACTCCAGCTCCACCTGTGGGGAGCTTCACCATCTTTGCTGCACAACACCATCAGACCCAGAGGATCTGCATGCAGCGTCGGCCTAACATCTATGTTGCCGAACACCACAGGTGGCGTCAAACTATCTATATAAACTTTTTACCATTATACCACGACATTTACATGGGCGCCCAGGGCCACAGTCCGGGTCACCGCTGCTGTGACACATCCCACTGACACCGGCCCTGTACCGAGTACCCCACAGCCCTGGGAGGCCGACTGCTGATCGGGCGGCGTTATTCCCACGAACCTCCAAACAGCGTCCCTGAAGGCAAAGTTTTTGGTTTCTGGGGGCTGTATGATTGCAAAGCTGAACCTTAAAGCAATGTCCAAAAGGGCACCACCAGGAGTGGAGCCTGTGGCTTAATTGGACTCCACCCGGGAAACCACTACCATACAAGCTACAGAAAAGATGGACAGATTGCAAGCTTTGTTGATTCTGTGTGTGGTGTGGTATGTCCATTTGTAGTTGTGCTAGCGATTTCTCAGCTTTATTCCGTTAACGACCGAGACTCCGGCATGGCCCCGCAGTACGGGTCAAGCTTACTAGAGGGATACGCGAGGCTGTGGCACGTGAGATCGAGCAATAACAGGTCTAGCATTCCAGTACATGTCCGGGGCTGCATGCACGCTACACTGAAAGGACCAGCTTTTGTCACTTACAGGTGCAGATAACCTGCTGAACTCCGTTAGTGATGGGGATCTGGGATTCAGATTATTCCCCGTGAACGATGATTTCCCAGTAAGTTCAGATCAACCGCAATTCCGGAGTTAGGCCTAACCGTCATTCCTGAAAAAATTATGGGTCCAAACCACAGGTGCTATAGCTTGCTTAACAGCTCGGCAGCCGTTCTCAGGCCCAGTATGGATTCAACAACATTGTAGAAAGTTGATAAAGGGTACAGTTTCACCAGATAACACGTATATATGTAGCCTAGCTTACACATTAAAAATATATGTCTATAGATCAGGAGGCAGACTCAGATGTTCTCAGGCCCAGTATGGATTTGACCAGATTGTACAAAGTTCAGAAAGGGTACTTTATCACTGGATAGCAGGTATATATAGCATAGTTTAAACATGTAAAATCTCCGTGTTCTCAGTATGGATTACACAGCAATCTAAAAAGTGGAAAAAAGGAAATGCATTTGAGGCGTACACAACTATATACTTTTGGTGTTATTTTTAAATCTTCATATATATTTCTGTCTCAGTAATACAGTCCAGCCTCTCCGCAATAGGAAATGAGATGCAAACAATTAGTGACATAAAGGCTATTGATTGCAGAAATCTAGGAATTACTATTCACGGGAAAAACTTCCGTCACAGTTCTCATAGGGGATGCTGACCCTTAATTAATTTGTTTGTTGAGACAGTGAAAACATTTTTTTGTGAATAAAGTCTTGCTGTATCGCACTTCCGTTGATTCCATCACTGTTACTCATCTCAATCCAATTTTTATCACAGGGAGCGATGTAAACATGGTGCTCACTGGCTATCATGATCTGTCACGTAACTTTGGAGTGCAAAAGACAGAAGCCACAGGCCGTAGGCGATTCTATTTGATTGGCATGAGAGAGCACATTTTGAAATGTGCGTCGGAATGTCACACGTTTGTGAGTAGGAAAACTGTGAAAGCTGATGATAAACCACCACTGCATGTCATTGTGAGTCGACGTCCATAAGAAATGGAAGCCACTGATCATCTGGAGCTAGAGCCCGGCCAGCAGGACAGGGCATAGCTACATCTTAACCATCATCTTTCAGTTCAATCAATTTGTAGTGGCAGTCCCAGTGAAGGATTTGACAGCACAGACTACACAGCGGAGGAGCAGGGAGAGGTAAATATTGCAAATGCTGGGGCCCTCCCAAGCAAGGGGGCACACTCGTGGGCGTCGGTACTGGCACTGGGCCCCTCATAGTACGGCGGTGTGTCTGACGGCGGGTGTGCACCACCACTGTCAGAGACACTTGATTGCACTATGAGGGACCCTATGCCAGTGCCCGCGCCCAAGAGTCAGCCTACCCACCTGTCCAGGGCAACGGCACTCGCACGGTTTTGTGCGCTAGGTGGTGACCCCGGCCATGGGGGGGCGCCCACTTAGGAAGGATTACAAAGTGGCATATGTAGATGTGGGTCATTCAGCTGCTGCAAAAGGCGAAATAGGTCAAGTTCATGGAATAGGAGGAGGACCAAAGCAAGCCATTTTTCTGGCAACCTATGTGTCATCAAGGGAAGGTGGGACAAAATCCTTGGAAACCCATGCATGGTTCATTTTAATGAAGGTTAGATGATCCACATTTTGGGTTGACAGACGGGTCCTTTTTTCTGTCAGGATTGATCCAGCTGCACTGAAGACTCTTTCCGATAGCACACTTGCAGCTGGGCAAGCGAGCTCCTGTAAGGCATATTGTGCCAATTCAGGCCAGGTGTCCAGTTTTGCGGCCCAATAGTGAAAGGGGAATGACCTGTGCGGGAGAACATCGATATGGGAGGAAAAGTAGCTGTTAACCATAGTTGACAACTGCTGTCTCCTGTCACTTTCCATCGATGCCGTATTAACAGTTGTGTGAGCGGTCCGTGAAAAATCAGTCCACAACATTGTCATGAAACCCCTGTCTCCAACGCCACTTCTGCTGTGTGCACCATGAACACCTCTGCCAAGCTGCCCCCCGGCCCGTACGGCTCGTGTGAGAACCATCACCGCTGTTGTGTGCTGGGAATGCCTCAACCAACCGGTTAACCAGAGTTGCTTGTTTAGTAGCCAATATTAGGTCAAATGTTTTGCAATTTGCCTTTATAGCGTGGATCCAGGATGCTGGCCAACCAGTAGTCGTCATCGTTCATCATTTTGGCAATGCGTGGGTCCCTTTTTAGGATCTGCAAGGCATAATCTGACATGTGGGCCAATGTTCCCGGTGTCAATGATGCACTGCGAGTGCTGGGTGGAGGAGCACTTTCTGGCAAATCCACATCCCTCCAGTCATGCACAAACCCTGTACCAGACCTTGCCACGCCAACATTTTCACTTGCCCCACGAGATGCATCCTCCTCCCCTAAGTAATCATCTCCATCATCATCCTCCTCCTCCTCTTCTTCCTCCACCTCATCCAGGAGAGGTCCCTGAGCAGAAAATGGCTGAATGTCATCAAGGATTCCCTCCACCTCTTCTTCCTCGTCAACATTGGCTGCAGACGCCTGCTCCTTAAGGTGCATCAAAGTTTGCATGAGCAGACGCATAAGTGGGATGCTCATGCTTAGGATGGCGTCGTCTGCGCTTACCAGCCGTGTGCATTCCTCAAAACACTGAAGGACTTTACAGAGGTCTTTCAGCTTCGACCACTGCACACCTGTCAACTCCATGTCTGCTCTCAAAGTGCCTGGCTGTGTATCCTCCCACAAATGCATTATGGCCTGCCTCTGCTCGCACAGCTGCTCAACCATGTGCAGGGTGGAGTTCCACCTTGTTGCAATGTCGATAATGAGGCGGTGGTTGGGAAGGTGGAGCAATCGCTGCAGCTTCTGCATACGAATGGAGTGTACAGGCGACCGGCGGATGTGCGCGCACAGTCTTCGCACCTTCTGGAGCAGGGCTGTTAACTCCGGATAATTATTGAGGAAGCACTGCACCACCAGGTTCAAGGTGTGAGCCAAGCAAGGTATGTGGCTGAGTTTTGAAAGGGCTTTGGCTGCCACAAAATTACGGCCGTTATCACTAACTACCTTGCCTGCCTCAAGATGTACACTGCCCAGCCATGACTCAGTTTGTCGCTGAAAATACTCGGCCAGCACCTCGGTGGTGTGTCTGTCCCCCAAACACATCATCTGCAACACAGCCTGCTGACGCTTTCCATTAGCTGCGCGATAGGGGGACACCTCGTGTGCAACAGTGGCAGCTGCAGATGGAGTGCTTGTACGACTGCGCTCTGTGGCCGAGCTTTCGCTTCTGGAGGAGGAGGAGGAGGAGGGTCGAACGCCTACAGCCAACTGTTTCCTATACCGTGGGCTAGGCAGCACTGTCCCACCACCGCTGTCCCCTGTGGACCCTGCATCCACCACATTAACCCAGTGAGCAGTGATGGACACGTAACGGCCCTGGCCATGCCGACTGGACCATGCATCAGTTGTGAGGTGGAAGTAGTGGTGGACAGGGCGGACTGAGAGAGGGTTGATGATGGTGATGGAGTTGGTGTTCTTTCTGATGGCCTAGATTCAGTCTTTCGTTGATATAACAGTGGGATTCCCTGACTGCTGTGGCCTTGCAACGACACCTCAACATTTGCTGCTGTGCTAACCGGTGGGCTTACAGTGGGAGAAACAATGTAGCGTTGCTGACTACCTTCTTTGTGATCAGTTGCACATGTGGTACTTGAGGTTTGGTGTTGTGTCCACGCTTGCAAGTGCATGCTGGTTAAATGTCTAAGAATGCAACTGGTATTCAAATTTTTCAGATTTTTCCCTCGGCTAAAGGTCTTTGCGCACTTCTTACAGATAACCTTGGCCTGATCATGAGGATTTTGTTCAAAAAAGTGCCACACTGCACTCTTCCTACTTTGGCAGACATTTTGCGGCCTAGCACGCTGTGATCTTTTGACCCTCTTGACAAGCTGTCCAGCAACTCTTTTGATTTTTGGAACCTGTCTTTGGAGTGCTTCGGGCCTGCCAGATAACAGCTGTTGCGATGTCGATGTCTGCTGTGGATGCTCCTCCTCCTCATCTGAGCTATTGGAAGCAGCACCCTCTTCCTCCAATGGATGCCAATCTGGGTCAACAACTGGGTCATCCATCACCTCCTCTTCAATGTTATGTGCACCTTCCTCTGTGTCACCGTGTATGGTGGTATAGTGTGTGGGAAGGGGCACCTGAGTCTCATCAGGGTCAGAATCTGGCTCTGTACACTGCGAGGACAATGTAGTGCTCTGAGTGAATGTACCAGCAGAATCACCTATCAGTGGCTGTGCATCAGTGCACTCCATGTCAGATTCATCTTGGCCTGGGTAATTCACCATTTCACTTGATAATCCAGGCATGGTATGTGAAAACAGCTCCATGGAGTAATAATCAGTAGTATGGCCTGCGTCATCCTTCAATCTTGGTTGGGGTGAAGGACACAAGGAAAGGTGTGGTTCATGAACATGAGCCTCCAATGACAACTCAGTGCTTTTATTTTTTACAACTTCAGAAGAGGAGGCGATAGAGCTGGAGGCTGAGTCAGCAATGAAAGCCAAAACTTTATCCTGAAGCTCTGGCTTTAAAAGCGGTTTGGCAACTCCTAGAAAACTAAGCCTTCGAGGCCTTGTGGAGCCAGACGATGACGCAGGCTCAACACCTCCTGCGTTCGGTCCTATTTTGCTTTTGCCACTACCATCAGATCCACCACCAACACCATCATTACCAGCTGCCAACCCCTGCCCAATTCCACGGCCTCTTCCACCAGCCTTCCTCATTTTTGGTAGAAATGTAGACAAAATCCAACAAACTATACAGTAATGTAAAACAAGGTACAAGGTGTCTATAGGACAGGGGAGATTTTGAATTTCTGCACACACTTGTGGACACTGGACACTTTTGGATTGTGTGAGGCCCACTGAATATCACAGCGCTATGTCACAGGCAGAAATTGGCTAGTGTATGACAAACTACAAGGTGTATATATAATTGGGCAGAATAGGAATCTCCCTAGAGTGTAGGTCTGTAAGAACGGAACATGTCCTCGACTTATTCTTCCAGAGTCACACACAGATAGCTTTGCTGTGGCCGTGATAACAGCCGTTACACGGTACTGAGAGAGGAGCGTGCACGTACACGGCTGTCCGGTGTATGTAAAATTGTCAAGCTCCGTGTTTTTGAAGTATACGGACTGACACACGCTGTCTCTCTATAGTTTTGAATATGATCAAACAGTAAATATATTTAACTGCTTGAAAACTAGACAAAACTAGAAGGTGCAGGTCTGTAAGAATGGAACATGTCCTCGACTTATTCTTACAGAGTGACACACAGATAGCTTCACTGTGGCTGTGATAACAGCCGTTACACGGTACTGAGAGAGGAGCGTACACCGCTGTATGGTGTGAAAAAATGCATGCTCAGTACCTCACCAGGACAAAAAAAAAATTGGGATTGCTTTTAAAAAAGCAGTTTGCAGAGCAGTGGGTAAACAGCAATGCAGCCGTCAGGAAGCCTTAGAAGGCTGCCTAACAACCAACACTGCTGATCCAGCAAAATATAGCCTCCACTTGCACTGCACACACAGTGACTGGTGTGTTGTACAGGCAAAATCGCTAGCAGCAGAAGCAGTTTTTGGTGTCTTCTTCCCTGCCTAACGCTCTCCCTACAGAATCAGCAGCAGCAGCAGCTCTCCCTATTCTGAGATCAGCATGAGTAACATGGCGGTCGGCGTGCACGCCCTTTTATACCCCCTGTGACGCCCACCAAAGCAAGCCAATCACTTGCATGCCCTTCTGAAAGATGGTGGTGACCCCTGCCTATGTCATCACGTTGCCCACAGTGTCTGTGGATCCTGATTGGCTGAAAAAGAGCGCAAAACAAACTTTTGAAACGCGACTTTGGCACTTAAGTCACCGACCTCGTGGCCGACCTCATCCTAGGGTCGGGTTTCGTTTCATGAAACCCGACTTTGCCAAAAGTTCGCGACTTTTGAAATTTTTCGACCCGTTTCGCTCAACTCTATTAATGAGTCAGTCACCAGATACATGCATCCATCTTCATACACACAAATAACAAATAGAGTCTATACTAACGCATGTCCGAGCGGCTATGCGAACCTTTTATAGCAGCGTCCTTCCGGGAGCTTCCTGATGATCCAATCCGAGCTGGGGAAGGACCTGAGCATGAGACCTTCAATCTCCAAGGAGAGATCGTCCCACCGGCATACTCAGTGGACCGAAATGAGAACCGAGTCCCTGGAGTAGCTCGCTGCTGACCAGCATGCGTTGCTATAGCTGGACCAGAAGTGGCAGCAGCAACCAAACCCACAGTACTGGTCTGAGCAGAGCGCCAGGATCGTTGAGTCTGCTGAGCAGCCTCCTCTGCAGCTGGAGAGAAATGGGAGACCGCCGAAGGCAAGGCTTGGGATTCCTGCTGTGCAGCGACAGGAACCCAACCCCTAACATTACCCCTCCTCCTAGGGCCCCCTCCTCTCTGAGCCTCGCTATGCTCAAATGCCGCAATGAGAAGCGGAGCGTGGATGTTCTCCACTGGCTCCCAGGTCCGAGCCTCTGGACCATGACCCCTCCAGTCCACCAAATAAAACTTTTTTCCAAGTACCACCCTGCATCTCACGATGGCATTAACCTCAAACTAGACCTGACCTCGGATAGATGTCCCAGCAGATGACTCGGAGAACTGGGACATGTGGACATGGGTCGCCCTCCCAGGGCCGTGGGGTACTCAGTACCAGGCCGGTGTCAGGGGGATGTGTCACAGCAGCAGTGACCCGGTCCGTGGCCCTGGGCGCCCAAGTCAAGGGTGGTTGGTGGTTAATGTAATAGTTTGTGACGCCACCTGTGGTGTTTGGCAAGTAAGATGTTAAGCCAACGCTGCGTGCAGATCCACTGGGACTGACGGGGTGATGCAGCAAAGATGGTGTACCTCCCCACAGCTGGAGCTGTAGTCCCAGGGCAGTGTAGGTGCAATGGCTGAGGAGAGGCACAGAATGGTGCAGATGCTGATACCCAGATGTAGCAGTGCTGATGCGAGAATGAATGGAGGACACCAGAGCTTGCAGTTTCAAAGCTTTACTCACAGTTTGTAGTGCACACAGGTGCCTGCTTCAGTACCATGTCCTCCGGGGCAGAGGCCCAGCCAATCTCCAGGCAAGATAGGACTCTCCCTGCCAACACTCCACCAACATGTGCCTTTCTGAACGACTCTGCCAATGCGCCTTGTGGTGTGAAGCACTCCAGTACTTGGTTACCTTGGAATACCTCCTGTCTAGATGTTCCTAGAACTCTCACTTGTATGACAGACAGCTGTAGCCTGCTCGGGGATGCTCCTGGACCCCGGCTCACTATCAGTTTGCTGTTGTGTCCCAAGTCTTGGATGGGAGTAGTGCATTTACAGCCAACTACTCCACCGGTGTCTGCTGCAGAACCATAAGTGTCCACACAACCTCAGGGACCGGGCCCCGGCCTTGCGCTGAGAACCTATAGGCAGGGTTCCAATCCAACCCACTCCTCCTCTCTGTTCTCTCTCCTTCTTCGTGCCATACTTGTCTTTCTCTCTTATGGAAATGCAGGTTACAGTTCTACGTCTCTCTCCTTCTTCTTCTTTTCCCGTGCCAGCTGGCTCAGATCACTGAGGCAGCTGCAGCACTCCTTCTATTCCTTTCCTCGGGAGCTCTCCACTACGACCAGTCCTCAGCCGCTCCTGACTGACTGTCTTTCCTCCGCCTGACTTCCCGGCAGGCTGACCTCCTGTCAGTCTGCTCTCTCACTCTCCAATCATACTGACTGACTAAACTGACTGACTGAACTCTAGATCTTATCTTTCCCCTTCTTTCCCCTAACTCCACCCACCACCCAGCACATCTTGTGTTACAAAGCAAGGATCCACGAAAGGTGCTCTGCTACCCACTAAGCATTGAGCTGCAATCTGGTCTTCTGTTGAACTATCCTGTGTGTGGGATGCAGGTGTTGGAGTGTGGCAAGGAGTTCCCACCTTACCTGGATCGTGGGTCACTACACCTTAGGAGAAGGTGCAGTACCTCTGTGGCGACTGAGCTTCAGGGGCGCCACAGATAGGCTTAAGGAGGGACACGTGGAAAGTGTGAATGATAGCCAAATGTGCGAACTTGATGGACTCAACCCGCAGCCTGATGTTATGGGCGGAGAGCCACACTAAGTCGCCAGGGGCAAAGGTCGGAGAAGGGCGCCGGTGTGCATCAGTGGAGACCCTCATTCTCTCCTTGGAGGCCCGGATAGCATCCTGAGTGTGATCCCAAATGTCACGTGCCTCCACCGCCCAGTCTGCCACCCTAGATTCGGTGGATGACATGGGTATGGGCACAGGGACGTGGGGATGCTGGCTGTAATTTAGGAGGAATGGGGTCTGGCCGGTGGAGTCAGCCACAGCATTGTTCAAAGCGAACTCTACCCACGGCAGCAAGGATGCCCAGTCATCCTGCCTGGCCGAGACAAAATATCATAGATATGTGACCAGGGTCTGGTTGGCTCTCTCTACCAACCCGTTCGCCTCGGGATGATAGGCCGAGGAGAGATTTAGCTCAATGCTGAGCAGGCTACAGAGCTATCTCCAGAACCGAGATGCAAACTGGGGGCCCCGGTCACTGACAATCTTGTCCGGCATGCCGTGCAGGTGGAAAACGTGCTTAATAAACAATGCTGCCAGACCCCGTGCAGAAGGTAACCGGGAGAGACGTACCAGGTACACCATCTTGGAGAAATGGTCAGTGACAACCCAAATGACCGTGCTGCCACTGGACTTGGGCAGTCCCACCACAAAGTCCATACCGACCATGTCCCAGGACCTGTCCGCTACCAGCAGGGGGTAAAGTAGCTCATGGAGCCGCTGCTGAGATGAAGGATTCTGGGTGCAAGAGACGCACGCCTGAATATAGTCCCTGATGTCACAGGCCATATGCGGCCACCAGTACGTCCTCGCCAGAAGCTCAGAGGTCCGTTTTGCCCCAAAATGTCCACCCACCCTGGACGAATGAGCCCAAGAGAGGACCTCCTGTCGCAGACGGGCAGGGACAAATGTCTTGCTCAGAGGTACTGACTCAAGTGCGATCGGAGCCACGGTCCTCAGGCTCTTGGATGGGACGATCAGCCGAGGCTCCTCCTCCGATGAAACTACGGAGCGAGAGAGAGCATCGGCCCTGACGTTCTTCTCACTGGATAGGAAATGGAGGGTGAAATGGAACTGGGAGAAGAACAAGGACAATCTGGCCTGGTGAGAATTTAGCCGCTGGATCGTCTGCAAATACACCAGGTTCTTGTGGTAAGTAAAAACCTGGAAAGGGTGGCGAGCCCTCTCCAGGAGTTGTCTCCACTCTGAGAAGGCCAACTTCATCAATAGCAACTCCCTGTCCCCTGGTGTGAAGGTCTTGGAGAAGTAGAAGCATGGGTGCTTCCGACCATGAGTGTCCTTCTGGAACAGAACCGCTCCAGCACCGATGCAAGAGGCATCCACCTTCAGAATGAAGGGTTTATCTACATCGGGGCGATGTAGAATGGGAGTGCTAGCGAAATGGGTCTTAATGGAGGCGATGGCCTTGGACACAGGTTCTGACCACAACTTGGGATTTGCACCCTTCTTGGTGAGGGCCACCAAGGGGGCTACCAAAGTCGAGAAGTGGGGAATGAATTGGCGATAATAATTTATGAACCCCATAAAGCACTGCACCGCTTTAAGAAAATGGGGCTCCTGCCAATCCATCACTGCCTGAAGTTTGACAGGATCCATGCCCAGTCCCTGGGCAGAGACGATATATCCCAGGAAAGGCAAGGACTCCTGCTCAAACACACTTCTCCAACTTGGCATAGAGGGAGTTCGCCCATAGGAGGTCGAAAACTTTGCAAACATCTCTCTGTTGGGAGTCAATATCTGGAGAGTAGATGAGGATATCATCCAGATAGACTACAACTGAGGTGGTGAGCACTCCCCGGAAGATGTCATTCACAAAGTCTTGGAAGACAGCTGGAGCATTACAGAGCCCGAAGGGCATCACCAGGTATTCATAGTGCCCGTCCCTGGTATTAAAAGTAGCTTCCATTCGTCCCCCTCATGGATGCGAATCAGGTTGTAAGCCCCTCGCAGATCAAGTTTAGTAAACAGTCTCGCTCCCCGTAATCTATCGAACTGTTCCGATATCAGGGGCAGAGGATACTTGTTCTTAACGGTAATGGTGTTAAGACCCCTGTAATCGATAAAGGGACACAGTTCTCCATTCTTCTTCTGGGCGAAGAAGAATCCCGCCCCCGCTGGTGACACTGACTTCCTAATGAATCCTCTTGCCCGATTCTCCTGGATGTATTGAGACATGGCCTCTGTCTCCGGGAGAGATAAGGGGTAGATTCGACCCTGGGGAGGCTCAGCACCCAGCAAGAGGTCAAGAGGAGAGTCATAGGGGCGATGCGGTGGAAGGGTTTCCGCCGCCTTTTTGGAGAACACGTCCGCATACTGTCGATAGTGTTTGGGGAGTGAGGAAAGATCTGCGGGGACCTCGGTGTAGGCAACCTGGACACACTCCCTCAGACATCTATCATCACATGATTTACTCCAACCAAGAATTTTCCCCGAGGACCACTCTATATGGGGAGAATGATACCGCAACCAGGTGACCCCTAGAAGGACATAGTCGATACCCTCGGGCATGACGAGGAGGGATATTGCCTCCTGATGAGATGGAGACACCGAGAGCATCAATGGAGCAGTCTGGTGGGTAATCTGTGAGGGCAGAGTCACGCAGTGCACTACTCTGTGACTGGCTTAGATATCATAGACAGTGGTATTGCGTGCCATTGAGCAGATGACATAAAATTGCCCTCCGCTCTGGAATCCACGCAAACCTCCACCGCCAGAGTGGAAGAACCAAACTCAAGTGTCCCCTTAGAGGACAGCTTGGAGAAAAACGCCACAGATTGTAGTGAGCCACCTCCTACGGCCACTAGTCGCGAGCGTTTTCCTGGCCGCTGTGGGCACCTGTTGGCTGGATGACAAGACAGCTGGCAACTGTGACTGACCACAGGTACTCACGCGGACTGGGACCTGGATCCCACGCGAGAATCCCCCATGGCCTCTTGGAGCTCGGACGCCCGATCTGGAGGTTCCAGAGGTTTAACAAAACTGGGTGCCAACCTAAACCTCTGCCTACACTGGGACCGCTCCAACTTCCACTCCGAAAAACAAAGGTCTATGCTGGTGGAGATGGTGATAAGCTCCTCCAGTGTGGCGGGAATCATCCTCGTGGCCAGAGCATCTTTTACATGACCAGTCAGGCCTCTCCAGAACACCGGAATGAGGGTCTTATCTGACTACTCCAGTTCTGAAGCAAGCGTCCAGAACTGGATGGCATAATGGCTGACCAGCTGGAGCGCGGTATCATGGGTGACTTGCGGTCCCAAAAAGACCTGCTTCAGAGTGCCGAAGAACTGTGAGGCACTCTGCACCACATGATCACCACGCTTGAACAGCAGTGTGGCCCTGCCCGACAGGAGGGAAATAACAAATCCCACTTTAGCCCGCTAGGTGGGGAATCGTGCAGCCAGCAGCTCTAGCTGTATGGTACATTAGCTGATGAATCCCCTACAAGAAGCACTATCACCCGAGAACTTCTCGGGCAGCAAGAGGTGGGATAATGTCGAAGCAGGGATGGCAGTGAACACACGGGAGACAGCCTCTGTGGCTGCCTGAACAGTGACCACGGAAAGATCCACAGCTGAGGTTGAGCGCTCAAGAGCCGCCAACCTGCCCTCCAGCTGCTGGATGTTCCGGAGGAGTCGCTGTTCATCCGCCATCACTAGCCAGACCCTGGCACTAGTATAATGTTAGGGCCTGCCGAATGCACCAAATAATAAATTGATAATGAGGTGCATTCGCAGCCTGGGGTCCACCGTGCAGAGATGATAAACTGCAGCTCGGTAATGGCGGAGTGCAAACTAAACACCGGCGGGTAACCACTGACCCGGTGTATACAGGAGCGAACTCTGTTACTTCACAGAGTTCGCTGGCACCAATGCTGGAGCCTGTTAACTCCACAGGAGTTGGCAAAAGGAGCGCTAGTGTAGAGTCTCAGGACTCTGCCCCAAGTACACAGGGATAGAGTCCCTCTTGACTCACTAGTGTGCAGCACCGCAACTGCAATGCCAGCAAAACAGATATATTTATAAACAAGCGTGCAAGAGTGCACAGAGCTGCTCAGGCGGACATCATATTTGACAAATAAGCGCACAGTTTGTGCACGGCACTGCACAGGCGGTGGCTGTTACTTGCTGCGGTACGATAGTGCCCAACAGGCGGCGACACCATCGGACGCTATTGTGTGCCGAGAACTAGGAGCACAGTGGCATGAGCATTGCCACCCGTTGGCGCTGACTCCAACTCTGAATCCCTAACACAAACACAACCAGAGGGAGGGCATCTTAATGAGTCTGTCACCAGATACATGCATCCATCTTCATACACACAAATTATTATTATTATTATTATTATTATTATTATTATTATTATTTATTTATTTATATAGCACCAATGATTCCAAGGTGCTGTACATAAGAAGGGGTTACATACAAATTACAGATATCACTTACAGTAAACAACCTTACAATGACAGAATGATACATAGGCGAGAGGACCCTGCCCTTTCGGGCTTACATGCTACAGGATGGTGGGGAAGGAGAAAGTAGGTTGATGGATTGCAGCAGTTCCCGTGTTGGTTGAGGTAATATCTCCGGTAGTGGTTAGGAGGTAGCAGGGTCATTGCAGGCTGTAGGCTTTCTTGAAGAGGTGGGTTTTCAAGTTCTGTCTGAAGGATCCGAATGTGGTTGATAGTCGGACATGTTGGGGCAAAGAATTCCAGAGGATGTGGGCTATTTGGGAGAAGTCTTGGAGGCGGTTGGGTGAGGAGTGAATAGGTGTGGAGGAGAGGAAGCTCTTTGGATGACCAGAGATCATGTGAGGGAAGGTATCAGGAGATTAGTTCAGAGACATTTGAGGGAGACAGGTTATAGATGGCCTTGTAAGTCAGTATAAGTAATTTGAACTAGATACGCTGAGGGAATGGAAGCCAGTGGAGAGATTTGCAGAGGGGAGAAGCAGAGGAGTAGCGAGGAGAGAGATGATTTAGTCGGGCAGCACAGTTAAGGATGGACAGGAGAGGTGCAAGGGTGTTAGCAAGGAGACCACAGAAAAGGATGTTGCAGTAGTCAAGGCGAGAGATGATGAGGGCGTGCACAAGCATTTTAGTAGATTAAAGGTTGAGGTAAGGACGGATTCTTGAAATATTTTTGAGCTGGAGGCGACAGGAGGTAGTGAGAGCTTGGATGTGTCGTTTGTAGGACAGGGCAGAGTCAAGGGTTACTCAAAGGCAGCAGACTTCCGGTACTGGGGAAAGCGTGATGTCATTAATTGTGATAGACAGGTCAGGTAAGGAAGATCTGTGAGATGGAGGAAAGATGATGAGTTCAGATTTGTCCACATTGAGCTTGAGGAAGCGAGAGGAGAAGAAGGAGGATATGGCTGATAGACACTCCGGGATTCTGGACAGCTTAGAGGTGACATCTGGGCCAGAGAGGTAGATGTGAGTGTCGTCAGCATAATGGTGGTACTGGAATCCATGAGACTTTATGAGTTGAACAAGGCCAAGGGTATAAATTGAGAAGACTAGGGGTCCTAGAACAGAGCCTTGGGGGACTCCAACAGAGAGAGGGTGGGATGAGGAGGTAGTGTGGGAGTGGGAGACGGTGAAGGTGCGGTTTGAAAGGTATGAGGAGATCCAGTATAGGGCGAGGTCTTTTATGCCAAAGGAGGAGAGGATTTGTAGGCGGAGGCAGTGGTCAACTGTGTCGAATACAGAGGACAGGTCTATATAGAGTATTGTCCGTTTGCTTTGGCTGTCAGGTCAGGGTTGGGCTGTCTCAGTGGAGTGATGGGGGCAGCAACCAGATTGTAGATTGTCAAAGAGCAAGTTAGATGAGAGGTGGGAGGATAGTTCAGCGTGGACGTGCAGCTCCAGGAGTTTGGAAGCGAATGGGAGCAGTGATATTGGGCGATAGCTGGACATACCGGTTGGGTCGAGGGTTGGATTTTTAAGGATAGGCGTGATTGTGGCATGTTTAAAAGCAGAAGAAAAGGTACCGGATGTTAGCGATAGGTTGAAGAGGTGGGTTAGGGATGGGATAAGTGTGGTGGTGAGGTTGGGGAGGAGGTGGGATGGGATGGGGTCAAGTGCACAGGTTGTGAGGTGCAATTTTGAGATGAGGCAATTAAGCTCCCCTTCAGAGATATTGGAAAGGGAGGTTATGGGGTTTGGGGATTGACCTGGTATACAAAGGGGTTGTGGTGGTTGAACAATGAAGACTTGCCTTGTTTGGTCGATCTTATTTTGAAGTGTGTGGCAAAGTCCTCAGCAGAGATGAGGGAGGATGAAGGGGGCAGTGGTAGGCGGAGGAGGAAGTTGGAAGTTTTGAATAACTGTTTGGGATTGTAGGATAGGGAAGATGCGAGGGTTGTGAAGTAGGCCTGTTTAGCAGAGGTGAGGGCAGATTTGAAAGAGAGTGTTGCCTGCTTGAATGCAGTTAAGTCATCTTGCGAATTTGTTTTCTTCCAACACTGCTCCGCAACCCTGGACATTTGCCGGAGCTTTTTAGTGGTGTGCCAGGGTTGTCTGTTGGTACATCGCATTCTGCCATGAATGAGAGGGGCAACCGTGTCAATAGCTGATGCGAGAGTGGCATTGTAGAAAGCAGTGGCGCTGTCTGTGTCTTGGAGTGAGGATATGGATACCAGTGGTAGAATAGAGTCAGAGAGCGCGTGGTTGTCTAGGTGTGCAAGGTTTCTGCGGGGGTGCGCATGTTGCTGGACATGGGTGCCAGGAGAGGAGGACAGGGATGAGAAAGTGAGTAGATGGTGGTCAGATAGAGGGAGAGGGGAGGTGGTGAAGTTAAAAAGAGAGCAGAGGTGGGTGAAGACCAGGTCAAATGTATGTCTGTCTGTGTGGGTGGCTGAGGATGACCACTGAGTAAGTCCAAAGGATTAAGTAAGGGACAGGAGTTTTGAGGCTGCTGACTGGAGGGTATCAGTGGGGATGTTGAAGTCACCCATGATGATAGTGGGGATGTCAGTTGAAAGAAAGTGAAGAAGCCAGATAGAGAATTAGCCAATGAAGGCAGTGGAGGTTGGTATATGACGGCCACTTGGAGGTTGGAGGGAGAGTAGATGCGGACAGAGTGGACTTCAAAAGAGGGGAGGATTAGGGAGGGAAGAGGTGGGATTGCGTTAAAGGTGCAGTTGGAAGAAAGGAGAAGACCCACTCCTCCACCATGTCTGTTGCCAGGGCATGGAGTGTGGGTGAAGTGGAGGCCATCGTAACACAGCACAGCAGGGGAGGCAGTATCAGAGGGTGTCAGCCAGGTTTCTGTGAGGCCGAGAAAGGCAAGATTGCGAGAGAGAAAGAGGTCATGAATCACATGAAACTTATTGCAGATGGAGCAGGCATTCCAAAGTGCTCCAGAGAGAGGGAGCAGGGGGTTGGGTGTCAATGGCACTGGTTTTAAGTTGGAAAGATTGCAGTAGTTTTTATTAGATAGGGAGCGGTAGGATGGGGTAGTAATGGGGGTTATGAGCTGTGGGGGTCCAGGATTGGGAGATATGTTGCCAGCAATGAGGAGAAGAAGAGAAAGGGAGAGCAGATGGGAGAAGGCGAGTAGGCAGCTTGTTTTATGTTTCATTCGGACAGATTTGAGGTTGAGGAGCAGTTCAGCAGAGGAGGTCAGGTGGGGAGGAAAGAGGGAAGGAGAGATGATTATTTGGTTAGAGGGTGCTGGGGTTTGGGGATAGCGAAGGAGAGTGAGGAGTAATGGAGCACACACTGTGAGGGCATATGTAAACATGGTGAAGGAGTAGGAGGGTTAATAGAAAATGTTGATTCAAGTAATAAGAAGTGCTTACTCAGCAGACATATCCAAAAGAGACAGGTACATAGTGTGGGGTACTGACTCCTGCTGTGACTAACTGCCGTTGTAATAACTGAATCTTCACGATACTTTTGCTGCAGGGGGACACGTGCCTGACCCCACACACGTGCCCCCCTTAGGAGGCATCTGAATATATAGGACTGAGTAGAGGATCAGGTGAGAGGCATTGTAGGAACTGATTTGGGATAAATTAGCAATTGGCTAGCACACCAGGGGAAGTTACACAATCAAAGGCACAGGGCCTGGCTACATCCATATGCTAGTAACACCTTGCACCTGATAACATCTCTACTGGCCCAAACATGGCTATACAGCAGTAAGTATTGAGTTCAATGCAACAAATGAATTTAGCAAACATACAGTAGGCACTGTTATATACCATTGAAGGAAATGTTGCACTAGATGACAGCAAGCAGGGATTGTAGCAGTAGCAACAACAAATAACAAGTCTATACTAGCGCATGGCCGAGCGGCCATGCAAACCTTTTATAGCAGAGTCCTTCTGGGACCTTCCTGATGGTCCAATCCGAGCTGGGGAAGGACCTAAGCATGTGACCTCTGATCTCCAAAGAGAGATTGTCCCACGGGCATGCTCAGTGGACCGAAAGGATGACTTAGTCCCTGGAGTAGCTCGCTGCTGACCAGCATGTGTTGCTATAGCTTGACCAGAGGTGGCAGCAGCAGCCAAACTCACAATGCTGGTCTGAGCAACTCTCTCACCTCTTCAGTCCATCCTTAACTCTGCTGCTGGACTAATACATCTCTCTCCTCACTACTCCTGTGCTTCTCCCCTCACAAAATCTCTTCACTGGCTTCCATTCCCTCAGTGTATCTAGTTCAAATTACTAATACTGACCTACAAGGCAATTTTTAACATGTCTCCTCCATATATTTCTGAACTAATATACCGATATCTTCCCTCACATAATCTCTGTTCCTCCCAAGACCTCAAGACCTCCTTCTCTCCTTCACACTAATTCACTCCTCACTCAACCGCCTCCAAGCCTTCTCCCGAATATCCCCATCCTATGGAATTCTCTGCCTTAACTCATCCGACTAACAACCACATTCGGATCCTTCAGGCGGAACCTGAAAACCCACCTCATCAATGACCTGCAATGACCCCTCTGCCTCCTCACCACTATTGTAGCTACTGCCTCACGATCACCAGAGCTGCTGCAACCCCCCAACCTACTGTCTCCCTCCCCACCATCTTGTAGAATGTAAGCCACCAAGGGCAGGGTCATCTCCCCCTGTATGAGTCTGTGATTGTTAGTTTGTTTACTGTAAGTGACATCTGCAATTTGTATGTAACCCCTTCTCATGTGCAGCACCATGGAATCAATGGTGCTATATAATAATAACCACTTCCTAGGAATTGGAACAATGTTTTACAGGAGGCCCTGCTGTACGTCTCTTCAAAAGGGTATTATGGTGCATCCAAATTTTGGGCAGGCCTTGCATTCACTGCATAAACAAATGTGGCGCCCCCAGGAGTATGGCCGCCACAGTGGCATTGCCTTCCTCCAGGGAGGGTAATGCCAGGCTTGTAAGCAGTGAAGGGTCTCTCTCGCAGTTAACCTATACATGCAACACAGTTCCACTCCAGGCCAGCAGGGGGGGCTCTGAACTGGAATTGAGGGGAGGAGTGCTCTCTGAGGGTCAAGAGGAAGGAGTGAGTAGTTAGTGTGAGGAGGGTGAAGTGTGCAGACGTGAAGGGAAGAAGCGCGGAGATCGAGCAGAGAGGAAAGGCTCATCTCCAGTGAGAGCGCATGAACTGGAGCCTGGTCTCCACGGTTGTACGGATACTAATGGTGCTGCAACAGACACCAGAGGAGAAGGAGGCTGTAAATGCCCTACCCCCTTCTAAGTCTCGGAGGCACAACAGCACGGAGTGAGCCAAGAGAGGAATAGCGGCTACAGCTGTCTGCCATACGAGGAGTGCTTGTAGAAGAGAATTAGGAGGAACTTCAGTGTAGCTCAGTACTAGGAGTACTTCACTCCAATAAGCGCTAGGAAGGAGACTGCACAGCCCATCTGCTGAGAGAGAATCCCTGAGCTTCTTCCAGGCTAGCCTGCTCCGGTACCATCTGTAATCAGGACCCTGGGCTGCATTTATCAAGTAAAGGTACAGAAGTTGCACCCCTTCCAGCACTGCTATATCCCCGTGCCAACCACATCTACACTGCCCTGGGACTACAGCTTCACCTGTGGGGAGCTCTTACATCTTTGCTGCACCATACCATCAGTCCCAGTGGATCTGCATGCAGCGTCAGCTTAACATCTCACTTGCCGAACACCACAGGTGGCGTCACAAACTATTAATTTAATCAACTACATTCCACCATTCAATCTCCCCTATTACTTGGGTGCCCAGGGTCATGGAGCTGGTCACTGCTGCTGTGACACATTCCGCTGACACCGGCCCGGTACCGAGTACCCCACAGTCCTGGGAGGGCGACCCACAAACAGTATGGGAGACACACTTCCTAATAATGGGAACATTGTTTTCAGGAGGCCCTCCTATATGTTTCTTTAAAGGGGTATTGTGGGGAGTCTAAATTTTTGGCAGCTCTTGCATTCACTGCATAGGCAAACAGTATGGGAGACCCACTTCCTAATAATGGGAACATTGCTTTCAGGAGGCCCTCCTTGTACGTTTCTTCAAAGGGGTATTGAGTGTGTGAAGAAACCAGAATGTATCTTAATTTCTCAGACAACCATGTTTTTGCAAACCAAGAATTGACTTTTTATCTGTATATTGGCTTGTGGAGTGTTTATGTCTAGTGGGTCAAGAAGACAGACTTGCAAACTGATGCACCATTTATCATATTGTGTAAGTCTGTAATAGTGACTTGTACATAGTGTGTGTTTATGCTTGTTTATTGTGTGCTGATATGATAATTGTGTATTGTATTCTATAACCAGTTTGTTGACTTCGAAGGTAGATAGAGAAAGGCTGTGTGGGTGGACTGAAGGACACTGAGTAAATCTAAAAATATATCATCTGCCTTGGGTATAAAAGAGACTTCATTTCTTCTGGTTGGCATCAGTCTTCAAGATCTCTGCTGAGGGTACATCAGACCCGGCTGAAAGAACACAGGACTGCTCTCGGTTATCTCTCTACACTTGTTGTTCCCTCTTCTCTGCGTAGGTATCACAGGTGGAGTGGTGACCCTGGGAGCTCGGATATAACATCTACCATTATCCCGGCGAGTCATTGGAAGAGTAAGACCCTGTAATGTGCACATCTAGGGATAATTGCTGGAATTGTTCTTCTTCTCTTTGCTATTGAGTGTTGTGGTTCAATAAAGTAGTGCCACACCGTTTTACCCTAACACTGTGTTGTCTTTGTAGTGTATTGCACACCGGGAGATAGAGCGGGCTTTCAGTGGTATGAGCCCTGGTCCATGCAGTCTTGCTAATGGCAGTCGGGCCAGTGGACGAGAGCACCCACTGACCCCATTTCTCCACAGTTGTTGGCAGCAACTGGGACACTACGCAGCCCGGCGCAACTAGTTAAGCTGTAAGGGACTTGTGTTCGTAGACAACGTCCAGGGCTTCACAACCAGGGAGACATACAGACAGACCCTGAAGACCATTGATGTGGCATATACAGTAGGTTTCGGAAGCCACCATGTCCCACCCCACCAACTCGGCCTTGGGAAGAGGACCAGTGTGGATGTACAGTATAACCATAACAAGAAACGACAACTACAGGAGCTGTGCCAGCTTCAACAGTTTGAATACCGGACCATAGATATTAGGTCGGATTTGATCAAGGAATTCGTTCACTGGGATGCTGAGAATATTGTAGAGGACAATGAAAACTCTGCTGAGATGAACCCAGAGGAATTGCCAGAGCCATAACCCTGTGCCAGTCTGGAATCTACCCAGTCACCTGCAGCCTGAATCCAAGAGTTGTTGGTCGCATTGGAACCTGTAGCCTCAAGTGGTAAAAGAGCTTGTGTTATGCAATCAGATTTGGGAGTTCCAATATCCTTACATCCAGCATCGGATCCTAAACTCATGGTAATCCCCCAAAAAGGAACGCAGCTCCAATACAGAGACGTGATAGTGTTTAATAAGTCCAACAACGAAGTTGATGAACATCTGCAAGATTTTGAGACTTTAATGCTGATACACCAGGTGCCCATAGCTGACTGGGATAATTACCTGTGGACTAGTTTGACTGTTTGGGCACGGAATGCTGCCAGGTCACTTGGGCCTCAATACTGCCAGGATTATGGAAATATTATGAACACCCTGCTGGCACTTTTCACCACCACCCCCGAGAGGTATTGCACCAAGTTCCGGACATTGTCTCACCAAGATGTCTCCTATATAGAATTTGGCAGTCAAGTCCGGAGACATTGCAACCGCTGGCTTGACGGTGCAGTTGCCCACTCTGTTGCTGCCCTTCAGGATGTGATAGTGCCTGAGCAACTTATGGAGAAGATAGTGATAGGCTTTGCGGATCGCACCAAATGTAAATTATGAGAAGGTGCGATCGCAACCCGTGGTCCACCATGCGGTGATAGAGAAACTGCTGCTAGAGGACAATGGAGGAGCGTAGCTGCGAGCAAGCACCGTAAACACACAGAGTTAAACGTCACACTGTGTGAACAGAGTGCAACGTGCCTGACTCTGTTACTCCACAGAGCAGTACGAAAACTGAGAGAACTCTAAGCTATGCCTGATCAACATCACAGGAGCATAGTGGAATTGATGCTAGTTGGGGTCCCAATAACTCTCCCCCCACTATGCTGGTGATCATGGGTGGATACTGACAGCTTTGGGCCCCTGCGCAAGAAATGTGTCTGGGCCCCCCTCCTTTTATGGCATCAAGGCTACATGTGTATAATATATATCTAATATATAAAGCTCAATGTGTATGTGTATATGTATGTATGTCCGGGATTGGCATCCGCACCGTCGTAGCTACAGCCACAAAATTTTGCACAGACACATGTCTGGACCCCGAGAGCGTCATAGGCTATGTTGTGAGGTGAAATTTTAACCCTGCGTGTTCCAATTCACCAAACAATTTTGCCCCTATCTACATAATGGGGAAAAAGTGAAAGAAAAAGTGTTGGAGGCAAATTGACAGCTGCCAGATGTGAACAAGGGGGACTGAAAGAATGAGAGCGATGGTGCCAAAGAGTATATACCGTACAGTTGCTAAGGTGGGGCCCTGACATGGGAGACTCACCACACACGGGGATATGAACACAGACTCACAATGCGCCACACACTACCACGTGCTTCACACATATACCACCCTCAGCACACATTTCACCACACATACACCAACCTCACCACATAAAAGTTGCCACTCAAAACTCGCCACGATGTCCCAGAGCTGTTTAAAAGATGAAAAATGAGCTGTGATTGGTCGCTATCAGCAACAGTTTTCTTTGTAGACGGTTGTGGTAACTGAGGCCTATTATTCTTATCATTTCTATGGTGTTATCGTCCTTCTGTACTGTAAAGCTGGAAATGACACAATTTATTACCGTGCCAACACAGACCATCCTCTGACAAAGACTGCAGGGGGAGCCCAGTATCACACAGGATAGGATTAGATACACGGTTCAGCAGTCAGTATCACACAGGATAGGATTAGATACACAGCTCAGCAGTCAGTATCACACAGGATAGGATTAGATACACGGCTCAGCAGTCAGTATCACACAGGAGAGGATTAGATACATGGCTCAGCAGTCAGTATCACACAGGATAGGATTTGATACATGGCTCAGCAGACAGTATCACACCTGATAGGATTAGATACACGGCTCAGCAGTCAGTATCACACAGGATAGGAATAGATACATGGCTCAGCAGTCAGTAACACACGATAGGATTAGATACATAGCTCAGCAGAAAGTATCACACAGGAGAGGATTAGGTACACAGTTCATCAGACATTATCACACAGGATAGGGTTAGATACACGGCTCAGAAACAGGATGTGCCAAAGGAGAGGACATTTTCATTCCAAGAATTCCACTCATTCCATCTGATTTGTTTTTTTTATTTTAAACGCCTCCAGTTTCCAGTTCAACTGCTATTTGCAATGTCCATTAACAATGCTCAGGAACAGTCCTTGAAAGTAGTAGGGATCGGTTTAAGTAGTAGAGATCGAATTGCAATCTCCATGCTTTTCTCATGGGCAACTTTACGTGGTCTGTTCTAGAGTTGGAACTGCCAAAAATCTGTCCATCTTTGCACCGAAAGAAAAAACCAAACATGTTGTTATTAATTTGTGCTGCAAATCTGTAGTGTTGAATATATGATGTGAAATGTTTTTATGTGTAATATAATCATTATAATTTGTTATAACTAACCACAGTTGGTTACTATGCCCGGGCAACGCCGGGCTCTTCAGCTAGTTTATATATATATATATATATATATATATATATATATATTTATATTGTAGAGATCCACCATATGAGTGGATGGGGATTAACTCACTTGGCTGCGATATTGAGGCACACAGGAACACTCTTGCTTAAAGTAACAGTCATTGTGGCTTATTTCCTTCATAATCCAATGTCACAGGAACACAAAGCAAAGTCTTACATCAGACAGACAAATTCTTAATGTCCAGAGTAGAGCTTTGCTCTCTCAGGCCTGTGGGTACACAGGCTGTGCCATGTCCAGCACGCATGCTCTATAGCCAGAACGCAGTCTCTTACTTACCCCGGTCAGCGTTACTCACGGTTTATCCCTCACGGGTTATCAGGGAAGCGGCCGCACTGGGATCACTGTTCCAGACAGTGCCTTGCTCACTAGGCCATCAGTTGCAGAGCCACAGCCGGGCAGTAGCACCACTATGCAGAGCCGTCACAGACTCTACCAGGTCCGGGCCTTTCCATGTGCTCTTCAGGAAGATCAGTCCCAGACACTTCCTACACACTGAGGCCTTCCGGGACCTTGCACTCTGACCAATCAGGATCAAACACACATCCCCTGTGATCAGACCTCAGTCACATTATATATCCCAAACCACCCCCATATGTGGGCGGTGTATGTGTGGCTAGCCGATCCCGCCCAGCTCTCTGACTAGCCCTATAAGCCGCCCTTATAGGTAAATAACTTGTCGACTACAAGTCCCAACATAACTTATTTTGGCTTATAGCGCAGAGAAGCTCTGCGACACATACTGGACATTTACAACCATGCTGGTCACTGTTTCACCGTCAAGGAAATGCCCACATGCATATTCTGAGTCGCATATGCAGTGCCCACTAGCTTTAACATAGGTTACTGCACCACTATATATATATATATATATATATATAAAGGAAAAAATAGGCAGCACTCAAATTAAATGTGAAAACAGTGGATACTTTACTGATCCTCGGGTGGCAACGTTTCAACGGTGACCCGTCTTTGTCAAGCCGGGTCACCGTTGAAACGTTGCCACCTGAGGATCAGTAAAGTATCCACTGTTTTCACATTTAATTTGAGTGCTGCCTATTTTTTTCCCTTCTGATAATTTGGCTGTTTGGACACTGCTGAATAGGATTTGCACCTACTATATTATTTTGGTAGTGCTGCCCTTTTTTCTTGATTTTTATATCAATATATATATATATATATTGATATTATTTAGCCACACACACATACATGTATATATATTACATAGTCTCCTTTATTATGTATATTGCTTTCCCTTACACAGTGCCCTCTCTTGTTATGTACAGTGTCATCCCTTACATATTGAATTATATAGAGCCCTGTTTTTTATTACATACAGTCCTGTGTTGTTAGCTGTATAATGCAATGATGGCTGATGAAGCAAGGGGAAACTTCCTTTCTAATGGAGGAGCTGATGGACTGGTAGTTTGGTCACCGGCTCCTCCATCAGCGGTCATTTTATATCTAAAAAGAGAGGAGACTATGTAATAAAAGAGGGCACTGTAAATAACAAAATTAACAAGAATACACTATGTAAGAGACAGCACTATACATAACAGCAGAGGAAGCTATATAATAAGGGATGGCACCATATATAACTAGAGAGGATGGTACGTAATAATGTCATGATCCCAGTGCAGGTTTTTGAGCTGCAAGTCAGGGGTTAATGTCTGGAGCTCAGTGCAGGTTTTGACCTGCACACCTGGGGTTAATGATTGTGGCCTCTTTTTGGTTCTGGGAAGCTTCTTAAACCCCTGGGAAGCTCCAATCCCTGCCAGTTATACTTTTGCCTTTGGCCGAGTGTGGTGACCTCTGTGTGCCTGTGCCTGTTCATTGTTATAGCTTGTTTATATGGTTCTGACCCGGTTCTGTTTCCCATTGTGAGTTTGCCTGTTGATTCTGTACTGTGCTATCCTCTCTGTGTATGACTCATTGCCTGTGATCTGACTACTCTCTGCTCGCCCATCTTGTACCTTGCAGCTATCTCTGTTTTTTTCTTCTGATCCCCTGTATATATTTGGGTTTCTGCCACATGGAACTATTTTAAAAGATAAAAATAAAATGGATTTTATGGCCAAGTAGCAAGCATCCGCTGGAATTATTGCTGTTTTTTTATCTCTGTGTATGACTCATTTGCTACGTCCTGACTATCCTCCCTGTCTATGCCCCTTGGTAACTTTGTCTCGCAGTTACCCTGCTAGGAGTTCTCTTGCAGCTCCTAGCTCTCTGGAGTTTAAGCCACGCCCCCAGCAGTCAGGTGCTTCAGGTCCTGCTGTTCTGAAGTACGCATCTACTCGGCTGCTGCCCGCTCCACAGGTATCTTTGAACACAGTTCGCTTTACTTAGGACACGCGCACTGGCTCAGTGAGCAAGTTCAGTGCGGTGTTCCTGACTAATAAGGGATGTGTTATACATAATCAAAGAGGAAACTATGCAACTAAGGATAGTGTTATACAGAATTAGTGAGTACACTATATTCTAAGGGACTGTGTTAGACATAGTGAGTACATAAGGGACTGTGTTAGACATAATAAGTGATAATAATGTCTTCCTCCACCACCCCCTGTTCTTAAGGCCATTGTAAGTCCCCCTTCCTCCCATCCCAATCACCCACACCCCTCATTGTCCTCTTCCCCTCACATCCCATTATTGTCCTCTCCCCCACCCCATCATTGCCCTCTTCACCACTTCCATAATTTTCTTCTCCCCCACCACTATCTTTGCTTTCTCCCTCACAACTCCCATCATTGCCCATTCCACCACCTCCATGATTTCCTCCTCCACCACCCCCATTATTGCTCTTTCCACCACCACCATCATTGAATTCTCCCCCACCACCCCATCATCATTTCTTTTTCCCCCATCACCCCATCATTGCCCTCTCCATCACCCCCATCATTGCCTTCTCCCCATCACCTTCATCATTGCCTTCTCCCCATCACTCCCATCATTGCCTTCTCCATCACCCCATCACTGCCTTCTCCCCATCACTCCCATCATTGCCCATTCCACCATCTCCATCATTTTCTCCTCCTCCACCACCCCCATTATTGACCTTTCCACCACCACCATCAATGCATTCTCCCCCAACACCCTATCATCATTTCTTTTTCCCCCACCACCCCATCATTGCCCTCTCCATCACCCCATCAATACTTTGTCCTCATCACTCTCATCATTGCCTTCTCCATCGCCCAATCACTGCCCTCTCCCCATCACTTCCCTCATTGCCTTCTCCCCATCACTCCCATCATTGCCTGCTCCATCACCCCATCACTCCCATCATTGCCTTCTCCCCATCACTCCCATCATTGCCTTCTCCATCACCCCATCACTGCCTTCTCCCCATCACTCCCTTCATTGCCTACTGCCATTATTGCCTGCTCCATCACCCCATCACTCCCATGATTGCCTTCTCCCCATCACTCCCATCATTGCCTGCTCCATCACCCCCATCATTGCCTGCTCCATCACCCCATCACTCCCACCATTGCCTGCTCCATCACCCCATCACTCCCATGATTGCCTTCTTCCCATCACTCCCATCATTGCCTGCTCCATCACCCCCATCATTGCCTTCACCCCATTACTCCCATCGTTGCCTTCTCCATCACCCCATCAATGCCTTCTCCCCAGCACTCCCATCAATGCCTTCTCCCCATCTCCATCATTTTCTCCTCCTCCACCACCCCCATTATTGCCCTTTCCACCACCACCATCATTGCATTCTCCCCCAACATCCCATCATCATTTCTTTTCCCCCACCACGCCATCATTGCCCTCTCCATCACCCCCATCATTGCCTTCTCCCCATCACTCTCATCATTGCCTTCTCCATCATCCAATCACTGCCCTCTCCCCATCACTCCCATCATTGCCTGCTCCATCACCCCATCACTCAAATGATAGCCTTCTCCCCATCACTCCCATCATTGCCTGCTCCATCATCCCATAACTCCCATCATTGCCTTCTCCCCATCACTCCCATCATTGCCTTCACCCTATCGTTGCCTTCTCCATCACCCCATCACTGCTTTCTCCCCATCACTCCCATCATTGCCTGCTCCATCACCCCATCAATCACCATAATTGCCTTCTCTCCATCACTCCCATCATTGCCTTCTCCATCACCGCCTTCTACTCATCACCCCCATCATTGCCTGCTCCATCATCCCATAACTCCCATCATTGCCTTCTCCCATCACTCCCATCATTGCCTTCACCCTATCATTGCCTTCTCCATCACCCCATCACTGGTTTCTCCCCATCACTCCCATCATTGCCTGCTCCATCACCCCATCAATCACCATAATTGCCTTCTCTCCATCACTCCCATCATTGCCTTCTACTCATCACTCCTGTCATTGCCTGCTCCAGCACCCCCATCACTCCCGTCATTGCCTGCTCCAACACCCCCATCACTCCTGTCATTGCCTGCTCCAGCACCCCCATCACTCCCGTCATTGCCTTCTCCCCATCACTCCAATCATTGCCTTCTTCATCACCCCATCACTGCCTTCTCCCTACCACCCCCACCATTTCCTGCTCCATCACCCCATCACTCCCATCATTGTCTGCTCCATCACACCCATCATTGCCTTCTCCCCATCACTCCCATGATCCCATCAATGCCTTCTCTCCGTCACCCCCATCATGGCCTTCTCCCTTAACCCCAGGCATCATGGCCTTCTCTTCCCATCACAGTCTTCTCCTCATGTCCCCCAGGGCCAGGCTCCACCTACACACACACAGACATACACACATACACACATACACACATACATACACACTGTTAGGCGTCGGGTTCCTGCAGCAGCACAGCAGGAATCAGGAGCCAAAAATCCAGCGGTCTCCCATTCCTTTCCGACCGCTCAGGGACCTACACAGCAATCTCAGCGATCCAGGCACCCTGCTCAGACCAGCTCTCTGGGTATGGATGTTGCTGCCACCTCTGGACCAGCAATGGTAGCGCAACCTGCTTTGCAGGAAACCACTCCTAAGGCTAAGTCCTCTCGCCACGCTACTGGGCATGCCCACGAGAAAAACTCCCAGTGGAGATCGGGGTTCATGTGCTCAGGTCCTTCTCCTGATCTGATTGGCCCATCTCAGAGGTCTGGAAGGTCCCAGAAGCACATGACTATAAAAGGCCTGCATTGCTGCTCGGCTATGCGCTAGTATAGACTATACTTGCTATGTGTGAATGTTGACGGATGTATGATTCTGGTGACTGACTCATTTGAAACCCCTTCCCTCTGATATTACGTATGTGGTTAGGGAATTAGAGTTATAGTCAGTGCCAGTCAGTGGCAAGCCTTACGCCACAGTGCATACCGCACCGCTACACTAGCGTCCGATAGTGTTATGCCCCACGGCACTGTTGTACAGCGGGAGCAGTTACCACCACGCTGCAGTTAGCAGCACTTACCGGCATCTGCGGTAGCGACGTCGCACACACGGTAGGTCAAGACGGACACCGACCTCTGCCTTGGGCCGTGTCCTGTGACCATATACCGTGTGTGCAAGCCAGCTGAGACCTGTGAAGCTAACAGGCTTGGCATTTTGCTTTATCTATACTAAAGCGCCTCTGTGAGTCTAACAGAGTCCGCCCTGCGCTCTTCGGGTGACGTTTAACCCGAGCGCAGTATACCACCATATAGCGAGTCTGCCATTACTCAGCAGCGGTTGTTACACCTACTGCACGGTGGATCCCGGGCAGTGAACGCACTTCCTATTATTTATATTTAGTGCGTTCCGCCATCCCTAACACACACACACCACCTCTCTCCTCTCACCTGTGCGCAGCATCGCCCGCGCTTTCTCGCTCTGACACAGCAGCGACCGCTGAATGATGAGGTCATTCAGCGGCACTCCTCTCTGTGTCAGACAGGAAGCGCGGGCAGGAAGCAGGATGGATCCTTGCAGCTCTGCTCCTGCAATTTTCTCTTGCAGGCAGCGGAGCTACACATGAGGGCAATCTGGCCAGGGGCAACTGCAGCCTTGGGCCCGGAGAAACCGGCCAGATTTCTCTCATCATTAGCTGTCTTGGAGGGCCCCCTGGAGGCTCTGGGCCCCGATGCAGTAACACCTGTTGAGTCGGAGGTATGTCCGCCCATGCTGGTTATTGAGCCTGCTCTATCTCACAGTTAGTGCAAACTCGCACTTGCAACACCGCCACCCTGTGCAGGTGCTAAGCTCAAGTTGGAGTTCCCATCCTACACTTCCTGTCAAGGAACACACTAGTGCTGCAGAAGCAACACACGTGCATGCGACTCCTGTCCTGAGAATCTGAAATAAGCTTGGCAGGAAGCCGGGTCTAAACACGTGCATACAGGGTGGTAACTGTCCTACCTACACACACAGCAAATACAAATGATCTTAGTGTGCCGACGGGTCCTCCAAGAATCCTTTTATAGACTGCACCAGTCAGACAGGACCTTGCTTGCGGGCCAATCCAGAGCTGGCACAGGACCTGCGCAGCTCACGACCGATCACCAATGAGAGGTCGCCACCTCATGAGCATGCTCAGTGGAGCGAATCCTGGACTTAGCCATAGGTACGGCTGCTCGCCTCTTTCTATTGCAAGTTACCATAGCTGGACCTTGAGAGGCAGCGGTAACAAAGCTCACAGCCTGAGTCTGAGCAAGATGCTGAGACTGACGTCTCTGCTGAGTAGTATCCACTGCGGTTGAGATTGAATAGGAGACCGTAGGAGAAGATAAGGCTTGGTATCCATCTAGTACAGAGGGAGATTCCTGGCACCTAACAGATGGCCCCAGAAATTTGAGAGTGGGTAGCCGACCTGAAGAAAGCAGCCCGATTGGCGCCAACTGATCCCGCTGGAGACTCGCTATGCCCACCAATCCAAGAAGACCCTTCAACCAAAGATTTGACCTACAACGTGGACCAAGGTTTACTAATAAATTTTAATAATAATCTTTATTTTTTTATAGCGCTAACATATTCTGCAGCGCTTTACAGTTTGCACACATTATCATCACTGTCCCTGATGGGGCTCACAATCTAAATTCCCTATTAGTATGTCTTTAGAATGTGAGAGGAAACCGGAGTACCCGGAGGAAACCCACGCAAATACAGGGAGAACATACAAACTCCTTGCAGATGTTGTCCTTTGTGGGATTCGAACCCAGGACCCCAGTGCTGCAAGGCTGCAGTGCTAACCACTGAGCCACCATGCCACCCGTTACCAACAGTATCAGTGAGTTGCCCAACCCACGGCACTGCTTTATATGTGGGCACCTTGGACACACTGCCAAGGATTGTTCCCAGAGCCAGGGCCCCATGCCTGGAGCCTAATTGCCAGCTCAGCCAGTCAACATCTGCCAGCATGGTCAGAGGGATCCTATTTCCAGGATACACCAGGAACAGTGATATATCCTGTCCATACTACAGTGAGTTGGCCAGCCTACACCAGTCATTGTCCTATGCCACATCCAGCCAGTCAAGGTCGGTGATATCCAGGCCCAGTGATTTTGGGACACTTGGTCCTCCATCACACAGGTCAGCCCAGATATTGTCCCACCTGAACACTATTTACCAGGTCACCAAGTGACCATGTCCCAGGCTGGAGGTCATCACTTGACATCCTTCTAGTCTGCGTGCAGCTGGGCTGGTGTACTGACCAGAAAGAGAATCATAGAATCATAGAATGGTAGAGTTGGAAGGGACCTCCTGGGCCATCTGGTCCAACCCCCTGCTCAAAGCAGGATTCGCTAAATCATCCCAGTCAGATGTCTGTCCAGCCTCTGTTTGAAGACTTCCATTGAAGGAGAACTCACCACTTCTCGTGGCAGCTTGTTCCACTCATTGATCACTCTAACTGTCAAAAAGTTTTTTCTAATATCTAATCTGTGTCTCCTCCCATTCAGTTTCATCCCATTGCTTCTAGTCTTTCCTTGTGCAAATGAGAATAAAGTTGATCCTTCTACAATGTGACAGCCCTTTAGATATTTGTAGACAGCTATTAAGTCTCCTCTCAGTCTTCTCTTTTGCAAACTAAACATTCCCAAATCCTGCAACCTTTCCTCATAAGACAGGGTTTGCAGACCGGTCACCATTCTGGTCGCTCTTTTCTGAACTTGCTCCAGTTTGTTGATGTCTTTTTTAAAATGTGGTGCCCAAAACTGGACACAATATTCCAGATGAGGTCTGACCAAAGAGGAGTAGAGGGAAATAATGACTTCACGTGATCTAGACTGTATGCTTCTGTTAATACATCCTAGAATTGCATTTGCCTTTTTTGCTGCTGCATCACACTGTTGACTCATATTCAGTCTGTGATCTATTAGTATACCCAAGTCTTTTTCACATGTGCTGTCACTTAGCCCTATTCCTCCCATTCTATATATGCTTTTTTCATTTTTATTGCCCAGATGTAGTACTTTGCATTTCTCCCTGTTAAAAACCATTCTGTTAGTTGCTGCCCACTTCTCCAGTTTATTTATATCTGGTCGAAGTGGGACTCATGGATGGCCTCCCCATCCCAATTATTTTGTGGAATAACCTCAGACAAGGACTGTCCAGCCAATTTGTTACTGTCATCACCCAGAGCCAAGCCAAGAAACACCGTGATGTGGATCCTTCTGCAACCCATCCCAAGGATAACAAACATTCCAAGCCTCCATCAACCTTCTCTGAGCTGATTGCGGTGAGTACACTTGACCAGACTGTTGCCATTGACTGGGGGAGACAGTATAGGAGACCCGCTTCCTAATAATGGGAACATTGTTTTCAAGAGGCCCTCCTGTACTTCTCTTCAAAGGGGTATTATGGTGCATCCATATTTTTGACATCCCTACCACTCACTGCATACACAATAACAGTATAGGAGACCCACTGTTTAATAAAGGGAACAGCAAAACATAGCTGGCTGATGGCTCTCTAAGAATAGTGAGGGCCGACTGCTAGCCCTTCAAGAATAGTAAAGGCCACCTGTTGGCCCTATTAACCCTCCGTCAGGCGCAATAGATCTGACAGGCACACAGTAATTAGTTTCACTTCTCTCTCCTTGCCCACTTATCAGAAAACCCCACCCCTCCTAGTTATCTCCTGACTACAGGCTCTGTGAAACCTGATATCACAGTGACTCAGCAGACCTTCTAGTGAGCAGATATCAACACTTTGGCTTCTCAGGCACATTGCGCCTGATTTCAACACAAATTGAAAGGTTAGTATTTTCTTTTTTTATTCATCACGATTGTGTATTTAGCTTGTTTTATGAAGGATTAATGCTAAGTTAGTGTACATAAGTACTGTTTTCTTAGACAAAAGGAGGGTGGCTTCTAAGGCACATTGCGCCCTAACACATACTCTTTCTCTCTTGCTTCAGATTTTCTGCTGCAATGGCCAGAAAACAGTATGATTCATCTAAACCCCTTCATTTAGAAGAAATGAAGATTTTTTTGTTAGAAGATGATGAGGAAGAACCAGCAGTAACTGAGGATTTAGAGGAATCTAGTGACATTTCATCTGAAGATGAGGTAGCAGAATGTAACACTGATTCTGGAACACTGATTCTGAAACTATTGTTCGGTTCACTAACCAGTATATTGACACAATCAAAGAGCAATTCTCCAGGGAGAGGGACATCAAAAACACTGATGTGATTGAACTCAAGGCATTTATTGGCTTGTTATACCTAGCTGGTGCTTTCAGAGCAAATAGGCAAAGTTTGGAGGAGCTGTGGGGGACAGACGGTGATGGCATCGAAAAATTCAGCCTTGTGATGAATCTGAAACGATTCAAAGTCCTGATCCGTTGCCTCCGTTTCGATGATCGAAGTACCCGGACAGAACGAAAAGGTTATGACCGGCTTGCACCAATTCGGGACATATTTCAACAATTTATTATGAATTGTCAAAAAAGCTATTGCCCGGGGCAAAACCTCACTATTGATGAGATGCTTCCAGTTTTCCGTGGAAGATGTGGTTTTCGGCAATATATACCATCAAAGCCAAACAAATATGGAATTAAAATTTTTGCCATGGTTGATGCAAGGATGATGTACACTATGAACATGGAAGTTTATTGTGGAAGACAGCCACCAGGTCCTTTCAATGTGAGCAACAAGCCTAGTGATGTGGTAAAGAGAATTGCTGAGCCAATGTTTGGATCTGGTCGAAATATCACTGCTGACAACTGGTTTACTGACTTTGATCTGATTGATTTTTTAAAAACAAAAAAGCTGTCATATGTGGGAACTGTTAGAAAAAACAAAAGGCAGTTGCCGCCAGATTTTCTATATACAAAAGGCAAACAACAGTATAGCACTATGTTTGGGTTCAGTAATGGAAAGATTTTAGTTTCTTACATCCCACGTGAGAGGAAAAATGTGATTTTGGTCTCTTCATTACATAATGATTACACCATTGATCCAGAGTCTGGGGAGCTAAGGAAACCAGAAATCATAACTTTTTATAATTTGACCAAAAGCGGCGTTGACACTGCTGACCAAATGTGTGGCAATTTCAATGTAAGTCGAAATACCAAACGCTGGCCGATGGTAATCTTCTTTACAATGCTGAATGTGGGTGGCATCAACTCACAAGTAATTTACCTCGGTAATGAACTTAAACAAATGCGCAGAAGAATGTACCTAAAACAATTGGCTAATGAACTGGTGAGTGGAGAGCTAAGCCTAAGAAGTACAAAGACGGTTGGAATGCCCCTTGCTCTGCAACACCGGTTGAAGAGATATCGTCCCAAGGACGTTCCAGAACAAACACCGACTCTGCCACCTTCTAAAAGACGCAGTTGTACTACCTGCTCATTTGTATCTGGTTTCAGAAGGCTTTCTAAATATGACTGCAAAATATGTAAAGAATCAATCTGCCTTTCCCATGCAACTTTCGTCTGCCAGCCTTGCTTCTCTAAGTGTACCTGTGCTGCTTCTGCTGCAATTGAAACCACTGAAGATGAGTAGAAAATAATTAAGTAACATCTAAGTGCAATATCCTTTAAGTTTTTTTCCATAATTTTATATTTAAGCAATAGTTAAGTAAAGATAACTGGAGCCTATTTGGCGGTACTACCGAAAAGTGGTACTTTTAGTTTTAATAAGTTTATGGTTAATAAATGGGTTTTTTTGCATCTGATTTGGTGTAATCTCTTTTAATACATTCCTATGAAGGTCACTGACTACTTCTATAGTCCTGAAATTGAAATATGTAGCTACTACAGGTGGTTTTCTGACCTGTGCTTGTCAGGCACATTGCGCATGAACTGAGGAGAATCTATATTGCGCCTGACGGAGGGTTAAAATAGGCATTGTGACTTTTAGAGTTCCACGTTCATAAATGAAACAGGATGTATCTGATGATGTGTCACACACCAAATGGCCACATAAGGTTGTAAAATGTTAAAAAGACATTTCCATGTGAATGCATTTGTCTTGGTTGAAAGCAATGCTAAAGTTCAAAAACGCATCAAAAACGCTACGTGTGAACATAGCACAAGGTGTGGAGGAACATTTTTGTTTTCAACTATTTATTTTGCCTTATATACATGTCATTACCCTGGAAAGGATGTTCCTTAACATATTTCCCAGGAAAATCCTTTTTTCATGTTTTATTGTGAGTCTGTAAAAGTGGTGTAAGACTCTGACAACATTGTTCACAGTAGTGACCTGGGGGTCAGAAATGCTTCCAGGAGTCTTTCTCATGCTGTTCCCATGTTATTTGAGCACTGTCCCCATTGAATTCTGCTTTTTCTAGTCCCTCTGCAGACCGCCGGGGGAGCCACGCGAAAAATGCTTGAGTTTCCGATTGACTTACATTGGGCTCGTTGTTCTGTCCGAGTACCCGAGTATTCCAATATGCTGCACCCAAGCAACAAGCACCTGAGCATTTTAGTGCTTGCCCATCACTAACTGTGACTTGGCCGTTGTTAGCTGCCTCATCATGAGCACAGCTCCTGAGGTAACCGGGGAGGATGGCAAGATGCACAGGGATCATAAGGAAGGTGGTTGTGTGTAGCTAATCAGTGTCACGATGGACGATGATATGGTCGGTGATAGTTGCCCCCTGAGTGGCATTGCTTCAAAGTAATAATGGAGGTTGGAATTGTCTTATCCCCAGCTCATCTAGATGGTGGGAAAGTGTTTCTCACAACCAGTCATAGGGAGGAGAAAGTGTGTTTCAGAGCCTGTCAGGAGGGTGGAAAATTAAAGTGCACAGCATGTCAGAGGGATGGGAAAGTGTAGACTACAGCCTGTCAGGGTAGTGGTAAAGCGATATCCATAGTCTATGATGGGGATGGGAAAGTAGGTTCCCCAGTCTGTCATGATGGTGGGAAGGTGTGTCCAATAGTCTTTCTGGGTGGTAGGAAAGCAGGATCCCTAATCTGTCAGGGTGGAGGGAATGTGAATTCCACAGCCTATCAGAGTGGTGGAAAAGCAGTCTGTCAGGGTGGTGGGAAGGAGCATCCCACAGATTGTCAGAGTGATGGAAATGAAGTATAGACAGTTCAACAGAGTGGTGGAAAAGTTGCGACCGCAGCCTGCCAGACAAATGGGAAAGCATTGTTTTTCACTGGGGCGATAGCTTCTGTCACACAAAGCCAGAGAGCTCAGAATGCATGTAACCATCTGTTTTCTGGACCGACATCATCCAGTGGGATGAAAGGATCAGTTACTGGCCCAGAGCAGGTTCCAGAGGGATCTTGTAAGGGTGGGGTCTTATTGTCACTTTTGGCTACTGCAAGCCAGAATTTTCAGACCTGTCTGGTCATTCTGAGAGACCAATTGGGAAGAAAATCTCTGAATCCGTGAAGAAGAGGGTGCTGTGGGATCTAGGACATGTGTGTCACAAGGTAAGCTTGGGGTGAGATCTGTAAATCAATTCCCCATGTTGGGAATCTTATCATTTTCTGAAACTGAAGCCACATGCCATGTCCATTCCCTTTATGAGTCCTCAAGAGGAGATGTTTGGGTGTAACTTAGGTGCTGATTAGTGATGAGTAGTGTTGAGCGATACCACCCGATACTGAAAAATATCGGATCGGAATGGATCGGCCGATCTAAAAAAAAGTATCGGGTATCGCCGATTCCGATCCCGGAAGTCCCATTCAAGTCAATGGAACAGAAATATCGGAATTAAAAAAAAAACATTTTTTCCCTGTAGGTTAATTCTACATGAACAAAAACAACTAATAATAATGTTGAATGTATTGTGGGAGGTGTAGGAGACATAGAGCTTTAGCCCAATCAAATGGAATAGCAGTAATTTTTTGTTTTTTAAGAAGTTCGTAGTTACAAAGATATTGACTATGTTAAAGTCTTTAATATTTTGTCAGATATGTATGTTTCACTACTTCCATGCTCTTCACCTTCTTTTTTACTTCTCCCACACTTTCTCCTTCATCATCCTCAGCAGCATCTTTTTCATCAACTTCTTCTTCACCTTATTCATCTTCTTCTTCTTCACCTTCTTCCTATTTTTTTTTTTTACATTCTTCATATTCTTCTTATTCAACTATTATTCTTCTTCATATTCTACTTCTTCATCTTCTTCCTATTCTTCTTCATCATATTCTTATTTGTGTCAGGCATTCCTGCAGTTGTAATCTATAACAGTTTCAAGATTACACCTTCCGTTCAACCTGTCACAAAAGACTTACAGCAGGTTTTGTCCGCGTTCAGTTGGGCCTGCAGCAGCAGGCCTTTTCCAGGGGCACCACGAGGATGAACGGACTCACCCCCATACACTGCTTAGTCTTCTTCTGCTTATAAATTAGATAATATCATTTGCTCAGACTTTTAGTCTTTTGCTTAATGTTATTCTGCTTTTGGCTTTTATGCTTCTTGTTCTTCTGTCTCTTGTTGTTCTGCATCTTGGTGGTTGGCTTCATGTTCTTTGTCCTCTTGGTCATCTTCTTCAGGGTCATCATTTAGGTATTCTTCTGTGTGGTCTTCAGGGTCGTCGTCTTCAGGGTCATTGTCAGGGAGATCCAGAGTGAGAATCAAAAACCATTTCCACAAGCTTGAACTTGGAAAAGTAGCAGAAGGTACAAGAAGGCTGAGGAACAGCCGAGAACCTGCTGACGGTGCTGGAACCCGGATGGGTAGCAGAAGGAACAATAGCAAATGGAACTAGCGAGGACCAGCTGACGGTGCTGGAACCCGGAGGGGCAGCAGAAGTAACAAGAGCCAATGGCACAACTGTGGACCAGCTGACGGTGCTGGAACAAGGCTACTAAGCAGGAGGTACCTGTGCTACAAAGCACTACCAAGGACCACCAGACGTTGCTGGAACTCGGATACCAAGAAGGAGGCACCTAGGCCAAAGGCTCTGCCGAGAACCAGCTGACGGTGCTGGAACCTGGATGGGTAGCAGAAGGAACAATAGCAAATGGAACTAGCGAGGACCAGCTGACGGTGCTGGAACCCGGATGGGTAGCAGAAGGAACAATAGCAAATGGAACTAGCGACGACCAGCTGACGGTGCTGGAACCCGGAGGGGCAGCAGAATGAACAAGAGCCAATGGCACAACTGTGGACCAGCTGACGGTGCTGGAACACGGTTACTAAGCAGGAGGTACCTGTGCTACAAAGCACTACCAAGGACCAGCAGACGTTGCTGGAACTCGGATACCAAGAAGGAGGCACCTAGGCCAAAGGCTCTGCCGAGAACCAGCTGACGGTGCTGGAACCCGGATGGGTAGCAGAAGGAACAATAGCAAATGGAACTAGCGAGGACCAGCTGACGGTGCTGGAACCCGGAGGGACAGCAGAAGAAGCAAGAGCCAATGGCACAACTGTGGACCAGCTGACGGTGCTGGAACACGGTTACTAAGCAGGAGGTACCTGTGCTACAAAGCACTACCAAGGACCAGCAGACGTTGCTGGAACTCGGATACCAAGAAGGAGGCACCTAGGCCAAAGGCTCTGCCGAGAACCAGCTGACGGTGCTGGAACCCGGATGGGTAGCAGAAGGAACAATAGCAAATGGAACAAGCGAGGACCAGCTGATGGTGCTGGAACCCGGAGGGGCAGCAGAAGGAACGAGAGCCAATGGCACAACTGTGGACCAGCTGACGGTGCTGGAACACGGTTACTAAGCAGGAGGTACCTGTGCTACAAAGCACTACCAAGGACCAGCAGACGTTGCTGGAACTTGGATACCAAGAAGGAGGCACCTAGGCCAAAGGCACTGCCAAGATCCAGCTGACAGTGCTGGAACCCGGATGGGTAGCAGAAGGAACAATAGCAAATGGAACTAGCGAGGACCAGCTGACGGTGCTGGAACCCGGAGGGGCAGCAGAAGGAACAAGAGCCAATGGCACAACTGTGGACCAGCTGATGGTGCTGGAACACGGTTACTAAGCAGGAGGTACCTGTGCTACAAAGCACTACCAAGGACCAGCAGACATTGCTGGAACTCGGATACCAAGAAGGAGGCACCTAGGCCAAAGGCACTGCCGAGAACAAGCTGACGGTGCTGGAACCCGGATGGGTAGCAGAAGGTACCCAGGAAAAAGATAAAGTTGCAAGGCCGTGAGCTGGCCGCAGTTTCCGAAACCCACAGTCCTACAGGGGATGCTTGTCCTATTGGCACTACGGAACCAGCCTTTATTACCAGAACCCTCTGCCCACATAGGAAGCAACAAAACTGCAGGCACCATAGACTCGGCTAACCCGACCGCAAAACGACAGGACAACGTATTGGTGGCAAAGTGACGTTGACACTACCCGGAAACAGCAGGTGTGCTGGAACCAGGCTGGGCAGGAGGGAGTGCCCGTGCCAAAGACACTTCTGAGCAGCAACTGGCGATGTTGGAGCCCAGGATCAATCACGGAGCAGGCTGAGGCCTACTTGGAGCAAGTTTTACATCGGTTGTACACTACAACTGATTGTAACCGTGCTCCACTTAGGCCTCTGGCTCCACTGTCTCTAGTATTTCCCCTGGCCTCCAACCCCGCAAGTTGCTGCTCTGAAGTGACATCTGCCCAATTCACACTTGTTCCTGGGTTACAGGGGCTCAGTCACGTCAGTTGATCCCCTGATGTGTGTCCGGCAAGGTTTCCTGCTCAGTCCTCATTCACACTACTAGTAATGGGAATGTGGACAGAGCAGGAGACAATGCTGGACACACATCAGGGGATCTACTGACGTGACAGAGCCCCTGTAACCCAGGAACAAGTGTGGATTGTGCAGACGCCACTTCAGAGCAGCAACTGGCGGGGTTGGAGGCCAGGGAAAATACTAGAGACAGTAGTGCCAGAGGCCTAAGTGGACCATGGTTAAAAATCAGTAGTAGTGTGACTGTGTAGGCAGCAGGAGACTTTGCCATCCACACAGCAGGGGAGCAGCTGGCGTTACTGAACCCTACTGACACAGGAGCGAGTGTTTCTATCTGTGCAGACAGCACTTCCAAGCTACAACTGGCTGTGTTGGAGCCCAGGATCAATGCTCCGAGCAGACTGAGGCCTACTTGGAGCAAGTAGAAAATAAGATGTTGCGTGATTTTGGAGGCAGCAGGAGACTTTGCTATTCGCACAGCAGGGGAACAGCAGGCGTTACAGAACCCCACTGACACCGGAGCGAGTGTTTCTATCTGTGCGGACAGCACTTCCAAGCTACAACTGGCTGTGTTGGAGCCCAGGATCGATGCTCCGAGCAGGCTGAGGCCTACTTGGAGCAAGTAGAAAATAAGATGTTGCATGATTTTGGAGGCAGCAGGAGACTTTGCCATCCGCACAGCAGGGGAACAGCAGGCATTACTGAACCCCACTGACACCGGAGCGAGTGTTTCTATCTGTGCGGACAGCACTTCCAAGCTACAACTGGCTGTGTTGGAGCCCAGGATGAAGCATGCAGCAGGCAGAGGCCAACTTGCAGCTGGTTTTATAGAGGTTGTAGACTGCTACTGATTGTAACCTTGCTCCACTATGGCCTCCGGTTCCACTGTGTCTAGTATTTCCCCTGGCCTCCAACCACACAAGTTGCTGCTCTGAAGTGGCGTCTAGACAATCCATGCTAGTTCCTGGGTTACAGGGGCTCAGTCACATCAGTTGATCCCCTGATGTGTGTCCGGCAAGGTTTCCTGCTCAGTCCTCATTCACAGTACTAGTAATGGGAATGTGGACAGAGCAGGAGACCTTGCCGGACACACATCAGGGGATCAACTGACGTGACTGAGCCCCAGTAACTCAGGAACAAGTGTGGATTGTGCAGATGCCACTACAGAGCAGCAACTGGCGGGGTTGGAGGCCAGGGGAAAAATTAGAGACAGTGGAGCCAGAGGCCTAAGTGGAGCACGGTTAAAAAACAGTAGTAGTTTGAATGTGGATGGAGCAGGAGACATTGCCGTCTACACAGCAGGGGAACAGCTGGCGTTTCTGAACCCCACTAACACAGGAGCTAGTGTGTTGTTCTCTGGGAAGATGACACTTCTGAACACGAACTGGCATTGTTGGAGCCCAGATTGAGACATGGAGCAGGCTGAGGCCTAATGTTTTGGGCCTGTGGAGTCTGCAGGAGATATTGCCGTCTACACAGCTGGGGAACAGCTGGCGTTTCTGAACCCCACTAACACAGGAGCTAGTGTGTTGTTCTCTGGGAAGACGACACTTCTGAACACCAGCTAGCGTTGTTGGAGCCCAGGTTGAGGCATGGAGCAGGCTGAGGCCTGATGTTTTGGGCCTGTGGAGTCAGCAGGAGACATTGCCATCTACACAGCAGGGGAACAGCTGGCGTTTCTGAACCCCACTAACACAGGAGCTAGTTTGTTGTTCTCTGGGAAGACGACACTTCTGAACACCAACTGGCGTTGTTGGAGCCCAGGTTGAGACATGGAGCAGGCTGAGGCCTCATGATTTGGGCCTGTGGAGTCAGCAGGAGGCATTGCCGTCTACACAGCAGGGGAACAGCTGGCGTTTCTGAACCTCACTAACACAGGAGCTAGTGAGTTGTTCTCTAGGAAGATGGCACTTCTGAACACCAACTGGTGTTGTTGGAGCCCAGGGTGAGGCATGCAGCAGGCAGAGGCCAACTTGCAACTGGTTTTATAGAGGTTGTAGACTACTACTGATTGTAACCGTGCTCCACTTAGGCCTCTTTCTCCACTGTCTCTAGTATTTCCCCTGGCCTCCAACCCCGCCAGTTACAGCTCTGAAGTGGCGTCAGCACAATCCACATTTGTTCCTGGGGTACAGGGGCTCTGTCACGTCTGTGGAACCCCTGATGTGTGTCCGGCAAGGTCTCCTGCTCTGTCCACATTCCCACTACTAGTAATGGGAATGTGGACAGAGCAGGAGACCTGGCCGGAAACACATCAGGGGATCAACTGACGTGACTGAGCCCCAGTAACTCAGGAACAAGTGTGGTTTGTGCAGACACCACTTCAGAGCAGAAACTGGCGGGGTTGGAGGCCAGGGGAAATACTAGAGACAGTGAAGCCAGAGGCCTAAGTGGATCACGGTTAAAAATCAGTAGGAGTTTGAATGTGGATGGAGCAGGAGACTTTGCCGTCCACACAGCAGGGGAGCAGCTGGCGTTACTGAACCCCACTAACACAGGATCTAGTGTGTTTTTCTCTGTGAAGACGGCACTTCTGAACACCAACTGGCGTTGTTGGAGCCCAGGTTGAGGCATGGAGCAGGCTGAGGCCTGATATTGTTGGCATGTGGAGGCAGCAGGAGACTTCGCCGTCTACACAGCAGGGGAACAGCTGGCATTACTGAACCCCACTAACACAGGAGCTAGTGTGTTTTTCTCTGTGAAGACGGCACTTCTGAACACCAACTAGCGGGGTTGGAGCCCAGGTTGAGGCATGGAGCAGGCTGAGGCCTGATGTTTTTGGCATGTGGATGGAGCTGGAGACTTTGCCGTCTATACAGCAGGGGAACAGCTAGCGTTACTGAACCCCACTAACACAGGAGCTAGTGTGTTTTTCTCTGTGAAGATGGCGCTTCTGAACACCAACTAGCATTGTTGGAGCCCAGGTGGAGGCATGGAGCAGGCTGAGGCCTGATGTTGTTGGCATGTGGAGGCAGCAGGAGATTTTGCCGTCTACACAGCAGGGGAACAGCTGGCATTATTGAACCCCACTAACACAGGAGCTAGTGTGTTTTTCTCTGTGAAGACGGCACCTCTGAACACCAACTAGCGTTGTTGGAGCTCAGGTTGAAGCATGGAGCAGGCTGAGGCCTGATGTTGTTGGTATGTGGAGGCAGCAGGAGTCTTTGCCGTCTACATAGGAGGGGAACAGCTGGCATTACTGAACCCCACTAACACAGGAGCTAGTGTGTTTTTCTCTGTGAAGACAGCACTTCTGAACACCAACTGGCGTTGTTGGAGCCCAGGATGAGGCATGCAGCATGCAGAGGCCAACTTGCAGCTGGTTTTATAGAGGTTGTAAACTACTACTGATTGTAACCGTGCTACACTTAGGCCTCTGGCTCCACTGTCTCTAGTATTTCCCCTGGCCTCCAACCCCGCCAGTTACAGCTCTGAAGTGGCATCAGCACAATCCACACTTGTTCCTGGGTTACAGGGGCTCTGTCACATCAGTGGATCCCCTGATGTGTGTCCGGCAAGGTCTCCTGCTCTGTCCACATTCCCACTACTAGTAATGAGAATGTGGACAGAGCTGGAGACCTTGCCGGACACACATCAGGGAATCAACCGACGTGACTGAGCCCAAGCAACACAGGAACAAGTATGGATTGAGCAGACGCCACTTCAGAGCAGCAACTGGCGGGGTTGGAGGCCAGGGGAAATACTAGAGACAGTGAAGCCAGAGGCCTAAGTGGAGCACGGTTAAAAATCAGTAGGAGTTTGAATGTGGATGGAGCAGGAGACTTTGCCGTCCACACAGCAGGGGAGCAGCTAGTGTTACTGAACCCCACTAACACAGGAGCTAGTGTGTTTTTCTCTGTGCAGACGACACATCTGAGTGACAACTGACTGTGTTGAAGCCCAGGGATTATAGTTCAAGTGGTAGAAACATGAACACAACAGGAGACCTGGATACAGTTGCCAACCAATTATTTAGTCGGGAAGAGGACTGGCAAATTCTGGAGAGATCCAGGCATTGTCCATTTTCAGAAAAGTAAGCCAGTCGACGTTATCGGAAGATAGTCGCGTGCGACGGTCTGTTAGTACACCACCTGCAGCACTAAAGACGCGTTCCAATAATACACTGGCAGCAGGGCAAGCCAGCACCTCCAATGCATGCTGGCTAAACTCTGGCCGTGTATCCAGCTTAGAGACCCAAAACTTGAAGGGGGAAGAGCCATCTGGGAGTACACTGACAGGGCAAGACATGTAGTCTGTCACAATCTGACGGAAACGTTGCCTCCTGCTGACTGGAGCCGTCTGTGATGGTGTAGACAATTGTGGCGGACACACAAAACTTTGCCACATTTGGGCCATAGTGGTCTTGCCTTGTGCTGAGGCACTGCCTCTGCTCACTCTTTGTGCCGAATTTCCTCCACTGCCTCGATGCACAGAGCTGCTTTGTAAAGCACTAGCAACACTGCTGTCGGGTGGAATGGAAAACATGATGGACTGCACCAGTGTGTCTTGGTACTCCCGCAGTTTGCGCTCCCGGTTCAACGTTGGTATGAGGCTTTGTAAGTTGTCCCGGTAGCGAGGATCTAGGAGGGTGTACACCCAATAATCAGCCGTGTAGAGAATGTGGGCGATGTGGCTGTCGTTTCTCAGGCACTGCAGCATGAAATCAACCATGTGCTGCAGAATCCCAACTGCCAAAGAACCGCTGTGCCCTGCTTGAGGCGTGATCTCTGCCTGCTCTGCATCACCCCACCCTCGCTGTACATGCTGACTAGAGCTATGTGTACCTCCCTCCTCTGGAGACATGTCTTCCTCCTCCATCGACTCCTCCTCATCCTCCTCACAAAGTGTCCCCTGCCTAGGCCTTTGTGAGGAACCACGTAGCGCAGACTGTTCAGAAGCAGATGACATTTGGGACTCCTCATCCTCCACCTCTTCAAAAACCTCATCCCTTAGTGCTTGCAGTGTTTTATGAAGCAGGCAGATAAGGGGGACAGTCATGCTGACTAGTGCATCATCTGCGCTTGCCATCCGCATGGAATCATCGAAGGCACGCAAAACGAGGCAGATGTCCTTCATAGAGGCCCACTCAGTGGTGCTGAAGTGTGACCGGAGCACAGTGCGACTTGTTTGCGCCTGATGCAGCTGGTACTCCATGACTGCTGCCTGCTGCTCACACAAACGTGCCAACATATGTAACGTTGACTTCCACCTGGTGGGTAGGTCACATATGATGCGATGTTCCGGAAGGCGTAATCGGCGCTGCAGAGCAGCAAGGCGTGATCTTGCCGTGCTGGAACGTCGCAAGGGAGCGCACTCTATGCAGACCTTGTGCAGCAGTGCATAAAGATCCGGATAGTCCCTCAGAAAGCTCTGCACGACCAAGTTCAGCACCTGTGCCAGACATGGGATGTGAGTGAGGTTTCCTAGGCCAAGAGTTGCCACCAGATTTCGGCCATTGTCACACACTAACAAGCCCGGCTGGTGATTCGCTGGCACAAACCACACGTCGCTCTCCTGCTTGATGGCATTCCAGAGCTCCTGTGCTGTGTGGCTTCGATTCCCCAAAGAAATTAATTTGAGTACGGCCTGTTGACGTTTGGCCACGACTGTGCTCATATCGGTTGTAACAGGCTCCTGCTGCGCTGTTTCTGAGGAACTTGAGTAGGAGGAGGAGAGTATGTGTGCAGACTGGATTCCTGCAATCCGTGGAGTTGGCAGAACACGTACAGCGCCACTCTCCAGATCTGTACCAGGCTCCACAACATTGACCCAATTGGCAGTGAGGGAAAGGTATCGTCCCTGTCCATGGATACTGGTCCATGCATCGGTGGTCAGGTAGACCTTGCTACTAACGGCGTTTAGTAGCTCATGTTTTATTTTTCCCTCCACATGTTTCTGCAGGGCAGGGATGGCTCGCCTGCTGAAATAAAAGCGGCTGGGCATGGTGTATTGTGGGACTGCTAATGTCATTAAGTCCCGGAAGGTGTCAGTCTCCACCAGCCTCAATGAGAGCATTTCAAGTGCCAGTAGTTTGGCAAAGCCAGCATTCAGAGCCTGTGCTCGGGGATGGTTTGCCGAGCATGGCCGCCTTTTATCCCATGCCTGTGCTACTGATGGCTGTCGAGTAGACTGGGAGTGTGAAGATGACTGGGAACGTGGTGCTGTGGGTGGAATGTCACAGGGTCTCCGGACAACAGTGCCAGAGGTTCTTCCTTGGCGATCCTGTGAGGAAGCCGAACCAGCTGTGTGTGAGCTGGAGGAAGAGGCCCCAACACGAGCTGAAGAGGTGGTAGGTGGTGCTGTACGTTGGCCTACGTCTTCAGTGTGTCTGTGTAACTTCACCTCGTGCTTGGTCCGCACATGTTTCCACATATTAGTGGTATTGAGGTTGCTGACATTTTTCCCTCTTTTGACTCTCTGATGACACAGCTTGCATTTGACAAAGCAAATGTCATCTGCAACTGTGTCAAAAAAGGACCACGCACTGCAAGTCTTGGGAGCGCCCGTTTTGCCTTTTGAAAGAGGAATGCTCCTAACGGGTGCCTAAGTGGAGGCTATAGGCAACCAAGTCTGCCTCCTCCCTCTCCCTCCTGTTTTGGCCGTTCGGGGAATCTCTTCCTCAGAGTTGCTCCCACTAGAGTTGAGCGACTTTTGGTTTTTTAGGGTCGAATTTCGTTTCGTGAAACCCGACTTTTCCAAATGTCGGGTCGAGCAAGATCGTCCGATTATAAAGAAAAGTCGGGGTCGTCCCGAAACACGAAACCCAATGTAAGTCAATGGGGAATAAAAGTCGGCAGTGAGAGGAGGACAGGAAACACACCTACAGTGCCCATTTGAATGCCAAAAGCATCAATTCTTCTTACTTAAGCTTGTCAACCTTAATTAACTTCATAATACAAGTTACGCACTGAAAAATGGGGGTTATTTGGCTAAAGTTGTGGGGGGGGAGGGCTGGCTGCAGGTTTTCATGTGCCCTGGGCGAAAGAGCGCCCCTTTAACACATACCACAACTCATCATGCTCCGATACGGCAGAGAAATAGCGGTATAGTACAATGAAAAATACCTCACTTTTTACATCTCATGACGAGGCCCATCTATTTCTCCATACAGAATCATTGGTCCCATATAATGTTTGAAACAGTATATGATGAGCTCCACATAATGCTACAGTATATGTTGGTCCCCATGGATGAAGCTCCACTGTCTTATGGGCCCAAATAATGCTCCAAACATAATGGGCCCCATTTCTAATGCTCTAGTGTATAATGGGCCCTGTAAATGCTGCTCCAGTGTCTGATGTCCACCTTTGGAATGTTCCAGTGTATGGTGGGCCCCATCTATCATTCTCCAGAGTATAGTGCTCCCCAAAAATTGCTGTCCCAACATTGAAAACAATCAAATAAGTCTCCTCGCTAGGGAATCCCTGTACTAGTCTAGACTCCTCGTCGTCCCCATCTTCCATCTCACTGTACAGTATTTCAACTTTGCAAGTGCTGTGATCCTGGGCAAGCAGGGGGGGCCCACTCGTTGGCGACGGCACTTTCACAGGGCCCCTGATAGTACGGTGGTGTGTCTGATGGCGGGTGGGCCGAACCTGCACTTTCATCTGCAGCTTCCTCTTTGTCACCGTGTAAGATGGAACTGTATATGGGAAGGGTAACCTGAGTTTCATCAGGGTCAGATTCAGGCCGGGTAGCGTGCGAGGGGAATGTAGTGGTCTGGGTCAATGTACCAGCAGATTCATCGAGCAGTGGCTGGGCATCAGTGCACTTGTGTCGCCCCCAGGAGTACGGTCGCCACAGTGGCATTACCTTCTTCCTAGGGAGTGTGATGTCATGCTTGGGAGCAACGAAGGATCTCTCTAGCAGGTTAACTGATTGGGCGGCGTTATTCCCACGAGTCATGACCCTCCAAACAGCGTTCATGAAGGCAAAGTGTTTGTTTTACGTGGGCAGTATGGTTGCAAAGCTGAACCTTAAAGGAATGTCCAGAAGGGCACCACCAGGAGTGGAGCCTATGGTTAAATTCGACTCCACCTGGGAAACCTCAACCATGCCAGCTACAGAACAGATGCACACATTGCAAGCTTAATTCCATTAACGAACGAGACTCCGACATGCCCCGCGGTCCGAGTCCGGCTTACTAGAGGGACACGTGAGGCTCTGGCACATGAGATTGGCCAATAACTGGTGTGTCCGTGGCTGCATGTGCGCTACACTGAAAAGGCCAGCGTTTGTCGCTTACAGGTGCAGATAACCCGCTGAACAACGTTAGTGATGGGGATCACTGATTACAATTATTACCCGCGAACAATGATTACCCAGTAAGTGCAGGTCAACCGCAGTTCCGGAATTAGGCCTAATCGTCATTCCTGAAAAAATGAAAAACTTACGTGTGCAAACCACAGGTGCTGTAGCTTGCTTAAAAGCTTGCAAGCCATTCTCACGCCCAGTATGGATTACACGTGATTGCACAAAGGTGAGAAAGGGTACCGTATCCCCAGATAACATGTATGGATAGCGTACACATTCAAAATATATGTCTATACAGCAGGAGGCAGGCTCAGACGGTGTTAGGCCCAGTATGGATTGCACGTGATTGCACAAAGGTTAGAAAGGGTACCGTATCCCCGGATAACATGTATGGATAGCGTACACATTCAAAATATATGTCTATACAGCAGGAGGCAGGCTCAGACGGTGTTAGGCCCAGTATGGATTGCACGTGATTGCACAAAGGTTAGAAAGGGTACCGTATCCCCAGATAACATGTATGGATAGCGTAAACATTCAAAATATATGTCTATACATCAGGAGGCAGGCTCAGACGGTGTTAGGCCCAGTATGGATTGCACGTGATTGCACAAAGGTTAGAAAGGGTACCGTATCCCCGGATAACATGTATGGATAGCGTACACATTCAAAATATATGTCTATACATCAGGAGGCAGGCTCAGACGGTGTTAGGCCCAGTATGGATTGCACGTGATTGCACAAAGGTTAGAAATGGTACCGTATCCCCAGATAACATGTATGGATAGCGTACACATTCAAAATATATGTCTATACATCAGGAGGCAGGGTCAGACGGTGTGAGGCCCAGTATGGATTGCACGTGATTGCACAAAGGTTAGAAAGGGTACCGTATCCCCGGATAACATGTATGGATAGCGTACACATTCAAAATATATGTCTATACATCAGGAGGCAGGCTCAGACGGTGTTAGGCCCAGTATGGATTGCATGTGATTGCACAAAGGTTAGAAATGGTACCGTATCCCCAGATAACATGTATGGATAGCGTACACATTCAAAATATATGTCTATACATCAGGAGGCAGGCTCAGACGGTGTGAGGCCCAGTATGGATTGCACGTGATTGCACAAAGGTTAGAAAGGGTACCGTATCCCCGGATAACATGTATGGATAGCGTACACATTCAAAATATATGTCTATACATCAGGAGGCAGGCTCAGACGGTGTCAGGCATAGTATGGATTGCACGTGATTGCACAAAGGTTAGAAAGGGTACCGTTTCCCCGAATAACATGTATGGATAGCGTACACATTCAAAATATATGTCTATACATCAGGAGGCAGGCTCAGATGGTGTCAGACCCAGTAAGGATTGCACGTGATTGCACAAAGGTTAGAAAGGGTACCGTATCCCCGGACAACATGTATGGATAGCGTACACGTTCAAAATATATGTCTCAGGAGGCAGGCTCAGACGGTGTTAGGCCCAGTATGGATTGCAGGTGATTGCACAAAGGTTAGAAAGGGTACCGTATCCCCAGATAACATGTATGGATAGCGTACACATTCAAAATATATGTCTATACATCAGGAGGCAGGCTCAGACGGTGTCAGGCCCTGTATGGATTGCACATGATTGCACAAAGGTTAGAAAGGGTACCGTATCCCCAGATAACATGTATGGATAGCGTACACATTCAAAATATATGTCTATACATCAGGAGGCAGGCTCAGACGGTGTCAGGCCCAGTATGGATTGCACGTGATTGCACAAAGGTTAGAAAGGGTACCGTATCCCTGGATAACATATATGGATAGCGTACACATTCAAAATATATGTCTCAGGAGGCAGGCTCAGATGGTGTTAGGCTCAGTATGGACTGCACGTGATTGCACAAAGGTTAGAAAGGGTACCGTATCCCCAGATAACATGTATGGATAGCGTACACATTTAAAATATATGTCTATACATCAGGAGGCAGGCTCAGACGGTGTTAGACCCAGTATGGATTGCACGTGATTGCACAAAGGTTAGAAAGGGTACCGTATCCCTGGATAACATGTATGGATAGTGTACACATTCAAAATATATGTCTATACATCAGGAGGCAGGCTCAGATGGTGTCAGGCACAGTATGGATTTGACGGCCCAGATTACACAGGGGAGGAGCAGGGAGAGGTAAAGATTGCAAATGCTGGGGCCCTGCCCAAGCAAGGGGGGCCCACTCGTGGGCGTCGGTACTGGCACTGGGCCCCTCATAGTACAGCGGTGTGTCTGACGGCGGGTGTGCACCACCACCGTCAGAGACACTTGATTGCACTATGAGGGACCCTGTGCCAGTGCCCGCGCCCAAGAGTCGGCCTACCCACCTGTCCAGGGCAACGGCACTCGCACGTTGTTGTGTGCTAGGTGGTGACCCCGGCCATGGGGGGGGAGGCAGCACAGTTAGGGAGCTTTAGAAAGTGGCATATGTTGATGTTGGACATTCCGCTGATGCAAAAGGCGAAATAGGTGAAGTCCCAGGAAGAGGTGGACCAAAGCAAGCCATTTTTCTGTCACCCTATGTGTCATCAGGGGAAGGTGGGACAAAATCCTTGGAAACCCATGCATGGTTCATTTTAATGAAGGTTAGATCATCCACATTTTGGGTTGACAAACGGGTCCTTTTTTCTGTCAGGATTGATTCAGCTGCACTGAAGACTCTTTCCGATAGCACACTTGCAGCTGGGCAAGCGAGCTCCTGCAAGGCATATTGGGCCAATTCAGGCCAGGTGTCCAGTTTAGCGGCCCAATAGTCAAAGGGGAATGACCTGTGTGGGAGAACATCGATATGGGAGGAAAAGTAGTTTGTAACCATAGTTGACAACTGCTGTCTCCTGTCACTTTCCATCGATGCAGTATTACCAGTTGTGTGAGCGGTATTTGAAAAATCAGTCCACAACATTGTCATGAAACCCCTGTCTCCAACACCACTTGTGTTGTGTGCACCACGAACACCTCTGCCAAGCTGCCCCCGGCCCGTACGGCTCGTGTGAGAACCATCACCGCTGCTGTGTGCTGGGAATGCCTCAAGCAACCGATTTACCAGAGTTGCTTGTTTATTAGCCAATATTAGGTCAAGGTTCTCCTGTGGCTTGATGTTTTGTAATTTGCCTTTATAGCGTGGATCCAGGATGCTGGCCAACCAGTAGTCGTCATCGTTCATCATTTTGGCAATGCGGGGGTCCCTTTTTAGGATCTGCAAGGCATAATCTGACATGTGGGCCAATGTTCCCGGTGTCAATGATGCACTGAGAGTGCTGGGTGGAGGAGCACTTTCTGGCAAATCCACATTCCTCCAGTCATGCACAAACCCTGTACCAGACCTTGCCACACCAACATTTTCACTTGCCCCACGAGATGCATCCTCCTCCCCTAAGTAATCATCCCCATCATCATCCTCCTCCTCCTCTTCTTCCTCCACCTCGTCCAGGAGAGGTCCCTGAGCAGACAATGGCTGAATGTCATCAAGGATTCCCTCCTCCTCTTCCTCCTCATCAAAATTGGCTGCAGACGCCTGCTCATTAAGGTGCGTCAAAGTTTGCATGAGCAGACGCATAAGTGGGATGCTCATGCTTAGGATGGCGTCATCTGCGCTTACCAGCCGTGTGCATTCCTCAAAACACTGAAGGACTTTACAGAGGTCTTTCAGCTTCGACCACTGCACACCTGTCAACTCCATGTCTGCTCTCAAAGTGCCTGGCCGTGTATCCTCCCACAAATGCATTATGGCCTGCCTCTGCTCGCACAGCCGCTCCACCATGTGCAGGGTGGAGTTCCACCTTGTTGCAATGTCGATAATGAGGCGGTGGTTGGGAAGGTGGAGCAATCGCTGCAGCTTCTGCATACGAACGGAGTGTACAGGCGACCGGCGGATGTGCGCGCACAGTCTTCGCACCTTCTGGAGCAGGGCTGTTAACTCCGGATAATTTTTGAGGAAGCACTGCACCACCAGGTTCAAGGTGTGAGCCAAGCAAGGTATGTGGCTGAGTTTTGAAAGGGCTTTGGCTGCCACAAAATTACGGCCGTTATCACTAACTACCTTGCCTGCCTCAAGATGTACACTGCCCAGCCAGTTTGTCGCTTCAAGTACTCGGCCAGCACCTCGGCGGTGTGTCTGTTGCCCAAACACATCATCTGCAACACAGCCTGCTGACGCTTTCCACTAGCTGCTCGATAGGGGGACACACCGTGTGCAACAGTGGCAGCTGCAGATGGAGTGCTCGTACGACTGCGCTCTGTGGACGAGCTTTCGCTTCTGGAGGAGGAGGAGGAGGAGGAGGGTCGAACGCCTACAGCCAACTGTTTCCTATACCGTGGGCTAGGCAGCACTGTCCCACCACCGCTGTCCCCTGTGGACCCTGCATCCACCACATTAACCCAGTGCGCAGTGATGGACACGTAACGGCCCTGGCCATGCCGACTGGACCATGCATCAGTTGTGAGGTGCACCTTTCCTCTCACTGACTGCTTGAGTGCATGGACAATGCGGTCTTTCACATGATGGTGGAGGGCTGGGATGGCTTTGCGAGAGAAGAAGTGGCGACTGGGTAGGTCATAGCGTGGTACTGCATAGGCCATGAGTTCGCGGAAAGCTGTGCTTTCCACCAACCGAAAGGGCATCATCTCAAACGAGATTAGTTTGGCAATGTGGGCGTTCAAACCCAGTGTACGCGGATGAGAGACTGAGTACTTTCTTGACCTACTCATAGTGTCTGGGAGGGTGAGCTGGACTTGAGAGCTGCATATGGTGGAAGTAGCGGTGGACAGGGCGGACTGAGAGAGGGTTGATGATGGTGATGGAGTTGGTGTTCTTTCTGATGGCCTAGAATCAGTCTTTCGTTGATATAACAGTGGGATTCCCTGACTGCTGTGGCCTTGCAACGACACCTCAACATTTGCTGCTGTGCTAACCGGTGGGCTTACAGTGGGGGAAACAATGTAGCGTTGCTGACTACCTTCGTTGTGATCAGTTGCACATGTGGCACTTGAGGTTTGGTGTTGTGTCCACGCTTGCAAGTGCATGCTGGTTAAATGTCTAAGCATGCAACTGGTATTCAAATTTTTCAGATTTTTCCCTCGGCTAAAGGTCTTTGCGCACTTCTTACAGATAACCTTGGCCTGATCATGAGGATTTTGTTCAAAAAAGTGCCACACTGCACTCTTCCTACTTTGGCAGACATTTTGCGGCCTAGCACGCTGTGATCTTTTGACCCTCTGGACAAGCTGTCCAGCAACTCTTTTGATGTTTGGAACCTGTCTTTGGAGTGCTACGGGCCTGCCAGATAGCAGCTGTTGCGATGTCGATGTCTGCTGTGGATGGTCCTCATCTGAGCTATTGGAAGCAGCACCCTCTTCCCCCAATGGATGCCAATCTGGGTCAACAACTGGGTCATCCATCACCTCCTCTTCTATGTCATGTGCACCTTCCTCTGTGTCACCGTGTATGGTGGTATAGTGTGCGGGAAGGGGCACCTGAGTCTCATCAGGGTCAGAATCTGGCTCTGTACACTGCGAGGACAATGTAGTGCTCTGAGTGAATGTACCAGCAGAATCATCCATCAGCGGCTGTGCATCAGTGCACTCCATGTCAGATTCATCTTGGCCTGGGTAATTCACCATTTGACTTGATAATCCAGGCATGGTATGTGAAAACAGCTCCATGGAGTAATAATCAGTAGTATGGCCTGCGTCATCCTTCAATCTTGGTTGGGGTGAAGGACACAAGGAAAGGTGTGGTTCATGAACATGAGCCTCCAATGACGACTCAGTGCTTTTACTTTTTACAACTGAAGAAGAGGAGGCGATAGAGCTGGAGGCTGAGTCAGCAATGTAAGACAAAACTTTTTCCTGATGCTCTGGCTTTAAAAGCGGTTTGCCAACTCCTAGAAAACTAAGCGTTCGAGGCCTTATGTAGCCAGACGATGACGCAGGCTCAAAACCTAATGCATTCGGTCCTATTTTGCTCTTGCCACTACCATCAGATCCACCACCAACATCATCATTACCAGCTGCCAACCCCCGCCCAATTCCACGGCCTCTTCCACCAGCCTTCCTCATTTTTGGTAGAAATGTAGACAAGATCCAACAAACTATATAGTAATGTAAAACAAGGTACAATGTGTCTATAGGACAGGGGAGATTTTGAATTTCTGCAGACACTTGTGGATAGTTTTGGATTATGTGAGGCCCACTGATATCTGAGCGCTATGTGACAGGCTCGATGGCACAGCTGTGACCAAAGTGACTAGAGGATAAGGGAGATTTTGAATCTCTGCACACACTTTTAGACACTGGACACTTTTGGATTGTGTGAGGCCCAATGAATATCTGAGCGCTATGTGATAGGCTCGATGGCACAGCTGTGACCAAAGTGACTAGAGGATAAGGGAGATTTTGAATCTCTGCACACACTTTTGGACACTGGACACTTTTGGATTGTGTGAGGCCCACTGATATCTGAGCGCTATGTGACAGGCTCGATGGCACAGCTGTGACCAAAGTGACTAGAGGATAAGGGAGATTTTGAATCTCTGCACACACTTTTGGACACTGGACACTTTTGGATTGTGTGAGGCCCAATGAATATCTGAGCGCTATGTGACAGGCTCGATGGCACAGCTGTGAACAAAGTGACTAGAGGATAAGGGAGATTTTGAATTTCTGCAGACACTTTTGGACACTGGACACTTTTGGATTGTGTGAGGCCCAATGAATATCTGAGCGCTATGTGACAGGCTCGATAGCACAGCTGTGACCAAAGTGACTAGATGATAAGGGAGATTTTGAATCTCTGCACACACTTTTGGACACTGGACACTTTTGGATTGTGTGAGGCCCACTGATATCTGAGCGCTATGTCACAGGCTCGATGGCACAGCTGTGACCAAAGTGACTAGAGGATAAGGGAGATTTTGAATCTCTGCACACACTTTTGGACACTGGACACTTTTGGATTGTGTGAGGCCCAATGAATATCTGAGCGCTATGTGACAGGCTCGATGGCACAGCTGTGACCAAAGTGACTAGAGGATAAGGGAGATTTTGAATCTCTGCACACACTTTTGGACACTGGACACTTTTGGATTGTGTGAGGCCCACTGATATCTGAGCGCTATGTGACAGGCTCGATGGCACAGCTGTGACCAAAGTGACTAGAGGATAAGGGAGATTTTGAATCTCTGCACACACTTTTGGACACTGGACACTTTTGGATTGTGTGAGGCCCAATGAATATCTGAGCGCTATGTGACAGGCTCGATGGCACAGCTGTGAACAAAGTGACTAGAGGATAAGGGAGATTTTGAATTTCTGCAGACACTTTTGGACACTGGACACTTTTGGATTGTGTGAGGCCCAATGAATATCTGAGCGCTATGTGACAGGCTCGATGGCACAGCTGTGACCAAAGTGACTAGAGGATAAGGGAGATTTTGAATCTCTGCACACACTTTTGGACACTGGACACTTTTGGATTGTGTGAGGCCCACTGATATCTGAGCGCTATGTCACAGGCTCGATGGCACAGCTGTGACCAAAGTGACTAGAGGATAAGGGAGATTTTGAATCTCTGCACACACTTTTGGACACTGGACACTTTTGGATTGTGTGAGGCCCAATGAATATCTGAGCGCTATGTGACAGGCTCGATGGCACAGCTGTGACCAAAGTGACTAGAGGATAAGGGAGATTTTGAATCTCTGCACACACTTTTGGACACTGGACACTTTTGGATTGTGTGAGGCCCACTGATATCTGAGCGCTATGTCACAGGCTCGATGGCACAGCTGAGACCAAAGTGACTAGAGGATAAGTGAGATTTTGAATCTCTGCACACACTTTTGGACACTGATCATTTTTGGATTGTCTGAGGCCCAATGAATATCTGAGCGCTATGTGACAGGCTCGATGGCACAGCTGTGACCAAAGTGACTAGAGGATAAGGAAGATTTTGAATCTCTGCACACACTTTTGGACACTGGACACTTTTGGATTGTGTGAGGCCCACTGATATCTGAGCGATATGTGACAGGCTCGATGGCACAGCTGTGACCAAAGTGACTAGAGGATAAGTGAGATTTTGAATCTCTGCACACACTTTTAGACAATGGACACTTTTGGATTGTGTGAGGCCCAATGAATATCTGAGCGCTATGTGACAGGCTCGATGGCACAGCTGTGACCAAAGTGACTAGAGGATAAGGGAGATTTTGAATCTCTGCACACACTTTTGGACACTGGACACTTTTGGATTGTGTGAGGCCCAATGAATATCTGAGCGCTATGTGACAGGCTCGATGGCACAGCTGTGACCAAAGTGACTAGAGGATAAGGGAGATTTTGAATCTCTGCACACACTTTTGGACACTGGACACTTTTGGATTGTGTGAGGCCCACTGATATCTGCGCGCTATGTCACAGGCTCGATGGCACAGCTGTGACCAAAGTGACTAGAGGATAAGGGAGATTTTGAATCTCTGCACACACTTTTGGACACTGGACAATTTTGGATTGTGTGAGGCCCAATGAATATCTGAGCGCTTTGTGACAGGCTCGATGGCACAGCTGTGACCAAAGTGACTAGAGGATAAGGGAGATTTTGAATTTCTGCAGACACTTTTGGACACTGGACACTTTTGGATTGTGTGAGGCCCAATGATTATCTGAGCGCTATGTGACAGGCTCGATGGCACAGCTGTGACCAAAGTGACTAGAGGATAAGGGAGATTTTGAATCTCTGCACACACTTTTGGACACTGGACACTTTTGGATTGTGTGAGGCCCAATGAATATCTGAGCGCTATGTGACAGGCTCGATGGCACAGCTGTGACCAAAGTGACTAGAGGATAAGGGAGATTTTGAATCTCTGCACACACTTTTGGACACTGGACAATTTTGGATTGTGTGAGGCCCAATGAATATCTGAGCGCTTTGTGACAGGCTCGATGGCACAGCTGTGACCAAAGTGACTAGAGGATAAGGGAGATTTTGAATTTCTGCAGACACTTTTGGACACTGGACACTTTTGCATTGTGTGAGGCCCAATGAATATCTGAGCGCTATGTGACAGGCTCGATGGCACAGCTGTGACCAAAGTGACTAGAGGATTAGGGAGATTTTGAATCTCTGCACACACTTTTGGACACTGGACACTTTTGGATTGTGTGAGGCCCAATGAACATCTGAGCGCTATGTGACAGGCTCGATGGCACAGCTGTGACCAAAGTGACTAGAGGATAAGGGAGATTTTGAATCTCTGCACACACTTTTGGACACTGGACACTTTTGGATTGTGTGAGGCCCACTGATATCTGAGCGCTATGTCACAGGCTCGATGGCACAGCTGTGACCAAAGTGACTAGAGGATAAGGGGGATTTTGAATCTCTGCACACACTTTTGGACACTGGACACTTTTGGATTGTGTGAGGCCCAATGAATATCTGAGCGCTATGTGACAGGCTCGATGGCACAGCTGTGACCAAAGTGACTAGAGGATAAGGGAGATTTTGAATCTCTGCACACACTTTTGGACACTGGAAACTTTTGGATTGTGTGAGGCCCACTGATATCTGAGCGCTATGTCACAGGCTCGATGGCACAGCTGTGACCAAAGTGACTAGAGGATAAGGGGGATTTTGAATCTCTGCACACACTTTTGGACACTGGACACTTTTGGATTGTGTGAGGCCCAATGAATATCTGAGCGCTATGTGACAGTCTCGATGGCACAGCTGTGACCAAAGTGACTAGAGGATAAGGGAGATTTTGAATCTCTGCACACACTTTTGGACACTGGACACTTTTGGATTGTGTGAGGCCCACTGATATCTGAGCGCTATGTCACAGGCTCGATGGCACAGCTGAGACCAAAGTGACTAGAGGATAAGGGAGATTTTGAATCTCTGCACACACTTTTGGACACTTGACACTTTTGGATTGTGTGAGGCCCAATGAATATCTGAGCGCTATGTGACAGGCTCGATGGCACAGCTGTGACCAAAGTGACTAGAGGATAAGGGAGATTTTGAATCTCTGCACACACTTTTGGACACTGGACACTTTTGGATTGTGTGAGGCCCACTGATATCTGAGCGATATGTGACAGGCTCGATGGCACAGCTGTGACGAAAGTGACTAGAGGATAAGGGAGATTTTGAATCTCTGCACACACTTTTGGACACTGGACACTTTTGGATTGTGTGAGGCCCAATGAATATCTGAGCGCTATGTGACAGGCTCGATGGCACAGCTGTGACCAAAGTGACTAGAGGATAAGGGAGATTTTGAATCTCTGCACACACTTTTGGACACTGGACACTTTTGGATTGTGTGAGGCCCACTGATATCTGAGCGCTATGTGACAGGCTCGATGGCACAGCTGTGACCAAAGTGACTAGAGGATAAGGGAGATTTTGAATCTCTGCACACAATTTTGGACACTGGACACTTTTGGATTGTGTGAGGCCCAATGAATATCTGAGCGCTATGTGACAGGCTCGATGGCACAGCTGTGAACAAAGTGACTAGAGGATAAGGGAGATTTTGAATTTCTGCAGACACTTTTGGACACTGGACACTTTTGGATTGTGTGAGGCCCAATGAATATCTGAGCGCTATGTGACAGGCTCGATGGCACAGCTGTGACCAAAGTGACTAGAGGATAAGGGAGATTTTGAATCTCTGCACACACTTTTGGACACTGGACACTTTTGGATTGTGTGAGGCCCACTGATATCTGAGCGCTATGTCACAGGCTCGATGGCACAGCTGTGACCAAAGTGACTAGAGGATAAGGGAGATTTTGAATCTCTGCACACACTTTTGGACACTGGACACTTTTGGATTGTGTGAGGCCCAATGAATATCTGAGCGCTATGTGACAGGCTCGATGGCACAGCTGTGACCAAAGTGACTAGAGGATAAGGGAGATTTTGAATCTCTGCACACACTTTTGGACACTGGACACTTTTGGATTGTGTGAGGCCCACTGATATCTGAGCGCTATGTCACAGGCTCGATGGCACAGCTGAGACCAAAGTGACTAGAGGATAAGTGAGATTTTGAATCTCTGCACACACTTTTGGACACTGATCATTTTTGGATTGTCTGAGGCCCAATGAATATCTGAGCGCTATGTGACAGGCTCGATGGCACAGCTGTGACCAAAGTGACTAGAGGATAAGGAAGATTTTGAATCTCTGCACACACTTTTGGACACTGGACACTTTTGGATTGTGTGAGGCCCACTGATATCTGAGCGATATGTGACAGGCTCGATGGCACAGCTGTGACCAAAGTGACTAGAGGATAAGTGAGATTTTGAATCTCTGCACACACTTTTAGACAATGGACACTTTTGGATTGTGTGAGGCCCAATGAATATCTGAGCGCTATGTGACAGGCTCGATGGCACAGCTGTGACCAAAGTGACTAGAGGATAAGGGAGATTTTGAATCTCTGCACACACTTTTGGACACTGGACACTTTTGGATTGTGTGAGGCCCAATGAATATCTGAGCGCTATGTGACAGGCTCGATGGCACAGCTGTGACCAAAGTGACTAGAGGATAAGGGAGATTTTGAATCTCTGCACACACTTTTGGACACTGGACACTTTTGGATTGTGTGAGGCCCACTGATATCTGCGCGCTATGTCACAGGCTCGATGGCACAGCTGTGACCAAAGTGACTAGAGGATAAGGGAGATTTTGAATCTCTGCACACACTTTTGGACACTGGACAATTTTGGATTGTGTGAGGCCCAATGAATATCTGAGCGCTTTGTGACAGGCTCGATGGCACAGCTGTGACCAAAGTGACTAGAGGATAAGGGAGATTTTGAATTTCTGCAGACACTTTTGGACACTGGACACTTTTGGATTGTGTGAGGCCCAATGATTATCTGAGCGCTATGTGACAGGCTCGATGGCACAGCTGTGACCAAAGTGACTAGAGGATAAGGGAGATTTTGAATCTCTGCACACACTTTTGGACACTGGACACTTTTGGATTGTGTGAGGCCCAATGAATATCTGAGCGCTATGTGACAGGCTCGATGGCACAGCTGTGACCAAAGTGACTAGAGGATAAGGGAGATTTTGAATCTCTGCACACACTTTTGGACACTGGACAATTTTGGATTGTGTGAGGCCCAATGAATATCTGAGCGCTTTGTGACAGGCTCGATGGCACAGCTGTGACCAAAGTGACTAGAGGATAAGGGAGATTTTGAATTTCTGCAGACACTTTTGGACACTGGACACTTTTGCATTGTGTGAGGCCCAATGAATATCTGAGCGCTATGTGACAGGCTCGATGGCACAGCTGTGACCAAAGTGACTAGAGGATAAGGGAGATTTTGAATCTCTGCACACACTTTTGGACACTGGACACTTTTGGATTGTGTGAGGCCCAATGAACATCTGAGCGCTATGTGACAGGCTCGATGGCACAGCTGTGACCAAAGTGACTAGAGGATAAGGGAGATTTTGAATCTCTGCACACACTTTTGGACACTGGACACTTTTGGATTGTGTGAGGCCCACTGATATCTGAGCGCTATGTCACAGGCTCGATGGCACAGCTGTGACCAAAGTGACTAGAGGATAAGGGGGATTTTGAATCTCTGCACACACTTTTGGACACTGGACACTTTTGGATTGTGTGAGGCCCAATGAATATCTGAGCGCTATGTGACAGGCTCGATGGCACAGCTGTGACCAAAGTGACTAGAGGATAAGCGAGATTTTGAATCTCTGCACACACTTTTGGACACTGGAAACTTTTGGATTGTGTGAGGCCCACTGATATCTGAGCGCTATGTCACAGGCTCGATGGCACAGCTGTGACCAAAGTGACTAGAGGATAAGGGGGATTTTGAATCTCTGCACACACTTTTGGACACTGGACACTTTTGGATTGTGTGAGGCCCAATGAATATCTGAGCGCTATGTGACAGTCTCGATGGCACAGCTGTGACCAAAGTGACTAGAGGATAAGGGAGATTTTGAATCTCTGCACACACTTTTGGACACTGGACACTTTTGGATTGTGTGAGGCCCACTGATATCTGAGCGCTATGTCACAGGCTCGATGGCACAGCTGAGACCAAAGTGACTAGAGGATAAGGGAGATTTTGAATCTCTGCACACACTTTTGGACACTTGACACTTTTGGATTGTGTGAGGCCCAATGAATATCTGAGCGCTATGTGACAGGCTCGATGGCACAGCTGTGACCAAAGTGACTAGAGGATAAGGGAGATTTTGAATCTCTGCACACACTTTTGGACACTGGACACTTTTGGATTGTGTGAGGCCCACTGATATCTGAGCGATATGTGACAGGCTCGATGGCACAGCTGTGACGAAAGTGACTAGAGGATAAGGGAGATTTTGAATCTCTGCACACACTTTTAGACAATGGACACTTTTGGATTGTGTGAGGCCCAATGAATATCTGAGCGCTATGTGACAGGCTCGATGGCACAGCTGTGACCAAAGTGACTAGAGGATAAGGGAGATTTTGAATCTCTGCACACACTTTTGGACACTGGACTCTTTTGGATTGTGTGAGGCCCAATGAATATCTGAGCGCTATGTGACAGGCTCGATGGCACAGCTGTGACCAAAGTGACTAGAGGATAAGGGAGATTTGGAATCTCTGCACACACTTTTGGACACTGGACACTATTGGATTGTGTGAGGCCCACTGATATCTGAGCGCTATGTCACAGGCTCGATGGCACAGCTGTGACCAAAGTGACTAGAGGATAAGGGAGATTTTGAATCTCTGCACACACTTTTGGACACTGGACACTTTTGGATTGTGTGAGGCCCAATGAATATCTGAGCACTATGTAACAGGCTCGATGGCACAGCTGTGACCAAAGTGACTAGAGGATAAGGGAGATTTTGAATTTCTGCCGACACTTTTGGACACTGGACACTTTTGGATTGTGTGAGGCCCAATGAATATCTGAACGCTATGTGACAGGCTCGATGGCATAGCTGTGAACAAAGTGACTAGAGGATATGAGAGATTTTGAATCTCTGCACACACTTTTGGACACTGGACACTTTTGGATTGTGTGAGGCCCACTGATATCTGAGCGCTATGTCACAGGCTCGATGGCACAGCTGTAAACAAAGTGACTAGAGGATAAGGGAGATTTTGAATCTCTGCACACACTTTTGGACACTGGACACTTTTGGATTGTGTGAGGCCCAATGAATATCTGAGCGCTATGTGACAGGCTCGATGGCACAGCTGTGACCAAAGTGACTAGAGGATAAGGGAGATTTTGAATCTCTGCACACACTTTTGGACACTGGACACTTTTGGATTGTGTGAGGCCCACTGATATCTGAGCGCTATGTCACAGGCTCGATGGCACAGCTGAGACCAAAGTGACTAGAGGATAAGGGAGATTTTGAATCTCTGCACACACTTTTGGACAGTGGACACTTTTGGATTGTGTGAGGCCCAATGAATATCTGAGCGCTATGTGACAGGCTCGATGGCACAGCTGTGACCAAAGTGACTAAAATATAAGGGAGATTGTGAATCTCTGCACACACTTTTGGACACTGGACACTTTTGGATTGTGTGAGGCCCACTGATATCTGAGCGCTATGTCACAGGCTCTATGGCACAGCTGTGACCAAAGTGACTAGAGGATAAGGGAGATTTTGAATCTCTGCACACACTTTTAGACACTGGACACTTTTGGATTGTGTGAGGCCCAATGAATATCTGAGTGCTATGTGACAGGCTCGATGGCACAGCTGTGACCAAAGTGACTAGAGGATAAGGGAGATTTTGAATCTCTGCACACACTTTTGGACACTGGACACTTTTGGATTGTGTGAGGCCCAATGAATATCTGAGCGCTATGTGACAGGCTCGATGGCACAGCTGTGACCAAAGTGACTAGAAGATAAGGGAGATTTTGAATCTCTGCACACACTTTTGGACACTGGACACTTTTGGATTGTGTGAGGCCCACTGATATCTGAGCGCTATGTCACAGGCTCGATGGCACAGCTGTGACCAAAGTGCCTAGAGGATAAGGGAGATTTTGAATCTCTGCACACACTTTTGGACACTGGACACTTTTGGATTGTGTGAGGCCCAATGAATATCTGAGCGCTATGTGACAGGCTCGATGGCACAGCTGTGACCAAAGTGACTAGAGGATAAGGGAGATTTTGAATCTCTGCACACACTTTTGGACACTGGACACTTTTGGATTGTGTGAGGCCCAATGAATATCTGAGCGCTATGTGACAGGCTCGATGGCACAGCTGTGACCAAAGTGACTAGAGGATAAGGGAGATTTTGAATCTCTGCACACACTTTTGGACACTGGACACTTTTGGATTGTGTGACGCCCACTGATATCTGAGCGCTATGTCACAGGCTCGATGGCACAGCTGTGACCAAAGTGACTAGAGGATAAGGGAGATTTTGAACCTCTGCACACACTTTTGGACACTGGACACTTTTGGATTGTGTGAGGCCCAATGAATATCTGAGCGCTATGTGACAGGCTCGATGGCACAGCTGTGACCAAAGTGACTAGAGGATAAGGGAGATTTTGAATCTCTGCACACACTTTTGGACACTGGACACTTTTGGATTGTGTGAGGCCCAATGAATATCTGAGCGCTATGTGACAGACTCGATGGCACAGCTGTGACCAAAGTGACTAGAGGATAAGGGAGATTTTGAATTTCTGCAGACACTTTTGGACACTGGACACTTTTGGATTGTGTGAGGCCCATGAATATCTGAGCGCTATGTGACAGGCTCGATGGCACAGCTGTGACTAAAGTGACTAGAGGATAAGGGAGATTTTGAATCTCTGCACACACTTTTGGACACTGGACACTTTTGGATTGTGTGAGGCTCACTGATATCTGAGCGCTATGTCACAGGCTCGATGGCACAGCTGTGACCAAAGTGACTAGAGGATAAGGGAGATTTTGAATCTCTGCACACACTTTTGGACACTGGACACTTTTGGATTGTGTGAGGCCCAATGAATATCTGAGCACTATCTGACAGGCTCGATGGCACAGCTGTGACCAAAGTGACTAGAGGATAAGGGAGATTTTGAATCTCTGCACACCCTTTTTGGACCCTGGACACTTTTGGATTGTGTGAGTCCCACTGATATCTGAGCGCTATGTCACAGGCTCGATGGCACAGCTGTGACAAAAGTGACTAGAGGGTAAGGGAGATTTTGAATCTCTGCACACACTTTTGGACACTGGACACTTTTGGATTGTGTGAGGCCCACTGATATCTGAGCGCTATGTGACAGGCTCGATGGCACAGCTGTGACCAAAGTGACTAGAGGATAAGGGAGATTTTGAATCTCTGCACACACTTTTGGACACTGGACACTTTTGGATTGTGTGAGGCCCAATGAATATCTGAGCGCTATGTGACAGGCTCGATGGCACAGCTGTGACCAAAGTGACTAGAGGATAAGGGAGATTTTGAATCTCTGCACACACTTTTGGACACTGGACACTTTTGGATTGTGTGAGGCCCAATGAATATCTGAGCGCTATGTGACAGGCTCGATGGCACAGCTGTGACCAAAGTGACTAGAGGATAAGGGAGATTTTGAATTTCTGCAGACACTTTTGGACACTGGACACTTTTGGATTGTGTGAGGCCCAATGAATATCTGAGCGCTATGTGACAGGCTCGATGGCACAGCTGTGACCAAAGTGACTAGAGGATAAGGGAGATTTTGAATCTCTGCACACACTTTTGGACACTGGACACTTTTGGATTGTGTGAGGCTCACTGATATCTGAGCGCTATGTCACAGGCTCGATGGCACAGCTGTGACCAAAGTGACTAGAGGATAAGGGAGATTTTGAATCTCTGCACACACTTTTGTACACTGGACACTTTTGGATTGTGTGAGGCCCAATGAATATCTGAGCGCTATGTGACAGGCTCGATGGCACAGCTGTGACCAAAGTGACTAGAGGATAAGGGAGATTTTGAATCTCTGCACACACTTTTGGACACTGGACACTTTTGGATTGTGTGAGGCCCACTGATATCTGAGCGCTATGTGACAGGCTCGATGGCACAGCTGTGACCAAAGTGACTAGAGGATAAGGGAGATTTTGAATCTCTGCACACACTTTTGGACACTGGACACTTTTGGATTGTGTGAGGCCCAATGAATATCTGAGCACTATGTGACAGGCTCGATGGCACAGCTGTGACCAAAGTGACTAGAGGATAAGGGAGATTTTGAATTTCTTCAGACACTTTTGGACACTGGACAATTTTGGATTGTGTGAGGCCCAATGAATATCTGAGCGCTATGTGACAGGCTCGATGGCACAGCTGTGACCAAAGTGACTAGAGGATAAGGGAGATTTTGAATCTCTGCACACACTTTTGGACACTGGACACTTTTGGATTGTGTGAGGCCCACTGATATCTGAGCGCTATGTCACAGGCTCGATGGCACAGCTGTGACAAAAGTGACTAGAGGATAAGGGAGATTGGATTGCTTTTAAAAAAGCAGTTTGTGGAGCTGTGGGTAAACAGCAATGCAGGAATGTCAGGAAGCCTTAGAAGGCAGCCCAACAACCAACACCACTGACACACCACTATATAGCCTCCCCTTGCACTGCACACACAGTGACTGGTGTGTTGTGCAGGCCAAATCGCTAGCAGCAGAAGCAGTTTTTTTGTCTTCTTCCCTGCCTAACGCTCTCCCTACAGAATCAGCAACCTCTCCCTATACTGAGATCGGCAGAAGTAAGATGGCGGTCGGCGTGCATGCCCTTTTATACCCCCTGTGACGCCCACCAAAGCAAGCCAATCACTTGCATGCCCTTCTGAAAGATGGTGGTGACCCCTGCCTATGTCATCACGTTGCCCACAGTGTCCGTGGATCCTGATTGGCTGAAAAAGAGCGCAAAACAAACTTTTGAAACGCGACTTTGGCGCGTAAGTCGCCGACCTCGTGGCCGACCTCATCCTAGGGTCGGGTTTCGTTTCATGAAACCCGACTTTGCCAAAAGTCGGCGACTTTTGAATTTTTTCGACCCGTTTCGCTCAACTCTAGCTCCCACCACCTTCCTGTTCCTCACGCCATGATGGCTCAAGGACCTCATCATCTACACTCCCCTCTTCAAACACCTGCTTCTCCTGGGTTGTCTCGCCAGCACCATACACACCAGAAAGTGGCATCTGTGTCTCGTCATCATCTGATGCGTACTGAGGTGTGCTGACAATAGGCACTGGCCCACCCGCCTCTTCAGATTCAGAGGGACAAAGAAGTTGCGCATCACTGCATACTCCCTCTTCTTCACATTTTGGAATGCTGCTTGGCTGGACCCCTCTTTCCAAGCCAACAGATTCAGAGAACAGAAGTAGAGACTGTGATGTCTCCTGTCCTGGGCTCTCTGACTGCCTGGGCACTTTGGCAGGTGGTGAAGAGACAGATGGTTGCTCTTCGGTGCTCTGGCCCTGAGAGGATGTGGAAATCATTGAATTCGATGCGTTAGCTGCCATCCATCCGACAACGGCTTCAATTTGTTCCTTCCGCAGCAGTGGGGTAAAGTGACGTCCTACAAAGCTGCGCATAAAGGACTGTTGCCTGCTAAAACTGGGGGCTGCTGACTCACTGGTGCCCGCAGCAGGCACAGAATCCCCACGTCCTCTCCCTGCAGAATCCCCACGTCCTCTCCCTGCAGAATCCCCACGTCCTCTCCCTGCTGAAACTCCACGCCCACGTGCCTTACTCCCTGCCTTCTTCATCTTGCTAGACTGATAAAGAAAGGCAGAAAAGTACAAAGTGGGGGCCTAGTTGCTTATTCCTGAACAGCTGGTAACAGGTAGAAGAAACACTAATTTTATCAAGTGTGTGTGGACTACACTTTAATAGGAGCTAATGGGGCCTACACAACTTTCAAATGTAGTGTTTGGTGAACTTTATTGTTTTTTTTCGTGAAAAAAAACTAAAAGGATGTGACCAAAGATTTGAAAGTAATAGTATCACCAACTTTCTGGAGCTATTACAATGCAGGCAGGTAACCTACAATGCAAAAGATGAGGCTCCAAAAAAATTGGGTAATACTAATCTGGCTGCAGATGAAGGGCACAAGCCAGAAAAAAGGCTCCTCTATCTACTCCTATATAGTGTTTGCAACCAACCAATGTAGATGGATACGGATGGATGCACACTAATAGGAGAAGAAAAAATGAGCTGCAATTAAAGATAAATATGTGTGAGGCAGTGACGCACGCTGAGTGGCCTACAACCAGACGTAGCTGCAGGACACACTACTCAGCGTGAGCTGCACTCACACACAGTCAGAGACCTCTCAGACAGCCGTGAACAGTGCAGCTAAGTGGGCATTAGCATTGAAAGGCTGCAGAAAGGCTCCGCTGTCTACTACTAGTGTTTGCAACCAACATATATGGATACGGATGGAAGCACACTAGATATATTTTTTTTTAAAAATAAGCAGCTCAAAAAGAAAAATATGTATGAGGCAGCAGTGAAGCACGCTGGGCGGCCTACAACCAGACGTGGCTGCAGGACCCACTCCACAGCATGAGCTGCACTCACACAGCCCTTGCAGACAGCTGTGAACACTGCTGCTAGGGAAAAGAAAGCTACAGTGGTGGTTTATGTAGCCTGGGTAAAGCACAATATGTTTTGTAGAATCGCTATTTCTAACTGTCCCTCACAGTCTTCAACAGCAGCCTGTCCCTAACTGAATTCACAGCAGAGTGACCAGAAATGGCGGCGGCGGTGGTTTTATAGTGCATCATGACATCATTTCAGCAGCCAATCACAGCCATGCCAATAGTTAACATGCCTACATGCCTAATAGGATGTGCCCACACTTCTGAGGTTTCCCCTTGGCTGAATCAAAGCGAGCGGGCTGATAGCATTATGGGAACTTACGATTCCGGTATCCGATATGAAAAAAGTACCGGAAGTCAGTATCGGAATTCCGATACAGCTAATATCGGTCGATACTTGCGGTATCGGAATGCTCAACACTAGTGATGAGCGAACGTGCTCTCCACTACTCGTTACTCACCTGAGTTTCACGGTACTCGGTGTACTCTGCAAGCACTGAGCATTTCTGGGATTACTCAGTGGGAACTCGAGTCTCCACCCTGCTTTTTTGGCAGACTTTAGAGACTCAATCACAATGTAGGGATTGTCTGATAGGCAATGAAACGCCGCAGCCATCTTAGCTGAGGTCGTGTAGTGATTGGCTTGCAAAGCATCATCAGGGGTATAAGAGACCGAATGTCGCCCTGCTCGGCGCATTCAGCTCAGGACTGAGATAGTGTAGGGAGAGCTGCTACAGAGACAGGGTCAGAATTGGGGATTATTAGTTAGTGTGGGGTCTACCATCCTAAACTACTCAAATCCAGCAAAACCAATAGTCCTTCTAAGGACTAATTCTGGAGTATATAGGTTCCAGTGTTAGGCAGGCAGGGTAGGGTATGTTGCTGTATATGTGGGGAAGGTGACTTGATGGACAGAGGTGACTGGCAGTAGGAGGGGACGGTTTGTACACCAGAAACAGAGATTGACGGGATAGAAGGGTGACAGCTAGGAAAGGCAGGATAGGAGGGTGTAGTACTGAGAAGTGACCACAAGATGGCAGGGGAGAGTAGTGCAAGACTGTATATGTGGGGAAGTGACCACAAGATGGCAGGGAGGAGTAGTGCAGGACTATATCCTGAGCATATGGCTCAGGATATGCTTAGTCATGGGGGGCGGGGAGATAGGAGCCCGGGAGGGGAATTCCCCTGTGGGAGAGGGGATAAATAGAAGTAGGCGGGGCTCAAGATTAGATTAGTCCTGGGAGGCGCTCAGAAGAAGACAGGGAAGAGAGAAGAGCTCGGCCAGGGGACGGACAGAGAAGAGACAGTCAGGGGGGTGGCCCTGACCCAACGGACCGCAGGACAGACGAGGCCCCGGGGGTACCGATTGGACGACGACTTCGGACAGGTGAAGCGCTGGGGGTAGATTGGTCTAGGACAGACCCCAGTGAAAGATCCGCGAGGTGCGTTACTGTGACTGGAACGAAGGAGCAGGTACCCGGGCCTGAAGACAGTGTGAAGAAGCTGCGGTGCATGTTTGGTAAATCCGTAACTGTTACACGTGAAATCTGTCTCCGCCTCCTCCTTGAGTCGTCTGGTGACTGCGGCGTCCGAACAGGGTAAGCAGTGGTCCACCCCCCCCAAGCCCGGTCGCCACCACATATACACATCAGTGCAAAGCCTGCAGGCACTGTATGTGTGTATATAGATCATTGCACACATCAAGAGGGTCCATTCCCTTCCTCTGTTCTGGTGCTGCTGCTGCTACCTGTGGGATATATTAGCCATACATAGCTAGCCCCAGGTGTATTTAGAATACAGGCCACACATTTTTTGTTGTGGTATCTCCGTACCAGCTCATATCTGTGTGTGCTCAAAATTTGGTCAGTTTATGGCATTTTTCTTCTATTGTCCTGGCTACCACTGTACTTAAATACAGCAATATTAAGCAAAAAAAAATAAAAAATACAGGCCACACATTTTTTGGTGTGGTCTCTCCATGGCAGCTCATATCTGTGTGTGCTCAAAGTTTGGCCAGTTTTCTTTTTTTGTCCTGGGTGAAACTGTACTTATATACAGCACTATTAAACCTCTAAAAAAGCAAAAAACAAAAAAAAAATTGTCATAGTGGTATCTCTGTGCCAGCTCATATCTGTGCGTGCTCAAAGTTTGGCCAGTTTAGGCCAAAATATTGCTTTTTTTTGCAGTCTGTTAACATAATTATTAAATCTGATAAGGCAAGAAACATTTTTAACTATAGTCCAGATAGGTAAAATTGTGGTTTTCAAGCACACGTATCACATACAAGTTGCCTCCCAAATCAACCTTTTGTAGTGAATGTGTATAATATTCTATTCCATTTACAGTTGTGGCCAAAAGTATTGACACCCCTGCAATTCTGTCAGATAATACTCAGTTTCTTCCTGAAAATGATTGCAAACACAAATTCTTTGGTATTATTATCTCCATTTAATTTGTCTTAAATGAAAAAACACAAAAGAGAATGAAGTAAAAAGCAAAACATTGATCATTTCACACAAAACTCCAAAAATGGGCCAGACAAAAGTATTGGCACCCTCAGCCTAATACTTGGTTGCACAACCTTTAGCCAAAATAACTGCGACCAACCGCTTCCGGTAACCATCAATGAGTTTCTTACAATGCTCTGCTGGAATTTTAGACCATTCTTCTTTGGCAAACTGCTCCAGGTCCCTGATATTTGAAGGGTGCCTTCTCCAAACTGCCATTTTTAGATCTCTCCACAGGTGTTCTATGGGATTCAGGAATGGACTCATTGCGGACCACCTTAGAGGTCTCCAGTGCTTTCTCTCAAACCATTTTCTAGTGCTTTTTGAAGTGTGTTTTGGGTCATTGTCCTGCTGGAAGACCCATGACCTCTGAGGGAGACCCAGCTTTCTCACACTGGGCCCTACGTTATGCTGCAAAATTTGTTGGTAGTCTTCAGACTTCATAGTGCCATGCACACGGTCAAGCAGTCTAGTGCCAGAGGCAGCAAAACAACCCCAAAACATCAGGGAACCTCTGCCATGTTTGACTGTAGGGACGTGTTCTTTTCTTTGAATGCCTCTTTTTTCTCCTGTAAACTCTATGTTGATGCCTTTGCCCAAAAAGCTCTACTTTTGTCTCATCTGACCAGAGAACATTCTTCCAAAACGTTTTAGGCTTTTTCAGGTAAGTTTTGGCAAACTCCAGCCTGGCTTTTTTATGTCTCGGGGTAAGAAGTGGGGTCTTCCTGGGTCTCCTACCATACAGTCCCTTTTCATTCAGATGCCGACGGATAGTACGGGTTGACACTGTTGTACCCTCGGACTGCAGGGCAGCTTGAACTTGTTTGGATGTTAGTCGAGGTTCTTTATCCAACATCCGCACAATCTTGCGTTGAAATCTCTTGTCAATTTTTCTTTTCCGTCCACATCTAGGGAGGTTAGCCACAGTGCCATGGGCTTTAAACTTCTTGATGACACTGCGCACGGTAGACACAGGAACATTCAGGTCTTTGGAGATGGACTTGTAGCCTTGAGATTGCTCATGCTTCCTCACAATTTGGTTTCTCAAGTCCTCAGACAGTTCTTTGGTCTTCTTTCTTTTCTCCATCTCAATGTGGTACACACAAGGACACAGGACAGAGGTTGAGTCAACTTTAATCCATGTCAACTGGCTGCAAGTGTGATTTAGTTATTGCCAACACCTGTTAGGTGCCACAGGTAAGTTACAGGTGCTGTTAATTACACAAATTAGAGAAGCATCACATGATTTTTCGAACAGTGCCAATACTTTTGTCCACCCTCTTTTTTATGTTTGGTGTGGAATTATATCCAATTTGGCTTTAGGACAATTCTTTTTGTGTTTTTTCATTTAAGACAAATTAAATGAAGATAATAATAACAAAGAATTTGTGCTTGCAATCATTTTCAGGAAGAAACTGAGTATTATCTGACAGAATTGCAGGGGTGTCAATACTTTTGGCCACATCTGTACAATGGACAAGGCGCCTGGCTGAGAGCAAGCTGAAATTGGCCCAACGAAAACACCCACATCTTCTTGCTGGACCATACTGTCCGAAGTCCTAGGGGACCGCAGCAAGACAGCACTATTGAAGCCCAAGCAGTGTGAAAAGGTTGTTGGTTGGATAGCAGATAATGCTTCCAGTTACTTATCCACCACCACCAGCACCCTGTTTTCAACACAGTCAAGTCACAGTAGCCATGAATCTGGACAGCATATTCCTTACCCTGATCCTCTTTTCTCCCACCATGCTGAGTGCCCTGAGACAACTGAACCCACACTCGGACACTCCGAAGAGCTGTTCAGTTTTTCATTTGGAGATTTGTGTCTCTCGCCCGGTCCACTTGAAGCGGGGAAAGATTATATTCCATGTAGCGATGCAGCGAGCCCCAGGCTCCAGGAACAGTGTCTGTGGGTGTCAGCACTGCTTCTTCCATTGCTGTGCATGCAAGCCAATCCCCTGTCCATGGTGCATGCAAACGTGCCTCCTGCCCTGCACCTGCCGTTGCTCACAGTCAAATAGCACCATCATCAAGCACGTCCACGTCCTTATCCCAGCGCAGCTTTCAGTTGTTTATACCCCAGTCATTGGAAAGTAAGAGTAAATACGCAGTCAACCACCCACAGGCCATAGTACTCAATACTCATATTTCTCATCTGCTTGCAGTCAAAATGTTGCCTTTTAGGCTCATGGAGACAGAAGGTTTCCGCAACCTGATGGCGGCAGCCGTCCCAAGGTACTCTGTCCCCAGCCGCCACTATTTCTCCCACTGTGCCGTCCTGGCATTACACAAGCACGTGTCCCACAACATTACCTGTGCTCTCAACAATGCAGTTACTAGGAAAGTACACCTAACCACGAACGCGTGGACAAGTGTTTGTGGCCAGGGACAGTACATCTCACTGACGGCACACTGGGTTAACATAGTGGAAGACGGGACCCAGTCAGACCTTGGGATGGAATACATCCTCCCGACGCCAAGGATTGCGGGCCCTACGTCAATCAGGGTTGCCCCCCACTGTGTACAGCTCCAGCATCTCCTCCTCCTCCTCCTTGTCAGCGTCCATGTCAGAAATGAGCACATCATTCACAAGCTGGAAGCACCGTAGCACTGCCAAAGCAAAGCGGCAACAGGCTGTGCTGAAGCTAATTTGCCGAGGATTGTGGGCCCTAGGTCACTCAGGGTTTCCCCCAGCAATAGGTCAATTAGGGTTGCCCTAGAGCTCCAGCACCTCCTCTTCCTCCTCTTCAACCTGCATCTCCGAAATGACCACATCAGTCACAAGCTGGAAGCACTGCAGCACTGCCTCAGTCAAGTGGCAGCAGGCTGTGCTGAAGCTATTATGCTTAGGTGACAAACTGCACAATGCTGAAGAGTTGTTGACAGTGCAGAAAGAGCAGACAGATGTGTGGGTGACACAGCTAACACTCCAGCCAGGCATGGTTGTGTGTGACAATGGCCGGAACCTGGTGGTGGCTTTGAGGTGAGGCGAACTGACACACATAACATGCCTGGCCCATGTGCTGAACCTCATTGTTCAGCATTTTCTAAAAAGCTGCTCCGGCCTGTGCCTGTTTGCACATTTTAGAAAGTCAGCTACAGCTTCAGCCACCCTTGCCATGCTTCAGCAGGGATTGCAGATTCCGGCTCACAGACTGGTGTGTGATGTCCCCACGTGTTGGAACTCTACACTTCATATGTTAGAAAGGATTTGTGAGCAGAAGTGGGCAGTTGTTGAATACCAGCATCAACAAGGCCGTCATTTTTCAAGTTTGACTCCACACATAAGACCTCAGGAGAGGACATGGATGTCAGACATATGTAGCATCCTCCAAAACTTTGAGGCGTCCACCAAGATGATGAGCGGTGATGATGCCATAATTAGCATCACCATCCCGCTCATCTGCATTCTGAAAAGCTCTCTGCTCCCAATGAAAGAGGAGGCATTGCAGGCGGAGTATGAGGACATGGATCAAGGAACCATACAGGGTCATTACACACAGCCCAGCCTCGTGTCATCCCAACGTTGATTGGTTGACAATGAGGAAGAAAAGGAGCTACTTTCATGCGCTATAGACAGGACTACAACCACAACTGTCATGCCGTCTGTTCAGCGTGGATGGCCTTAGGACAGGGAAGTAGATGAAGAGGAAGAGGAGGAGGAGGATACCTTGGTCAGTCGTCCTGTTGGTGAGGATACGGAAGGCTTGCCTGTTACCATTCTTGCATGCATGGCTGACATTATGTTGCGCTGCCTTTCCCGTTACCCTCATATTGTCAAAATTTTGGGTACCAGTCATTACTAGCTAGTGGCACTCTTAGACCCAGGATACAAGGATAGCTTTAGATCTCTTGTTCAAGAGGCAGACAGGTGTAACAAAATAGTGCAGTACGATAGGGCCATTGTTGCTGAATTATTAAAAAAATTCCCATCTCAAAATACTGGTGGCATTTTGTTGGCCAACCAAGCAAGACAAGCGAGACAGACACAAGTCCACTCCAGCAGAGGCAGGGGAACACTGGCAAAGTTCTGGGACAGTTTTCTAAGACCCTCCCATCGCCCATGCATTGAGGAGTGGGGTAATCTCACAAGGAATGCAATCTTCTCTAAGATTCTGAGGGAGTACCTTGCTGACCGTACCAACATCGTCCATGATTCATCAGTGCCTTTTAATTATTGGGTATCGAAGCTGGACACGTGGCATGAGCTGGCTCTTTACTCCTTGGAGGTTCTGACCTGCCCTGCCGCTAGTGTTTTGTCTGAGTGGGTTTTTAGTGCTGCTGGTGGCATTAACACAGATAAGCGCATTCGCCTTTCTATGAAAAATGCAGACAGGCTGACTGATAAAAATGAAGAAGGGATGGATTGGGCCTGACTTCTCGACACCACCAAATGATTACAGCGAAGCATAAACTCCAATTTAGTGTTTTTTTTAAGAGGTGTATTCACATGCAGCTCTTCACATTCAAACATGCATATATGCTTCCTTATTTTGGCTATTTGGTATCCTCCTCTTCCTTCTCCTCATCCTCACCGTCCACCACCACTTCAACACCAGGGTGAATGAATTCAGTCATGCTCCGGCCACTCTATGTTTTGGCAAGGGTGTTATGATGCCCGTCACCAAAATACAAAAAATATGTACACAAAGTGTATGGGCATTCCATGTCTAGGAGACCCGCTCCTAGAAATTGGACCTATTTTTTATTCAGGCCTTCCTCTACGTCTGGTCATCCACTGCCACTAGATCAAAAGGGTTTACATGTTCCGTGCAGCTACAGGCAGTGTCCCATTATTAACAAGGGTGGGTGGTTAGGCTGTGCGTAAAAGACTTGTTCTGAAAAAGGTTGAGGTGTACCCCACAGGGGAAATGTTTGCCAGCTCATACACAAAGAGTATGGGTATTCCAAGTCTAGTAGTCCCACTCCTAGAAATTGAGCCTATTTTTTAATCAGGCCCTCCTCTACGTCTGATCATCCACCGCCACTAGATAAAAAGGGTTTACGTGTTCCCTGCAGCTACTGACAGTGTCACATTATTAACATGGGTGGGTGGTTAGGCTGTGCGTAAAAGACTTGTTCTGAAAAAGGTTGACGTTTACCACACAGGGGAAATGTTTGCCAGCCCATAAACAAAGTGTATGGGCTTTCCAAGTCTAGGAGACCCCCTCCTTTTTAATGGAATATTTTTTTGTTAAGAGGCCCTCCTCCCTGTTTCTTCCAAGGTGGGATTGGAGTTACTGGGGTGCATATGACTTGTTAGCAGGGCAGGCCTTGCAGTCAATGCAACATTTTTTATGGAAGCCCTCCTGGACATCATGTGAAAGGGGTATTGGGGTGCGTTGTAATTCTTGGCAGCCCATCCACTCACTGCATAGGCTACAACAGTTTCGGAGACCCACTGTTTAATAATGGCCCTTTAAGCAGATTAATGCTGCCTGATGCCCAAGTAAAAATAGGCTTTGTGACTTTGAGTCCCTCATTCATTAATGAAGAAACATGTGTCTACTTATGTGTCACACACCTCACGTGGTCTGCTAGGGTTGGTAAATGTTACAATGACATTTCCCAGTGAATGCATTTGTACTGTATTGGTTGAAAGCAATGTTAAAGTTGAAAAACGCTTCAAAAACGATATACGTCTGAACATAGCCCAAGTGATGGAGGAACATTTTGGTCTGGGGTTATTTTTTTTACCTTATATACAAGTCATTAACCTGGAAAGGATGTACCTTAACATATTTCCCAGTAAAATTTGTTTTGGTTTCGTTTTGGTATGCTTTTTGGTGCACCAGTAAAAATGGCATGAAACTCTGACAACATTGTTTAAAGCTGTGAACTAGGAGTCGGGAATGCTTCCAGGGGCGATCCCCGTGATGTCCCCGTGTCATTTGAGCAGTGTTTCCATCATTTTCAGATGTTTTTAGACCTTAAAAGGACCCCAGGGGGATCTCAGTAAAAATGCTTGGTTCTCCCATAGACTTACATTGGGCTCGTTGTTCTGTCCGAGTACCCGAGTATTCCAATTTGCTCGACCCAAGCAATGAGCACCCGAGCATTTTAGTGCTTGCCCATCACTAGTGAACAGCTCTTCGGAGTGTCCAAGTTTTGGATGAGTTGTCTCCAGGTGCTCTGCATGGTGGGAGGAAGGAGGATCAGAGTGAGGAATATGCGGTCCAGACACAATTCTACTGAGACTTGACCGTGTGGAAGACAGGTTGGTGGTGGTGGCAAAGTGACTGGAAGCATTATCCGCCATCCAACCAACAACCATTTGACACTGCTTTTATTTCAATAATGGTGTGCTCCTATGGTCCCATAGTAACTGTGACAGGAAGGTCGAGCGAGAAGATGTGGGTGTTTGTTGTGGGCCAATTTCAGCCTGTACATGTCCTCGGCCTCGCCCTCAGCATGCACCATAACCATCACTTTCACTTCCCTGTCCCTTGCCACGCGCCTTGCCCATTTTAAATGGACTACTATATTTTGCATGTTTCACTAAAAATGACTGACTTTGGAGCAAACTTATATGTGATCCGTGTGTGGGAAAACCACAGTTTAAAATATCTGGCCTGTAGGAAACACCTTTTTTTGTAAGCAAACTGGCGTCAATAACTAAACTAAGACACAGCAACAACAGTTCAATTGAGGCAAAAAAATGCCCCAATTTTTAGACCACAGATAGGTGTGGCCTGTGACGGAGAACACCACTTTTAATTATCTGGCCAGTATTTTTTAAACACCAAAAGCATGTGAATAAATAGGCTAAGACACAGCAATAACAGTCCAATTTGGCCCAAAAATGCTACAATTTTTAGACCACAGATAGGTGTGGCCTGTGACAGAGAACACCACTTATAATTATCTGTCCTTTTTTTAAAACACCAAAGGAGTGTGGATAAATAGGCTAAGACAAAGCAAAAACAGGCCAAGTTTAGCCCAAAAATGCCCGAATTTTTAGCCCACAGATAGATGAGGCATGTGACGGAGATACCAGAGAGTAAAATATGTGGCCTGTATTTTTATTTTCTTGCAGGAAAATAGTGTCAAAAGCTAGGTTAACACACAGTGAAAACAGTTGAATGGAGGCCTGAAATGTCACAATTTTTAGCCCACAGATAGATGAGGTGTGTCATGGAGATATCACACTGTAAAATATGTGGCCTGAATTTTATTTTTTTACAGCAAAATAGTGTCAAGAACTACAGTAACACACAGCAAAAACAGTTAAGGGAGGCCTCAAATGCCACGATTAGTAGCCCAGAGATAGATGAGGTATGTGATGGAGATGAAGAAAAAAGGGGGGGGAAGCCAGCACTGCTTAAGGTTAGAACGCATAAATTGAAGTGCATATGCACATAATATCTAGCTGTATTCAAAAATGAGATATTTGAAGGCCAACCAGGTCTGAACATAGACATATCAGGATTGACCTCCACACATTGCCCGACCAGCAAACATAGATGAAGGGCAATATTGGCCCAGACACAGGTGCACAATTAAATAAAGCTTGGGGAAGGGCGGGGCTGCTGTGTGTGCACAGCAGCCTAGATCCATCACAATGAACACAGAAAAAATATAGCGAACATAACCCAGCGTGCACGGCAACAGTGGTGGTGAGCCACAAACCAACATACAAGAAAAAAGGGGGGGAAGCCAGCACTGCTTAAGGTTAGAACGCATAAATTGAAGTGCATATGCACATAATATCTAGCTGTATTCAAAAATGAGATATTTGGCAAAAAAATTGATCAATTCAATTGAGCCACCCCGCCGCACCAAGGCAATCTCATGTGGGGGGTCCTGCTCTACATTTTTAATAAATACTGTGCCATTACGGCCTCCTAAATACATAAAGAGCATGACCACATCAAGTGCAATCTGTACCTGAACATTTCTGGATCGCTCCCATGAAGCCAGAGAAAGCAAGTGCAGATGAAGGCCAACCAGGTCTGAACATAGACATATCAGGATTGACCTCCACACATTGCCCGACCAGCAAACATAGATGAAGGGCGATATTGGCCCAGACACAGGTGCACAATTAAATAAAGCTTGGGGAAGGGCGGGGCTGCTGTGTGTGTGCACAGCAGCCTAGATCCATCACAATGAACTCAGAAAAAACATAGCGAACATAACCCAGCGTGCACGGCAACAGTGGTGGTGAGCCACAAACAAACATACAAGAAAAAAGGGGGGGAAGCCAGCACTGCTTAAGGTTAGAACGCATAAATTGAAGTGCATATGCACATAATATCTAGCTGTATTCAAAAATGAGATATTTGGCAAAAAAATTGATCAATTCAATTGAGCCACCCCGCCGCGCCAAGGCAATCTCATGTGGGGGGTCCTACTCTACATTTTTAATAAATACTGTGCCATTACGGCCTCCTAAATACATAAAGAGCATGACCACATCAAGTGCAATTTGTACCTGAACATTTCTGGATCGCTCCCATGAAGCCAGAGAAAGCAAGTGCAGATGAAGGCCAACCAGGTCTGACGGAGATACCACACTTTCAAATATCTGACCTGTATTTTTTGGGGGGCCAGTAAAATTGTGTCAATAAGTAGACTAAGACACAGCAAAAACAATTCTATGGCGGCTTGAAATGGCAAAATTTTGATCGCAATGATACGCGAACAAAATCCCATGGAAAATATCTGCCCTGTAGCTAAATATTTTTTGGCAGCTAATTATTTTTTGGCAGCAAAATGGTGTCAAGAAATTGTATAATACACTCCCAGAAAATCTTACAGTACCGCAAAAATGGCAGAATTTTATGCGCACTCAGATGTGATCGCTGGAACGGGCAAACCTGTTTAAAATGGCTGTAATTTCACGCTGTACTATGAAAAGGATCTGGCTGTATTCTGCAGTGCCAACAAGCAAATGAAGAAAATGCCACATACAATGCCTGCCTGACTAGCAGTGATATCTATATATCAACAAAAGTTGGAGGGCACCACTGGACAAATATTTTGGGATACACCCGAAGCCTATAGAACAAGAATCAAATATACACACAGAGAAAAAGACTATAGGCCATACAAACGGGGATCACTAAACCATGTATAGATATCAGATTGCTTTTATTGAGTACAAAAACACACAACAACAGGCATTCTTACAGCCCTTACCAGGTCACATGTGCTTTACATAGACTTGATTTTTGAATGCCATAGCACTTATGAAGAGGTAATAATCCTTGGTTATCATGAGATCTTCCACACAGATGGTCTGTTTGGCACATGTATGACATTTTAATTGCTTTAATGTCTGTTGTTGTGTGTTTTTGTACTCAATAAAAGCTATTTGATATCTATACATGGTTTGGTGATCCCTGTTTGTATGGCCTATAGTCTTTTTCTCTGTGTGTATATTTTATATCTATACACCCACATACAGTGCCTGCATGCCTTGCACTGATATTTATATACCCACATACACTCCCTGCCTACCTACCACTGCAATCAATATACCCTGTAATTACACCTTAGGCCAGGGTCAGACTTGCGATAAACTCGGACGATGTCTCTCATGTCAATACCCGGCACTGCTGCCGGCACTCGGATTGGAGCGTTCAGCAGCTTTGAAAAACATGCTGCTGAACACTCCAATCCAAGTGTCAGTGGAAGTGTTGACGTGCGAGACTTTGCTGAGTTTCTTGTAAGTTTGACCCCGGCCTTAGAAGGACTGTTGATTTACCTGGATTTGTGTATTCACTTATGATATACCCACACTAACTTTGAAACCCCCAAATCTGACCCTATCTTGGCAGCAACTCTACCTACACTGTCTGATTCCGGAGCTGAATTTGATGAGCAGGGTGGCGCCAGGTCTGAAATACAGGTCTTACCTGTTTGGGTAAGAATACAAGGACAGAACAATGGAAAGGACACCATTGTAGGCATTTACTACAGGCCGCCTGTGCAAGCTGAAGATATGGATGAACTCTTTATGCATCAAATGGCCAAGTTCTCCAAAAAATATGACATAGTTGTCATGGGAGATTTCAACTATCCAGACATTTGTTGGGAATCTCTCTCAGGCAAAACTAACAGGTCAAGGAAATTCTTATCCTCTCTTGCTGACAACTTTATCTTCCAAAAGGTAGGGGAGAAAACAAGGGGAACTGCTACCTTGGATCTAATCCTTATAAACAGGGAGGAAATGGTTGAGGAGGTAAAAGTGGCTGGAACCCTAGGAGGTAGCCACCATGCTATTTTAGAATTTTGGATAACTAGAGGCGGAAGACCTGTGAAGACTCAGACGTCAAGGTTAGATTTCAGAAAGGCAGATTTTAAGGGATTCAGAAAGATAATTGGAGGAATCCAATGGCTGGATATCCTTAAAGACAAAAATGTCCAGGAAGGATGGGAAATCTTGAAAAATGAAATTCTCAAAGCACAGTTGTTAACAATTCCGATAAGAGGGAAGAATAGGAAGCATTTAAGGAAACCAGGATGGGTGAACACAGAACTTAAGCACATGCTAAAAAGGAAGAAAAAAATGTTTATAAAATGGAAAGAGGGAGGCATATCTAAAGAAGAATATAATGCTGTCTGCAGAATCTGCAGGGCACAAATCAGATTATCTAAAGCTGAAAATGAATTGAGGCTTGCAAGAGATGTCAAAAGCAATAATAAAGGATTTTGGGGATATGTCAAAAGTAAAAGAAAAGTCAAAGATGCTATAGGATTTTTACAGGATGAAAATGATGAAATGGTAAGACAGGATGTTGAGAAGGCTGAACTTTTAAATTCCTATTTTGCATCTGTTTTCTCTCAGAAAGGAAATGTAACACCAACTGTTATTCACTGTCCTATTAAGGGAATAGAAGAATCCAGGATATCTATAAACAGAAAGATAGTGAGGAAACACTTAGCTAACCTAAATGAATTCAAGTCTCCAGGTCCAGATGAATTACACCCCAGAGTACTGAAGGAGATAGCAGAAGAAATTTCTGAACCACTCTCCATAATCTTTGAAAATTCTTGGAGAACAGGAGAAGTGCCAGAAGACTGGAGAAGAGCAAATGTTGTTCCTATCTTCAAAAAGGGGAAGAAGGTGGACCCAGGCAACTATAGGCCGGTGAGTCTGACTTCTATACCAGGAAAGATCTTTGAACAAATTATTAAACAACATGTAAGTCAATACCTGGATAAGAATGAAGTGATCAAACAGAGTCAGCATGGGTTTGTAACTAATAAGTCATGTCAGACTAACTTAATTTCCTTCTATGACGGTATCACTGATTGGGTGGATCAAGGAAATGCTGTAGATATAGTATATCTTGACTTCAGCAAAGCATTTGACAAAGTCTCTCATACAATCCTTATTGAAAAAATGACTAAGTATGGAATGGACAAGGCAACTGTTAGGTGGATTCATAGCTGGCTTAGTGATCGGACCCAAAGAGTGGTCGTAAATGGCTGCACATCCAGTTGGAAGAATGTCTCAAGTGGGGTACCACAGGGCTCTGTCCTGGGCCCTGTATTGTTCAACATCTTTATCAACGATTTAGATGAAGGAATTGAGGGTAAACTGATTAAATTTGCTGATGACACAAAGCTAGGAGGGATAGCTAATACTAGAGAAGAGAGAGAGGATTCAAAAAGATTTAAATAAACTGGAGAAGTGGGCAGTAACTAACAGAATGGTTTTTAACAGGGAGAAATGCAAAGTACTACATCTGGGCAATAAAAATGAAAAAAGCATATATAGAATGGGAGGAATAGGGCTAAGTGACAGCACATGTGAAAAAGACTTGGGTATACTAATAGATCACAGACTGAATATGAGTCAACAGTGTGATGCAGCAGCAAAAAAGGCAAATGCAGTTCTAGGATGTATTAACAGAAGCATACAGTCTAGATCACGTGAAGTCATTATTTCCCTCTACTCCTCTTTGGTCAGACCTCATCTGGAATATTGTGTTCAGTTTTGGGCACCACATTTTAACATTTTAAAAAAGACATCAACAAACTGGAGCAAGTTCAGAAAAGAGCGACCAGAATGGTGACCGGTCTGCAAACCCTGTCTTATCAGGAAAGGTTGCAGGATTTGGGAATGTTTAGTTTGCAAAAGAGAAGACTGAGAGGAGACTTAATTGCTGTCTACAAATATCTAAAGGGCTGTCACATTGTAGAAGGCTCAACTTTATTCTCATTTGCACAAGGAAAGACTAGAAGCAATGGGATGAAACTGAATGGGAGGAGACACAGATTAGATATTAGAAAAAACTTTTTGACAGTTAGAGTGATCAATGAGTGGAACAGGCTGCCACGAGAAGTGGTGAGTTCTCCTTCAATGGAAGTCTTCAAACAGAGGCTGGACAGACATCTGACTGGGATGATTTAGCGAATCCTGCTTTGAGCAGGGGGTTGGACCAGATGGCCCAGGAGGTCCCTTCCAACTCTACGGTTCTATGATTCTATGATTCTATGATTCTACACCTGATGACGCTTTGACACCAGTCAATCACTATAATGAAACAACCAACATGGCTGCGGCAATACAGTGCATGGCACACAATCCCTGCATGTTGATTGGCACTCTAAACAGTGCCAAACATACAGGGCGGGGACACAAGCTCCCGCCAAGCAAACCCAGAAATGCTTGTTGCTCAGCGAGCATCGCGAGTACAGCGATGCTCGGGCGAGTTCCGAGCATTACCAAGTATGCTTGCTCATCACTAGTAGCTTCCAGAAGAAGTGCGTAGGCTTGTACAGATTGGTCAATGGCACTCCTGTCTCGTTACCTTGAGGAGGCTGCTTCCAAGTAAAATGAGGCTTGTGACATGTGTTTCAGGACTGACAGACTGACCACAATACAGACGCTCACTTGCATACACTGTATTCAGAATTTAATTGTAATGTTTCTGGTGTCTGATAGAATCCAATTTCCTGATCATACATTGATCATACAGCTCCCCCAACTCCTGCATTATCTTAATCTAACTGCGGCTTCACCCGCTATGACAGTTGTTCCATTGGGATCCGGTGGCAAAAATGAAATGTTGAGCTTACAAAAAGCAGGTTTCAGAACTCCTGGTGGCAGTCTGAAAATTTGAAGCGAGGGCCACATAACGACATGGCGGTGGGCATGGTGGTGGTGGTGATGAGGTAAGCCCCGAATTCAAATGGACATGTTTGAAATGGCATTGTAAAAGGAAGGGGAATGTGTATTGCACTATCTTCCTAAGTATTTTGCATGAGGGAGGGACGTCCCAAATGTAGGAGTGAGAGGTCTCCCAAATGTTTGATACATGGCCACCTGAGGGCTCTTACCAAACCCAGGGTTTCACGTAAATTTCTGGCACTCTGCAAATTGTAAGCGAGGGCCGCATAATGACATGGCGATGGACATTGTTGTAGTGGCGGGCAAAACCCAAAATTCAAATGGGCATGTTTAAAATGGCACTGCAAAGGGATGAGGAATAAGTATTCCACTATCTTGCTATTTGCCATGAGGGAGGGACCTTCCAAATGTAGGAGTGAGAGCCCTCAGAAATATTAATGGAAAAACTAAAGCCAAAACGCTCCATGTGAACATATGCTAAGGGGAGGTATATATAGAGAGAGAGTTATATTTATGTGTTTATGAAGGAAAAAATGTTTCTTACTATGTAAGAAAATAAAATAAAATGTAGATTTGGTTTGGTCGGTCTTCTTATAAATCCACAAAACTGGCGCAATATTCTGACATTATTATTCCCAGATACCATATGTGACTCAGAGAGGCATGCCGGCATCTTCTCCATGCTGTTCCCATTTAGTTTTAGCTCTTTCCCATCCATTTCAACTTTTTCTCAGGATCCCAAACTTGTTTGTTGGGGCCAGCAGAAAAATAATCAGCTTTCATATTGACATATTGACTTGCATTGGATTAATTATTCGGTAGGAATACACTTATATTCCAAATCATTTTCCAGAATCCGAATATTTCACTATTTGCTCATCACTAGATATTAGACTTATATGTGCAATTATTATTATTATTATTATTATTATTACTGTTGTTGCAAAGGAAAAGTAAATAGAAAAAAATTATGTTTTTCAAATTTAATTTTAATAATAATAATAATAATAATAAGAAGAAGAAGAAGAAGAAGAAGAAGAAGAAGAAGAAGAAGACTAATTGTGCAAATAAATCTAATTTGTAATTCATTTCAGCACTTTTCAGCTCACAAATTATGCCAAGATGCTACATAAATTTTCTGCAAGTTGCTCTCTAGCATAAAATAAATAACTAATAATAATAATAATAATAATAATAATAATAATAACAACAATAATAATAATACTAGTAATACAATTACAAAAATAATACATCATGTATTTCTTCCTTATATTAATTTGCTTTCATTTATACTACTTCACTTTTACTACTACTGCAAATAATACTATAATAATAATAATGTGTCTAATTTTTTACATTATATTAATATTGATAATTATAACTGTTTTTATTATTATTATTATTATTATTATTATTATTCATAATATTAAAATATAATAATAATAATAATAATAATAATAATAATAATAATAATAATATTTTTACATATATGTTGTTTTCTCTGTTTTCTGCTTTTACTCTTATTGTATTAATAATAATGCATGTTTCTCTTCCCTTTCATTGACATTAGCTGACGCTGTATTTCTGACAGTCGCTGGTTAATCACACAGTCGTTGAGCGCTCTGTGAATATCCTCCACGGTCTACAAAGTTCTAGTAAAGAAATGACTTCATCCGCTCATTAGTGATAAATTAGAAACTAAATAAAGTGATTAGAGATGTCTGGAAATTCACCGGCCGGCGTCCTGGCGGGATTGTTATTTGCATACGGTACAAACATCGTTAGTGACATTATTAGATCTAATTGTAAGTATCGGCGGCTCTGTACATTATTTCCATCTATTTCATTCTCTTCTGTCTAATTAAACTGGTTGGAATTTTCATGTTTCTTATTTCTGGTTTCTCTCTTCTGTTCATTCCCCACGAGACAAACGAGTCTCGGTGACTGTGCAACACAGAGAAATCACAGAATCAATTACCTGTCCATCATCGGGGCTTTCTCTGTGCTTCTTACTACACAGATAGAAAAAAATAATTTTAAATGGGAAGTTTATAATGTATTTCAGCTTCACTAAGGAAAGAAAATACAATAGTATAACACATATATAAAATATCATAAAAACTGGGCAAGACAATACAATTATATGATTAATTGAAATATACTGATATGTATTAAGATGCAATAGTAATAAATATAAATGAAATAATAATCAGTGTCATAGAGAAGGTGTTACGGGCTGGCGGAACGCACCAAATAATGTAATATAATTATGTAATGTAATGTAATTGGCGATAGTAATTTATGAACACCCATAAAGCGCTGCACTGCTTTCATAGAATCATAGAATCATAGAATCGTAGAGTTGGAAGGGACCTCCTGGGCCATCTGGTCCAACCCCCTGCTCAAAGCAGGATTCGCTAAATCATCCCAGTCAGATGTCTGTCCAGCCTCTGTTTGAAGACTTCCATTGAAGGAGAACTCACCACTTCTCGTGGCAGCCTGTTCCACTCATTGATCACTCTAACTGTCAAAAAGTTTTTTCTAATATCTAATCTGTGTCTCCTCCCATTCAGTTTCATCCCATTGCTTCTAGTCTTTCCTTGTGCAAATGAGAATAAAGTTGATCCTTCTACAATGTGACAGCCCTTTAGATATTTGTAGACAGCTTTGAGAGAATGGGGTTCCTGCCATCAATCACCGCCTGTAGCTTGGCAGGATCCATGGCCAAACCCTGGGCAGAAAGGCAAGGACTCCTGCTCAAACACACACTTCTCCAACTTGGCATATAGGGAGTTTGCATGCAGGAGGTCAAAAACTTTGCAAACATCTCTCCGGTGGGAGTCAATATCTGGCGAGTAGATGAGGATATCATCCAGATAGACTACTACCGAGGTGGCAAGCATATCCCGGAAGATGTCGTTCACAAAGTCTTGTTAGACGGCTGAGGCATTACAGAGCACGAAGGGCATCACCAGGTATTCATAGTGCCCGTCCCTGGTGTTAAATGCCATCTTCCATTCGTCCCCATCACGGATGCGAATCAGGTTGTAAGCCCCCCGCAGATCAAGTTTGGTAAACACTCTTGCTCCCCGTAACCTACCAAACAGCTCTGATATCAGGGGCAGAGGATACTTATTCTTAACGGTGATGGCGTTAAGACCCCTGTAATCGATGCAAGGATGTAGTTCCCCACTCTTCTTCTCGACCAAGAAGAATCCCGCCCCTGCTGGTGACACTGACTTCCTAATGAATCCTCTTGCCAAATTCTCCTTGGTGTTTTGAGACATGACCTCTCTCTCCGGGAGAGATAGGAGATAGACTCGACCCCGGGGAGGCTCAGCACCAGGCAAGAGGTCAATAGGACAGTCATGGGGTGATGCGATGGAAGAGTCTACGCCACCTTTTTGGAGAACACATCCGCATACTGTCGATATTGTTTGGTGAGAGAGGAGAGATCTGCGGGGACCTCGGTGAAGGCAACCTGAAGGCACTCCCTCAGACATCTACCCTCACATGATTTATTCCACCCAAGAATCATCCCTGAGGACCACTCTATATGGGGAGAAAGATACCGCAACCAGGGGACCCCTAGAAAAACCTGATCAATACCCTCGGGCATGACGAGGAGGGATATCGTCTCCTGATGAGATGGAGACACTGAGTAACAAGGGGGCGGTCTGGTGGGTTATCTGTGAGGGTAGAGCTGTGCCGTTCACCACTCTGACGGTGACTGGTTTAGACATCATAACCAGGGGTATAGCGTGCCGTTGAGTGAAGGAAGGCAACATAAAATTGCCCTCTGCTCCCAAATCCATGCAAACCTCCACCGCCAGAGAGGAAGAACCAAACTCAAGTGTCCCCTTAAAGGACAACTTGGCGGAAAACGCTGCTGATTCTAGTGAATCGCCTCCTACAGCCACTAGGCACCAGCGTTTTCCTGTTCGCTGTGGGCACTGGTTGGCAAAGTGACCGGACTGCCGGCAACCATGACTGATCACAGGAGCTCGAGCGGACCGGGACCTGGATCCCTAACGGGAAGCCCACTGACATTTGGATGCCTGATTGGTAGATTCCAGAGGTTTAGCCAAACTGGGTACCAACCTAAACCTTTGCCTACACTGGGACCGCTCCAACCTTCACTCCGCAAAGCGAAAGTCTATATGGGTGGAGATGGTGATAAGCGGGAATCTCACTGGTGGCCAGAGCATCCTTCACATTGTCAGCCAAACCTCTCCAGAACACTGGAATGAGGACCTTATCTGGCCACTCTAACTCTGAGACCAGCGTCCAGAACTGGATGGCAAAGTGGCTGACCATAGACGAGCCCTTTGACAATGCCAGCAGCCGGAGCGCGGTGACATGGGTGACTCGCAGTCCCAGGAAGACCTGCTTCAGAGTGCCCAAGAATTGCGAGGCACTCTGCACCATGTTCCCACAGCGGTGTGGCCCACTCCAAAGCCCTGCCCGACAAGAGGGAAATAATAAATCTCACTTTGGCCCGCTCGGATGGGAATTGTGCTGCCAGCAGCTCCAGCTGTATAGCGCACTGGCTCACGAAACCCCTACAAGAAGCACTATCGCCAGAGAACTTCTTGGGCAACGGGAGGTGGGACAAAGTCGGGGCAGGGATGGCAGTGGTCACACAGGAGACAGCCTCCGCGGCTGCCTGAACAGCGACCGCAGTAACATCCGCAGCTGAGGCTGAATGCTCGAGAGCTACCGACCTGCCCTGCAGCTGCCGGATGTACTGCAGCAGTTGCTGTTCGTCCGCCATTACTAGCCAGACCCTGGCACTAGTATAATGTTACGGGCTGGCGGAGCGCACCAAAAAATGTAATGATAGAAAGGTGCGTTCGTAGCCCGGGATCCACCGTGCAGAGGTGGTAAACTGCTGCTTAGCAATGGCGGACACTATATGGTGGTATTATAAATGAACACACGCGGGTTAACGTCACCCGGTGTGTACGAGGCAGACTCTGTTGCCTCACAGAGCCGCACTACCGCTGAATTTGATCGCCGAAGACTGTTAAGCTCACAGAGCTCAGCAAGGGAGCGTACAGAATGCGGTCACAGAACTCTGCCCCAAGGACACGGGGTCAGAGTCCCTCTAGACCTTCTGGACGCATGGCGTCGCACCTGCGCACGCCACTATAGACGCTGACTATGGTGTAATGTCGAGCACGTGCACCGTGGCGTGCAGAGCCAGCAGTGAATACTGACTCCAGTCTCTGACTCTGCCCTACCTACACCTAGACCTGGGCGCTTAACAGGCTAGGCTGCACAACACATGCGTACCAAGGGTAGGGGTTTCCAATGAGTCATTCACCAGAGAAAATCATACCTGCAAACAACACTCACACCTCATAGTCTGGAAATGCAGTCTATACTAGCGCATGGCCGAGCGGCCATGCGAGCCTTTTATAGCCGCGTCCTTCCGTGACCTTCCTGACCTTTCTGATGGTCCAATCCGAGGTGGAGAAGGACCTGAGCATGTTACCTCCGATCTCCAATGAGAGATCATCCCACGGGCATGCTCAGTGGATCGAAAGGAGGACTTAGTCCCTGGAGTAGCTCACTGCTGACCAGCATGCATTGCTATAGCTGGACCAGAGGTGGCAGCAGCAACCAATCCTACAGAGCTGGTCTGAGCAGAGCGCCGGGATCGACAAGTCTTCTGAGAAACCTCCTGTGCGGCCAGAGAGGAATGGGAGACCGCAGAATGCAAGGCTCGGGATTCCTGCTGTGCAGCGACCGGAACGCCTAGCAGAAGGGAACGTGCCTGCATTTATTTTGTCACCATCTTCAGGCGAGGAAAAGGACTCATAATGTCACGACATTTAAGGGTGAGACATGTCTTGACTTGACCTAAGGCCTTACCAGGCTGATTGACTTGTGGTAGTGTCAGGATGACTGAAGGCCAGAACAGAGGCACTGATGAAGACTTTTTCCTGTTCCACCACTTGAAGAACGTGTCTTCTAAACTCCAACAGCAGGTTTGAGAGTTGATTTTGAGTCCATCTTCAACCCAAAAAAGGTCCAAATAGCTAATCTTTAAAAATATCAGCAAATAACAATACTAACCTCCCTGCTAGAGTCTGAATTGTAGTGGAGGTCTGTGCCTGTTACTGATCCAGGGGTGACCCATCCATCCAATCCTTCAAAAGTCACTCTCATCTCTTCAGTGCCTAAACTCTTTGAAAAATCTTACTGTAGATATTTTCACCCAGTCTTAATGCTTCAACTTCTGAGTCTATCTCAGTAGTGGTCAGGTTACAGATTCCTTAATGTCGGCTGTGTATCTCAGCACTGAACATCTTGTACTTCTAGGCCTCCAATGAGATTGCAAGTCTAGAATTTGACAGAACTGGAGGATAATTGCTTCCGTTCTGGCAGTAAACATCCATCTTTTTTTTCTCAACATGTATTTTGCGACTCTTTTGATTATGTGCAAATAAAATTGTGCTGGTTCTGTGATCGTGCCCCAATATCCGAGAAAGCCTTTGTAGGACTTTTAACAAATCTTGAATTTTCATTTTTAGCCCTTTTTCTTTCTCTTTTTTGGCCCATCCTCCTTTAAGAAAACAAGCTGTCTATTAATTCTTTACACCTTGATAAAGGGTGGGGTATCATTAATCCTCACTCCTAATATACACCCCTAGCTTGTAGTTGGAAAATCCACACAAAAATGGTGACATAGGAAAAATATTTGTTTGCCTAATAATTGATCATACAATGTAGAACGCATGTAAAAAGTCAATGCTGGGGGTGGAGGCTTGCTGATAGAGTAGTAGGACAAGCACTTCTATAGTTCTGTGTCTAATCCTCCCTTACAGCTACTCTTAAGCAGAGCTATTAGCCCCAAACACATATGGGCAATCCCAGGTCACTCACCAAGTTGATTTCCAGGATAGAAGGTGATCCGAGAAACATAAACCACTTTTTGAGCTCAAATATCCCATCTCACTCCAGTAGCACTATATCAAAGCTGGAGCCAGCAGCCCTGCTAGACTGCTCACTGCCACAGGAGACACCAGCCTCCCGCAATTCTCCTCATAAACAGCAAGATGATTCTAACGATGACGGCGGGGAAAAAGAGCATAAACTTTCATGAGCAAAGTAAATATAGTAACATAGTAACATAGTTAGCAAGGCCAAAAAAAGACATTTGTCCATCCAGTTCAGCCTATATTCTGTCAGAATAAATCCCCAGATCTACATCCTTCTAAAGAACCTAATCACTGTAAGATACAATATTGTTACGCTTCAGGAAAACATCCAGGCTTCTCTTGAACCCCTCAACTGAATTCGCCATCACCACCTCCTCAGGCAGGGAATTCCAGATTCTCACTGCCCTAACAGTAAAGAATCCTCTTCTATGTTGGTGGAGAAAACTTCTCTCCTCCTGGCGCAGTGAATGCCCCTTTGTGACCATCGCCTTCCTTGGTATAAACAGATCCTCAGAGAGATATTTGTATTTCCCCTTATATACTTATTCATGGTTATTAGGTTGCCCCTCAGTCGTCTTTTTACTAGGCTAAATAATCCTAATTTTGATAATCTCTCTTGGTATTGTAGTTCCCCCATCCCTTTATTAATTTTGTTGCCCTCCTTTGTACTCGCTCTAGTTCCGTTATATTCTTCCTGAGCACCGGTGCCAAAAACTGTACACAGTACTCCATGTGCGGTCCAACCAGGGATATGTACAGAGGCAGTATAATGCTCTCATCATGTGTATCCAGGCCTCTTTTAATGCACCCCATGATCCTGTTTGCCTAGGCAGTCGCTGCCTGGCACTGGCTGCTCCAGGTAAGTTTTTCATTAACTAGGATCCCCAAGTCCTTCTCCATGTCAGATTTACCCAGTGGTAACTCCATATTTTTTCCCCTATGCTTGGTTAAAAAAAGTAAACATCACCTACTATCACATTTTTTGTTCTTGATTTCTTTTAGTGTTTCTTAAAGCCAGAAAGTCGCCATTTGAAATGACTTCAGTTTTGTGCCATGTCTGTGATCTGCTTCTTTTCAAAAAAATTAAACAACTGAATGAACATCCTCCAAGGCCGGTGAAAACATAGTTTTTGGCAGTCATTGTACAATGTGATATTCTGGTTTTTATTTTTAATATTTTTAATCTCTCAATGTTAAAATTAACCTACACTTAAAATTATAGACTGTTCTTTTCAATGTCTGTGGGCAAACTTACAAAATCAGCAAGGGATAAAATAACTATTTCCTTCACCTTTGTTCGGTGTCGGATTTCCGATTCTGCACAGCAGTAATCCAGAGCCATGCATCCAGCAGTCTTCTATTCCCCTCCGACCGCTCAGGGTCCTGCACAGCAATTTCGACGATACTGGCGTCCTTCTCAGACCCGCTCTGTGAGTCTAGATGTTGCTGCCACCTCTGGTGCAGCAACGGTAGCGCAACCTGCTTTGCAGGGAACCGCTCCAGAGGCTAAGTCCTCTCGCCGTGCTACTGGGCATGCCCGCAAGATGACCTCTCAGTGGAGAGCAGGGGTCACATGCTCAGGTCCTGCGTCGGATCTGATTGGTCCTTCCCAAAGTACTGGAAGGTCCCGGAAGCGCATGGCTATAAAAAGCCCGCATGGCGGCTCGGCCATGCGCTAGTGTAGACTTATCTGCTATGTGTGTATGGTGACGGATGCATGTGTCTGGTGACTGACTTATTTGAAACCCCTTCCCTCTGATAGTACGAATGGTGACAGAGTGTTGGTATTAGTCAGTGCCAGGTGGTGGCAAGCTATGCGCCACTATGTTCTCCGCGCCTATCACTAGCGTCCGACAGTGCCCGGCACTGTCGTTAAGCGGCTGCAGTTACTGCTGCGCTGCGCTCAGCAGCACCTCTTGGCATTCGCTGCTGCGACGACACACGCTGGCTGGCCCTGTGAAGGCAACAGGTCCAGCGTTTATACCTAATTTACATTAGGCCTTCTCTGTGCTTTTAACAGAGCCGGCCTTAAGTGCCTCGGGTGACGCTAACCCGAGCGCAGTACTCCGCCTCCTGGCGAGTCTGCCATTATTCTGCAGCGGTCTTTCCATCTACCGCATGGTGGACCCCGGGCGGCGAACGCACCTCCTATTATTTATATTTGGTGCGTTCCGCCGTCCCTAACAACTTTACTCCCCAGTAGGTGAACAGAACGCCTGAGTACAAAATCAGAGTCTGACTGTGGAACCACTGGCCCTTCCCCTGTTACGTCCTTCCCAATCTGCTGTCCAGGATGGAGGCGCTGATACTTTCTGTCCACATCCTGTAGTTGCACAGACACAACAGTCAGCAACCACATCCAGTTCATTGTCAAAGCACAGAGTTGAGTTGTCTCTTGTCAGCATATATGTCTGATCAAAAATTGTTAGTCAGGGCATACATATTCGTTAGCAATTTGCATTCCTTACATTTTCTAAATTTGGGTCATTTCAAAAAAATGGTGATGGGATATTGGCCAGTTTCTCTATATTTTAAGAACATCTAAGAGACTAGGTTATTACGCTCCATATACCTATTCAGGCCGCAGCCTTACATATATTCGAACCTGGTCATTGTCATGCTAAGACCTTTACCTGGGCTCTGTAGTACTGCCTGTCACCTGAGTAATACACTCTACAGACTTCGACACTCTCTGGGACAGATCCTGTAAATACTCCAATGTTGCTCAAAACCAAGCAAAAGAAAAAGTCTGCCTGGTTGGGTAGTTTCTTGCGATGGGCGAGCACTAAAATGCTCGGGTGCTTGTTGCTCGGGTCGACCAAATTGGAATGCTTGGGTGCTCGACCAGAGCAATAAACCCAATGAAAGTCTATTAGAAAACTGAGCATTTTTGCCGGGTCTAAAAATGTCAGAAATCGATGGGAACATTGCTCAAATGACATGAGAACCTCATGGAGAAGACCCCTGGAAGCATTTCTGACTCCAAGGTCACAGCTGTGAACAATGTTGTCAGAGTCTTACGCCATTTTTACAGGCGCAAAATAAAACATATAAAAATGAAACCAAAATAGATTTTCCTGAAAAATATGTTAAGGAACATCCTTTCCAGGTTAATGATTTGTATGTAAGGCAAAATAAATATCCAAAAACAAAAATGTTCCTCCACCACTTGGGCTATGAACATAGTGTTTTTCATGCGTTTTTCAACTTTAGCATTGCTTTTAACCAAGACAAATGCGTTCACACTGGTAAATGTCATTTTAACATTTTACAACCTTTTGTGGCCATGTGTTGTGTGACTCATCATCAGACACATCCTGTTTCACATTTATGAAGGTGGGACTCTGAATGTCACAAAGTCTATTTTTATAGGGCCAGCAATCGGACCTCACTATTCTTAGCGAGCCATAAGCCGGCTATGCTTTGTTGTTCCCATTATTAAACAGTAGGTCTCTTATAGTGTTATTGCATCTGAAGTGAGTGGCTGGGCTGCCAAAAATTTGTACGCACCCCAATAACCCATTAAACAGACGTCCTGGATGGCCACATGCAACCAAATTTCCCAGTATGCATTTGGTACTCCCATACTGTTTGCTTGTGCATTGAATGCAAGGCCTGCCCTGCCCCAAAGTAACACACCCCCAATAAGCCTTTGAACCCACATACTGGATGACCTCATGAAACCAAAATTCCCATTATTATGATTTTTTTAACTTGCATAAAGTTTGCCCATAAAGTGAATACAAGACCTTCCCCAAATTTGCACACACTCCAATCACCCTTGCAAGAGACGTGGAGGATGGCCTCCGAAAAATGTTTTCTCAGTTTGAAGGATGGGGTCTCCTATACTTGTAATTCCCATTCACTAAGTGTATATGCTGACAAACATTTCCCCCTGGGGTGTATGCATCAAGCTACTGTGTCAACCTTTTTTTTACGGGCATCATAAATACCCTTGCCAACAATAACGTGGCTGTTGCATCAAGGAACACGTTCACCCTGGTGATCTAGTGGTGGTGGATGATGAGGATGAGGAGAAGGAGGAGGAGGAGAATAACAGCAAATAGCCAAAATCAGGAAGCGTATACCCATGTGTGGATATGAAGAGATGCATGGGAATATACCTCCCAAATAAAGACACTGGATTTGAGGTTATGTTTCACTGTTATCATGAGGTAGTGTACAGAAGCCTTGCCCAATCCATCCCTGGTTCAATTTAATAAGAGTGAGTCTGTCAGCATTTTCAGTTTCCAGGTGGATGCGCTAATCAGTTATAATTCCACCAGCGGCACTTAAAATAAACTCTGACAAAACATTAGCGGCAGGGCAGGCCAGGACCTCTAAGGCATAGATAGCCAATTCATGCCACGTATCCAGCTTTGAGACCCAGTATTTGTAAGGCACAGAGGAATCACGGAGGACGTTGGTGCGGTCAGCAAGGTATTCCCTCAGCGTCTTCCAAAACTTTGCACTCCTTGTGAGAGTACCCCGCGCCTCAGGATCAGTGCGATGGGAGGGTCAGAGAAAACTCTCCCAGAACTTTGTCAGTGTTCCCCTGCCTCTGCTGGATTGGAGTTATGTCTCTCCCGCCTGTACTCCTTGGTTGTTCAATGAACTTTGACCTCTGCAGCCAGCGTTTTTAGATGGGATTTTTTTAATAATTCCGTAACAAGGGCCTTCTGGAACTGCACCATTTTACTACACCTGTCTGCCTCTGGAAGAAGAAATTGAAAATTCTCCTTGTGTCATGGGTCTAGAAGTGTCACCAACCAGTAATGACTTTCACCCAAAATTTGGAGAATACGAGGATCACGGGAAAGGCAGCGCAGCAAAATGTCAGCCATGTGTGCCAGACTAAGGCAAGACTTCCATGTCCTCACCAAGAAGACGGCTGACCATGCTCTCCGCCTCCTCCTCCCTGTCCTCAGGCCATCCAAGCTGAACAGACGGTGTGACAGTTGTGCTTGCAGTACCGTCTATATCACATGAAAGTAGCTCCTGTTCTTCCTCCTCATCCTCTTCCTCATTGTCAACCAATCCACGTTGGGACGACATGAGGCTGGGGGGTATGCAATCACCCTGTATGCTTCCTTGCTCCATCTCATCGTGCTCCGCCTGCAATGCATCCTTTTTGATTGTGGGCAGAGAGTGTTTCAGAACACAAAGAATCGGGATAGTGACGCTAATCTTGGTGTTATCACCGCTCACCATATTGGTGGACTCCTCAAAGTTTTGGAGGATGGTGAATATGTCTGTTAGGCGTCGAGTTCGCGCCACTGCACAGGAGGAGTCTCCAGCCATGTCCTCTGCAATCTCTGCAGGCAGGAGTCAGAGTCAGGGCCTAGCTTCAGCGCCAAGTAGTGGCTTTGCTTGTACGCCACTGTGCACTTGGGCTACACTCCACAGTAGCCAGCATCTATTAGTGGCATTCGCAGTTGCGATGCCGTGCACCTAGTGGGTGTAGAGAGGCTCTTACCCTGCATCCTTGGGGCAGAGTCTTGTGACCATACACAAGCGCAGCTGTGCCCTGTGACAGTTAACAGGGTATGGCATTTGTGTTACACGGTACCCTGGCTCTGTGAAGCAACAGAGCCCGTCGCTACTACCCACGGAGTGGCGTTTAACCTACGTGTGTCCAGTGAGATACCGCCATTTAGTGTCCGCCATTACCAAGCAGCAGTTAACATCTCTGCACGGTGGACCCCGGGCAGCAAACGCACTTTATTACCATCTCTTTATTATTTGATACGCTCCTCCAGCACTAACATTATACTAGCGCCAGGGTCTGGCTAGTAATGGCGGACGAACAGAGACTACAGCGGTACATCCAGCACCTGGAGAGCAGGTTGTCAGCTCTCGGGCTCGTCCATGGTCAGCCATATTGCTGTCCACTTCCTGACTTTAGCATCTGAACTGGAGTGGCCGCACAAAGTCCTTATTGTTAGGGCTAGCGGAACGCACAAAGCAATAATAAGATGGTATCAAGGTGCGTTCACTGCCCTGTGTCCACCGTGCAGAGATGTTACCTGCTGCTCGATAATGGTGGATGCAGTAAGGTAATATGATAGTGTGGCACCCCTGAGGCTCAGTCACCACAGAGGTACTGCACCTCCTCCTGAGGTGTGGTGCCCCACCATCCAGGTAGGTTGGAGGCTCCTGACCACGCTCCAACACCTTCATCCCACACAACACAGTAGTTCAGCAAAGCAATATTGCGGCTCCCTGCTTGGAGTGTAGCAGAGCACCTTTGGTTGCTCACTGCTTGGAACACGGAACGTGCTGGGAGGCGGGTGGAGTTAGAATACATAAAAGAGTGGGAAGGCTTAGAATTTCAGGAGTCAGTGAGAGAGGAGTGAGGAGAGAAGATCCCTGGGAGAGGGATAGAGGAAGGAGGTGCTGCAGCAGATTTCAGTGACCTGGGTCTGCTGGCACGGGAAAGGAAAGAAAGAGAAAGACATTGAACAGAAACTTGATCTTCCATAAGAAGGAAAGACTAGTACGGAACGTAGCAGTAAAAGGGAACAGAGGATGTGGGTTAGGAGAGAACCCTGCCTAGAATTCTAAGCGCAATGCCGGGGCCCGGTCCCTGAGGTTGTATGGAGACTAAGGGTCCTACAGCAGACACCGGTGGAGTAGTGGGCTGTAAATGCACTACTCCCATCACAGACTTGGGGGCACAACAGCAACTTGAATAGTGAGCCGGGACTCAGGAGCAAGGAGTCCCCGAAGCAGGCTACAGCTGTCTGCCGTACAAGTATAGTTCTTGGGAACATCTGTCAGGAGGAACTCCAGTGTAACTCAGTACTAGGAGTACATCACTTAAAGGCGCTATAAGGGGAGACGTTCAGAAAGGCACATGTTGGCGGAGTGTTGGAAGGGAGCATTCCATCTGACCTGGAGGTTGATTGAGTCCCTGACCCGGAGGACAAAGCACGGAGGCTGGCACCTGTGTGTACTATAGACTGTGAGTAAAGCTTTGGAACTACAAGCCCTGGTGTCCTCCATTCATTCTTGCGCCAACACATCCAGCACCGCTACATCTGGGTACCAGCTTCTACACCACTTGTGCCTCTCCTCTCCCCCTACATCTACACTGCCCTGGGACTACAGCTCCACTTGTGGGGAGCTTCACCATCTTGGCTGCAACGCACCACCAGACCCAGAGAATCTGCATGCAGCATCGGCTTAACATCTCACTTGCCGAACACCAAAGGTGGTGTCACAAACTATTCATTCAATTTCCATTCCCCCATTACTTGGGCGCCCAGGGCCACCGACCGGGACACCGCCGCTGTGACACATCCCGCTGACACCGGCCCGGTACCGAGTACCCCACAGCCCTGGGAGGGCGACCCAATAGCTGAACTCAGACGGGTTAATGTCACCGGGTGTGTACAGCGGCGGATTCTGTTGTTGCACAGAACCACAGAACATAAACTCCAGAGCCTGTTATCCCTCACAGAGCCCGGCAAGGATCACGCTAGTGTAGAGTCACAGAACTCTGCCTCAAGGACACAGGGCTAGAGTCCCTCTAGACTCACTAGCATGCGGCACCGCAACTGCGATGCCAGAAGAACATGAATAGAGTACACCGCTACTGGAGCATGCAGCGCCGCACTGGCGGATGCCACTAACCAGCCTAAGCTTAGAGCTCTTAAGCACACTATTTGAGCACGGCGCTGCTTTGACGGACGCCACAGTATATGTGGTACAGTGGTGCCTTGTTCTGAATGGCACACTCTGGGGCAGGCATGTGTGAGGAGCTGGGGGCACTGCGGCGCTAGGCAGTGCGACAACTCGGCTCTGACTCTGACTCTACAAACCCTATCTCATACACAACCAAGGGAGGGAGTCATAATGAGTCAGTCACCTGTCACAAGCATCCGTCATCACACACACACTTAGCCATAAGAGTCTATACTAGCACATGGCCGAGCGGCCTTGCGAGCCTTTTATAGCAGCGTCCTTACAGGACCTTCCTGATGGTCCAATCCAAGCTGCTTGTGGACCTGAGCATGTGACTTCTGACCTCCAATGAGAGGTCGCCCCATGGGCATGCTCAGTAGGCTGCAAAGAGGACTTAGACTCCGGAGCTGCTTGCTGCTGACTAGTGCAGATTGCAAAAGCTGACCCAGAGGTAGCAACAGAAACCAGCCTGACAGCACTAGCTGAGCAAGGCGCCGGGATCGATGCCTTTGCCGAGCAGCCTCCTCTGCGGCCGGAACAGAATGGGAGACCGCAGAAGGCAAGGCTTGGGCTTCCTCCCGTGCAGAGGCAGGAACCTGAGGCCTAGCACTTATCCCTATATTTTGGAGGGGACTAGCTGACCATGTGAAAGACGCTTTGGCCACTAGGGAGATTTCCACCACATTGGAGGAGCTAATAGCTGTGTCAACTCGCATCGACCTTCATTTTAATGAGCTGAGGTTGGAGTGAGCAAAGTGTAGGCAGAGGTTTCGGCTGGCTCCCACCTTCATCAAACCTCTGGAATCTCCGGTCCAGGCACATGACGCCATGGAGGTGTCTCGAGCGGGATCTAAGTCCCGGACCGCTCATGTACGCAAGGTCTGTCATATCTGCCTGCAGTCAGGACATGTCGCCTCCAGATGGCCTGAGCGGTTGGGAGAACGACAGCGTTTAGTGACCTTAATAGCTGGTTCACTAGACGCAGCAGCGCTTTCTTCCAAACTGTCCTTCAAGGGGACTATTACTATTGGCCCATCCACCCATGTGGTAGAGTTTTGCATTGGGTCCGGGGCGGAGGGCAGCTTTATGTCTTCTGCCTTCTCACGACGGCACGCAATTTCACTGGTGATGCTCGCCAAGCCAGTCACCATACGGGTGATAAATGGGTCGACACTGACCTCACAGATAACTCATCAGAAGATTCCATTTACTCTATCCATGTCTCCATCCCATCAGGAGATCATCTCCCTGCTAGTCATTCCTGAGGGAATTGATGAGGTCCTCTTATGGATACGATGGCTACGCTACCACTCCCCTCATATAGGGTGGTCCTCAGGAAGAATTCTGGGATGGAGTAAATCCTCTGAGCGTAGATGTCAGAGGGACTGCGTTCAGGTTGCTACTATGCTACTACAGAGGTACCCGCAGATCTTTCCTCTCTCCCCAAACACTATTTGCCCTATGAGAACGTGTTCTCCAAAAAGGCTGCGGAGACTCTTCCTCCTCACGGCCTCTTTTACTGCCCTATTGACCTCTTGCCTGGTGCTAGCCTCCCCGGGGTTGAGTTTATCCAGTCTCTCCTGAAGATGGAGGCAATGACTCACTACATCCAGGAGAATCTGGCAAGAGGATTCATTAGGAAGTCAGTGTCACCTGCAGGGATGGGGTTCTTCTTCATGCAGAAAAAGTGCGGAGAACTACGTCCATGCATAGACTACAGGGATCTTAACGCCATCACCATTAAGAACAAGGACCCTCTGCCCCTGATATCTGAGCTTTTCAAGGGTTTTTACTAAACTTAATCTGCGGTGTGCTTACAGCCTGATTCGCATCCGTGAGGGGGACGAATGAAAGATGGAATTTAATGCCAGGGACGAGCACTATGAATACCTGGTGATGCCCTTCGTGCTCTGTAATGCCCCTGCCACCTTCCAAAACTTTGTGAACGACATCTTCCGGGATATGCTCACCACCTCGGTTGTAGTTTATCTGGATGAAATTCTCATCTAATCTCCAGATATAGACTCCCACTGCTGCCGGAGAGATGTTTGCAAAGTCTTCGACCTCCTATGGGCAAACTCCCTCTATGCCAAGTTGGAGAAGTGTGTGTTTGAGCAGGAGTCCTTGCCTTTCCTGGGCTATATCATCTCCGCCCTGGGATTGGCCAATTATCCTGCCAAGCTACAGGTGGTGATGGATTGGCAGAAGCCCCATTACCTGTAGACTGTGAGGGCAACCCTGATTGAAGTAGGGCCTGCAATCCTCAGCGTCATGAGTATGCATTACATCCCAAGGTACGACTATGTCCCGGTATCTACTATGTTAACCCAGTGTGCCGTCAGCGAGATATACCATCCCTGCCCACAAGCTCTTGTCCACGTGTCAGCGGTTAGACGGACTTTCCCAGTAACAACATCGTTGAGGGCACAGCTAATGTTGTGAGACACGTGTTTGTGTAATGCGGGGATGGGAGAAATAGTGGCTGCTTAGGACGGAGTACCTTGGGACGGCCACCGCCATCTGGTTTTGGAAAACTTCCTTCTCCATGAGCCTAAAAGGCAACATTTCAAGCACAAGCAGAAAAGAAATATGTGAATTTAGTAGGGAGGCCTGTGGGGCGTTGTCAGCGTATTTCCGCTTGCATTCCAAGGACTGGGGTATGTTCAACTGAACACTGCACTGGGACAAAGATGTGGACATGTTTGATGATGATGCTAGTTCAGTGTGTGCAACGAAAGGTGCAGGGCAGGAGGAATCTTCGCAGGCACCATGGACACGGAATTGGCTTTCATGCACAACAGCGAAAGAAGCAGTGGGGTCACTTTCAGACACTGTTCCGGGACTCTGGTGTTCGGCCCACAAAGTCGTATGCTTTGCTGCCATGTGCCTGATCATGCTGGTGGTGGTAAGACTGGTAGTTTTGCTACCCCTGCTAATGCGGGCATGGCAGGTGGTTCAAATAGCCTGTTTGGGGTTATCGACAGAGTCTTTAAAAAACAACCAGACTCGAGAAGATATTACACTTGAACTGGCAACTTCCGTTGTGTTGTTGTTACGGGGAACGGTTGCCCATCTTCTCTGTGCGGCCACCACTCTGCTTCTTCCTGCCTATTGGGGTGCTATGCCTCCCTCCCCCTGTGTGCTGCTGTTCTCGCTCTGCATGTCCTCCTGCCAGGTTTGGTCACTTTCTTCATCACCAACCACCTCCTCTTCCACTTTCACACCCTGGTCCTCCTCCTGACTTTCTGGCAATTGTGTCTCATCATTGTCCACCTCTTGTGAAACGTTCCCACCATTGACTTTTTGTTAACATGACTGCTGAAATACTTTGGCATCACTACATGCGATCTCTTCTTGCCCCACGTCAAGTGCACCGGGAGAGAGACCCGAATCTCTAAATGGAAAAGTGAATAGCTTTTCGGAGTGGGAGGAAGAAGGATCAGGGTGAATATTATGCAGTCCAGAAACATTTCTACTGAGACTTGACCACGTGGAAGACAGGGTGGTGGTGGTGGCGGCAAAGTTACTTGAAGCATTATCCGCTATCCAACCAACAACCATTTGACACTGCTCTTATTTCAATAGTCGTGTGCTGCTGCGGTCCCCTAGTAACTATGACAGGAAGGTCGAGCGAGAAGATGTGGGTGTTGGTTGTGGGCCAAGTTCAGCTTGCCCACATCCTTGGCCTCACCCTTCGCACGCACCATCACCATCACGTTCACTTCCCTGTCCCTTGCCATGCACCTTGCCCATTTTAAATGGCCTACAATATTTTGCACGTTCACTAAAAATGACTGACTTTGGAGCAAAATTATATATGATCAGTGTGTGGGAAAACCACAGTTTAAAATATCTGGACTGTAGGTAAAACCTTTTTTTGTAAGCAAACTGATGTCAAAAATTAGACTAAGACACAACAATAACAGTTCAATTGAGGCAAAAAAAGCCCCAATTTTTAGACCACAGATAGGCGTGGCCTGTGACGGAAATCCCCCACTTTTAATTATCTGGCCTTTTTAAGAAAAAAAAAACAAAGATGTGAAAAAATAGGCTAAGACAAAGCAAAAACAGATCAATTTAGCCCACAAAATGCCCCAATTTGTAGACCACAGATAGGTGTGGCCTATGACAGAGATCCCCCACCTTTAAATATCTGACCTCTATTTTTTTAACCATCAAAAGAGTGTGAATAAATAGGCTAAGACACAGCAATAACAGTTCAATTGAACCCAAAAAATTTCCCAATTTATAGCTCACAGACACGTGAGTTCTGTGACGGAGATACCACACTGTAAAATATGTGGCCTGTATTTTTAATTTTTTTACAGCAAAATATTGCATAAAACTAGGATAACACACGGCAAAAACAGTTGAGGTGAAGCCTCAAATGCCACAATTTGTAGCCCAGAGATAGATGAGTCATGTGACGGAGATTCCACACTTTAAAACATGTGGCCTGTATTTTTTTACAGCAAAATAGTGTCAAGAACTACAGTAAAACACAGCAAAAACAGTTGAAGAGAAGCCTCAAATGCCAGCATTAGTAGTCCAGAGATAGATGAGGTGTGTGACGGAGGGCCAGTAAATTTGTGTCAATAAGTAGGCAAAGACACAACAAAAACAATTCCATGAAGGCCTGAAATGGCACAATTTTGATCGCAATGATATGCGATCCGTGAGGCGGACAAAACCCGGTGAGAAATATTTACCCTGTAACTAAACATTTTTTTGGCAGAAAAATGGTGTCAAAATGGTGTCAACAAGCAAATGGAGAAAATGCCACATGGAATGCCTGCCTGAATAGCAAAGTGTCAAAACTAAAGGAACACAAAGAGCGCAATAGGGTCTTATCCGGGTTAATGCTGGAAAAGTAATTTAGATTATACTCACCCTTTTTAGGAGAGGTTCAAGCATGTAGGATCAGTAATCTGCTTGCTGCACGTCCAAAGGTCAGCTCTGTGACCGCTTACACATCAGATTTTGGAATAAATTCTCGGACTTTTGTGCGCTGCCAGATAAATTCACCAATCCAATATTTAGGAGAAAGATTAATCCATTTATTTCCCAACGCGTTTCGAAATGTATACCATTTCTTCATCAGGGGATGACAATATATGATCAAACAGAACTGTCACAGGTTATATACAGCATGATTTCAAAAAGCGGCGCCAAAAAGGCCACATGTCATCTGGTGCAAATGTCAGGGTTCAAAGTATCACAGTTGAACTAATGCACTAATTAATCTCAATTCATTAAAAGCAATGTTTTTATTATAGAAAAAATGAAGAAAAGAAAAAAGAAAGAGAAGAAAAGAAGACCGAAAGAAAAAAAAAAAATATATATATTAAAAAAAAAAAAAAACGAACTCATGACATCTAAAAAAAAAACTTTTTGGCAAAGAAATGTATATCTTAGTGCACTGAACCACGGTCAGGTCATACCTGGCAGAGAGGGAGAAAAAGGACTAGTGGAGAAAAGCTAAAATGTTATAATTAAAAATGATATGTATAATTTATTTGACAATAAAGGAAGCTTTCTCTTGCTTTTTTTAAAAAATGTATGAATCACCAATTAAAAAAATAAAAAATATATATATGTGTCCGTGGATACTGCAATTGATTATAAAAAACTCTCACACGTCACTTGAAAAGGAGACGTTGGTTTCATTCACAAATATTCAGAATATCTGATAGTAAGAGGGCAAAGACACTGACTACGAAGAGCTTGCGTAGCGTTCGATGAAAGAAACCAGGATCGCTACCCGTGTTGTCCCTCATACAGAGGGAGAGAAAGATAAAGGAGGGGAAAAGGAAAAAAACCACTCATCTTCAATACAGGAAAAATAACACTATTTTCTCACAGAAAAAATAAAAACAAGCATATAAAAGTATATAGTAAAAATATATAAAGGAAAGGGAATAAATTAATTCATCCACATTATAGAAATAAAATACATGGAATAAAAAGTCGCACATAAAAAAGGGGTTTAAACATACCAGATTAGATAAAATTAATTCTGAATAACAGGTACATGCATCATTAAAAATTATTAAAAGAGAAAATCATCAAATTTATTCCATTCTTAAAAATGTGGATATTAATAGTTATATTCCCTTTGATAGTGGACATTATGGAAAATGGCTGAGGAATATCCCAGAGAATCAGTTTAAGAGGATTAGAAAAAATTGTTCTAGCTTTGAGGACTTCAAAGATCAGGCTGATATTTTAAAAAATAGGTTCATGGATAAAAAATACCCCAATAATCTGATCAAAAGTGCCTATAATAGATGTGTCAATATATCACAAGACACTCTCATTTATGGACAAAAAATAGTCAAACCCGATAATAAAAAATTCATGACTAATTTTATTACTCAATATTGTGCCGAACACACAAGAATACGGAAAATTTTGTGTGATAATTGGTATATACTTTTAAATGATCCTATATTACAAAAATTTCTACCTAATAATCCAGGAATAACTTTTAGAAGGGCACCAACTATTAAGGGACTGGTGGCCCCTAGTCAACAAAATACTGAATTAACATTGAATCCAATTCATGCCCCTTTGAAAGGGATTTATAAATGTGGAAGGAGAAATTGTCTCTGTTGTAATATTATTACTCATAGAGAAAAATCTGTAAAATCATCTACCACCAATGAAATTTTTCCTATAAAGAATTATTTGAGTTGCACTACGGAATTTGTGATATATCTTATTGAGTGTGGATGCGGAAAACAATATGTTGGAAGAACAACCCAACCGCTACATTTAAGGGTTAACTCGCATAGATGTAACATCAAAAAAGGTTTTTTACAACATGGTCTTTCTAGACATTTCACTATAAAACATAATAAGGATCCAAGTGGACTAAAAATTAGCCCAATTGAACATATTCCTGTTAATTTTCCTGACAGGATAGGGCAATTAAATAGAAAAGAAGTATTTTGGATCTATAGGTTAAATACACTCAAGCCATTTGGTTTAAACGAAACTTCAGAGGTTTTTCTTTAGAATGGAATAAATTTAATGATTTTCTCTTTTAATGATGCATGTACCTGTTATTCAGAATGTAAAATAATGCATATCCTGTAAAATATTCAGGACTAGTTACCAGATAAAAATATAGTGGTTTATTTGGATTCTTCCATCAAAGAAAGGTTATTACAGAAAAACAGGTGAATAAAAATAAGTGAAAGAGATATTGTCCATTAGATCATGTTCTGAGATCCCACATGGCAAATGGCGTCTGTCTCTCAGTTCGGCTTCTTCGTACTAAAGTAACATACCAGCTGTTGAGTTATGTCATCTTGCGTCTGTGTCTCATGATGGTGAGGGAAGAAGAAGAGCGACCTCTACAGTTAGCCATGAATTATATACGTCTCCTAAAGCACGTGGTCTCTACATATATGGAGCTGTCTTTCTACCATGAGCCAAGCTTAAAAATAGCCTATGTCATGTAAGCTAAAGCATTCTACAGAACTGGGTGTAATAAGAAATATTTAACGAATTATTAATATTTAACAATTCCCCCTTTTGAGGGAGACAGACATTAATTGGAACCCTCAAATATAACGATCTTTTTTCTTCTTTTCTTCTTCTTTGACAAAATAATTTAATATCAATAATAATAATAATAATAATAATAATAATAATATTAGATTACCGTTATAAGTACTCAATGACATAATTGATGTGAATTCATGTTATGGTAAGCCGTGAACAATATTCATATAAAATATGTATAATTATACTTCCCTAAGTCTAAATTGAAGCATCTCAGGTCCAGTCATCATCATCTGATGTCATCTGGTCTTCATTTTGATGTCTTCTGTCTTCTTCTTGGTTCTTTTAAAAATACAGTTTTCTTATAGCATATAGATGTTGTAGGAATTGTGTGGTGTATCAAATCAAAGTCCATAAATTCAAATGTTGATAAGAAACAAAGTCTATAGATGAAATGCAGCTTTAATATCTGTGCAGTGTCACCTTTAAAAACCTGGGCTTACATTGGCTCGCCTTGGATATTCTGGAATCCTCCATCGGCACTGGTCTTTGAACAGGTGTGACGTCTTTGGTCAGCAAAGCAAGGGTTAAAATGACTCTTCCTTGCTAAACATAGCACCATAACCAGTCCTTGTCCGAATGCACAGGACATATGTCAGGGTTGTAGCTTCCTGACAATTACCTTATTGTTCACCAGCTTTACATCGAAGCTTTTCAGGTGATTGAAAACTTCTGGAACTTGATAAGAACGTGATAACACAGTTCATCTCAGCATCATAGGAGCATCGTCCTCTGGTTGTCAGGTTAGACACTTTAATTGTGACTGTCGGTGGTGGATACTGCATTTGTGACTGTCAGTGGTGGATACTGCACTTGTGACTGTCAGTGGTGGATACTGCACTTGTGACTGTCAGTGGTGGATACTGCACTTGTGACTGTCAGTGGTGGATACTGCACTTGTGACTGTCAGTGGTGGATACTGCACTTGTGACTGTCAGTGGTGGATACTGCACTTGTGACTGTCGGTGGTGGATACTGCACTTGTGACTGTCAGTGGTGGATACTGCACTTGTGACTGTTAGTGGTGGATACTGCACTTGTAATTAACACAGTCTATTACTCAGTAATCATAGCTTTGTTACCTTCTGGGACTTCTGGATCGCGGCATTCTTCTTCTTGCAACTGATAAAAATCAATGAAGTTTAGAAATGTGAAAAGTCTTTATTAACATAATTTCAGTATCTTGCTTGAAGTCTTCATTCCCTATTCTATACCAAATCTGGTAATTTCCCTATCCCATAATATCACAGCGTACCATAGCAATCAGTAATATCCATATAATTATTATCAGAATTTGTACCATATATGGATTTCAATGTTTGAAATATTAAACCAATAATAAGTGATAATACATTATTATCCATATTTTTTCATGTGATAGAACATTTTTATGTCATAGATGTAATTACCTTTTTCAACCCCTAGGTGTCACTGTGTTTTATGTAACCAGTGTTATCATCTTTATTAATAAGGAATATATTTATTATACTAATAATATGTAGGAATGTATAGCCATGAACCAAAATAAGAATATATGAGTGAGCGAATGAATGAATAAAAGAATTGTTGCATATAACTCAGAAGTGAAACATTTCCTTAGTAATAGAACCATATAATTGCTATATTTAATGAAGCAATATTCTCAGTAGATATTACTTTACTAAATATTGGTGAAAGAATTAAAAATAATGAAAAATAAGAATAAAAATAAAAATAAGAATAAGGCCTTTATGTTGATGCAGAGTAGTTATGTCTTCAGTAACATATACCGTTAATATTTCCATGATCTGGATTATTTCATAATTGTCATAAACTTGTGTTATCAAAATATTCAAATTATGCAACTTTGCATGTAATTCCTCTTAGTGTAAAGAAATGAATCCTTATAATACTTGTTATTATACCCAATACTTATACCATTGTACCTTATTAATATTTTTTCCTATTAAAATGTGTGAAGAAGAGGTATTAATCAAATGTGATGATGTAGTCAGGATAAAAAACATATTTTCCCCCTTAATACCAAAAAATATTGTTTCATGAAATAATTCATTTATCAAAACCAAAATTAAAAATAATTAATTTATAAATTGTGTAAATTTATACTTGCTTATACCATTATTTGTCTGAAGATGTGTAACCATCAAAATTAATTTGAATATCATAAAATTATCCTTTGGAAAAATTAATTTGCATAAACCATTTTGATGTGCAATTGCACTTTGCACTTATCCACAATTAACTAAATCAAGAAATAATAATTACTATAGAAATATAGAAATATATGTTGTATAGATAATATTTCATTATATATCCTAATATTCTAATAATTTAACTGATCTGCATATTTCTCCTAAAGATAAAAGCTTTTGGGGTTTTTTTTCTTTCCTCATTCAGAATCCTGAGGCCACATACAAACGTATCACATTACTCGCTCAGCAGCTGCTCATACACTCAGTCACTGTCACTCAGACTGTGTCACATATTAACTTTAAACCAAAAACCTCACATACGAAGGTGTGATGAATACACGTGTTTTAACCCAAATTATCCTAATTATCAATGCATTGTAAACTATTTCAATTTAGTCTCTTAATATTTCTTTGAATATTCCCCAAATACACATGACATAAATATATATGTATAGCTATACTTGACATTTAGGCCTGGAAAAAAAAATTCCATTGCTTTGCAAAAGTTGAGACCCCCTTTAAAATTCTTTTCCTAAGGAACAGGGACATAGTATACTGGTATACTTGTATTATTAGAACAAGGTTCAAATTCCCCTGCTGTGGTTGTCATTCAAACCATGCAGTAAAGCACACACCCAGAACATTTTAAAAAGCAATTAGTTATTTCCTTTTAAGGGTTAGATATATAAAATCATGCAATTATTGCAACTTCCTGTGTAAATAAAGGCATAAATCCTTGGAAGAGAATTTTTCTCGATTAAGTCCTGCTTTGAAATGAAAATTCTAAGGAAACATAAAAAATAAGGTTAATATCATATTCATATTCTAAATATTATTACTGATGTAGATTTTAATTTTCATTAAAAAATACAGTTCTACTATTTCTACTTCTACAAACACTCTATATATACTGTATGAATATGTATATATCCACAAACCATAAAACTACAGGATTATACTCTATAACTCACTAATTGTATAACACTGTTACACAATATATATTACTTTTTTCCTAGCCAATTCCTACACCCATACTTATTCCTCTGCAAAAAATATCCTGAAAGGTTCTTGCCATTTTAAAGCTGATAGATTCTTGGAGCAGAGTATTCAGTTTACAGGCCATGATGTCACTCACCACCTGTTTCTGTCTGTTAAATTCGGCCATCTTTGTTACAGAAAGAAAATCAGAACTCATCATTTTTCTTAATTCCATTTGTGTCTTTTCGGTGTTCTTTTGCATCATTCCATATGGCTTATAACAAACATGTGATTTTCTTTTTCTTTCTTCGTAGATTTGATTTTGGGGAAAACTCATTTTAGAAGGCTTTGCTAATACCGGCTTCTGATAAGATTTTACTCTGCCTGTCTTCACAAAATTAGCACAATTTACTTTCCTCTCACGATTCTCGTGTTTTCTGGCAAAATCAAGGGATTGCGCACATTCAAACAAAGAATCTTTTTGTGACGCAATAACACGAGATGCAGGATTTAGAAACCAAAATTTGCTTACAAAACTCCTTATGAGGGACGGTGTTTTGACATTCTCACTCAGCATTCTATACAAACGTTCATATATGGACATGAACGTAAAAATACATTCCTTCCGACCAATCCTTAATTTTTGAAGAATATCAATATCTGGATGATTTTCATTTGATGAACAAAAAATGAGAATTTTTAATCTGTCCTTATCAGTTAAATTCTCATGTGTTTCACCAGATAACTTTAAAGACAATCTCCTAGCAAAATTTACAGGGATCCACATTTTGAACAACTGATTCTTCTCCTCGTTAGATAAATCAAAGTTATCAGAACAACTTTCAAAGATCTCAGAGTTCCTACAAACATCTATTTTGCTGTCATAAGCAGGAATTATTTGGCATATCTTTATCAAATCCTTCCTCACGCTACTTCGGATTTGGGCCTGTGAGTCTTCTATTTTTAGTGGTACGTCTTTCCTTTGTACATCCTCTACGTCAGTTCTGAAGTCTCCTCCTACTTCTCCATCTTGTTCCACGTCTGCAAGGTCACCTTCAATGACTGCTACAGACACTTGATTACAGTCAATCTCCCTAACTTTACAGCCAATCTCGAGAACATCACAACAATCATTTTTGGATTTCTCTGACACAGATCTATGAAATATATCTACCATCTGTAGAATATTTTTTAATCTCTCTCTTTCTCTATTGAAAAACTTAGAATCTAACCTCTGATTCTCGAGTTCACACTCGGCATATAAACTTAACCATAAAACTTCTGAATTAGAATTGTCTACAGACTTAAATTTCAATTTACTCTGCTTAGCAAGACAATTAATGACATCCATTTTATCTTACCTTGAAATGTCTCAGCTCCTTTGATGGACAACGCTGGGTTCCTGTCTTCACACGTCTGGCTTAGGTCTGGTACTTTTGGCACTTGTAGTACTTCTCAATCTATCTGGTACTTCTTACTTCTAGGTTCTATGTGATTCTTGTAAGTAGTGGAATTCCCGATAACTTGCACATATGATTTGACGTTAGCAAAGTCCAATCCCCCGTGTGGGCAAGTTGAGGGAAATCCGCAAAAAAGTACAAAAATTCAGATCTGGCTGGCTCTCCAATGTAAAATAATGCATATCCTGTAAAATATTCAGGACTAGTTACCAGATAAAAATATAGTGGTTTATTTGGATTCTTCCATCAAAGAAAGGTTATTACAGAAAAACAGGTGAATAAAAATAAGTGAAAGAGATATTGTCCATTAGATCATGCTCTGAGATCCCACATGGCAAATGGCGTCTGTCTCTCAGTTCGGCTTCTTCGTACTAAAGTAACATACCAGCTGTTGAGTTATGTCATCTTGCGTCTGTGTCTCATGATGGTGAGGGAAGAAGAAGAGCGACCTCTACAGTTAGCCATGAATTATATACGTCTCCTAAAGCACGTGGTCTCTACATATATGGAGCTGTCTTTCTACCATGAGCCAAGCTTAAAAATAGCCTATGTCATGTAAGCTAAAGCATTCTACAGAACTGGGTGTAATAAGAAATATTTAACGAATTATTAATATTTAACACAGAATTAATTTTATCTAATCTGGTATGTTTAAACCCCTTTTTTATGTGCGACTTTTTATTCCATGTATTTTATTTCTATAATGTGGATGAATTAATTTATTCCCTTTCCTTTATATATTTTTACTATATACTTTTATATGCATGTTTTTATTTTTTCTGTGAGAAAATAGTGTTATTTTCCTGTATTGAAGATGAGTGTTTTTTTTCCTTTTCCCCTCCTTTATCTTTCTCTCCCTCTGTATGAGGGACAACACGGGTAGCGATCCTGGTTTCTTTCATCGAACGCTACGCAAGCTCTTCGTAGTCAGAGTCTTTGCCCTCTTACTATCAGATATTCTGAATATTTGTGAATGAAACCAACGTCTCCTTTTCAAGTGACGTGTGAGAGTTTTTTATAATCAATTGCAGTATCCACGGACACATATATATATATTTTTTATTTTTTTAATTGGTGATTCATACATTTTTTAAAAAAAGCAAGAGAAAGCTTCCTTTATTGTCAAATAAATTATACATATCATTTTTAATTATAACATTTTATCTTTTCTCCACTAGTCCTTTTTCTCCCTCTCTGCCAGGTATGACCTGACCGTGGTTCAGTGCACTAAGATATACATTTCTTTGCCAAAAAGTTTTTTTTTTAGATGTCATGAGTTCGTTTTTTTTTTTTTAATATATATATATATATATTTTTTTTCTTTCGGTCTTCTTTTCTTCTCTTTCTTTTTTCTTTTCTTCATTTTTTCTATAATAAAAACATTGCTTTTAATGAATTGAGATTAATTAGTGCATTAGTTCAACTGTGATACTTTGAACCCTGACATTTGCACCAGATGACATGTGACCTTTTTGGCGCCGCTTTTTGAAATCATGCTGTATATAACCTGTGACAGTTCTGTTTGATCATATATTGTCATCCCCTGATGAAGAAATGGTACACATTTCGAAACGCGTTGGGAAATAAATGGATTAATCTTTCTCCTAAATATTGGATTGGTGAATTTATCTGGCAGCGCACAAAAGTCCGAGAATTTATTCCAAAATCTGATGCCTGAATAGCAGTGATATCTATAAATCAACAAAAGTTGGAGGGCACCATGGGACAAATATTTTGGGATACACACGAAGCCTATAGAACAAGAATCAAATATTCACACAGAGAAAAAGACTATAGGCCATACAAACGGGGATCACCAAACCATGTATAGATATCAGATAGCTTTTATTGAGTACAAAAACACACATCAACAGGCATTCTTACAGACCTTACCAGGTCACATGTGCTTTACATAGGCTTGATTTTCGAATGCCATTGCTAGTGTTGAGCGATACCACCCGATACTGAAACATATCGCATCGGAATGGATCGCCCGATCTAAAAAAAGTATTGAGTATCGCCGATTCCGATCTCAGAAGTCCCATTCAAGTCAATGGAACTGAAATATCGGAATTTAAAAAAACCCTTTCTTTCCCTGTCGGTTAATTCTACATGGAGAAACACAACTAATAATTATGTAGAATGTATTGTGGGAGTTGGAGGAGACATTAAAGCCATAGAGGTTTAGCCCAATCAAATGGAATAGCAGGAATTATTATTTTTTTTTTATAGACGTTTGGAGTTACAGAGATATTGACTATGTTAACCTCTTTTATATTTTGTCAGATATGTATGTTTCACTACTTCCATGCCCTTCATCTTCTTTTTTACTTCTCCCACACTTACTCCTTCATCATCCTCAGCAGCATCTTTTTCATTAACTTCTTCTTAACCTTATTCATCTTCTTCTTCTTCTTCACCTTCTTCCTATTTTTTTTTTTTACATTCTTCATATTCTTCTTATTCAACTATTATTCTTCTTCATATTCTACTTCTTCATCTTCTTCCTATTCTTCTTCATCATATTCTTATTTGTGTCAGGCATTCCTGTATTTGTAATCTATAAAAGTTTGAAGATTACACCTTCCGTTCAGCCTGTGACAACAGATTTACAACAGGATTTGTCCGCGTTCAGTTTGGCCTGCAGGAGCAGGCCTTTTCCAGGGGCACCACGAGGAGGAACGGACTCACCCCCATACACTGCTTAGTCTTCTTCTGCTTATAAATTAGATAATATCATTTGCTCTGATTTTTAGTCTTATGCTTAATGTTCTTCTGCTTTTGGTTTTTATGCTTCTTGGTCTTCCGTCTCTTGTTGTTCTGCATCTTGGAGGTTGTCTTCCTGTTCTTTGTCCTCTTGGTCATCTTCTTCAGGGTCATCTTTTAGGTATTCTTCTGTGTGGTCTTCAAGGTCGTCGTCTTCAGGGTCACTGTCAGGGATATCCAGAGTGAGAATCAAAAACCATTTCCACAAGCTTGAACTTGGAAAAGTAGCAGAAGGTACAAGAAGGCTGAGGAACTGCCGAGAACCAGCTGACGGTACTGGAACCCGGAGGGGCAGCAGAATGAACAAGAGCCAATGGCACAACCGTCAACCAGCTGACGTTGCTGGAACATGGTTACTAAGCAGGAGGTACCTGTGCTCCAAAGCACTACCAAGGACCAGCAGACGTTGCTGGAACTCGGATACCAAGAAGGAGGCATCTAGGCCAAAGGCACTGCCGAGAACCAGCTGACGGTACTGGAACCCGGAGGGGCAGCAGAAGGAACAAGAGCCAATGGCACAACCGTGGACCAGCTGACGGTGCTGTAACCCGGTGGGGCAGCAGAATGAACAAGAGCCAATGGCACAACCGTGGACCAGCTGACGTTGCTGGAATACGGTTAATAAGCAGGAGGTACCTGTGCTCCAAAGCACTACCAAGGACCAGCAGACGTTGCTGTAACTCGGATACCAAGAAGGAGGCACCTAGGCCAAAGGCACTGCCGAGAACCAGCTGACAGTGCTGGAACCCATATAGGTAGCAGAAGCTGCAAGAGCAAATGACACTAGCGAGGACCAGCTGACGGTGCTGAAACCCGGAGGGGCAGCAGAAGGAACAAGAGCCAATGGGACAACTGTGGACCAGCTGATGGTGCTGGAACACGGTTTCTAAGCAGGAGGTACCTGTGCTAAAAAGCACTACCAAGGACCAGCAGACGTTGCTGGAACTCGGATACCGAGAAGGAGGCACCTAGGCCAAAGGCTCTGACGAGAACCAGCTGACGGTGCTGGAACCCGGATGGGTAGCAGAAGGTACCCATGATCAACAAAGTTGCAAGGCCGCGAGCAGGACGCAGTTTCCGAAACCCACAGTCCTACAGGGGGTGCTTGTCCTATTGGCACTATGGAACCAGCATTTATTACCAGAACCCGCAGCCCACATAGGAAGCACCGAAACTGCAGGCACCATAGACTCGGCTAACCCGAGCGCAACACGACAGGACAAGGTATTGGTGGCAAAGTGACGTTGACACTACCCGAAAACAGCAGGCGTGCTGGAACCAGGCTGGGCAGGAGGGAGTGCCCGTGCCAAAGACACTTCCGAGAACCAGCTGACAGTGCTGGAACCCGAATGGGTAGCATTAGCTACAAGAGTCAATGGAACTATCGAGAACCAGCTGACGGTGCTGGAACCCAGAGTGGCAGCAGAAGGAACAACAGCCAATGGCACAACCGTGGACTAGCTGACGGTGCTGGAACACGGTTACTAAGCAGGTGGTACCTGTGCTACAAAGCACTACCAAGGACCAGCAGACGTTGCTGGAACTCGGATACCAAGAGGGAGGCACCTACGCCAAAGGCTCTGCCGAGAACCAGCTGACAGTGCTGAAACCTTGATGGGTAGCAGAAGGTACCCAGGAAAAAAACAAAGTTGCAAGGCCGTGAGCCGGCCGCAGTTATCGAAACCCACAGTCCTACAGGGGGTGCTTGTCCTATTGGCACTACGGAACCAGCTTTTATTTCCAGAACCCGCAGCCCACATAGGAAGCACCGAAATTGCAGGCACCATAGACTCGGCTAACCCGACCGCAACATGACAGGACAACGAATCGGTGGCAAAGTGACGTTGACACTACCCGGAAACAGCAGGCGTGCTGGAACCAGGCTGGGCAGGATGGAGTGTCCATGCCAAAGACACTTCCGAGAACCAGCTGACAGTGCTGGAACCCAGAGTGGCAGCAGAAGGAACAACTGCCAATGGCACAACCGTGGACTAGCTGACGGTGCTGGAACACGGTTACTAAGCAGGAGGTACCTGTGCTACAAAGCACTACCAAGGACCAGCAGACGTTGCTGGAACTCGGATACCAAGAAGGAAGCACCTAGGCCAAAGGCTCTGCCGAGAACCAGCTGACGGTGCTGGAACCCGGATGGGTAGCAGAAGTTACCCAGGAAAAAAACAAAGTTGCAAGGACGTGAGCCGGCCGCAGTTACCGAAGCCCACAGTCCTACAGGGGGTGCTTGTCCTATTGGCACTACGGAACCAGCCTTTATTACCAGAACCCGCAGCCCACATAGGAAGCACCGAAACTGCAGGCACCATAGACTCGGCTAACCCGACCGCAACACGACAGGACAACGTATTGGTGGCATAGTGACGTTGACACTACCCGGAAACAGCAGGCGTGCTGGAACCAGGCTGGGCAGGAGGGAGTGCCCGTGCCAAAGACACTTCCGAGAACCAGCTGATGGTGCTGGAACCCGGATGGGTAGCATTAGCTACAAGAGTCAATGGAACTACCGAGAACCAGCTGACGGTGCTGGAACCCAGAGTGGCAGCAGAAGGAACAACAGCCAATGGCACAACCGTGGACCAGCTGATGGTGCTGGAACACGGTTAATAAGCAGGAGGTACCTGTGCAACAAAGCACTACCAAGGACCAGCAGACTTTGCTGGAACTCGGATACCAAGAAGGAGGCACCAAGGCCAAAGGCTCTGCCGAGAACCAGCTGACGGTGCTGGAACCCGGATGGGTAGCAAAAGCTGCAAGAGCAAATGACACTAGTGAGGACCAGCTGATGGTGCAGGAACTTGGAGGGGCAGCAGAAGGAACAAGAGCCAATGAGACAACCGTGGACCTGCTGACGGTGCTGGAACACGGTTTCTAAGCAGGAGGTACCTGTGCTAAAAAGCACTACCAAGGACCAGCAGACGTTGCTGGAACTTGGATACCGAGGAGGAGGCACCTAGGCCAAAGGCTCTGCCGAGAGCCAGCTGATGGTGCTGGAACCCGGATGGGTAGCACAAGGTACCCAGGAAAAAAACAAAGTTGCAAGGCCGTGAGCCAGCCGCAGTTACCGAAACCCACAGTCTTACAGGGGGTGCTTGTCCTATTGGCACTATGGAACCAGCCTTTATTACCAGAACCCGCAGGCCACATAGGAAGCACCAACACTGCAGGCACCATAGACTCGGCTAACGCAACCGCAACACGACAGGACAACGTATCGGTGGCAAAGTGACGTTGACACTACCCGGAAACAGCTGACGTGCTGGAACCAGGCTGGGCAGGAGGGAGTGCCCGTGCCAAAGACACTTCTGAGCTGCAACTGGCGATGTTGGAGCCCTGGGGTCATTCATGCAGCAGGCTAAGGCCTACTTGGAGCGAGTTTTATATTGGTTGTACACATCTACTGATTTTAGCCGGGCTCCACTTAGGCCTCTGGCTCTACTGTCTCTTGTATTTCCCCTGGCCTCCAACCCCGCCAGTCGCTCTGAAGTGGCGTGTGCACAATCCACACTTGTTCCTGTGTGACTGGGGGTCATTTACGTCAGTTGATCCACTGATTTGTGTCCGGCAAGGTCTCCTGCTCTGTCCACATTCCCACTACTAGTAATAGGAATGGGGACAGAGCGGGAGACATTGCCAGACACACATCAGGGAATTAACTGACGTGACTGAGTCACAGTAACTCAGGAACAAGTGTGGATTGTGCAGACGCCACTTCAGAGCAGCGACTGGCGGGGTTGGACGCCAGCGGAAAAACTAGAGACAGTGGAGCCAGAGGACTAAGTGGAGCACGGTTAAAAATCAGTAGTAGTGTGAGTTTGGAGGCAGCAGGAGACTTTGCCATCCACACAGCAGGGGAACAGCTGGCGTTACTGAACCCCACAGACACCGGAGCGAGTGTTTCAATCTGTGCGGACGGCACTTCCAGGATACAACTGGCTGTGTTGTAGCCCAGGATCAATGCTCCGAGCAGGCTGAGGCCTACTTGGAGCGAGGAGAAAATACGATGTAGTGTGAGTTTGAAGGCTGCAGGAGACTTTGCCATCCACATAGCTGGGAAACAGCTGGCGTTACTGAACCCCACAGACACCGGAGCGAGTGTTTCAATCTGTGCGGACGGCACTTCCAGGCTACAACTGGCTGTGTTGGAGCCCAGGATCAATGCTCCGAGCAGGCTGAGGCCTACTTGGAGCGAGGAGAAAATACGATGTAGTGTGAGTTTGGAGGCAGCAGGAGACTTTGCCATCCACACAGCAGGGGAACAGCTGGCGTTACTGAACCACACAGACAACGGAGCGAGTGTTTCAATTTGTGCGGACGGCACTTCCAGGCTAAAACTGGCTGTGTTGTAGCCCAGGATGATGCATGCAGCAGGCGGAGGCCAACTTGCAGCTGGTTTTATAGAGGTTGTAGAATACTACTGATTGTAACCGTGCTCCGCTATGGCCTCCGTCTCCATTGTCTCTAGTATTTCCCCTGGCCTCCAACCCTGCCAGTTGCTGCTCTGAAGTGGCGTCTGCACAATCCACACTTGTTCCTGTGTAACTGTGGCTCAGTCACGTCAGTTGATCCCCTGATGTGTGTCTGGCAAGGTCTCCTGCTCAGTCCTCATTCACACTACTAGTAATGGGAATGTGGACAGAGCAGGAGACCTTGCCGGACACATATCAGGGGATCAAGTGACGTGACTGAGCCCCAGTAACTCAGGAACAAGTGTGGATTGTGCAGACGCCACTACAGAGCAGCAGCAGGCGAGGTTGGAGGCCAGGGGAAAAACTAGAGACAGTGGAGCAGGAGGCCTAAGTGGAGCACGGTTAAAAATCAGTAGTAGTTTGCATGTGGATGGAGCAGGAGACTTTGCCGTCTACACAGCATGGGAACAGCTGGCGTTACTGAACCCGACTAACACAGGAGCTAGTGTGTTTTGTTCTGTGAAGACGGCACTTCTGAACACCAACTGGCGTTGTTGGAGCCCAGGATGAAACATGGAGTAGGCTGAGGCCTGATGGTGTTGGCATGTGGATGGAGCAGGATACTTTGCCGTCTACACAGCAGGGGAACAGCTGGCATTACTGAACCACACTAACACAGGAGCTAGTGTGTTTTGTTCTGTGAAGACGGCACTTCTGAACACCAACTGGCGTTGTTGGAGCCCAGGCTGAAGCATGGAGCAGGCTGAGGCCTGATGGTGTTGGCATGTGGATGGAGCAGGATACTTTGCTGTCTACACAGCAGGGGAACAGCTGGCATTACTGAACCCCACTAACACAGGAGCTAGTGTGTTTTGCTCTGTGAAGACGGCACTTCTGAACACCAACTGGCATTGCTGGAGCCCAGGTTGAGGCATGGAGCAGGCAGAGGTCTGATGTTGTTGGTATGTGGATGGAGCAGGAGACTTTGCCGTCTACACAGCAGGGGAACAGCTGGCCTTACTGAACCCCACTAACACAGGAGCTGGTGTGTTTGGCTCTGTGAAGACGGCACTTCTGAACACCAACTGGCGTTGTTGGAGCCCAGGATGAAGCATGGAGCAGGCTGAGGCCATATTGTTTTGGCATGTGGAGGCAGCAGGAGACATTGCCGTCTACACAGCAGGGGTACAGCTGGCATTACTGAACCCCACTAACACAGGAGCTAGTGTGTTTGTCTCTGTGAAGACGGCACTTCCAAACACCAACTAGCATTGTTGGAGCCCAGGTTGAGGCATGGAGCAGGCAGAGGTATGATGTTGTTGGCCTGTGGATGGAGCAGGAGACTTTGCTGTCTACACAGCAGGGGAACAGCTGGCATTACTGAACCCCACTAACACAGGAGCTAGTGTGTGTTTTTCTCTGTGAAGACGGCACTTCTGAACACCAACTGGCGTTGTTGGAGCCCAGGATGAGGCATGTAGCAGACTGAGGCAAACTTGCATCACGTTTTATAGAGGTAGTAGACTAGTACTGATAGTAACCGTGCTCCACTTAGGCCTCAGGCTCCACTGTCTCTAGTATTTCCCCTGGCCTCCAACCCCGCCAGTGACAGCTCTGAAGTGGCGTCAGCACAATCCACATTTGTTCCTGTGTTACTTGGGCTCAGTCCCGTCAGTTGATCCACTGATGTGTGTCCTGCAAGGTCTCCTGCTCTGTCCTCATTCACATTACAAGTAATGGGAATGTGGACAGACCAGGAGACCTTGCCGGACACACATCAGGGGATCAACTGATGTGACTGAGCCCCAGTAACTCAGGAACAAGTGTGGATTGTGCAGACGCCACTTCAGAGCAGCAACTGGCGGGGTTGGAGGCCAGAGGAAATACTAGAGACAGTGGAGCCAGAGGCCTAACTGGAGCACGGTTAAAAATCAGTAGTAGTTTGAATGTGGATAGAGCAGGAGACTTTGCCGTCCACACAGCAGGGGAGCAGCTGGCATTACTGAACCCCAATAACACAGGAGCTAGTGTTTTACTTTGTGCAGACGACACATCTGAGCGACAACTGGCTGTGTTGAAGCCCGGGGATTATAGGTGGTAGAAACATGAACACAACAGGAGACCTGGATACAGTTGCCAACCAATTATTTAGTCGGGAAGAGGACTGGCAAATTCTGGGGAGATCCAGGCCTTGTTCATTTTCAGAAAAGTAAGCCGGTCGACGATATCGGAAGAAAGTTGCGTGCGACGGTCTGTTAGTACACCACCTGCGGCACTATAGACGCGTTCACATAATACACTGGCAGCAGGGCAAGTCAGCACCTCCAATGCATACTGGTTAAGCTCTGGCCATGTATCCAGCTTAGAGACCCAAACCTTGAAGGGGGAAGAGCCATCTGGGAGTACACTCACATTGCAAGACATGTAGTCTGTCACCATCTGACGGAAACGTTGCCTCCTGCTGACTGGAGCCTTCAGTGATGGTGTAGACAATTGTGGCGGACCCACAAAAGTTTGCCACATTTGGGCCATAGTGGTCTTGCCTTGTGCTGAGGCGCTGCCTCTGCTCCCTCTTTGTGCCGAGTTTCCTCCACTGGCTCGACGCACAGAGGTGCTTTGTAAAGCACTAGCACCACTGCTGTCGGGTGGAATGGAAAACAGGATGGACTGCACCAGTGTGTCTTGGTACTCCAACAGTTTACGCTCCCGGTTCAACGTTGGTATGAGGGTTTGCAAGTTGTCCCGTTAGCAAGGATCTAGGAGGGTGAACACTCAATAATCAGCCGTGTAGAGAATGTGGGCGATGCGGCGGTCGTTTCTCAGGCACTGAAGCATGAATTCAACCATGTGCTGCAGACTCCCAACTCCCAAAGAACCGCTGTCCCCTGCATGAGGCGTGATCTCTGCCTGCTCTGCATCACCCCACCCACGCTGTATATACTGACTAGAGCTTTGTGTACCTCCCTCCTCTGGAGAGATGTCTTCCTCCTCCATCTACTCCTCCTCTTCCTCCTCACAAAATATCCCCTGCCTAGGCCTTTGTGAGGAAACACGTAGCGCAGACTGTCCAGAAGCAGATGGCATTTGGGACTCCTCATCCTCCACCTCTTCCAAAACCTGATCCCTTAGTGCTTGCAGTGTTTTTTGAAGCAGGCAAATAAGGGTGACAATCATGCTGACTAGTGCATCATCTGCACTCGCCATCCGCGTGGAATCATCGAAGGCACGCAAAACGAGGCAGATGTCCTTCATAGAGGCCCACTCAGTGGTTATGAAGTGTGACCGGCGCACAGTGCGACTTGTTTGCGCCTGATGCAGCTGGTACTCCATGACTGCCGCCTGCTGCTCAGACAACTGCTCCAATATATATAACGTAGAATTCCACCTGGTGGGTAGGTCACATATGATGCGATGTTCCGGAAGGCGTAATCGGCGCTGCAGAGCAGCAAGGCGCGACCTTGCCGTGCTGGAACGCCGCAAGTGAGCGCACTCTATGCGGACCTTGTGCAGCAGTCCCTCAGAAAGCTCTGCACGACTAAGTTGAGCACATGTGCCAGACATGGGATGTTAGTGAGGTTGCCAAGGCCAAGAGCTGCCACCAGATTTCGACTATTGTCACACACTACCAAGCCCGGCTGGAGATTCACTGGCAGAAACCACATGTCGCTCTCCTGCTTGATGGCATTCCAGAGCTCCTGCGCTGTGTGGCTTCGATTCCCCAAAGAAATTAATTTCAGTACTTCCTGTTGACGTTTGGCCATGGCTGTGCTCATATCGGTCGTAACAGGCTCCTGTTGCGCTGTTTCAGAGGAACTTGAGTAGGAGGAAGAGTCAATGTGTACAGACTGGATTGCTGCAATCCGTGGAGTTGGCAGAACACGTAGAGTGCCACTCTCCAGATCTGTACCCGGCTCCACAACATTGACCCAATGGGCATTGAGGGAAAGGTATCGTCCCTGTCCATGGTTACTGGTCCACGCATCGGTGGTCAGGTGGACCTTGCTACTGACGGCGTTTCATAGCGCATGTTTTATGTTTGCCTCCACATGTTTCTGCAGGGCAGGGACGGCTCGCCTGCTGAAATAAAAGCGGCTGGGTACAGTGTATTGTGGGACTGCCAATGCCATGAAGTCCCGGAAGGTGTCAGTCTCCATCAGCCTGAATGACAGCATTTCAAGTGCCAGTAGTTTGGCAATGCCAGCGTTCAGAGCCTGTGCTCGGGGATGATTTGCCGAGTATGGCCGCCTTTTCTCCCATGCCTGTGCTACCCATGGCTGTCGAGTGGCCTGGGAGTGTGAGGATGACTTGTACCGTGGTGCTGTGGGTGGAATGTCACAGGGTCTCCGGACAACAGTGCCAGAGGTTCTTCCTTGGCGATCCTGTGAGGAAGCCGAACCAGCTGTGTGTGAACTGGAGGAAGTGGCCCCAACACGAGCTGAAGAGGTGGCAGGTGGTGCTGTACATTGGCCTACGTCTTCAGTTTGTCTGTTTAACTCCACCTCGTGCTTGGTTCGCACATGTTTCCACATATTAGTGGTATTGAGGTTGCTGACATTTTTCCCTCTTTTGACTCTCTGATGACACAGCTTGCATTTGACAAAGCAAATGTCATCTGCAACTGTGTCAAAAAAGGACCACGCACTGCAAGTCTTGGGAGCACCCGTTTTGCCTTTTGAAAGTGGAATGCTCCTAACGGGTGCCAAAGTGGAGGCTACAGGCAACCAAGTCTGCCCCCTCCCTCTCCCTCTGGTTTTGGCCGTTCGGGGAATCTCTTCCTCAGAGCTGCTCCCACCACCTTCCTGTTCCTCACCCCATGATGGGTCAAGGACATCATCATCTACACTTCCCTCTTCGAACACCTGCTTCTCCTGGGTTGTCTCGCCAGCACCGTACGCAGCAGAAAGTGGCCACTGTGTCTCGTCATCATCTGATGCGTACTGAGGTGTGCTGACCATAGGCAATGGCCCACCCACCTCTTCAGATTCAGAGGGACAAAGAAGTTGCGCATCACTGCATACTCCCTCTTCTTCACATTCTGGAATGCTGCTTGGCTGGCCCCCTCTTTCCAAACCAACAGATTCCGAGAACAGAAGTAGAGACTGTGATGGCTCCTGTCCAGGGCTCTCTGACTACCTGGGCACTTTGGCAGGTGGTGAAGAGACAGATGGTTGCTCTTCGGTGCTCTGGCCCTGAGAGGATGTGGAAGTCATTGAAGTCGATGCGTTAGCTGCCATCCATCCCACAACCGCTTCAATTTGTTCCTCCCGCAGCAGTGGGGTACGGTGAGGTCCTACAAAGCTGCGCATAAAGGAATGTTGCCTGCTAAAACTGGGGGATGCTGACTCACTGGTGCCAACAGCAGGCACAGAATCCCCACGTCCTCTCCCTGCAGAATCCCCACATCCTCTTCCTGCAAAATCCCCACGTCCTCTCCCTGCTGAAACTCCACGCCCACGCCCACGTGCCTTACTCCCTGCCTTCTTCATCTTGCTAGACTGAGAAAGATAGGCAGAAAAGTACAAAGGGGGGCCTTAGTGTGCTTATTCCTGAACAGCTGGTTACAGGTTTAAGAAACACTAATTTTATGCAGTGTGTGTGTCGACTACACTTTAATGGGAGCTAATGTGGCCTACACAACTTTCAAATATAGTGTTTAGTGAACTTTGTTGTTTTTTTTGGGGGGAAAAAAAACTAAAAGGATGTGACCAAAGATTTGAAAGTGAGAGTATCACCAACTTTTTGGAGCTATTACAATGCAGGCAGGTAACCTACAATGCAAAAGATGAGGCTCCAAAAAAATAGGGTAATACTAATCTGGCTGCAGCTGAAGGGCACAAGCCAGAAAAAAGGCTCCTCTATCTACTCCTATATAGTGTTTGCAACCAACCAATGTAGATGGATAGGGATGGATGCACACTAATAGGAGAATAAAAAATGAGCTGCAATTAAAGACAAATATGTGTGAGACAGTGACTCACGCTGAGCAACCTACAACCAGACGTAGCTGCAGGACACACTACTCAGCGTGAGCTGCACTCACACACAGTCAGAGACCTCTCAGACAGCCGTGAACAGTGCAGCTAAGTGGGCACTAGCACTGACAGGCTGCAGAAAGGCTCCGCTGTGTATTCCTAGAGTGTTTGCAACCACCGTATATGGATACGGATGGATGCATACTAATAGGAGAAAAAATGAGCTGCAATAAAAGAAAAGTGTGTGAGGCAGTGACGCACGCTGAGCGGCCTACAACCAGATGTACCTGCAGGACACACTACTCAGCGTGAGCTGCACTCACACACAGTCAGAGACCTCTCAGACAGCCGTGAACAGTGCAGCTAAGTGGGCACTAGCACTGAAAGGCTGCAGAAAGGCTCCGCTGTCTACTACTAGTGTTTGCAGCCAACGTATATGGATCCGGATGGAAGCACACTAGATAGAATTTTTTAAAAATAAGCAGCTCAAAAAGAAAAATATTTATGAGGCAGCAGTGAGGCACGCTGGGCGGCCTACAACCAGACGTGGCTGCAGGACCCACTCCACAGCATGAGCTGCACTCACACAGCCCTTGCAGACAGCTGTTAACACTGCTGCTATGGAAAAGAAAGCTACAGTGGTGGTTTATGTAGCCTGGGTAAAGCACAATATTGTTTTGAGAATCGCTATTTCTAACTGTCCCTCACAGTCTTCAACAGCAGCCTGTCCCTAACTGATTTCACAGCAGAGTGACCAGAAATGGCGGCAGCGGTGGCTTTTACAGTGCATCATGACATCATTTCAGTAGCCAATCACAGCCATGCCGATAGTTAACATGCCTAAATGCCTAACAGGATGTGCCCACACTTCTGAGGATTCCCATTGGCTGAATCAAAGCGAGCGGGCTGATAGCATTATGGGAACTTCCGATTCCGGTATCCGATATGAAAAAAGTATCGGAAGTCAGTATCGGAATTCCGATACAGCTAATATCGGCCGATACCCGATACTTGCGGTATCGGAAAGCTCAACACTAGCCATTGCACTTTTGAAGACTTATTAACCCTTGGTTATCCTGAGATCTTCCACACAGATGGTCTGTTTGGCCCTCTGACGCTATTATGGGCCATTCCTGCATTCCTGCGGTACTTCAGCCTTATTGGGTAATCTACATTTATTGTTCTTTTTTGTCCATTTACTTGATGCCACACTTCTTATGGAGTACTTCTTTATTATGCAAGTCTGTTGGGCTCCTGTTTGTAATTTTTATTGAGCAGCAATGTTTATTATCTATACCTAAGCTACATGCAGCTTTCTTGGCACAATTGTCGCACTTGGTTAGTGACATTTGCTGCTGTATAATCAACACACTCATGTAAAACCTCTCCTTACCTTGCGTTTCATGTGGTGTACTGTTTATATCCAATTACTTACATTTGTGTGAGCAGATTGGAACATGTTACTGGTTCTCAGCTGTAGCTCTATTACGAGCAAAATTGCTTTCTTTGTATGTCACATGTGTGACTTTTTAAATGTTTTTAATATCTGTTGTGTGTTTTTGTACTCAATAAAAGCTATTTGATATCTATACATGGTTTGGTGATCCCTGTTTGTATGGCCTATAGTCTTTTTCTCTGTGTGTATATTTTATATCTATACACCCACATACAGTGCATACATGCCTTGCACTGATATGTATATACCCACATACACTCCCTGCCTACCTACCACTGCAATCTATATACCCCATAATTAATCATTAGGCCGGGGTCAGACTTTCAATAAACTCGGACGATGTCTCGCACGCCAATACCCGGCACTGCCACCGGCACTCAGATCGGAGCGTTCAATTGCATTGAAATACATGCAGCTGAGCACTCCGATCTGAGTGCCGGCGGCAGTGCCGTGTATTGACATGCGAGACACGTCCGAGTTTCTCTCAAGTCTCCCCCCGGTCTTAGAAGGACTATTTACTTAGCTGGATTTGTGTATTCAGTTACAGTAGACCCACACTAACTTTGAAACCCCCAAATCTGACCCTGTCTCGGCAGTAACTCTACCTGCACTATCTGATTATGGAGCTGAATTTGATGAGCAGGATGGCACCAGATCTGATATAGACCTGATGATGCTGTGCAGCCAGCCAATCACTGTAATGCCACAACCAACATGGCTGCGGCATTACAGCGTGTGGCAGACAATCCCTGCATGTTGACTCTAAAGGGCGCCAAACATGCAGGGCGGGGGCACGAACTCCAACCGAGCAAACCCAGAAATGCTCGACGCTCGCAGAGCATCGCAAGTACAGCGATGATCGGGTAAGTACCGAGCATTACAGAGTATGCTCGCTCATCACTAGTAGTTTCCAGAAGAAGTGTGTAGGCTTGTGCAGATTGGTCAATGGCACTCCTGTCTCTTTCCATTGTGGAGGCTGCTTCCAAGTAAAATGAGGCTTGTACATGTTCCTGACATGGGCTTCAGGACTGACAGACTGAGCACAATACAGACGCTCACTTGCATACACTGTGGCCAGAATTTCATTCTAATGTTTCTGGTGTCTGATAGAATCCAATTTCCTGATCATACATTGATCATACAGCTCCCCAACTCCTGTATTATCTTAACCTAACAGCAGCTTCACCCGCTATGACAGTTGTTCTATTGGAATCCGGTGGCAAAAATGAAAAGCTGAGCTTACAAAAAGCAGGTTTCAGAACTCCTGGTGCCCGTCTGAAAATTTGAAGCGATGGCCACATAATGACATGGCGGTGGACATGGTGGTGGTGGTGGAGGGTGAAGCCCAAAATTCAAATGGGCATGGTTGAAATGGCATTGTAAAGGAATGGGGAATAAGTATTCCACTAACTTGCTATCTATTTGGCATGACCTTCCAAATGTAGGAGTGTAAATGAGTTATATTTATGTTTTTATGAAGGAAAAAATGTTTCTTACTATGTAAGAAAAAAAAATAAAATGTAGATTTGGTTTGGTCGGTCTTCTTATAAATCTGTAAAACCGGTGCAATAGTTTGACATTATTATTCCCAGATACAATTACAAAAATAATACATCATTAATTTGCTTTCATTTATACTAGTTTATTTTTACTACTATTACTACTGCAACTAATAATAATAATAATAATAATAATAATAATAATGTATCTGACTTTTTAAATTTTATTAATACTGATAATTACAGCTGATATTATTATTATTATTATTGTTATTATTATTATTATATTTTAATATGGATAATAATAATAATAATAATAATAATAATAATAAATTTTAATATTGTGAACAATAATAGTAATAATAACAACAATAATAATAATATCATTAATAAAATTTAAAAAATCAGATGCATTACTATTATTATTCACAATATTAAAATATATTATTATTGTTATTATTAATAATAATAATAATAATTACTACAATTACAAAAATAATACATCATTAATTTGATTTCATTTATACTACTTTATTTTTACTACTACTACTGCTGCAACTAATAATAATAATAATAATGATAATAATGTATCTGATTTTTAAAATTTTATTAATACTGATAATCATAGCTGATATTATTATTATTATTATTATTATTATAATACTATATTTTTACAATAACAATAATATCAGTATTAATAAAACGTAAAAAAATCAGGTACATTATTATTATTATTCACATTATTAAAATATATTATTATTATGTAATAATAATAATAATAATAATAATAATAATATTTTTACATATATGTTGTTTTCTCTGTTTTCTGCTTTTACTCTTATTGTATTAATAATAATGCATGTTTCTCTTCCCTTTCATTGACATTAGCTGACGCTGTATTTCTGACAGTCGCTGGTTAATCACACAGTCGTTGAGCGCTCTGTGAATATCCTCTACGGTCTACAAAGTTCTAGTAAAGAAATGACTTCATCCGCTCATTAGTGATAAATTAGAAACTAAATAAAGTGATTAGAGATGTCTGGAAATTCACCGGCCGGCGTCCTGGCGGGATTGTTATTTGCATACGGTACAAACATCGTTAGTGACATTATTAGATCTAATTGTAAGTATCGGCGGCTCTGTACATTATTTCCATCTATTTCATTCTCTTCTGTCTAATTAAACTGGTGGGAATTTTCATGTTTCTTATTTCTGGTTTTTCTCTCCTGTTCATTCCCCACGAGACAAACGAGGCTCGGTGACTGTGCAACACAGAGAAATCACAGAATCAATTACCTGTCCATCATCGGGGCTTTCCCTGTGTTTCTTACTACACAGATAGAAAAATCATTTTATATGGGAAGTTTATAATGTATTTCAGCTTCACTAAGGAAAGAAATACAATAGTATAACACATCGAAAATATCATAAAAACTGGGCAAGACAATACAATTATATGATTAATTGAAATAATAATAATAATAATCTCTATTTATATAGCACCAACATATTCCGCAGCGCTTTACAGTTTAACAGTTTCAAAACACAAGTCATAAGTATCAACATTAACAATACAATAATTAAAGCAAAATAAGGCGACCCTGCTCGTGAGAGCTTACACTCTACAATGAGGTGGGGGAGATACAGAGTACAGGGGTGTATTTACAATGGTGTATTTATAATGAAGGTCCAGCCATCTTGATGGAGTGAAAAATGGATGGAGATAGTGAATGGGCAACATATGCACCCTTACACATAGAATGACTTTGATTAGTGAACGTGATAGGCCGCTCTGAGCAAATGTGTTTTGAGGGAGCGCCTAAAACTGTGCAAATTGTGGTTAGTCCTAATTTCTTGGGGTAGAGCATTCCAGAGGATAGGCGCAGCACGGGAAAAGTCTTGGAGTCGGGAGTGGGAGGTACGGATTAGGGCAGAGGTTAGTCGAAAGTCGTTTGCAGAGTGCAGCGATCGGCTAGGCCGATAGACAGAAATGAGGTAGGAGATGTAGGGGGGCGCCGCACCGTGGAGAGCTTTGTGGGTGAGAACAAGTAATTTGAATTGGATCCTATAATGAATGGGCAGCCAGTGTAATGACTGACGAAGAGCGGACACGTCCGAGTACCAATTAGCCAGATGGACAACCCTGGCTGCTGCATTAAGTATGGACTGGAGAGGGGATAGTTGAGTTACGGGGAGGCCAATTAATAGAGCGTTGGAGTAATCCAGCCGGGAGTGGATCAATGCTACAGTGAGTGGTTTTGTCGTTTCCATGGTGAAAAAAGGGCGGATTCTAGAGATGTTCTTTAGGTGTAAACGGCAAGAGTGGGCAAGAGATTGTATATGGGATGTGAAGGAGAGATTGGTGTCAAACATAACACCCAGACAGCACGCCTGCTGCCGGGGTGTTATTGAGGTGCCACACACGGAGAGGGAAATATTAGGGAGGTTAGTAGACGGCGGGAGCAGAAGAAGTTCAGTTTTGGAGAGGTTGAGTTTCAGATAGAGAGTGGACATGATACTTGAGACTGCGGACAGACAGTCACTGGCGTTCTGTAGCACAGAGGGGGTAAGGTCGGGGAATGACATGTATAGTTGTGTAAAAAATGAGGATGAATGAACTCATGGAGATCAACATCCAACACTGCAGAGACACCATCACATGTTTCTCAACGCAGTGATTCTAGAGCAATGCCCCCATCCCTGTATAGTTGTGTGTCATCAGCATAAAGATGGTACTGAAAGTCATTTCTGCTGATGGTCTGTCCAACTGGGGCTGTGTAGTGAGAGAAGAGAAGGGGGCCAAGGACTGAGCCCTGAGGTACCCCGACAGCAAGAGGAAGAGGAGATGAAGTGGAGCCAGAGAACAAAACACTGAAGGAGCGGTCAGAGAGATAGGAAGAGAACCAGGAGAGAGCAGTGTCCTTAATGCCTAGTGACTGGAGCCTAGAGAGAACGAGATGGTGGTCAACAGTATCGAAAGCTGCAGATAGGTCAAGAAGAATGAACAGATAGTGGTGACCATTACGTTTTGCTGTCAGAAGGTCATTGGTCACTTTGATGAGTGCAGTTTCAGTCGAATGTAGGGGGCGGAAGCCGGACTGTGAAGGGTCTAGAAGGGAGTGAGTGGAGAGGTAACGGGTAAAGCGGGAGTAGACAAGGTGCTCCAAAAGTTTAGAGATGAAGGGGAGATTGGAGACTGGTCTGTAGTTGTTTGTGCAGGATGGGTCGAGAGCAGGTTTCTTTAGTAATGGTGCAACGATGGCATGTTTGAAGGAGGATGGGAAAATGCCCAAGGAGAGGGATAGATTAAAGATTGTAGTTAGGTGGGTTGTGACGACTGGAGAGAGAGACTTGAGGAGATGTGAGGGAATAGGATCGGTAGTGCATGTAGTTGGACGAGAAGAAGAGAGGAGTCGAGACTTCTTCTTCTGTGATGGGATCAAATGTGGAAAGTGAGCCAGGGGAGATGCAGGAAGGGATGGGAGTCACAGCACTTGGTGGTTGGGAGCAGATTTCCTGACGGATATTATCTATTTTTTCTGTAAAGTGGGAGGCCAGGTCATCAGCACAAATGTCTGTGATAGGGGCTTGTGCTTTTGGCTTGAGGAGGGAGTGAAAAGTGTCAAAAAGTTTCTTGGGGTTGTTAGCTAGTGAGGAGATCAGGGTGGTGAAGTAGGTCTGTTTGGCGAGGTGAAGGGCAGCAATATAGGTTCTTAACATAAATTTGAAGTGGATGAAGTATTCTGGTGTGCGGGTTTTTCTCCATAGGCGTTCAGCACTCCTAGAGCATCGCTGGAGAAGTTTACTTTGCGATGTGAGCCAAGGCTGTTTTACTCTGTGCTTGGAGGTTCTGAGGGTGAGGGGAGCTACTTGGTCAAGGGTGCTTCTAAGAGTGTCATTGTAGTGATGAACAGCCAGATTATGACAGGAAGAAGCGGAGATTGGGGACAGTGATGAGTGTAGGGAGTCTGAAAGTGTCTGAGGGTTAATGGCTTGTAGATTTCTGACTGTGTGGTAGGTAGGAGTGAGCTGGGGAGGATTTGTGAGCGTGAAGGAGAGAATGTTGTGGTCAGAGAGTGGAAGCGGTGAGTTATTTAGGTGGGAGATTGAGCAGAGCCGTACAAAGACCAGATCAAGGGTGTTACCGTCCTTGTGTGTCTCAGAGGTTGAAAGCTATGAGAGGCCTAGAGAGGTGGTTAGTGATAGAAGCTGGGATGCAGATGTGGAAGTAGGGCTGTTAATGGGGATGTTGAAGTCTCCCAGGATAAGGGTTGGAAGTTCTGAGGACATGAAGTGTGGCAGCCAGGCTGAAAAGTGGTCAAGGAAGTGGGTGGGTGAGCCTGGGGGCCGGTATATGACCGCTACCCTGAGGGAGAGGGGACGAAAGAGCCTGATGGTGTGGACCTCAAAAGAAGGGAATAAGAGTGATGGAACAGGGGAGATGACCTGGAAAGTGCATTGTTGGGACAGGAGTATGCCGACTCCACCACCATGTCTGTTTGTGGGTCTCGGGGAGTGGGAGAATTGTAAGCCACCGTAGGAAATGGCAGCAGGAGAGGCAGTGTCAGAATCCTGAATCCAGGTTTCAGTGAGGGCCAACAGATTAAGAGAGTTGTTCAGAAAGTAGTTGTGTAGGAAAGGAAGCTTGTTACAAGCAGACCGTGGATTCCAGAGGGCACAATTAAAAGATTGAGATGAGGGAGTTCAAGTAATATTAATAAAATTATTGTGGTTTCGATATGAGGTAGGGTAGGGGTTGAGGTTGGGGGATGGGGGACCAGGGTTGGGGGAGATGTCACCTGAAATCAGTAGGATTAGGAAGAAAAAGAGCAAATAGTTGTTGGAATTGTAGGTAGTTTTTTTCTGCGGTGTGTTTGGGCAAGATGGGCTGAGGTTTCTCAGGAAGGTGAGGAGTGCATGGGAGCTGTACATGGGAGAGGGTAGTATAGAGTGGCTGATGTGTATGAGTCGTGAAGGAGGGGGGATAGGGTGGTGAATATGGATGGCAAAGGAACACAGGAGGATAAAAATAAAGCACATGGTTGAGGGGGAGAGCAAAGTGTGTGTTACCTGACTCCTGCCCTGACTAACTGCCATGTATAACTGCCGTTTTCATGATGCTTAGCTTCTGTGATGCTTTGCTTATGGGATGCTTGCGTGCTGCACCCCACACTTGCGTGCTTCCCCTTAGCAACTACTACATATATAGGCCACACTACAGGGTCAGGAGAGAGGGATTGTGGGAGCTGGTTGGGTATAATTTGACAGCTGGGCCCAGCACACCAGGGGATGGTTAGATGATCAAAGGCACTAGACCAGGCGGTGTCAATGTGCTATAGCACCTTCCGCCTGATAACACCTTCCACCTGATGAAATATACTGATATGTATTAAAATGTAATAGTAATAAAAATAAATGGAATAACAATCAGTGTCATAGAGAAGGGAACGAGCCTGCATTTATTTTGTAAAAACATCTTCAAGTGAGGACAAGGTCTTATAATTTTGTTGCATTTAAGCATGAGACATGTCATGACTTGACCTGAGGCCTTACCAGACTGATTGACATGTGGTAGTGTCAGGATGACTGAAGGCCAGAACAGAGGCAATGATGAAGAATTTTTCCTGTTCCACCACTTGAAGAATGTGTCATCTAAGCTCTGACAGCAGGTTTGAGAGTTGATTTTGAGTCTATCTTCAACCCAAAAAAGGTCCAAATAGCTGATCTTTAAAAATATCAGGAAATAACAATAACGACCTCCCTGCTAGAGTCTCAATCAAAGTGGAGGTCTGTGCCTGTTACTAATCCAGGGGTGACCCATCCACCCAATCCTTCAAAAGTCACTCTCAGCTCTTCAGTGCCTAAACTCTGAAAAATCTGACTGTAGATATTTTGACCCAGTCTTAATGCTTCAACTTCTGTGTCTATCTCAGCAGTGGTCAGGTTTCAGACTCCTTAATCTTGGCCGTGTCGCTCAGCACTGAACACCCTGTACTTCTAGGCCTCCAGGGAGATTGCAAGTCTAGAATTTGACAGCACTGGAGGATAATTGCTTCAGTTCTGGCAGTACAAGTCCATCTTTTTTTTCTCAACATGTTTTTTGCGACTCTTTTGATTATGAGCAAATAAAATTGTGCTGGTTCTGTGATCGCGCCCCAATATCTGAGAAAGCCTTTGTAGGACTTTTACCAATTTTTGAATTTTCATTTTTGGCCCTTTTTCTTTCTTTATCTTTTTGGCCCATCTTGCTTTAAGAAAACTAGCTGTCTATTAATTTTTTACACCTTGATAAAGGGTGGGGTATCATTGTCCTCACCCCTAATACACAAATACACATCACCTGACCTTGAAGCATTCAAGTTTAAACAGCTTGTAGTTGGAAAATCCACATAAAAATGGTGACATAGGAAAAATATGTGCTTGCCTAATATTTGATCACACAATGTAGAATGCATGAAAAAGTTAAAGCTGGTGGAGTGGAGCCAGAGGCCTAATTGGAGCACGTTTAAAATCAGTAGTAGTCTACAACAGTTATTAACCTTGATGAAATTAGGCCTCAGCCTACACCCTGATTGACCCTGGGCTCCAACATCGCCAGTTGCTGCTCAGAAGTGCCGTCTGCACAGTCAACATATGCTCCAGTACTTTTGGGGTTCAGAAATATCATCTGATCCCCAGCTGTGTGTTCGGCAATTTCTCCTGCTCTGTCGACACTCACACAACTACAGATTTTAAACTTGCTCCAATTCGGCCTCTGTCTCCACTCTGTTTGTAGTATTTTCTTTGGGTTCCAGCACCGCCAGCTGTTTCCCGGCATTGTCTTTGGCACAGGTACTCCCTCATGCCCAGCCTGGTTCCAGCACGCTTGCTGTTTCCGGATAGTGTCAATGTCACTTTGCCACCAATACGTTGTCCTGTCGTGTTGCGGTTGGGTTAGCCGAGTCTATGGTGCCTGCAGTTTATGGGCTTCCTATGTGGGCTGCGGGATCTGGCAACAAAGGCTGGTTCCGTAGTGCGAATAGGACAAGCACCCCCTGTAGGACTGTGGGTTTCGGTAACTGTGGCCGGCGCGCGCCCTTGCAACGTTGTTTTTCAGGGGTACTTTCTGCTACCCCTCCGGGTTCCAATACCGTCAGCTGGTTCTCGGCAGTGCCTTTGGCTTAGATGCCTCGTTCTCGGTATCCGAGTTCCAGCAACGTCTGCTGGTCCTTGGTAGTGCTTTCTAGCACAGGTACCTCCTGCTTAGTAACCAGGTTCCAGCACCGTCAGCTGGTCCTCGGTCGTGCCATTGGCTCTTGTTCCTTCTGCTGCCCCTCCGGGTTCCAGCACTGCCAGCTGGTCCTGGGTAGTTCCATTGACGCTTTTAGCTTCTGCTACCCATCCAGGTTCCAGCACCGTCAGCTGGTTCTCGGCAGTGTCTTTGGCACGGGTACTCCCTCCTGCCCAGTCTGGTTCCAGCATGCCTGCAGTTTCCGGGTAGTGTCAACATCACTTTGCCACCAATACGTTGTCCTGTAGTGCTGCGGTCAGGTTAGCCGAGTCTATGGTGCCTGCAGTTTATGGGTTTCCTATATGGGCTGCGGAATCTGGTAATAAAGGCTGGTTCCATAGTGCCAATAGGACAAGCACCTCCTGTAGGACTGTGGGTTTCGGTAACTGCGGCCAGCTCGTGGCCTTGCAACGTTGTTTTTCAGGGGTACTTTCTGCTACCCCTCTGGGTTCCTGTACCGTCAGCTGATTCTCGGCAGTGCCTTTGGCTTAGGTGCCTCCTGCTCGGTATCCGAGTTCCAGCAACGTCTGCTGGTCCTTGGTAGTGCTTTCTAGCACAGGTACCTCCTGCTTAGTAACCAGGTTCCAGCACCGTCAGCTGGTCCTCGGTAGTGCCATTGGCTCTTGTTCCTTCTGCTGCCCCTCCGGGTTCCAGCACCGTCAGCTGGTCCTCGGTAGTGCCATTGGCTCTTGTTCCTTCTGCTACCCATCAGGGTTCCAGTACCGTTAGCTGGTCCTCGCTAGTTCAATTGGCTCTTGCAGCTTCTGCTACCCATCCGGGTTCCAGCACAGTCAGCTAGTTCTCGGCAGTGCCTTTGGCTTAGGTGCCCCCTTCTCGGTATCCGAGTTCCAGCAACGTCTGCTGGTCCTTGGTAGTGTTTTCTAGCACAGGTACCTCCTGCTTAGTAACCAGGTTCCAGCACCATCAGCTGGTCCTCGGTAGTGCCATTGGCTCGTGTTCCTTCTGCTGCCCCTCCGGGTTCCAGCACCGTCAGCTGGTCCTTGGTAGTGCCATTGGCTCTTGTTCCTTCTGCTACCCATCCGGGTTCCAGTACAGTCAGCTGGTTCTCTGCTACATTTCCAAGCTTAAGCTTTTTGAAATGGTTTTTGGTAATCACTCTGGATCTCCCTGACGACGACCCTAAAGACGACAACCCTGAAGACCACCCCGAAGAAGACGACGACCCCGAAAACGACGACCCTGGAGACGACGACCCTGAAGACCACCCCGAAGAAGACGACAACCCCGAAGACGACGACCCTGAAGACCACCCCAAAGAAAGACCAAGAATATGACCCTGAAGAAGATGACCAAGAGGAGAAAGAACAAGAAGACAACCACCAAGATACAGAAGAACAAAGATAGAAGACCAAGAAGCAGAAGAACAAGAAGCTGCAGAACAAAAAGCAGAAGAACATTAAGCAAAGCATAAAACTAAAAATCAGAGCAAAATATATTATCTAAATTATAAGCAGAAGAAGACTAAGCAGTGTATGAAGGTGAGTCCTTTCCTCCTCGTGGTGCCCCTGGAAAATGCCTGCTGCTGCAGGCCAAACTGAACGCGGACAAATCCTTTTGTAAATCTTTTGTGACAGGCAGAACGGAAGGTGTAATCTTCAAACTTTTATAGATAACAACTACAGGAATGCCTGTCACAATTAAGAATATGATGAAGAAGAAGAATAGGAAGAAGATGAAGACGTAGAATATGAAGAAGAATAATAGTTGAATAAGAAGAATATGAAGAATGTAAAAAAAAAGAATAATAGGAAGAAGGTGAAGAAGAAGATGAATAAGGTGAAGAAGAAGTTGATGAAAAAGAAGCTGTTGCTGCTGAGGATCATGAAGGAGAAAGTGTGGAAGAAGTAAAATAGGTGAAGAGCATGAAAGTAGTGAAACATACATATCTGACAAAATATAGAAAAGGTTAACATAGTCAATATCTTTGTAACTCCGAGCGTTTTTTTAAAAAAAAAAGTATTCCTGCTATTCCATTTGATTGGGCTAAACCTCTATGCCTTTAATGTCTCCTCCACCTCCCCCAATACATTCTACATTATTATTAGTTGTTTTTCTTCATGTAGAATTAACCTACAAGGAAAGAAAGGGTTTTTTTTTTAATTCCGATATTTCTGTCCCATTGACTTGCATTGGTTTCCGGTATCAGAATCGGCGATACCCGATACTTTTTGGGTATCGGTCCGATCCAATCCAATATTTCACGATATCGGATGGTATCGCTCAACACTACTAATAAGTCATGTCAGACTAACTTAATTTATTCGGTCATCCATGACAGCACCACCTGAGAGAGGGGATCCGCCCTTCAGGGACAGGAAACTTACAGATACAAAAGGGCGGCACCTCTCCCACTCATCGGTTGGTTTCCTGTTCCTAGAGGAAGGGACTTCCTTCAGATCATCCGTCATGGAGTCGTCGAGGGATTCCCAGGCCGGCTGACCGACCCAGGTAGCGGGGGGATCTCCTGCCTCGGTCAAGCTCGGGGTCCCTGGAAGCGCCACGGTGGGGCCGGCTAGGTCGCCACAGCAGTGGTTGGAGCAGGTGGAGTAGAGGGTCTGGTGGACAGCCACCTCCAGAGTGTCGGCACCAGGAGGTATGTATGCCGGGCCCCTACTGGTGCTCTCCCCCCGGGGTCCGGTCTCCCTTTCTGTCCGGGCCGGTGGTTGCGCCCGGTCGGCGGGCGCAGGGGGGTGGCACGTGGGGGCTGCAGGCATGTCTGAGCCGGGGGCACCATGCCAGCTCCTTTCCGCGTGCTCCCGCGGTCTCAGACGAGCGGCGGAAGGGGCGGGGCCAGGAACGCCAAAACCGGAAGTCGAGTGCCGGCCGGCTTCCAGTGTGCGCCGCCTGTGCGCGGCTGTCCGGGGTAGTGCGTGGTGCCCGGGGCAGGGGGGGAGGTGGCCGGTGCATGCTGGGGGGAGGTTGCGGGGGGGGTCCCGGGTGGGAGGTGCCGCACCAGAACCCTGCTCACCCGAACACTAGGAGGCCTTAAAAGGCAGGAGGTGACGCTGCTGGGGTGCTTCTGAAGGCCCAGCAATGGATATGACAGAAGCCCCCATAGAGCAGCAGGACGAGGTGCAGGAGCGCCCACAGAAACAGGCCACGGTAAAGCTTCATGCGAGTGGCCAGCAGAAGAAACAGAAACGAATGAGTGAACAGAGCCACAGAAGTTCCTCCAGACTAAAGGACCCTCCTGCCTCCCTCCGTGATCCGGTTTCTGCCTCATCTGCATGGGTAAGAGATCTCCGTGAATGTACCCTGATGCAGTGTTCCCTTATGTTTTTTTCGCAGGGGAAGAAAGCTACGGGAAAACAGAAGCACAGGGAATGTGCCCTCTGTAGTTGTCCCTTGCCAGAAGGCCACCCTAAAAAGTTGTGTCAGCCATGCGTGCGACAAACGGTAGGGGTTGGATGGGGACGGTGGCCCAGGGGTAGATTGACAGGCCCTTACACTCTCCCCCGTCCATACAGGTAGCGGAAGAAATGCCGGACTTCATCACAAGCCTGAGGGAGATAATCAGGACAGAGATGAAGGCCCTATCTAAAAGGGATTCTTCTAGGGGAAGAGAATTTAGTATCTCAGGTTCTGAGTCCTCGGCCGCCCCTAGGAACGATGACTCCTCAGATTCCCCGGCCTCCACTTCGTCTTCTTCGGAGGAAGACTCAAGCCGATTCTGCTTCCCCTTAGACCAAATGGATCGGCTAGTTAAAGCAATAAGGTCCACCATGGGGGTAGCAGACGCAAAGCCAGAACTTTCGGCACAGGACGTGATGTTCGGGGGTCTAGATCCCAGAAAGCGCAGGGCCTTTCCATTAAATGGATTAAGGTCCAGAGCCTGATAGATAGGGAATGGAAGAGACCTGAAAAAAGAGGCTCCTTACCACCTGCCTTCAAGCGGAGGTACCCGTTTGATGACCCAGTGGTAAACAGATGGGATAAGGCCCCTAAGCTGAACGTGGCAGTAGCCAAAGCCTCCAAAAAATTCTCCATACCGTTCCATGACATGGCCTCCTTAAAAGACCCGCTGGATAAAAAAGCGGTTTTTTTCCTAAAGGGAACATGGGAGATGTCAGCAGGCGCTCTAAGACCAGCAATAGCTGCCACATGTACGGCCAGATCACTGATGGTCTGGCTAGATCAACTGGATTCCCAACTGAAGGACGGAGCCTCAAGAGCATCCATTCGAAAAACTCTACCAATCATCCAAAGTGCTGCTGCTTTTTTGACTGATGCTTCAGCAGACTCTGCGAGGATGGCGGCTAGGACCGCGGGTTTATCTAACGCAGCACGAAGGGCTCTCTGGTTAAAATGCTGGCCAGGAGATATCCAGGCCAGGTCACGACTCTGCTCCATTCCATGTGAGGGGGAATATTTGTTTGGCCCCGTCTTGGATGAACTTTTAGAGAAAGCCGTGGATGATAAAAAGAAGTTCCCCAGTCTGCCGAATCCTTCTTATAGACGTCCCTTTACCAGGAAAGGATATTTCCGTAGAAGTCAGTCCAGGGATCAGGGCAGATGGGATGACAAAAGAAGGAGAGGTACAGGATTCATGTTCGGAGAAGGGGGGCGCCAGGAAGGTCCACCACATGACACTAAAAAGCCGCCCCAATGACTAGTTGCTCTGGTAGTGGGGAGACTAGCTGCCTTCTACCCAGCCTGGTCTATGATTTCTAGTAGTAACTGGATACTGGGGGTGATAGCTGCGGGTCTACGACTAGAATTCACCCGGGTTCCCCAAGATCGATTTAAGGTCACCCCACTCAGGACTTCTACATCAGAACAAGCTGCCCTGGAGGCCGAGGTTCATGATCTTTGCTGCAAGAAGGCCCTAACGATGGTTCCAGAGGGAGAAAAGGGGAAAGGTTTCTACTCCCCTCTGTTCCTGGTCCGCAAGCCAGACAGCTCCTTTAGGACTATAATAAATCTTAAGTCCCTCAACAAATTCCTGGTCATACGCCCGTTCAAAATGGAGTCAATTAATTCAGCAATAAAATTGCTCTTTCAAAATTGCTTTATGGTAGTGTTAGATTTAAAAGATGCCTACTACCATATACCAATTCATACAGCTCATCAGCGTTTCCTTAGAGTGGCGGTTCAGTTAGATGGGTCAGTTCAACATTTCCAATTTGCGGCCATCCCCTTTGGGGTGGCAGTCGCTCCCCGAGTGTTTACTAAAGTGGTAGCGTAAGTTATGGCCCATCTACGTGAATCAGACATTCTAGTAGTCCTCTACTTAGATGACTTCCTGATTGTAGGGAAAACGGTGAAACATTGTGTGGAACAGCTACAAAAGGCAATGTCTGCCCTAGAGCGGTTAGGATGGCTGCTTAACATTAAAAAATCTCGGTTACAGCCGGTGAGAGTCCAACAATTCTTGGGCATAATCCTAGATTCTGAGAAACAGGAATGCCGTCTGCCTCCAGAAAAGCTTGTTCGCCTACACTATCAGGTCCTGAACGCTTCCAATAACCCTACCATGTCCCTCAGGAAAGCCATGTCCCTTCTGGGTTCTCTTTCGTCCTGTATCCCGGTGGTCCAGTGGGCCCAGTTTCATTCAAGAACACTACAGGGCGAAGTCTTAGTGCATCAAAGAATCCTTGGGGGTTACTTAGAGGGCCAGCTAACCTTGTCCCGAAACACAAGGGAGTCCCTAGACTGGTGGCTAGACAAGGATAATTTATCCAGAGGGGTTCCCTGGGAGTATGACATATCCCACATAATCACCACGGATGCTAGCCCTTCCAGTTGGGGGGCTCATATGGGTGAGATTCTGGTCCAGGGCCTATGGGAGCATCATCAGATAGAAATGTCATCTAACCTGAAAGAATTGAGAGCAGTAGAACAGGCAGCTAAGAGGCTACTTGTGTATCTACAGGGCCATCATGTGCGAGTGTTCTCCGACAATCAGGTCACCGTGGCTTATATCAACCACCAAGGCGGGACTCGTTCCAAACCCCTGATGAATGTGGCAGAACGGTTGTTCCGGCTAGCAGAGCAGCATTTTCTATCTTTAACAGCTCTACACATAAAAGGGAAAGAAAATATCACGGCAGATTTCTTAAGCCGCATTCTGCTAAAACAAGGAGAATGGTCCCTAAAAACCTCCATCTTCGACCTGATTGTACAAAAGTGGGGACAGCCAGAGGTAGATCTCTCTTCGCCACCATGGAAAACAGAAAATTAAGACAACTCTGCTCCCTAAATCCCAGAGAGAACCCCCTGGCGGTAGATGCCTTTCTGATAAAGTGGGACTTCAGGCTAGCATACGCCTTCCCTCCCCTATCGCTACTACCCCTAGTGATGAGGAAAATCAGGAGAGACAGAGCAAGGGTTATACTTATCGCTCCATTTTGGCCCAGTAGGGCATGGTTCTCATGCCTCAGGACCATGTCGGTGTCCGATCCTTGGGTCCTTCCGGACATCCCGGATCTCCTATCCCAGGGCCCAGTCTTTCATCCTCAAGTGGCTGGCCTACATCTGATGGCGTGGAGTTTGAACGGACACTGCTAAAAGAGAAAGGCTTCTCCCCAAACCTGATTAACACCCTACTTAGAAGTAGAAAAATCGTTACTACCAAAATCTATGTCAGAATTTGGAAGAAATTACTTCAGGACTCTGGAATAGTCGCTGGGGGTTCAGCACCTATAAATCAAATTTTAGAGTTTCTTCAGAAAGGTCTGGATATGGGGATTTCCACTAGTACCCTTAAAGTACAGGTATCAGCCTTGAGGGCCCTCTTTAGCTGCAACATCGTGGGTAATTACTGGATCAGTAGATTCATTAAGGCAGCAAGTAGATCCAGGCCAATAGTGAAAGATAGGTTCATGCCGTGGGACTTGAACCTAGTCCTCACGGCTATGACAGAGGCTCCATTCGAACCTATTTCATCAGCTTCCATAAAAAACTGTCCCTTAAAGTAGCCTTCCTGGTAGCTCTAACCTCAGCTCGTAGAGTAAGCGACATCCAGGCATTTTCTAGGCGTCCTCCTTATATACAGTTTAAGGACGATAGGGTAATACTCAGACCTGATCCGGCGTACTTACCTAAGGTAGTTTCTAGCTTTCACAGGACACAGGAAATAGTCCTTCCATCCTTCCTCCCTAATCCAGCTAATGAGAAGGAAGAGAAACTACACACCCTAGATGTTAGGAAATGCCTCATAGAATATCTGGCAGTTACCGTTCCCTGGAGAAAAGATAATGCCCTGTTTGTCTCCCATCAAGGCCCTAGGAAAGGTTGCAGAGTGTCAAAAAACACACTAGCTAGGTGGATTAGAGAGGCAATTTCGATAGCATACACCTCAAAAGGCAGGTCGCCACCCGGGAAGCTGAGGGCGCATTCCACCAGAGCCATGACCTCGTGGGTAGAGAGATCAGAAGTCTCCATCGACCAGATATGTAAGGCGGTTACTTGGTCCTCTCCGAGCACCTTTTATAGTCATTATAGGCTAGACTTGGGTGCTTCCACAGACCTCTCTTTTGGTATAAGGGTGCTGCAGGCTGTAGTCCCTCCCTAAATAGTTATTACTCTCTGTAATTCTCTCAGGTGGTGCTGTCATGGACGACCGAATAAAGTCGTAGTTACTCACCGGTTAACGGTATTTTTCGGAGTCCATGACAGCACCCGCATATTCCCTCCCTTTAGTTTAATTTGGGTGTGCACTTCTTCCTCTTATATGTACACGGGTAATTAATAGTCGTGCAGAGTATTGTATATAAATTATGCTATTAACCATTGTGATCCTCTTGTGCTCTGTAATCCAACTGATGCGTGGGAGAGGTGCCGCCCTTTTGTATCTGTAGGTTTCCTGTTCCTGAAGGGCGGATCCCCTCTCTCAGGTGGTGCTGTCATGGACTCCGAAAAATACCATTAACCGGTGAGTAACTATGACTTTCCTTCTATGACAGAATTACTGATTGGGTGGATCAGGGAAATGCTGTAGATATAGTAGATCTTGACTTCAGCAAAGCATTTGACAAAGTATCTCACACAACTTATGGAAAAAATGACTAAGTATGGAATGGACAAGGCAATTGTTAGGTGGATTCATAACTGGCTTAGTGATCGGACCCAAAGAGTGGTTGTAAATGGCAGCACATCCATTTGGAAGAATGTCTCAAGTGGGGTACCACAGGGTAAACTGATTAAATTTGCTGATGACACAAAGCTAGGAGGGATAGCTAATACTAGAGACGAGAGAGAAGATTCAAAGAGATGTAAATAAACTGGAGCAGTGCGCAGCAACTAACAGAATGGTTTTAACAGGGAAAAATGCAAAGTACTACATCTGGACAATAAAAATGAAAAAAAGCATATACAGAATGGGAGGAATAGGGCTAAGCAACAGCACATGTGAAAAAGACTTGGGTACACTAATAGATCACAGACTGAATATGAGTCAACAGTGTGATGCAGCAGCAAAAAAGGCAAATGCAATTCTATGATGTATTAACAGAAGCATTCAGTCTAGATCACGTGAAGTCATTATTGCCCTCTACTCCTCTTTGGTCAGACCTCATCTAGTGTTGAGCGATACCATCCGATATTCAGAAATATCGGATCGGATTGGATCAGCCCGATACAAAAAAGTATCGGGTATCGCCGATTCCGATCCCGGAAGTCCCATTCAAGTCAATGGGACAGAAATATCGGAATTAAAAAAAACCCCTTCTTTCCTTGTGAGCGGTGCGTGGGCAGACACTGTGCGGGTCTGTGTGTGTGGCCGGGGCCTGTGCAGGCCTCTCGGGGGTCTGTACAGGCCTGTCGGGGGCCTGTGCCGGCTGTCGGGGGTCTGTACTTGCCTCTCGGGGGTCTGTACGGGCCTCTCGGGGGTCTGTGCCGGCTGCCGGAGGTCTGTACGGGCCTCTCGGGGGTCTGTGCCGGCTGTCGGTGGTCTGTGCCGGCTGCCGGGGGCCTGTGCCAGCTGCCGGTGGTCTGTACGGGCCTGCCGGGGGTCTTGTGTGTGTGTGCAGGCATCGTCCGATGGGACTACAAGTTGAATGTACAAAAAAAAAAAAGCATACTACATATATACTGCATTCATACAACATACATACATGCTACATATATACTACTTTCATACCACATACATACAACATACATACATGCTACAACTACAACTACAACTGTCCCATCATTGGCTAATGTGTCAATCACTGTCATTGTAGCAGGCATCGCCCGATGGGACTTGTAGTCCCATCGGACAATGCCTGCACACACACACAAGACCCCCGGCAGGCCCGCACAGACCACCGACAGCCGGCACAGGCCCCCGAGAGGCCCGTACAGACCCCCGACAGTCAGCACAGACCCCCCTCAGTCGGCACAGACCGCGCATCATGATGACATCATCTCAGCAGCCAATCACAGCCACAACAGTGGCTCATAGCATTATGAGGACTTCCGATTCCGGTATCTGATATAGAAAAAATATCGGTACTCGGTATCGGAATTACGATACAGCGAATATTGGCTGATACCCGATAATTGCAGTATCGGAATGCTCAACACTAAGCTCATCTGGAATATTGTGTCCAGTTTTGGGCACCACATTTTAAAAAATACATCAACAAACTGGAGCAAGTTCAGAAAAGAGCGACCAGAATGGTGACCGGTCTGCAAACCCTGTCTTATGAGGAAAGGTTGCAGGATTTGGGAATGTTTAGCCTGCAAAAGAGAAGACTGAGAGGAGACTTAATAGCTGTCTACAAATATCTGAAGGGCTGTCACATTGTAGAAGGATCAACTTTATTCTCATTTGCACAAGGAAAGACTAGAAGTAATGGGATGAAACTGAACGGGAGGAGACACAGATTAGATATTAGAAAAAAACTTTTTGACAGAGTGATCAATGAGTGGAACAGGCTGCCACGAGAAGTGGTGAGTTCTCCTTCAATAGAAGTCTTCAAACAGAGGCTGGACAGACATCTGACTGGGATGATTTAGCGAATCCTGCTTTGAGCAGGGGGTTGGACCAGATGGCCCTGGAGGTCCCTTCCAACTCTACGATTCTATGATTTATTAATTAATTTATTTGGTTCTAATATGCAGCTACTATATTTCAGAGTAATGTGATCTAGATATTCATCAGTGTGTTCCACTTTTTAGTGCAAGTGTGCGCTGCTTTGTATTCTGTGTTTTTTGGATTTTATAATAAATTTAATAAATGTTTTTGGAGTATACTCTTGTGGTCTTTGGTGTTTATATAATTTTTGAGTTTTTTCCATTGTATTTATGATGTGGGCATTTGTGTAACAAGTCATACATAAGTAACAGCGTTAACAATACAGTGATTAAAGCAAAATGAGACGACCCTGCTAGTGAGAGCTTACAATCTACAATGAGGTGGGGGAGATACAAAGTACAGGTGTGTATTTACAATGGTGTATTTACAATGAAGGTCCAGCCATCTGGAGGGAGTGAGGGATGGACAGAGATAGTGAATGGGCAACACACACACACACACATAAAATGACTTTGATTAGGGAATGTGATAGGCCGCTATGAACAAATGTGTTTTAAGGAAGCACCTAAAACTATGAAAATTGTGGATGGTGCTAATATCTTGGGGTAGAGCTTTCCAGAGGATTGGTGCAGCATGAGAGAAGTCTTGGAGTCGGGAGTGGGTGGTACAGATTAGTGCAGAGGTTAGTCAAAAGCCGTTTGCAGAGCGCAGCAGTCAGTTAGGCCGATAGACAGAAATGAGGGAGGAGATGTAGGGGGGTGATGAACTGTGGAGAGCTTTGTGGGTGAGAACAAGTAGTTTCAATCAGATTCTATAATGAATGGGCAGTCAGTGTAATGACTGGTGAAGAGTGGACACATCTAAATACCAATTAGCTAGATGGATGACCCTGGCTGCTGCATTAAGGATAGACTGGAGAGAGGAAAGTCGAGTGACGTGGAGGCCAATTAATAGAGCATTGCAGTAGTCCAGACGGGAGTGGATCAAGGCGACAGTGAAGGTTTTTGTTGTTTCCATGATGAGAAAGGGCAGATTCTAGATATGTTCTTTAGGTGTAAGCGGCAAGAGTGGGCAAGAGATTGTATATGGGATGTGAAGGAGAAATTGGTGTCAAACATAAAACTCTGGCAGCATGCCTGTTGCCAGGGTGTTATTATGGTGCCCCCCACGGAGAAGGAAATGTCAGATTTAGGGAGGTTAGTAGACGGCGGGAGCAGAAGAAGTTCAGTATTGGAGAGGTAGAGTTTCAGATAGGGAGCGGACAAGATGTTGGAGACTGAGGTCAGTCACTGGAGTTTTGTAGTACAGCGGGGGTAAAGTCAGGGGAAGACGTGTATATTTGTGTGTCACCAGCATAAAGATGGTACTGAAAGCAAAATCTGCTGATGGTCTGTCCAAATGGAGCCATGTAGAGAGAGAAGAGAAGGGGCGAAGGACTGAGTCCTGAGGTACCCCAACAGCGAGAGGATGAGGAGATGAGGTGGAGCCAGCAAACAAAACTTTGAGTCAGAAAGATTGGAAGAGAACCAGGAGAGAGCAGTGTCCTTAATGCCTAGTGACTGGAGCCTAGAGGGTAGGAGACGGTAATCAACAGTGTCAAAAGCTGCAGAAAGGTCGAAAAGAATGAGCCGAGATTGGTCACCATTACATTTTGTTGTCAGTAGGTCATTGGTCACTTTGATGAGGACAGTTTCTATCGAATGTAGGGGGCGGAAGCCGGACTGTGAAGGGTCTAGGAGGGAGTGAGTGGAGAGGTAATGGGTAAGGCGGGAATAGACCAGGCGCTCCAAGAGTGTAAAGATGAAGGAGAGATCGGAAACTGGTCGGTAGTTATTTGTGCAAGTTGGGTCGAGAACGGGATTCTTTAATAATGGAGTAAAGATAGAGTGTTTGAAGGAGGATGGGAAAACTCCAAGGAGGTGAGTTGTGAGGACTGGGGAGAGAGACTGGAGGAGATGTGAGGGAATAGGGTCGGTAGTGCATGTAGTCAGACGAGAAGAAAAGAGGAGTCTGGAGACTTCTTCTTCTGTAATGGGATCAAATGTGGAGAGTGAGCTAGGGGAAATGCAAGGAGGAATGGGAGAAACAGCACTTGGTGGTTTGGAGTGGATGTCCTAATGGATGTTATCTATTTTCTCTATAAAGTAGGAGGCCAGGTCATCAGCACAGATGTCTGTGATAGGGGCTTGTGATTTTGGTCTGAGGAGGGAATGAAAGGTGTCAAAAAGTTTCTTGGGGTTGTTGGATAGTGAGGAGATCATGGTAGTGTACTTAGTCTGTTTGGCGAGGTGAAGGGCAGAGATATAGTTTCTTAACATAAATTTGAATTGGATGAAGTCTTCTGGTGTGTGAGTTTTCCTCCATATTCGTTCAGCACTCGTAGAGCATCGCTGGAGCAGTCGAGTTTGCGATGTGAGTCAGGGCTGTTTTACTCTGTGTTTGGTGGCTCTGAGGGTGAGGGGCTCTACTTGGTCAAGCGTGCTTCTGAGAGTGTCATTGTAGTGGGTAACAGCCAGATCAGGACAGGAAAAAGAGGAGATTGGAGACAGTGATGAGTGTAGGGAGTCTGAAAGTGTATGAAGGTTAATGGCTTGTAGATTTCTGAAAGTGTGGTAGGTAGGAGTATGCTGGGGTGAGCGTTAAGGAAAGAATGTTGTGGTCAGTGAGGGGAAGTGGTGAGTTATTTAGGTAGGAGATTGAACAGAGCTGGACAAAGACTAAGTCAAGGGTGTTACCATCTTTTTATGTCATAGAGGTTGAGAGCTGTGAGGGGCTGAGAGAAGTGGTAAGTGATAGCAGCTGGAATGCAGATGTGGAAGTGGGGCTGTTAATGGGGATGTTGAAGTCTCCCAGGATAAGGGTTTGTAGTTCTGAGGACTTGAAGTGCGGCAGCCAGGCTGAGAAAAACAGTCAAGGAAGTGGATGGGAGAGCCTGGGGGCCGACATGTGACCACTACTCTGAGGGAGAGGGGACTGAAGAGCCTGATGGAGTGGACATTAAAAGAAGGGAATGAGAGTGATGGATGGAACGGGGGGGATGACCTGGAAAGTGCATTGTAGGGACAGGAGTCTGCTGACTCCACCACAAAGTCTATTTGTGGGTCTTGGGGAATGAGAGAATTGTAGGCCACCATGGGAAATGACAGCAGGGGAGACAGTGTCAGAGTCCTGGATCCAGGTTTCAGTGAGGGCCAACAGATTCAGAGAGTTGTTCAAAAAGTAGTTGTGCAGGAAAGAAAGATTGTTACATACAGACCGTGGATTCCAGAGGGCACAATTGAAAGAGGGAAATGAGGGAGGCAAGTAATATTAATAAGATTAGTATGGTTTTGATGTGAGGTAGCGTAGGGATTGAGATTGGGGGATGGTGGATCAGGGTTGGGGAAGATGTCCCCCGAAATCAGTATGAGTAGGAACATAAAGAGCAAGTAGTTATTGGAATTGTAGGAAGTTTTTTTGAGCAATTTGTTTGGGCAAGATGCACTGAGGTTTTGCAGAAAGGTGAGGAGTGCATGGTAGCTGTACATGGGAGAGGATAGTATAGAGGGGCTGATATGTATGAGTCATGATGGAGGAGGGATGGGACGGTGAATGTTGATGGCAAGGGAACACAGGAGGATAGAAATAAAGCATATGGATAAAAGGGAGTGCAAAGTGTGGGTTACCTGACTCCTGCCCTGACTAACTGACATGGAATAACTGTTTTTTCATGATGGTTAGCTGCTGTGACGCTTTTCTTATAGGATGCGTGCAAGCACCCCACACTGCGTGCACCCCTTAGAATGATTCTAAATTTATAGGGCACACTACAGGGTCAGGAGAGAGGGTTTGTGGGAGCTGGTTTGGGATAAATTAGCAACAGTTGCTCAACATATCCTGGTGTGGATAAATGATCAAAGACACTAGTCCTGATTCAATCTCTATGCTATAACACCTCTCTCAAGATAACATCTACAGTGACTCCCCCCATGGATATACAACAGTGAGTACTGAGCACAATGCAACAGATGAATTATAGCAAATATTCAGTAAGCAGAGTTCATTAAAATATATTGTAGGGGATATGCAGCACATGAGACAGCAGGCAGAGATATGGAGTTGAACCGTGACAAGCTGCTTGCTGACATAGCATAGAGTGAACACATGCAGGAGTTGAATGATCTGATTACTATTACAAGCTGCTTGCTGACATAGAATAAAGTGAACACATGCAGGAGTTGAATCAGTGCAGGTGTTGAATGATCTGATTACCTCTATGAAGAGAATAGAGATGTGTATTAGATTCTGCCATGGAATAACTGCTTTTTCTTGATGCTTAGCTTCTGTGATGCTTTGCTTATGGGATGCGTGCAAGCACCCCACCCTGCGTCCAATACTGTTTGCTTATGTATTGAATGCAAGGCCTGCCCTGCAGCAAAGTTACATGCATCCCCAATAAGCCTTTGAAGCAAAGCACTGGATGGCCACATTAATCCCAAGTTCCCATTCTTATTTATTTGGTACTAGCATACTGTTTGCCTATGCATTGAATGCAAGGCCTGCCCTGCACCAAAGTTACATGCACCCCAATAAGCCTTTGAACACACATACTGGAAGGCCACAGGAAAACCAAGTGCACATGATACATATGGTACTCTCATATTGTTTGCTTATGCATTGAATGCTAGGCCTGCCCTGCACCAAAATTACATGCACCCCAGTAAATCTTTAAATCGAGTTACTGGATGGTCACATGCAACCAAAGTTCCCAGTATTCATTTGGTACTCCCATACTGTTTGCTCATGCAATGAGTGCAAGGCCTGCCCTGCACCAAAGTTAAATGCACCCCAATAAGCCTTTAAAGCAATGTACTGGATAGCCATATTAAGCCCAAGTTTCCATTCTTATTTATTTGGTACTGGAATACTCTTTGCTTATGCATTGAATGCAATGCCTGCCCTGCAATAAAGTTACATGCATCCAAATAAGGTTTTGAACACACGTACTGGATGTCCACAGGAAAACCCACTTCACATTATTCATTAATACTCCCATACTGTTTGCTTAAGCATTGAATGCAAGGCCTGCCCTGCACTAAAGTTACACACACCCCAATAAGCTTTTGAAGACACATACTCTATGGCCACAGGAAAACGAAATTTTCATTATTCTGATTTTTTTAAGTCACCTAAAGTTTGCACATGAAGTGAATACAAGGTCTTCCCAAAATTTGCACACACTCCAATCCTCCAAGGCAGAAATGTGGAGAATGGTCTGCGAAAAATGTTTTCCCTGTTTAAAGGAGCAGATCTCCTATATTTGTAATGTCCATACGCCATACACTTTTTCCCCTGGGATGACACCTCAACATAGAGTGTAAACATTTTTTGAACGGGCATCATAAACACCCTTGAAAAAAGGCGGATGCGCTGGCAAAAGTGTACCAGCGCACGGCCAGCGTACCCAACGCTAAATATAGGGTACGCTGATCGCATGCAGCGTCATGCGATCATAGAAGGAGCTGACCAGAGGGGGCGCGGCCGGGGGCGGAACTTAGCAGCGGCCCTGTGCTGCGCCCGGTAACGCTGGTGTGAAACTAGCCTAAGTGAGCGAATCTCCTATACTTGTAATGCCAATACACTAATTGTATAGGCTGAAAAACATTTTCCCCTGTGGGGGGGACACCTCAACATAAAGTGCAAACATTTTTGGAACAGGCATCATAAACACCCTTGCAAAAATTTCTAGTGGCTGTTTCATCATGGACCACGGTCACCACGGTGATCTAGTGGTGGTTGATGATGAGGATGAGGAGAAGGAGGAGGATGACAGGAAGCAGCCAAAATCAGGAAGTGTATACCCATGTCTGGGTGTGAAAAGGTGCATGGGAATACACCAACTAAAAAAAGACGCTGGATTTGAGATTAGGTATCATTGTCATCATGCAATGGTGTACAGAAATCTGGCCCAATCCAGTTCATTTTTATGAGTCAGCCTGTCTGCATTTTCAGTTGACAGGCAGATGCGCTAAACAGTTATTTATAATTCCATCAGCGGCACTAAAGATGCGCTCTAACAAAACTTTACTGGCAGGGCAGGCCAGGACCTCCAAGGCATAGAGAGACAGTTCATGCCACATATCCAATAATGAGACCCAATAATTTAAAGGCACAGAGGAATCTTGGAGGACGTTTGTATGGTCAGCAAGGTACTCACTCACCCTCTTACAAAACTTTGCACTCCTTGTGAGAGTACCCCATGCCTCGGGGTCACTGCGATCGGAAGGTCTGAAAAAATTCTCCCAGAACTTTGCCAATGTTCCCTTGTCTCTGTTGGATTGGAGTTGTGTCTCTCTCGCGTGTACTCCTTGGTTGTCCAACGAGCTGTGACCTCCTCCGCCAGTGTTTTCAGATGGGACATTTTTTAGTAATTCCACAACAAGTGCCTTCTGGTACCACAACATTTTAGTACATCTGTCTGCCTCTGGAAGAAGAGATTGAAAGCTCTCCTTGTAGCGTGGGTCTAGAAGTGTCACCAACCATTAATGACTGTCATCCAAAATTTTGACAATACGAGGGTCACGGGAAAGGCAGTGCAACATAAAGTCAGCCATGCATGACAGACTGCTAACAGGCAACACTTCCGTGTCCTCACCAAGAGGACAAATGATGATGCTGTCCTCCTCCTCCCTGTCCTCAGGCCATCCACGTTGAACAGATGGTATGACAGTTGTTCTTGTAGTACCATCTATAGCGCATGAAATAAGCTCCTGTTACTCCTCTTCTTCCTCTTCCTCATTGTCAACCAATCCACATTGGGATGACATGAGGCTGGGCTGTGTGTAAACACCCTGTATGCTTCCTTGCTCACTCTCATCATGCTTAGCCTGCAATGCCACCTCTTTGATTTTGAGCAGAGAGTGCTTCAGAAGACAGAGAAGAGGGATGGTGACTCTAGTTATGGCATCATCGCTGCTTACCATCTTGGTGGACTCCTCAAAGTTTTGTAGATTGTTACATATGTCTGACATTCATGTCCACTCCTGAGGTCTTATGTGTCGAGTCTGAACTGAATACCAATGGCCTTGCTGATGCTGGTAGTCAACAACTGCCCTCTTCTGCTCACAAATCCTTTCCAACATGTGCAGTGTTAAGTTCCAATGTGTGGGGACATCACACACCAGTCGGTGAGCCGCAATCTGCAAACGCTGCTAAAGCACGACAAGGGTGGCGGAAGCAGGAGCTGACTTTCTAAAATGGGCACACAGGTTGCATACTTTGACAAGCAGCTTCGGGTAGCTTAGATAAACTGTTGAACAACAAGGTTTAGCACATGTGCCAGGCATAGTACATGTGTGAGCTCGCCTCACCTCAGAACTACCACTAGGTTCCAGCCATTGTCACACATGACAATGCTTGGCTGTAGGTTCAGCAGTGTCAGTCATGGAATCAAACTCTACAAACTTTGTGAGAGTACCTCAGGGTACACCCACAGGCTTAGAGTGTATGAAGGAAAGGACACCAGGATTGAACCCCTGAGTGTCCTCCTGTCCTGGGAGTGAGTGGGAAAATTTTGTGGGATTTGGTGCACCCACTGCTGGATAAAGGTTATCACCTCTACACTGATAACTTTTATAATAGCTTCCCACTTTACAAATCCCTCTCTGCATGACGTACCGCAGCCTGCGGTACTACCAATAAAAGTCAGAGAGGCCTCCCGAAGACGCTACTTGGGCAGATGCTCCGAAAAGGTGAGAGCAGAGCCCAATGTAGAGACCACCTGCTGGTGGTCAAGTACAAGGACAGGAGGGATGTCCTTCTCTTGACCACCATACACGGTGATGGCAGCGCCCTCAGCACTGTACGGGGTACCTCTACACAGGTCAGCAAACTGACCTGTGTAGTGGGGTACAAAAAAACATGGGGGGTATTGATCTCTCCAATCAACTCCTCCAACCATACAATGCTCTCAGAAAAGCCAGGGTGTGGTACAAAAAGATAGCCATGCACATTGTACAAATGGCAATGCTCAACGCTTTCCTGCTGTCATGATGTGCACGCCACACCAATACATCGTACCTTCAGTTCCAGGAGGTAGTGGTTAAGGCCCTGATGTTTGGCACTCCAGAAGGAGCGGGCCCTAGTACTTCTGGAACTGAAGGTGCTGGTATCGAACCAGGTCAGCATTTTCCGTGGGTGGTCCCACCAACTGAAAGAAAAGGTAAGCCGCAAAAAAGGTGCCGAGTGTGTAGTGTTGAGCATTCCAATTCCGCAAGTATCGGGTATCGGCCGATATAAGCTGTATCGGAATTCCGATACTGACTTCCGATACTTTTTCATATCGGATACCGGAATCGGAAGTTCCCATAATGCTATGAGCCCGCTCGCTTTGATTCAGCCAATGGGAATCCTCAGAAGTGTGGGCACATCCTGTTAGGCATGTAGGCATGTTAACTATTGGCATGGCTGTGATTGGCTGCTGAAATGATGTCATGATGCACTATAAAAGCAGCCGCCATTTCTGGTCACTCTGCTGTGAATTCAGTTAGGGACAGGCTGCTGTTGAAGACTGTGAGGGACAGTCAGAAATATCGATTCTGCAAAACAACATTGTGCTTTAACCAGGCTACATAAACCACCACTGTAGCTTTCTTTTCCCTAGCAGCAGTGTTCACAGCTGTCTGCAAGGGTTGTGTGAGTGCAGCTCACGCTGTGGAGTGGGTCCTGCAGCCACGTCTGGTTGTAGGCCGCCCAGCGTGCCTCACTGCTGCCTCATACATATTTTTCTTTTTGAGCTGCTTATTTTTCAAAAACTCTATCTAGTGTGCTTCCATCCGTATCCATATACATTGGTTGCAAACACTAGTAGTAGACAGCGGAGCCTTTCTGCAGCCTTTCAGTGCTAGTGCCCACTTAGCTGCACTGTTCACGGCTGTCTGAGAGGTCTCTGACTGTGTGTGAGTGCAGCTCACGCTGAGTAGTGTGTCCTGCAGCTACGTCTGGTTGTAGGTCGCTCAGCGTGTGTCACTGCCTCATACATATTTTTCTTTAATTGCAGCTCATTTTTTCTTCTCCTATTAGTGTGCATCCATCCGTATCCATCTACATTGGTTGGTTGCAAACACTATATAGGAGTAGATAGAGGAGCCTTTTTTCTGGCTTGTGCCCTTCATCAGCAGCCAGATTAGTATTACCCAATTTTTTTGGAGCCTCATCTTTTGCATTGTAGGTTACCTGCCTGCATTTTAATAGCTCCAAAAAGTTGGTGATACTATCAATTTCAAATCTTTGGTCACATCCTTTTAGTTTTTTTCACAAAAAAAAACAATAAAGTTCACCAAACACTACATTTGAAAGATGTGTAGGCCACATTAGCTACTATTAAAGTGTAGTCCACACACACACTTCATAAAATTAGTGTTTCTTCTACCTGTTACCAGCTGTTCAGAAATAAGCACACTAAGGCCCCCCTTTGTACTTTTCTGCCTATCTTTATCAGTCTAGCAAGATGAAGAAGGCAGGGAGTAAGGCACGTGGGCGTGGAGTTTCAGTAGGGAGAGGACATGGGGATTCTGCAGGGAGAGGACGTGGGGATTCTGCAGGGAGAGGACGTGGGGATTCTGTGCCTGCTGCGGGCACCAATGAGTCAGCATCCCCCAGTTTTTGCAGGCAACAGTCCTTTATGCGCAGCTTTGTAGGACCTCGCTGTACTCCACTGCTGCGGGAAGAACAAATTGAAGCCGTTGTGGGATGGATGGCAGCTAACGCATCGACTTCAATGACTTCCACATCCTCTCAGGGCCAGAGTACCGAAGAGCAACCATCTGTCTCTTCACCACCTGCCAAAGTGCCCAGGCAGTCAGAGAGCCCTGGACAGGAGCCATCACAGTCTCTACATCTGTTCTCTGAATCTGTTGGCTTGGAAAGAGGGGGCCAGCCAAGCAGCATTCCAGAATGTGAAGAAGATGGAGTATGCAGTGATGCGCAACTTCTTTGTCCCTCTGAATCTGAAGAGGCGGGTGGGCCAGTGCCTATGGTCAGCACACCTCAGTACGCATCAGATGATGACGAGACACAGGTGCCACTTTCTGGTGCGTACGGTGCTGGCGAGACAACCCAGGAGGAGCAGGTGTTTGAAGAGGGGAGTGTAGATGATGAGGTCCTTGACCCATCATGGCGTGAGGAACAGGAAGGTGGTGGGAGCAGCTCTGAGGAAGAGGTTCCCCGACTGGCCAAAACAGGAGGGAGAGGGAGGGGGCAGACTTGGTTGCCTGTAGCCTCCACTTCGGCACCCGTTAGGAGCATTCCTCTTTCAAAAGGCAAAACGGGCGCTCCCAAGACTTGCAGTGCGTGGTCCTTTTTTGACACAGTTGCAGATGACATTTGCTTTGTCAAATGCAAGCTGTGTCATCAGAGAGTCAAAAGAGGGAAAAGTGTCAGCAACCTCAATACCACTAATATGTGGAAACATGTGCGGACAAAGTTACACAGACACACTGAAGACGTAGGCCAACGTACAGCACCACCTACCACCTCTTCAGCTCGTGTTGGGACCTCTTCCTCCAGCTCACACACAGCTGGTTCGGCTTCCTCACAGGATCGCCATGGAAGAACCTCTGGCACTGTTGTCCGGAGACCCTGTGACAATCCACCCACAGCACCACGTTCCCAGTCATCCTCACACTCCCAGGTCACTCCACGGTCATCGGCAGCACAGGCATGGGATAAAAGGCGGCCATACTCGGCAAACCATCCACGAGCACAGACTCTGAATGCTGGCATTGCCAAACTACTGGCACTTGAAATGTTCTAATTCAGGCTGGTGGAGACTGACACCTTCCGGGACTTCATGGCATTGGCAGTCCCACAAAACACCATGCCCAGCTGCTTTTATTTCAGCAGGCGAGCCATCCCTGCCCTGCAGAAACATGTCGAGGGAAAAATAAAACATGCGCTACTAAACGCCGTTAGTAGCAAGGTCCACCTGACCACCGATGCGTGGACCAGTAGCCATGGTCAGGGACGATACCTTTCCATCACTGCCCATTGGGTCAATGTTGTGGAGCCGGGTACAGATCTGGAGAGTGGCACTGTACGTGTTCTGCCAACTCCACGGATTGCAGGAATCCAATATGTACGCATAGACTCCTCCTCCTACTCAAGTTCCTCAGAAACAGCGCAGCAGGAGCCTGTTACGACCGATCTGAGCACAGCCGTGGCCAAACGTCAACAGGCCGTACTCAAATTAATTTCTTTGGGGAATCGAAGCCACACAGCACAGGAGCTCTGGAATGCCATCAAGCAGGAGAGCGACGTGTGGTTTGTGCCAGCGAATCTCCAGCCGGGCTTGGTAGCGTGTGACAATGGCCGAAATCTGGTGGCAGCTCTTGGCCTAGGCAACCTCACTCACATCCCATGTCTGGCACATGTGCTGAACTTGGTCATGCAGAACTTTCTGAGGGACTTTCCGGATCTTGATGCACTGGTGCACAAGGTCCGCATAGAGTGCGCTCACTTGCGGTGTTCCAGCACGGCAAGATCGTGCCTTGCTGCTCTGCAGCGCCGATTACGCCTTCTGGAACATCGCAACATATGTGACCTACCCACCAGGTGGAATTCAATGTTATATATGTTGGAGCGGTTGTGTGAGCAGCAGGCAGCAGTCATGGAGTACCAGCTGCATCAGGCGCAAACAAGTCGCACTGTGCGCCGGTCACACTTCAGCACCACTGCATGGGCTTCTATGAAGGACATCTGCCTCGTTTTGCGTGCCTTCGATGATTCCACGCGGATGGCGAGTGCAGATGATGCACTAGTCAACATGATTGTCCCCCTTATCTGCCTGCTTCAAAAAACACTGCAAGCACTAAGGGATGAGGTTTTGGAAGAGGTGGAGGATGAGGAGTCCCAAATGCCATCTGCTTCTGGACAGTCTACGCTACATGGTTCCTCACAAAGGCCTAGGCAGGGGACACTGTGTGAGGAGGATGAGGAGGAGTCGATGGAGGAGGAAAACATCTCTCCAGAGGAGGGAGGTACACAAAGCTCTAGTCAGTATGTACATCGAGGGTGGGGTGATGCAGAGCAGGCAGAGATCACGCCTCAAGCAGGGGACAGCGGTTCTTTGGCAGTTAAGAGTCTGCAGTACATGGTTGATTTCATGCTGCAGTGCCTGAGAAACGACCGCCACATAGCCCACATTCTCTACACGGCTGATTATTGGGTGTACACCCTCCTAGATCCTTGCTACCGGGACAACTTACAAAGCCTCATACCAACGTTGAACAGGGAGCGTAAACTGCGGGAGTACCAAGACACACTGGTGGAGCCAGAGGCCTAAGTGGAGCACGGTTACAATCAGTTGTATTCTACAACCTCTATAAAACCAGCTGCAAGTTGGCCTCCGCCTGCTGCATGCCTCATCCTGGGCTCCAACAACGCCAGTTGGAGTTCAGAAGTGCCGTCTTCACAGAGAAAAACACACTAGCTCCTGTGTTAGTGGAGTTCAGTAATGCCAGCTGTTCCCCTGCTATGTAGACGGCAAAGTCTCCTGCTGCCTCCACATGCCAACAACATCAGGCCTCAGCCTGCTCCATGCCTCAACCTGGGCTCCAACAACACCAGTTGATGTTTAGAAGTGTCGTCTTCCCAGAGGAAAACACACTAGCTCCTGTGTTATTGGGGTTCAGTAACGCCAGCTGTTCCCCTGCTGTGTAGACGGCAATGTCTCCTGCTGACTCCACATGCCCAAAACATCAGGCCTCAGCCTGCTCCATGCCTCAACCTGGGCTCCAACAACGCCAGTTGGTGTTCAGAAGTGTCGTCTTCCCAAAGAAAAACACACTAGCTCCTGTGTTAGTGGGGTTCAGTAACGCCAGCTGTTCCCCTGCTCTGTAGGCGGCAATGTCTCCTGCTGCCTCCACATGCCAACAACATCAGGCCTCAGCCTGCTCCATGCTTCATCCTGGGCTCCAACAACGCCAGTTGGTGTTCAGAAGTGCCGTCTTCACAGAGAAAAACACACTAGCTCCTGTGTTAGTGGGGTTCAGTAACGCCAGCTGTTCCCCTGCTGTGTAGATGGCAATGTCTCCTGCTGACTCCACATGCCCAAAACATCAGGCCTCAGCCTGCTCCATGCCTCAACCTGGGCTCCAACAATGCCACTTGGTGTTCAGAAGTGTCGTCATAGAATCATAGAATCATAGAATCGTAGAGTTGGAAGGGACCTCCTGGGCCATCTGGTCCAACCCCCTGCTCAAAGCAGGATTCGCTAAATCATCCCAGTCAGATGTCTGTCCAGCCTCTGTTTGAAGACTTCCATTGAAGGAGAACTCACCACTTCTCGTGGCAGCCTGTTCCACTCATTGATCACTCTAACTGTCAAAAAGTTTTTTCTAATATCTAATCTGTGTCTCCTCCCATTCAGTTTCATCCCATTGCTTCTAGTCTTTCCTTGTGCAAATGAGAATAAAGTTGATCCTTCTACAATGTGACAGCCCTTTAGATATTTGTAGACAGCTATTAAGTCTCCTCTCAGTCTTCTCTTTTGCAAACTAAACATTCCCAAATCCTGCAACCTTTCCTCATAAGACAGGGTTTGCAGACCGGTCACCATTCTTCCCAGAGGAAAACACACTAGCTCCTGTGTTAGTGGAATTCAGTAATGCCAGCTGTTCCCCTGCTGTGTAGACAGGCAAAGTCTCCTGCTGCCTCCACATGCCAACAACATCAGGCCTCAGTCTGCTCTGTTGTGAGTTCATTTTCCCCTTCATTACTGAGGCCCGATGAACTCCCTCTTCTGGTAAAGAAAGGTAGTGAGCCTGATTATCAAACACCTGAGTCTGATGATGATGACTGGCTGAGTGGAGTTACTGACTGGATATAAGGCTGCCGACGCCCTTCTGCCCTGCGGGTGATTTCTTTGTGGGATCCTTGGAGACCAGTCTGAATTCCTGCTCCTCTAAAGCTAAGTTTTCTGCTCGGCATTTTGCATTTGTGCTTAGACTTTGTTTTGCTTTGTTTTTCTGGATTTCTGCCATTCCCTGCTGGGGTGTGCTGAATTCCTTTAGCTCTGTCTTCTGAAAATACCTGAGTGCTGATTTAGTTTTTGAAGCCTAGCTGCTTCAGGGTCTTTTTCATATCAGCTTGTTAGCTTATGTCTTTGATAGGGTTTTGGCAGATTGCAGACAGCAACCTTCCTTTCCTGTTCTGTTTAGCTAGATTGGGCCCCATCGTTTGCTCAGCCTATCTTTCTATCTGTGTTAGTGTTTTTTCATCTTACTTCACCGTCATTATATGTTGGGGGCTGCCTTTTACTTTGGGGTCTGCTCTGGGGCAGTTTAGATTTCCTTTTCTGTCTTTAGGCTATTTAGCGCTCCGGCTGTGATCGAGGGGTCTAGGGCATCGTAGGAACCCCCCACGGCTACTGCTAGTTGTGTTGATAGGTTCAGGGGTCTGCAATCTGATAGTTGCCAACTTCTCTGGTTTTCTGGACGTAGCTTCTATTTTTGTGTCTGCCTCCTACGGTGACTCAATCATAACAGAATCACCCGCCATACCGCAGATCCTAGGGTACTCAATAGTAGGAAAGAATTGTAAAAAAAAAAAAAAATGTATATTTTTTCCTCTATATCTCTGAGGCCGTAGGGGGAATTTTTTTTCTCTCAATGGAGATAAAGCAATTGTCTGATCGTGTGGAGCAGCTCGCTGCTGAAGTGCGGGGAATTTCCGCCTACCTTGCTCATTCACATGCTGCTGAACCAAAAATTCCTACACCTGATGTATTTTTTGGGGATCAGTCTAAATTTTTGAATTTCAAAAATAATTGTAAATTATTTTTTGCATTGAAGCCTAACTCGTCAGGGAGCTCCGCGCTGCAGGTTAAAATTGTCATCTCTTTGCTGCGTGGCGATCCCCAGATTGGGCGTTTTCTTTGAAACCAGATGATCCTATTCTGACTAATGTGAACGAATTTTTTCAGGCGTTGGGGTTGTTGTATGACGAACCTAATGCCATTGATCAGGCTGAAAAGACCCTGCTGGCATTGAACCAGGGTCGTGATTCTGCAGAATTGTACTGTCAAAAATTCCGAAAGTGGGCAGTACTTACTACCTGGAATGATAATGCCTTGGCTGCTCTCTTTCGGAAGGAGTTGTCAGAAGCCGTAAAAGATACTATGGTGGGATTTCCTGTTCCCTCTGGTCTTGACGATTCTATGTCATTAGCCATTCAGGTTGATCGGCGTTTGCGCGAACGCAAAGCTGCACGAGAGGTGTTGCCACCTGTTGAACAAATGTCTGAACCTATGCAATGTGATAGAGTTTTTTCCAGAGAGCAGCGTCAGGAGTTCAGAAGGCGTAATAAGTTGTGTTTTTTCTGTGGAGATGCCTCGCATATTATTTCTGTCTGTCCTAAACGAGAGAAACGCTTTGCACACACGTTTTCTGTTGGTGGTGTTCAACCTAAGTTTCTTCTGGCTATTACTCTGATCTGCTCCCTGTCCACATTTTCCGCCAAGGCTTTTGTGGATTCGGGAGCAGCCCTAAACCTAATGGACTTGGATTTTGCTAAACGTTGTGGATTTCCGATGACACCTCTGCAGACGCCTATCCCTTTGAGGGGGATTGATGCTACTCCTTTGGCTAAAAATATACCTCAGTTTTGGACCCAGGTGGTAATGCGGGTCGCCCCAGACCATCAAGAAAATTGCAGATTTTTGGTGTTGCATAATCTGCATGATACTATTGTTCTGGGGTTTCCCTGGTTACAAATTCATAATCCAGTTTTGGATTGGAAATCTGTGTCTGTGGTGAGTTGGGGTTGTCGGTGTTTTCCACCTCTCCTCAGTCGCATGATGTTCCTGATTATTTGGCGGACTTTTATGATGTATTTAGTGAGAATGAGTCTGCGTCGCTGCCTCCTCATAGGAGTTATGACTGTGCAATTGAACTGAGCCCGGGGTGTAAATTTCCCAAGGGTCGGCTCTTCAATCTATCTGTACCCGAGCACGAGGCTATGCGATCCTATATTAAGGAGGCGTTGGAGAAGGGTCATATTAGACCATCCTCGTCACCCTTAGGTGCCGGGGTTTTTTTTGTAGCCAAAAAGGATGGATCATTAAGACCTTGTATTGATTATCGTGCCCTCAACAAAATTACTGTTAAATATCAGTATCCGTTACCCCTGATTTCTGATCTATTCTCCAGAGTTAAAGGTACTTGCTGGTTTACCAAGCTTGACCTCAGGGGGGCGTATAATCTTATTCGCATTGAGCATGGGGATGAATGGAAGATGGCGTTTAATACTCCGGAGGGACATTTTGAGTACCTGGTGATGCCTTTTGGGCTCACTAATGCCCCTTCTGTCTTCCAGTGCTTCATGAACGATATTTTCCGAGATTTTGTCGATAAATTTTTGATTATCTATCTGGATGATATTTTGATCTTCTCCAAGGATTGGGATTCTCATGTGGAACATATTCGGACTGTGTTCCGGATCTTGAGGTAGAATTCCCTGTATGTCAAAGGATCTAAATGCCTTTTTGGAGTACAGAGGATTTCTTTTTTGGGATTTATTTTGTCCCCGTCAACTATTGAAATGGACCCGGCCAAGGTACAGGCCATTTACGATTGGGTTCAGCCCACTTCTTTGAAGGCCCTCCAGAAGTTTTTGGGTTTTGCTAATTTTTATCGGAAATTTATAGCAAAATTTTCTAGTATTGCCAAGCCATTGACTGATTTGACTAAGAAGGGTGCTGATGTGTTAAATTGGTCTCCAGAGGCTGTTTCTTCCTTTCAGGAGCTGAAGCGAAGATTCACCTCCACCCCGGTTTTGCGGCAACCTGATGTCTCACTTCCGTTCCAGGTAGAGGTGGATGCTTCTGAGATTGGTGCAGGATCTGTTTTGTCCCAAAAGGATCCTGTAACATCTAAAATGAATCCCTGTGCTTTCTTTTCCCGAAAATTCTCTCCATCTGAACGTAACTATGATGTGGGGAATCGGGAACTGTTGGCCATGAAATGGGCATTTGAGGAGTGGAGACATTGGTTGGAGGGAGCTAAGCATCAAGTCGTGGTCCTCACTGACCACAAGAATTTGATTTACCTAGAGTCGGCTAAGCGCTTGAACCCTAGACAGGCTAGGTGGGCCTTGTTTTTTACACGTTTTGATTTTGTGGTTTCTTTTCTTCCTGGAACTAAGAATGTCAAGGCAGACGCCCTCTCTAGGAGCTTCTTTGCTGATTCTCCTGTGGTGACCAAGCCTGCTACCGTCTTAGGTGAAGGGGTAGTTCTTTCTGTCATCTCACCCGATTTGAGACGTGCTCTGGAAGAGTTCCAGGAGGACAAACCTGAGCGTTGTCCCAGTGGAAAGTTGTATGTTCCTGACGAGTGGAAGAGAGTGATGTCGGAAGTTCATTGCTCTGCTTTGGCTGGTCATCCAAGTATTTTTGGTACTAGAGATCAGGTGAGTCGGTCTTTTTGGTGGCCCTCCTTGTCTCGTGATGTCAGGAATTTTGTGCAGTCCTGTGGGACGTGCTCCCGGTCTAAATCGTGTTCTCGCTCTAGTGGGTTGTTGATGCCTTTGCCTGTCCCCAAGAGGCCATGGACCCATATTTCAATGGATTTCATCTCTGATATGCCTGTCTCTCAAAGGATGACTGTTATTTGGGTGATTTGTGATAGGTTCTCTAAGATGGTTCATCTTGTACCACTCCCTAAGTTGCCGTCTTCCTCTGAGTTGGTGCCCCTGGTTTTACAACAGGTGGTTCACTTGCACGGGATTCCTGAGAACATTGTATCTGACAGAGGAGTCGAGTTTGTGTCTAGATTTTGGAGAACTTTCTGTTCCAAGCTGGGAATTCAGTTGTCCTTCTCCTCTGCTTTTCACCCTCAGACCAATGGGCAGACAGAGAGAACAAACCAGACCTTGGAGTCATATTTGAGATGTTTTATTTTTGCTGATCAGGATGATTGGGTTTCATTTTTGCCCTTGGCCAAATTTGCTTTAAATAATAGAGCTTGTTCTGCCACTTTGATGTCACTTTTTTTTGTAACTTTGGGTTTCATCCTCGATTTTCTTCAGGGCAGGTGGAGCCCTCTGCCTGCCCAGGTGTTGACACTGTGGTGGAGAGAATGCACCAGATCTGGGACCAAGTGGTGGATAAGTTTTCTCTCTCCCAGGAAAAGGCCCAGCGGTTTACCAACCGACATAAGACCATTGGTCCCCAGTTTAAGGTTGGTGATATGGTGTGGTTATCATCAAAAAATATCGCTATGAAGGTGGCTTTTCCTAAGTTTAAGCCTAGATTTATTGGACCTTACAAGATTTTGGAGATTATTAATCCGGTCTCTTTTCGTTTGGCTCTTCCTGTCACATTTAAAATCCATAATGTGTTCCATAAATCTTTGTTGAAGAGGTTTGTTGAACCTGTTGTTCCGGGGGTGGCACCTCCTGACCCTGTATTGGTTGAAAGTAACATGGAATATGAGGTAGAGAAAGTACTGGATTCCCGTCTGGCTAGACGTAGACTCCAGTATTTGGTTAAGTGGAAGGGTTATGGTCAGGAGGATAATTCCTGGGTCTCTGCCTCTGATATTCATGCCAAAAGATTGGTGCGTGCCTTTCATCGGGCTCACCCTGATTGCCCTGGTGGCGTGGCTGAGGGTTCGGTGACCCCTCCTCAAGGGGGAGGTACTGTTGTGAGTTCATTTTCCCCTTCATTACTGAGACCCGAGGAACTCCCTCTTCTGGTAAAGAAAGGTAGTGAGCCTGATTATCAAACACCTGAGTCTGATGATGATGACTGGCTGAGTGGAGTTACTGACTGGATATAAGGCTGCCGACGCCCTTCTGCCCCGCAGGTGATTTCTCTGTGGGATCCTTGGAGACCAGTCTGAATTCCTGCTTCTCTAAAGCTAAGTTTTCTGCTCGGCCTTTTGCATTTGTGCTTAGACTTTGTTTTGCTTTGTTTTTCTGGATTTCTGCCATTCCCTGTTGGGGTGTGCTGAATTCCTTTAGTTCTGTCTTCTGAAAATACCTGAGTGCTGATTTAGTTTTTGAAGCCTAGCTGCTTCAGGGTCTTTTTCATATCAGCTTGTTGGCTTATGTCTTTGATAGGGTTTTGGCAGATTGCAGACAGCAACCTTCCTTTCCTGTTCTGTTTAGCTAGATTGGGCCCCATCGTTTGCTCAGCCTATCTTTCTATCTGTGTTAGTGTTTTTTCATCTTGCTTCACCGTCATTATATGTTGGGGGCTGCCTTTTACTTTGGGGTCTGCTCTGGGGCAGTTTAGATTTCCTTTTCTGTCTTTAGGCTATTTAGCGCTCCGGCTGTGATCGAGGGGTCTAGGGCATCGTAGGAACCCCCCACGGCTACTGCTAGTTGTGTTGATAGGTTCAGGGGTCTGCAATCTGATAGTTGCCAACTTCTCTGGTTTTCTGGACGTAGCTTCTATTTTTGTGTCTGCCCCCTACGGTGACTCAATCATAACACTGCTCCATGCCTCATCCTGGGCTCCTACAACCCCAGTGGGTGTTCAGAAGTGCCATCTTCGCAGAGAAAAACACACTTGCTCCTGTGTTATTGGGGTTCAGTAACGCCAGCTGTTCCCCTGCTGTGTAGACGGCAATGTCTCCTGCTTACTCCACATGCCCAAAACATCAAGCCTCAGCCTGCTCCATGCCTCATCCTGGGCTCCAACAACGCCAGTTGGTGTTCAGAAGTGCCGTCTTCACAGAGAAAAACACACTAGCTCCTGTGTTAGTGGGGTTCAGTAATGCCAGCTGTTCCCCTGCTGTGTAGACGGCAAAGTCTCCTGCTGCCTCCACATGCCAACAACATCAGGCCTCAGCCTGCTCCATGCCTCATCCTGGGCTCCAACAACGCCAGTTGGTGTTCAGAAGTGCTGTCTTCACAGAGAAAAACACACTAGCTCCTGTGTTAGTGGGGATCAGTAACGCCAGCTGTTCCCCTGCTGTGTAGACGGCAATGTCTCCTGCTGACTCCACATGCCCAAAACATCAGGCCTCAGCCTGCTCCATGCCTCGACCTGGGCTCCAACAATGCCAGTTGGTGTTCAGAAGTGTCGTCTTCCCAGAGGAAAACACACTAGCTCCTGTGTCAGTGGGGTTCAGTAATGCCAGCTGTTCCCCTGCTGTGTAGACGGCAAAGTCTCCTGCTGCCTCCACATGCCAACAACATCAGGCCTCAGTCTGCTCCATGCCTCATCCTGGGCTCCAACAATGCCAGTTGGTGTTTAGAAGTGCCGTCTTCACAGAGAAAAACACACTAGCTCCTGTGTTAGTGGGGTTCAGTAATGCCAGCTGTTCCCCTGCTGTGTAGATGGCAAAGTCTCCTGCTCCATCCACATTCAAACTACTACTGATTTTTAACCGTGGTCCACTTCGGCCTCTGGCTCTACTGTCTCTAGTATTTCCCCTGGCCTCCAACCCCGCCAGTCGCTGCTCTGAAGTGTCGTCTGCACAATCCACACTTGTTCCTGTGTTACTGGGGCTCAGTCACGTCATTTGAAGAACAAGAAGCATAAAAACCAAAAGCAGAAGAACATTAAGCATAAGACTAAAAATCTGAGCAAATGATATTATCTAATTTATAAGCAGAAGAAGACTAAGCAGTGTACGGGGGTGAGTCCGTTCCTCCTCGTGGTGCCCCTGGAAAAGGCCTGCTGCTGCAGGCCAAACTGAACGCGGACAAATCCTGTTGTAAATCTTTTGTGACAGGCTGAACGGAAGTTGTAATCTTCAAACTTTTATAGATTACAAGTACAGGAATGCCTGACACAAATAAGAATATGATGAAGAAGAATAGGAAGAAGATGAAGAAGTAGAATATGAAGAAGAATAATAGTTGAATATGAAGAATGTAAAAAAAAAACTGGAAGAAGGTGAAGAAGAAGAAGATGAATAAGGTGAAGAAGAAGTTGATGAAAAAGATGCTGCTGAGGATGATGAAGGAGAAAGTGTGGGAGAAGTAAAAAAGAAGGTGAAGAGCATGGAAGTAGTGAAACATACATATCTGACAAAATATTAAAGACTTTAACATAGTCAATATCTTTGTAACTACGAACGTCTTTAAAAAAAAAAAATCCTGCTATTCCATTTGATTGGGCTAAACCTCTATGGCTTTAATGTCTCCTCCACCTCCCACAATACATTCTACATTATTATTATTAGTTGTTTTTCTTCATGTAGAATTAACCTACAGGGAAAAAAAGGGTTTTTTTTTATTCTGATATTTCTGTTCCATTCACTTGAATGGGACTTCCGGGATCGGAATCGGCGATACCCGATACTTTTTTTAGATCGGCCGATCCATTCCGATCCGATATTTTTCAGTATCGGGTGGTATCGCTCAACACTACGAGTGTGTTATAAAAGGGCAATACGCAAGGACACCATTTATCAATGCGACACCTGTCCTGAATAACCTTGCCTCTGTATGAAAGATTGTTTCAAATTGTACCACACTTCCATGCACAACTAATTTACTTTACAGCAAACAGATTAGTTCCAAAAGGGGCACATCTAGATAAGTTCCTTGGGGGTCTAGTATCCAAAATGATGTCACTTATGGGTTTTTTTTTTACTGTTTAGGCACATCAGGGGCTCTGCAAATGGAACATGACACCCGCAGACCATTCCACCAAAGTCTGCATTCCAAAAGTTCACTACTTCCCTTTCGAGCCCCGACGTGTGCCCAAACAGTTTTTTCCCACATATGGGGTACCAGTATACTCAGGACAAATTGCAAAACAAATTTTGGAGTCCAATTTCTCCTTTTACCCTTGCGAAAATTAAAAATTGGGGGCTAAAAGATCATTTTTGTGGGCAAAAAAATAGGATTTTTTATTTTGAAGCCCGGGTATTATAAACTTTAGTGAAACACTTGGGGGTTAAAAGTTCTCACCACACATCTAGATAAGTTCCTTAGGGTGTCTAGTTTTCAAGATGGGGTCACTTGTGGAGGATTTCCTCTGTTTAGACACATCTGGCGCTCTGCAAATGGAATATGATGCCCGCAGGACATTCCATCAATGTCTGCATTCCAAAACGTCACTACTTCCCTTCCGAGCCCCGACGTGTGCCCAAACAGTTGTTTTATCCCACATATCAGGTAACAGCGTACTCAGGACAAATTGGACAACAACTTTTGGGGTCCAATTTCTCCTGTTACCCTTGGGAAAATAAAAATTTGGGGACTAGAAATTGGGATTCAAAGTTCTCACCACACATCTAGATAAGTTCCTTAGGGGGTCTAGTTTCCAAAATGGGGTCACTTGTGGGGGTTTCCACTGTTTAGGCACATCATGGGCTCATCAAATGCGGTATGGTGTCCGATCTCAATTTCAGCCAATTTTAGTTTGAAAAAGTCAAACGGCGCTCTTTCCCTTCTGAATTCTGCCGTGTGCCCAAGCAGTAGTTCTCCCCAAATATGTGGTATCATCGTTCTCAGAAGAAATTGGAGAACAACTTTTGGGGCCCAATTTCTCCTGTTACCCTTAGGAAAATAAAAAATTGGGGACTAAACCATCATGTTTGTGGAAAAAATATGATTTTTTATTTTCACGCCCGAGCGTTATAAACTTCTACGAAACTTCTAGTTTCCAAAATGGGGTCACTTGTGGGAGTTTCCACTATTTAAATACATCAGGAGCTCTCCAAATGGAACATGGCGTCTGATCTCAATTCCAGCCAATTTTATGTTGAAAAAGTCAAACGGCGCTCCTTCCCTTCTGAGCCCTGCGATGTTCCCAAACAGCGGTTCCCCACATATGGGGTATCAGCGTACTCAGGACAAATTGGAGAACAACTTTTGGGGTCCAGTTTCTCTTGTTACCCTTGGGAAAATAAAAAATTGTTGCTAAAAGATCATTTTTGTGACTAAAAAGTTAATTGTTAATTTTTTCCTTCCACGTTGCTTGTGCTCATGTGAAGCACCTGAAGGGTTATTAATCTTCTTGAATGTAGTTTTGACTAGCTTGAGGGGTGCTGTTTTTAGAATGGTGTAACTTTGGGGTATTTTCTGCCATATAGACCCCTCAAAAGTGACTTCAAATGTGAGGTGTTCCCTAAAAAAATGGTTTTGTAAATTGTTGTAAAAATGAGAAATCGCTGGTCTACTTTTAACCCTTATAACTTCCAAACAAAAAAAAATGTTGCTTTCAAAATTGTGCTGATGTAAAGTAGACATGTGGGAAATGTTATTTAGTAACTATTTTGCGTCACATATTTCTCTTTTTTAAGGGCATAAAAATTCAAAATTTGAAAATTGCAAAATTTTCAAAATTTTCGCCATATTTCCATTTTTTCAGAAATAAACACAAGTTATATCGAAGAAATTTTACCCTATCACGAAGTAAAATATGTCATGAGAAAAGAATGTCAGAATCACCGGGATCCATGGAAGCGTTCCAGAGTTATTACCTCATAAAATGACAGTGGTCAGAATTGTAAAAATTGGCCCGGTCATTAACGCGCAAACCACCCTTGGGGGTAAAGGAGTTAATGGCAAGTTATGCAATAAGTCAAGGTACAAATATTATGATCGCTAAGCTATGACTGTCTTCGGAAAATATTATTTTCTTAACCAAAATAGTAATTAGTTTCCTTGGGAAAGATACAGTAATTGACCTTGCCAATAATGAAAACAATCAAGGTATAAATACAGGCAGAAACAGTGTAGCGCTTCTCTTCTCCACAATATATCCCTTGTGTTGTTTTAGCAGACAATATCTCCTTTTTTAATAATGCAGATGGTACGTCCTTTATTATTTTCAATCAATGACTATAATGTAGTTTGAAAGATTTCTGTTCTAGAAAAACTAGTAACACAAATAGACTTAAACCGACAGTTTGAGTGGAGGGAGAGACTAATATTCTGTTTGAATTGGTCCACCACAATTCTGTAAAATGTTAAGAGCATTAGTTTCTAGAGTTGAGCGACTTTGGTCGGATCGGGTTTCATGAAACAAAATTTGTTTCAAATGAAACTGTCCGACTAGGGCAAAAAAAGTCGGAGTTTCGTCCGAAACCCGACCCCAATGAATGTCATCCGCTCAATGCCGACTTTTATTTCCCATTGACTTGGATTGGGGTCGGGTTTCGGATGAAACTCCGACTTTTTTTGCCCTAGTCGGACCAGTTTCATGTGAAACAAATTTTGTTTCATGAAACCCGATCCGACCAAAGTCGCTCAACTCTATTAGTTTCCCTATCTGTCTTTTTTCACTTTTTTGCTTTTCCTTTCTTTCCATATTATCAGTATATCTTTGTACAGGTAGCTTGTGAATAATTGCTCTTCTTGCAGACTTTATCCAACTGTTGTAACTCCTAGTAATCAAATGGGAAGAAAAACAGGAAGCCACTTTGTTACTTTTCACGATGCTCGGAAATTTCCAGATTCAGCTTGGTAAACTATTGATTTTAGTTGACCGACCTTTCAAACCACAGAGAAATTTAAAAAACTGGCTGGAGATTACCTGAACAATGCTAAACCTTTAAAATGAAACTTTATTGCCTCAATGAATTGTATCAATAGTAGTCTTATTATTATTATTAATATTTTTATTATTATTATTATTATTATTATTATTATTATTATTTTATTAGCCTTTATAGCGCCATTAATTCCACAGTGCTTTATAGATGTAATTATTATAATTATTATTCTTACCAGTTTGGTGTGTACACTACAAGAAGAAAACTATTATCACAGACATCTTAATGAATGAATTCAGACCTAATGCAGCAATTGTGTATATTCAGTCCCTCACCCATTGTGTATAATCTCCAACCCCCAGCAAATTCGTCTGCCTTTATTAACGTGTGACCGAATGGCCGGAGGTGCAGAGATCACTGATACTAGCATGGTCCTGTAATAGGAGCCACCGGGGTAATAAGACCATTTCTGACATTTTTTCGACCCTCAATATTCTCCCATCACCTATGAGTGATATTATGGAGAAGTGGAAGGAACCGCAACAACTCAGCCACAAAGTGGAGTCCCCATAATGTTACAAAGCAGGGGGCCAAGTGGTGAGGAGCAGAGGGCAGAAAAGTCACCAGCAGACTTCATAAGTGCAAAACATCCAAAATAAACATCCTCTGGAATTAACTTTATCACTAAAAAATAGTCATCCAGTGGTAACTTTCAGGAATGGATTTCCATGATCAAGCTGCTACATGCAACACTTACATCATCATGCACAATGGATGAAGTGTTGGATGGAGTGGTAGAATGCGAATACACTGGATTCTAGAAGCATGTTCTGTGGAGTGACTGATCACTCTTCACTATCTGACCTCTGATGGATGGGTCTTCTTTTGAAGAATGTCAGGAGGACCCACCAGATTGCATTGTACCAAGCGGTAAAGTTTGGTGGAGGAGAATAATGCTTCAGGCATTGTTTTCATGAGTTGTCATCAGCCATCGGGTTCCAGTAAAAGGAAATCTTATTCCTTCAGCATATCAAGAAATTGTGGACAATTGTAGCTTACAATTTTGTAGGAAAGTTTAGTGAACACCCTTATTTTTTGGCATGGCAATGCACCAGTATGTATGGATGGGGAGTTTAATGTTGAAAAAACCTTAGAAATGGAACTCAGCCTCATCACTCCGACCAAGATCTTATTGGAATGTTCTTGTAGTCTACAGTTTATGGTTCTATCATCAGAACACCTTAGCCCTAAAATGACTTACAGAACAACACCTAAATATATCCCTATAATATAGCCATGAAGTACACATCAATATGTCAACAACTAGCAGAACTTCACACAAGGCAAATAAAGGTTAAAAATGAATCTTTATTGAGAATAATCTAATATATAAAGCACAAAGTGTGTATGTATGTGTGTGTATGTGTGTATGTATGTGTGTGTATGTGTGTGTGTATGTGTGTATGTCCGGGATAGGCATCCGCACCGTCGCAGCTACAGCCATAAAATTTGGCACAGTCACACATCTGGACCCCGAGAGCGTCCTAAGCTATGTTGTGAGGTGAAATTTTAACCCCGCACATTCCAATTCACCGAACAATTTTGCCCCTATCTACATACTGGGGGAAAAGTGTGTGCGCGTCAAGCCCCGCCCCTCATTATGATGTCATAATGCCCCTATTTGCATACTGGGGAAGCAGTGTGTGCGTATCAAGCCCCGCCCCTCATTATGATGTCACAATGGTTGCCATGGCGACACTGATGTCGTCATAGGTTGCAAGCCCTGCCGCCGCTCATTTTGTCATAATGGTTGACTATGGTATGGAGGATGTGTGATGGGTATATGGACACTGGACTATGGGATGGAGGATATGTATGATGGGTATATGGGCACGGGACTATGGGATGGAGGATATGTATAAGGGCACGGGACTATGGGATGGAGGATGTGTGATGGGTATATGGGCACGGGACTATGGGATGGAGGATATGTATGATGGGTATATGGGCACGGGACTATGGGATGGAGGATGTGTGATGGGTATATGGGCACTCGACTATGGGATGGAGGATATGTATGATGGGTATATGGGCACGGGACTATGGGATGGAGGATATGTATGATGGGTATATGGGCACGGGACTATGGGATGGAGGATATGTATGATGGGTATATGGGCATGGGACTATGGTATGGAGGATGTGTGATGGGTATATGGGCACTTGACTATGGGATGGAGGATATGTTTGATGGGTATATGGGCACGGGACTATGGGATGGCAGATATATATATGGGCACGGGACTATGGGATGGAGGATGGGTATATGGGCATGGGACTATGGGATGGAGGATATGTATGATGGGTATATGGGCACGGGACTATGGGATGGAGGATGTGTGATAGGTATATGGGCACTCGACTATGGGATGGAGGATATGTATGATGGGTATATGGGCACGGGACTATGGGATGGAGGATATGTATGATGGTTATATGGGCATGGGACTATGGGATGGAGAATATGTATGATGGGTATATGGGCATTGGACTATGAGATGGAGGATATGTATGATGGGTATATGGGCACGGGCCTATGGGATCGTGGATATATATGATGGGTATATGGGCACGGGCCTATGGGATCGTGGATATGTATGATGGGTTTATGGGCACGGGACTATGGGATGGAGGATAATTATAATTTGTTATAACTAACCACAGTTAGTTACTATGCCCGGGCAGCGCTGGGCTCTTCAGCTAGTAACAAGATAAAAGACCAAACAGGTGCCACAGGTACAGGAAAAGAGGTGGGTTACCCCAGGAGTGACCAATTACTCAATTTGTGTTAATGGTCATACGTAATTAATGCATGCATATATAAATAGCAAAATGAATTGGTTTTATGTAGCTATGCACAAAAGAATAGGGCCTATACATAGAGATCAAAAATGTCAATCCAACACTATATAATAGGTGAAGTACATGTTAACTAATTGTAAACCACCTGGGGCACATAGTAGAAGTAAAGACATAAATATAAAACACAAGTGTTTAAAAAAAATACCAAAACATGCGTCCGCGGTGGGAGACAAATAGAAAGTGTGAAACGCGCGTCGGGTGTGGTGGGTCCCCCAGGTGTGCTCCTCTAGGTAACTATGTCTCCTCTTTATGTACGTACATCGTTATTTGTAACAACATTTTGATGATGTGTTAGGGCCTTTTGCATTATTTTACCACTTTCAATATGTTATGTTGATACATTTCATAGGGTAAAACTACAGGAAAAAAATGTTGTAATGGATGCATGATACAATAGTGTTTGCTAAGTGGAATACATATGTATTTTGTCCCCTTTTCATTGAGGAAATATTAGCAATAAAATGTGTCACCTAATGAATAACTTTCGTTAAGTCCAGTTGGGAGGTATCCCATAGTTTTCACTGGGGGTGTGAACTCCTGCCTCCCGTATGATGCTGACTGAAGATATATTGCACAGCACAACAATGTGAAGCTAATAACTCCAGTTAGTATTTCCAGAACTTCTGTGCAGTGTAATAAATCTTCAGGCTGCATACTCATCACAGGTCCTTCTGCACTTCTATGTTGCTGCCTGGTTATGATTGGTCAGTGTCATAAAGGAGGCAGAAGGACACACCCCCAAGTGAAAAATATCATCTAATAACCCTCACTTGGACCTAACTAAAATTAAATAGGATCCATCAGCAGGTTTGTCATGTAAACTAAGAGCTTATTAATTTACTATCATGAAAGTGAGCTTAATTATAACAATATGTCATTTACTGGCCTGCATTTTGCTGTTTCACTACAATCAGTGTTTATCAACAGGAGGTTGTCACTACAGCACAACTGACCTTGTGCCTCCTTGTCCAACCCAGCCCCCGTCACTGATCAGAGACTTTGTGTGACACTACAATGTACACAGAAAGCAGTGGTGGGAACGGGGTTGTACACAGATCAACAAGCGAGCTCTTCTCAATCTGTAGCAGGGAAAACTGTGACGCTACTATTACTGCTGCACCCAGTAGTCTAAATGATACATCGCTGGTAACAGGGTCTCAGACCCTACCTCATGCTGTTGTCAGATTATATAGCAAAAAAACCTACTTAAGGATTGCCTTTTGACTTTTTTGATGCCAAACATTTAATTGCTAATATCTCCACAACGGAGAAGCAAAACAAAAATTGTGGATCGGAGAGGTAAAAAAAAATTATTATTCTGCTCTGCAACCACTATTCTGTGGTGTGCATGGTTCAATATAAAGATGAAAAATTTGGAGTAATGTTCTCTTTAACCCCTTCCCGGCGAGAGGTATTTCCATTTTTGTGTTTTCATTTTTTGCTCCCCTTCTTCCAAAAGGCATAATTTTTTTTTATTTTTCTATCAATTTGGCCATAACAGGGTTTGTATTTTGTGGGACAAGTTGTACTATTCTAGTTTTGAAAGACACCATTAGTTTTAACATATCATGTACTGGAAAATGGAAAAACATTCCAAGTGCGGTGATATTTAAAAAAAAAGTGTAATTCCACAGTTTTTTTTATCATGTTCGCTAAATGTTAAAACTGAGCTGCCATTATGATTCTCCAGGTCATTGCGAGTTCAAGGACACCAAACATGTCTAAGTCCATTTTTTATTTAAGTGGTGAAAAAAATCCAAAATTTGGTAAAAAACATGGCACCATTTTCCGAGACCTGCACTGTTTCCATTTTTCGTGTTTTATGGCTGGGTGAGGGCTAATATTTTGCTCTCCAAGCTGATGATTTGAATGATACCATTTTTGTGTTGATAAGATCTTTTGATCGCTCGTTTTTGCATTTTATTGCAATGTAGCGGTGACCAAAGAGACGTAATTCTGACGTTTTAAATTTTTTCTCGTTACGCCGTTTTACGATCTTGTTAATTCTTTTTTTATTTTGATAGATCAGCCGATTTTGAATGCGGTGATACCAAATATGAGGATATTTGATTTTTTTGTATTGTTTTATTTTGAAAGTGGCAAAAGGGGGGTGATTTGAACTTTTATATTTTTTAATATTTTTAAAATTTCTTTTCACTTTTTACATGCTTTTACATGCTTTTTACATGCTTCATGGGAGGCTAGAAGCTGAACTACTTCAATCACCTCTTCTACACACATGCGATGATCAGTTCGCCTATGTGTAGCAGAAATGCTCACTTGCTATGAAATTGACAGCGGCATTTAACTAGTTAACGGCCACGTGTGGATCACTGTTCCACCCGCAGCTGTTGCAGGCACATGTCAGCTGTATACATCAGCTGACATGTGCCCGGAAAGGGGTTGAGGTACCATCTCTTTTTATTAAATACAAAAAAACGAAGACCATATCAATCTTTCTATTATTTATGATAGTTAGCCCTGATGCACAATAAGTTTGAGGAAAGTAGGTGATTTTTTAAAAAACTAAGTCTATTTTTGTGTAAATTTGTATTCTACTTTGCTTTTTGCAGTATTTTTTAAAATCTTTTTTTGAAATTCATGTTTAAATGATTTGCATACAACTTATTTTTTATTACAATACATGCCATTTTTGTGTGCTAATATATTGTGCCTATGAATAGAATTAAGCTACTGGTATGTCCAAACTGGCTTTCACTTGATACAAAATTGGGGAAATTTATAAGTCAGCTTTCATAGTGATGTTAGTCCTAGTGATCAGGTGACGAGGCCTAGATTATTACCCTTTATTTGGACAATATGAGAGGGGTCATGCAATTAAATAAAATGATGACCTAACAATAAAATAGGCAATCAGTATGGGATCAGTGGGGGTCCACTGTCGGCAGCTGCTATCTGCTGTGGCATGTCCCTGGATGTAAACTCTTTGAATGGAGCTGGAAAGTGCAGATCTATTCACTATGCAACAGCCAATTCTAGGTATTGCAAAACAGCTCCTGTTCCAAGAAAAACAAGCTGTTCTGCAGTTCTGAGCTTCAAGTAACAGCAAATCAGTGGATGTGCTTGTGTTGGACCCCCCAAAAATCTGATATCGATGACCCAAGCCTCTCAATCATTTGGAGAGGCATCAGGAAAAGATGTTCATGGTTGGCACTGGCCGAAATCTTCCAACTACAGTCTCTCGGAAAATGCTGGAACTTTTTAGTGAAAAATAACACTGGCTGCAGCCATCGAGCCTGACCCTGATTCATGCTGCTTAAGGTTTGGGCAGCAAGAATCCACTTTTAGCACTGAAAAAGCCATTGAATTTGTACAATTGAATATTGAGTTACACTTTGCTGTATTGTCATATCTTTGTTATTTTAAGAACGTTTACATCTCTACCATTACACCATGATGGGGATTAATAACATTTAGTGTTATATCAAGAACAGTTGTAGACATAAGAATTCGGAACCAACATCTGCTGATCTCTTTAATAAACCATAAGAGAGTCTGACCCACCAATCCAATGTTCTCATCAATTATGATCAACGTATGACTGTAGATTGAAAGAGATGTAAAATATAAGGGGGTAATATTCTGTAATATTCACCAACAACACTTTCAATTTTCTTTTCACAGCTAAATTGAACCATCATTAACCATACCTGTAACTTTCTCAAAGATAACTTAAGATCACTTGACTCTGTAATTTTGACTGAAAATGGCCAACGACACCAAGACCATCAATTATTTCTACCTTGTAGGAATTCAGAATTATAAATCTATTAACATATTACTTTTTATTGTTTTCCTGACGACATATATGGTAACGTTAACCGGTGATTTCCTTATAGCCATTCTAGTGACGAAAAGTCATCGACTCCAATATCCAATGTTCTATTTCCTTAAGCACCTATCGGTCTCTGAATTATTGTTCACTTCCAACATCACCCCCAACATGCTGTATATCATACTGAGCGGCGGTGGCTTCATGTCGTTAGCTGGTTGTATCATACAGTTCTACATCTATAGTGCTTTGGGCACTGTGGAATCCCTACTGCTATCAGTTATGTCGTATGATCGATACTTGGCCATATGTAACCCATTACGCTATGCCAACATGATGAACCTCCAGTTTTGCCGAACTCTTGTCCTATCCTCATGGCTGCTAAGTCTCACATGTAGCTTTATAACTATTACCCTTTTATGTCAACTAAGGTTTTGCGGTTCAAAAGTTATTGACCATTATCTCTGTGACTTTGCGCCACTCGTGGATCTTGCTTGCTCCGAGTCCGACACTTCCATAGTGAGGGTAGAGATCGTTGTACTTGCCATTCCCATTGTGGTCTCCATGTTTTCTTTCATTATTTGGACCTATGTGCGCATTTTCATCACTATTTTCAGAATTTCTAGCACCACAGGGAGAAAGAAAACATTTTCCACCTGCAGCTCTCACTTGGCTTCCGTCTGCTCATTTTATGGTCCTCTCATTATAATATATATGGTGCCGTACCGAAAAGATTCCCTTAATGTCAACAAGTATGTATCCATTTTATATACCGTGGTTACTCCTTTGTTTAATCCCTTAATCTACAGCTTAAGAAATGAAGAACTTCGCCATGTTCTCTGGAAGTTACTGAAGAGATAATATGATGTTATTGAGATATTACAATCTAGGAGATGGAAAGGGCAATAATAAATAAGGAAAATGAATACATTTAAAAATCTATCAATAACAAGGTAATTAGCTTTATTTAATGCTGAACTCAAGACAAAAATGAGAATAATTTTGCCAAAAATAATTGCTTTGTAATTATACATCTCCATGTTTCTACCATGGTATAATATCATAAAAAATCATTGTCTCCTCACACACACAATTAAGAGTCAAGAACTAAGAGCTGGAGGTGTTTTGAAATAGTCAATCATCAGTCCAATCAAGCTGGGCTGCACAGTTGCTCAGTGGCTAGCACTGCAACCTTGCAGCGCTGGGGTCCTGAGTTCAAATCCCACCAAGGACAACATCTGCAAGGAGTTTGTATGTTCTCCCCATGTTTGCGTGGGTTTTCTCCGAGTACTCCGGTTTCCTCCCACATTCCAAAGACAGATTGTGAGCCCCATCGGGGACAGTGATGATATTGTGTGTAAAGCGCTGTGGAATTAATGGTGCTTTACAAATAAAGAAAAAAAAATTAGATCAACATTACTGGAATATGTATTGATAATTGTCCAGGCACACATCGTCTTATTGTTACATCAAACAAGGCTGCCTAAACCTGATCGGAACAAAGTGTCATTGTGGAGCTAGAAAATGTCAAAAAGTTGCTGAAAATGATTGTCACCCATTCTAACTTAATTTCCTTCTATGATGGAATCACTGATTGGGTGGATCAGGGAAATGCTGTAGATATAGTATATCTTGACTTCAGCATAGCATTTGACAAAGTATCTCACACAATCCTTATTGAAAAAATGGCTAAGTATGGAATGGTCAAGGCAAATGTTATGTGGATTCATAACTGGCTTAGTGATCGGACCCAAAGAGTGGTCGTAAATGGCTGCACATCCAGTTGGAAGAATGTCTCAAGTGGGGTACCACAGGGCTCTGTCCTGGGCCCTGTATTGCTCAACATCTTTATCAACGATTTAGATGAAGGAATTGAGGGTAAACTGATTAAATTTGCTGATGACACAAAGCTAGGAGGGATAGCTAATACTAGAGAAGAGAGAGAGGATTCAAAAAGATATAAATAAACTGGAGAAGTGGGCAGCAACTAACAGAATGGTTTTTAACAGGGAAAAATGCAAAGTACTACATCTGGGCAATAAAAATGTAAAAAGCATGTAAAGAATGGGAGGAATAGGGCTAAGCATCAGCACATGTGAAAAAGACTTGGGCATACTAATAGATCACAGACTGAATATGAGTCAACAGTGTGATGCAGCAGCAAAAAAGGCAAATGCAATTCTAGGACTTATTAACAGAAGCATACAGTCTAGATCACGTGAAGTCATTATTGCCCTCTACTCCTCTTTGGTCAGACCTCATCTGGAATACTGTGTCCAGTTTTGGGCACCACATTTTAAAAAAGACATCAACAAACGAACAAGTTCAGAAAAGAGCGACCCTGTCATATGAGGAAAGGTTGCAGGATTTGGGAATGTTTAGCTTGCAGAAGACAAGACTGAGAGGAGACTTAATAGCTTTCTACAAATATCTCAAGGGCTGTCACATTGTAGAAGGATCATCTTTATTCTCATTTGCGCAAGGAAAGACTAGAAGCAATGGGATGAAACTGAATGTGAGGAGACACAGATTAGATATTAGAAAAAACTTTTTGACAGTGTAGGTAACAGCAGTTTACAACCAAAAAGCGATAACAACAGTTGTCCTTGCAGGGACTCAGTACAACCAAACACTATTTGAAAATAACAAGACTAACCCGGTCGAGGCTGGTTACTATGGGGCCACGGTATGGCCATCTACGGGTCCTTATACTCTATAATGTCACTTATCCATCCTGATGTCCCTCAGTGTCTCTGTGGAAGCTGCGATGCTGGTGAAGCTGCTTAGGCGTCTTTGATGAGGCTGCTGTGGCGTCTTTGATGAGGCTGTTGTTGCATCTTTGATGAGGCTGCCTTGACGTTGCAGCCGCTGGGCCCAGCTGCTGAAGATTTGGAGTAGTCTTCGGGCGTTCCAGCGCCCAGGAGGAGTTGGGGCACAATAGGCCCTGATGGAGTCCTGAGATGAAGTAACCCCCTGTTGTAACAGCAGGGTTGCGCTTGTTAGCGAGTTCAATGGGACTCCTGTCCCCAAGCAGGGTTGTGTCGCAGTGCTCAAGAGTGGCGTTTACTTGCCACATGCACAGCCTGGGGCTGTGTGCAGAGTGTCTCTGTTGACGATGAAAAGGCCCCAACTGCTGACTGCAGTGGGCTGAAGGCGGCTGTGAGCAGTGATAGACAGGCTGCAACCATGGGCTGAAGTGAAACGGCAGCGTCCGCGAGTGGCAGCGGGCAGGCCACAACCGTGGGCTGAAGGGGGATGGCAACAGCCGGGAGAGGGAGCGGACAGGCCGCGGAGGGCTCGAGCTCAGCGGTAATGGCCGAGGATGACCGGGGGCAGATCGTAACCCGGGATTGGGGTGAAGAGGCAGTCCCCTCTCGGTAAGCTCGGCGCCTCCTTCCTGAGGGCCACTGCGTATCTACCCTCTGCTGCTGGTCTCTCCTCTGCACTGTCAGTATCTTTCCCGTTTTCTTACACCCCCTCCGTCTCCTGCTCCGTGTCTGACGTATCAACAACTGACTCCTCTGCACGCTCCCTGTCCCTTTTATGCTCGCTCCTCCCCTTGTTGTCCTGTCACTCTCAACAGCTCACTCTCCTCCTCTGTTCCCCGGGTACTGTTTCCTTAGGAACTCAGATGGCGATCCCCTTGGTTCTGGCCCAGACACTCTGTGGGGGTCCTGCTCCCTATACTCCCCAATCATGTAAGGTCGCCAGTCCTCAGGCGAGGGCGTCAGTATACTTGGGCTGGTCTGCGGAGGTGTCAATTTTCGTTGCCATATGAACTGGTCCTGTACGTATCGTTCGGGGGGTTTGCCGGCTGTTGACCGCTCGGAGTGTCTTAGTTCGACGAGGGTGGAGTCTTCTGGGTGGTGGCCGGTGGTGGCCTAGCTGGTTCGGGTGGTGTAACGGGGTCTCACAAGCTGGAGTACCTCTTTCAGTACCACCCCGTGTTTTTGGAGGTCCGCTCTGCGTTGGCTGGAGTCTGAATGAATGACGCTGGCTAGAATTCCTTGGTTACATGGGTGCATATAAAAGATCACTGCTTCTCCACGTATTTCCAGTCTGACAACACTTTACTCACAGGACACAGAATATATCACACAGATACAGAGGGCAGGCCAATAGAAAAGCGGCAGGCCAGACATTCATTACAAAAGCCGCAGGTGGCCGGATCCTGCTGATGTTTACTGTGGGAATTACAAAGGTGGGGGGAGGGTGGACAAAAGGAGAATATCAGCCTGTGGGCTGATGCATTAGGGACATGCATCTCAAATAGCACCTATTATACATACATATAACTGCACAACATATTCTGGGTGCTGAGTGGTTCTGTAACACGTTACACGGCTCCCCTTTTCAGTGATGCGATCGGCATACACAGTCTGATCCTCAATGGATCGGTTTGGGATGACCGAAATTTATGGGGTTGGTACAAGTTCCGTTTGTCGACTTAGTACATCGGCGTTACCGTTTGGTTTGCCGGGTTTGTGGTGGATGGTGAAGTCCAGAGGTTGTAGGGCTAAACTCCACCGCAGCAATCTGGCGTTGTCTCCGGAGACCCGATTAAGCCAGACTAGGGGATTATGGTCCGTTAGGAGGGAAAACTGTCGTCCATACAAATATAGTTGCAACTTCTTGAGTGCCCATACTACAGCCAGGCACTCCTTCTCCATGGCCGCATAGCTTACTTTACGGGGCAGTAGTTTCCGACTCAGGTAAGCTACCAGGTGTTCTTCGCCGTCCGGCCCGATTTGGCTCAGTACTGCCCCCAATCCAAACATAGAAGTGTCTGTGTGAACCAGGAAATGTTTAGTTGGATCGGGTACGGCCAATACAGGGGTATTGGTGAGGGCGTCCTTTAGTTGGCAGAAGGCTTCCTCACACTCTGAGGTCCAGGTTACCTGGCAGGGTTGGATCTTACGGGTCAGATCAGTGAGGGGCTTGGCTACGCTGCTGTAATTGGGAACGAATTTCCTGTAATACCCCGCTGTCCCTAGAAATGCCATGACCTGGGTTTCAGTGCATGGGATGGGACATTTGGCTATGGCCTCAATCTTGGCTGGTTCTGGCCGCTGTTTCCCACTTCCCACCCAATGCACTAAATACTGAACCTCTGCTTTGCCCACGTGACACTTGTTTGGGTTCAGGGTGATTCCGGCCTGGTGGATCCTGTCCAATACTGTCTCTAGGTGATTTAGATGCTCTTCCCATGTCGCACTGTAGATGGCGATGTCGTCCAGGTAGGCACAAGCATAGTCCTGGAGACCATCCAGAAGCTGGTCAGCCAGCCTTTGGAAGGTCGCCGGGGCATTCTTCATCCCGAATGGCATAACTCGAAACTTTAATAAGCCGAACGGGGTGACAAATGCTGACTTGGGAATAGCGTCAGGACAAAGGGGAATCTGCCAGTAGCCTTTGCATTGATCGATGGTGGTCAAATACTTTCCCCCCGCCAGCCGGTCTAACTCATCCACACGCGGCATGGGGTATGCATCCGTCACTGTTTTCTCATTGAGCTTACAATAGTCTACACAAAACTGTGTAGTCCCATCCTTCTTGGGCACTAACACTGCGGGGGATGCCCAGGGACTCTCTGACTCTTCAATGACCCCTAAACGCAGGATCTCTTGTATCTCTTGTCGCATCCCCTCTCGTACAGACTCAGGGAAGCGGAAGGGGTTTTGTCGTAGGGGGGTCTGATCCTGGGTCTCAACCTTGTGTTGTGCCAGGCGAGTGTACCCCGGTCTCTCTGAAAACATCCTCTGTCGCAGCCTCAACAACGCCTCCACCTGCTGTCTCTCCCAGGGGCCTAGGTCTTCACCCAAGTGTACCTGGTCCCATGTTTTAAACTGAGTCCTTTCCCCTAAGACATCTGGCAAGGGAAGTCCAGCTAAATCCTCTGCTTCAGGTGCACAGATGGCCACTACCTCTTCAAGGTGCTCCCGGTAGGGCTTCAGCATATTCACGTGGAACATGTGGATAACCCTGGGGTCGTCACAATCGGCGACATTATAGGTTGTGTCGGCTATTTTCCCCACTACCTGGTAGGGCCCCTGCCATGCAGCTTGAAATTTATTCTGCTTAGTGGGCTCTAACACCAGGACCTTCTGTCCTATTTCCAAAGTGCGCTCTCTGGCCCTCCGATCGAACCATACGCGCTGGCGCCGCTGGGTCACCTGCAGGTTCTCACGTAAAACCTGGGTCAGCTCCTGTAGGCGGTCCCGGAATTCCAGCACATAGGGTACAATAGGTACCGCTTCTATGAGGCCCTCCCCCTCCCAGTGTTCCAGCACTAAGTCTAGGGGTCCCCTTACCCGTCTCCCGTATACCAGCTCGAATGGAGAGAACCCCGTGGATTCTTGGGGCACCTCCCGATAGGCAAACAGGAGGTGTGGCAAGAATTTCTCCCAGTCCCTGTAGGTCCTGGTAAAAGTTCCAATGATCTGTTTTAATGTCCCGTTAAAATGTTCACACAACCCATTGGTTTGCGGGTGGTACAGGGCGCTTCTAATGGACTTTACGCTGCACAGCTTCCACATTTGGTTGATCACCTCTGCTGTAAACTGGGCACCCTGGTCTGAGATAATCTCCAGGGGAAATCCAACCCGTGAGAAAACCTGGAGCAGGGCGGCCGCCACCGTCTCTGCCAGTATGTTAGGTAACGCAACCATCTCTGGATACCGTGTGGCATAATCTACCACTGTCAATATATACTTTTTCCCAGACGGACTGGGTTTGGCTAACGTCCCTATCAGATCGACCGCTACTCAGCTAAATGGTTCCTCCACAATGGGGAGGGGGCGTAATTTGGCCTTGCATCGATCCCCCCTCTTGCCAATGCGCTGACAACTGTCACAGGTCTGGCAGTACTGACGAACATCATAGGTCACCCCCGGCCAAAAGAAGTTTTGTGTCAGACGATGCCTGGTGCGACTGACGCCGAAGTACCCGGCCAAGGGTATATCATGAGAGATGCACATTAACTCCTACCTATACTTCATGGGAACTACCAGCTATTGTTTTATAGTGGGGCTCATCCCTGTGTGGTGCTGCTCTGTGATCTGGTAGAGAAGTCCCTGCTTCCATACAGGAAAGCCATCAAAGTCCTGCAGAAAGCCATCAATGTCTTCCTCTGCCTCCCCCAACTGTCGGAAGGCAATATACTGGATCTTTTTGTGGCTTACTGTTGAAGGTACCTGGTCGAAGGCCAGAGCTCCCTGCTCGCTGACTCTCCTCTCTCCGCTCTGCCATCTCCATCTTGGCCAGCTCCACTTTGGTCTGCTCTGCCATCTCCATCTTGGCTAGCTCTATCCTGGTCCACTTGGCCATCTTTTCCTTCAGATCAGTACGCGCATCAGCCATCATCTCTCGTATGATCTCTACTGCAGGGTTTAGGCCATAGAACGCCAGTCTGTTCTTTACCTCCCTCTGGAATTCGGTCTCCTCCACATCCACGTTGGGGGGTGCTGCACTGTCATGTTCCATGATGGCTGCTATCAAATCCGCTTTGTTTTGTTGCTGGCGATCAACCCTCGGGCTTCCACCAGATCTTTTAATGTAGTCTTCTTTAACTTCTGGTAGTTATTTTCCATTCATTCCTTTCCTCCTCTAGAAGGGGTATCATATCCCGCTGTCTGCCACCAGTGTAACGGGGTCTCACAAGCTGGAGTACCACCCCGTGTTTTCGGAGGTCCGCTCTGCGTTGGCTGGAGTCTGAAAGAATGACGCTGGCTGGAATTCCTTGGTTACATGAGCGCATATAAAAGATCACTGCTTCTCCACATATTTCCAGTCTGACAACACTTTACTCACAGGACACAGAATATATCACACAGATACAGAGGGCAGGCCAATAGAAAAGCGGCAGGCCAGACATGCATTACAAAAGCCGCAGGTGGCCGGAGTCTGCCGATGTTTACTGTGGGAATTACAAAGGTGGGGGGAGGGCGGACAAAAGGAGAATATCAGCCTGTGGGCAGATGCATTAGGGATATGCATCTCACATAGAACCAATTATACATACATATAACTGCACAACATATTCTGGGTGCTGAGTGGTTCTGTAATACGTAACAGGCGGGCTAATTGTGTCAGTTGGTTTGTCATTGAGTAGAGAGCCCCTCATTATTGTGGGGAAGTCTTCTTCGTCGTCCGAGTCCCAGAACACAGGCAATGGTTCAGTGACCTGAGGAGCAGGTTCAGGTTGTTTCGTGTCGGTGGAAGTACAGGGGCATAGCATATTCCAATGCACTATGCAGGTAGGCAGCGTTTCATCTTTCTCGGATCGTATTTCGTACACAGGTCCTTCAGGGTGCATATGGCATAGGACCCAATGGGGACCCTCTTCCCAGCATGGCTCTAATTTGTTCTGTGGACGTTGGTCTAATAAGAGTACTCGGTCTCCGCTTTGGAGGTCGGGAGGTAGAGATGACCTTTTTCCTGGGTGTTCTAAGTCTTGAAGTTTGATATGTACGATACGATGAAGAGTTTGCAGCCGGTGCCGGTGATTTCGGACCCATGATGATACCCCAGTCCAGGGCTGAGGTTCCTCTGGGTCCAATTCTACCTCCGTGATCCCCTTGCCCTCGCATCCGAACCACAGGGAGTAAGGGGTATAGCCGGTAACTCGATGTACTCGGTTGTTATAGACCCATACTAGTTCAGGGACATATTTGGGCCAACGGACCTTCTTGTCACTCTCCAGAGTACGCAACATGGATTAATGTCCATTTAAATCGCTCGCAGGCCCCGTTTCCCTGCGGGTGGTTTGGCATGGTCCGGGATTTGTCAATACCGTAAAGACGGTGTAGTTCCTCCATTATTTTTCCCAAAAAACATGCTCTTTGTTCGGAATGTATCCGTTGAGGGCAGCCGTAAACTTGTATAAAATTTCTACAAATTGTGGAGGCGGCCGACTCCGCGGTCTTGTCTTGAGTGGGGGTGACCACAGCTAACTTAGTGAAATGGTCTACCATGACGAGGCAGTGTTCATGCCCCTGGAATGCGAGACCAATGGTCAGGTAATCCACCGTCAGAAGCTCGAGGGGCGCTGAGGTCACGATTGTTTGTACTGGGGCTCGCTGTGCGGGCGGTTTAGCTAATTCGCATAGGCGACAGGTTCGGCAAGTTTCGTCCACAACAGCATGCAAGCGTGGATGGTAAATTTTCTGTTGTAACCATTGCAAGGTCTTTTGTGCTCCGAAATGAGCCCCTTTTTCGTGGGCTTCTCGAGCCAGTTCGTTAAGTTGGGCTCCGGGCACAACTACCTGCCAAATCGTCATAGATAGAGTTGAGAGAAACGGGTCGAAAAATTTCAAAAGTCGCCGACTTTTGGCAAAGTCGGGTTTCATGAAACGAAACCCTACCCTAGGATGAGGTCGGCCACGAGGTCGGCGACTTACGCGCCAAAGTCGAGTTTCAAAAGTTTGTTTTGCGCTCTTTTTCAGCCAATCAGGATCCACGGACACTGTGGGCAACGTGATGACATAGGCAGGGGTCACCACCATCTTTCAGAAGGGCATGCAAGTGATTGGCTTGCTTTGGTGGGCGTCACAGGGGGTATAAAAGGGCGTGCACGCCGACCGCCATCTTACTTCTGCCGATCTTAAAATAAGGTAACTCAAGGAAAGTGCAGTATAAAATTCACCTAAAATTCATAATTATGCACCCATGGAATATATATAAAAGAGACAACTCGGACAAATAAGATAAAAGAAACGAAAAAAACGAGAAAAATGTCCAATAATTAAAATTTCTTTATTTTATTATTTAACAGACAAATGTATACTTTATTAAGAGTAAAAAATAATAAATTAATAAGGGGAGGCCAATGCCAAAATGAAGGCACAGCCTGGGGACAGCTGTAAATACTTAGTAAAATACACCCACAGTAATAGCATACAAGATCATATATATATATATATAAACATGTATATCAAGTACAAAAAATAAATAATGTTAAGTGCAAGCAAGAAAAAACTGTGTGAAAAAATGTTAAAACACATATAAAAAATAAAAAATAAAAAATGTAAAATTATTTATGCACTGGAAAAAATATTATTACCACACATAAAGTGCAATGTGATGTAAAATAGTGAATGAAAACATGTACAAAAGAAATCCCTGTATAAATCTATATATATACATACATATACAAGCCAAATACTGGGATAATTTATAATAGATAATAAATAATAAATAAACAACCGCACATGAAGTGCAATGTGCAGCGGTGATGTGATAGATCAGCGCTTATAATGTAAATATAATAGAAATAGTGATATAAGATTGTGAACACAGTGTAAATACCTTTCTGCTGCTTCTGTCCCCAGGATGTGCCAGCCCCGACGCACGTTTCGGCGTACCTTCGTCAGGTAATTATTGGACATTTTTCTCGTTTTTTTCGTTTGTTTTATTCTGCCGATCTTAGCATAGGGAGAGGTTGCTGCTGCTGATTCTGTAGGGAGAGCGTTAGGCAGGGAAGAAGAAAAAAAAACTGCTTCTGCTGCTAGCGATTTTGCCTGTACAACAAATCAGTCACTGTCTGTGCAGTGCAAGGGGAGACTATATTTTGGTGGATCAGCGGTGTTGGTTGTTAGGCTGCCTTCTAAGGCTTCCTGACGGCTGCATTGCTGTTTACCCACTGCTCTGCAAACTGCTTTTTTAAAAGCAATCCCAATTTTTTTTTTTGTCCTGCTGAGGTACTGAGCGTGCATTTTTTCACACCATACAGCGGTGCACACGCCTCACACAGTACCGTGTAACGGCTGTTATCACAGCCACAGTGAAGCTATCTGTGTGTCACTCTGTGAGAATAAGTCGAGGACATGTTCCGTTCTTACAGACCTGCACCTTCTAGTTTTGTCTAGCTTTCAAACAGTTAAATATATTTGCTGTTTGATCTCATTCAAAACTATAGAGAGACAGCGTGTGTCAGTCCGTATACTTAAAAAACACGGAGCTTGACAATTTTACGTACACCGGACAGCCGTGTACGTGCACGCTCCTCTCAGTACCGTGTAACGGCTGTTATCACGGCCACAGTGAAGCTATCTGTGTGTCACTGTGGAAGGATAAGTGGAGGACTTGTTCCGTTCTTACAGACCTACACTCTAGGGAGATTCCTATTCTGCCCAATTCTATATACACCTTGTAGTTTGTGATACACTAGCCAATTTCTGCCTGTGACATAGCGCTGTGATATTCAGTGGGCCTCACACAATCCAAAAGTGTCCAGTGTCCACTAGTGTGTGCAGAAATTCAAAATCTCCATGATCCTGTAGTCACTTTTTTCACACCTGTGCCATCGAGCCTGTGACATAGCGCTCTGATATTCAGTGGGCCTCGCACAATCCATAAGTGTCCAGTGTCCACTAGTGTGTGCAGAAATTCAAAATCTCTGTGATCCTGTAGTCACTTTTTTCACACCTGTGCCATCGAGCCTGTGACATAGCGCTCTGATATTCAGTGGGCCTCACACAATCCATAAGTGTCCAGTGTCCACAAGTGTGTGCAGAAATTCAAAATCTCCCTTATCCTGTAGTCACTTTTTTCACACCTGTGCCATCGAGCCTGTGACATAGCGCTCTGATATTCAGTGGGCCTCACACAATCCATAAGTGTCCAGTGTCCACTAGTGTGTGCAGAAATTCAAAATCTCCCTTATCCTGTAGTCACTTTTTTCACACCTGTGCCATCGAGCCTGTGACATAGCGCTCTGATATTCAGTGGGCCTCACACAATCCATAAGTGTCCAGTGTCCACAAGTGTGTGCAGAAATTCAAATTCTCCCCTGTCCTATAGACACGTTGTACCTTATTTTACATTACTATATAGTTTGTTGGATTTTGTCTACATTTCTACCAAAAATGAGGAAGGCTGGTGGAAGAGGCCGTGGAATTGTGCGGGGGTTGGCAGCTGGTAATGATGGTGTTGGTGGTGGATCTGATGGTAGTGGCAAAAGCAAAATAGGACCGAATGCAGGAGGTGTTGAGCCTGCATCATCGTCTGGCTCCACAAGGCCTCGAAGGCTTACTTTTCTAGGAGTTGGCAAACCGCTTTTAAAGCCAGAGCTGCAGGAAAAAGTTTTGGCTTACATTGCTGACTCAGCCTCCAGCTCTATCGCCTCCTCTTCTGAAGTTGTAAAAAGTAAAAGCACTGAGTCATCATTGGAGGCTCATGTTCATGAACTACACCTTTCCTTCTGTCCTTCACCCCAACCAAGATTGAAGGATGACGCAGGCCATACTACTGATTACTCCATGGAGCTGTTTTCACATACCATGCCTGGATTATCAAGTGAAATGGTGAATTACCCAGGCCAAGATGAATCTGACATGGAGTGCACTGATGCACAGCCACTGATAGATGATTCTGCTGGTACATTCACTCAGAGCACTACATTGTCCTCGCAGTGTACAGAGCCAGATTCTGACCCTGATGAGACTCAGGTGCCCCTTCCCGCACACTATACCACCATACACTGTAACACAGAGGAAGGTGCACATGACACTGAAGAGGAGGTGATGTATGACCCAGTTGTTGACCCAGATTGGCATCCATTGGGGGAAGAGGGTGCTGCTTCCAATAGCTCAGATGAGGAGCATCCACAGCAGACATCGACATCGCAACAGCTGTTATCTGGCAGGCACGGAGCACTCCAAAGACAGGTTCCAAAAATCAAAAGAGTTGCTGGACAGCTTGTCCAGAGGGTCAAAATATCACAGCGTGCTAGGCCGCAAAATGTCTGCCAAAGTAGGAAGAGTGCAGTGTGGCACTTTTTTGAACAAAATCCTCATGATCAGGCCAAGGTTATCTGTAAGAAGTGCGCAAAGACCTTTAGCCGAGGGAAAAATCTGAAAAATTTGAATACCAGTTGCATGCTTAGACATTTAACCACCATGCACTTGCAAGCGTGGACGCAACACCAAACCTCAAGTACCACTTGTGCAACTGATCACAAAGAAGGTAGTCAGCAATGCTACATTGTTTCCCCCACTGTAAGCCCACCGGTCAGCACAGCAGCAAATGTTGAGGTGTCGTTGCAAGGCCACAGCAGTCAGGGAATCCCACTGTTACAGTATATCAACGAAATACTGAATCTAGGCCATCAGAAAGAACACCAACTCCATCACCATCATCAACCCTCTCTCAGTCCGCTCTGTCCACCGCTGCTTTCACCATATGCAGCTCTCAAGTCCAGCTCACCCTCCCAGACACTATGAGTAGGTCAAGAAAGTACTCAGTCTCTCATCCGCGTACACTGGGTTTGTACGCCCACATTGCCAAACTATGCCCTATCGGTTGGTGGAAAGCGCAGCTTTCCGCAAACTCATGGCCTATGCAGTACCACGCTATGACCTACCCAGTCGCCACTTCTTCTCTCGCAAAGCCATCCCAGCCCTCCACCATCATGAGAAAGACCGCATTGTCCATGCACTCAAGCAGTCAGTGAGTGGAAAGGTGCACCTCACAACTGATGCATGGTCCAGTCGGCATGGCCAGGGCCGTTACGTGTCCATCACTGCGCACTGGGTTAATGTGGTGGATGCAGGGTCCACAGGGGACAGCGGTGGTGGGACAGTGCTGCCTAGCCCACGGTATAGGAAACAGTTGGCTGTAGGCGTTCGACCCTCCTCCTCCTACTCCAGAAGCGAAAGCTCGTCCACAGAGCGCAGTTGTACGAGCACTCCATCTGCAGCTGCCACTGTTGCACACGAGGTGTCCCCCTATCGAGCAGCTAGTGGAAAGCGTCAGCAGGCTGTGTTGCAGATGATGTGTTTGGGCGACAGACACACCGCCGAGGTGCTGGCCGAGTACTTGAAGCGACAAACTGAGTCATGGCTGGGCAGTGTACATCTTGAGGCAGGCAAGGTAGTTAGTGATAAAGGCCGTAATTTTGTGGCAGCCATAGCCCTTTCAAAACTCAGCCACATACCTTGCTTGGCTCACACCTTGAACCTGGTGGTGCAGTGCTTTCTCAAAAATTATCCGGAGTAAACAGCCCTGCTCCAGAAGGTGCGAAGACTGTGCGCGCACATCCGCCGGTCGCCTGTACACTCCATTCGTATGCAGAAGCTGCAGCAATTGCTCCACCTTCCCAACCACCGCCTCATTATCGACATTGCAACAAGGTGGAACTCCACCCTGCACATGGTTGAGCGGCTGTGCGAGCAGAGGCAGGCCATAATGCATTTGTGGGAGGATACACGGCCAGGCACTTTGAGAGCAGACATGGAGTTGACAGGTGTGCAGTGGTCGAAGCTGAAAGACCTCTGTAAAGTCCTTCAGTGTTTTGAGGAATGCACACGGCTGGTAAGCGCAGACGACGTCATCCTAAGCATGAGCATCCCACTTATGCGTCTGCTCATGCAAACTTTGACGCACCTTAAGGAGCAGGCGTCTGCAGCCAATGTTGACGAGGAGGGAATCCTTGATGACATTCAGCCATTGTCTGCTCAGGGACCTCTCCTGGACGAGGTGGAGGAAGAAGAGGAGGAGGAGGATTATGATGGGGATGATTACTTAGGGGAGGAGGATGCATCTCATGGGGCAAGTGAAAATGTTGGCGTGGCAAGGTCTGGTACAGGGTTTGTGCGTGACTGGAGGGATGTGGATTTGCCAGAAAGTGCTCCTCCAACCAGCACTCGCAGTGCATCATTGACACCGGGAACATTGGCCCACATGTCAGATTTTGCCTTGCAGATCCTAAAAAGGGACCCCCGCATTGCCAAAATGATGAACGATGACGACTACTGGTTGGCCAGCATCCTGGATCCACGCTATAAAGGCAAATTACAAAACATCATGCCACAGGAGAACCTTGACTTAATATTGGCTAATAAACAAGCAACTCTGGTAAATCGGTTGCTTGAGGCATTCCCAGCACACAGCAGCGGTGATGGTTCTCACACGAGCCGTACGGGCCGGGGGCAGCTTGGCAGAGGTGTTCGTGGTGCAGACAGCAGAAGTGGCATTGGAGACAGGGGTTTCATGACAACGTTGTGGACTGATTTTTCAAGTACCGCTCACACAACTGGTAATACTGCATCGATGGAAAGTGACAGGAGACAGCAGTTGTCAACTATGGTTACAAACTACTTTTCCTCCCATATCGATGTTCTCTCACACAGGTCATTCCCCTTTGACTATTGGGCCGCTAAACTGGACACCTGGCCTGAATTGGCACAATATGCCTTACAGGAGCTCGCTTGCCCAGCTGCAAGTGTGCTATCGGAAAGAGTCTTCAGTGCAGCTGGATCAATCCTGACAGAAAAAAGGACCCGTCTGTCAACCCAAAATGTGGATGATCTAACCTTCATTAAAATGAACCATGTATGGCTTCCAAGGATTTTGTCCCACCTTCCCCTGATGACACATAGGGTGACAGAAAAATGGCTTGCTTTGGTCCACCTCTTCCTGGGACTTGACCTATTTCGCCTTTTGCATCAGCTGAATGTCCAACATCAACATATGCCACTTTCTAAAACTCCCTAACTGTGCTGCCTCCCCCCTCCATGGCCGGGGTCACCACCTAGCGCACGACACCGTGCGAGTGCCGTTGCCCTGGACAGGTGGGTAGGCCGACTCTTGGGCGCGGGCACTGGCACAGGGTCCCTCATAGTGCAATCAAGTGTCTCTGACGGTGGTGGTGCACACCCACCGTCAGACACGCCGCCGTACTATGAGGGGCCCAGTGCCAGTATCGACGCCCACGAGTGGGCCCCCCTTGCTTGGGCAGGGCCCCAGCATTTGCAATCTTTACTTTTCCCTGCTCCTCCGCTGTGTAGTCTGGGCCGTCAAATCCATACTGTGCCTGACACCGTCTGAGCCTGCCTCCTGATGTATAGACATATATTTTGAATGTGTACACTATGCTATCCATACATGTTATCCGGGGATACGGTACCCTTTCTCACCTTTGTGCAATCACGTGCAATCCATACTGGGCCTAACACCGTCTGAGCCTGCCTCCTGATCTATAGACATATATTTTGAATGTGTACACTATGCTATCCATACATGTTATCCGGGGATACGGTACCCTTTCTCACCTTTGTGCAATCACGTGCAATCCATACTGGGCCTAACACCGTCTGAGCCTGCCTCCTGATCTATAGACATATTTTGAATGTGTACACTATGCTATCCATACATGTTATCCGAGGATACGGTACCCTTTCTCACCTTTGTGCAATCACGTGCAATCCATACTGGGCCTAACACCGTCTGAGCCTGCCTCCTGATCTATAGACATATATTTTGAATGTGTACACTATGCTATCCATACATGTTATCCGGGGATACGGTACCCTTTCTCACCTTTGTGCAATCACGTGTAATCCATACTGGGCCTGAGAACGGCTGGCGAGCTGTTAAGCAAGCTACAGCACCTGTGGTTTGCACACGTAAGTTTTTCATTTTTTCAGGAATGATGGTTAGGCCTAATTCCGGAACTGCGGTTGACCTGCACTTACTGGGAAATCATCATTCGCGGGTAATAATTGTAATCACAGATCCCCATCATTAACGTTGTTCAGCGGGTTATCTGCACCTGTAAGCGACAAACGCTGGCCTTTTCAGTGTAGCGCACATGCAGCCACGGACATGTAAGGGCATGACACACCAGTTATTGGCCAATCTCATGTGCCAGAGCCTCACGTGTCCCTCTAGTAAGCCGGACTCGGACCTCGGGGCATGACGGAGTCTCGTTCGTTAACGGAATTAAGCATGCAATGTGTGCATCTGTTCTGTAGCTGGCATGGTTGAGGTTTCCCAGGTGGAGTCGAATTTAACCATAGGTTCCACTCCTGGTGGTGCCCTTCTGGACATTCCTTTAAGGTTCAGCTTTGCAACCATACTGCCCACGTAAAACAAACACTTTGCCTTCATGAATGCTGTTTGGAGGGTCATGACTCGTGGGAATAACGCCGCCCAATCAGTTAACCTGCTACAGAGATCCTTCGTTGCTCCCAAGCATGACATCACACTCCCTAGGAGGAAGGTAATGCCACTGTGGCGACCGTACTCCTGGGGGTGACACAAGTGCACTGATGCCCAGCCACTGCTCGATGAATCTGCTGGTACATTGACCCAGACCACTACATTCTCCTCGCACGCTACACGGCCTGAATCTGACCCTGATGAAACTCAGGTTACCCTTCCCATATACAGTTCCATCTTACACGGTGACAAAGAGGAAGCTGCAGATGAAAGTGCAGGTTCGGCCCACCCGCCATCAGACACACCACCGTACTATCAGGGGCCCTGTGCCAGTGCCATCGCCAACGAGTGGGCCCCCCCTGCTTGCTCAGGATCACAGCACTTGCAAGGTTGAAATACTGTGCAGTGAGATGGAAGATGGGAACGACGAGGAGTCCAGACTAGTACAGGGATTCCCTAGCGAGGAGACTTATTTGATTGTTTTCAATGTTGGGACAGCAATTTTTGGGGAGCACTATACTCTGGAGAATGATAGATGGGGCCCACCATACACTGGAACATTCCAAAGGTGGACATCAGACACTGGAGCAGCATTTACAGGGCCCATTATACACTAGAGCATTAGAAATGGGGCCCATTATGTTTGGAACATTATTTGGGCCCATAAGACAGTGGAGCTTCATCCATGGGGACCAACATATACTGTAGCATTATGTGGAGCTCATCATATACTGTTTCAAACATTATATGGGACCAATGATTCTGTATGGAGAAATAGATGGGCCTTGTCATGAGATGTAAAAAGTGAAGTATTTTTCATTGTACTATACCGCTATTTCTCTGCCGTATCGGAGCATGATGAGTTGTGGTATGTGTTAAAGGGGCGCTCTTTCGCCCAGGGCACATGAAAACCTGGAGCCAGCCCTACCCCCCCACAACTTTAGCCAAATAACCCCCATTTTTCAGTGCGTAACTTGTATTATGAAGTTAATTAAGGTTGACAAGCTTAAGTAAGAAGAATTGATGCTTTTGGCATTCAAATGGGCACTGTAGGTGTGTTTCCTGTCCTCCTCTCACTGCCGACTTTTATTCCCCATTGACTTACATTGGGTTTCGTGTTTCGAGACGACCCCGACTTTTCCCCATAGTCGGCCGATCTTGCTCGACCCGACTTTTGGAAAAGTCGGGTTTCACGAAACGAAACTCGACCCTAAAAAACCAAAAGTCGCTCAACTCTAGTCATAGATGTTGTTTGTGATATTATTTTACGATACAATAGTCCCTTTCGGATAACCAGTCTCTCCCATTGTCGTAACATCAGCGACATGTCCTGAGTCAAAGTCTGTCTTTGGGAGTCAGTGGGCAGGTTGCCAGCAGTTACCCATTTCCAGAGAAGCCCAATTTCTTCGTCTTCTTGCTGCTGTTGCATCCTCTTATCCCGGGATTGTTCCAGCATGCCCCTTAGGGTCTCCGTGGGGGGTACTTCCTGGGTGTCAGCTTTAAGCACAGCAACAGTGAGGGCGAAAGGTATCTCTTCCCCTTCTAATTCGACGTCTCGACCCTTCCCTGGGGTTGTATGTCGAATCCTGGAGAGAGCATCAGCGTGTACATTCTCGGCCCCTCTTTTATAGATAATTTTATAGTTGTATTTCGCCATCTGGGCCACCCATCTTTATTCCAGAGCTCCCAGTTTGGCGTTTTCCAAATGGGCCAGCGGGTTGTTATCGGTCCACGCCACTATTTCGGAGCCCGCCAGGTATTCTGCGAACCGCTCCATCATGGCCCACACTACTGCGAGGAGCTCGAGCTTAAAGGAGCTGTAGTTGTTAGGGTTGCGCTCGAAATCATGGAGTGAGCGGCTTCCATACAGGATCACTCTCTCCCGGCCATCTTTAACTTGTGACAACACAGCCCCCAGCCCGTGAAGACTCCCGTTAGTGTGCAGGATGAACGGTTGCGAGAAATCTGCATAAGCTAACACCGGAGCATCCAAAAGCGCAGCCTTAAGGTCTTGGAAGGCCTCTTCTTGAGGTTGTCACCACTGGATTTTTCGTCCATTTGCCCCAGCGGGAGCCCCCTTCAGCAGGTCATGCAGGGCTCGAGCCCGGCATGCAAAATTCTTTATGAAACGACGGTAGTATCCGGCCAACCCCAGGAAGGCCCGCACGTCTTTTATCGTCTCAGGGGTAAGCCATCCCTGAATGACAGCAACCTTTTCCCGGGATGGCCTTACGTCCTCCGCTGAGACAACATGACCCAGATATTCGATCTGGGTGCGAAATAGTTGGCATTTTTGGGGTTTTACCTTCAACCCGTACTTTTGCAGCCGTCCAAGTAACTGCCCCAACCACTTCAGGTGGTCCTCAAAAGTGGCAGCATAGATAATGATATCATCCAGGTATATCAACGTGGCCTCAAAATTGAGATCTCCCAGACACTGCTCCATCAACCGCTGAAAGGTCCCCGGGGAGTTGGCCAGTCCGAACGGCATTCAATTAAACTCAAATAGCCTCATAGGAAGTATGAATGCCATCTTTGCCCTGTCTTCTTCTGACATGGGTACCTGCCAGCACCCACTGGCCAGGTCCAAAGTAGAAAAGTATGTCGCCTTCCCCAAGGCAGACAAGAATTCTTCTATTCGGGGTAGTGGGTACGAGTCTTTGATAGTGCAAGAATTCAGCTTTCGATAGTCCACGCAGAATAGTAAGGTGCCATCTTTTTTGCGGACCAACACAATAGGAGCCGCCCAGGGGCTTTGGCATTCTCGAATCACTCCCTTTCGTAGCATTTCGGCCAGCAAAGTTTTCAACTCTTGGTAGAGTTGTGGAGGAATCTGTCGATATTGTTCACGGATGGGGGCTGCTCCTGCCATGGGAATTCCATGGGTGATGCCGGTGGTACATCCAAAATCTTCCTCATGACTAGCAAATACCTCGTAGTACTGTCCGAGCAGTGTTTTTATCTGAGAGAGCTGGGCTGCAGTTAGTCCGGAGAGTTCGGCCCGCATTTGTTCTAGGATGATTCAACCCTTTTCCTAAGTTGAAATTTCGGTAGCCTGTAGAGTAAGGATAGTTACTGCCCAGGGGTCCTCGGATTGCACTCTCAGTTGAACTGCAGGGGCCGGTAGCACTTCTTCAAAAGGCCTTACTAGCTTGGCCAATTCTGACCGGGACTTCAGGGTGATGTCTTGGTCTTCAAGGTTGACGCAGCACACCAGGACAGTCCCCTTCTGCACTGTGGTCAGGGAGCGAGCCACCAGTATGCCAGGAGGTAAGCGCTCTGAGTAGCATGCCTCCACCTGCATCTCCACACCTTCCAATGGTATCGGGGCTCGGATGGGCATGGCCACCACTGTCTGTCCAGGGGGCAGTATGAGCAGGGGAGCCTCTGGCGCAATAACTTTGCCCAGGGCCTTGCCCTCCTGGCAGTCCTGGAAGACTCGTGCTTCCCATACCAACTGCTGGAATACCTGTCCTTGGGCCGTGCGGGAACCCCACTGTTTCAAGGTCTCATGCGTGGGATCATTGAGGAGTAGGTTGCCGAAGTCCCGCAGTATGTTCATGCCCAGAATGACTGGGTGCTGTTTATCAGTTTCTCCGTGGGTCAGAACCACTCCTCTGCAGCCGAGGAATTTACCACACAGCGTCACCTGTACCCACACCACCCCGGCAACAGGGACTGGTAGTTGATTGGCGGCCACCAGTCTGATCATGGGCCCCCACTGGGGTCTCGCTGCCTCTGGGAAATTCAGCCGGAAATAAATTGCAGGCATAGTTGTTACTTGCGACCCCGTATCCACCAGGCACCTGACGGCACGGCCCTCGACTTCTGCCCATACCACCGGACACTTTGCGACCAAATCTTCGGGACTTCTACCACCCCTAATCGTGGTTTCTGGATCCGAGCGGCATCCCCCCAGCCCGGAGCCCTCGAGTTAATGACCGCCGGGGTGGGTATCTCCCACGCCGCGGACACTCTTGGGCGAAGTGGACCGGCTCTCAGCACTGATAGCACCGGATCTGCGAGGTCTGTCCGCCCCGGGTGGGGCAGGGTCCCCAGGGACCAGGGTTGAAACTAGGCCATCCAGTCCCAGACTCAGTCCTTTTTTTGACTTCAGCCAACTCGCCCTGGATGTTCTTCAACTCCTGCTTCATTTCCTTTACCCATTGAGGCTATGCTACTGCATTCAGGGAAGCCTCCACACTCCGGACCTTCCCCACAGGGACCACCATTCCCTGCTCCTGTTCTCAAGCGGGTGCTTGACTTCCCACCTCGGAAAAGAATATACGTGGATTCATTCTAATCTGCTCCCGTAATGCCTGCTTTTTTTAACGGGTCCCGCAGTCCAGTCACCAACAGGTCGCATAGTGTAATGTCAACAGGTCCTACCCCTATGCCGGCTTTTCTTTCTATGGCCGTGTGTAACTCTTGGAGGACACACATATATACACTGGGTGATGGTCTCCCCCTCCCCCTGCATCCGACTGAACAACCGGGTTCTTAACTCTCCCACGTTCGTTGGGTCCCCATGGGTCTGTTCTAAAATCTGCAAAACCTTATCAAAGGTGTTGCGGTGTCCCGAGGGTTTTAACATCACTGAATTCCGAGCCGCCCCGTCTAATGACATGAGAGCTACTTCTGCTTCCAGGTCAGGAGTCATCGGGTGCATTCGAAAGAGCCCCCGCATTCACTCTGTCCAGCTCCAGAGCATGGTATCGGAGCCGGAAAATCTAGGCAGGTTGCTCAGCATAGCCCCCAATGAAATGCTGGAGCGAGGGCCCTCGCCAACTGTTGAATTCACGGCCCTGCTCTAGTCTGGGGCATCGTTGTCCGCGCTCGGAGACTGCATCTTGCTGACTATGCCAAGTGTAGGTAGCAGCAGGTTCGCAGGATGCAGTGATGAGACGCGAGACTGGTTGAACTTTGAAAAGCAAACTTTCATAATTTAAAGCAGCTAGGGCTAAACTAAGCAACCAAAAAGGGATAACAACAGTTGTCCTTGCAGGGACTCAGTACAACCAAACACTATTTGAAAATAACACAACTAACCCGGCCGAGTCCGGTTACTATGGGGCCACGGTATGGCCGTCTATGGGTCTTTATACTCTATAATGTCACTTATCCGTCCTGACGTCCCTCGGCGTCTCTGTGGAAGCTGCTTTGCTGGTGAAGCTGCTTTGGCGTCTTTGAGGAGGCTGCTGTGGCGTCTTTGATGAGGCTGCTGTGGCGTCTTTGATGAGGCTGCCTTGGCGTCGCAGCCGCTGGGCCCAGCTGCAGAAAATTTGGAGTAGTCTTCGGGCGTTCCAGCGCCCAGGAGGAGTTGGGGCACAACAGGCTCTCAAGGAGTCCTGAGATGAAGTAACCCCCTGTTGTAACAGCGGGGTTGTGCTTGTTAGTGAGTTCAATGGGACTCCTGTCCCCAAGCAGGGTTGTGTCGCAGTGCTCAAGAGTGGCGTTTACTGGCCACGCGCACAGCCTGGGTCTGTGTGCAGAGTGTCTCTGTTGATGAGGAACAGGCCCCAACTGCAGTGGGGTGAAGGCGGCTGTGAGCAATGATAGACAGGCCACAACCACGGGCTGAAGTGAAATGACAGCGTCCGCGGGTGGCAGTGGGCAGGCCACAACCGCAGGCTGAAGGGGGATGGCAGCAGCCAGGAGAGGGAGCGGACAGGCCGCGGAGGGCTCGAGCTCAGCGGTAATGGCCGAGGATGACCGGGGGCAGATCGTAACCCGGGTTTGGGGTGAAGAGGCAGTCTCCTGTTGGTAAGCTCGGCGCCTCCTTCCTGAGGGCCACTGCGTATCTACCCTCTGCTGCTTGTCTCTCCTCTGCACTGTCAGTGGCCTTCCCATTCTCTCATGCTCCCTCCGTCTTCTGCTCCGTGTCTGATGTATCACCAACTGACTCCTCTGCGTGTTCCCTGTCCCTTTTATACTCGTCGTCCCCCATGCTGTCCTGTCACTCTCAACAGTCCACTCTCCTCCTCTGTTCCCCGGGTACTGTTTCCTTAGGAACTCAGATGGCGATCCCCTTGGTTCCGGCCTGGACACTCTGTGGGGGTCCTCCTCCCTACAACAGCTAGAGTGATCAATGAGTGGAACAGGCTGCCACTGGAAGTGGTGAGTTCTCCTTCAATAGAAGTCTTCAAACAGAGGCTGTAAACATATATAGAAGAAATGATTCACCGCACTCAACAACTTGATAGTATGCAAAAATTCATGAATTTATTCAAAGTGTCCAATCCATCAAAGAATGTGCCCAAACAAGATTAGGATATGTACAATCAAAAATACCCGACGTTTCGATCCTCCCGGATCTTAATCATGGAGTACACTAAAACAAAAAAGATCGTTGAACAATAATTATTCAAATATATACAAGATATAACCAGAGGATGGATAGATAACAAACAATGTATATATACAATGACAAACATATAGAAGGACAAAAAAACAGAAACATATAAAATATTACTGAACCGTTGCTAACCAGCTATAGCGTATCGGTTTGGTTGATTGAAAAAATGAAAAAAAAAATAGCTTCAGGAGATTAAGAGACTAGAGACACTATTAATTTACCTTAATGGAAATAGTAGCGGACCTAGGGCACTTGGAAAGGATATACGTCCCCTTAAGGTAGTTGTAGGTACTATAGGTGAAAATATACATATATTTATATATATACAGTGGGGAAAAAAAGTATTTAGTCAGTCAGCAATAGTGCAAGTTCCACCACTTAAAAAGATGAGAGGCGTCTGTAATTTACATCATAGGTAGACCTCAACTATGGGAGACAAACTGAGAAAAAAAAATCCAGAAAATCACATTGTCTGTTTTTTTTTTTATTTTATTTGCATATTATGGTGGAAAATAAGTATTTGGTCAGAAACAAAATTTCATCTCAATACTTTGTGATATATCCTTTGTTGGCAATGACAGAGGTCAAACGTTTTCTGTAAGTCTTCACAAGGTTGCCACACACTGTTGTTGGTATGTTGGCCCATTCCTCCATGCAGATCTCCTCTAGAGCAGTGATGTTTTTGGCTTTTCGCTTGGCAACACGGACTTTCAACTCCCTCCAAAGGTTTTCTATAGGGTTGAGATCTGGAGACTGGCTAGGCCACTCCAGGACCTTGAAATGCTTCTTACGAAGCCACTCCTTCGTTGCCCTGGTGGTGTGCTTTGGATCATTGTCATGTTGAAAGATCCAGCCACGTTTCATCTTCAATGCCCTTGCCATGAAAAATCGTAACCCTTTCACAATATTAGACATATACATATGTCCTGGCTGGGAAAATGTTCCCAAAATAGGACTTATGGAAACGTCTTGACTATAGCCACCAGGTGCTCAGATAACATTAAAGCTGACAACCCACTCTCACTGCCAGGAGTGGTGCTAACCCCCTAAATGCTTTGATAGCTTCTTCCTTCTCCCCACCGATCGGCACAACCACAAACATGACTTCATTGTGAGCGCCTAATCATTGCCATGGTGGCTTGAGGTTGTCATGACAACATCCAGCTCATTAGACCATTGAAAGCTTGTTAGAAAATGATCAGAGCATGGTCTAAGAGGCTTGTGTCTCTGGTGCACTGTAATGCCGTATACTAGCAATCAGAGCTACCAAAGAGAAAATCTCATAGAAGGACTAAGTGAAAAAGTTACAAAAATTGTAAATAAGTCCAGCAACCTAACTGTGACACTAGATAACAACTTCAGTGAACACCGTAAAAGAAATATAAAAAATGAGGTGAAAACTATACCTCTTCATCATACCGCCAAACAAAAAGTGGAACAAAACAAGATGAAAAAGACAAATGTAAATAAATATGGTATCGCTGAAAATAGCATATTTTCCCGCAAAAGTCAAGCCGCCCCGCCATACAGCTGCATCTTTAAGAAAATAACAAAGTTATAGCTCTTAAGCCCCCGTCACACATAGCGATCTCACTAGCAAGATCGCTGCTGAGTCACAAGTTTTGTGACACAACAGCGATCTCACCAGCGAGGTCGCTGTGTGTGACACTGACCAGCGACCGGCCCCCCTGCCGGTATCACTGTAAGAAAGCCCTGGACATTTTTTGGTCGCTGGTCTCCCACTGGCCAGCACGCATCGCTGCTTGTGACAGGCGGGAGACCAGCGATCAGCTGGCAACTAACGTACGCATCGGGTATCTAAAGGACGCACATCCCTTAGATACCCGATGTGTACCTTAGTTACCAGCTCCCTGCATCAGCGCGCTGGTAACTAACGTACACTGCGACACCTGGCGTGCGGCATCGCTGTGCTGATCGCTGGTGAAGCTGTCTGTTTGACAGCTCACCAGCGATCACATAGCGACTTACCAGCGATCCTGACACGTAGATATTGTTGTTGGGATTGCTGGTGAGCCACTATGTGTGACTCCAGCTTTAGAATGAGTAACACAAAGTAATATATTTTTTTTTTAAATAAAATAGTTTTTAATGTTTAAATGTGCCAAAACACAAAAAAATATAAATGGGGTATTGCTGTAATCGTACTAACCCGAAGAATAAAGCTGCTGTTCGGGTTTGTGGATCGCACTAAATAAAAATAACTAAATGAAGTGCGATCGCAACCTGGGGTCCACCGAGCAGAGATGACAAACTAATGGTAGTGAGTAATGGCGGAAGCATGCGACGAGCGATCTTGAAAACACACTGAGTAAAATGTCACCCTGTGTGAGCAGAAGCTAGATACCCAACTCTGTTATCTTCACAGAGGGGTGAACTCACAGATAAAGCTGCCCCGATACAGGATGGTGCAGCTAGATGCCAAGTAAATAAGTATGGCCCTAGGTATGATCCCCTGTTAAGTTCAAATGAGGATGCGGCCCTCACACAGGTCAAGGAGACAGGAAGTTAACACAATTACTGTGAATGCATGCACACAAACTCCTCTCCGGAGGTGCCGGAATTCTAAAGGCTAAAAGCTTGCCCTGAATACACACAAACTCCTCTCCAGAGGTGCCAGAATTCTAACTGCTTACCGCCGACCCTAAGCACACGCTGCGAAGTTCACAGTGCCGTTATGTTCCACACACACGCATAACATGAGTGATACTAGCGTGCTGGTGTGCGCCCCTGAGAACCTTTTAAACGTACTATCAGACAGGACCTTGCTTGTGGACCAATCCGGAGATGCCACATCACCAGATCATCTGACGACTGACCACCAATGAGACGCTGCCACATCACGAGCATGCTCAGTAGGGTGATTTCTGGACTTTGTCTACAGAGTATCCGATCACCGCTGCCTATCACTGGTTACGATAGACTTGGCTGGAATGCCAACAGTAAACAAGTAAACAACAGGAGCCTGAGCAAGATGCTGGGACCGACGTCTTTGCTCAGCAGTACCCACAGCGGCTGAAGCTGAATAGGAGACCTCAGGGGCAGACAAGGCTTAGGATTTACCCTGTGCAAAGGGTGAATCCCGGCACCTAACAGCTGCCTGATCAATTTTACTACATGCAGAATGGCATAAAAAAAAATAATTCCTGAATTACTGATCTTTGTTCATTCTGCCTCCCAAAATTGTAATAGAAAGCAATAAAAAAAGTTATGTGATTCAAAATGGTACCAATGAAAACATCAACTCGTCCCTCAAAAACAAGACATTAATCTGTCAACAGAAATGTGGAAAATTTCTAGCTCTTAAATATGACAATGCAAAAACTTTTTTACAAGAATAAAAGGGTCTTTATTGTGTATCAGAAGCCAGACATAATATACTGTATATACTCGTGTATAAGCCGACCCGTGTATACGCCGACCCCCTAATTTTGCCACAAAAAATAGGAAAACTTATTGACTCATGTATAAGCCGAGGGTTAATGGTGGTCCAAGAAGATGTTCCATAGATAACCCCCCCATATGCTGCTGCACAAGGGTTAATGCTGCCCCATAAGATGCTCCATAAATACCCTTTATTTGCTGCTGCCACTGCTGCTGCAATTAAAAAAAAAATGACATACTCACCTCTCCGTCGTTGGGGGCCAGGTACCGGTGTCCTGAGCCCCTGGCACTGGCGATAATTACCGGTCCCCATTCCATCACCGTTCACTGCTCTGTTTCATGGGTCTCTGCAGTGACATTCAGCAGAGGGTGCGCACTGACTACGTCATTGTGCCCTCTGCTGAACGTCACAGCAGGAGGACCCGGAGACACAGAAGTGCACGACGATGGAACAGGGACAAGTGAATATTGCTCTGCCCCCGTCATATTCACTCCCTCCTGGCGCACGGTCTTCTCTGCAGCCCCTGCTTCTCCCTCGGTTGTCTTCTGCCTGCATTCAGCGGTCAAGAGGTACTGCTCATTAAACTCATGAATATGCGCATATTCATGAATTTAACGAGTGGTACCACATGACCGCTGAACGCAGGAAGAAGATGACAGAGGGAGAAGCAGAGGCTGCAGAGACATGCCAGGAGGGGTGAGTATGGTCTCTGATACCCCCACTCCCCCTCCCACCCCCGGTATATGACTTGCGTATAAGCCAAGGGGGGACTTTCAGCCCCAAAAAATGGGCTGAAAATCTTGTCTTATACGCGAGTATATACGGTAACATAAAAATCTCATATCAATGTAATGGCACTGACCCAAAAAATAAATTTGTCTGATCGCTTATACCGCACAAAAAAAGTAAAAATAAATAAAACCAATTCTTGACCTACTATTGAGTTGTTAATTTGTTCATTCTGTCTCAAAGGTTTCAGTAAGGGTTGATGCAAATTTATCCTGCACTCTACGCTAAGCACTTACACAGGGTTTTCCGCGTAAATCTCTGAAATACGTGATTCAGACAGAACACCAAGAGGAAAATTAACTATAATAAGGCAGGTGGAGATGCTGTGGATGAAGTATGGCCTGTGATCTGGCGGTGTCCATCTTTTTTAGCGTGCATAAAAATGAAGCAGGACACAGTTCTGTGCAATTCTGGAAAGGACAATGCTGAAAAGAGGCCAGATGGACTCCAAAGTAACTCTGCTGCTTCTTTATAGTGTCTGGATCTTTCCAACTCAGGAGCTTTGCTAATGTTACATGGCAGTCTCAAACCATTCCAGTGAAATCTTAATCCAAGATGGTGCTTCTCCCCTTCTGAGCTTCGCACTGTTCCATATGGGTATCGGTGTACGCAAGAGAAATTGCACAAATTATATGGTTCATTTTCTTCTGTTACCCTTGTCAAATGATGTACTTTCCCTTCCGAGCCCTGCCATGAACCCAAACAGTAATTTCCCCCTACATATGGGGTATCAGAAGAAATTACACAACAATTTTTTGGTTTCATTTTCTCATGTCACCTTTGTGAAAATGAATAATGTGGGGTTAAAACAACATTTTTGTGGGGAAAATGTGAATTTTAATGTTCACGGTTTAATGTTTCCAACTTCTATGAAGCAAGGTGCTCGCAACACATTTAGATAAATTCCTTTAGGGATCTAGCTTCCAAAATGAAGCCACTTGGGGGAGGTTTCCATTGATAAGGGCAGTGAGAATCTGGAATTCCCTGCCTGAGGAGGAGGTGGTGATGGTGAACTCAGTTAAAGGGTTCAAGAGAGGCCTGGATGTCTTCCTGGAGCGTAGCAATATTGTATCTTACAGTTATTGTTAGGTTCTTTAGAAGGACGTAGATCTGGGGATTTATTCTGACAGATTTTTATAGGCTGAACTGGATGGACTGATGTCTTGTTTCGGCCTTACTAACTATGTTACTATGTTACTATGTTACTGTCAGGGGCTCTCCAAATGTGTCATGTCGTCCGCTCTCGATTCTTGTAAATTTTGCGTTAATAAAGTCAAAAGTTGCTCTTTCCCTTCCGAACACTGCCTTGCGCCCATACAATAGTCTTCCCCCACATATGGGGTAATGGCATACAAAGGAGAAATTAAGCAACATATATCTGGTTCAATTTTTTTTCTTTTTTACACTTGTGAAAATAAAAAAACCCGGCTAAAGTAACATTTTTGTGAAAAAAGTAAAATGTTATTTTTTTTCTTTCACATTGGTTTAATTTCTGTGAAACACCTGAATGGTTAACAAACTTCATGAATGTGCAGTTTTTAGAATGCTGTCTCTTTTAGGTACTTTCTGTTGTACAGGCACTTCAACTGTGATGTGGTCCCTATAAAAATGTTTTGTAAATTTTGTTGGAAAAATGAGAATTTGTTGATCAACTTTTAACCTTTCTAACAAATATAAATCATTTTAAAAAAATATGCAAATGTAAAGTAGACATTTGATAAATGTTATTCATGTTATCGTGTTGTGTGCCATAACTCTCTGGTAAGGGCATGCAAATTAAAAATTAGAAAGCTGTGAAATATTCTAAGTTTTTGCTTTATTTCTGATATTTTTGCAAATAATTGCAAGACATATCAAGCGAATTTTACCACCATAATGAAATATAATATGTCATGAAAAAATAATCTCATGATCACTGAGATCCGTTGAATTGTTCCAGAGTTATTACTACATAAATTGACACTGGTCAGAAGGGTAAAATGTGGCCTAGTCATGAAGGTGAAAACTAACTTGGGGAGTGAAGGGGTTAATGTGTACGTGTGGAGCAATTTTTCATATTTGGGCACAAAATACATCAGTAAAGTATCAGAGAAAAAAAAACTTAATTGTGTTTTGATAATCGGGGCTCCAGAATACAATATGCAATATTACCCCGGTGTTAGTCAATGACCGGGTTATGTTTATGCAACTAAGGCGTGCCCAAGACATGGGACAGGTTATCCTGGACTAAACGAAATGACGTAGATTCAGAATGTAATGTGCCAACTAGCAAGAACACCTCCTTAGGCATGTACTTCACTACTAAATGATTCACATGGGTGAGAGGGGAATCGTTTGTCGCAGTGAATTTTATAGGAAAACTGTCATGATACCAGTGCTGGGTGACCGGCACTTCTGGGGTTAATGTTCTGACCTCAGTGCAGACTCTCACCTGCACACCTGGGACCTATTATGGTGGCCTCTCATTGGTTCTGGGAAAGCTTCTTATAGCCTCAGGACGCTCCCATCCCCCGTCAGTTATACTTTCGTCCTTGGCATTGTGTGGTGACCCCTGAGTGTTTGTGCTGTGTTCTGGTTGCTTGATACTTTGTGTATGACTCGGTCTGTTCTCTGGATATTGCTTTGGATTCTGCTTGGTACCTTCTATGTCTGTTTGATTTTGACCCCCGCTTGGCCCTGACTATCCGTTCTGTCTCATCCCTGGTACTTTACTGATATCTCTGTGTATGACCTCCGTTTTGCCTGACTCTGAGTATTTCTGTATAGTGTCCTGCCATCTCTGAAAGCAGGACGCTAAGCCCCGCCCCCTTGCAGTCACAAGACCTGTGACTGCTTGCTAAACTTCAGCATTCACAGGTCCTGTGTATCTGTACTTTCCGGCTGTACCTGACCCCGGGCCCCCCTACACTGCGGGTGAGTCCCTGCTCAGCGGAGGCTACACGCCGGCGCTGACAGGATCCTGACAAAAACATAACTTTATCAATGGTCTGCCAACTAGCAATCAACATAATGTGCTTCAGAATCACAATCAATAAATGCCATAAGCTGCACAGATTTTTCTGGATAATATAAAAAATGAAGATGCAGTCCACAGCTGTTGGCTTTTGCCTGTGCTCTTCATGAAAAATAGAAGAGACTTTAAGTTAATTTTTTTATTAGTTTTTTTATAGAATTGGCGCCGGTTGATAAAAATACTCATCATGGAATGCCTGCGGTCGCTGCTATCAGTGACAGCGGGCTTATGCTGATGAGAGTAGTACATTCTCACAGCTGATGCCTGTTACCAGTGGGGCCTTTTCACAGCTGCTGACCCACATGTTTTTACCCGACAGCGTGGGAACTGCAGCTCTCTGACCAGCGGTACCGATATTACCGCAGATCAGACTCCAATAGAAATCTTGGCTGTACTGATAATCATGCCAAACTGCATGCTCATTTGCTTACTTTTCAAGTATGATGGTGCATGCTCAGGTTTGCCGAAATAATTTTTTCGCTCCTGGTTAAAGAGTCTTTGCTACTTCAGTTTCAAATAATCACACGTTTCTGTTCTGTAAAGAATCATTTTAAATGACTTGTGTAAACCTATTGCTGATTGACGTAGCATAGATGAAAGCTCTTGATAGTCCCCAAAAAGGGATAATGTTTGCACAACCTAAGTGTAGAAGACTTGGCTTATTCGCTTTGCACTTTGGCGGTAAAAACGGAAGCAAGGAAAGCATCTAAACACAAAACAGAATACTTTTTGGATCGTGTCAAAAATTTGGGTAGCCAAAAAGTCTTTTCTGCAGCATGTTGTTAATTAGGCTGCTGGATACATCAGTTAAACATCCATTTTTCCTTAGACAGATAAATTGTGGTCTCTTGGACATTAACAAAGCAATGTTACAGATAAAGAGCGCAAAAGGGGATTAATACACTTATAGTAGTCACAGACAATTAGAGGCTTTGGAGTGTTGCGAATGGAAATGTATTTGGCACAAAATGTTTTATTCTTAATATTTGCCTGCGATGGTGGTAGGGTTGAAAACACTGGGAACTTCTAATTTTCTAAAGTTCTTTCTAACAAAGAAGCAGAACTGACATCACTTACACTTAAGTATTTCAAAATATCTAAAAGGCATAAGGAACAAGGGACAAGCCCAAAATTAACAGCTGAGAAAGATTGACTAGAGAGATTAACTTTTTTGTTATTAAACCTGTCTATTCTCTCTTCCTCACATACTTTATTCTGTACTCTATGTGCCATGTCTATGACGGGGTTGAGAGGTCCTCTGTCTTGTCTGCATTCTTCAAAAATTGCCAGCATAACTTATTGCTTAGGCTAGGTACATATCGCGTTAGTGCCATCCGCTTAACGGATCCATTAAACGGATGCGCTAATGCTGATGCTCAAAATCTTTTTTTTTTGTAGGATCACGCTAACGCATAGTAGCATTGCATTGGCATGTGTTAGCAATAGAGGTCTATGCACAGCAAACGCATTTGTTCGCTGTGCGTTCAACATAACGTACCCGAAAACACGGTAGACCGCATTTGAGTGTGCGTCACAAAATAACGCACCATCGGTAATGCATGCCAAAATTTTGGCATGCGTAAGGATGCGTTACGATAATGGACACAATGGGCACGTTAATGGAACCATTACATTGCGCTAGTGCCGCTTAGTAACGGATCCGTTAAACAGATGGCACCTAACGCGATGTGAAGCCAGCCTTAGGCTCTTTCTATAACTTCTTACTAATTGCCCCTCATTATTGTTTACTGGAACCATTGGTGAAATTTAGTGTTAGAAGCACAGGAAGAGCTCACACAAGCTAATAACTTGGCCAAAGTGCTATGTGATAAAATGATATGTGTGATATGTGATCAATGAGTGGAACAGGCTGTCATGAGAGGTGGTGATTTCTCCTTCAATGGAAGTCTTCAAACAGAAGCTGGACAGAGATCTGTCTTAAATGGTTTAGTGAATCCTGCATTGAGCAGAGGGTTGGACATGATGTCCCTTCCAACTCTTACATTCTATGATTCTATGAAAACATCACATAGTACTCAGTGCACTGTTATTTCAAGGGAAAGCTCAGATCTGCGATTATTTTCTCATGCCTATTCGGCATGAGAAGACAATCTTGCATCCGAGCATTGGATCGCACTCTCCCGAAAAGTCTAAGTGTGCATATAAAACATTGGATTGCAATGGAGATGATGGAGAGATAGCTTTCTCCGTTTCCTTGGCACCTGTGCTGCGATTCTCTCATGTGAGAGGATCGGAACATAGAGCACTGACACTCGGCTCATGCTCACAGCAAAGTTTGATTTGCATATCGCATTGCAACTCTTGCATGGATGTTATAAGCTAATGTGACCCTAGTCTAGGAGTAGCTCTTTCTACCCAGAAGTTCTAAGTATACTATCATCACTGGTCATACCAATAGAAGTGCACAGAATGTGATTTCCAAAAGTCTAGAAAGAAAAATGGGATGGTTGTTTATTAAATACCTTAATTAGTACAGTTTTACCGTGCATATATGTAGGCATTTCTAAAATTCTGACAATTAGTCCTATACATAGCTGCATAGTATGTACTGACACTCCCTACATCCAATCAGATTTGTCACATTTCCTCAGCAGTTATTTGATTCAGGTATTTCTTGTAAGATCTACCACATCCCTTGAGATTTATGGCAGGCGTGAAGACACTAACTCCTTCCTTATTCTAGGGGCTCGCTCACATGAGCGTGTAGGTAGGTGGGCCGGACTGGGGGGTGGTCCCCTACTCACTGCGAACAGACAATAAAGCCATGAGATGGAGGCAGATTTTAGGTACAACAGGTCCGAGTTTATTGGCCATCCTCCTGACAACCTCAGCAATACACCGCAGTACTTCCACAGCTCTCCATGTTCAGGCCCGGGTACACACACCTTTCTTCTGTCGTTGTGACGTTGCTCACGGTTCTGTCACTGGGGGCCGCTCTAGGCCTAACTACCACCAGCACTTCACCGGTCAGAGGTCGTCATCAATTTGTTACCCGCGGGGCCTCGTCTGTCCTGTTCTGCTGTTCTTCATGTCGGGGCCACCCCCTGACGTCTTTTCTCCTCATTCCCCTTGTTGAGCTCTCCAACAATGTCCGCACTCCTTCACAAACTCCTCTCCTCCTGAGCTCCTCCCGGGACTGGAACTTTCTGGAACCCTCCTGTCCTATTTATAACTTTCCCGGTTCCCTATAACTCCGCCCCCATGACCAACGGTTTCTCTAGCCATAAGCTGCTTTTAAGTCCGGAACTCACACTCTCCCCTGCCATCTTGTGGTCAACCCAAGATACTGCACTAAATCTACACTTCCCAGCTGTTTTCCTAGTGTAATTACAAACATATGCCTACAGCGCACAAACCATCCCTTCTTCTTGCTGACAAGTCTGTCCGTCAGGTCACCTTCCCCACAAGCGTACAACATAGCCGAGTGCTAACCGATGTTTTATCGTATACTGTAGCACTCGGACCAATGTTATACTATGGGGCGGTGCTGATCTTACCAAATTGGCATGAGAAAAAAAAAATCACACCATGCTGCGAGTGGCTCCAGAATTGGGATCATGCACATCCATACAAGTCTATGGATGCGTGTGAAGCATCGGACTGGACTCGGATGTCAGCCAAATGCTGTCCGACATAGGTGGGCAATGGAGAAGATGGAGAAATTAAATTCTTCATCTTCGCCACATCTGGGCTCTGATTCTCACAACTCAATATGTCATCACAATTTTGATAAAAAAAACAGACAAATAACAATCTGAAGACTATACTACAAATGGTTATTGCAACCACTCACCAATATATTTCATGGGAAAATAAATTATTTTTCTACGAAACCTTCTTTTATCTCCTTTGATTCAAATGGTTTACATTTAGCATAGAAAACATGTGATACCCAGACCAGAGCAAAATGTCAGGTTTTTGACTAACTAACCAAGGAATTCCCTTCATCTTCCTGTCAAGGGCATAGCTTCACAATTAAAGCTTTGCAAATTCTTCCTCTGGCTATATATTTATCAGTATTTTTATGCCGGCTGATCGATCTCTTCAGCTCTTATTAGAACTTTTTTCTTAAAGGGAATCTATCACCCCATTCGAGTATCAGCTGCCGGCACCGCCAACAGGATATTATCTACATCATTCTGCAATGCTGTAGATAAGCCCCCGATGTAACCTGAAAGATAAGAAAAATGAGTTATAATATACTCACCCGGGGGGATGGTCCAGTCTTGGTCCGATGGGTGTTGCGGTCCGGCACCTCTCATCTTCTAACAGTGACGTCCTCTTCTTTGCTGCCTGTTGTGGCTCTTGTGCAGGTGCGCCTGCACAAGAGCCACCACGGGAAGCAAAGAAGAGGACGTCACCATTAGAAGATGGGAGGCGCCGGACCAGACTGCGACACCCATCGGACCAAAACCCATCGGACAGCAGTCTGTCTCCTCCAAGCAAGACGAGATTTGTTTCTACCAAACAGTTCTACTTTGGCTTCATCAGACCATATGACATACTCCCATACTCTTCTGGATAATCCAAATGCTCTCTAGCAAACTTCAGACACGCCCAGGCATGTACTGGCTTAAGAAGGGGGGCACATCTGACTCTGCAGGATCGGAGTCACTGGTGGTGTAGTGTGTTACTGATGGAAGCCTTTGTTATGGTGTTCCCAGGTCTATGCAGCTCATTCATTAGGTCCCCCCGTGTGGTTCTGGGATTTTTTCTTACCCTTCTTGTGATCATTTTGACCCCACCAAGTGAGATCTTGTGTAGAGCCCCAGATTGAGGAAAATAATCAGTGGTCTTGTATGTCTTCCATTTTCTTATTATTGCTCCCACAGTTGATTTCATCACACCAAGCTGCTTGCCTATTGCAGATTCAGTCTTCCCAGCCTGGTGCAGGGCTACAATTTTGTTTCTGGTGTCCTTCGACAGCTCTTTGGTCTTCACCATAGTGGAGTTTGGAGTGTGACTGTTTGAGGTTGTGGACAGGTGTCTTTTATACTGATAACAAGTTGGAACAGGTGCCATTACTACAGGTAATGAGTGGAGGACAGAGGAGCCTCTTAAAGAAGAAGTTACAGGTCTGTGAGTGCCAGAGATCTTGCATGTTATTAGGTGACCAAATACTTTTTCTCCACCATAATTTGCTAAATACATCTTGCCAAATCAATAAGGTGATTTTCTGGATTTGCTTTCTCATTTTGACTCTCATAGTTGTGATCTACCTATGATGTCAATTACAGGCCGCTCTCATCTTTATAAGTGAGAGAACTTGTCAGTTGGTGGCTGACTAAATACTTTTTTCCCCACTGTATCCATTATACTCAGGAAACTCAAAATATATTTATCTTCTTTAATGCTTTCTTGATGTCTTTATTTCTTAAACAGTAAATGACAGGATTTACTAATGGGGTCACCACAGTGTAGACAATGGAAAGAACTTTGCGTAACACAGTAGAATTTCCCTTTTCAGGAAATAAATAAGTAGTGAATAAAGTGCCATAAAATATGGATACCACGGCCAGGTGTGAACCACATGTGGAGAAGGCTTTTTGTCTTCCAGTGGTGGACTGGATTCTAAAGATTGCATGGGTGATAAAGACATAAGAGATGACTACTATGAAAAAAGGACACACAATAATTGAGAAACCCATGAAAAGAGATATGACCTTAATTTTAGAAATATTTGAGCATGATAATTTTAATACAGGATCAAAGTCACAAAAGAAGTGGTCGATGATATTTGACCAGCAGAAGTGAAGTTTGGATAAATTTACTGTTTGGACAAATGTGACAGTAAAGCCTAGAAACCAACATAAGAGAATAGATTTAAGGCAAAACAAAGGATTCATTATAGAATGGTAATGTAGGGCGTGACATATAGCCAGATATCGGTCATAGGACATCACTGTTAACAAAAGACATTCGGACGCTTCCGAAAAACCAAAGAAAAATAATTGTGTGATACATCCCGAAAGAGAAACAGAGGTCCTGTTATTCAGAACGACATGGAGCATCCCAGGGACAATATCTGACGTCGTCAGGATGTCTAACATTGTGAGCTGCGTCAGGAAGAAGTACATGGGGCAGTGAAGGTTCTTGCTGTGAGCGACCAGAGTGATGACCAAGAAGTTACCACATATCGCTGCGGCGTAAATCATAAAAAGAATGAGAAAAATTACAAATCTGAAGCTTTGGGCTCCTGGAAATCCAAGGAGAATGATTGTAGTCACATTGTTCTTCTGCATTTCTTAGAGAAAGTTTGTAATCAACAGAAGAGTTTCCTGCAGAGAACCTAACTCATTCCTCATTATCCCGGCAGCAGCCAACGAAGATGATGCCTGGAAAGAAAGGATGAAAGTGACAACTGAGAGCACAAACTGGCAAATTCGTGAGTGTTCTCCAGCCACAACAAAGCAACCTTATTAAGCTAACCTAATGTTGTAGACCGAACTCTCACAGGTCAAAACTCTTGAAATATAAAGTAAGTAGGATCCAGGGCTAATAAATGTAATATGAGGAGCGTAGAGACAACTCTACAGGCAGTCATCATTCCAATGTACGTTATGTAGAAGTTTTTTATCTTTAAATCACCTGCATAGGTTTATTTTCTTGGAAAGGATTGATAGCATGCATAGCCATGACGATGAAGTGATGTAACATAATGAAGGACACATCGGCTGCTGCTCTGCCTTTATAAATTAGAAGATGGATGCGTAAACCTATCCATCGTCTGTTGAGTCTGCTGATGATCTCTTAGGTCATGAGACCCATGGGATGAACAGTTTAAGATAAATCATCAGCAATTATCTGGAACAAAGCAGCAAGCTGATGATGAAATGTATCATCCTTTATTAAACAAATTGTTCCTGTGCACATATTGGCTGAAAAGAGTTTTGTATGATCCTATGGGAATCAAATTCGAGTAGAGGTTTATGGAATTAGAATGTCCTGGCAAAGTCGAACAATTTTCTGTTCAATGTGTGTGAATTATAAAAAAACATGTGCACCACCATTTTACACATTTCAGAAGATAGCATCAGTCACAAAGCTGACCTGACTTTGGAAAGGACTATCATAGCTTGTACAAAAGCCAAGGCAGGGCATGTAGCAGACATTTTAGAAAGATTAAATAAATATTAAGGTGACATAAGAATGCACAACTCAAGAATGGAGACAGGAAGAGAAAGTCCTAAACATTGGACAAATACTGCAGAAAATAAATTATTAAATAACTGCAGTTAAACTATTTAACTCCCAGATATGGATTACACCGTGGGACTGGTCGCCAGACAAGTATGGTATATTGTTGTTTTTTTATACCCACAGCCTGACCTGTGATGAACTCGGCAGTGTGGGAAAATGAACTGTCACTTACCCACACTCAAGATTTCACCTCGGGTCAGGCTGGGAGGCTGTGCTGACTTCACTGATGCTGCCGCCGGCAGCTTCTCATTCATTTCTCAGTGGTTTACAGTCGGGGCGGTAGCATTAGCACCGCTCCCGGGTGTAAACTATTTAACCCCCAGATATGGATTACACCGTGGGACTGGTTGCCAGACAAGTATGGTATATTGTTGTTTTATAATACCCACAGCCTGACCTGTGATGAACTCGGCAGTGTGGGAAAATGAACTGTCACTTACCCACACTCAAGATTTCACCTCGGGTCAAGCTGGGAGGCTGTGCTGTCTTCACTGATGCTGCCGCCGGAAGCTTCTCATTCATTCCTCAGTGGTTTACAGCCGGGGAGGTAGCATTAGCACCGCTCTCGGGTGTAAACTATTTAACCCCCAGATATGGATTACACAGTGGGACTGTTCACCAGACAGGTATGGTATATTGTTTGATATTTAGTTTTTATTTATTACAGGAGATCGCTGGCATTGTTTGGATTGGCTGGAGAGCCAGCAGTAACTATACAGTACATGCAGCAGAAGCCTGGGCAAGGCGATAGGACCAGAGTCTGCGATGAGCAGTCATCCCAGGGGCAGAGTATGAATGGGAGACCACAGCACCAGATGAGGCTTGGGTGACTCAGTGAGGGTAAGGGGTACAACCTGATGGGAAAATGGGGTTGGCAAGAGGGTCCCATTAGTTACCCGAAAAGACATGGGCTTGGGTAACATTATTAATGGGATAAAGTGCCATTGGGCAAAGGTAGTGGGCATGAAATTGCCCTCAGCCCCGGAGTCCATGCAAGCCCGTGCTTTGAGAATACCCAATCCACATGTCAGAGAAACCCATAAAGTCAACTTGGGTATCACCTCATTGTGAACTACTAAACCTCTCCCCGAGGCCACTTGATGCTGTGACTCTTTCTGACATAGGGTACATTTGTTGGCAAGGTGACCGACTTGCCCACAGGCAAAACAAGTCGGCTGCAGACGTACAGAGTGGGAAATTGGCTCTGCTTGAGAGACGTCCATGGGCTCTACAGGGTCATCAAACTGAGTTGGGGGACACAAGGGATTGTCAAAGTTCGGAGCCAACAGAACCCTAGGTTTAGTATGGGCTCACTCCAAAGCACGCTCAACATGCTGCAGATCCTGGAGGGTGGCCACAGATATTAATTCCTCCAGGGTAGTTGGAATCTCCCGAGTGGTCAAGGCATCCCTGACATGATCTGCTAATCTCTTCCAGAAGATAGGTATTAGAACCTTATCAGGCCACTCCAACTCAGTAGCCAGGGTACGGAACTGAATCGCAAACTGACTGACCCAAGACGAACCCTGAGTTAAAGCCAAAAGCTGCATTGTGGTATCATAGGTTTCTTGTGGCCCCCAAAAAAACTCTTTCAGGGCCCCAAAAAACGAGAGGCGCTAAGGATCAGATAATCATCTCATTTCCATAACGCTGTAGCCCACTCCAACGCCCTGCCTGACAGAAGGGAAATTATAAATCCCACGTTGGTACGCTCTGTGGGGAATCGTGAAGCCAGTATCTCAAAATGGATTGAGCACTGATTCACAAACCCTCTATAGGCCTTGCTGTCCCCAGAAAATTTTTCGGGCAGCAAAAAGCGTGGCACAGTAGCCACAGTAGTAATATTAGTAGCGGCTTCAGTGGCTGATTTTGCTACCAGCGCAGCAAGTTCCACAGCTGAAGACGCCCGCTTGAGAGTGGTCAACATGCTCTCAAGCTGTTGGATATACGGCTGAAGTTGCTGATAGTCCGCCATTGCTAGCCAGACCCTGGCGCTAGTATACTGTTAGGGTTGTACAAAAAAGGGGGTTGGAAACCATGTGCCATAAAATCAATTAAGTTTTATTATAAACAAATTAAAATGCATTGCAGTACAATGTGATACATATGGGAGCAATAAATGCAAAAGAAAAAAGGCCAATAAATCAGGTACAATAGGGTCGAGAAAAAAGCATATATATGTTTTTCTTGTAGTCAATTTATCAGGTATATATGATAATGGTAATCCAGAGTAATTAATGGAGCTCAAAACATAAAAGGTTCCAGGAGAAATTTACCTGAATAGATATATATCGCTAGGATAAATGACAAAAATTCTATTCAAAACCCTATTACATAAATAGCCAGCAAAGGCCTTAATCCCTAAGTGGCAGTAGTATGTATATACCAATTAGATGCATAGTGCAAAGTGCAAAATAGTCATGCTAAAAAATGCATAGTGCAAAGATATAAAAGCATGAAAACTACCTACAGAGGATACGACATACAGTAACTAAATCCTAATCTCTAAATGGCAGAAGCAGGTGAATACCAATTAGATGCATAGTGCAGTAAACAGACATGCAAAAAAGTAATGCATAGTGCAGTGTATAAAAGCATGCAAGCTGCTCACAAAGAGTATGGCATAAAGTAAGCCAGAGAGGAAGAGGAAAGGGTTACCGCTGCTGGGCAGATACTGTACCTGAAAGGCAGAGGCACCCCTGACGCGCGTTTCGTGATTCGGCTTTTTCTCAAGGGAATATGCGTCTTACTGTTAGGGTTGGCAGAATGCACTAAATAAGATATTGCAATAAAGTGTGTTCACAACCCGGGGTCCACCGTGCAGAGGTGTAAAACTGCAACTAATGTGAACAATTTTGGGGCTGCACTGCAAGCGTTCACAAGAAGCGCACTGGGTTAACTGCACACAGTGTGAACAGAAGGCTAAGGTACTGTGCTCTTTTGCTCTACAGAATGGTACAATGCTACAGGAACCAGGAACAACTAACACATACACAGGCACAATCACAGACACAGGCCATTAAGGCAGAGCCGAAGCCCCAAGCACACACGACACATATATGTATTGTGGGGAATATATATATAAAGTTCAGCTGGGATCTTTGCTTTGGCACAAGCAGGTGGCTATGGAGTCACAACAGCAGTCTAGCGAGTTCCACACGGATATGGGCATGGCTTATTTTATTGTGCACATTGGTCATTCAATGTTACACATGCCAAACATGAAATAAAATGTCTAAGGCTGTCTGGCCTCTAACTAACAATAGATCGCTAACTACAAAATAAACCTATACAATAACAAAGAAGTCCATGTAGTCTTACTGTGTCAGCTCCCAGCCCAGCATACAAGAGAGAGAGAGCCCAGCTCCTCCTGATTATATCAGCTGGACCTGTCAGGAATCAAAACCTGGATTGAATGTGTGGACGGGGAACCACCAGTCTTTTCCACGCTGATCAGTAAAGAAACCAGGACCAGATCACAATGAAATAAACCGGCTTCTCTATCAGTACAGGGACACATATTGAATGAAACGGGGGGAAATATATCTGTTTTCTAGTACCTCTCCCCTTGGCACCTCACATACCCCCCTCCTCTGTTCGAGCCCGTGGGGTCGGACACGACGAGTCACCAAGCAGTGCGTTCCAGATAACGCATCTGCATTTCTGTGCGCTGTGCCCGCCCTGTGCTCAACGGAAAATTTAAACCCTTGTAATGTTAAAAACCAGCGTGTCACCCACGCATTGCCCTCTTTTGCCCGGGACATCCACGTTAGGGGCAAATGGTCCATCACTAGCCTAAATTGGCGACCAAGTAAATAATAGCGCAAGGTGTACAGGGCCCATTTCACAGCCAGGGCTTCCCGCTCATCTACACTGTAGTTCTTTTCTGCCCTCGTAAGCTTTCTGCTTAGATAGGCCACTGGGTGTTCCTCACCATTCACTTCTTGAGACAAAACTGCGCCGAGGCCCATACCAGAGGCGTCCGGTTGGACAATAAACTCACTTTTAAAGTCTGACGCAACAACACTGGTTGGTCACAGAGGACCATTTTCAATCGTTGAAAGGCCTCCTCTGCTTCTGCATTCCATTTTATTGTGACAGATTTTAAACCCTTTGTAAGATCTGTGAGAGGGACTGCGATGGTTGCAAAATGTTTGATGAACAGCCTGTAATAATCAACGATCCCTAAAAAAGCTCCAACCTGTTTTTTGGTTACCGGTTGTGGACAATTCTGAATAGCATCCACTTTATTGGCCTGAGACTTTACAACCTCTCTCCCTATGCTATATCCCAGATAGCGAGCCTCTTCCAATCCCAACGTACATTTTTTGGGATTGGCAGTCAACCCAGCTGTTTTTAGAGAGTCCAAGACAGCTAGTACTTTTGACAAATGCATAGCCCAGTTATCACTAAAGATAATGATATCGTCCAAGTATGCGGACACACACACTGGACATGGGGCTTTAGAACAATATCCATTAGACGCTGGAAGGTGGCTGTGGCACCATGAAACCCAAAGGGCATATCTCGGTACTGGAACAATCACTGGGCCGTAACAAAGGCAGATTTCTCTTTAGCTGATTCCGTGAGGGGAATCTGCCAATAAACTTTTGTTAAGTCAATAGTGGATATGTACCTGGCCGAACCCAGTCTCTCTATCAGTTCATTGACTCTTGGCATCGGGTAGGCATCGAATTTCGATACTTCATTTAATTTCCGAAAATCATTACAAAACCGGATAGTCCCATCGGGTTTGGGTACCAGTATGATAGGACTAGCCCAATCACTCCGGGACTTCTCAATGACTCCAAGCTCTAACATTTTTTTTAACTTCCTGGGCAATGGCTTGTCTCCAATATGGTTTCAGCCGTACCCATGCCTGTGGATCAGTAACAATGTCATGTTTAATTAGGTGAGTACAGCCAGGAAGTTCTGAGAAAACATCTGCGTTCCTCTGTATGAACTCCCTGGACTCTTGTTTTTGGTTTTCGGATAGCGTGTCTGCAATACCCACTTCTGGCGGAGCTAGTTGGGGGTCATTTACCTTAGATGGTGGTGGCCCTCGGGGCCCATCCTCAAGGGCAGCTCCTGCCACCAGACTTTCCCTGTCCCGCCAGGCCTTAAGTAAGTTTATGTGGTATATTTGTTTGGGTTTTCTCTTGACTGGTTGGTGTATCTTATAATTTACTTCACCTATTCTGTCCAGTACTTCGTATGGGCCCTGCCATTTTGCAAGAAATTTATTTTCTACGGCAGGTACCAAAACTAACACCCTGTCTCCGGGTTGGAAGACTCGTGTTTTAGCGGCTCGGTTGTATACCGTGCTTTGGGCATGTTGTGCATGCTCTAAACATTCTTTAACTATTGGCATAACTGCCTCAATTCTGTCTTGCATAAGTGTTATGTGTTCAATTACACTGCGATAAGGAGTCACCTCTTGTTCCCAAGTCTCCTTGGCAATATCTAACAGGCCTCTGGGACACCGCCCATAAACCAACTCAAAAGACGAAAAGCCTGTGGAGGATTGGGGAACTTCACGCATAGGGAACAGGAGATATGGTAGTAGGGCATCCCAATCTCTCCCGTCCTTATCCACCACCCTTTTCAACATTCCCTTTAGGGTTTCATTAAAGCGCTCCACCAATCCGTCAGTCTGAGGGTGATATACTGAGGTACGACGCAATTGGGAGATTTTTAGTAGTTTACATAAGTCCTTAAGTATACGAGACGTAAAGGGAGTCCCTTGATCCATAAGTATCTCTTTCGGAGTGCCAGTGAAAGAAAACATATTAACCAGCTGCTTTGAAATCGATTTCGCATTGGTATTCGGCAAGGGTACTGCTTCGGGATAGCGAGTGGCATAATCTAGTACTACTAAAATGTTCTGATGACCCTTGGCAGATTTAACTAACAGACCGACTATATCCATTGCTATCCTCTCGAAGGGCACCTCTATTATTGGCAAGGGCACTAAGGGGTTTCTAAAATGTGACGTAGGTGCGGTCAACTGACATGTAGGACAGCACCGACAGTACTAGGTCACGTCTCCCACTAGACCTGGCCAAAAGAAATGTTGCAGAATACAGTGTTTTGTTTTTTCTCCCGCTAGGTGTCCTCCCAAGGGATGTTTATGTGCCAAGTCCAAAACTACTTGGCGAAAGGACATAGGTATCACTAGCTGTTCTACCACCACTCCTCGAACCTTGTCTATGTGATACAGCATACCCTGTTGCACCGCCACGTGTGGGAACTCGTTTTGAACCCCCAAGGTACAATGGTCTTCCCTCAGAGACCTTTACATTTTCCTATGCCCTTGCTAGAGTAGGATCTTGGTGCTGAGCGGTCCCGAACTTACCACGGGCCCCCTCAAGACCTCGCATTTCTAAAACATCCTCTAGGTCGCCTGCCTCACCTGCATACACAGCCAGAGGAGAGTCTACAGATTCTGGTGCTTCCTCTGAGATGGGTTCCCCGTCGTCTTGCCGCAATGGCCCATGGGCTAGCCCCAGAACACTATCCTCCACTACAGTGTTCATGCCATTTTTAAAGCTCCTCAAGTCCTAAAATAAGGGAAAGTCTCTCCCCAGGATTACATTATGTCCCATAGACTTCACGACTGCCGCCTGATGTCTTTTGTTCCCTACTGGCATGGCAAGGTAACCCAGGCAGTGGGGTAGTTCTTAGTATCACCATGGATGCAACTAATGCCCACGGTTAAGTTTGTTAGGGCCCTAGGGTCCACCAAAATGGCATGTACCAAAGTTACTTGACTGCTGGAATCCAAGACGTCATTCACACTATAGCCGTCGACCTCCACGCCACACACGTGTTGTTCATTTCCCATGAGGGTCTCCGCCACACAAACTAACTGTACATATAATGAAAGATGCCTCATAGCGTTACAGCCCATTGGCTCTGTAGTCATTGGGCAGTTAGCTGCTACATGTCCAAGCCAGCGACATTGCCAACACTGTATAGGCCTTTGCCTCCTCGATGGGGATCCCAGACGGGGTCTACTGGTTTGCTGTGAGACCATACCGCCTCCATAGTCCTTTATAGGACTGCTACCTTTCACTGCGACGTTCTCTTCTTTTGAAGATGGAGTAGGTTACGCAGGACTCTCCAACGATTTCTTGGGGACCCAGCGGGGTGATAACATCCCCTGGAGTAAATAGCAAAAAAAGAGGAAAGAATATTCAGCCTACCGTACATCAGTGTCCATATAGTCCATAAGCGGTCTGATGCCAGGAGATGTCCAGTGCGGTTCAACTGGTGCCATAAATCAAAATCCAAAGGAAAAAAGAGGGGGTCTCCAGCACCAAAATTAGTGAAAAAAGATAAAACTCACATTTATTAGGAAGGTTTTAAAATCATATTAATAAGCCACCATGACAGACAAGGCTACCTTACGCGCTTCAGACAGATATTACATGTCCTTAGTCATAGCCTATGGACTATTAATATGATTTTAAAACCTTCCTAATAAATGTGAGTTTTATCTTTTTTCACTCATTTTTGTGCTGGAGACCCCCTCTTTTTTCCTTTGGATTTGTCCCCTGGAGTAGGCTTTCAGAAGTATTTTAACATTTGACCATGCTCACCAACTGGTTAGTGGTAGTTGAGTCACCCTTTAAAACCCACCTCTGGATCTTAGCGGGTAAGGACTGCAGGTACTTGTCTAGAACAAAACGTTCCACCATGTGTGCGGACGTCAAAGTCTCTGGCTGCAACCATTTTTTTACTAGATGGATGAGATCATGCATTTGTGAGCGGGCTGGCTGATGTTCCACAAAAGTCCATAAATGCACCCTCTGTGCCCATATATATGTGTTTATTCCCAGCCTCGCCAGGATTTCGCCTTTGAGTTTGATATAGTCTATAGCATCCGCTCCACTTAGATTATAATAGGCCTTTTGTGGATCTCGGCTCAGAAAAGGAGCAACTACCTCAGCCCATTTGTCCAGCGGTAAGTGCTCACGTTCTGCAATACGTTCGAACATGGTGAGATATGCTTCCACATCATTGTCTGCACTCATTTTAAGTAAAGTTTTCCGTATGGCTTTCTGCGCACTAGCAACTCTTTGTGCACGGTCCCCCTCATCTCGGGGCTGTTGAGCCAAGGTCTGCTTTATTGCCTCCAACTGCTCTTGCTGAATATGGTGCTGCTGCTCCAGAGCCTTCTGAAAGTAAGTATTAGTCTGCTGTTGTTGAACATTTGCTTGCAATAACTGTTTCACTAGTTCCTCCATTTTATTGGACTCTTGGCTTTTCAAAAGCACCGGAGCTTTAAACCAGGACATACACAGAGCGTTTTCTCCGAAGTCACAGTCCAACAGCACAAGTGCCCGCATTCTCCACCATTTGTGGGGAATATATATATAAAGCTCAGCTGGGATCTTTGCTTTGGCACAAGCGGGTGGCCGAAAACATCAATTCTTATTACTTTAGCTTGTCAACCTTAATTTACTTTATAATAATAGTTAGGCATTGAAAACTGGGAGTTATTTGGCTATAGTTGTGGGGGGGTAGGGCTGGCTCCAGATTGTCGTGGGCCCTGGGCCAAAGAGTGTCACTGGGCTCTTTTAACACATGCCACAATTCATGATCCTCTGATACGGCAGAGAAATAGCGGTATAGTATAATGAAAAATCCTTCACTTCTCACATCACATGACTGATATCCATTTTAAATTCTCCAATAGCTCCAAAAACGGACTCCATACTATTACTCCATACAGTATTATGGTCACCGCATAGTGCGCTATACAGAGTAATGAGGCCCATATATTTCTCAATACAGAATCATTGGTCCCATATAATGTTCCATACAGTATATGATGAGCTCCACATAATGCTACAGTATATGTTGGTCCCCATGGATGAAGCTCCACTGTCTTATGGGCCCAAATAATGCTCCATATATAATGGGCCCCATTTCTAATGCTCCAGTGCATAATGGGCCCTGTAAATGCTGCTCCAGTGTCTGATGTCCACCTTTGGAATGCTCCAGTGTATGGTGGGCCTCATATGTCATTCTCCAGAGTATAGTGCTCCCCAAAAATAGCTGTCCCAACATTGAAAACAATTAAATAAGTCTCCTCGCTAGGGAATCCCTGTACTAGTCTGGACTCATCATCGTCCCTATCTTCCATCTCACTGCACTTGGACTGTTTAGGGAGAGGGCGAACAGACGTGATGTCATCACGCTCTCTGACCAGAATGTCACTGTCAGGAAATGCGGAAGACGTCACGGCGATGGAGCAAGGAGAGGTATTTCAACTTTGCAAGTGCTGTGATCCTGAGCAAGCAGGGGGGCCCACTTGTTGGCGACGGCCCTGGCACAGGGCCCCTCATAGTACGGCGGTGTGTCTGATGGCGGGTGGAGGGCCCTCCCACCGGCAGAGACACTTTTGCGTACTATGTGTGGCCCTGTGCCAGTGCCATCGCCCATGAGTATGCCCCCCCACCTGCTCAAGGAACCTGCACTTTCATCTGCACCTTCCACTTTGTCACCATGTAAGGTGGTAAAGTATGCGGGAAGGGGAACCTGAGTTTCATCAGGGTCAGATTCTGGCTGTGTAGAGTGAGAGGGGAATGTAGTGGTCTGGGTCAATGTACCAGCAGAATCATCTAGCAGTGGCTGGGCATCAGTGCCCTTGTGGCGCCCCCAGGAGTACGGTCGCCACAGTGGCATTACCTTCCTCCTAGGGAGTGTGATGTCATGCTTGGGAGCAATGAAGGATCTCTCTAGCAGTTAAACCAACACACAACACAGTTCACACTCCAGGCCAGCAGGGAGACCTCTGAACCTGACTGCTGAGGAGCAGTTCTCTGTGGTCGGGAGGAGGTAAGTTAGGGCAGTCTGTGAAGGGAAGGGGAAGTGTGTGGACGTGAGAAGGGGAGCTGGAGGATGAGCAGAGTTAAGGCTCACTCCTAACTGGAGTGCATGGTCAGGATTCCGGTCTCCGAGTTTGTAGGGACACTGACGGTCCTGCAGTAGAAACCGGAGGAAGTAGCAGCTGTAAATGCTCTGTTCCCAACTAAGGCTCGGAGGCCCCAGCAGCGACGTGTGTGAGCCAGAAGGAAAAGGTTATGGCTGCCTGCCATACGAGAAAGTTCCAAAAGAGAGTCAACAGCGGGAACTTCAGTGAACTCAGTACCTCAGATAAGAGCTAGAACGGAGGCCACACTACCTATCTGCAGAGAGAGAATTCCAAATTTTCTTCCAGGCTGACCAACTCCTTCTCCATCTGTACTCTGGGTCCTGGACGGCACTTACCAAGTACAGCTAAAGGAACTGCACGACTGTGTCTGTCATCTTTCTCCTGTGCCTGGCGCACGGCTCTGCTACATCCTGCACTGCACACCATCTACCAACTCTTTCATCTGCCCTGCGACTACGGCCCTACGTGTGCAGGGCTTCTACATCTTAGCTGCACCACAACATCTGTCCCAGAGAAGCGACACTGCAGCGCGGGTCAATCTTATCAGAGGTGGCATCACGTATCATTCACCTATAAACATTATTCACCCCTTTGCATCGACGCCCAGGGCCACAGAACGGGTCATCAACACCAACGTGACACATACCTCTGAGACACCGGCCCGGTACCGATTAACCCCACTGCCCTGGCTGGCCACCCACACTCCATGTCAGATTCATCTTGGACTGGGGAATTCACGATTTGACTTGATAACCCAGGATTGGTATGATAGAAAGAGCTACATGGACTAATGTGAAGTGTGGCCTGCTGCATCATTCACTTTTGGTGGGGGTGAAGGACGCAAGGAAAGGTGTTCTTCCTGACAAGGAGCCAGCACTTGATGACTCAGTGCTTGCATTTTTTGAAACTTCAGAAGAGGAGGGCATATTTGCTGTAGTCTGTTTCGGCATTGTAAGCCAAAACTAGTTCCTGATGCTCTGGCTTTAAAAGCGGTTAACCTACTCCCAGAAAAGGTAGCCTTCCAGGCCTTCCGGAACCAGACCATGATGCAGGCTCAACACCTCCTTCCTTAGCTGCTATTGTGCTTTTGCCACTACCAGCAAATGCACCACCACCATCAGCACCAGCTGGCACCCCCACACCCACGTCCGCAGCCTCTTCCACCAAACTTCAAAATGTTGCAGAACATGAACCCGAAATAACATCAGATATATGGTACTGTATCAGAAGCGTACAGCTCTATAAAGTCAAAGGATCATTGTCAATCTCTCTATATATACCATCAGTCACACAGATGCTCACAGGCTCAGTATGGATTAGACAAGAATATAAAAATTAGAAAAAATGTACAGCATCATCAGATATATATAGTATAGTTGAAGCATTCTAAATCTCCGTAGATATTTCAGGAGGCAGACACAGACGCTCTCAGGCTCAGTATGGATTACAACACAATATAAAACGGTTATGGATCTGAGTATAGCTGTACACAGTGTAGGGGTCATTGTTGTCAATCTCAGTATTTATTTCCACAATCAGAAAATAACTCTCACTTGGTCAGTTTGGATTAGACAAGAATATAAAAAGCAGTAAATTGGTAATGTATCACAAGCGTAGAGCTGTATACACTAGTGTTGGGGTAATTTTTAAATGTACATCTAAATTGCAGGAGTAACCCACAGACTGTCACACGCTCACGATGGATCACACCACAATATAACAAGAAGATCCGCAAGAAATAATCACACATGTGGGACAATGTTCCAGGTGTCAATGATACACTTAGAGTGGTGGGTGGAGGAGGACTTCCTGGCAGAAAGGGTACAGTATCACCAGATACCAGGTATATATAGCATAGTTTAAACATTAAAAATGTACATCTATATGTTCAGGAGTAGTGTTGAGCCACCCCGCTAGTGTTCCAGTTCGTTTTGGTTCGTCGAACGTGAGGCAAGTTCATCGAATGTTTGTTGAACGTTCGACGAACAACGCCGAACACCATTCAAAACAATGGCAGGCAAACAAAAACACATACAAACACATAGAAAACATTTACAAAACACCTTAAAAGGTGTCCCAAAGCAGACAAAATGCTCAGAAGACACAAATAACACATGGAAAAGGGACAACTACATATAGAAAAGAGGTGGAGGAGTAAAAGGAGGAGGAGGAGACACAGGATATAGGATATAGGCATGTCATGCCCTTATAAAATCAAGAAAAGCTGGAATAAAAATCTAAAATAAAAAAAATTCTAAAATCGAAGACGATCATATACCGTCGAACTTCCCACCATAAATTATGCCAACTGTTGATCGGGTGGCGTTATTCCCACGACTCTCCGAACAGTGTCCATGAAGGCACAGTCTTTGGTTTCCAGGGGGGAGTATGGTTGCAAAGCTGAACCTTAAAGGAATGTCCGGAATGGCACCACCAGGAGTGGAGCCTGCGGCTTAATTGGACACCATACTGGAAACCTCAACCTTGCCGGCCACAGAAAGCATTGACAGATTTCAAGCTTTCTCAATTCTGTTGGTGGTGGTGCATGGCCGTTTTTAGTTGTGCTAGCGATTTGTCAGCTTAATTCCATTAACGAACAAGACTCCGGCATGCCCCAGCGGTCCGCGTCCAGCTTATTAGAGGGACATGCGAGGCTCTGCCACGCGTGATCGAGCAATAACAAGTCTGTCATGCCCTTACATGTCCGTGGCTGCAAGCGCGCTACACTGAACGGACCAGCGTGTGTCTACTCTTCGCTGACAGGTGCGGGTAACCCGCTGAACCCCGTTAGTGATGGGGATCTGGGATTCCAATTCTTCCCCGCGAACGACGATTTCCCAGTAAGTGCAGGTGAACTTGAATTGCCGATGCCAGCGCCATGTAAAACACAGCAAGGGGACTCCAAAAAGAGTCTCTATTTTGTCCAAAAATTGGGGCACAGAAACCACTTAAGTGGCTTCACTTGTCCCAGAGTTGCTTAAAATGCTTGCTGACTTTGCTGAGGTGATTTTCATAAATCATTATGCGTTTAGTCTCCCCAGGATGACACAGGGGTTGAAAATTCCTTGCGGATCCACAATTTGCTCACCTTTATGAACGTAAGTCAGTCTACATTGTCAGTGGAGAGCCGCGTGCGCTTGTCTGTCAGCACAACACCAGCAGTGCCGAACACACATTCAGAGAGAACGCTGGCAGCGGGGCACGACAAGATCTCCAAGGCGTGAGTTGTGAGCTCAGGCCATTTTTGCAGTTTGAAAGCCCAAAAAGAGCAAGGGTCCAGTTCTACAGTCATGACATTGATGTTAACTTGGAGATACTCCTGTACCTTCCTCTCTAGGCACTGACTATGTGTCAGAATTTACGTTTCCTGTGGCCTTGCAAAGGATGGCCGAAAAAATTGGTGAAACGACTGCAAAAAATTGTTGTTACCACCAGATACGATGTTAGTGGTACGGTTAGAGCAATGACTCGACAGTCCCATGGTTTCCAAGTTAGAACTCTGAGATTCACTACGTGCACCACTGGTGTTTTGTGGAAATGCAGATGTAAGATTCTGTGACAACCTCTGCTCCTGCATGCGTGAATCCCTGTCTATGGTAGGAATTAGTTCGCCAAATTTACTCTTGTACCTTGGATCTAAGAGTGTGGCAACCCAACTTCGGATTCTGACAATCCGAGGGTCATGTTACAGGTAGTGCAGCAAGAAGGCACTCATATGTCTTGCGCATCCAGGAGGACCAAGTCCTTGTTGTCTTGGTGGCGGCGAGTCAAGAGTCAGGCTTCATTCCTCTGCCCTCTCCCACCTACCTCGCACAACAGAAATATCATCAAGCTCTCCCTCATCTGATGAGTCCTCCATGCCCATCGCCATTTCATCCTCCAACTCTTCCTCAGCTCCTGCGCCTTCCTCAACAGTTTGGCTGCTACCATGCACCCTCGTTATTCCCTCTCCCAGACCCTCCAATTCCAGCCGCCTTGGTACTGCTGACCGTCTGGACCTTGGAGATATTGTCCCTTCCGCATACGACTCCTCCTGTTCCTCCTCCTCCTCTTGTCCCATCACCTGACTCCGAATACTGTTTAACATGTGCTCTAGCATGTTAAAGGTTGGAATAGTTATGCTGATAATGACATCTTCAGCACTAAACATTTTTGTCGCCATTTCAAAACTCTGCAGAAGGGTGCATAGGTCCCTGATCTGAGACCACTCCTGCTGCGTGATTTGCCCCACCTCTGGACCCCGGTGGCCCAGGTTATACGTCATAACATATTGCACCAGGGCTCATCGGTGCTGCCACAGTTGCTGCAACATGTGCAGAGTTGAATTCAACTGTGTCGGCACGTCGCATTTTAACGGGTGAACTGGCAGGCCCAGCAACTTCTGGAGAGATGTGAGTCATTGAGCTGCGGGATGCGAATGGCAGAAGTGAGCACACAGTGAACGTGCTCTCTGCAGAAGGCCATCTAGTCCGGGATAGCGAGCTACAAATTGCTGGACAACCAGGTTCAAAACGTGAGCCATACAAGGCACGTGTGTGACATTGCCCCGGTGAAGGGCCGCACCCAGGTTTGCAGCATTGTCGCACATGGCCTTCCCTGGCTGCAGGTTCAGTGGAGTCAGCCATCGATGGAACTCGGTTTTTAGAGCTGACCACAACTCCTCAGCTGTGTGACTCACATTTCCCAGACATTTTAACGTAAACACCGCCTGATGCCGTTGAGCCCTGGTGCCAGTATAGTAAGGAGGTGTGCAGGATTCCTTCTGTGCAGTTACAACGCGGGTGGCATTACCATAAAGGCTTTGGGTGCAGGACCGAGAGGAGGTTGAGGAGGCAGAAGCAGTGGAGGAACTTCGACCTACAGAGGATTGACGCGCAACTCATGGGGACGGCAAGACTTGGACAGCAGCCTCTTCTCCTGCTGTCACCATAGTTACCCAGTGCCCAGTCAGAGACATGTAACGCCCCTGTCCATGCCTACTCGTCCACGTGTCTGTGGTGAAATGCACCCGGTCACACACAGAGTTTCTCAAGGAAGCGGTGATGTTGTGTGCAACATGCTGGTGTAGCGCAGGCACAGCTATCTTTGAAAAGTAGTGGTGACTGGGCATCTGGTACTGGGGCACTGCGACCGACATAAGGTCTTGAAAATCCTCTGTGTCCACCAGGCAGAAAGGCAGCATTTCTGTAGCCAAGAGCTTGCAGATGGTGAAATTCAACCTCTTAGCTTTGTCATGGGTAGGAGGAAATGGTCTTTTACTTGTCCACATCTGAGGGACAGAGGGCTGGCTGCCATGCGTAGACGGGGTTGAGTAGGGTGTCCCCGGCAAACTGCTGGTCTGTGAGGAAGGTGCAGGCGGAACAATTATGTTGCCTTGATCTGAATGTGGTGCTCTCAAGGTTGCAGAGGCACCAGCAGGTGTTTCCACTTCCAAATTAAAGGACGACCTGCCAAGCACACTGGCTGTTGCAGGTAAAGAGGTGGATGTTCTGCATCCAAACACATGTATGCCTGCTGTCCCCCTAGTCATAGAGGATGAAGAGTCTGTGGATGCAAAGATGGGGCAGACAGTGGTTGGGCAGGGCCACTGGGCCGCATTGTAGCACAGTGAGCTTCCCACTGCACCTTATGCCTCATATCCATGTGTCGGTTCATGCATGAAGTACTCAAACTAGTGAGTTTTTGCCTTCTGCTTAGCTTTTGATGAAAAATCTTACAGATCACATGCGTTGGGTCCTCCTTTGGAATTTCAAAAAATGCCCAGGCTATGCAAGGCTTAGAGACCATGTGACCTGAGGAGCCACCATGACTTCTGCTCACAGGTACAGTTGTGGTTGAGGATGCAGTTGTTGACGTGCGTCCAGTACTCCGTCTCTGTCCAGGAAGGCGCAACCTAACCTCTTCATCACTATCATTCTCCTCCACCTCCTCTGCTGACCTCATCGACTGAAGGACTGTGGGTTGACAGTAAGTGGGATCTCCAACTTCGTCATCATCACCCTCTGTGTTTCCACACCCCTCGTCCTCAGAACCTTCCTGCCGTGACCAATCAGGTATCTGAGTCTCATCATCATCTTCCTCGTTTTCTCCACAAACATGACTTACAGTTTGGGAACGAGGGTCTAGATTATGCTCAGAAGAATCTTGTTCATCTGGGCCTGGATCTGACTCACAATCTTCTGGGCATCACTGCACATCATTTCCTCACCTGTACTCACATAAGCTTTGGAGCAGACCTCTGATTCCCAGGCGATAGTATGAGTAAACAACTCTGCAGACTCAACCATCTGTGATACACCATACTCCCATACTCAGACGGGCGGCTGGAGACTTGGGAGCTGTGAGGAAGCAAGTGCGCTGGGGGTGACAACTCTGAGGACTGGAGTATTTGTGAGGTTGTAGTTGAGGTGGAGGAGAGCCCACTTGAGGGAACACTTGACATCCGTTCAAGCACCTGTTCTTTTTGTGCCTCATCAGAAATTTGTGATTGGCGTGACCACAAGAAAGGGATCATATCTGATTGTCCACGAAAAGAAGTAGACTTCTTTCTTTGGCTGGAAGATGATCTTTCCTCGGCAGATGTTCCAATTGCTTTAGCACCTACCCCATGGACACAAACTTTTTTTCCCTTTGCAACACGCCTATTCCCCTTTCCACCAGCAGCAGGCCTTTTGCCTCTCATTTTGGTGGTTAAGTTATTTATTGGCAACTGTGTAGATGTTTGCCCAAATAACAATGGATGGAAACCAAGCAGAGCTCAGTGACCAAATTGTGGTACTATGCCCAAAAGGATTTTCTGGGTTAGATGTGGTAAAAAATTATTAGAAACACACACGGAGTAGCTCCTTGACAGGTGGACTACGCCGCTGAGTAGCACACACCGTTGCTATGCCCAAAAGGTTTTTCTGGACAAGATGCGGTAAAAAATTATTAGAAACACACACGGAGTAGCTCCTTGACAGGTGGACTACACCGCTGAGTAGCACACACCGCTACTAGGCCAAAAAGGTTTTTCTGCAAAAGATGCGGTAAAAATTATTAGAAACACACACGGTGTAGCTCCTTGACAGGTGGACTACACTGCTGAGTAGCACACACCGCTACTAGGCCAAAAAGGTTTTTCTGGACAATATGCGGTGAAAAATTATTAGAAATACACACGGTATAGCTCCTTGACAGGTGGACTACACCACTGAGTAACAGACAATGCTAGGATTGGCTGAGCTATATTTGGACAGATGCTGTGAAAAAGACTAGCACAGCACTGACACAGACCTGCCTGCCTACACTTGTTATGAACTGCTGTAACGTAGCCCTGAAAAGGGCTGTAATTACAACTAGTCCCTACTCCCTAATTCTCTCTCTGTACTGTATGTAAGATTGAATTCGCTGTAAATTCACACTGTTTTACAGTAGAGCACCCACAGCAGCAGCGGTGCCGTCTAACACAAGCTGCAGCAGTGATAAAGTGGGTGCGCTATCGGGAAATGGCTGCTTCTTATAGGTCAAGGACATGTGACATACACAGCCAATGCCCTTGCTTGTGTGAAAAAAACATGCACTTTCCTTTGTGTGTGTGCACTGCTGATAGGCTGAGAGACTGCACCACCCCACTGTAAATGCAGGAAAAAAAAAAAAAAAGGAGATGTGCATTATTTCAGCACAGAGCTATCCCCCGCCCCCAACCCCAGACCACTATGGAATGAAACTGTCTCTTAACATTGAAAACCATTATTACTGTGAAAATAAAGTTACACTTTTGGTGAACGAACCGTTCTCGAACATAACCTCGAACAGCCGAATTTTAAGCAAAGTGTTCGAGTTCGGCGAACGGCTCGAACGCCTCCCAAAACAACTCGGATTTGAAATTGGCGAACAGTTCGACTTGAACACTGCTCATCTCTACTCATGAATTGAGGAAAATCAAGCGTGAAGCTGCCAAGATGCCATTTGCCACCAGTTTTGCCATATTTCAGAGCTGCAACGTTACTGGAGTATCAAAAAGCACAAGGTGTGCCATACTCAGGGACATGGCCAAGGTAAGGAAGGCTGAAAAAAATCACCACCTTTTGACAAGAAACATAAGATAAAACGTCAAGACTGGGCAAAGAAATATCTTAAGACTGATTTTTATAAGATTTTATGGACTGATGAAATGAGAGTGACTCTTGATGGGCCAGATGGATGGGTCCGAGGCTGGATCAGTAAAGGCCAGAGAGCTCCACTCTGACTCAGATGCCAGCAAGGTGGAGGTGGGGTACTGGTATGGTCTGGTATCAAAGATGAACTTATGGGACCTTTTCGGGTTGAGGATGGAGTGAAGCTCAACTACCAGACCTACTGCCAGTTTCTGGAAGACACCTTCTTCAAGCAGTGGTGCAGGAAGAAGTCGGTATCGTTCAAGAAAAACATGATTTTCATGCAGGACAATGCTCCATCACATGCATCCAAATACTCCACAGCGTGGCGGGCCAATAAAGGTCTAAAAGAAGAAAAAATAATGACATGGCCCCCTTGTTCACCTGATCTGAACCCCATAGAGAACCTGTGGTCCCTCATAAAATGTGAGATCTACAAGGAGTGAAAACATTACACCTCTCGGAACAGTGTCAGGGAGGCTGTGGTGGCTGCTGCACGCAATGTTGAGCGTAAACAGATCAAGCAACTGACAGAATCTATGGATGGAAGGCTTTTGAGTGTCATCGTAAAGAAAGGTGGCTATATTGGTCACTGATTTTTTTTTTTTTTTTTTTTAATGTCAGAAATGTTTATTTCTACATTTTGCGTTGTTATAATGGTTTACCTGGTTAAAATAAACAAGTGAGATGGGTATATATTTGTTTTTTATTAAGTTGCCTAATAAATCTGCACAGTAACAGTGACCTGCACAAACAGATATCCTCCTAAGATAGCCAAATCTAAAAAAAAAAACCCACTCCGACTTCCAAAACTATTAAGCTTTGATATTTATGAGTCTTTTCGGTTGATTGAGAACATAGTTGTTGTTCAATAATAAAAAGAATCCTCTCAAATACAACTTGCCTAATAATTCTGCACACAGCGTAGAATCTCCCTCAGGGAACAGCAAGAATTCTCACTGACTGCACAAGGTAATTCATATAAAAAGAGGCTGAATAGTCATATTGTGCCTTTACTTTTGGGCAATTATCATCTTCAAGATATTCTGAAACCATAAGCTCTACAGCAGTGAATAAGCCAGCTGAGAAAACGCTGAGGATTCCGGGTCAGTGAGTTTCCTGTGTTTTATGTTAAGTTGTGTTCACGCTTTAAGGATATAAAATCTAATTATCATTTTATACTAGAGGTAAATAAAAAGTATACTCTTAGAAACATTTAAAAAATTGCTTGTCACAACTAAATTATATTACATGGTATCGTGTTATTCACCAAAATAAACTTTTTTTTTTCACAATTATTATTTTTTTCATCTTATTCCATGAGATAATACTGAATACCTTGATCTATGTATGATAATGATTGTGATATGGAGGAGGTTACAATTTTTCACAATATTCCAGACTTAATTTATATTTATTACATGTTCTGATACAGTTTGAACGTGTCGGACATATCATGCACTGCCTGTACTTCTCTGTAAAGATGATTTCTGCAGCCTGATAATTATTTAATATACATATGCACATACAGATTATTAATGCAAATAGATCCTTAATGTGTCAAATTTGCTACAAATTTCCTTAAAAAGTTGGATTTTAACAAATTAGGACTTTTGGACATTTGGGTTATGCAATTTTGAGAGACAGAAGAAGTTAAAAAAAGCAACAAAAAAAATATTTAACTCCTTCTCAGCTTTCCTTGGCCCATCCCCTACCTACCTAGCTGCCGCTTAGTTCTCAGATTAGCTCCACCCACCTAATCTCAACTAATAGTCAATTTTCCCCAACCCCCCCCCGAATTTAGCAAATCTGCCAGAATTGATTTTTGCTCATTTCTAACAAATAAATTCTCTGCAAATAGGATTTCAGTCTCTTTTTTAATGTACTATCTTTTTTTTTCATTCTTTGTTATAGTGTAAGATAATTTTTAAATACTTTGAATATGGAACATCACAATTTTAGTAAAGTGACAGAATTTCTTCTCTTGGGATTTCAAAATGTACAAAATTGTGCTTTGCTTTTCTTCTTTTTGCTTTTGGTCATCTACATCGTGACTGTATGTGGAAACCTGCTGATTATTCTGGTGGTGTCCTCCAGCAGATCACTCCACTCTCCAATGTACTTCTTCCTCACACAACTTTCCCTGTCCGATATCTTACTTACCACCACCATTGTACCCAACATGCTCCGAGTCATGATCAATGATGGAAGTTCTGTGTCTTTTATAGGTTGTCTGACTCAGTTTTATTTTTTTTCAGCTTCTGATGCTTTGGAATGTCTTCTCCTGACCATAATGTCCTATGACCGGTATCAGGCCATATGTCACCCCTTACATTACACTTCAGTCATGGACCTCACATTTTGTCTAAGAGTTGTTCTCTCATTCTGGTTGGTAGTCCTTGGCACAGTATTGATAATTTTTTTAACATTGAGTCGTTTGGATTTTTGTGGACCTAACATCATCGACCATTTTTTTTGTGACTTGGAACCTTTGCTTGAGCTTTCCTGTTCAGACACTTTGATAATGAAGATGGAAAGTTTGGTTTTAGCTGTTTTATTTGCAATTTTCCCACTTGCCATTATTATAGTTTCCTATGTGTACATTATCTTCACCGTCCTGAAGATCCCAACCGTGATCGGGAGGCAGAAGACCTTCTCCACCTGCAGTGCCCACTTGACTGTGGTGTCTTTATTCTACGGGTCAATCATTATCATCTATGCTTTTCCACGCCAGCAAAATGCTAAGACATTACTATCATTGCTCTACACTGTAGTAACCCCACTTCTCAATCCCATCATTTACAGTCTGAATAATAGAGATATTAAGCAGGCGCTAAGGAAGCTAATCATCAACATTTCTCACTCTATGTTTTTTAATTACCAAACCGTAGTTCTATCATGTAAAATAACTGAAGCTAAACCAAGGTTGAAGTTTAAACTTCCATCACATTCTCCACAAGAAGTAAGATTCTGTGAACGATAGCTAAGTAAATCTGTGTTTCCGCCAACTTTAAAAGTTTCATGCAACTCAATGGACTATATACTCCAGTCGTTCCCTTTCTCTCTTAAAAAAAACTTTATAAACTGGCCTAATTTTGTAATTGACTTATGAGATTTGATCACTGACATCTACTGTGAATTTCCAGAACAAAAACAAAATAAAAAATAGATTTATTGATAAAATTGTATATGAGGCAAAGTATTTTTTGCAAAAGGGTTAATTACCTTGATGAAAAGCCTATTTGGGTCTTAAGGTCCAGAATATTTTTTCCCCCTTTGTATTTGTGAGTTGTAACCAGGGCAGGACTGGCCATTTGGCAATTCTAGCAAATGCCAGAAGGGCCTGTCTGGTCATTGGCTGCTTTGGTTGCTAAATTGTTCTCAAGACACCCTTACTGTTAGGAGTTGTGACGGAGCACAAAGTCACCAAAAATCCATCACTTATCCCAGCCGGTCACGGGAATCATTAATATTATTGGTAATGTAGTAAATCTTCCTTTCCTCCATCCAAGGTAATATTAGTAATATATTTCATCTGGTGCTTGGGGACGGGAATAACATGGGCCGGTGTGATTTCAAATGCCAGGGCTGAAAGTCAGTCTCACTCCGTGCCTGGTTGTAACTTTCTTTTGGTTGATATAACTGATGTTTGGAGGATGAGTTTCCCTTTATTAGTATTATTTATATATTAAAGCTTATTTTTTACATTTTAATTTTGGAAAAACAAAAGACTGAAAAAAAGGTGCAGTATGTATTTTATAAATTTCAGAAATCAATTTAAAGGACTGCACTGATATGAAATATGTGTGTGTTCCTGCATGTGTTGGGACTTCTAATAAAAAAAGTGTATTTACACTGTAAAATATTAAAAACTATTCTTTTGCAATTTTTTATACTTACTTTCTTTTTATTACCCAAATGGATTACTAATTTAGATTATTTAGCTAGTCATTTTAAGTACACACATCAAAGGTTCCTCTGATTTCTGCATTTAGGATTATAGGGCTACAGAGTTCTACAACCATTGTCAATCTCCCAAATGCCAGAGTTCTCTAGGAAGTAGTGATTAATATAAGTCAAAGTGTTAATGATACAGGTGCACAAAATGGGGCAAAGTTTAATGGGATCCTATCAATAGAATAATGCTGACAAAATCATTCATCACAGCCTGAACGATCGACTGCAGCCAGGAATGTCTTTCCATTTGTGTAAAGCAACGAAATTGGTACTGGTTGACGGACAACCTGGTGAAAGGACATTTAACCCTTTCGCACCTGAGCCTGTTTTTGCCTTCGTGACCAGGCCAATTTTTTCAATTCTGACCAGTGTCAATTTATGAGGCCATAACTCTAGAACGCTTCAACGGATCCTGCTGATTCTGACATTGTTTTCTCATGACATATTGTACTTCAGGATAGTGGTAAAATTTCTTAGATATGAACTGCGCTTATATGTTCAAAAAAATCAAAATTTGGCCAAAATTTTGAAAATTTTGCAATTTTCAAACTTTTAATTTTTATGCCCTTAAATCAGAGTGTGATATCACACAAAATAGTTAATAAATAACATTTCCCACATGTCTACTTTACATCTGCACAATTTTGGAAACATAATTTTTTTTTGTAGGAAGTTATAAGGGTTAAAAGTTGACCAGCGATTTCTCATTTTTACAACAAAATTTACAACACCATTTTTTTTAGGGACCACCTCACATTTGAAGTGAGTTTGGGGGGTCAATATGACAGAAAATACCCAAAAGTGACACCATTCTAAAAACTGCACCTCTCAATGTACTCAAAACCACATTCAAGAAGTTTATTAACGCTTCAGGTGCTTCACATGAATGAATGGAATGTGGAAGGAAAAAATAAACATTTAACTTTTTTTCACAAACATTTTACTTCCGAACCATTTTTTTTATTTTCACAAGTGTAAAAACAGAAAATGAACCACAAAATTTTTTGTGCAATTTCTCCCAAATACGCCGATACCCTGTATGAGGGGCTAAACCACTGTTTAAGCACATGGCAGAGCTCAGAAAGGAAGGAGTGCCGTTTGACTTTTTCAATGCAGAATTGGCTGGAATTGAGATAGGACGCCATGTCGCATTTGGAGAGCCCCTGATGTGCCTAAACAGTGGAAACCCCCACAAGTGACCCCATTTTGGAAACTAGACCCCTTAAAGAACTTATCTAGATGTGTCGTGAGCACTTTGAACCCCCCAGTGCTTCACAGAAGTTTATAACGTAGAGCCATGAAAATAAAAAATCATTTTTGTTCCACAAAATGATCTTTTAGCCCCCAATTTTTTATTTTCTCAAGGGTAACAGGAGAAATTGGACCCCAAAAGTTGTTGTCCAATTTGTCCTGAGCACACTGGTACCCCATATGTGGAAGAAAACTACTGTTTGGGCACACGGTGGGGCACGGAAGGGAAGTAGTGACGTTTTGGAATGCAGACTTTGATGGAATGGTCTGCAGGTGTCATGTCACGTTTGCAGAGCCCCTGATGTGCCTAAACAGTGGAAACCCTCCACAAGTGACCCCTTTTTGGAAACTAGACCCCCCCAAGGAACTTATCTAGATGTGTGGTGAGCACTTTGAACCCCCAAGTGTTTCACTAAAGTTTATAATGTAGAGCCGTGAAAATAAAAAAATCATTTTTTTTCCACAAAAATGATCTTTTAGCTCCCAATTTTTATTTTCACAAGGGTAACAGGAGAAATTGGACCCTAAGAGTTGTTGTCCAATTTGTCCTGAGTACGCTGGTACCCCACATGTGGGGGGAACCACTGTTTGGGCACACGGTGGGGCTCGGAAGGGAAGTAGTGACATTCTGGAATGCAGACTTTGATGGAATGGTCTGCAGGTGTCATGTTGCATTTACAGAGCCCCTGATGTACCTAAACAGTGGAATCCCCCAATTCGAATTCCAACCCTAACCCCAACACACCCCTAACCCTAGCCCTAACCCTAGCCCTAACCCTAGCCCTAACCCTAGCCCTAACCCTAACCCTAGCCCTAACCCTAGCCCTAACCCTAGCCCGCCTACCTGCTTTTTTTTTTCTTTACTTTTTTTTTTATTTTTTGTATTTTTGACTCATAGTAACGCCACTTCTCCTCTGATCTCACACTGACAGATGATCAGAGGAGAAGCAGCATTACTATGTGACAAGATCGCTGCCCGGCACATAGTAACGCCACTTCTCCTCTGATCTCACACTGACAGATGAGCAGAGATGAAGCAGTGTTACTGTGTGACAAGATCGCTGCCTGGCACAGCTGTGCCAGGCAGCGATCAGCTGTGCTAGGCAGCGATCTAGTTACACAGTAACGCTGCTTCACCTCTGCTCACCTGTCAGCATGAGCTCAGAGGAGAAGTCGCGTTATAATGAGGGAGATCACCGGAAAACAAGCAGCTTTCCCAGCGAGCTCTCTCATTGGCTGCTGTGACACGACGTCATCAGGACCTGAACCAATCAGGTCTCGATGACGTCGGGGGTCCCAGCATGCATTGTGCACCGGGATCCCCGCGTTATAAGGTATGAGGGGGTCCCGGGGGGCACAAAACCGCCGACAGTAGATAAACGTCGGCGCTGCACAAAGCCCAGCAAGCGCCAACGTTTATCTACAGTGGGCGGTCGGGATGCGGTTAAAGAATCTGGCCATTAAAAGAGACCACGCTGTCATTAGCGATTAGAGATTATGTTTTCAGGTGACTTCACGCTATTTTTCTAAATTAAACAAAAATTTTCTACTTTTAAAACTAGAAAAAATAGGAAAAGTAGAAAATTCCCATCAAATTTATTAAATAAAGTAGTATCCACCATAGTGATGGCCAATACGTCTTTTGATTGACCTGAGATACAAGTGGCTAGCATCCCCCGACGGGTAAAAATGCCACCGCTGTCAGCTGAACACTGTAGTTGAAGCCCTATGGCATCCTCCATTATCAGTATTGGCACTGACCATGGTAGTTTAACCCCCTTAGATGCTGCTGTCAATATTGACTACAGCATCTAGATGATTAATAGAGTTTGGTGGCTCCCTCTTTAACCCCATAGGCAACCTGAGATCATGATTGTGTGGTCCTGATGGCTATCATGGAATGTCATAGCCCAATAATTGCCTAAGAGTCTGACATCTCTAAGGACTTGTTCAGAAGTTAGCATCCGCTGAAAAAGAGAATGGACAGCACCTCCAAAAATCATATATTGATCTAGCTAGGTAAAAATATACAGCTCTGGCAAAAATTAAGAGACCACTACTTCGAAACCCTGTTATGGGCAGCCCATTCTCCAGACCTGAACCTCATTGAAAATCTCTGGAATGTAATCAAGAGGATGATGGAGAGTCACAAGCCATCAAACAAATAAGAACTGCTTACATTCTTGTGCCAGAAGCAGTGTGAAAGTCCGGTGGCAAGCAGCCAAGACACATGAAAGCTGTGAATAACAATCATGATTATTCCACAAAATATTGATTTCTGAACTCTTCCTGAGTTAAAACATTACTATTGATGTTTCTAAATGATTATGAACTTGCTTTCTTTGCATTATTTAAGGTCTGAAAGCATTGTTTTTTTTATTTTGACCATTTTTCTTTGTCAGAAAGAAAATACTAAATTTATTGCTTGGAAATTCGGAGACATGTTGTCAGAAGTTTTTAGACTAAAAGAGCAATTCACATTTTACTCAAAAATATACATATAAAGAGAAAAATCAGACAAATTGAAGATTTGAAAGTGATGTCTTAATTTTTTCCAGAGCTGTATATAACTCATCATAAGCTTCTTAGTTTAACATTTTGATCAGACTGGCACGGTGGATGGCCTGGTGCCTCACAGCGCCCATGCTGCAAAATACGAGGTTCTTAGTTTAACATTCTGATTAAACTGTATGAAGCCCACTGTCATGTCATGGCAAATCTCTTAGTGGGTCCTAATCATATCACCCTAATGGAGAGGAGCTTTGCGCTGACTACCACCGCAGCAACAATGCAGAGTTGGCTGTATTCGCCATGAACCTATCCCTGGGCATGAAAACAGACATGAAATTTTCAATATTTGTATTCCAGCTCCCCACTCATCCCAGCGAGTAAGTGTTGGAGCTGCTGAAACCTGTAAGCTGCATATGAGCACCCAAGGACCCTCCCGCTCCCTTGTCAGCAATAATTCTTCCCACAAACTATCATAACTTGTAAAAAATAAAAACACCATAACATAACGGTAATGTAAATCATGTGTGAAAATAGCCACTGCCTTTAAAATTCAGTGGCGTCACAGAAATGAGTAAGCATGGTGACCCCGCATGTTCAAGTGTCACCCAGATCTTGAGGTGATGACTGGTTCTCGAAAAGTAGATAGTTTAGAGCCTTTGCTGGATTATCAAAAGCCCAGTTCTTTCCGGATATGGTAAAACATAAGACAGTTGGAAGGGACGCACCTATAATGAGGCCATTTGAGCCAGCTGCCTCAGGCGGCAGGCAGCTGCTGTGCACAGGGGGCGGCATATGCTTCTGCTACCCGCAGCACCTACAATTTAGCCTCTGCATGCTGGTGCTGCGGTAGTGTGCAGAGGCTTGTAACTGATGAGGTCACAGGAGGGAAGGAATCTGGGCCCCCTTATCATGTGACCCCTGACTCCTCCCCTCCTGTGACCTCATCACAGGTCCTGTGGTATAGCCCTAGGTGTATGCAAGACTCTGCTGTGCTGGTTGTCATGGTGCTGGATGAAGGAAGTTTATATGTGGGGTCAGGGGGGTTACAGGGTGGATGATCATGTAGCAGAGCCGCATGTGTGTGAGGTGTGCAGAGCAGAGCCATGTGTGTACAAGGTGGACGGAGCAGATCCGCGCGTGTACGAGGTGTGCGGAGTAGAGCCATGTGTGTACAAGGTGTATGGAGCTGAGCTGTGTGTGTACAGGGTGTACGAAGCGAAGCCGTGCGTGTGCAAGGTGTATAGAGTAGAGCCATGTGTGTGCAAGGTGTATGGAGCCGCACGTGTGCGAGGTGTACGGAGCGAAGCTGCATGTGTGTGAGGTGTACGAGGTGTACAGAGCATAGATGTGAACGAGGTGTATGGAGCGGAGATGGGTACGAGCCGGGTGTGTACGAGGTGTACGGAGCGAAGCTGCATGTGTGTGAGGTGTACGAGGTGTACAGAGCATAGATGTGAACGAGGTGTATGGAGCGGAGATGGGTACGAGCCGGGTGTGTACAAGGTGTACTTAGCAGAGCCACCTGTGTACGAGGTGTACGGAGTGGAGCCGCGTGTGTACAGGGTATACGGAGCAGAGCTGCGTGTGCATAGGCGTTCAAAATGGAGCCCTGTGTGTACGAAGTGTACGGAGCTGAGCCATGTGTGTACAGAGTGGAGCAGAGCCGCGTGTGTACAGAGTGGAGCCGCGTGTGTATGGAGAGGAGCCACGTGTGTACGAGGTGTATGGAGCAAAGCCACATCTGTACAAGGTTTACGGAGTGGAGCCTGTTGTGAATTCGCTTTCTGGCCTTCCTCTGGTTATTACTGAAGGTAGTGGAGCTGGTCAGATTGACAGAGGGGTTGCGAGTTCTCTTTCTGGGCTCCCTCTGGTGGTTACTGGAGGTAATGGAGCTGATCTGATTAACAGAGGCTTGACACCTGATAATGAGGACGACAATTGGAGATCTGGGGTTTCAGATTGGGATTTAAGACAGCCGACCCCCTCTATCCCTGCTGGTGATTTTCTTCTTGCCTCCTGAGGTCTGATGCTTCCAGCTCTGTCCCTGCATGTTCAGCTAAGTGTTCATTTGCTATTCTGTTTGCATTTGATCTGGTTTTGTCTATCTCAGTTTTGTGTTGGTCAGCCAGCTCTGGCTGGGGCTGTGCTGAATCACCGTCAATATGTTACTGCTTGTGCCAGTTTGTTTTTGTCCCTTATTAGATTGGCCTCTTTTTGCTCTGCTTTCAGAATATACCAGAGTGCTGATATAGTGGGGGGTGAAGTCGTGCTTTTTACATCAGACATGTTGGACTTTTTGCAGGTTTTTTTTTGCGTGATTGCAGACAGCGTCTTTCCATTCCTGTCCTGTCTAGTCAGTGTGGACCCCATCATTTGCTCAGTCTATTTTCCTGCCTGTGTTTGTGTTTTCATCTTGTCTCACCGACAATATATGTTTGGGGGCTATCTATTCCTTTGGGCTCTGCTCTGGGGCAGTTTAGATTTCCCCTTTCTTGCTTTAGGCTTAGTTAGCTCTCCGGCTGTGCCGAGGCGTCTAGGATCATCATAGGTACACTCCATGGCTACTGCTAGTTGTTTGGATAGGATCAGGGGTCTGCAATCCGCTTAGTTGCCAACCTCTCTGGTTTTCTGTGGCTTAGCTTGGGCCTGCTCTCCTCCTCGGTGACCCAATCATAACAGGAGCCATGTGTGTACAAGGTGTACAGAACGTGGTCATGTGTGTAAAACATGTATGAAGCAGAGGCACATGTGTACGAGGTTTGCGGAGTGGAGCCATGTGTGTACTGAGTGGAGCCGTGTGTGTGCGAGGTGTACGGAGCAGAGCCGCGTGTGTACAAGGCATAAAATGCGTAACCGTGTGTGTATGAGGTGTGCGGAGCCATATGTGTACAAGGTGTATGGTGGTGAGTAGTGTTGAGCGATACCACACGATATTGAAAAATATCGGATCGAATTGGATCGGCTGATATGAAAAAAGTATCGGGTATCGCCGATTCCGATCCCAGAAGTCCCATTCAAGTCAATGGAACAGAAATATTGGAATGAAAAAAAACCCTTTCTTTCCTTGTAGTTTAATTATACATGAAGAAAAACAACTAAGAATAATGTAGAATATATTGGGGGAGGTGGAGGAGACATTAGAGGCATAGAGGTTTAGCCCAATCAAATGGAATAGCAGGAATATTTTTTTTTTTTAAGATATTCGGAGTTACAAAGATATTGACTATGTTAACCTTTTGTATATTTTGTTAGATATGTATGTTTCACTACTTCCATGCTCTTCACCTTCTTTTTTACTTCTCCAACACTTTCTCCTTCATCATCCTCAGCAGCAGCATCTTTTCATCAACTTCTTCTTCACCTTATTCATCTTCTTCATCTTCACCTTCTTCCTATTATTCTTTTCTTTTACATTCTTCATATACTTGTTATTCAACTATTATTCTCCTTCATATTCTACTTCTTCATCTTCTTCCTATTCTTCTTCTTCATCATCATATTCTTATTTGTGACAGGCATTCCTGTAGTTGTTATCTATAAAAGTTTGAAGATTACACCTTCCGTTCTGCCTGTCACAAAAGATTTACAAACAGGATTTGTCCACGTTCAGTTTGGCCTGCAGCAGCAGGCATTTTCCAGGGGCAACACGAGGTGGAACGGGCTCACCCCCATACACTGCTTAGACTTTAGAATTTAGATAATATCTTTTGCTCTGATTTTTAGTCTTATGCTTAATGTTCTTCTGGTTTTGGTCCTTCTGCTTTTTGTTCTTCTGCTTCTTGGTCTTCTGTCTCTTGTTGTTCTGCATCTTGGTGGTTGTCTTCATGTTCTTTGTCATCTTGGTCATCTTCTTCAGGGTGATCTTTTTGGTCTTCTTCGGTGTGGTCTTCAGGGTCGTCGCCTTCAGGGTCGTCGTCAGGAAGATCCAGAGTGAGAACCAAAAACCATTTCCACAAGCGTTAACTTTGAAAAGTAGCAGAAGGTACAAGAAGGCTGAGGAGCTGCCGAGAACCAGCTGATGGAACTGGAAACCAGAAGGGCAGCAGAAGGAACAAAAGCCAATGGCACAACCCTGGACCAGCTGACGGTGCTGGAACACGGTTACTAAGCTGGATTTGCCTGTGATACAAAGCACTACCAAGGACCAGCAGACGTTGCTGGAACTCGGATACCGAGAAGGAGGCACCTAGGCCAAAGGCACTGCCGAGAACCAGCTGACGGTGCTGGAACCCGGATGGGTAGCAGAAGCTACCCCTGAAAAACAACGTTGCAAAGCCGCGAGCCGGCCGCAGTTACCGAAACCCACAATCCTACAGGGGGTGCTTGTCCTATTGGCACTACGGAACCAGCCTTTATTACCAGAACCTGCAGCCCACATAGGAAGCACCTAAACTGCAGGCACCATAGACTCGGCTAACCCGACCGCAACAGGACAGGACTATGTATTGGTGGCAAAGTGTCGTTGACACTACCCGAAAACAGTAGGCGTGCTGGAACCAGGTTGGGCAGGAGGGAGTACCCATGCCAAAGACACTGCTGAGGACCAGCTGACGGTGCTGGAACTCGGATGGGTAGCAGAAGCTAAAAGAGTCAATGGAACTACCGAGAACCAGCTGACGGTGCTGGTACCCAGAGTGGCAGCGGAAGGAACAAGAGCCAATAGCACAACCGTGGACCAGCTGACGGTGCTGGAACACGGTTACTAAGCAGGAGGTACCTGTGCTACAAAGCACTACCAAGGACCAGCAGACGTTGCTGGAACTCGGATACCAAGAAGGAGGACCCTAGGCCAAAGGCACTGCCGAGAACCAGCTGACGGTGTTGGAACCCGGATGGGTAGCAGAAGCTACCCCTGAAAAACAACGTTGCAAGGCCGCGAGCCGGCCGCAGTTACCGAAACCCACAGTCCTACAGGCGGTGCTTGTCCTATTGGCACTACGGAACCAGCCTTTATTACCAAAACCCGCAGCCCACATAGGAAGCACCTAAACTGCAGGCACTATAGACTCGGCTAACCCGACCGCAACACGACAGGACTATGTATTGGTGGCAAAGTGACGTTGACACTACCCGGAAACAGTAGACGTGCTGGAACCAGGTTGGGCAGGAGGGAGTACCCGTGCCAAAAACACTTCTGAGCAGCAACTGGCGATGTTGGAGCCCAGGGTCAATCATGCAGCAGGCTGAGGCCTACTTGGAGCGAGTAGAATGTAAGATGTAGTGTGATTTTGGAGGCAGCAGGAGACTTTGTCGTCCACACGGCAGGGGAGCAGCTGGCGTTACTGAACCCCACTAACACTGGAGCATGTGTTTTTCTTTGTGCAGACGGCACTTCCGAGCAACAACTGGCTGTGTTGAAACCCAGGATCAATCATGGAGTAGGCTGAGGCCTACTTGGGGCGAGTGGAAAGTAAGATGTAGTGTGGTTTTGGAGGCAGCAGGAGACTTTGTCGTCCACACAGCAGGGGAGAAGCTGGCGTTACTGAACCCCACTAATACTAGAGCATGTGTTTTTCTCTGTGCAGACGGCACTTCCGAGCAACAACTGGCTGTGTTGAAGCACAGAATCAATCATGGAGCAGGCTGAGGCCTACTTGAAGCAAATTTTATATCGGTTGTACACTACTACTGATTGTAACCGTGCTCCACTTAGGTCTCTGGCTCCACTATCTTTAGTATTTCCCCCGGCCTCCAACCCCGCCAGTTGCTGCTCAGAAGTGGCATCTGCACAATCCACACTTGTTCCTGGGTTACAGGGGCTCAGTCACGTCATTTGATCCCCTGATGTGTGTCCGGCAAGGTCTCCTGCTCTGTCCACATTCCCACTACTAGTAATGGGAATGTGGACAGAGCAGGAGACATTGCCGGACACCCATCAGGGGATCAACTGACGTGACTGAGCCCCAGTAACACAGGAACAAGTGTGGATTGTGCAAACGCCACTTCAGAGCAGCAACTGGCGAGGTTAGAGGCTAGGGGAAATACTAGAGACAGTGGAGCCAGAGGCCTAAGTAGAGCACGGTTAAAAATCAGTAGTAGTGTGACTGTGTAGGCAGCAGGAGACTTTGCCATCCACACAGCAGGGGAGCAGCTGGCGTTACTGAACCCCACTGACACAGGAGCTAGTGTTTCTCTCTGTGCATATGGCACTTCCAAGCAACAACTGGCTGTGTTGAAGCCCAGGATCAATCATGGAGCAGGCTGAGGCCTACTTGGAGCGAGTAGAAAGTAAGATGTAGTGTGATTTTGGAGGCAGCAGGAGACTTTGTCGTCCACACAGCAGGGGAACAGCTGACGTTACTGAACCTCACTAACACAGAAGCAATTGTGTTTTTCTCTGTGAAGACAGCACTTCTGAACACCAACTGGCGTTGTTGGAGCCCAGGATCAAGCATGGAGCAGGCTGAGGCCTGATGGTTTGTGAATGTGGAGGCAGCAGGAGACTTTGTAGTACACACAGCAGGGGAACAGCTGACGATACTGAACCCCACTAACACAGGAGCAAGTGTGTTTTCTCTGTGAAGACGGCACTTCTGAGCACCAACTGGCGTTGTTGGAGCCCAGGATCAAGCATGGAGCAGGCTGAGGCCTGATAGTTTTTGAATGTGGAGGCAGCAGGAGACATTGTCGTCCACACAGCAGGGGAACAGCAGACGTTACTGAACCCCACTAACACAGAAGCTCGTGTTTTTTACTCTGTGCGGACAGTACTTCCGAGCGACAACTGGCTGTGTTGAAGCCCAGGATCAATCATGCAGCAGGCGGAGGCCAACTTGCAGCAAGTTTTATATAGGTTGTAGACTACTACTGATTGTAACCGTGCTCCACTATGGCCTCTGGTTCCACTGTCTATAGTATTTCCCCTGGCCTCCAACCCCGCCAGTTACTGCTCTGAAGTGGCGTCTGCACAATCCACACTTGTTCCTGAGTTACTGGGGCTCAGTCACGTCAGTTGATCCCCTGATGTGTGTCCGGCAAGGTCTCCTGCTCTGTCCACATTCCCACTACTAGTAATGGGAATGTGGACAGAGCAGGAGACATTGCCGGACACACATCAGGGGATCAACTGATGTGACTGAGCCCCAGGAACACAGGAACAAGTGTGGATTGTGCAGACGCCACTTCAGAGCAGCAACTGGCTGGGTTGGAGGCCAAGGCAAATACTAGCGACAGTGGAGCCAGAGGCCTAAGTGGAGCACGGCTAAAAATCAGTAGTAGTTCGATTGTGGAGGGAGCAGGAGACTTTGCCGTCCACACAGCAGGGGAGCAGATGGCGTTACTGAACCTCACTAACACAGGAGCTAGTGTTTTTCTCTGTCCAGACAGCACTTCTGAGGGACAACTGGCTGTGTTGAAGCCCAGGGATTACAGTTCAGGTGGTAGAAACATGAACACAACAGGAGACCTGGATAATGTTGCCAACCAATTATTTATTCTGGTAGAGGACTGGCAAATTCAGGCGAGATCCAGGCCTTGTTCATTTTCAGAAAAGTAAGCCGGTCAACGTTATCGGAGGATAGTCGCGTGCGACGGTCTGTTAGTACACCACCTGCGGCACTAAAGACGCGTTCCGATAATACACTGGCAGCAGGGCAAGCCAGCACCTCCAATGCATACTGGCTAAGCTCTGGCCATGTATCCAGCTTTGAGACCCAAAACTTGAAGGGGGAAGAGCCATCTGGGAGTACACTGACAGGGCAAGACATGTAGTCTGTCACAATCTGACGGAAACGTTGCCTCCTGCTGACTGGAGCTGTCTGTGATGGTGTAGACATTTGTGGCGGACACACAAAACTTTGCCACATTTGGGCCATAGTGGTCTTGCCTTGTGCTGAGGCGCTGCCTCTGCTACCTCTTTGTGCCGAGCTTCCTCCACTGCCTCGACGCACAGAGCTGCTTTGTAAAGCACTAGTAGCACTGCTGTCGGTTGGAATGGAGAACATGATGGACTGCACCAGTGTGTCTTGGTACTCCCGCAGTTTACGCTCCCGGTTCAACGGTGGTATGAGGCTTTTTGAGTTGTCCCGGTAGCGAGGATCTAGGAGGGTGTACACCCAATAATCAGTCGTGTTGAGAATGTGGGCGATGCGGCGGTCATTTCTCAGGCACTGCAGCATGAAATCAACTATGTGCTGCAAACTCCCAACTGCCAAAGAAACTCTGTCCCCTGCTTGAGTCGTCATCTCTGCCTGCTCTGCATCACCCCACCCTCGCTGTACATACTGACTAGAGCATTGTGTACCTCACTCCTCTGGAGAGATGTCTTCCTCCTCCATCGACTCCTCACAAAGAGTCCCCTGCCTGGGCCTTTGTGAGGAACCACGTAGCGCACACTGTCCAGAAGCAGATGGCATTTGTGACTCCTCATCCTCCACCTCTTCCAAAACCTCCTCCCTTAGTGCTTGCAGTGTTTTTTTAAGCAGGCAGATAAGGGGGACAGTCATGCTGAGTAGTGCATCATCTGCACTCGCCATCTGCGTGGAATCATCGAAGGCACACAAAACGAGGCAGATGTCCTTCATAGAGGCCCATTCAGTGGTGCTGAAGTGTGATCGGTGCACAGTGCGACTTGTTTGCGCCTGATGCAGCTGGTACTCCATGACTGCTGCCTGCTGCTCACATAACTGCTCCAACATATGTAACGTTGATTTCCACCTGGTGGGTAGGTCAATTATGATGCGATGTTCCGGAAGGCATAATCGGCGCTGCAGAGCAGCAAGGCGCGATCTTGCCGTGCTGGAACGCCGTAAGTGAGTGCACTCTATGCGGACCTTGTGCAGCAGTGCATCAAGATTCGGATAGTCCCTCAGAAAGCTCTGCATGACCAAGTTCAGCACATGTGCCAGACATGGGATGTGAGTGAGGTTGCCTAGGCCAAGAGCTGCCACCAGATTTCAGCCATTGTCTACCAAGCCCGGCTGGAGATTCGCTGGCACAAACCACAAGTCGCTCTCCTGCTTGATGGCATTCCAGAGCTCCTGCACTGTGTGGCTTCGATTCCCCAAAGAAATGAATTTGAGTACGGCCTGTTGACGTTTGGCCACAGCTGTGCTCATATCGGTCATAACAGGCTCCTGCAGCGCTGTTTCTGAGGAACTTGAGTAAGAGGAGGAGTCAATGTGTAGAGACTGGATTCCTGCAATCTGTGGGGTTGGCAGAACACGTACAGTGCCACTCTCCAGATCTGTACCCGGCTCCACAACATTGACCCAATGTGAACTGAGGGAAAGGTATCGTCCCTGTCCATGGTTACTGGTCCACGCATCAGTGGTCAAGTGGACCTTGCTACTGACGGCGTTTAGTAGCGCATGTTTTATTTTTCCCTCCACATGTATTTGCAGGGCAGGGACGGCTTGCCTGCTGAAATAAAAGTGGCTGGGCACAGTGTATTGTGGGACTGCCAATGCCATGAAGTTCCGGAAGGTGTCCGTCTCCACCAGACTGAATGAGAGCATTTCAAGGGCCAGTAGTTTGGCAATGCCAGCATTCAGAGCCTGTGCTCGAGGATGGTTTGCCGAGTATGGCCGCCTTTTATCCCATGCCTGTGCTACCGATGGCTGTAGAGTGGCCTGGTAGTGTGAGGTTGACTGGGAACGTGGTGCTGTGGGTGGAATGTCACTGGGTCTCCGGACAACAGTGCCAGAGGTTCTTCCTTGGTGATCCTGTGAGGAAGCCGAACCAGCTGTGTGTGAACTGGAGGAAGAGGCCCCAACACAAGCTGAAGAGGTGGTAGGTGGTGCTGTACATTGGCCTACGTCTTCAGTGTGTCTGTGTAACTCCACCTCGTGCTTGGTCCGCACATGTTTCCACATATTTCTGGTATTGAGGATGCTGACATTTTTCCCTCTTTTAACTTTCTGATGACACAGCTTGCACTTGACAAAGCAAATGTCATCTGCAACTGTGTCAAAAAAGGACCACGCACTGCAAGTCTTGGTAGCACCCGTTTTGGCTTTTGAAAGAGGAATGCTCCTAACGGGTGCCGAAGTGGAGGCTACAGGCAACCAAGTCTGCCCCCTCCCTCTCCCTCCTGTTTTGGCTGTTCGGGGAATCTCTTCCTCAGAGCTGCTCCCACGACCTTCCTGTTCCTCAAGCCATGATGGGTCAAGGACCTCATCATCTACACTCCCCTCTTCAAACACCTGCTTCTCCTGGGTTGTCTCGCCAGCACCGTACACACCAGAAAGTGGCACCTGAGTCTCGTCATCATCTGATGCGTACTGAGGTGTGCTGACCATAGGCACTGGCCCACGAGCCTCTTCAGATTCAGAGGGACAAAGAAGTTGCGCATCACTGCATACTCCCTCTTCTACACATTCTTGAATGCTGCTTGGCTGGCCCCGTCTTTCCAAGCCAATAGATTCAGAGAACAGAAGTAGAAACTGTGATAGCTCCTGTCCAGGGCTCTCTGACTGCCTGGGCACTTTGGCAGGTGGTGAAGAGACAGATGGTTGCTCTTCAGTGCTCTGGCCCTGAGAGGACGTGGAAGTCATTGAAGTCGATGCGTTAGCTGCCATCCATCTGACAACGGCTTCAATTTGTTCCTCCCGCAGCAGTGGGGTACGGCGAGGTCCTACAAAGCTGCGCATAAAGGACTGTTGCCTGGTAAAACTGGGGGATGCTGACTCACTGGTGCCAGCAGCAGGCACAGAATACCCACGTCCTCTCCCTGCAGAATCCCCACGTCCTCTCCATGCAGAATCCCCACGTCCTCTCCCTGCTGAAACTCCACACCCACGCCCACGTGCCTTACTCCCTGCCTTCTTCATCTTGGTAGACTGATAAAGATAGGCAGAAAAGTACAAGGGGGGGGCTTAGTGTGCTTATTCCTGAACAGCTGGTAACAGGTATAAGAAACACTAATTTTATGAAGTATGTGTGTGGACTACACTTTAATAGGAGCTAATGTGGCCTACACAACTGTGAAATGGAGTGTTTGGTGAACTTTATTGTGGTTTTTGTTTTTAAAAAAAGCTAAAAGGATGTGACCAAAGATTTGAAAGCGATAGTATCACTAACTTTTTGGAGCTATTACAATGCAGGAAGGTAACCTACAATGCAAAAGATGAGGCTCCAAAAAATAGGGTAATACTAATCTGGCTACAGATGAAGGGCACAAGCCAGAAAAAAGGCTCCTCTATCTACTCCTATATAGTGTTTGCAACCAACCAATGTAGATGGATATGGATGAATGCACACTAATAGGAGAATGAAAAATGAGCTGCAATAAATGAAAAATATGTGTGAGGCAGTGACGCACGCTGAGCGGCCTACAAACAGACGTAGCTGCAGGACACACTACTCAGCATGAGCTGCACTCACACACAGTCAGAGACCTCTCAGACAGCCGTGAACAGTGCAGTTAAGTGGGCACTAGCACTGAAAGGCTTCAGAGAGGGTCCGCTGTCTACTCCTATAGTGTTCGCAACCACCGTATATGGATATGGATGTATGCACACTAATAGGAGAATAAAAAATGAGCTGCAATAAAAGAAAAATATGTGTGAGGCAGTGACGCACGCTGAGCGGCCTACAACCAGACGTAGCTGAAGGACACACTACTCAGCGTGAGCTGCACTCACACACAGTCAGAGACCTCTCAGACATCCGTGAACAGTGCAGCAAACTGGGCACTAGCACTGAAAGGCTGCAGAGAGGCTCCACTGTCTACTCCTATAGTGTTTGCAACCAATGTATATGGATACGGATGGATGCACAGTGCACACTAATAGGAGAATGAGTGTCCTACGCTGAGTGTCCTACAACCAGATGTGGCTGCAGGACACACTACTCATCGTGAGCTGCACTCACACAGACCTTGCAGACAGCTGTGAACACTGCTGCAAGGCAAAAGAAAGCTACACTTATTGAGAATGTAGTCTGGGTAAAGCACAATGTGATTTGTAAAATCGCTCTCTAACTGTCCCTCACAGTCTTGAACAGCAGCCTGTCCCTAACTGAATTCACAGCAGAGTGAACCAGAAATGGCGGCTGCGGCGGCTTTTATAGTGCATCATGACATCATTTCAGCAGCCAGTCACAGCCATGCCATTAGTTAACATGCCTACATGCCTAACAGGATGTGCCCACACTTCTGAGGATTGTTATTGGCTGAATCAAATCAAACTGGCTCATAGCATTATGGGAACTTCCGATTCCGGCATTCGATATGATAAAAGTATCGGAACTCAGTATCGGAATTCCGATACAGTGAATATCGGCCGATACTCGATACTTGCGGTATTGGAATGCTCAACACTAGTGGTGAGCATTCATACCTCCCAGCTGGACCATCCCGATTTTGAGAGAGAGTCTGCCCCACTGCCCCGGCCGGGAGCTTACTTTTCCCACGGACACAGGAGAACAGGGCGGGGCCCCGAGGAGCACTTTAAAATTTGCACGTTACGTTCCACCGGAAGTGACATGCTAGAAGCTGACCTGAAATGAGGTAATTTCAGGAAGAGACTGTGACGGAACCATGGAGGCACTTTGGGGAATGCTTCAGATCCATCACCATGTCTTCCTCTGACAGCACAGACAGCGGGATCGCCTTGGACTCGGGAATGCCGGCCATGTGAGCAGATCATGATATGTCCTGCAACGGGAGGCTCAGGTGGCTCACACACAGGCTCAGGAGACTCAGGAGCCGGGCCTGCTATAGTATCTTTATAGAATCTTTATTTCTTTCTCTCTTTTCTTTTTTTCTCTCTCTAATCTTTTTTTTCTTTCTCTCTCTTTTTTTTTTCTTTCCTCTCTTTCTCCCTCACTTCTTTCTTTCTTTCTCTCTATTCTTTCTTTCTTTTCCCTCTTCCTTTCTCTCTCTAGTCTTTCTTTTTCTCTTTGTTTTTTCTTTCTCTCTCTGTTCTTTATTTCTCTCTCTGTTCTTTTTCTTTCCCCTCTTTCTATTCCTGTCTTTCTTTCTCTCTCTTTCTCTCTCTGTTCTTTCCAATCTTTCTTTCTTTTCCACCTTTCTTTCTCTCTCCTTCTCTGTTCTTTCTTTCTCCTTTCTTTTTTTCTCTCTCTGTTCTATTATTCTGTCCACTCTTTCTTTCTATCTGTTATTTTTCTTTCGTCTTTCTTTCTCTCTGTTCCTTCTTTCTTTCCCCACTTTCTCTCTCTCTGTTTTCTTTACCCTCTTTCTTTCTCTCTCCCTCTCTGTTCTTTCGTTCTCCTTTCTTTTTTTCTCTCTCTGTTCTATTTTTCTATCCACTCTCTCTCTCTGTTCTTTTTCTTTTGTCTTTCTTTTGCTCTGTTTTTCTTTCACTTTCATTCCCCTCTTTCCTTCTCTTCTAATCTTTCTCTCTATCTCTGTTCTTTCTTTCTCTCTCTCTGTTCTTCCTTTCTTTCTCTCTGTTCTTTCTTTCTTTCTTTCTTTCTTTCTCTCTCTGTTCTCTTTCTTTCCCCTCTTATTTTCTATTCTTTCTTTCACTCTCTCTCTGTTCTTTCTTTCTCTTTCTTTCTCTGTGTTCTTTCTTTCCCATTTTTCTTTCTCTCTATCTGTCAGGATCTTGTCAGCATCGGCAAACTGCCACGGCTGAGCAGGGTGACTTACCCACACTACGGGTGGGCCCGAGGTCCGATACTACAGTGAAAGTTCAAGCAGACAGGACCTGCGACACTGAAAGTAATAAGGAGTACAAGGACCTACGATCATGCGACTGCAGGGGGCGGTTCTTAGTGTCCTTATGCTGCAGATGTATTATACTTACAGCAGCGATACTGTAGTAGAGGAGAGGGAAACGAAGGTCAGACAAGCAGAGGTCATACACAGAGAGGGCGGTGCGGTACCAGAGGGGCGAGCAGAGAATAGTCAAGTCACAGGCAAAAAGTAATACACAGAGAGGGTAGCGCAGTACAAGAGGGACAGGCAGAACTCGTAACAGGGACGGAACCAGATCAAAACCAAACAAGCAACAAGTTATCAGGCTCAAGGCACACGTACGCAAGAGGTCAACTAACTCAGCCGAGGGCAGGAGTATAACTGACACTGGACCTAGGTCAAGAGGCCACTAAATAGCCACCCTCTGCCAGAGAGAGGCAGAAACAATAACCCCTGTCTGGCCAGGACCGGCCAAAGACAAAACCCCATCCAAGATCATGACACTATCTTTCTGTACTTTCTTTCTTTCTTTCTCTCTCTCCCTGTTCTTTCTTTCCCCTCTTTCTTTCTCTCTCCTTCTCTGTTCTTTCTTCCCCTCTTTCTTTTTTTCTCTCTATGTTCTTTCTTTCTCTCTCTGTTTCTTTCTTTCTTCTTTCTTTTTCTCTCTGTTCTATCTTTTCCCTCTTTTTCTCTCTCTTCTTTCTTTCCCCTCTTTCTTTCTCTATCTGTTTTCTTTTCTCTCTCTCTGTTCTTTCTTTCTTTTCCTCAGTACCAGTCAGTGTGTCCACAGTACCAGTAGAATAAGAAGGGTAGGAAACTAGGTTGCACTGGTCACATTGAGCCTCTCATACTTATTACTGGTATATAATCATATGCCCTGAGCACCCCCCATAAAGTGGGCCAGCCCCAGACAACAGGTTACAAACAAATCACTGTTACCATCAGTCCAAGTGGACAATTATATATGTAAAGTTAATGATGTCCCTGTGCCAAGCAGTGTGGGTAATCAGAATACATTGAGGAGACCAGAGCAGCGGGGTATGGGGAGAAGAATTATATGGGGCCTATTATGCTGTATGAAGTAATATATGGTGCCCATTATACTGTATGAAGTAATATATGGTGCCCATTATATTGTATGAAGTAATATATGGGGGCCATTATGCTGTATGAAGTAATATATGGGGCCCATTATACTGTATGAAGTAATATATGGGGCCCATTATGCTGTATGAAGTAATATATGGGGCCCAATATACTGTATGAAACACTGAGTTACCACAAGCCGAAAAGGCAAGATTTCCAGGGCTAGCAATGTGGGCGTTTAGCATTTGGGCCTGTGGGTGGGTGGATATTTCTGCTTCCTAGTAAACATCTGGGGAGATGACAGCAGAATGCTACTCTGGGAAAGCAAACTGGATGTGGTTGCTTACTGTTGTGTCTGTGCTAGAGGTTGTGGGCAGGGGTATCAGTGCCTGCTTCATGGACAGCAGATTTAGAAGGCCATAATACAGGGAAAGGGGCAGTGATTTCACCATCAAACAAAGATTTTGTTGCAAGGAATTCTGACCACCTACTGGGATGCTTGGCTGCCATGCGATTCTGAATGCAGGTGGTGCTCAGGCTGGCAGTGTTCTTGCCTCTTCTCAGTTTAGTATGACAGATGCTGCAAATTAATGTTTTGTCTGAAGAATTTAAAAAAAAAAATCTGCCATACAGGGGAATAACGCACCCTTGACCTGTTATCTAGCTGAGTAAGGGGACTCTGTGGAACAATTGACCGATTTTTCCCTCTCGTCAAACCATTTCCTCTTTTTGCCTGTTTTCATTCTTCAGATCCATCTCTATCTGCATGTCTGTGCCTATTATTCATGCCACCGTGCCAGGTTGGATCAGTGTCAGTTTACAGCAGACTTTTCTCACACCCTTATAGAGAACTAAAATGACCATAGTGGCTTTGAGACCTATTCGAGCAAGAGAGTAAGAGGTTAAAATTCACTAATAGACTAATTGATTCCAGGAACACACCTCAGATGTGATGACCACAGGAGGTCACCATGTCAAGAGGCTCAGCAGATAAACAGACCTGCATAAAAGAGTTAGCACCCGATTTTGTTATAGTGCATTATAATGAGGGTACAGGTGTGTGGATGTGGGTCAGAAACTGATCCCTCTACATGCAGGGCATGTTACAGCAGTATCACAGCTGGAAACTGCCTCTCACAGCAGTGAGCAGCACTAGCTCCAATCATTGCTGTTTAACCACTTTAATGTCACTTTTAAACTCTCACAGTCTTTGTGTAGTGTGATACCGGTAGGGAGTTTATCTCAGTGCCGAATCAACTCCCACAATGCAGTCAAGTGAAGGGTTGCTGATGGGTTGCAATGTCTGCCAGAGGCCAATGAGGGCCTCCATCATTGCCATAACTGCACTCCTGTTCTTAGGATATACTTATTTGTATTTTATTTCCACTAAAGTATTTCATAGAATCATAGAATCGTAGAGTTGGAAGGGACCTCCTGGGCCATCTGGTTTTTCAGCACATAGCACAAGCAGTCAAGTGACTGCACTTTTCCCTTGGAAGGGGTAAAAGTAAAATGAAAAGCAATACAAAAGATTTTGAAACATTTTTAAAAAATGAGACACACCTCTTTCACCAAGAAAAAATAATGAAAATGAAAAACAATATGAGCATAAACATATTTCCTATATTCAAGTCTGTTAAAGTCTGATCTGTCTATTTATAAAATTAACTAGCTGAAGAGCCCGGCGCTGCCCGGGCATAGTAACTAACTGTGGTTAGTTGTAGCAAATTATAATTATCCTCCATCCCATAGTCCTGTGCCCATATACTCATCACACATCCTCCATCCCATAGTCAAATGCCCATACACCCATCATACATATTCGCCATCCCATAGTCGAGTGCCCATATACCCATCATACATATCCGCCATCCCATAGGCCCGTGCCCATATACCCATCATACATATCCTCCATCCCATAGTCCAGTGCCCATATACCCATCACACATCCTCCATCCCATAGTCCCATGCCCATATACCCATCATACATATTCTCCATCCCATAGTCCCATGCCCATATACCCATCATACATATTCTCCATCCCAGTCCCATGCCCATATACCCATCATACATATTCACCATCCCATTGTCGAGTGCCCATATACCCATCACACATCCTTCATCTCATAGTACCATGCCCATATACCCATCATAAAAATCCTCCATCCCATAGTCCCGTGACCATATACCCATCATACATATCCGCCATCTCATAGTCCCGTGCCCATATACCCATCATATATATCCTCCATCCCAAAGTCCAGTGCCCATATACCCATCACACATCCTCCATCCCATAGTCCCGTGCCCATATACATATCCGCCATCCCATAGTCCCGTGCCCATATACCCGTCATACATATCCTCCATCCCATAGTCCAGTGCCCATATACCCATCACACATCCTCCATCCCATAGTCAACCATTATGTCATCAGAATGAGCGGCGGCAGGGCTTGCGACCTATGATGACATCAGTGTCGCCATGGCAACCGTTGTGACATCATAATGAGGGGCGGGGCTTGATACGCACACACTGCTTCCCCAGTATGCAAATAGGGGCATTATGACATCACAATGAGGGGCGGGGCTTGACATGCACACACTTTTTCCCCCAGTATGTAGATAGGGGCAAAATTGTTTGGTGAATTGAAACACGCGGGGTTAAAATTTCACCTCACAAACTAGCTTACGACGCTCTTGGGGTCCAGACGTGCGACTGTGCCAAATTTTGTGGCTGTAGCTGCGACGGTGTGGATGCCTATCCCGGACATACACACACACACACACATACATACTTTGAGCTTAATATATTAGATTAACCCATAAGAAAAAAGAAATTTTAGAATAGATGGGTTTAAGTTACTTCACCTCACTCAAAAGCTACAACAAAAGTGATCAAAATGTTCCATGAACCCTAAAATGGTATCAATAAAATCACCAACTTACCCCATAAAAAAAAAACCCTTACATTGCTCCATTAATAGAAAAAAAAGTAAAAAAGTTATATATCTTGGATTGAGATGAGCAAACCCAAACTTAAAAGCTAGAGGTTCATTCCGAAGACCATTAGTGTCCAGCGCTAAACGCCGAACACAGACTTCCCCTAGGACGTCCATTGCAACGTTTAGAGTTCCAGGGGAAGTACATTGGAGGAAGGAGAGAAAGAGAGAATTTTTTTCCAGACCCATAGAGACTTCATTGGTTTCCGTGAGGTTGGGGTTCTGGTTCAAGTTCGGAAATAGTTCTGGTACCCGAACCGAACTTTGGACTAAAGTTTGGGTCAGGTACCTAAACCCGAACTTTCACGGGTCAGCTCATCCATACTATTGGATAATGGAGACACAAACTTTTTTGGGAAATTCAAAGTTTTTCCTAAAAAAAAATAGTTAAATTTGGTATCGCCATAATTATACTGATGTGAAGAAATTTTTAATGAACACCATACAAATGAAACAAAAAAAAAAGCAATTACAGAATCGCATTGTTTTATCATTTTACCTTACTTGGAAATTTATTTCTGCTTTTTTATTACATTATATTCTAAAATAAAGGATGTATTTCAAAACTACAACTATTCTTTCAAGAAACCATCCATCACACAGCTAAGGGAAAATAAAAAATAAAAGTTATCTCTCTTGCTCAAATAAGATGAAAAAAAATTCAAAGTGCAAAAATGTAAATTTGCCTGTTCATGAAAGGTTTCATAATGCGAAGGGATGTGCTGACAATGTGCCATATGGTCCAAGCAGTCTACATAAAGTCATACTGCTCAAGTCTGTAGAGATGTATGGGTTAAGTAAAGAACGCTCACTGGGGATTAATCTACGTTTATGGAAGAGAGTATAAAACGAGACTTGGATCATCTCAAGCCACATTATGTGTGATGGTGTTTTATTCCAAAATTTTGTACCATACTCCAAAGAAGACAAGATCAAATTGGCTAAGAAACAGATAAATAAAAGTTATTTTTCTACCTGAAGAGGAAATCATGGAAAGCTATAAAGGAATCACAATTGAAAAACAAAGGCAGGTAATTGGAATTATTTTACGCTGGTTGATTTTAAACCTTTTTTTCATATCCGTTTGTCTGATGTTCTTAACCATTGAATATGGCTAGAGATGATTGAATCAATTTGACGCAAATTGAGCTAGCTTCAAATTTACAAGAAAATCAAATTCAATGAAATCTGAATTTTTTTGTGATTCGTTTTGGTGAAATTCTGCAAAATGACGGTCAGATGCCGTTTTGGAAAGAGGTTAAGAAATTATTAAAACCACATACTCACCACTCCTCGGCCTTGCTCATAACTGTCCTGCTGCCGCCAGTCCTCTGGTTGATTCATCCATCCTCTGTTTTATAGATTCATCATTTTCTTTTTCTTCCAGCGCGATCCTCCAATTCGACATTTGGTGAAATTGTGAAAAGAATAACACAATTCTGACATTGTGACGGTGACTACATTTTTTTCATTTTTGGTGTTTACTGATCGAAACAGTTGTTTTACATTTTGATAGATCAGACTTTTCTCATCTCGACGATACTAAATATATGCTTTTTTACCTTTTAATATCTTTATTTTCAGTGGAGAAAAGGTAGGTGATTTGAATCTTTATTTTTTAAAACATTTTTACGATTTTTTAACCCCCTAGTGACAGAGCCAATTTGCAGCTTAAGGACCTGGCCAATTTTTACAATTCTGACCACTGTCAATTTATGAGGTTATAACTATGGAACGCTTTAACGGATCCTGCTGGTTCTGAGAATGTTTTCTTTGTGACATATTTTACTTCATGAAAGTGGTAAAATTTCTTCTATATGATTTGCAATTTTTTATGAAAAAATGGAAATATTGCAAAAATTATTAAAATTTAGCAATTGTCAAAATTTTAATTTTTATGCCCTTAAATCACAGAGATATGTCATACAAAATACTTAACAGATAACATTTCCCTCATGTCTACTTTACATCAGCACAATTTTGGAATCAAATTTTTTTTTTTTGTTTGGACGTTATAAGGGTTAAAAGTTGACCAGTGATTTCTCATTTTTACCACCTCACATTTGAAGTCACTTTGAGGGTTCAATATGACAGAAAATACCCAAAACTGACACCATTCTAAAAACGGAACCCCTCAAGGTGCTCAAACCCACATTCATGAAGTTTATTAACCCTTTACGTGCTTCACAGGAACAAAAGCAATTTGGAAGGAAAAAATTAACATTTAACTTTTTTTTACAAACATTTTACTTCAGAACCAATTTTTTTATTTTCACAAGTGTACAGAGTAAATGAACCACAAAATTTTTTGTGCAATTTCTCCTGAATACATCAATACCCTATATGTGGCGGTAAACCACTGTGTGGGCGCACGGCAGAGCGCAGTTTTGCTTTTTCAATGCAGAATTGACTGGATTTGAGATAGGACACCATGTCGCGTTTGGAGAGCCCCTGATGTGCCTAAATAGTGGAAATCCCCCACCAGTGACCCCATTTTGGAAACTAGACCCCTTAGGGAACTTATCTAGATGTGTGGTGAGCACTTTGAACCTCCCAGTGCTTCACAGAAGTTTATAGCGTAGAGCCGTGAAAATAAAAAATCATATTTTTTCCACAAAAATGATTTTTTCACATACAAATTTTTATTTTCACAAGGGTAACAGTAGAAATTAGAACACCAAATTCGTTGTGCAATTTGTCCTGAGTACGCCAATACCCCATATTTCAGGGTAAACTATTCTTTGGGCGCAAGGCAGAGCTCAGAAGGGAAGGAGCACTGTTTGACTTTTTCAATGCAGAATTGGCTGGAATTGAGAACGGACACCATGTCGCGTTTGAAGAGCCCCTGATGTGCCCAAACAGTGGAAACCCCCCACAAGTGACCCCATTTTGGAAAATAGACCCCTTAAGGAGCTTATCTAGATGTGTAATGAGCACTTTGAACCCCCAATTGCTTCACAGAAGTTTATAATATAGAGCCGTAAAATAAAAAATCATATTTTTTCCACAAAAATTATGTTTTCACCCCGAAATTTTAACTTTCACAAGGGTAACAGGAGAAATTGGAACACAAAAGTTGTTGTGCAATTAGTCCTCAGTACGCTGATACCCCATATGTGGGTAGGAACTACTCTTTGGGCGCATGGATTTTGGAAGAGAAGGAGCGGCGTTTTGGAATGCAGACTTTGATGGAATGGTCTGCAGGATGTCATGTTGCGTTTGCAGAGCCCCTGATGTGCCTAAACAGTAGAAACCCCCCACAAGTGACCCCATTTTGGAAACTAGACCCTCAAAGGAATTTATGCAGATGTGTTGTGAGAACTTTGATCCCCCAAGTGTTTCACTAAAGATTATAACGCAGAGCCGTGAAAATAAAAAAAAATCCACAAAAATGATTTTTTTAGCCCGCAATTTTTTATTTTCACCATAATAATAGGAGAAATTAGACCCCAATAGTTGTTGTCCAATTTGTTCTGAGTACCCTGGTACCCCATATGTGGGGAAAAACCACTGTTTGGGCACACGTCGGGGGTTGAAAGGGAAGTAGTGACGTTTTGGAATGCATACTTTGATGGAATGGTCTGCGGGGTCATTTTGCATTTGCAGACCCCTTGATGTGCTAAACAGTACAAACCCCCCCATTTTGGAAACTAGACCCCCCAAGGAGCTTATCTAGATGTGTGGTGAACATTTTTAACCCCTAAGTGCCTCACGGAAGTTTATAATGCAGAGTCGTGAAAAAAACAAAATGATTTTTTAATCCTCAATCTTTTATTTTTCCAAAGGTAACAGGAGAAATTAGACCCCCAAAGTTGTTGTTCAATTTGTCCTGAGTATGCTAATGTCCCATATGTTGGGGTAAACCACTGTTTGGGCACACTTCGGGGCTCGGAAGGGAGTGAGCACCATTTGACTTTTTGAACAGAAAATTAGCTGGAATCAATGGTGGCGCCATGTCGCGTTTGGAGACCTCCTGAGGTGCCTAAACAGTTGAAACCCCTCAATTCTAACTCCCACCCTAACCCCAACACTCCCCTATCCCTAATCCCAACCCTAACCATAACTCTAACCACAACCCTAACCCTAATCCCAACCCTAACCCTAACTACAACCCTGACCTAATCCCAACCCTAGCCAAAACACTAACCACAAACCAACCCCAACTCACCCCTATCCCTAATACCAACCCCAACCCTAATACCAACCCTAATCCTAACCCTAATCCTATCCCTAACTCTATTTCCAACTATAACTCTGATTCTAACCCTAAACTAATTTCAACCCTAATCCTAATGCCTATCCTAACCCTAACTTTAGCCTAATGTTAACCCTAATGGAAAAATGAAAATAAATATATTTTCTTTATTTCATTATTTTTTCTTACCTATGAGGGTGATAAAGGGACGATTACTTACTATTTTTTTATTTTGATCTCTGTGATAGTGTCTATCACAGAGACCAAAATGAGCCAATAGGAAAAATCTTCCTATTGCTCCTTGGTGCTGGCCAGCAGGTATCGGCAGGTGCAGTGTGCATGTGCCTGCCATTTTTTTCCCCGCAAGAAGATGGCAGTGCCCATGGGGAGAAGCATGCGGGCCGAGGAGCACCGGGTGGTACCAGGAGGATTGGGGACCCTATTTCTCTTTCCTCTGATGTGCGATCTCATCACAGGAGAGAGAAATTAAGTGGCACATCAGACAGCAAAACCGGGGTCAGTAAAAAACAATTTTAATCATGTTCTCTGGAGTCTCGGCTACCCTCACCAGCCGAGACCTCTGAGAAAATCCTACTCTGGGGGGGCGCTATACACTTTTTGCATAGTGCCATTAATTAACGGTTCTACTCCTTCATTGGTGTCCAGCTGAGTGAGGCACACACATGTCTATGAGACCTCACAGCTCACACTGCATGTTAGGCCAAATGAGAATCATGAAGTAAAAGGAACTGGCCAAGAGAGAATTATGGCAAAGCACACATCTGGCAAATGTTACAAAATAATTTCTGTGGTACTCAAGGTTCCTAAAACCACAGTGGCCTCCATAATCCTTAAATGGAAGACTTTTGGGACCACCAGAAGTCTTCCTAGACCAGTCCCTCCAGCCAAACTGAGCAATTGTGGGATAAGAGCCTTGGTGAGAGAGGTAAAGAAGAACCCCAAGATCACTGTGGCTGAACTCCACAGATGCAGTATCGAGATGGGAGAAAGTTCCACAAAGTCAACTACCACTGCAGCCCTCCACCTGTTGGGCCTTTATGGCAGAGTGGCCTGACGGAAGTCTCTCCTCAGTGCAGCACACAAGAAATAACCAACAGAGTTTGCTTAAAAAACACATAAAGGACTCCAAGACCATGAGAAATAAGATTCTTGGTCCGATGAGACATAGATAGAACTTTTTGGTGATAATTCTAAGCGGTATATGTGCAGAAAACCAGGCACTGCTCATCTCCTGCCCAATACAATCCCAAAAGTAAAACATGGTGGGAGCAGCAGCATGCTATGGGGGTGTTTTTCAGCTGTAGGGACGGGATGACTGGTTGCAATTGAAGGAAACATGAATGTGGCCAAATACAGAGATATCTTGGATTAAAAACTCTTCCAGAATCCTCTGGACCTCAGACTTGGCCAAAGGTTCACCTTTCAACAAGACAATGACCCTAAGCACACAGCTAAAATAACAAAGAAGTGGCTCTGGAACAACTCTGTGACCATAATTGACTGGCCCAGCCACAGCCCTGACCTAAACCCAATTGAGCATCTCTGGAGAGACATGAAAATTACTGTTGACCAACATTCACCATCCAACCTGACGGAACAGGAGAGGATCAGCAAGGAAGAATGACAGAGGATCCCCAAATACAGGTGTGAATACCTTGTTTCATTATTCCCAAGAAGACTCTTGGCTTTACTAGCTTAAAAGGGTGCTTGTACTCAACACTCAGCAAAAGGTCTGAATACTTATGACCATGTGATATTTAATGTGGTGCTGAATGCATATTAATGAGAAAAAAATGAACTTTTTTGAATTTATTTTTTGAAATGGCTGCAAAGAAACAAATAGTGAAAAATTTAAAGGGGTCTGAATACTTTCCGTATCCACTGTATGTGATGTCAATTCTAAATGCAAGCAACTAAGTCCCCTGGTCATGGTGTGGCCAGTCCTGAACCAAATATCCCTGATCTTGGTGCAGCCAGTGCCATATCCAAAGTGCCTGGTCCTGGTGAGGCCAGTCCTGAATCCAAAGCCCCTGGTCCTTCTGCAGACAGTCCTCAACTCAAAGTCCCTGGTCGTAGTGCAGCCATTGCCTGAACCTCATCCCCCGATCAGTGTTCTGCCAGTCCCTGAATCAGTATCTGAGACCTGTGTGTATGAACATGTGCCTGTCTGAGTACCACTATAACCAGTCTCCAGTAATGCTAAAAGCAGTCTTCGAATCAGAACTGTCTGAGACTCCATATCAGTAATCGTTCTGCAGTGGATCTTGAGCCTAGTAATTTTAATGGTTGAATAGATAAACTTGTGCACAACTAATAAGGGTGCCAGAGTAGGTTCCCACACCATTAGCATATTTCAAGAAACTCAGCACTCAAATTAAGTGATCAAACTATAATTTAATGTTGTCCACAGTCGTAGTAAACAAAACATTTCGGTCTTACATCAGACCTTCATCAGTTACAGATTAGAGTGTGTCTATTAGGTCAGGAGGACCAATGGATTAAGTTGAAGGTCACTAGATCAAATGACTTTCTGTCATGGGGAAAAGAGAGTGGAGATGCTAGAGCCTGTACGCATGTAGGATCAAGTGTGCCATGCCTCAGTGGCATGTGCGGACGCGGTGGTCACCTGCGTGCGTGACAAAGTGAATGTCCTTCAATTTCTCTTAAAAAGAAGCTTATTATGATCTGGAGGTCTCATGTGCTTTAATCATAAAAATAAGATTGGCTTGGAAGGGGTTACAAACCAATAAAATATGACACTTACCATGCCCCTTTTCTGTCCTTGCTACTGCAACTACATAACTAATTCATTGCCAGTTAGGAACCCTCAGTGAATAGACTGGAGCTAGAGTAGGTAGTTGTCTTAGAAGGACCTTATAGGATCAGCAAGGAGCTGGAAGGACAAGTGTGGATTCCTGAGGGTGATATTTTATTGTTTTCTAACCTCTTCTTAACCCATATAAATATCCGCCTTAAAAACTTTAAATTTGCTAAAATTGCAATATTTTGATAAATTCTAAACAAATTTGATTCAAGTTCTCTTTTCTACTTGATGTAATAATCCTCATAAATAAACATAATTAATTAACTGCAGATATAGAACACCTTAACTATACATATCATGCATATTTTATAGATTAATATTTTATTTTATTTTATACATATAATATTTTTATTTTTCTTGCAGGTCAACCACTCAATGGTTGTAGAATTTATATTGCTGGGATTTCAAAATCTTGGTCTTTTTCGTATTCCATTGTTCATTCTTATTGCTTTTCTTTATGTAGTCACGGTGGTTGCAAATCTGTCCATCTTCTCGTTAATTTCATCAAGCTCCAATAATAAAATGAAGTCTCCCATGTATGTTTTTCTTAGCCATCTCTCACTCTCGGATATCCTTATCAGCACCACAGTGGCCCCCAATGCCCTCCATGTGATTTTATTAGGTAATGCAAGTGTACCGACTCTTGGCTGCATTATGCAGTTATATTTCTTTGGGGTCTCCACTATTACAGAATGTTGTCTCCTCACCGTGATGTCTTTTGATCGATATTTGGCCATTTGCAGACCATTGAGATACATGTCGATTATGAACAATAAACTCCTCACTGCTCTTATTACATACTCATGGACGGTGGGTTTTCTGCAGCCTCTTATTACCCACTCACTTATCCTACAACTAGATTTCTGTGGGCCAAATGTCATTGACCATTTCTTTTGTGATGTTGCTCCAGTTCTAGAACTTTCTTGCTCAGACTTAACCTTGGTACAAATTGAAGTCTCCATTGTGGCTTTGTTTGTTGGTCTTATTCAGTTCCTTTTTATCATTGGCACCTACATCCTCATATCTTACTCCATTTTTCATATGTCCTCAAAGGCTGGCAAGGAAAAGGCATTCTCCACTTGTAGTTCACACCTGGCTGTTGTCTGTACATACTATGGGACACTTATCATTCTTTACTTATCTCCATCCAGAGGATATTCCTTCAGCTTAAATAAAATGTTATCACTGATTAACACTGTGGTGACCCCATTCTTCAATCCCATTATCTACGCATTGAGAAATCTGGAGATAAGAATGGCCCTTAAATTTCTTCTACTTTGAAAGAAGTAAAATTAATATTTTTCATGAAATTACATTTCATTATATGGTACTTTTCAATACATTTTCATAGTACAGTCATAGAACACCATAAAATATGCAGGACCCAATTTCCAAATTCTCTTTCTCTTACCGTGTAATAATTGGGTTGACCAGGATTGCTAAAAACGTGGCAACATTTTTCTAAAAAATGAATCACTCTTGTCAATGGGTTGTATGTTGTCATGTCCCTCACTACACTCTCTTCAAAGAAGCTCAGCTAAAAAAACAGGCAGTGTTGTCGACAGAAGAAACAATTTCCAAGTTTGGACAAACTATTAGGCTTTTGTTGGATTCAACATTGTCTTCAGACTCTTCTGGAGATAGAAGTTGGCTAACAAGTGGCGCTGGAGACAAACATCACTCAGCCGTGGAGCTCAAATTGCTTATTTTCTTAGACTGAAACTTCTGTCAAAATCAAGTCAATCAATAATTTCATTACTTAACTCTTATTTATTTTTAGACATAAATAGTCAGGCTTGTCTTGAATGAATCTTCCTACACGATATAGACTTTAATGGAAATAGAAAACTAAAGCAGAATCCGAGAAGAAAAGTCAACCAGACCAAGGTCAAACATTGATGGTCTATTGTAGGAGGCCTTCACCTTTTCAGAAGTCTTAACAATTAAAACATGGTAATGACTTGGCCATTTAGCACTAAGGATTATCTGTATAACTGAAGAGTGTAAAATTCTTAAACTTTCTAATAGAATTTATTTTATTTAAATACTGAATCCTTTAGAGGCAGGTCAAATCTCTCCCAGTTCTCTGTATATTTGTACCTTTTATTTCTCATTTTAATTTCTTTATAGTGTAACTCTTATTCTTAATAAATTTCTTTTTTTATTTCAATTACCTGTGAAGAATCAATTATTGATGGATTTTCCACATGAAATGTAAACTGAATTCTGTTTTTCTCTGTCCTTTACCTATATGGAATAAAAGGGCACTTTAGTTTAGTTTTTTTCATTTCACAGCCACTAACGTATTAGTTTTACCTATAAATGATATACATAACTATTTACTGGATGTGAGAGAATAAAAAAATGAATTCACATTGAATTAGCCTAATGCAAAACATAAAAAGTGATTAGTAGCAAGTTGCTTCATATAGAATCAAAAGAACTCCAAAACCTGCAATTGCCCCCAAAGATGTTCAAAAAATTCTGATGCCTCCTAGGACTGTGTTTAACAAATTTCAAGCTTTTTAAAACAAACACAGCTTTAGTAATGTCAAAGCAATTTTAACACGCCATATTTGGCTGTCAGAATTTGGATAGTCACAGGTGGTTGCAAACAGCCTGTTTAAAAAAGATTCATAACCTAAACCTTTACTCCTCTACACAACTTTATCCCTAACCTGTCTGGTGTGTTCCTTGTATCCCTTCACATGTGAATCTAACTTTGTAATGTACATGATCAAGTGCCCCTGTGGGCTTCTCTATGTGGATCAAAAAACATGTCAGGGATCGCAAAGCCAGATGCAAATCTACCATCCACTGTTGCAAGACCTAGTTACCTCTCTCTTTTCATTGTTCCAAAGGTAGACATAGGGTATCACAGTTATGTTCTCAGGTCTTTCAACAAGTCCCCAGACCATGAAGTGAGGGCAACCACATTATATTATTAAAATGGAGCCTTTCTGGAACTCAACTCCAGACCCTGACACCTAAGGAACATCAACAGAGAGTTGGACCTATTAACTTAAATCTTCTATTATTCTTGCTTCCCAGACAGATCCACTAATTTTCATGCCAGAGGAACCACTTTCCCGTTTCTGTCCCTGGTTGGGTTAGTCTCTTGCCATTCACTACTATGCTCTCCTTCTCATCTTCCCTTCGCTCCTCCCTCCTCCCTCTACCGCTGCCCTCCCAACCCCCTCTCCCTCTTTGATACCCCTCTCTTTCTTTCTTTTCAGTCTTCTCCATCCCCACACTTCATATAATCCTTTCCACCATCTCATCACTCTCCATGGGTATTTCTTTATTTTTATGTTTCTTTCCATTCCCCAGTAACACACACCCCAGCACATCATTACCATAATCCCTTTCCATTGCAACCTATCATACCTCCCTTTAACTAAATGACATAAAACTTTCAGGATGAACATTACAGCATCATGTGTTTCCACAGTAACTGGTCATGTGATACATAACACGGCATTAAGTCACTATTATTCTGCCCCTTATAAAGCGCTCACACACATGACTCTGGTGTCTTTTACTCCCCATCCCCAATGACACATGCAAGCCGCAACACGTGATGCCAACATCATCACCACCCTGCACCCACCATGACCTCCTAGCTTACGCCCCAAACATACCGCGCCATGTCACAGGTTGTGCTGAGACAAAAGGCGGGACTTATGCCCTATAAATCACTGGCATCTATGAATCTACACTACTACGACATGCACACCAGAGATGCAGGTACATGCAGCAAGACACCATGACCAAGTTAATGCCTATGGGTCTCTACCACCTTTGTCCAAGAATCCTCTCCTAATCCCTTATAGTTCTATAACTACCTCTTTACCTGTTAGGAGATACCGCCATACTTTACCCCTCCATGGACAAGCAGCACCTTTGGACATGGTCAGCACACCAATGTATAATCCCCATCTTTTCATTTCATTCTTCTATCATCTTTATCTTCATTCATTTTTTTTCATTTTTCTCATTTTTTAAATATTTTTCCTTTCCCCCTTTTTATACTCTTTTTTTATTTTTCTATTTTGCACATACTTACCCTCCCATTCACTGTGCTTGAACCACCCCATTAGTTCACAAATTACTTCCCCCTCATGTACTGGTAGGCTCATTTTGGCCCGTTGCAATTACTGGTTCTGCCGACTGTTTCCATATTGTATTTGCATTATTTTCCACATTGCCTTTATGTGTGGATTCATGTTCATTTATCTAGATCGCTGCTCGACGTTCATCCAATGTTGTATCCCCACTATGTGACAAGCACAGTACAATGTTTGCTGCTATCATCATGGATATACCGCAGACTCCATTTTTGGCTTCTTTTTGTATATATTGTACAATGCCTTGTGAAAGTATTTGGCCCCCTGGAACTTTTCAACCTTTTCCCACATATGCTTCAGACATAAAGATACCAAATGTAAATTTTTGGTGAAGAATCAACAACAAGTTGGACACAATTGTGAAGTAGAACAAAATTTATTGGTAATTTTAAATTTTTGTGGAAATTCAAAAAACTGAAAAGTGGGGCGTGCAATATTTTTCGGCCCCTTTACTTTCAGTGCAGCAAACTCACTCCAGAAGTTCATTGTGGATCTCTGAATGATCCAATGTTGTCCTAAATGACTAATGGTGATAAATATAATCCACCTGTGTGTAATCAAGTCTCCGTATAAATGCACCTGCTCTGGGATAATCTCAGGGTTCTGTTTGAAGCACAGAGAGAATCATGAAGACCAAGGAACACAATAGGCAGGTCCGTGATACTGTTGTGGAAAAGTTTAAAGCTGGATTTGGATACAAAATGATTTCCAAAACTTTAATCATCCCAAGGAGCACTGTGCAAGCAATCATATTGAAATAGAAGGGGTATCATACCACTGCAAATCTACCAAGACCCGGCCATCCCTCTAAACTTTCATCTCAAACAAGGAGAAGACTGATCAGAGATGCAGCCAAGAGGCCCATGATCACTCTGGATGAACTGCCGAGATCTACAGCTGAGGTGGGACAGTCTGTCCATAGGACAACAATCAGTCGTACACTGCACAAATCTGGCTTTTATGAAAGAAAGGTAAGAAGAAAGCCATTTATCAAAGATATACATAAAAAGTGTTGTTTAAAGTTTTCAACAAGCCACCTGGGAGACACACCAAACTTGTGGAAGAAGGTGCTCTGGTAAGATGAAACCAAAATCAAACTTTTTGGCAACAATGCTAAACGATTTGTTTTGCGTAAAGGCAACACAGCTCATCACCCTAAACACACCATCCCCACTGTCAAACATGGTGGTGACAGCATCATAGTTTGGGCCTGCTTTTCTTCAGCAGGGACAGGGAAGATGGTTAAAATTGATGGGAAGATGGATGGAGCCAAATACAGGACCATTCTTGAAGAAAACCTGTTGGAGTCTGCAAAAGACCTGAGACTGGGATGGAGATTTGTCTTCCAACAAGACAATGATCCCAAACATAAAGCAAAATCTGCAATGGAATGGTTTACAAATAAACGTATCCAGGTGTTAGAATGGCCAAGTCAAAGTCCAGACCTGAATCCAATCGAAAATCTGTGGAAAGAGCTGAAAACTGCTGTTCACAAACGATCTCCATCCAACCTCACTGAGCTCGAGCTGTTTGCCAAGGAGGAATGGGCAAGAATTTCAGTCTCTCGATATACAAAACTGATAGAGACATACCCCAAGCGACTGCAGCTGTAATCGCAGCAAAAGGTGGAGCAACAAAGTATTAAGTTAAAGGGGCCGAATAATATTGCACGCCCCTCTTTTCAGTTTTTGAATTTCCACAAAAATTTAAAACAACCAATAAATTTCGTTCAACTTCACAATTGTGCCCCACTTGTTGTAGATTCTTCACCAAAAATTTACATTTGGTACCTTTAATGTTTGAAGCATGATATCTGGGAAAAGGTTGAAAAGTTCCAGGGAGCCGAATACTTTCGCAAAGCACTGTATATATTATCTATATCTGTTGTCTAACAATATGCTTATTTGTTCTTCTCCCCTCCAGAGCAACTTTGTGAACAAGACCCGGGACCGGGTCGAAATGTTTGGTGGCATTCACAACTTGCTTTCCGAGGATCTATTTATACCAAGGAAGGTATTCAGAATTGAGAGTCCTCAGTGGTCGATACCTTTTATTGGCTAACTGAAAAGATGGTAACACATTGCACGCTTTTGAGACTACTCAGGTCTCTTCTTCAGGCTAGACTAATACAAAATCTGAAGAGTCACATATTTATTATGCACAATACAACACAGAACACTGTCGCATGGATTTATGTCTTTTTACATCAACTAAGGAATTTGCTTTCAAGACCTTGTGGAGGCATCACAACACATTAGGAGACCCCAATCAGAGGACTATAAAACATCCGGAACTGGTCCAATATTTATGTTTCTCCCTCTCCCATATTGATAGTTCTGCTTCACGTCACTTGTCTTATCTATTGCATTTTTTCTGTGTTGTATTGTGCATAAATATGTGATGCTTCAGATTTTCTATTAGTCTAGCCTGAAGAAGAGACCTGAGTAGTCTCGAAAGCTTGCAATGTGTTACCATCTTTTCAGTTAGCCATTAAAAGGTATCAACCACTGAGGACTCTCAATTCTGAATATTTTTCTATCTACTGGCTAACACGGTACCAAGATATACATCTTTCCTGTACCAAGGAAGGTGACAGTCACAAGGGGGTATTCTCTGCGTCTGGAGGAGAAAAGGTTTTTCCACCAACATAGAAGTGGATTCTTTACTGTTAGGGCAGTGAGAATCTGGAATTCCCTGCCTGAGGAGGTGGTGATGGCGAACTCAGTGGAAGGGTTCAAGAGAGGCCTGGATGTCTTCCTGGAGCGTAACAATATTGTATCTTACAGTTATTGTTAGGTTCTTTAGAAGGACGTAGATCTTGGGATTTATTCTGACAGAATTTTATAGGCTGAACTGGATGGACTAATGTCTTTTATCGGCCTTACTAACTATGTTACTATGTTACTATGCATAATCTGACTTTATACTTACCTGCACTTGAATTTTTTAAATAAAAAGGAATTGCATTTGACACAAGAGTGTGCAGTGAATTTACCTCCCTAGATGTCCCATGGACTCATACCCCCTTCCACCGGCAACTCGCCTCCACCATTGTGTGCATGCTAATTTCCATCCACTGGCTAGCACATGCTCCAGGCACAAGAAGTACATCAAACCAGCTAGGCCCAAATCTGCTACAAGAGTTCTCCCATTATTGCATGTTATCCTATTATTGCGCACCAACACACAGGGCTGCCACCAAGAATTTCAAGGTCCCCATACTGGCAAAATTTTCAGCCCCCCTTGAGACTCCACGCAGGTTCCACCTCCACCCCTCGAACCTTCCAAAGTCGCTCCGTCAACTCTTGGAAAAACTCCACTTTTGCACCACATATTTACCAATCACACATTAACAGTTTCCAACACCAGATCACATACATAGCAATCATATTTTGTTTAGGCAAAATGGATGTTTTAATCCGCCACCACGACAAGGTAGATTCTTATTGCTGGGCCCTACTCTACTGTAACTTATTAAACATTTGTTGAAATATCCAATACTTTTTAGGTATAGTTTTATTTATTTTTCAAAATTTTAAAATGACCAATAATATCACATACAAGGGACAAATACCACCACACCATTACCACATATAACCACAGCATAGAGACTAAATAATACCACATACAATGAACAAATACAGCCAGACCATGACCAGACCACATATTACCACCACAAAGTGACCAAATAATACCACATACAGGGGACAAATACCGCCACACCATGACAAGACTACATATTACCACCGTATACTGTAGGGATTGAATAATACCATCTTAAAGAAAAAATACCACCACACCATGGCCAGACCACAAATTACCACAACATAGTGACCGAATAATGCTACATCCTGGCCCCTTTGTGTCTCATTGATGGCTCCTCCAGCCATTTGTTCTCCTATCCTGGCTCTATATATTCTCCCATCCTGCCCTTGTGTTTCCATTCTGCCCCATGTTCATGCACTGTGTTGCCATCCTGCCCCATGATGCTGCACTGTGTCTTCATCCTGTCCCATGATCCTCCACCATGTGTCTCCATCCTGCACCATGATACTGCACCATGTCTCCATCCTGCCCCATGTTCCTGCCCCATCTGTATCTGTCCTGCCCCATGTTCCAGCACCATGTGTCTCTGTTTTGATCCATGTATCTCCATCCTGCCTCATTTGTCTCCATTCTGCCCCATGATCCTGTACCATGTGTCTCCATCGTGCCTCATGTTCCTGCCCCATTTGTCTTCATCCTGCCCATAATGCTGCAACATGTGTCCACAACCTGCCCCATCTGTCTCCATACTGCCCCATGACACATAATAATAATAATAAATTTTATTTTTATAGCGCCGACATATTCCGCAGCACTTTACATTTCAGAGGGGATTTGTACAGACAATAGACATTACAGCATAACAATAATCACATACAGTAGATTATAACAAATAACAAGAGGAGTGAGGGCCCTGCTCGCAAGCTTACAGTCTATGAGGAAAGAGGTAGACACGAAAGGTGGGTGGTAACAGTTGCTCTGATTGTATGGACCAGCCATAATGTTAAGTGTGTAACAGTACAGACACAGAGGGCTAATGGATGCATAAAGCATGTGGGAACATGATGCTGGGAACCTGGTTATGGTAAAACTTTTGGCTCTGCCACACAGGGATAGGTTAGGTTAATGTGTTGAGGCGATAGGCCAGTCTGAATAAATGCGTTTTCAGGACACGCTTAAAATTGTAGGGATTGGGGACTAATCGTATTGACCTGGGAAGTGCATTCCAAAGAATTGGCGCGGCACGTGTAAAGTCTTGGAGACGGGAGTGGGAGGTTCTGACTATTGAGGATACTAACCTCAGGTCATCAGCAGAACGGAGGGCGCGGGTAGGGTGGTATACTGAAACAAGGGAGGAGATGTAGGGTGGTGCTGAGCCATGGAGGGCTTTGTGGGTGAGGGTAATAAGTTTATACTGAATTCTGGAGTGGATGGGTAGCCAGTGTAATGACTGGCACAAGGTAGAGGCATCGGTGTAACGATTGGTGAGGAATATGATCCTGGCTGCAGCATTCAAGACAGATTGGAGAGGGGAGAGTTTGGTAAGAGGGAGACCGATTAGAAGAGAGTTACAATAGTCCAGACGAGAATGAATAAGAGAAACAGTAAGAGTTTTTGCAGAGTCAAAAGTAAGAAAAGGTCGAATTCTAGAAATGTTTTTGAGGTGCAGATGACAAGAGCGAGCCAGTGATCGAATGTGGGGGGCAAAGGAAAGCTCGGAATCAAGTATGACCCCAAGACAGCGGGCATGTTGCTGGGGAGTAATAGTGGAACCACACACAGAAATAGCAATGTCGGGTATAGGTACATTAGTAGAGGGAGGAAACACCAGGAGTTCAGTCTTTGACAGGTTCAGTTTCAGATATAGTGAGGACATGATATTAGACACAGCGTTTAGACAATCGCCAGTGTTTTCTAGAAAGGCTGGCGTGATGTCAGGAGAAGCGTATAATTGGGTGTCATCAGCATAGAGATGGTACTGGAAACCAAATCTACTGATTGTTTGACCAATAGGGGCAGTGTACAAGGAGAAGAGGATGGGGCCTAGAACCGATCCTTGAGGAACCCCAACAGTAAGGGGAAGGTGAGAGGAGGAGGAACCGGCAAAAGAAACAGTAAAGGAGCGGTCGGAGAGATAGGAGGAGAACCAGGAGAGAACGGTGTCCTTGAGGCCAATGGAATGGAGCATAGTGAGGAGGAGCTGATGATCCACAGTGTCGAATGCTGCAGAGAGATCCAAGAGAATTAGCATGGAGTAATGACCATTTGATTTAGCTGTTAGCAGATCATTAGAGACTTTAGTGAGGGCAGTTTCGGTGGAGTGTAAAGAGCGGAAACCGGATTGGAGAGGGTCGAGAACAGAGTTTTCTGAGAGATAGTGGATAAGACGGGAGTGGACCAGGCGTTCCAGGAGTTTAGAGATGAAGGGAAGATTAGAGACAGGTCTATAGTTAGCGGCACAGTTTTGGTCGAGGGATGGTTTTTTAAGTAGTGGATGTATGATGGCATGCTTAAATGAGGAGGGAAAAATACCAGAAGAGAGAGAGAGGTTAAATATTTTAGTTAGGTGAGGGGTGACAGCAGGGGAAAGGGACTGGAGGAGATGTGACGGAAATGGGTCACTGGTGCAAGTAGTTGGGCGAGAAGATGCAAGGAGCCTGCTTACTTCTTCTTCTGTGACTGGTTCAAAATCAGAGAGTGAGTTAGATGCAGTGGGGGAGGGAGGACAGTGCATGGTATGAGGGGATTTGGAGATAATTTCCTGTCGGATCTGGTCAATTTTTTCTTTGAAGTAGTTGGCCAGATCGTCAGCTCGGAGCTCCGTGGTTGGGGCCTGTACTCTTGGATTGAGTAGAGAATGAAAAGTGTCAAAGAGACATTTCGGGTTGTTGGACAGTGAGGTGATGAGGGTGTTGAAATAGGTTTGTTTGGAGAGGTGAAGGGCAGTGTTGTATGTTCTAAGCATAAACTTAAAATGGATGAAATCTTCGTGTAGATTGGATTTTCTCCACAGACGTTCGGCGCACCTGGAGCACCGCTGCAGGAAACGTGTTTGCACCGTGTGCCAGGGTTGTCGCCGTCTGTGTTGTGGTGTTCTATTTATAGGGGGTGCAAATTCATCCAGGGCACTTTGAAGTGTTTCATTGTAATGCTTCAATGCAGAATCAGGACATGAGAGGGAGGAGATGGGGCCAATGAAGACTGCAAGTTCTTCAGAAGTTTCTGGGTGTTAATGGCCTGTATGTTTCTATAAGTATGGACAGTGGGGGTGACCCGAGCAGCCTGGCAGTTCTTTATAGAGAATGAAAGAAGATTGTGGTCAGAGAGCGGGAGAGGGGAGTTTGCAAAATCATCCACTGCACAAAGCCGAGAGAAGACCAAGTCGAGGGAGTTTCCGTCTTCATGCGTTGGAGAATTAGTAAGCTGCGAAAGGCCAAATGAGGAGGTTAGAGATAAAAGGTGAGTAGCAGATGGGGAGAGGGGAAGAGCAATGGGGATGTTGAAATCTCCCATGATGAGGGTAGGGATGTCACAGGAGAGAAAATGTGGAAGCCAAGTGGCAAAATGATCCAGGAACTGATGGGAGGGGCCGGGAGGACGATACACCACCGCCACTTGCATGGAGAAAGGGGTGTAGAGTCTGACGGCATGGACCTCAAAAGAAGGGAAGACAAGTGAGGGTACTTGAGGGATAACCTGAAAGGTACATTTTGGTGATAGGAGCAGACCAACGCCTCCACCAGCTCTATTGTCTGATCTTGGGGTATGAGAGAAGTGTAGCCCCCCGTATGAAAGAGCAGCAGCAGCGGTAGTATCTGACTGCTGGATCCAGGTTTCAGTAAGAGCCAGGAGGTTAAGAGAATTAGAAAGGAAGAAGTCATGAATGAAGGAGAGTTTGTTACACACTGAGCGAGAATTCCAAAGTGCACAATTAAGAGAGACAGATGGCATGCAGGGAATATTAATAAGATTAGAGGGGTTTCTGAGTGTAGCAGTGGGGGGGTTTGACTTTCTATAACATGGGGGACCAGGGTTGGGAGCAATGTCTCCTGCGACTAGGAGAAGGAGGATAGAAAGAGTGAGCAGATGGTTAAGTGATTTGTGAGAGCGTCTCTGGTGTTGAATGGTGGGACTGCCTGGATCTGTGCAATTTAACAATGTGAAAAGAGCGTGAGTGCTATACATAGGAGAGGAAAGAAGCGAGGGGCCAATATGGATGGAGTGTGGAGAGTTAATGCCAGGGCGGTGGATGTGTGTGAATGCAGCGGCAAGGATATACATTACACAAATGCATATGGTATATATTTGTAGTACTCCAAATGTACAGGGAGTAGATGTATATAAATGTCTTACCTGTCTCCTGCCCTGTCTAACTGCCATGTTATAACTGCCAGAAGTACTTTGATACATGTACTTCGATTACATGTGCATAAATGCCACCCCTACATAAATGCTCCCCCTAGCTATGTCTGAATATATAGGAGGTTAAGGCTAAGTTTTTTTTTTTTTTTTTTTCTTGGCTCTCTCTTCTCGTTAATCAATCACACTAAATTGAGACACCAGGACCCAATAAAATGTTGTGGTCAAATAAACACATGTCCAGCACTACATGGATCATAAAGCACTTTGAAAAGTTTCTTGACCTCACAACATAAGGGGACAAGCAGAGTAAGTTGAAAAAAACTATATACCAGATATAAGTTTGCAGAGTTGAAAACACATAGATAGCATTCAGGATTAACTGCTTGCTGACATTGAATGGAGACACAGGAGTGGATTCAGAGCAGAGATTGGAAAAGCTGGACACATGATGCAGAATCATCGAGCAGGATGGAGACACATGGTCCATGTGTCTCCACCCTGCTGCCAAAACATATTGCAGCTTGCCTCTAAAAAAAAAGAAAAAAAAAAGCTAATTCTCCTTTCCTGGCCATGCTCCAGCAGCATCGTCATCTCCAATTTGTTTGAAGCCAGAGAATGACAATGACATCCTACGATGGCGAATTGCATGCTGACGTCAGCTGGCAGTCTGTAATTGGCTGGTGACTTTTAACTATTGTCGTGTGGGCTTGCATGGCAATATGTTTTAACTGAATTTGCATCTGAATGTGGGGTCCTCTGCTCACCGGGCTCCATATGCCAGTCAGGGCAGTAATTCCCTGATGGCAGCCCTGCCACCATGCAAGGCTTGAGGTTCATTGGCACCAACCACTGATGTGTCTGCTGTTGATCCCAATCCGCAGCTTGGGTCCTCAGGTGCCATCTGTGCACTTTTTGCAATGGACCGGGTTGAAGATAATGCAAAGGAACTGGAGCCCCTCTCAGTCATCCAATTTAACACCTTTTCAACATCTTGTGGAGTCACCATTCATGTTACAGTATTTGGGCCTATGAAAGGATGCATAATGTCTTGTCGCCTGCATGCACCAGGGAAAGGTGTTGTATTTGTAGCAGTATTTTGTTGTAGCAGTTACAAAATGACCATGTCCTCTTCCTGCATCAGCTGCACCACCACCACTACAGTCACATCCATGTCCCTTATTTGATGTTATCCTCATTTTTGGAAGTTGTGTTTCTAAACAGTACTCACAAAGAGATAGCAGAAGAGTAGATTTAATAATATTATTATTATTATTAATGCGCTTTATTTCTATAGCGCCAACATATTCCACAGCACTTTACATTTCAGAGGGGACTTGTACAGACAATAGACATTACATCTTAACAATAATCACATAGATCATTACAGATACCAAGAGGAATGAGGGCCCTGCTCGCAAGCTTACAATCTATGAGGAAAGAGGTAGACACGAAAGGTGGGTGGTAACAATTGCCCTGATTGTATGGACCAGCCATAATGTTAAGTGTGTAACAGTACGGACACAGAGGGCTAATGGATGCATAAAGCATGTGGGAACATGATACGGGGTACCTGGTTATGGTAAAACTTTTGACTGTGCCACATAGGGATAGATTAGGTTAATGTGTTGAGGCGGTAGGCATGTCTGAATAAATGAGTTTTCAGGGCACGCTTAAAATTGTAGGGATTGGGGACTAATCATATTGACCTGGGAAGTGCATTCCAAAGAATTGGCGCAGCATGTGTATAGTCTTGGAGACTGGAGTGGGAGGTTCTGATTATTGAGGATGCTAACCTCAGGTCATCAGCAGAATGGAGGGCGCGGGTAGGGTGGTATACTGAAAAAAGGGAGGAGATGTAGGGTGGTGCTGAGCCACGGAGTGCTTTGTGGGTGAGGGCAATAAGTTTGTACTGGATTCTGGAGTGGATGGGTAGTCAGTGTAAGGACTGGCACAAGGTAGAGGCATCGGTGTAATGATTGGCGAGGAATATGATCCTGGCTGCAGCATTCAAGACACATTGGAGGGGAGAAAGTTTGGTAAGAGGGAGACCGATTAGAAGAGAGTTTCAATAGTCGAGACGAGAATGAACAGTAAGAGTTTTTGCAGACTCAAAGGTAAGAAAAATGTATTTATTTAGATTTATTTATTTGCAGCAGTACTAGAAGACACACTGTGTTCTGTAAAATTGGTATTTGGGCCTTGAATTAGCAACGAGACAGCTGATGCCAATTTTTTTACTGACTGGTAAAAAACACAGGTCCATAAAAAATATTCTTTGGGCCTAGAAGTGGCAAAAAGATGGCTGATGCTAATTATATATATACATATCACACAGTAGTAAAAAACATACACCAGTCCAGAAAATTTATTTTTTTGGCCTAGAAATGGCAACAAGATGGCTGATGTCAGTTATTTATTTCACAGACTAGTAAGAAACACACACCAGTCCAGAAAAAAAAATTAAGGCCTAGAAATTGCAATTAGAAGGCTGATGCCAATTATTTTTTCACAAACTAGCAAAAATCACATATCAGTGCAGAAAAATATATTTTTGGGCCTAGAAATGGCTACTAGACAGCTTATACCAATCCTTTATGTCACAGACTAGTAAAAAACACACACCAGTTCAGAAAAAATATTTTTGGGGCCTAGAAATAGCTACATGATGGCTGATGTGATATATTTATTTGCAAAAACTATTCAAAAACAAACAGTTATGAAAAATTATTTCTTTGGACTACTATTGGCAATGAGATGGCTAATATCAATTATTTATTTCTCAGACTACTAGTAAACACACAGCGGCTTCAAGGACAGTACTCCAATAGATGGGGGTAAAAAAATAAAAACTCTGACACCAGATGTAGTATAATAAATATATATATATATATGCTAAATAATTACGTAAAAAATTACCTTAAAAAATTATCAATAATTGTCATATATACTACCACCAGTGTGTTGTGAATTTAGTGAAACCACTAAAAATAGACCAAAAAACAACAAACAAAGGATCCAAATGGCCAGAAAAACCAAGTAAGATATAGTTAATAAAATTACCTTTATTTTATCCGGTGGCATGTAAATTAAAACCAATTAAAAACAATGTGCACGTAATTGGACAACTTACAAGATTGTAAGTCAAATAATATAGACCCTCTTAATAATGTTCTCAATACATATACCTCATATTAGCAATAAAAAGTGAAAACAATGTAAAAATGAGTATTAAATAATAAGTAACCAGAAAGTGCCTGTGCTGTAAAATAAAATTCCAATATTGTATCTCAATTATTAAAAATTAAATGAATACACTGCAATGTAAAGTGCATGTGCAAAAAGCAGCATAAGGAATAGTTGCCACACATAGTGACACTAAATTAGGCAATAGATATACAGGTACTGCTGTCTATAATGCAAATATGCCATATACCAGGAATATAACAAATTGGGTCATATAGCTTTAATTATTGCGTCCCTTTAACGCGCACCCCGACGCACCTTTCGGAGTACTTCCTTCATCAGGAGAGGTACACACACTGAATTTATTGATGGATTTTTACTTCTCAAAAAAGTTTACTTACAGTTTTTAAGAATTGCATCATACTCTAGGCTATATTTATTTTTCTACTAATTTTTGCTGTTTTTCTCCCGTGGACCTCCATTGTATCTTTATTTTTAACCAACATGCATTTGCTAATGTGACTGTGCCTTTCTAGGCTGCATTTTATCACATCTGAAGTCACGTGATTCTGTGAAAAGTCCCGGAACTATAGAATCATTTACAGGACCTTGTAGTGAAGCAAAAAAAAAACGGGAAAAAAATGGCGCTGCCAAAACTCATCATTTGTAGGAAATACAGTGGGGCAAAAAAGTATTTAGTCAGTCAGCAATAGTGCAAGTTCCACCACTTAAAAAGATGAGAGGCGTCTGTAATTTACATCATAGGTAGACCTCAACTATGGGAGACAAACTGAGAAAAAAAAAATCCAGAAAATCACATTGTCTGTTTTTTTTTTCATTTTATTTGCATATTATGGTGGAAAATAAGTATTTGGTCAGAAACAAAATTTCATCTCAATACTTTGTGATATATCCTTTGTTGGCAATGACAGAGGTCAAACGTTTTCTGTAAGTCTTCACAAGGTTGCCACACACTGTTGTTGGTATGTTGGCCCATTCCTCCATGCAGATCTCCTCTAGAGCAGTGATGTTTTTGGCTTTTCGCTTGGCAACACGGACTTTCAACTCCCTCCAAAGGTTTTCTATAGGGTTGAGATCTGGAGACTGGCTAGGCCACTCCAGGACCTTGAAATGCTTCTTACGAAGCCACTCCTTCGTTGCCCTGGCGGTGTGCTTTGGATCATTGTCATGTTGAAAGACCCAGCCACGTTTCATCATCAATGCCCTTGCTGATGTAAGGAGGTTTGCACTCAAAATCTCACGATACATGGCCCCATTCATTCTTTCATGTACCCGGATCAGTCGTCCTGGCCCCTTTGCAGAGAAACAGCCCCAAAGCATGATGTTTCCACCACCATGCTTTACAGTAGGTATGGTGTTTGATGGATGCAACTCAGTATTCTTTTTCCTCCAAACACGACAAGTTGTGTTTCTACCAAACAGTTCCAGTTTGGTTTCATCAGACCATAGGACATTCTCCCAAAACTCCTCTGGATCATCCAAATGCTCTCTAGCAAACTTCAGACGGGTCCGGACATGTACAGGCTTAAGCAGTGGGACACGTCTGGCACTGCAGGATCTGAGTCCATGGTGGCGTAGTGTGTTACTTATGGTAGGCCTTGTTACATTGGTCCCAGCTCTCTGCAGTTCATTCACTAGGTCCCCCCGCGTGGTTCTGGGATTTTTGCTCACCGTTCTTGTGATCATTCTGACCCCACGGGGTGGGATTTTGTATGGAGCACCAGATCGAGGGAGATTATCAGTGGTCTTGTATGTCTTCCATTTTCTAATTATTGCTCCCACAGTTGATTTCTTCTCTCCAAGCTAGTTGGCTATTGCAGATTCAGTCTTCCCAGCCTGGTGCAGGGCTACAATTTTGTTTCTGGTGTCCTTTGACAGCTCTTTGCTCTTCACCATAGTGGAGTTTGGAGTCAGACTGTTTGAGGGTGTGCACAGGTGTCTTTTTATACTGATAACAAGTTTAAACAGGTGCCATTACTACAGGTAATGAGTGGAGGAAAGAGGAGACTCTTAAAGAAGAAGTTACAGGTCTGTGAGAGCCAGAAATCTTGTTTGCTTGTTTCTGACCAAATACTTATTTTCCACCATAATATGCAAATAAAATGAAAAAAAAACAGACAATGTGATTTTCTGGATTTTTTTTTCTCAGTTTGTCTCCCATAGTTGAGGTCTACCTATGATGTAAATTACAGACGCCTCTCATCTTTTTAAGTGGTGGAACTTGCACTATTGCTGACTGACTAAATACTTTTTTTCCCCACTGTACCTAGAATTAGCAGGAAACGTTACATGCAGAAAAGTGACACTGTGGATTTAGCCGGAGAACGAGGCAATCAGTAGCTTAAGATTGTTTTTACTGTTTTTTATTTGAAATAGACAATTTTGTCTCTCGGTGAAATACTATGAAAATCTGAAGACTCTGACAGCCATGATTGAAATGGTCCAATCACAAATGTTCCTGCCTGTGCTGTGAGCGAGATGTGTAAGGCATTACTTACTTGTTTATTGTACTCTATTATAGACCATTTTCTTTATGTTTTTGTTTTTTCCCCAAGATACAAGAGATCATTGATTCACGCAGTCTGATCACTGGGACATCTGGTGATCCTGAAATTAGGGCATTGATACCTGGGAACGGGACCCCCCATTCATTGTCTGTAGGACTGCTGGAGAAAGAGCCTATTTTCCCACCTATTTCGGGAAGTCCTATTGACAATGAATGGGGTTCGTAAACCCCGAGAGTCCCAGAGTCCCGAATTCAGGATTACTGTTGATCCCAGCACTTGGAAACCCAGCAATAAGCAAATTATTCTCTATCTTATCATTTATTTTTGGAAATAATCCTATAAGAAAAGCCTAATGAATATGTAAAGGGTTTGGGCTAACTGCCTCTAAACGCTGGGAAAACCATTGGCTAATCTATGGTGGGCATTGAGATGGGTGATAATAAGTTATATAACATTTATCCACCGAACTGCAAAGTTCAGAAATCTCAAAACTTTGTTCTTTTTTGTTATCAAGATTCCTATTTTTTTTACTATATTAAGCAAAGTTTTAAAACTCAGACTGTCCTCACTAGGGAATGAAGGTGTCATCTCCCCAGATGTGATACTTTATTATGTCTATAAAAGTGGCACCGAGTCATTACCTTCCGTCTTGTGCGTTTTACAGACCAGAAGAAAAGATTCTGCTCCGTCACACACTGAAGAGTCCAGACTTCTGTCCGCGGAATCACCCATTGTACGGTACATTCTGATCATTTTACAGCATTGCATTTACTGTAGGAGATTTTGTTCATTTTTTCCTTAATGATTGAAATTGAAATTTTTTAGTTAAATATTTTAACAATACTTCAATTGTTTTTGAAAAAAAGGAACATTTTTATTACGCAAACAATATTTTTTTTTGTGAAATCCTATTTGCTTTTATTATTATTATTTTCTCTTGTATCATATATGTTGTTTCCCTTATTTTCTGTTATATTTGACCACATCATATAAAGTTTTTAATCAAGCAGTATATCTAGCTATTCACATTATATCAGATAAGTATCATTTTTAATCTATTTTCATCACTTAATTATGTCACAAGTCACACTATTTAAAGTAAACGCGTGTCACTTTCATGACTTTCATCAGCAGATTAAGACGGTGTTCACACGTTGCGTTTTTGCTGCACTTTTTGTTTTGCAGGCAAAACCTGCTCTCTTGGCAGTAAAAAAGCTGATCAGAAAAGCAGGTTTTGCTTCATTTTGTGCTGTGCTTTTATCGTCTCTTGTGCGTGCTGACAAAAGTTTAGTGCCCCCCCACCCAAAATATGATGCTTCTTCCTAAGGTTTTTCCATCAAAAATGCAGCAAAACCTGATACCTGCGTCTTTGCTGCATTTTCGTACTGACTTGTTGCTTTCTGTGGGTGAAAAAAATGCTGCAAGAAGGCTGGAAGAATTATCATGCTTAGATATATGCAAGAATGGAGTAAAGCAATCCACCAAAAGAGTCCAAAAAAAAGGGTTTTACTTAATTAATACATAAATGGCACATAAGCATAACAATTAAAAAAACATATCTTTAAGACAAAGAATCTGGTGCAACTAGAAAAATCAGGTACAACACCACAGGTACAGTGTATATAGGGGGAGACAAGTCAAAAGACCTATATATTAAATAAAGTGACAGTGCACCAGGTCTATCCAAAAGAGGTAAAAAAGGATCAAACAGTTATGTCAATGCAAGTATGATGAGTAGTATATATCTCATATAAAGTCATAATGCTCAAATACACGGGCATTGATAAGAGCAGCATAAGCATCACAAGGAGTAGTTGCTCTTACCCATATCAGTCCTGTGGTGTTGCATGCACGGCCCCAACGTGCGTTTCGCATGGGCTTCATCTTTGTCTTAACTAGCTATGTCTTTGATATGGTTTTTTAATTGTCATGTTTATGTGCCATTTATGTCTTAGGCTACTTTCACACATCAGGTTTTCGGCGTCAGGCGCGATCCGGCGTCGTGCCGGAACGCCGGATCCGGCAAATGTTTAGTAAAACCGGATGTGACGGATCCGGTTTTCTGCCGGATCCGTCTTGTTCTTGACAGACAAAACAGGATCCGTCTCATCCGGTTCATCCGTTTTTCTATCCGTTTTTCGACGGATTACGCCGGATCCGGTTTTTAAAAACACCCCTTGTGGCCTTCCGAACGGGATTGGCTACTGGAAAACTATATATAGCATGTTCCTACAGCCCTTCTTTGACAGGTTGTAGAGGAGAAAGTGCAGGTTGGAGAGAAGAGCAAGTTACTGGCGAAGATGGATGTTGTCATTGGAAATATTTTGAAGAATTTGGCGGATTTTATAGCGGAGGCAAATCGTTTGAGGGTGATTGTTCTGGAGAAGGAGAGAGCGAGACAGCAGCGCATCAGGCATCGTAGACGACGTTTGTGGATCCACCCCATCACAGCCAAGAGAATGACGCGTGGTGTCTATTCTACACTCTGCATGGACCTTCGACGAAACCCGGATAAATTTTTTGGATATGTTAGGATGAAAATGGAGAATTTTGATTACTTGGTGGAGCGCATTGCACACCTCATAAGAAAAGCGGACACCTATTGCCGCTTCTCTGTTTCACCCGCAGAGCGTCTGATGGTGACTTTAAGGTAAGCCACATTTATTGGATGTGCTCGCATCAGAGCACACTTTCACTGCAATCTTGTTGGTGGTAGTTTGTATCTCCAAGTGTTATAGCTCAGTTTTGGTATGTAATGCCGTGATTTAAAACTAATTGATTGTTTTTTAATTCCCCACAGATTTCTTGCAACTGGAGAATCCCTTTCGCCACTGCATTTCCAGTACAGACTCGGGATTTCCACCATATCTGGAATAGTGAAGTACACATGCCGTGCACTGTGGGACTCCTTAGCTGAAGAGTTTTTACCAGAGCCCACAACAGAGAGGTGGATTGAAATTTCAGAAAAGTTTCAACAGATATGTCAGTTTCCCAACTGCTTGGGCGCTGTGGACGGGAAACATATCCGCATTGTAAAGCCAGCCGGATCGGGATCGGAATATTTAAATTACAAGAAATATTTTTCAATTGTCCTCATGGCCATCGCTGACGCGGAATACAAATTTATTGCTGTTGATATTGGGGCCTATGGCCTCTCCAATGACTCTCAAGTTTTCAAACTGTCTGCCATGGGGCGTAAACTGTATGGAAACACCTTCCAGTTCCCACCACCTAGACAGCTGCCGCAAACATCTGGTCCACCTATGCCATTTGTCTGTGTAGGGGATGAAGCCTTCCAGCTGTCAGAACACCTTTTGAAACCGTACTCTAGCAGAGGATTGACAAGAACAAAACGCATTTTTAATTACCGCCTCACAAGAGCAAGAAGAATGGTTGAATGTACCTTTGGTATTCTGACAGCCAAATGGCGGGTCCTATTGACTGCGATCAACCTCAAGACAGAAACTGTGGACGAGGTGATCAAAGCTTGCGTGGTACTCCACAATTTTGTTATCTGCAAGGAACCCATTTCCATTGAGGACACCTCTGAAGAAACCACCTTGCAAGATTACCATGACATTACCACTAGAAGTTCTGTGACGGTTTCAGTAATGAGGGACAATTTTGCACTATACTTTATGTCACCTCAAGGCAGAGTACACTGGCAGGATGACAGAGTGTGAAAGATTTGTGCCCTTAACCAAACTTGTGTACCTTCTGTACCAACAGTATATACCTTTGCCAACCAAAGTTGGCTATCTTGTCATGGTCTTACTATTTTTAGCTTTAGGCCACAGGTGTGTACCTGGTTGTGTTTTATGCAAAGTATTTCACCTTTTAACAAAAGTTGTGTACATTGTTAGGAAATCACCAACAATAAACACAACTTTTTAGGTGAAATACTTTGCTTCAAACACAACCAGGAACACAACTGTGGCAAAAAGCTAAAATTTACCCACAGTTATATACCTGGTTTTGAATACCTTTTTACCTTTTAAATACCCTGTATTTAACCTTTTTTTAAAACATATTTCGCCGCAGAAAGAAATGACAGACAACCAGTGTAAACAATAATTTAACTTTTATTTAAAATATTTTTTTTTTGTAAACTGTTTTTAAACTTAAAAAATCTTTTTTGTAATTAAGGTTTGAAACCAACTGGGCATTTTTATTACAAAACACATCATAAATCTGTGTAGTGTGGGGTGGAAATACTGCTGGAGGGGCTGCGGGACACTTCGACAATGGGAGTGTGGAGAGAGGATTGGGATCGTGGTGGGGAAGGAACAGTTAGAGGTGATGGTGTGGAAAAAGCTACAGAATGGGTGGACATGTGGGAGGCAGAAGAGGTGGTGGGCGGTGGAGTGGAGGGTTGGGCAGGGACTGTAGGAGCAGATGATGTTGATGGCAAGTTGTATGGGGAAGGAGTTTGGTACGGGGAAGGAGTTTGGTACGGGGCAGGTTGCTGGAAGTGGGGAAATGTCTGGTACTGGGGAGGTTGCTGGTACTGGGGAGGTTGCTGGTACTGGGGAGGTTGCTGGTACTGGGGAGGTGGATGGTATGTAATAGGAGGGGGAGGATGGAAAGTGGCTGGAGGGGGTGCAGATGTAATAGGAGGGGGAGGATGGAAAGTGGCTGGAGGGGGTGCAGGTGGAGGAACTACAGTGGTGGGAGGTGGAGGTTGGGAGGTAACCTGCTGTAGAGCACCGTGGCACGAATGCATTACATGCATCTGCTGGGTAGGAGATAGTGTTGCCATGCGCTCCACAACAGACCTGAAAAAGGTGTGGTTTGGCGAAGATCTTGCTTCTGAATGCATGGTTTGCAGAAGTGTCTTCACCTCCAGAATGCTGGAGTTGATCTGCTGAAAGCCTGCGGAGATTTGCTCTGACAAGACTTTTAGACAGTTCTGGAAAGATGCATTCAGATGCAAGAACTCTGGCGCATAAGTCTTTTCCTGACCCCTCTGCCGCTGCCGCCCAGTACCCGCAGGTGTACTAGAGGTGGCAGGGGCAGAAGGGTGGGGTAAAGGGAAAGCGATCTCCTCACCAGCAGCTTCATGTAATGTAGGCAGCCACGATGCTCCTGTGCTGGTGGATGGGACAGATGGCTCGAATGTGTGGGAAGGCTGGGAAGGTGCAGATGTACCGGGGGGGTCGAAGTGTCCCTCGGTGCCGGTCTCCTCAGGGATCGCCTCAGAAGGGTCCAATCGTGCAGGCTCCCGAGTGCTGCTCACCGTGCTGTGGAATAAAGAGAAAAAAAAACAATTAAAATAGTGACATGGTATGGCCCTGGCTGAAAAAAAAAAGTTACATCTAACATTTTTTTTCACATGTGGTGTGTAATATTTACCTTCTAGTGACCATTGTTTCCCGGAGGAACGACAGGGCTTGTGCGTACTTGTACTTGCTCCTGCGTCCTCCAGATCCACTCGGGGCCCGCATCTCTTTATTGAACTCCTTCTTGAAACGATCCCTCACAGACCGCCACCGATTCACAATTCTGTTCCCTGAAACGAGAAAGGAGTGGTTAGTATACAACATCAGTGTTTCCCAAACTCCAGTCCTCATGGTCCCCAGGGGTCATGTTTTCAGGATTTCCATAGTAAATAGAAATCCTGAACACATGATCCGTGGGGACCATGAGGACTGGAGTTCGGGAAACACTGGTTTACATCAAGCAACCGGTACTGTATATACTTATGCTCTTTAATCTGGGCCCGAGCATCGAGGTCCTCCCAGCGGCCCACAAGGAGAGAACAGATTTCCTCCCAGAGTCGTCGGGTAACGATCAGGTCAGCGTGGCGGCGGTCAGCCATATTCCAGAGCGGCTCCCTTTCTCTGACGAGATCGATGAGGCGGTCCACATCAATCCCTCCATCGTCACCGTCAGAGTCGGGAGCACGCTGTGAAGGCTGTTAAAGAAAAAGACAAAAATAACATAATTAGCCTCCACAAAAGAAATGAAATAAAAAGTGCAAAAAAACAAAGCAAAAATATTTATACTTACACGCTGGTGACCGCCGCGTTGCTGTCGCCGACGACCCTGGGAGGCACTGCGAGGACCTCTTGGCCGAGCTCCAGATTGGGAAGACTAGAGAAGAAAACAAAAAATGTTATGTCTTTGGATGTAGGCATTTGTTTGCTGTGTGTGGTCTGCAGAACATTGTTTTCTATGTGTTGTGTGTAGTGTGATGTTGTGTTTCTGCGTTTGATGCCAAAATCTTACCAATTGTGAGCCCACTCCAAGTGTCTGTCCACCCCTTCCTTCTTCTTCTGGGAGCTCCTCTTCATCTTGTGATTCCTGTTTTGAAATAAAAGGCAATGAATAGACATATATTACAGAGATGATGGATTTTTTAAATAAAAACTTACCGTCAAACGCTGACGATGCGAGGGAGGGCTCCCAGAAGAAGATGTGCTGTCTTCCTGCTGGCCAGACTCCATGGCTGTGGGTGGTGTTCCTGCTGCTGCCATTGCTGCTGCTGCTGCATCTATTGGGCGGCTGTTGAATAAAGATAAACAAAGGGCCAATGAATATCTTGATATTCCATGGCCCTAGTTTGGAGGAATGGGGGATTTGATAATTACCGTCTCTCATCTGCTGCTGGACTCCCCTCCTGTTGTTCAGCATGCTGCTCCTATTGGGGTGGTGCTGATGGTGCTGCTGCAGATGTCTCCTGCCTTCTCCTGCGCCTGGTTGCTGTCTTGGGTGGCATGTTGGGTGTGGCTGAGGGTCCACTGTCTTGCTTTTATATATGTCTTGTGGGCAGAGCTACTGAGCATGCTCAGACCAAAAAAAACGGATCCGGCCACCGGATCCGGCTGTTGCCGGATCAGGCGCATTGCGGCGCTCATAGGCTTTCATTGTGTGAAAAAGCCGGACACGCCGGATTCGGCGTGTCCGGCTTTTTCGCCGGAGACAAAAAACGTTACAGTAGCCGTTTTTTCCAGACGCCGGATCGCGACACATTGCCGGATCCGGCGAAAACCGGATGAAACGCATGGCCATCCGGCTCAATCCGGCTCTAATGCAAGTCAATGGGGGGGAAACCGGATCCGGCATTGCATTTCGCCGGATCCGGTTTTTGTCAAAAGCGCCGGATCGCGCCTGACGGCGAAAACCTGATGTGTGAAAGAGGCCTTAAAGGGAATCTGTCACCCCTTTTTTGAGATATCATAAAATGATATCATTCAACTGTGTGTCACATAAGGATTCTTTTAGTACTTTTGCTTCCCCCTGACCCCGCACCTTTCATGCATAAATACCTTTTTTATATCGGTTCAGATGTATGTAAACTGCCACGGTCCGGTCCGCTAGGCGTGGCTTATTCACCTGCTCCCCCAACTCCCTGTCTTGCTCTATGCATTTCTTCTTGTGTAGAGCAAGTCAGGGAGGGGGGAGCAGGTGAATAAGCTCCGCCCAGTGAAAGGTGCAGGGTAAGGGGGAAGCAAAAGTACTAAGAGAATCCTTATGTGACACACAATTGAATGATATCATGATATATCTCAAAAAAGGGGTGACAGATTCCCTTTAAGTCAAATAAAACCCTTTTCTCTCTCTCATGGTGGACTGATTTACTCCATACTTGCATGCACACATTCTGGGGGGAGTAATTCCATGTCGATTGCCTTTGTTGGTCTGGTTGCATAGGCCTAAGGCTGCGTTATATATGACGTTTACTGCCCTAAAGATTTTGTGTTATAAGAACTGGCATGCTGCAGTTTCCAAATCAGTCAGGAAAAAAAAAAAAACAATGTGGGTGCATGAGATTTCTGAAAAAAGTTGTAAAAAATGCAACGTGTGAACATAGCCTTAGTGTCTTCACACACAGTCCTGTTTGAAAAAGAAAGTTTGCTGCTTGTGTGCTGCATTCCTTCTATTTTTTAGGGATTAAAAAAATTACTGCAACCACATTTTTGCAGGCCGTTTCTTGTCGTCAGCTTCCTGCTGAGCTTCCTGTGGCACCGACGAGCGACGCGTGGACGCGGGCGGGAGGATGTCAGGATCGCCGCGTCTGACAGGTAAGTAGCGACCCCCGACCCCTGCGATGTCGCTGGTGAGATCTGCCTGTGTGGCAGCTCACTAGCGACCACTTAGCGATGCACCAACGATCCTGACCGCGTCATATCGTTGTCGGGATCGCTGGTGCATTGCTAAGTGTAACGGTACCCTAAGTGTTAGGCTAGATGCAGGGAACTTAGATTACAAGCACCACTAAATCCCAGCAATAGCTTTAATCCATATATTGATGTGTTTGATGAAGTCTGCCTGATGAAACCTGCACAGATTGGCAAAATAGGGCATATTAATACCCATTAGAATGGAGCTGCAGGGCGCATGCATAACCACCGATCCATTTCTTCCCTGTTTGTTCTTCAAATAACAAAGTAAGTCAGCTCATCCAAATCCTATCCTTAAATGAAGGAGCACAGACGTCTGCCCTGACCGAAACATGGAGATCCAGGTGGAAAAATATAGAATCCAGCTCCCATAAAATAATGAACTTTATCATAGAAACATTGAGCTCTGATAAAGGACGCAGGTCAGCATGTGAAACGCGCAGCACTTCCTTACGGTCATATTTATGGAATCAAATTGAAACCATGTTTTTAATTTTTATATAACAAAGTTCACTACTTTGTAGGAGATGGATGTTTTTTTTTTCTATTCAGCTTTTTTCTTCTGCTCCATTCTGTAATAGTTGGGTCTCGTCAGGGATAAAGGTTCCCCATTCTGTTGATCTGTGCGAGTCCCAGCAGTCACACCCAATCTATCAGCAAGCTATCACCTATCCGGCAGATTGGTGATAATAACTTGTTTTTTTTCTGAAAGCTTCATAAGGTGTCTCAAGATAAAATGATCAGTTTCTTGGTATGATTAAGGTCATGGGATTCCTCTCATCAGTATAAGAAAAATCATTTTAATTTCTTGGTGTTCAATAATTTAACTATATATTTTTTTCTGTCTCATTCTCAAGACAAAATCCGTCATTTTCCAAAACTGAATTCTATAAAGTGATATGGAAAAGAAAAATCTAAGGAATCTGAATAAAGCACATTGTCATCCTAATAGGTCGATAGTATAAACATGCAATCTAAAAATGGTAGCCAGGTGACAGAGATTTTTCTTTTGGGATTTCAGAATGTCCGGAGGTTTAGTGTCTTAATCTTTCTTCTGCTTCTCTTGACCTTTTGTGTGACTGTATGTGGAAACCTACTCATTATTCTAGTGGTGTTCTACAGCCGATCACTCCACTCTCCCATGTATTTCTTCCTCACCCAACTCTCATTGTTAGATATCCTTCTCACCACCACTATAGTACCCAACATGCTCCACATTGTGTTGTATGAAGGACATTCTATGCATTTTATTGGCTGTGTAGTGCAATTTTATCTTTTTATAGCCACAGAAGGCCTGGAATGTCTTCTACTGACAGTGATGTCCTATGACCGTTACCAAGCCATCTGTAACCCTCTACATTACACCACCGTCATTGACATTAGATTCTGTCTGAAAACTATTTCCCTTATTTGGTTGATCATTTGTTCCATAATTTTGATGTTATCTATATCAATGGGTCAATACCAGTACTGTGGACGCAATAGCATTGATCATTTCTTCTGTGATTTGGATCCCATTCTAGAACATTCTTGCTCAGACACTTATTTAGTCAAAATGGAAAGTATGGTTTTGGTCATGCCTCTAGCACTGTTCCCATTAGCAGTGATTATTGTCTCATATGCCTATATTATTTTTACTATACTGAAGATCCCATCTGTGACCGGAACACAGAAGACCTTCTCCACCTGCAGCTCTCACCTGGCTGTCGTGTGCATATACTATGGAACAATCATTAGTATGTATTTATTTCCAAACACAGAAGACGTCAAGAAAATTCTTTCCTTGCTGTATACCGTTGTAACACCAATTCTGAATCCTATAATATACAGTCTGAGTAACAGAGACATTAAGCAAGCTTTCCGAAAGTTGATGGGCAAAGTTTCTTCTGTCCTTCAAACGCATCGACTCAAAGATCGATTATCATTGTTTGTCACATCCAAATAACTAACAATTTAGGAACCTGAGATTGAATCACCATGACAGCAATGGATAGGTAATATATGTGATGGAAGGGTACAATGACAACGAAGGTTTCTTGTACTGGACTTTAGTGTGAGGCTCCCACATACATCAAGCCCCCAACACATAAAGACATCCACCTTTACATGCATATTCATATTAGGAACAATATAATAAAATGTGCAAAAGAAACATGTCATGCAAAAAAAGTAAATTAGTAGGCTGTTGCAATTTTTTAAACAATTCATCAAGTTAAATTAAAAGATACATAGAATTAAAAATCCACTTGGGAATTGTGTGGCATCAGGAACCACACTGACGCGTTTCTGGTGCCCATGACGCCCTTAGTCATAGAGCTCTATGATTTGCCTACCCATTTACTTTTTTGTTTGGACAGTTCTGTTGGTCAGCAGTATCATAATGACCCTCGTTAATGTGAGAACTTTTTTATTTTTTTCATGCAGTAATACATCATACACACTGGGGGGGTTAGCTCTCTGATAGCTGTATATATACACACAGGCGCAGAGTTTCATAGTTAAATAGGTTGAAAAAAAATCTAGGTCAATCAAGTTCAAGGTCAACCTTCTTCCACCAATCGTACATTTCGTCACTATTTTCACTATAACCCACAATGCTATGTGTATCAAGGAAATCATCCATCCCTTGTATAAAAGCTGTTATAGTGTCTGCCATTACTACCTCTTGAGGTAGGACTTTCCACGGTTTTCATATTAAAACAGAATACAGTTTATTGTCCTTCATAAATGAGTAACAAAACACCCCTTTGTTTGGTTAAGGCAACGTAATTCACAAAGTCTCACCAGCTTAGTATTACAGGAACCACTCTAGCTGCCATATAGACTATCCACTGTCTTTCTCAAGCCTCAGCACACTACTACCACCTGAGCTAGACCTTGTGCATTTTATTAGGCCAATAAGTCCCGGACTGGAGCGTGAGAGCGACCTTTCCAACTCTAGTTCGTTAGGTTGTTCATAAATATTGGAACCAAAATTCAGTCAAAATAAAACCATCTCAGAAAAACATACCTGCCATCCAGGACCTTACTTCCTGCTTTCTTGCATAACCCCCTTTCCTTTTGCCCAATGCCAGTGTTGAGCACTGTCTAGCCATACCCTTAACAGAACATTCACTTTTCTATGTAGCTTACCAGTTCTATACTCTACAATTGAGCAATTGATCTTGCATGAGGAAAACTTTCTGTTGTCAAAGCTTACTGTGTTCCTCACAATTATGGTAGGGACTACAGTCCTGAAGTAGATGTGGAGACACTCTATCAACCTTTTGATACAGCAATCAACTGGGGTCCTGGACGTCCCTACATGAGCTGTTTGCGTGTTTGAGAAACCTTTGCTGATTATTTCATACGTTCCAAAGGTGCTGTGCCCTGGCAATACTCCTGTGTTGGCAGTGAGCAGCCTGTACAGCAAACATCCACTTGAGAGGAGACATCAACAGGGCTCTTGAGTCAGAGTTGGAGTCGTGGTCGGAGTTGGTGATCATTTTGGTGGAGTCGGAGTTGTAGGCGAAGTATGTCTCATGCTAATTGATGAGTCGGAGTCTGATGTGTGGCTTCCCAACTCCACAGCCATGGACATCACGGATCTAATTCTTCAGGCGCAGAATTAATAATGTTCCAATTTTGACACTAAGGCCGGAGTCACACTGGCGAGGAATACGGTTGCGTGAGAGGCGCAAAAAGCACGCATTAGACACGGACCAATGATTCTCTATGGGGTCACTCGCACCAGGCGTATATTTCTCCTCCATATCCTCCGCTCCGTGCCACTCGCAGCATGCTGCGATTGTCAGCGTACTACACCCGTAGCACGCCAATGCAAGTCTATGGGTGCGCAAAAAATACGGATTACACACTGAACACACGTGTGACCTGCGAGCAATACGCAGGTCTTTTGGCTGGTGAACAGGAAATGGGCCAATCCATCATCAGGAAGCGTAGACATGCAAATGAGCTCAAAAAGCGCTCCAGACATCCAGGAAGTCAGCCTCCACGGAGTACGGCAGCAGCATGGCGTCCACTTACATAAATGTGGAGATGCTAATTGTGCTGGTGCAGGAGCGTCCAGAAATATGGGACCCACGCGACACAAACTATGCGAACTGCACAAGAAAGGAGGCGTCATGGAGGCGCATCTGTCGCCAGATGTACCATGACTTCGGTGACAGACCACGTGATGAGCAGCAGAAAATTCGTAAGTGCAACCATAAAAATATAATTAACGTTAGCGCGCGCTATAAAATGACTCTACAATCAGCCCCCCCCCCCTTCCTGGGCATGTAATTTTAGCCTCATGAGGCCGTTACATTAGGATGTGACACGTGGCTTCACACAACCATAATTAGGGGTTAGGCCACAAGCTCCTCATCCTCCTAGCCACTAAAATTAGTTTCAGGGGAGCTAATGAGACCCTGGGTATCGGCCCAATTACATATGCCACCATGGGTAGAACGCACACCCCATAAGGCCCCATGCCTAGACTACTGTTTGAAAATGTGACCTCTCAAATATGTGATTTTGACAATCTTTCCTGTCACATTGCAGTGGAAGATGTGATGAAACGGTGGAGAAGCATCCGGGACCAGTACCGCCGGGAACGCCAGCAGCGGTCCAGGAGTGGGGATGCTGGCCATGTAAAGCGGAAATATATATATTATGACCGGCTGAACTTCCTCACCCCAATTCTGGCTCTGAGACCGTAAGTAGATACCTCACACCACATGACACAAAAACATTACACAAATACTTTACAGGGACAAAAATATTGATGTATTTTTGCCTCTGTTCTATTTCATAACAGAACTCAATCCAACCTTACGGATCGAGGAACGGCCTCAGAGGTAGAGCCCATTATTGATCCTGTAGGGGATGAGGTGGCTGGCCCATCTTCTCCCCCTACAAGAAGGATGTCTGAAGAGGAGGCATCACAAGACCACACAATGGCTGCCCGACACAACACACCACCAGGATGGTCTGCAGCTGCAACCTCACCCATCCTGGAAGAGATGGGCAACTTGAGCAGCAGCCCAACTGCCCAGATCAGGCCCTCCCCACAGGCTGCTCTTGCATCACGGCGAATAAGAAGAAGGCGCCAGGTCGCCATTCAAGAGAGCCGGACCCATGTGGACACTGGGGTGCTGAATTACTTGTCCAGAGTCACTACAGATGATGGTGAGGAGGCCTATGCACGTAGCCTCACCCTTTTTCTCCGTGCCCTTACCCGTGAGGTCAGGCTCCGTATTAGGGGGTGTATTCAGATCCTGCTTGATGCAAGCACCCCCCCCAATACCCCATATGAGGTGTTTGAATTTCTGGAGAGGTGGCAGCTCTCACCAAGAAATTTAATGCGCATGAGACCATCCACACAGATGCTTGCTCAAGCAGGGTCTGAACAGCCCCTAATACGTGGGCCAACACCTCAACCCCTTCCTCCCCCTACCCATCCTTCTATTCTGCAGCCCCAAATGTCTTCATCAAGCCAACCCCACCAATATGGCCACTTGTACCCACCCAGTGTTGGAGGCTGGTCCCAACCTGGTTGGGGACGATCTGGCTATCTTGGTGGGTATGAGCCACGGGCCTACCAGAGCCAACAAGAAGCCCCTCACCATCATCATTATTACTCTGGGCAGTATCACCAACAGGCCCAGGAGGCTGGACAACAACAGCATCATGGGCAACAGTATGGCCCCACACAGGGCGATGTTGGCCACAATGTCCAGCAGCACCCACAGGCTGTTCCTCCCCGTTCCCCTTCCCCTACATATGAGGATTTATGACTCAAAAATTTGGAGATGTCCAGTGACATGTAACTGGTGCTTCTAATCTAGACAAAAAAACAGGTGTTCTCCTTCACCAACATTTAGAACATAATTTAACACTCACATTTTTAAACAATGTTTTCCAAACATATGAAACAATCCATCATAACAGGCAACGCTACCTCACGCCTTTCACACAGATATTACATGTGTGTATAAAAGAGAATATTTAAATGCGCTATGCTGTTTTACCTGAAAAGATGAAAATACACTAATCACTTGCTAATGCATAGGAAAGGCGTGCTTGCCTTTAGTTAAGTAGTCAACTTTGTTATTAGCATTCTCTAGTAAACCAATTTGAGGCGACCAGCATTCACAATATCACGCTCTCTCAATGTCTTAACAAGTGAGTTTTGTATTTTCATCCTTTCCAGTATAGCATGCTTAAATATTGTCTGTTCTACAGACAGGTAATATCCGTGTGAAAGATGTGAGGTAGCCTTGCCTGTCATGGTGGAAGCTTTCTATGTTTGGAAAACATTATGAGGAAATGTGAGTGTTATCTTATTCACTTTATTTAGGTGATGGAGCTCACCCTTTGTTGCCTAATCAAGGTTAATGTAGGCATGCAGCAATGTTGTAATTGCATAATGTTTGGTGCATTTTTTTTCCGTAATGTTAATGTTACACCAAGTTAAAGAAGGCCCAAAAGGTCATTTTGGCCATTGCCAAATTTGTGTTCTGGCAAAATTATGTTTGCCTTTAAGCAAAACAAACAAAAAAAAGGCAAAACTAAAAATTTGTCTACTCTAGTTAACGTCTCTGTGTGATTTCTCACTATCCATCACAACATACTTACAGACACCAACCAATGCAAAGAAACACTCATAGAATCATAAAAAGGCTTGAGTAATATATATTTAGACACACTTTGAAAAAAAGAAATTATAACATAGACACAGCATTCTCTTGCCAAGAAGTTGCCCCCTCAGGTGAGATAAAGTAATTCGTGAATATATCACGCACTTTGAGGCCAGAGAGCGGTCTACGTTGAGGGATGATAGGTGGTCTCACCCTGCGCACATTGTCCGGCCTACGCACAACACCATCAGAGGAGGAACAATCATGGATCCTGGTGAAGTTATGCAGAACAACACAGGCTTTCACAACTTCATTCACATTTTGCTCACTCAACTGAATGGCAGACTGGAGTACCCGCCATTTGGCACAAAGAATCCCAAAGGAACACTCCACCAGTCGCCTAGCACGTGAAAGGCGCAAGTTAAAAATTCTGCGCCTGTGGTCAAGGTTGCGCCGGGGATATGGCCTCATGACATTACGTGATAACTGAAAGGCCTCATCTGCCACAAGGACATAAGGGACTGATTGTTCGGGGGAGCCTGGTAGCTGGCGTGGTGGTGGTAGATCCAACTGGTTGGTGCGTAGCCGCCGACCCATTATGGAAGTATTGAAGACTCTAGAGTCTCCCGTCCTTCCATAGGCCCCAATGTCAACAATTATAAACTTGTATTGAGGGTCTACCAGAGCCAACAATACAACAGAAAAGTATTGCTTATACTGTAATTGAAGAATTGGAACCCTGAGTTCGGCGGCTTACGCACCCTGATGTGTTTGCCATCCAGGGCCCCAATACAATTTGGAAACTGGCAGTCCTCCTCAAAGTCCCTTGAAATCCTTAACCAGTCTTCCATCCTGGGCTCGGGTAGGACCACCTTATGGAGTCTTGTCCAGATTTCTGCACATGTAGACCTCACTATGCCTGAAATGGTGGACTTTCCAATGAGAAACTCATGGTGGAGGGTGGCATAAGACAGGCCAGTGGACAGGAAGCTGTAGAACAACAGAAATAGTACAGGTTAGAATGGCTAAAGTAAAAAAAAATCAGTTACATGCCGACCAAACTTGGTAGGAAATGAGAGATAACAACACACACATATGTGGTGGCACAATGACTACTGTAAGTGATATGCAGGACATATTAGATGTAACATTCTGCTGTGTCAGGTGAAACATATTTTGAGTAAGATGAGGGTATTAAACATTGTCCAAGAAGGCCAAAAAACATAAATTAACACACACATTATGAACATAGAGAATGTGGTTGTGGAGTACATACCGTATTGTGAGTAGAAGTCGCTCCTCTGCAGATATGGCTTTGCGCATCCTAGTGTCCTGAAAGGTGATCCCAGGGCGCACTGTCTCCAAGAGGCGATCAAATGTGGAAATGCTCATTCGACAGTACTGGTAAAATTTGTCCGGATGCTCCCGCAGAGACGAATAGAGGTGGTGAAAATGACCTCTTGTGAGTCGTTGCCTCAAAAGTGGATGTACCCACATGCGTCTCCTCCTCCGCGGATCCACTATCACAGGATATGGTTGCCCAAAGCGCCGTGACAAAAGCCAGGTAAAGATAACCTGCTCGGTTGTATTGAATGTCAGACCCTCTGCCATGCTGCACAAAGAACACCAACACACCTCGTGAAAGCAAGGTGAGAAATGTACAGAATGTAGGCAGCCACCTGTTTCTGAGTGTCTAAATAGGGTGCAGGCTAATGATTTAAATTGTTTGCAGGCCTCAAAACCGTTAAATGTCCATTTTGCAAGGCTGCGAGAAAATCTCACCATACGGATTGCATACGGATTACATACGGAGACACACATGCACAAAATACGCGACCTCACCTTGCTTACGGATGACCTACGGACCACTATTTAGTGGTCATTGATCCGTATTACGCATGTAAAATACTGACCGTATTTTGCGCAGGTTAGTGTGACTCCAGCCTAATATATATATATATTCTTGTTTGGATGAGGGTGGGTGGTAGTAGTCAAAGATTTAAGAAATAGTTACCCCTTTTTAAAATAAAAGAATTATACACCATGATATATAATGGTAATAATAATAATAATAATAAATTTTATTTTTATAGCGCCGACATATTCCGCAGCACTTTACATTTCAGAGGGGATTTGTACAGACAATAGACATTACAGCATAACAATAATCACATACAGTAGATTATAACAAATAACAAGAGGAGTGAGGGCCCTGCTCGCAAGCTTACAGTCTATGAGGAAAGAGGTAGACACGAAAGGTGGGTGGTAACAGTTGCCCTGATTGTATGGACCAGCCATAATGTTAGGTGTGTGACAGTACGGACACAGAGGGCTAATGGATGCATAAAGCATGTGGGAGAATGATGCGGGGAACCTGGTTATGGTAAGACTTTTGGCTCTGACACACAGGGATAGATTAGGTTAATGTGTTGAGGCGATAGGCCAGTCTGAATAAATGCGTTTTCAGGACACGCTTAAAATTGTGGGGATTGGGGACTAATCGTATTGACCTGGGAAGTGCATTCCAAAGAATTGGCGCGGCACGTGTAAAGTCTTGGAGACGGGAGTGGGAGGTTCTTACTATTGAGGATGCTAACCTCAGGTCATCAGCAGAACGGAGGGCGCGGGTAGGGTGGTATACTGAAACAAGGGAGGAGATGTAGGGTGGTGCTGAGCCATGGAGGGCTTTGTGAGTGAGGGTAATAAGTTTATACTGAATTCTGGAGTGGATGGGTAGCCAGTGTAATGACTGGCACAAGGTAGAGGCATCGGTGTAACGACTGGTGAGGAATATGATCCTGGCTGCAGCATTCAAGACAGATTGGAGAGGGGAGAGTTTGGTAAGAGGGAGACCGATTAGAAGAGAGTTACAATAGTCGAGACAAGAATGAATAAGAGAAACAGTAAGAGTTTTTGCAGAGTCAAAGGTAAGAAAAGGTCGAATTCTAGAAATGTTTTTGAGGTGCAGATGACAAGAGCGAGCCAGTGATCGAATGTGGGGGGCAAAGGAAAGCTCGGAATCAAGTATGACCCCAAGACAGCGGGCCTGTTGCTGGGGAGTAATAGTGGAGCCACACACAGAAATGGCAATGTCGGGTATAGGTACATTAGTAGCGGGAGGAAACACCAGGAGTTCAGTCTTTGACAGGTTCAGTTTCAGATATAGTGAGGACATGATATTAGACACAGCATTTAGACAATCGCCGGTGTTTTCTAGAAAGGCTGGCGTGATGTCAGGAGAAGAAGCGTATAATTGGGTGTCATCAGCATAGAGATGGTACTGGAAACCAAATCTACTGATTGTTTGACCAATAGGGGCAGTGTACAAGGAGAAGAGGAGGGGGCCTAGAACCGATCCTTGGGGGACCCCAACAGTAAGGGGAAGATGAGAGGAGGAGGAACTGGCAAAAGATACAGTAAAGTAGCGGTCGGAGAGATAGGAGGAGAACCAGGAGAGAATGGTATCCTTGAGGCCAATGGAACGGAGCATAGTGAGGAGGAGCTGATGATCCACAGTGTCGAATGCTGCAGAGAGATCCAAGAGAATTAGCATGGAGTAATGACCATTTGATTTAGCTGTTAGCAGATCATTAGAGACTTTAGTGAGGGCAGTTTCAGTGGAGTGTAAAGAGCGGAAACCGGATTGGAGAGGGTCGAGAAGAGAGTTTTCTGAGAGATAGCGGATAAGACGGGAGTGGACCAGATGTTCCAGGAGTTTAGAGATGAAGGGAAGATTAGAGACAGGTCTATAGTTAGCGGCACAGTTTTGGTCGAGGGATGGTTTTTTAAGTAGTGGATGTATGATGGCATGCTTAAATGAGGAGGGAAAAATACCAGAAGAGAGAGAGAGGTTAAATATTTTAGTTAGGTGAGGGGTGACAGCAGGGGAAAGGGACTGGAGGAGCTGTGACGGAAATGGGTCACTGGTGCAAGTAGTTGGGCGAGAAGATGCACATAAATGGTACATAAATGTTTATCACACAAAACACGTCGGCAGCATATAATGAAGCAAATAGTGTTTGATCTTTGAACAATGTTTTTTCCTTTCAATCTTTCGCAATCATCTAGAATTATTTTGAGCACTTGATATGCATGTCCTCCATAAACTACATGTCGGTGGGATTTTTTTTCTTTACATTTTTTTCTACAACTATTGTCACAAATCTTTTAAAGTCTTAACAATCTCCCAGCATTATCTGTCAAACATTTATTTTGGCGGCTACAAATACAAAATATAACTGATGTCATACACTGGTGAGGCCCATTGTTATCCGTTTCAGCAGATACTAACTGGCCTACATTACAATTAATTAATTAACAATAATTTTAATATTAAATTTTATATATTTATTTGGCAAACCAAAAAATAACTTTCCTCTTAGGCCTGTTTCACACTTCAGTTTTTTTGTGTCAGTTAAAATATGCCAAAATGGCGGAAAGCGGATCCGTTGGTAACTGATGTGAACGGATGCCACCGGACTGTTTTTTAGACGGATCCGATGAATGAAGAATTTTAAAGGAACCGCAGCCCGGAGAGAGAGAGAGAGAATTTTTTCCGTCCTCCAGAGAGGATTTCAGGGTTAAATTTCCGGCTAGCTTCCTTCCTCCGGGCAAGCGCACTGTAAAATGCGGATCCTGCAGCAAAAAAAACGTTGCATGGTCCGTCCAGGAATTTCGGCGGATGCTAAAAATTTGGCGGATCCGCAAAAAAACGGATCCAATGGATGGCCATCTGTCAAAATCCGCCGGTAATGCAAATCAATGGGGAAAAAAAATGGATCCACCAAAAAAAAATGGCGGATCCGTTTTTTTTTAAAAAACGGCGGATTTTGACTGATGGTCAAAAAACGGAAGTGTGAAACAGGCCTTAGTAATCGAAACTAACCCAAAAGTTACCAAAAAAGTAGGTTATAGTTCTGACATCAACCCAAAATAAATTAACAAGTAACAAGAAAGGCCAGTGCCTATGAGCAGTGCACACCTGTGAGAGCATATAACAGGACTACTTTATTGTCACACAAAGCACACACCCAAAAACAGTGTCAAAAGTCGCCCGAGCGCAGCAAAGAGGCGTCAGTCACTGCTCAGTAAAATGGCATGCAGTCTAATAGCCAGAATAATCAGAGACAAAGGTGCTAGGCATAGAATTGGGCAGCAACCTCCTTGAATATAGACATCCAATAAAGAACTCAATATACATGTGTTGTGATCAATTTTTGGACCCAAGATATTTTTGGGTCTTTGGTTCGTGATATAAATTGTACAACACACAAAAATGTTTGCAAATTGTTTTTAAATTTTTCACATAACTTATTAATGTGAAACAAAGCACAAACTATGTAAAGGTAATAGAACTAATTATTTTTATACTTTTTCCTAATTTAATTTAAGTTGTGGAATGTGGGAGGTGAGGGTTCAGAAAGGTTTAAAGTAGGGGTCATGGTTGTGAGGTAATCTGAAGGAGCAAAAATGTTTTCAAGAAATTCGGGTTGGGAAATGGAGGCAGTGGACAACTGGGAGTGAAGAGAAGCCAATAGCTGAGAACTTTGGAGCAAAGAAGAATTGCGTTGAGCACAGATATAGGAAGAATGGGATGTAGAGAAAGAAGACGAATGGGGAGCATGGAAAGAGAAAGAAGTTGAACCGGGCAAAGAGGAAGCATGGGGGGCAGGGAAAGAGGAATAATGGTGAGATGTGAAATAGGAAGCATGGGGTGAATGGAAAGAGGAAGCATGGGGTGAAGGGAAAGAGGAAGACTTGGGGGCAGGCAATGTGGAAGCATGGTGAGCTTGATAGTTAAAAGATGTTTGCAGATGTTGGCTAGTGGTCATTTGTGCATTCTGTTGCCTTTGTAATATTGACTCTATTACATTTTTTTATTTCACTTGCATTAATTGCATGTGTGTATTTGAGGAATAGAGCCAAGATGCTGCAAACAATAGAGGCACATGACCACTGGTTTGATGTTGGGACTAGAGTTGAGCGAAACAGGTCGGTCAGATTCAAAAATCGCTGACTTTCACCAAAGTCGGGTTTCGCCGATCAAAACCCAACCCTAGCGTGAGGTCAGCCATGAGGTCGCCGATCAGTGCGCCAAAGTCACGTTTCAAATGATGCTCTCAGCTCCTTTTCTCATCCAATGATGGAGGACGCACACTGTGGGCAACGTGACGACATGCGCAGCGGCCAGCACCATCTTAGAGAAGGGCATTGAAGTGATTGGCTGGCTTTGTGTGGCGTCACAGTGGGTATAAAAGGCTGTGAACGCCGACCGCCATCTTACTTCTGCAGATCTTACAATAGGGAGAGGTGCTGCTGCTGATTCTGAACAGGGAGAGCGTTAGGCAGGGAAGAAGAAAAACAGAAAAAAAAAACTGCTTCTGCTGATAGCGCGTTTCACTGTACAGTTAGTGTGCAGTGAAAGGGGAGGATTTTTGTTGTGTGCAGCAGCGCTGGTGGTGATTAGGCTGCCATTTCAGGGTACCTGATAGCTTCATTGGTGTGTGCACACTGCTGTTCAAACTGCTTTTTTCAAAGCACTCCAACTTTTATTATTTTGTCCTGGTGAGTTACCGTCTAGCGGTGTATGCTCCTCACACAATACCGTACATCGGTTTGTATCACGGACAAATAGAAGCTATCTGGGTTTGACTCTGGAAGAAAAAGCAGAGGAGTTTGTCCATTTTTCCAGACCTACACCTTAGAGTTGTGTCCGTTTTTCAAACAGTTTCCTATACCTGCTGTTTGAATACAGTCAAAACTAGACAGAGACAGCGTGTGGCAGTCCGTATACAAATACACGGAGCTTGACAATTTTTCATACAGACACCGTTTAGCGGTGTACGCTCCTCACACACTACCGTGTACCGGCTGGTATCACAGACAAATAGAAGCTACCTGGGTGTGACTCTGGAAGAAAAAGCCGAGGAGTTTGTCCATTTTTCCAGACCTACACCTTAGAGTTGTGTCCGTTTTTCAAACAGTTTCGTATATCTGCTGTTTGAATACAGTCAAAACTAGACAGAGACAGCGTGTGTCAGTCCGTATACAAACACACGGAGCTTGACAATTTTTCATACAGACACCGTCTAGCGGTGTACACTCCTCACACACTACCGTGTACCGGCTGGTATCACAGACAAATAGAAGCTATCTGGGTGTGACTCTGGAAGAAAAAGCCGAGGAGTTTGTCCATTTTTCCAGACCTACACCTTAGATTCGTGTCCGTTTTTCAAACAGTTTCGTATATCTGCTGTTTGATTACAGTCAAAACTAGACAGAGACAGCGTGTGTCAGTCCGTATACAAATACACGGAGCTTGACAATTTTTCATACAGACACCATCTAGCGGTGTACACTCCTCACACACTACCGTGTACCGGCTGGTATCACGGACAAATAGAAGCTATCTGGGTGTGACTCTGGAAGAAAACGCCGAGGAGTTTGTCCATTTTTCCAGACCTACACCTTTGAGTCGTGTCCGTTTTTCAAACAGTTTCGTATATCTGCTGTTTGATCACGGTCAAAACTAGACAGAGACAGCGTGTGTCAGTCCACATACAAAGACTATGAAGAGGAGGATGAATGAACTCAAGAAGATCAACATCCGACACTGCGGAGACACCATCACGTGTTTCTCAATGCAGTGATTCTAGAGCACTGCCCCCATCCCTTATGGGAAATATGTAAAACATGCAAAACAGAAGCTACGGAGACATCATCACGTGTTTCTCAACGCAAGCAATGACCAGCCAGGTCTTTGCCCGGGTAGGAACAACCACGGGAAGGGCAGTCTCCAATGAAGGAAACCATCTATGCCAAAACATGGTATCCATCCGCATACAGCTGTTTCGGGGTATTGCCCCTCATCAGTGTGGAGTAGGAAACTGGCTGGTAGGAGCAATGCCTAGTAAAAAGACTATGAAGAGGAGGATGAATGAACTCATGGAGATCAACATCCGACACTGCGGAGACACCATCACGTGTTTCTCAACGCAGTGATTCTAGAGCACTGCCCCCATCCCTTATGGGAAATATGTAAAACATGCAAAACAGAAGCCGCGGAGACACCATCACGTGTTTCTCAACGCAAGCAATGACCAGCCAGGTCTTTTCCCGGGAAGGAACAACCACGGGAAGGGCAGTCTCCAATGAAGGAAACCACCTATGCCAAAACATGGTATCCATCCGCATGGATGGGGGCAGTGCTCTAGAATCACTGCGTTGAGAAACACGTGATGGTGTCTCCGCAGTGTCGGATGTTGATCTCCATGAGTTCATTCATCCTCCTCTTCATAGTCTTTTTACTAGGCATTGCTCCTACCAGCCAGTTTCCTACTCCACACTGATGAGGGGCAATACCCCGAAACAGCTGTATGTGGATGGATACCATGTTTTGGCATAGGTGGTTTCCTTCATTGGAGACTGCCCTTCCCGTGGTTGTTCCTTCCAGTCCACATACAAATACATGGAGCTTGACAATTTTCCTTACACACATCGTATAGAGCTGTCTGTTTCTCCAACAGTATTGTATATCTGCTGTTCGCATTACAGTCACTTTTATACCTAGTCAGTGTGTGTGTGTGACACTCCGTCAATACATATACGGAGATTGTTAGTTGCACAAAAATCGTATACAGCTGTACACTTCTGATACAGTTCCGTATATCTGCTTGTTGGATTACGGTCAAATACATACTGTGAGAGCGTCTGTGACTAACAAAATATATGCGTCGATTTTATTTGTTTAATAAACCTTATACAGCTGGACACTCCTCATACAGTACAATCACTCTGCTGGTATTTTTGGTACATTTTCACAAACATGAGGAAGTATGGTGGAAGAGGCCGTGGACATGGGCAGGGGGGCTCAGCTGGTACTGATGGTGGTGGTGCATCGACTGGTTCTGGCAAAAGCAAAATAGCAGCTAAGGCAGGAGGTGTTGAGCCTGCGTTATCCTCTGGCCCAAGAATGCCTGTAAGGTTGCCTTTTCTTGGAGTAGGAAAACCGCTTTTAAAGCCGGAGCATCAGCAACAGGTTTTGGCGTACATTGAAAAAACAGCCACCAGCTCTATTGCCTCCTCTTCTGAACGGTCGAAACCTGCAAGCACGGAGTTGTCAGTTCAGGGTTCTGGTCATAAAAAAACCCTTTCCTTGTGTCCTTCACCCCCATCAAAAGTTAAGGATGTGGCAGCCCACACTTCAGATTACTCTTTGGAGCTCTTTTCACATACCATGCCTGGGTTATCCAGTCAAATCCTGATTTCCACAGTCCATGATGAATGTTACATGGAGTGCACTGATGCACAGCCACTGCTAGATGATTCTGCTGGTACAATGACCCACAGCACTACATTGTCCTAGCAGTCTATTGAGCCAAAATTTGACCCTGATGAAACCCAGGTGCCCCTTCCCGCATACTATACCACCTTACACGGTGACACAGAGGAAGGTAAAGAGGAAGGTGCAGATGACTTTGAAGAGGAGGTGATGGATGACCCAGTTCTGGACCCAGATTGGCATCCATTGGGGGAGGAGGGTGGTGCTGGCAATAGTTCAGATAAGGAGAAGAATCCGCAGCAGGCATTGACATCGCAGCAGCGGTTATCTAGCAGGCCCGTACCTGTCCTAAAATGTGGGAAAAAAACTAAAAGAGTTGCAGGACAGCTTGACCAGATGGTCATCTTAGTACAGCGTGCAAGGCCAGAAAATGTTTACCATAGTAGGAAGAGTGCAGTGTGGCACTTCTTTGTCCAAAATCCTACTGATGAGGCAAAGGTTACCTGTAAGAAGTGCGGAAGGACTTTTAGCCGAGGTAAACAACTCAGAAATTTGAATACCAGTTGCATGCTTAGACATTTAATCAACATTCACTTGCAAGCGTGGATGGACTACAAAACCTCAGGTAGCACTTGTGCACCTGCTCCGACTGAAGGTAGCCAACAACGCTCCATCGCTACCCCCACTGTAAGACCACTGCCACCCTTAAGCACACCACCAGTACTAAATGTGGAGGTGTCGTCGCAAGGCAAAAGCACTCAGGGAATCACAGTGGTTTTGCAACACAACACTGAATCTAGGCCATCACCACCAATACCATCACCAACCCCCTCTCACTCCATCCGGTCCACTGCTACTACCCTAATGGGCAGTTCTCCAGTCCAGTTCACCCTACCAGACACTCTGAGTAGGACAAGAAAGTACTCATCCTCTCATCCGCGTACACTGTGTTTGAACGCCTACATTGCCAAACTAATCTCAATAGAGATGATGCCCTACCGTTTGGTTGAAAGCGAAGCTTTTCGCTACCTCATGGCCTACGCTGTCCCACGCTATGACCTACTCAGTCGCCACTTCTTTTCTTGAAAAGCCATCCCTGCCCTCCACCGGCATGTGAAAGACCGCATTGTCCATGCACTAAAACAGTCAGTGAATGGAAAGGTGCACCTCACAATGGATGCATGGACCAGTAAGCATGGCTAGGGCCGTTACATTTCCATCACTGTGCAATGGGTTAATGTGGTGGATGCTGGCTCCACAGCGGCGGTGGAAGAGTGCTGCCTAGCCCACGGTATAGGAAACTGTTGGCTGTAGGATTTCGATCCTCCTCCTCATCTATCAGCGGAAGCTCGTCCACAGAGCGCAGTTGCACGAGCACTACATCAGCAGCTGGCAGTGTTGTACAAGAGGTGTCCCACTATCGAACAGCTAGTGGTAAGCGTCAGCAGGCTGTGATAAAAATGATGTCTTTGGGTGACAACAGACACACTGCGGAGGTACTGGCCAACTACTTGCAGCGACAAACAGAGTCATGCCTGGGCATTCTTCATCTTGAGGCAGGCAAGGTAGTCAGTGATAATGGCCGTAATGTTGTGGCAGCCATAGCCCCTGCAAAACTCACACACATACCTTGCCTGGCTCACACTTTGAACCTGGTGGTGCAGCGCTTCCTTAATAATTATCCGGAGTTAACATCCCTGCTCCATAAGGTGCGAAGACTGTGCTCGAACATCCGTCGCTCGGCCGTACACTCCAGTCATATGCAGAAGCTGCAGCGATTGCTCCACCTCCCCAAGCACCACCTAATCATAGACATTGCAACAAGGTGGAACTCCACCCTGCACATGATTGAGAGGCTGTGCGAACAGAGGCAGGCTGTGATGCATTTGTGGGAGGATACACGGGCAGGCAGTTTGGGGGAAGACATGGAATTGTCAGGTGTGCAGTGGTCAAAACTGAAAGACCTCTGTAAAGTCCTTCAGTGTTTTGAGGAATGCACATGGCTGGTAAGCGCAGACGATGCCATCATAAGCATGAGCATCCCACTTATGTGTCTGCTCATGCAAAGTTTGACGCACATTAAGGATCAGGCATCTGCAGCGGAGGAGGAGGGAAGCCTTGATGACAGTCAGCCATTGTCTGGTCAGGGAACTGTCCTGGACGAGGTGGAGGAAGAAGAGAAAGAGGAGGAGGATGAGGATGAGGGGGATGATTATTTTGGGCAGGAGGATGTTTCTCAGGGGGCAACAGAAAATGTTGGTGTTCCAAGGTCAGGTACAGTGTTTGTGCATGACTGTAGGGATGTGGATTTGCCAGAAACTGCTCCTCCACCCACCATGGGCAGTGCATCATTGACACCTGGAACATTGGCCCACATGTGAGATTATGCCTTGCGGATCCTAAAAAGGGATCCCCGCATTGCCAAAATGATAAGGGATGATGACTACTGGCTGGCCAGCATCCTCGATCCACGCTACAAAGGCAAATTACACAACATCATGCCACAGGAGAACCTACAGATAATATTTCCAAACAAACAAGCAACTCTGGTAAACCGTTTGTTTGAGGCTTTCCCAGCACACAGCAGCGGTGCTGGTTCTCCCACGAGCCATAGTGGGCACAATGGAAGAGGTGTTCGTGGTGCACACAGCAGAAGTGGCGTTGGAGACAGAGGTTTAATGACCATGTTGTGGAATGATTTCTCAAGTACCGCTCACACGACTGCTAATACTGCATCGATTAAAAGTGACAGGAGGCAGCAGTTGTCAACTATTGTTACATTCTACTTTTCATCCCATATCGGTGTTCTCCCTCACAGGTCATTCCCCTTTGACTATTTGGCTTCTAAACTGGATGCCTGGCCTGAATTGGCACAATATCCCTTACAGGAGCTCACTTGCCCTGCTGCTAGTGTGTTATCTGAAAGAGTCTTCAGTGCTGCTGGATCAATCCTGACAGAAAAAAGGACCCGTCTGTCGACCCAAAATGTTAATGATCTAACCTTAATTAAAATGAACCATGCATGGGTTTCAAAGGATTTTGTCCCACCTTCCCCGATGACACAGGTTACCAGAAAAGTGCCTCGGTTTTTTCCTCCTCTTCCTCGGACTTGCCCAATTACGCCCTTTACTGCAGCTGAATGTCCAGCCAACACATTTACATTTGCCAATTTTTAAACCTCCCTAACTCGGCTGCCCACTCCTCCCCCAACGACTGGGGTCAAGATCTGGTGCACCCGGGCAAGTGCCGTTGCTCTGAACAGGTGGATGGGCCCACTGATGGCCGACGGCAATGGCACAGGGCCCCTCATAGTACTATACAGTGTCTCAGACGGTGGGAGGGCCCACTCGCCGTCAGACACACTAGCGTACTATGAGGGTCCATGTGCCAGTACCGTTGACCACAATTGTGCCTCCCCTTTTATGATCACCTTTCACAGTTTTGATAGTCACAGATGTGTGACATTCCTGCCACCATTTTTCAATGTCTCCTCTCATGCCAATCCAATAGAATCGCCTATGGGCCTGTGGCTTCTGTCTTTTGCATTCCAAAATGACCAGACACATCAGGCAGTGAGGACAATGGGTAGATCTTTCCCTGTGATCAAAATTTGATGGAGACGATTAACGGTGATGTGATCCACGCTACTGCGATGAAGCAATCCTTTCTTCACAAAGAACATTTTTCGCTTTCTCCACAGACACAGTAATTGAGGGTCTGCATCACCTCTGAAACATCTACCGGGAGGTTTTCCCGCGATGAGTAATTCCAAAATTTCTGCTAACACTCGACTTTGCGTCTTTACTTGCATCCATGTAGTTTCCAGTAGCAGAGATTCTTGACTGGCTTACTGAGATTGAAATATATGCGAAGATTTAAAAGTACCACAACACTGTATACTGGTGTACGCTATGAATACCTTTCCCTTTTTCAACTTTTTTATTTATGGTGTAATACATAGTGAGCCTGTGAGTGTCTGTGTCTGACTCCGGAAGTATAGACGGAAATTTAACCCTAGACTGGACACACCTGGTATGTGCTGATACAGTACCTTGTTTCAAAAATTTGTATTAAGGTAGCATCTGTAGGATAACCAACTGTGGAGGGGAGACTCTCTTCTTGCCACAGACAAACACGAGACTGAGACAGAGTTTGTATTGAATAGGTCCGTTTTTAGGGCCCATCCTTCTGTCGACAACAGCAATTCACCACAGCCTTTTCACATTTCTCTGTACACAGGCCCTGGTACTTTCACTTCCTTTGTAACTATCATTGTGGCGTCCTCTATGGCTCTTCCACTGTGGCTGGCCTAGGCCCAACCACCACAGCGCTGCACCAGTCTGAGCACACCATCCGTATGATAGCCCCAGGCCATCTTTGTCTGTGGCTACCGTCCTCTGGCCCACCCCCCCGTGACCGCCTCAACTGTCAGTCCTCTCTGAAGCCTTTCCACTGTCTCTATTTCCTCAGCAGAACTTCCTCTTTACTGTGCTCCCTTCGCTGACTGACTCTTCCAGAACCTTCCCTCAGCCTTTTATACTTCCAGTTCTGGTAACTCCGCCCACCGTCACCTAACAGTTTCTATGACCAATGGCAGTTATTCAGTCCCACTCCTACACTCTCCACTGCGCTCCAATGGGCAAGCTAAAACACTGCACCCTTTCTCTTTATCTTAGTGGTTTCACACCTACACTGCGCTACACCTCTGCTTCTCACTACAGGCTGATTTGTCTGTCAGTCCACCTTCCCTACATCATCCATAGTGAGTGAGCGTGTGTGGGTTACGCCTTCTATATATACGGTGAATCGGAGAAACAAATTTTTACACTATACTTGATACAGCTTGTATCTTGTTATACAGTACCTTTGTTCGACATTTAGCATTACGGTCAAATCCATACTGTGTAAACGTCTGAGAGTGACTACGGGACTATTTATACGGAGATTTCAATTGTATCCTAAATAAATATATACTTGCTATCTTGTTATCCAGGACCTTTTTTACAACATTTTTTATTATGGGATCAAAACCAAACTGAGTGAGTGTCTGAGGGTGACTACGGAAATATATACAGATATTTTCAATTTGGCCAACACTGTATACAGCAGAACGCTTCGGATACAGTAACCTTTTTAGCTATTTAGATCCTGGTGTAATCCATGCTGGGCCTGAGAGCGTTTGTGTCTGCCTCCTGAAATGTATACGGAGAATCAGAATGTTTACACTATACTATATATACCTTGTATCTGGTGATGCTGTACCCTTTTTCAACTTGTTATTTTATTGGGTAATCCACACTGAGCCTGTGAGCATCTGTGTATGCCTCATGAATATATACTGAGATTTACTGTTATCCATAGACTGTATAGAGCTGTATGCTTCTGATACAGTACCATATATCTGCTGGTATTTTGGGTCCATTTTCAAAAACATGAGGAAGTATGGTGGAAGAGGACATGGATGTGGGCGTGGAGGGCCACCTGGTACTGATGGTGGTGGTGGTGGTGCATCAGCTGGTATTGCCAAAAACACAATAGCAGCTAAGGCAGGAGGTGTTGAGCCAGCGTCATGGTGTAGCTCTGGAAGGCCTGTAAAGCTCCCTTTTCTGGGAGTAGGTAGACTGCTTTTAAAGCCGGAGTATCAGGAACTGTTTGTGGCTTACATTGCTGAAACAGCCTCCAGCTCTATCGCCTCCTCTTCTGAAGTTGTAAAAAATGCAAGCACTGAGTCGTAACTGCAGGCTTCTGGTCAGGAGCAACCCCTTTCATTGTGTCCTTCACCCACACCAAAAGTGAAGGATGTGGAAGCACACACCTCAGATTACTTCTTGGAGCTCTTTTCACATACCATGCCTGGAGCAATGTAAATGGGGCAGATCAGACACTGGAGCAGCATCTAAGGAGCACATTATACACTGGAGCATTACAAATGGGTCCCATTATAAATGGAGCATTATTAGAGCCCATCATACACTGTAGCATCATCCATGAGGCCCATAATGTACTGGAGCAATGTAAATGGGGCAGATCAGACACTGGATCAACATCTAAGGGGCACATTATACGCTGGAGCATTACAAATGGGGCCCATTATATAGGGAGCATTATGTGGAGCTCATCAGATACTGTATGGAACATTATATGTGACTAATTTTGTATGGAGAAATATATGGGGCTCATTATTCTGTATGGCGCACAATGTGGTGGCCATAACACTGTATGGAGTAATATACTGTCCTGTTTTTGCGCTATTGTACAACTTAAAATAGATCAGTCATGTCATGTAAGCAGTGAAGTATGTGTCATTGTACCATACCTATATTTCTGTGGTGTATCGGAGCATCATGAGTTGTGGTATATGTTAAAGGGGCGCACTGACACTCTTTGGTCCAGGGCACATGAAAACCTGGAACCAGCCCAACCCCCCCAAAACTTTAGCCAAATAACCCCCAGTTTTCAATGCGTAACTATTATTATGAAGTAAATTAAGGTTGACAAGCTTCAGTAATAAGAATTTATGTTTTTGGCATTGAAATGGGCACTGTTGGTGTGTTTACTGTCCTCCACTCCCTGCCGACTTTGCTTCCCCATTGACTTGCATTGGGTTTCGTGTTTCAGTCGGCCTCCGACTTTTCCCTATAGTCGGCCGATTTTGTTCGACCCGACTTTTGAGAAAAGGCAAAGTCGCTCATCTCTAGTTGGGACTTTTCGAATACCGTCCGCAATACTCGCTCCAAAATAGTCCCACTTGTCATTGAAGTCCATAAGATTTAAAAAGCGCACAGGTTGTTGGGTTACTGCAGTGACTTCTGCACTTTGCCTCAAATTGTCACTCCTTATTTGACGCCTGCGCAATTGTTTCCTGCGAGTAACAGGCCTCACATTGATGTCCTGTGTCTCTTGTGATTGTGGCAGGACATTTGAAGAACTGTCGATTGCGGGTTGCATGATACTTGCTGAAGAATCTTACGCATCTTCGCACGATGTATGGATTGTGTCTTCTGACACTGACCACTGTTCTTGGGTGTCTTCGCCATGACAATGTGGCGCAGGAATGTTTCCATGTATTCTGCACAAATATGAAAATTTGAAACCTCAGTATGTTGATATTAAACAGACAATCGTACAAACAGTTTGAACCTCACTTTCAATTTTAAAAAGAGCGCTATTTTTTAAAACCAAGTTAATGATTGCACTACACAATCCAAAAAAATACAAATTGGACATATCAGATGATGTTTTGGGCTATTTCATGTAATTGACATGTCTAGCTTCAGATTTTCAATAACAACAAAATCTTTAACCCCTCTCTGACCTCAGACTTACTATTCTGTCCATTTGACCTGGGACTTAATTTACATGGAAGGAAGGGTACATCATTAGATATTGGCCTCACACATGGGGGGGTGTTTGGTCAGTCGCGGTCACAGAACGCTCCCAGCATTTTAACTCACGGAACACTGGAATCAAAAAAGATTGCAGCGTTCCTGTGCCGGCAAAGGGTCTGACATCCCCTCTGCCTTTGGATCGGAGACCCCAAGGCATGACGTGGGGTCCCGACCACTCCCATGGTAACCCGATGTCGACATGACAATATCCGTGTTACCAGAGCTGAGAGACTTCCTGTCATGCGCAGTTCATGCCAGGAATTCCCCAGGTCAGTACTGTTCACAGATTGCAGCCCTGCAAGCCTCTATAGCACACAGATGCTGCTTCATGAGTGTCCCATAGTGGAACACAGTGTAAAAGTAAGAATGAAATACCAAAAAAATCTCGACATGACGTTACATCCTTACAGATCAAAATCACACAATGTCTGTCCGCTATATCATCCTTCTTTTCTGCTCGCTTTCTAAAAGTGAACATGGACAAAACAGAATTAACCCCTTCCTTACATTGGATGTACTATTCCGTTCATGTGATCTGGGACTTAAGTCCCATGGACAGAATAGTACGGGGAGAGCGACGCTGATCGTGGCCAGGTGTCAGCTGTTATCACAGCTGACACCCGGCACTATGTGCCAGGGGTGGTCACGTACCGCCCCCGGCACATTAATCCCTGGCACTCTGTGATCAAACATGATCGCAATGTACCGGGGGCATAGGGAAGAATCGCGCAGGGAGGGGGCTCCCTGCGTGCTTCCCTGAGATCCTCGGAGCAACACGATGTGCTCGAATTGCTCCGAGAGCCTCCTCCCTGAAGGCCCCTAGATCCAATAAGGCCACGAGGGGCCTTTGGGGTCCTGCAGGGAAGCAGCTTTCTGTAACAACCCTGCTGCCATCACTGAATAGCCTCCCATCCCTGCACACCAACTTACTCACTGCTCCGGGTCATGCTGTGAATTCTGTTTGCTGCCAGTCCTATGCTCTGTGCCTCTGCTCTCCTGTATGCGTCCTGGCTATGTGTGTATAGGGGGGTGGCGCCAGAACTCTCTGGTTCTTATGCAGTTAGGGTGCACCTGTTCAATCTGTCCCTGACCAATGACCTAGAGCCCTCGACTATTTAGATCCGCCATACCCACTGAACATGGCCTGTGCAAAGTCTATACTCGGTTAGTATCTTGCTGCTGAGGAAGCCAGGCCCTGTTCTGTGTATCTCCTTCTAGCCTTGCTTTGTGTTCTTTGTCTGCCCACCAGGAGGCTGCATATCCTTGTCTCTGTGTCTTGGTCCTAGCTTTGTGTTTACTTGTCTTTCCGCCTGCCAGGAGGCAGAATATCCTGGTCCTTGAGTCTCTGTCCCTGTACCTTGTCTGAACTCTGTCTTACCCCTGCCTCCTTGTCTTTGGCTTCCTCCCCTGCTGTGTCTTTCCTTGTGTCCTCCCTGTCTGAGCCTCTGCACCCTTGCAGCTCTGTCTATGCCTCTGCACCCTTGCAGCTCTGCCTGCTCCTCTCTTGCTGCTGCAGAACCTCTTGCTGCAGCTTCTCTCCACAGACCTTGTGGTTCAGCTTTGCTTCACTCCTGCTGCCGCTGCAGAACCTCTTGCTGCAGCTTCTCTTTGCAGACCTTGTAGTTCAACTTACTCTGCACTCCTGCGGCTCCGCTTATTCCACTCCTTCCTGCCTGTATCCATACGTGCACCTCCTGTGTGAACAGGTCCAAACCTGTTCATTCATATTCCACTCCTTCCTGCCTGTATCCATACCTGCACTCGCTGTGTGAACAGGTCCAAATCTGTTCCTTTATATTCCACTCCTTCCTGCCTGTATCAGTACTGGTACCCGCTGTGTGAACAGGTCTCTACCTGTTCCCTCATATACCATGCCTGCTTGCCCTGTGTCTCCAAGCCATGCCTGCTTGCCCTGTGTCTCCAAGCCGTGCGTGCTAGCCCTGTGTGTCCAAGCCGTGCCTGCTTTCCCTGTGTCTCCAAGCTGTGCCTGCTTGCCCTGTGTCTCCAAGCCGTGCCTGCTTGCCCTGTGTCTCCAAGCCATGCCTGCTTGCCCTGTGTCTCCAAGCCATGCCCGCCTGCCCTCTGTCTTAAGCCATGCCAGTCTGCTCTGTGTCTCATCTGTACCAGCCTGCCCTGTGTCTCAAGCCGTGCCTGCCTGCCAGTGTCTTAGCCGTGCCTGCTTGCCCTGTGTCTTAGCCGTGCCTGCTTGCCCTGTGTCTCAGCCATACCTGCTTGCCCTGTGTCTCAGCCTGTCTGTCGGTCACATGTCCAAGTGACTTGTCCCCGAATGGAATCAGCAGCCACAGCCAGACACCACCATGGAGTGGCAACCGGCAGCTACCTGCTGCACAAGCCTTGACGTTGGTATTGTCGAGCAGTTTACCTCAGGGGAGACCAAGCAACTATGCCTTTCCCCATCACCCCTGTGTGATCATAAAACCCCACCACCCCAATACCGGCGCCAAGACACGGACACAAGTATTTCCTTTGGAATTTTATGGCCACAGCAGCTTTTTATTAAACCAACAAAATAACAATAAACACGTATCATAAATAACATAAGTACAATGACTTGAACACTGAAAGTCCTTGAAGCCACAAGATCATGGTGAAGTAGTCCAAAAATATTGTGGACAAGCCCCATCAATTTGCTCCCAGCCGTTACCCCACAGGCTCAGGAGCACCAGCACACCAATAAATATTGTCCACGAACTACTTGGAGATCCACCCACTTCTGACGGAAACTCCCCATCCACCTCTCACCAGATCACGACCAACATACCTTTAAACGGAGGAGACCCTACACACAGAGTCTCCAACACTAATTTCCACCGACTTCAAGGACTCCCCCCTCCTCCAAAACCGCCACAACGAGGGGGCCTTGAACACCTCAACGACCCGAGACTCCCCCAACCCGCCAAGCGACGGCCCTCTCGATGCCGTCCTGAAGGGCGAGGGCCCAAATATTGGAACCCACTGCATTTAAATGAATCCCGTCTGCCAACCAGAAATCACCCTCGCCCTTCTCCAAGTCAAAATGCCGCACGGCAACTCCCCCATTCCTGACAATAAAAGCTGACACTGCCCTGTTGACTTTTATCCTTGCCCGATTAACCTTCTCCAATGATCTCATGGACCGCCAGCGCCTGCGTGGCACAATCTCAGACCACACGATAGTGACCCCCCCGGTATAACAACCACAACCTTAAGCAGTCCTGCTTACTGTCCTTGACCAGCTCCCGAAACGGCCGAACCGCCAGATCGTTACCCCCAGCGTGAATAGCGAGAATATCCGGTGCCCGGTCCAACCATGCGCATTCGTGGATCTCCGGCAACACCCTTCGCCACACCAGGCCCCTGAAACCGAGCCACCATACCACCGCCATGGCCCTGGGAATCCCCAGCTGTCTACCTTCATTCCTGACATTGGCTCGCAATGCTCCCCAATAAACGAAGGAGTGACCAAAAATCCAGACCAGGAGCGGCTCAGCACCTGAAACAGAAAAGCAACACTAACAGAAAAATATACCTGCAGCAAAAAATTTTAACCACCAAACCACCCAGGTTACCATGATCAAGACCACCCTTACCCCCCTCCCCATTATGAAATTAAGGACGAACATAACTGCGGTACCGATCAGACCTCCACCCGCCAATGCGCCGTATTAAAGCCGGACCCAAACCATGTACAGCCGCTTCGGTCGCCGCCCCTATCCAGAATGAAAGAGAAGCAAAGCGGGAATCATCCAATCCCAAATACCGAATGGATTTTTTAAAAACTGCGCCAAACTGATACCGAGACAAACTGCCCCCGTCTGCGTGGCACAACAAAGAACCGCTCAAACTGGGGCGAAGCTCCCAAAAGCTTTGCAAACACTGAACGGGACACATTAAGGAACCCGACACGCCACCCAGCACCACTCGGCGGCCCCTCCCGGACTGGTCCGTTTTGGACCGCCACAGCCAAAATTCCACACCCCGTGAAGTCAATACCACATCCCTGGCTAATAAGCCACCCATCGACTTTTTGTTAGGAGACACAAGCTCCCCCACTCGCAAAGCCCCAAAAAATGCCAACGAGAAAGCCAGGCGAAACAACAAAACTTCGTATCGGGCCGAACAAACCAACTCCAGAACACGTCCTAATTGCTCCAATAAATTGAACGACACCGGCCGTCTTAAATCGCCCCCACCTCTGAAACGGCAAAAACCTTTTACCACCTGCTTGACCAAAAATGACTTTGTCAAGTCCCTGCTCCCGCGCAACCGAAAACCAAAAGACAAACCCGCTAATAAATGCGTTACCTTTGCACGAGACCACCCCTCACTTGCACCTCGCCCTAACCAAGCCAACAACATTCCCTCCTGGTCAAGCCCGGCCCAACTAGTTTGGCCGGCCGTAAGGACCTCCTCCCACATCCGCCACACTGTCCGATACGCCTCCCAAGTTTTTGGTGCCTGAGATGATTCAATCAGCGCCTCCGCGGCCATTAAGCCACCCTCCACAGTTCCTCTGGACAGGTTAGACCCTCGATCTCTGCATCCGGAGCCAAAGAACGAAAACGATCCCACTGCGAATGAGAGAGAGAGTCAGCTATCTCATTCTTGACGCCAGGAACGTGCTTCGCGGTCACATGGGCATTCAAAGACAAACACAATAGCACCAATTGCTGTAACACTCGAACAACTGGAGGGGACGACGCGATAAGGCCATTAATCGCACTCACAATGCCCATGTTATTGCAATTAAAACGCACCCGCCGGTTCTTGAAATCCTGCCCCCACAAATGAACCACCACCAGTATTGGAAAAATCTCCAACAACATAATGTTACGCACCAGACCACCAGAGACCCAATTTTCGGGCCATTGAACCGCATACCATTGTCCTCTGAAATAGGCACCAAAACCTATGCCGCCAGGCGCGTCCGTAAACAAATCCAATGCATCATTACCAACCACCTCATCCATTACCAAAGAGCGACCGTTGTACTTCTCCAAAAAAGACTCCCAGACCGCCAAATCAGCCCTGAGCTCCAACGACAATCTGACAAAATGGTGGGGGGCCCGAATCCCCACAGTAGCGCTAGCCAGCCTACGCGAAAAGACTCGCCCCATCGGCATAACACGACAAGCAATGTTCAACTTCCCTAACAGCGACTGAAGATTGCGTAACGATAATTTTCTCAAGCGACGTGCTCGCACCACTTCAAACTGCAAATCCGCCAGCTTGTCTTCGGGCAACCTGAACTCCACTCAACTGAATCGATGACGATCAACAGAAAACACAGACATGTGCTAGGGCCCTCCGTTTTACCGGGCGCCAACGGGACACCGAAACGCTCCACCACCCACTCAATGGCTTTCAAAATCCTGAAACAACACGAAGAATCCGCCGGACCAACACACAAAAAGTCGTCCAAATAATGAATAACCGAATCAAAACCGGAAACGTCACTCACGACCCACTCGAGAAAAGAACTAAACGCCTCGAAATATGCGCATGACAACGATCAACCCATAGGTAAACACCTATCCACAAAAAACCTGCCTTCCCAAAAACATCCAAGCAGCTTCGCGCTCTCAGGGTGAACCGGTAACAGACGAAAAGCGGATTCGACATCTGTTTTCGCCAAAAGGGCCCCACGACCACATTTCCGCACCCACTGAGCCGCCTCGTCAAATGAAGAGTATACCACTGAACAAATCTCCGGATCAATACCGTCGTTAACCGACCTCCCCCGTGGGTAAGACAAATGCTGAATAAGCTGAAACTTATTCGGCTCCTTCTTCGGAACCACCCCCAAAGGGGAAACCACCAAGTCTGGAAAAGGAAGAGAAACGAAAGGGCCTGCTATGCGGCCCAACAAAACTTCTTTTTGGAGTTTCTCCGAAACTACTGCGGAATGCTCCATTACTGAGCGCAAATTTTTTAAAACTAACGGAATCTCAAACGGAGAACCCGGTATATGAAAACCATCCCTAAAACCTGCGTACAGCAATCCTGCTTTTTCCCTATCCGGGTACCTATTTAGATAGGGAACCATCCTTTCCAGATTCACTGGAGTCTCCCCCTTGTGAATTACCACCCCCCGGTTCTGGGCTTCCCTTTCTTAAAACACTTTGACGCTCCATGTGAGGCACCATTACATTTAGAGCAGAGGTGTTTGAATTTACAACTGGCCCCGAACTTACACTGGCCGTCTTTAAACTGCCAACACACCCCCGCCTTGTGCGTTCCTGCTTGCCCTTGACTTCCGCCACCCGAAGAACCAGCGCTACTCTGGACGGTGCTTACAGCCCCCCAATGAAAGGAGCTGCCAAACTTATTTTGAGCAATCACCCGCATCCACAATCCAATATCTTTCTGATCCCAGCAAATAGCCGGACGCACAGCCTTCTTCTGACGGAATTGCTCATCATACCTCAGCCACACCTGGCCGCCATACACTCTGTAAGCCTCCCCTATCGCATCCAGGTAACAAAACAGCACTGAACAATTGTCAGGGGCCTTTTCACCGATAATGCTTGCCAAAATGGCAAAAGCTTGTTGCCAATTCACAAACGTCTGAGGAATCAGACGACACCTGCGCTTTTCTTCTTCCTCTTTCTTGCTGTCCTCTTTCTTGCTTTTATCTAAATTAAACTTCTCAAGAGGCAGCAGCGAAAATATTTCGACATATTCAACCTTCCAAATCCGCTCCTTCACCTCTTTTTTTAAGTGAGCACCCAACGAACCTTCAAAGCAAATGTACACCTCGCCATGTGCCCGATCATCCAAATGCACACGACACTCCTTCTCCTTCTCAGTTTGCACCGACACGGACATAGCCTTGCCTGAGCGGGGGCCCGTCTCCGACCTGCTCTGGCCGGACGACCCCCCAACCTGCGCCCCGACCCAAGCTCCTACAGGCAACGACCCGCCCAAGCCCTGCTCTAAGCCTGACAGCAAATTACACATGTCCGCAAGCATACCACACAACCCCAGCCGAACCTGGGCTGCTCAACCCTGCCCCCACACCGACACTACTAGCTTCAGCTAAGGGCCCGCTTTCTGATGATGACCCAAACAGGGGACACAGAAGCATACTCACCAGGCTGCGAGGGGGCTGTGTGCCCTCCAGCCGGAAAGCCAGGATCCCTCGAAGTCTCCAGACCCTCATGACTCCTGGTGGCGGACTCGCCGGCGCGTTGCTGACCCTCGAAGCTCCCAGCAGGGAGGCACGGGGTGGGAGGCCTGAGCCCCTGGACCGACCCCGGCTGCGGCACCCCGAAACCAGATGACGCCTGGCTCCCCCCGCCGCAGGCTCCTGCCGGTGTGCCGTGCTGCTGCCGCTGGTCGTCCTGGGCCCCCCACGGTAGCTGGAAGCCCGACAGTGTCCTTCTTCCTCCTCTTCTCGCAGCAGGTGCTGACCCCGCCGTGCTGCCCGTCACATCTGCCGCAGTGGACCTGAGAGCCCCAGTCACCATTTCCGGGGCAGGCGCAGCTGTGGGCCCAGCGCTACGGCGCCCCCCCACAAAATCTGATGCCCCCACACCGCTGGGGGACACTGGAACAGGCCCTGCCGCCCGGCAGGCCGCCAAGCTGCCGGCGGCTAACATCAAAGTAGCAGGGGAGGCAGGCCGAGCGGCCTGCAGATCACCACCGCGGCTCACCGAAGCTCCAAGAGAGACATGCTGCCTGGCGCGTGCTGGCTCCGCCCCCTCCTAGACCGAGGCAGAGGCCCAGACACCACCGCAGGGCCTCGCCGCACCCGTGGATTCCTCCCAGGTCGCGACGGGCACTTCCACTTCCAGCGCGTCGCGACCTGGGAGGAATCTCCCGGGAAGGTCCCGGGAGGGGCTTCTGCGGCGAAGCGAGGCCCGGGGAGCGGTGTCAGGTGAGAGCCGTTCCGGAGGCCTCACCCGACGAGCTCTGCGCTCCCTCACCTCAGCCTGCCCGGAGGGTCCAGGGAGCAGGCTGGCGACTTGACTCTCCAGCCACCCAGGCGGCTGCAACAGCGCTGCGGCCTGCAGCCGGTTCAAAGCTTCCTCCACTCCAGCCATCCCGGAGAGTATCGCTGACTGCGTTGCTGCTGTGGAAGCGATAACAGAGGGCTGGCACACCCCCTCCCCTCAGTTAAATACCCCTTGGCTCCCCCTCCCTGCTAGCAGCTCTCCCCACTAAACCGGCCACCCCCCGTCATGATGGCCTCCGCCCACGCCTCCTATGGGGGCTTGGGAAGCTCACTCCGGCCATTCTCTGACCTCACCATCAGAGACTCCAGCGAAAACCAAAGTAGCTGTCGTAGTCACACCCCTTCCAGGGTAGTGTGGTTTGTGGTACAGTGGGGCCACAACCCCCCGGCTCGCGCCAATCGGTCAAGGCATGAGCGTGACACTTTCTCAGCGCCTGCTGAGAGCAGGCGCTGTGAAAGACTCCTGCACTGCCTGTCAGATCTCTGATATATATAATATAATCTAATATATAAAGCTCAATGTGTGTATGTGTGTGTATGTCCGGGATAGGATTAGATACACAGCTCAGCAGTCAGTATCACATAGGAGAGGATTAGACACATGGCTCAGCAGTCAGTATCACACAGGATAGGATTAGATACACGGCTCAGCAGTCAGTATCACACAGGATAGGATTAGATACACGGCTCAGCAGTCAGTATCACACAGGAGAGGATTAGATACACAGCTCAGCAGTCAGTATCACACAGGATAGGAATAGATACATGGCTCAGCAGAAAGTATCACACAGGATGACATTAGATACACTGCTCAGCAGACAGTATCACACATGATAGGATTAGGTACATGGCTCAGCAGTCAGTATCACACAGGATAGGATTAGATACACAGCTCAGCAGACAGTATCACACAGGAGAGGATTAGATACACAGCTCAGCAGTCAGTATCACACAGAATAGGATTAGATACACAGCTCAGCAGATAATATCACACATGATAGGGTTAGATACACAGCTCAGCAGTCAGTATCACACAGGAGAGGATTAGATACACAGATCAGCAGACAATATCACACAGAATAGGATTAGATACACGGCTCTGTAGTCAGTACCACACATGATAAGATTAGGTATATGGCTCAGCAGTCAGTATCACACAGGATAGGATTAGATACATGGCTGAGCACTCAGTAACACATGATAGGATTAGATACACAGCTCAGCAGAAAGTATCACACAGGAGAGGATTAGGTACACAGCTCAGCAGACATTATCACACAGGATAGGGTTAGATACACAGATACACATGTTGTTTATCAAAAGGCTCTTGAATGAGTTGAAAATAAAATATTATCAATCCTTGGGTAATCGTATAGTTAATTTGTGTTGCAAATCTGTATTGTTGAATATATGATGTGAAATGTTTTTATGTGCAATATAATCATTATAATTTGTTATAACTAACCACAGTTGGTTACTATGCCCAGGCAACGCCGGGGTCTTCAGCTAGTATATAATAAATATATATAATATAATAAAAACCAAAAAAAGCATAAAAATAATAAAAAAAATCCAAAATAAATAATAATAACAAAAAAATTCCCTAATAAATTCTTTTTTTGTAAATAAAATAAGTAAAAATACACATATTTACTATCACCGTGTCCGTAATGACCCGCCCTATAAAACTGTCCCACTATTTAACCCCTTTAGTAAGCCACTTAAAAAAATAAAGAAGAAAGCAAAAAGCAATGCTTTATCATCATACCTCTGATCAAAAAGTGGAATAACACGCAATCAAAAAGACGTATATAAATAAAAATGATACCACTGAAAACATCATCTTGTTCTGAAAAAATCGAGCCGCTAAACAATGTCATCAGCGTTAAAATAAAAAGTTATAGCTCGCAGAATAAAGCAATGCAAAAATAATTATTTTTTATATAAAATAGTTTTTGTTTGTATAAAAGTGCCAAAACATAAAAAAAATATAACTGAGGTATTGCTGCAATTGTACTGACCTGAAGAATAAAACTGCTTTATCAATTTTACCACACGTGGATCAGTGTAAATGCCCCCCCCAAAAAAAAATCATGAAATGCTGGTTTTTGTTCATTCTGAGTCCCAAAAATCGGAATAAAATAGCGATCAAAAAATGTCAAGTGCCCGAAAATGATACCAATAAAAACTTCAACTCGTCCCGCAAAAAATAAGACCTCACGTGACTCTGTGGGTCAAAATATGGAAAAATTATAGCTCTCAAAATTAGGTGATACAAACACTATTTTTGCAAAAAAGCATCTTTAAACCTGTGACAGCTGCCAAACATAGCAACCCTCCATAAATAGTAAATCAAACCACCCTTTATCACCCCTTTAGCTAGGGAAAAATAATAAAATTAAAAAAAATAATTTATTTCCATTTTCCCATTAGGGCTAGGGTTAGAGCTAGGGTTAGGGCTAGGTTTAGGGCTAGGGAGAGGGCTTGCGTTTGGGCTAGGGTTAGGGCTGAGAGTAGGGTTAGGGGTGTGTTGGGTTTAGGGTTGGAGTTAAAATTGGGGCTTTCCACTGTTTAGGCACATCAGGGGCTCTCCAAACGCAAAATGGCATCTGATCTCAATTCCAGCCAATTCCGTGTTGAAAAAGTCAAATGGTGCTCTGTTATGATTGAGTCACCGAGGAGGAAAAAACAAAACACAAGCTCAGCCCAGAAAATCAGAGAGGTTGGAAACTAGCAGATTGCAGACCCCTAATCCTATCACACAACTAGCAGTAGCCGTGGAGTGTTCCTACGGTGATCCTAGACACCTTGTCAAAGCCGGAGATCTTAATAAGCCTAAAGAGAGAAAAGAGAAAAACTGACTGCCCCAGAGCAGACCCCAAAGCAATAGGCAGCCCCCAACATATAATGACGGTGAAGCAAGATGAAAACACTAACATAGATAGAAAGATAGGTTGAGCAAACGATGGAGCCCAAGCTAACTAAAAAGGACAGGACAGAAAAGCTGCTGTCTGCAATCTGAGAAAACCCTGCTAAAAATATTGCCAACACAACTGATAAGCAAAAAGGACCCTGAAGTCACTAGACTTCAAACCCTATATCAGCACTCAGAATATTCTGATAGCAGAGCAAAAGAGAACACTGATCAAGGAATAAGAATCCAGCACACCACCGGCCAGGGATGGCTGAACTCAAAAAAACAAGGTAAACAAAACCAAAACTAATAAGTTCAATAGCAGAGCAAAACTTATCTTTGGGAAGCAGGAATCAGACTGGTCTCCAAGAATCCAGCAGAGAAATCACCAGTAACTCGGAAGGGCGTCGGCTGCCTTATATCCAGTCTGAAGTTCCTGTTACCCAGTCACAATCCACCTGATCAGGTGTTTGGTTTCTTTCATCCAAATCAGCCTCACTACCTTCCTTCACCAGAAGAGGGAGATCCTCGGACACAAAAGGTGAATGAACAGATGAGCTCACAACAGTGCTCCTTCCCTTCTGAGCTCTGCCATGCACCCAAAGACCGGTTTACCCCCACAAATGGGGTATCAGCCTACTCAGCACAAACTGTACAACAACTTTTGGGGTCGAATTTCTCCTTTTACTCTTTACTCTAAAAAATTGGGAGAAAAAATATAATTTTTGTGGAAAAAATATCATGTTTTTATTTTTATGGCTCTACGTTATAAACTTCTGTGAAGCACTTGGGGGTTGAAAGTGCTCAACACACATCTAGATAAGTTCTTTGTGGGGTCTAGTTTCCAAAATGGGGTCACTTGTGGGGGATTTCCACAGTCTAGGCACATCAATTGCTCTCCAAACGCGACATGACACTCGCAGACCATTCCATCAAAGTCTGCATTCCAAAACATCACTACTTCCCTTCCGAGCTCCGACGTGTGCCCATACAGTAGTTTTCTCCCACATATGGGGTATAAGTCTACTCAAGACAAATTGTACAACAACTTTTGGTGTCCAATTTTTCCTGTTAACCTTGGGAAAATAAAAAAATTGGGGACTAAAAGATCATGTTTGTGGAAAAAAAATGATTTTTTTTATTTTCATGGCTTTGCATTATAAACTTCTGTGAAGCACTTGGGGGTTCAAAGTGCTCACCACACATCTAGATAAGTTCTTTAAGGGGTCTAGTTTCCAAAATGGTTTCAATTGTGGGTGATTTCTACTGTTTAGGCACATCAAGGGCTCTCCAAATGCAACATGGCGCCCGATGTCAATTCCAGCCAATTTTTTCATCAAACAACGCTCCTTCCCTTCCCAGCTCTGCCATGCGCCCAAACAGAGGTTTACCCCCACAAATAGGGTATTAGCATACACAGGACAAATTGCACAATAACATTTGTGGTCCTGTTTACCTTGAGAAAACAATAATTGGGGGTGAAAAGATCATTTTTGTGGAAAAAAATATGATTTTTAAATTTTACGGCTGTACGTTATAAACTTATGTGAAGCCCGAGGGGGTTCAAAGTTCTCACCACACATCTAGATAAGTTCCTTGGGGGTCTAGATTCCAAAATATTGTCATTTGTGGGGGGTTTCCACTGTTTAGGCTCATTAGGGGCTCTCCAAATGCGATACGGCGTCAAGCCAATTCTGCGTTGAAAAACTCAAATGGCGCTCATTCCCTTCTGAGCTCTGCCATGCACCCAAACAGTGGTTTATCCCACATATGAGGTGTCAGCGTACTAAGGACAAATTGCACAATGAGTTTTGGGGTCCTGTTTCCCTTGGGAAAATAAAAATTTTCGATGAAAAGATCATTTATGTGGAAAAAATATGATTTTTTAATTGTACGGCTGTGCGTTACAAACTTCTGTAAAGCCCTTGGGGGTTCAAAGTTCTCCAAAATGAGGTCACTTGTGGGGGGGTTTCCACGGTTTAGGCACATTAAGGGCTCTCCAAACATGACATGGCGTTCGATCTCAATTCCAGCCAATTTTGCATTGAAAAAGTCAAACGGCGCTCATTCCCTTCTGAGCTCTGCCATGCGCCGAAACAGTGGTTCCTCCCCACATATTAGGTTTCAGCGTACTCAGGACAAATTGCACAATAACTTTGGAGTCCAATTTCTCCTGTTATCCTTGGTACAGTAAAAAATTGGACCTGAAGTATTTTTTTGTGAAATAAGTTAAATGTTCATTTTTTGAAAAAAATTCAAAAAATTCCTGTGAAGCACCTGACGGGTTAATAAACTTTTTGAATGTGGTTTTGAGCACCTTGAGGGGTGCAGTTTTTAGAATGATGTCACTTGTGGGTATTTTTTTTATCATATAGACCCTTCAAAGTGACTTCAAATGTCATGTGGTCCCTTAAAAAAACCCTTTTAACCCTTATAATTTCCTAACAAAAAAAAATTTTGGTTCCAAAATTGTGCTGATGTAAAGTAAACATGTGGGAAATGTTACTTAACTTTTTTGTTTGCCCTATCTCTGTGATTTAAGGGCATAAAAATTCAAAGTTGTTGAATTGCAAAAATTTCAAAATTCTCACCAAATTTCCATTTTTTCACAAATAAACGCAGTTTATATGAATTCAATTTTACCACTAACATGAAGTACAATATGTCACAAGTAGTGTTGAGCATTCCGATACCGCAAATATCTGGTATCAGCCGATATTCGTGGTATCGGAATTCCGATACTGAGTTCCGATACTTTTTGCATATCGAATACCGGAATCGGAAGCTCCCATAATGCTATGAGCCAGTTTGATTTGATTTAGCCAATGAGGAATCCTCAGAAGTGTGGGCAAATCCTGTTAGGCATGTAGGCATGTTAACTAATGGCATGGCTGTGATTGGCTGCTGAAATGATTTCATGAGGCACAATAAAAGCCGCCGCCGCCATTTAGGGTTCACTCTGCTGTGAATTCAGTTAGGGACAGGCTGCTGTTCAAGACTCTGAGGGACAGTTAGAAATAGCGATTCTAAAAACAATATTGTGCTTTACCCAGGCTACATTATCAATCATTGTAGCTTTCCTTTGCCTTGCAGCGCTGTTCACAGCTGTCTGCAAGGTCTGTGTGAGTGCAGCTCACGCTGTAGTGTGTCCTGCAGTCACCTCTGGTTGTAGGCCGCTCAGCGTGAGTCACTGCCTCATATATATTTATTTTTGCTTTATTGCTGCTCATTTTTCATTAATTCTCCTGTTAGTGTGCATCCATCCGTATTCATCTACATTGGTTGCAAACACTATAGGAGTAGACAGCGGAGCCGTTCTGTGCTAGTGCCCAGTTCTCTGCACTGTCCACGGCTGTCTGTGAGCTCTCTGTGTGTGAGTGCAGCTCACACTGTAGCGTGTTCTGCAGCCACCTCTGGTTGTAGGCCGCTCAGCGTGCATCACTGCCTCATTCATATTTATTTTTGTTTTATTGCTGCTCATTTTTCATTCATTCTCCTATTAGTGTGCAACCATCCGTAACCATCTACATTGGTTGCAAGCACTATAGGAGTAGACAGCGGAGCCTTTCTGCAGCCTTTCAGTGCTAGTGCCCAGTTCTCTGCACTGTTCACGGCTGTCTGTGAGGTCTCTGTGTGTGAGTGCAGCTCATGTTGTAGTGTGTTCTGCAGCCACCTCTGGTTGTATTCCGCTCAGCGTGCGTCACTGCCTCATACATAGTCCTTTTTTTGTTTTATTGCAGCTCATTTTTCCTGATTTTTTTCTCCAATTAGTGTGCTTCCATCCGTATCCATCTTCATTGGTTGGTTGCAAACACTATATTGGAGTAGATAGAGGAGCCTTTTTCTGGCTTGTGCCCTGCAGCCTCAGCCAGATTAGTATTAGCCTATTTTTTGGAGCCTCATCTATAGCATTGTAGGTTACCTTCCTGCATTGTAATAGCTCCAAAAAGTTTGTGATACTATCGCTTTCACATCTTTGGTCACATCCTTTTTGTTTTTTTGAAAAAAAAAACACGTAAATAAAGTTCACCAAACACTCCACTTGACAGTTGTGTAGGCCACATTAGCTCATATTAAAGTGTAGTCCACACACTTTATAAAATTAGTGTTTCTTATACCTGTTAGCAGCTGTTCAGGAATAAGCACACTAAGCCCCCCCTTGTACTTTTCTGCCTATCTTTATCAGTCTACCGAGATGAAGACGGCAGGGAGTAAGGCACGTGGTCGTGGGCGTGGAGTTTCAGCAGGGAGAGGACGTGGTGATTCTTTGCCTGCTGCGGGCACCAGTGACTCAGCATCACCCAGTTTTACCAGGCAACAGTCCTTTATGCGTATACTGTGCTGGCGAAACTACCCAGGAGAAGCAGGTGTTTGAAGAGGGGAGTGTAGATGCTGAGGTCCTTGACCCATCATGGCGTGAGGAACAGGAACAGCTCTGAGGAAGAGATTCATCAAACGGCCAAAACAGGAGGGAGAGGGATGGGGCAGAATTGGTTGCCTGTAGCCTCCACTTCGGCACCCGTTAGGAGCATTCCTCTTCCAAAACCCAAAATGGGTGCTCCCAGGACTTGCAGTGCGTGGTCCTTTTCTGACACAGTTGCAGATGACATTTGCTTTGTCAAATGCAAGCTGTGTAATCATCAAGTCAAAAGAGGGAAAAGTGTCAGCAACCTGAATACCACAAATATGTGGAAACATCTGCGGACCAAGCACGTGGTGGAGTTACAAAGACACACTGAAGACGTAGGCCAACCTACAGCACCACCTACCACCTCTTCAGCTCGTGTTGTAGCCTCTTCCTCCAGCTCACACACAGCTGGCTCGGCTTCCTCACAAGATCACCATGGAAGAACCTCTGGCACTGTTGTCCAGAGACCCAGTGACATTCCACCCACAGCACCACGTTCCAAGTCATCCTCACACTCCCTGGCCACTCTACAGCCATCGGTAGCACAGGCATGGGAGAAAAGGCGGCCATACTCGGCAAACCATCCCCGAGCACAGGCTCTGAATGCTGGCATTGCAAAACTACTGGCCCTTGAAATGCTATCATTCAGGCTGGTGGAGACTGACACCTTCCGTAACTTCATGGCATTGGCAGTCCCACAATACACCGTGCCCAGCCGCTTTTATTTCAGCAGGCAAGCCGTCCCTGCCCTGCAAAAGCATGTGGAGGGAAAAATTAAACATGTGCTACTAAACGCCGTCAGTAGCAAGGTCCACCTGACCACGGATGCGTGGACCAGTAACCATGGACGATACCTTTCCCTCACTGCCCTTTGGGTCAATGTTGTGGAGACGGGTACAGATATTGAGAGTGGTGCTGTACGTGTTCTGCCAACTCCAAGAATTGCAGGAATCCAGTCTGTACATATTGACTCCTTCTCATACTCCATTTCCTCTGAATCAGCGCTGCAGGAGCCTGTTACGACCGATATGAGCACAGCCGTGGCCAAACGTCAACAGGCCGTATTGAAATTAATTTCTTTGGGGAATCGAAGCCACACAGCGCAGGAGCTCTGGAAAGCCATCAAGCAGGAGAGCGACATGTGGTTTGTGCCAGCGAATCTCCAGCCAGGCTTGGTAGTGTGTGACAATGGCCGAAATCTGGTGGCAGCTCTGGGCCTAGGCAACCTCACTCACATCCCATGCCTGGCACATGTGCTCAACTTGGTCGTGCAGAGCTTTCTGAGGGACTTTCCGTATCTTGATGCACTGCTGCACAAGGTCCGCATAGAGTGTGCTCACTTGCGGCGTTCCAGCATGGCAAGGTCGCGCATTGCAGCTCTGCAGCGCCGATTCCGCCTTCCGGAACATCACATCGCATGTGACCTACCCACCAGGTGGAATTCACCGTTACATATGTTGGAGCGGTTGTGTGAGCAGCAGGCAGCAGTAATGGAGTAACAGCTGCATCAGGCGCAAACAAGTCACACTGTGCACCGGTCACACTTCAGTAGTGTCACACTAGTAGTGGGAATGTGGACAGAGCAGGAGACATTGCCGGACACACATCAGGGGATCAGCTGACGTTACTGAACCCCAGTAACACAGGAACAAGTGTTGATTGTGCAGACGGCACTTCTGAGCAGCAACTGGTGGTGTTGGAGGCCAGGGTAAATACTAGAGACTAGAGTGGAGCCAGAGGCCTAATTGGAGCATGCTTAAAATCAGTAGTAGTCTACAACAGATATTAAACTTGATGAAATTAGGCCTCAGCCTACACCCTGATTGACCCTGGGCTCCAACATCGCCAGTTGCTGCTCAGAAGTGCCGTCTGCACAGTCAACATATGTTCCAGTGTTATTGGGGTTCAGAAATGTCATCTGATCCCCAGCTGTGTGTTAGGCAATTTCTCCTGCTCTGTCCACACTCACACAACTACAGATTTTAAACTTGCTCCAATTAGGCCTTTGTCTCCACTCTATTTGTAATATTTTCCCTGGGTTCCAGCACCGCCAACTGTTTCCCGGCATTTTATTTGGCACAGTTACTCCCTCCTGCGCAGCCTGGTTCCAGCACGCCTGCTGTTTCCGGATAGTGTCAATGTCACTTTGCCACCAATATGTCGTCCTGTCGTGTTGCGGTCAGGTTAGCCGAGTCAATGGTGCCTGCCTTATGGGTTTACTATGTGGGCTGCGGGATCTGGCAACAAAGGCTTGTTCCTTATTGCCAATAGGACAAGCACCCCCTGTAGGACTGTGGGTTTCGGTAACTGCGGCCGGCTCGCTGCCTTGCAACTTTGTTTTTCATGGGTACCTTCTGCTACCCATCTGGGTTCCAGCACCATCAGCTGGCCCTCGCTAGTTCCATTGGCTCTTGCAGCTTCTGCCACCCATCCGGGTTCCAGCACCGTCAGCTGGATCTCGGCAGTGCCTTTGGCTTAGGTGCCTCCTTCTCGGTATCCGAGTTCCAGCAATGTCTGCTGGTCCTTGGTAGTGCTTTCTAGCACAGGTACCTCCTGCTTAGTAACCGGGTTCCAGCACCGTCAGCTGGTCCTCGGTAGTGCCATTGGCTCTTGTTCCTTCTGCTGCCCCTCCGGGTTCCAGCAACGTCAGGTGGTTCTCGGCAGTGTCTTTGGCATGGGTAGTCCCTCCTGCCCAACCTGGTTCCAGCACGCCTGCTGTTTCCGGGTAGTGTCAATGTCACTTTGCCACCAATACATTGTCCTGTCGTGTTGAGGTTGGGTTAGCCGAGTCTATGGTGCCTGCAGTTTATGGGCTTCCTATGTGGGCTGCAAGATCTGGCAACAAAGTCTGGTTCCGTAGTGCCAATAGGACAAGCAGCCCCTGTAGGACTGTGGGTTTCGGTAACTGCGGCTGGCTCGCGGCCTTGCAATTTTGTTTTTCATGGGTACCTTCTGCTACCCATCCAGGTTCCAGCACCGTCAGCTGATCCTCGCTAGTTCCATTGGCTCTTGCAGCTTCTGCTACCCATCCAGGTTCCAGCATGGTCAGCTGGTTCTCGGCAGTGCCTTTGGCTTAGGTGCCTCCTTCTCGGTATCTGAGTTCCAGCAACGCCTGCTAGTCCTTGGTAGTGCTTTTTAGCACAGGTACCTCCTGCTTAGTAACCAGGTTCCAGCACCGCCAGCTGGTCCTCGGTAGTGCCATTGGCTCTTGTTCCATCTGCTGCCCCTCCGGGTTCCAGCACCGTCAGCTGGTCCTCGGTAGTGCCATTGGCTCTTGTTCCTTTTGCTACCCATCCAGGTTCCAGTACCGTCAACTGGTTCTCGGCAGTTCCTCAGCCTTCTTGTACCTTCTGCTACATTTCCAAGTTCAAGCTTTTGGAAATGGTTTTTTGTTATCATTCTTGATCTCCCTGATGACGACCCTGAAGACGACGACCCTGAAGACCACCCCGAAGAAGACGACGACCACGAAAACGATGACCCTGAAGACGACGACCCGGAAGACCACCCCGAAGAAGACAAAAAAGATGACCCTGAAGAAGATGACCAAGAGGACAAAGAACATGAAGACAACCACCAAGATACAGAACAACAAGAGACAGAACACCAAGAAGCAGAAGACCAAGAAGCAGAAGAACAAAAAGCAGAAGAACATTAAGCATAACACTAAAAATCAGATCAAAAGATATTATCTAAATTATAAGCAGAAGAAGACTAAGCAGTGTATGGGGGTGAGTGCATTGCTCCTCGTGGTGCCCCTGGAAAATGCCTGCTGCTGCAGGCCAAACTGAACGCGGACAAATCCTGTTGTAAATCTTTTGTGACAGGCAGAACGGAAAGTGTAATAGTCAAACTTTTATAGATAGCTACAGGAATGCCTGTCACAAATAAGAATATGATGAAGAAGAAGAATAGGAAGAAGATGAAGAAGTAGAATATGAAGAAGAATAATAGTTGAATAAGAAGAATATGAAGAATGTAAAAAAAAAGAATAATAGGAAGAAGGTAAAGAAGAAGATGAATAAGGTGAAGAAGAAGTTGATAAAAAAGATGCTGCTGCAGATTATGAAGGAGAAAGTGTGGGAGAAGTTAAAAAGAAGGTGAAGAGCATGGAAGTAGTGAAACATTCATATCTGACAAAATCTAAAAAAGTTTAACATTGGCAATATCTTTGTAACTCCGAACGTCTTTAAAAAAAATAATTAATTCCTGCTATTCCATTTGATTGGGCTAAACCTCTATGCCTTTAATGTCTCCTCCACCTCCCCCAATACATTCTACATTATTCTTCGTTGTTTTTCTTCATGTAGAATTAACCTACAAGGAAAGAAAGGGTTTTTTTAATTCCGATATTTCTGTTCCATTGACTTGCATTGGTTTCCTGTATCGGAATCGGCGATATCCGATACTTTTTGGGTATCGGTCCGATCCAATCCGATCCGATATTTCACGATATCGGATGGTATCGCTCAACACTAGAGTTGAGCGACTTTTGGTTTTTTAGGGTCGAGTTTCGTTTCGTGAAACCCGACTTTTCCAAAAGTCGGGTCGAGCAAGATCGGCCGATTATAGGGAAAAGTCGGGGTCATCACGAAACACGAAACCCAATGTAAGTCAATGGGGAATAAAAGTCGGCAGTGAGAGGAGGACAGGAAACACACCTACAGTGCCCATTTGAATGCCAAAAGCATCAATTCTTCTTACTTAAGCTTGTCAACCTTAATTAACTTCATAATACAAGTTACGCACTGAAAAATGGGGGTTATTTGGCTAAAGTTGTGGGGGGGTAGGGCTGGCTCCAGGTTTTCATGTGCCCTGGGCGAAAGAGCGCCCCTTTAACACAGACCACAACTCATCATGCTCCGACAGATACGGCAGAGAAATAGCGGTATAGTACAATGAAAAATACTTCACTTTTTACAACTCATGACGAGGCCCATCTATTTCTCCATACAGAATCATTGGTCCCATATAATGTTTGAAACAGTATATGATGAGCTCCACTTAATGCTACAGTATATGTTGGTCCCCATGGATGAAGCTCCACTGTCTTATGGGCCCAAATAATGCTCCAAACATAATGGGCCCCATTTCTAATGCTCTAGTGTATAATGGGCCCTGTAAATGCTGCTCCATTGTCTGATGTCCACCTTTGGAATGTTCCAGTGTATGGTGGGCCCCATCTATCATTCTCCAGAGTATATTGCTCCCCAAAAATTGCTGTCCCAACATTGAAAACAATCAAATAAGTCTCCTCGCTAGGGAATCCCTGTACTAGTCTGGACTGCTCGTCGTCCCCATCTTCCATCTCACTGCACAGTATTTCAACCTTGCAAGTGCTGTGATCCTGAGCAAGCAGGGGGGCACACTCGTTGGTGATGGCACTGGCACAGGGCCCCTGATAGTACGGTGGTGTGTCTGATGGCGGGTGGGCCGAACCTGCACTTTCATCTGCAGCTTCCTCTTTGTCACCGTGTAAGATGGAACTGTATATGGGAAGGGTAACCTGAGTTTCATCAGGGTCAGATTCAGGCCGTGTAGCGTGCGAGGGGAATGTAGTGGTCTGGGTCAATGTACCAGCAGATTCATCGAGCAGTGGCTGGGCATCAGTGCACTTGTGTCGCCCCCAGGAGTACGGTCGCCACAGTGGCATTACCTTCCTCCTAGGGAGTGTGATGTCATGCTTGGGAGCAACGAAGGATCTCTCTAGCAGGTTAACTGATTGGGCGGCGTTAGTCCCACGAGTCATGACCCTCCAAACAGCGTTCATGAAGGCAAAGTGTTTGTTTTACGTGGGCAGTATGGTTGCAAAGCTGAACCTTAAAGGAATGTCCAGAAGGGCACCACCAGGAGTGGAGCCTACGGTTAAATTCGACTCCACCTGGGAAACCTCAACCATGCCAGCTACAGAAAAGATGCACACATTGCAAGCTTAATTCCGTTAACGAACGAGACTCCGTCATGCCCCGCGGTCCGAGTCCGGCTTACTAGAGGGACACGTGAGGCTCTGGCACATGAGATTGGCCAATAACTGGTGTGTCATGCCCTTACATGTCCGTGGCTGCATGTGCGCTACACTGAAAAGGCCAGCGTTTGTCGCTTACAGGTGCAGATAACCCGCTGAACAACGCTAGTGATGGGGATCACTGATTACAATTATTACCTGCGAACGATGATTTCCCAGTAAGTGCAGGTCAACCGCAGTTCCGGAATTAGGCCTAACCGTCATTCCTGAAAAAATGAAAAACTTACGTGTGCAAACCACAGGTGCTGTAGCTTGCTTAACAGCTCGCCAGCCGTTCTCACGCCCAGTATGGATTACACGTGATTGCCCAAAGGTGAAAAAGGGTACCGTATCCCCGGATAACATGTATGGATAGCGTACACATTCAAAATATATGTCAATACATCAGGAGGCAGGCTCAGACGGTGTTAGGCCCAGTATGGCTTGCACGTGATTGCACAAAGGTGAGAAAGGGTACCGTATCCCCGGATAACATGTATGGATAGCGTACACATTCAAAATATATGTCTATACATCAGAAGGCAGGCTCAGACGGTGTTAGGCCCAGTATGGATTGCACGTGATTGCACAAAGGTGAGAAAGGGTACCGTATCCCCGGATAACATGTATGGATAGCGTACACATTCAAAATATATGAAAATACATCAGGAGGCAGGCTCAGACGGTGTTAGGCCCAGTATGGATTGCACGTGATTGCACAAAGGTGAGAAAGGGTACCGTATCCCCGGATAACATGTATGGATAGCGTACACATTCAAAATATATGTCTATACATCAGGAGGCAGGCTCAGACGGTGTCAGGCACAGTATGGATTTGACGGCCCAGACTACACAGCGGAGGAGCAGGGAGAGGTAAAGATTTCAAATGCTGGGAATCTGCCCAAGCAAGGGGGGCCCACTCGTGGGCGTCGGTACTGGCACTGGGCCCCTCATAGTACGGCGGTGTGTCTGACGGCGGGTGTGCACCACCACCGTCAGAGACACTTGATTGCACTATGAGGGACCCTGTGCCAGTGCCCGCGCCCAAGAGTCGGCCTACCCACCTGTCCAGGGCAACGGCACTCGCACGGTGTCGTGCGCTAGGTGGTGACCCCGGCCATGGGGGGGGGAGACAGCACAGTTAGGGAGTTTTAGAAAGTGGCATATGTTGATGTTGGACATTCAGCTGATGCAAAAGGCGAAATAGGTCAAGTCCCAGGAAGAGGTAGACCAAAGCAAGCCATTTTTCTGTCACCCTATGTGTCATCAGGGGAAGGTGGGACAAAATCCTTGGAAACCCATGCATGGTTCATTTTAATGAAGGTTAGATCATCCACATTTTGGGTTGACAGACGGGTCCTTTTTTCTGTCAGGACTCAGGATTGATCCAGCTGCACTGAAGACTCTTTCCGATAGCACACTTGCAGCTGGGCAAGCGAGCTCCTGTAAGGCATATTGTGCCAATTCAGGCCAGGTGTCCAGTTTAGCGGCCCAAAGGGGAATGACCTGTGTGGGAGAACATCGATATGGGAGGAAAAGTAGTTTGTAACCATAGTTGACAACTGCTGTCTCCTGTCACTTTCCATCGATGCTGTATTACCAGTTGTGTGAGCGGTACTTGAAAAATCAGTCCACAACATTGTCATGAAACCCGTCTCCAACGCCACTTCTGCTGTGTGCACCATGAACACCTCTGCCAAGCTGCCCCCGGCCCGTACGGCTCGTGTGAGAACCATCACCGCTGCTGTGTGCTGGGAATGCCTCAAGCAACCGATTTACCAGAGTTGCTTGTTTATTAGCCAATATTAGGTCAAGGTTCTCCTGTGGCATGATGTTTTGTAATTTGCCTTTATAGCGTGGATCCAGGATGCTGGCCAACCAGTAGTCGTCATCGTTCATCATTTTGGCAATGCGGGGGTCCCTTTTTAGGATCTGCAAGGCATAATCTGACATGTGGGCCAATGTTCCCAGTGTCAATGATGCACTGCGAGTGCTGGTTGGAGGAGCACTTTCTGGCAAATCCACATCCCTCCAGTCACGCACAAACCCTGTACCAGACCTTGCCACGCCAACATTTTCACTTGCCCCACGAGATGCATCCTCCTCCCCTAAGTAATCATCCCCATCATCATCCTCCTCCTCCTCTTCTTCCTCCACCTAGTCCAGGAGAGGTCCCTGAGCAGACAATGGCTGAATGTCATCAAGGATTCCCTCCTCCTCTTCCTCCTCATCAACATTGGCTGCAGACGCCTGCTCCTTAAGGTGCGTCAAAGTTTGCATGAGCAGATGCATAAGTGGGATGCTCATGCTTAGGATGGCGTCGTCTGCGCTTACCAGCCGTGTGCATTCCTCAAAACACTGAAGGACTTTACAGAGGTCTTTCAGCTTCGACCACTGCACACCTGTTAACTCCATGTCTGCTCTCAAAGTGCCTGGCCGTGTATCCTCCCACAAATGCATTATGGCCTGCCTCTGCTCGCACAGCCGCTCCACCATGTGCAGGGTGGAGTTCCACCTTGTTGCAATGTCGATAATGAGGCAGTGGTTGGGAAGGTGGAGCAATCGCTGCAGCTTCTGCATACGAACGGAGTGTACAGGCGACCGGCGGATGTGCGCGCAGTCTTCGCACCTTCTGGAGCATGGCTGTTAACTCCGGATAATTTTTTAGGAAGCACTGCACCACCAGGTTCAAGGTTTGAGCCAAGCAAGGTATGTGGCTGAGTTTTGAAAGAGCTATGGCTGCCACAAAATTACGGCCATTATCACTAACTACCTTGCCTGCCTCAAGATGTACACTGCCCAGCCATGACTCAGTTTGTTGCTTCAAGTACTCGGCCAGCACCTCGGCGGTGTGTCTGTCGCCCAAACACATCATCTGCAGCACAGCCTGCTGACGCTTTCCACTAGCTGCTCGATAGGGGGACACCTCGTGAGCAACAGTGGCAGCTGCAGATGGAGTGCTCGTACGACTGCGCTCTGTGGATGAGCTTTCGCTTCTGGAGGAGGAGGAGGAGGAGGAGGGTCGAACGCCTACAGCCAACTGTTTCCTATAACGTGGGCTAGGCAGCACTGTCCCACCACCGCTGTCCCCTGTGGACCCTGCATCCACCACATTATCCCAGTGCGCAGTGATGGACACGTAACGGCCATGGCCATGCCGACTGGACCATGCATCAGTTGTGAGGTGCACCTTTCCACTCACTGACTGCTTGAGTGCATGGACAATGCGGTCTTTTACATGATGGTGGAGGGCTGGGATGGCTTTGCGAGAGAAGAAGTGGCGACTGGGTAGGTCATAGCGTGGTACTGCATAGGCCATGAGTTCGCGGAAAGCTGCGCTTTCCACCAACCGATAGGGCATCATCTCAAACGAGATTAGTTTGGCAATGTGGGCGTTCAAACCCAGTGTACGCGGATGAGAGACTGAGTACTTTCTTGACCTACTCATAGTGTCTGGGAGGGTGAGCTGGACTTGAGAGCTGCATATGGTGGAAGTAGCGGTGGACAGGGCGGACTGAGAGAGGGTTAATGATGGTGATGGAGTTGGTGTTCTTTCTGATGGCCTAGATTCAGTATTTCGTTGATATAACAGTGGGATTCCCTGACTGCTGTGGCCTTGCAACGACACCTCAACATTTGCTGCTGTGCTAACCGGTGGGCTTACAGTGGGGGAAACAATGTAGCGTTGCTGACTACCTTCTTTGTGATCAGTTGCACATGTGGCACTTGAGGTTTGGTGTTGTGTCCACGCTTGCAAGTGCATGGCGGTTAAATGTCTAAGCATGCAACTGGTATTCAAATTTTTCAGATTTTTCCCTCGGCTAAAGGTCTTTGCGCACTTCTTACAGATAACCTTGGCCTGATCATGAGGATTTTGTTCAAAAAAGTGCCATACTGCACTCTTCCTACTTTGGCAGACATTTTGCGGCCTAGCATGGTGTGATCTTTTAACCCTCTGGACAAGCTGTCCAGCAACTCTTTTGATTTTTGGAACCTGTCTTTGGAGTGCTCCGGGCCTGCCAGATAACAGCTGTTGCGATGTCGATGTCTGCTGTGGATGCTCCTCATCTGAGCTATTGGAAGCAGCACCCTCTTCCCCCAATGGATGCCAATCTGGGTCAACAACTGCGTCATCCATCACCTCCTCTTCAATGTCATGTGCACCTTCCTCTGTGTCACCGTGTATGGTGTGCGGGAAGAGGCACCTGAGTCTCATCAGGGTCAGAATCTGGCTCTGTACACTGCGAGGACAATGTAGTGCTCTGAGTGAATGTACCAGCAGAATCATCTATCAGCGGCTGTGCATCAGTGCACTCCATGTCAGATTCATCTTGGCCTGGGTAATTCACCATTTCACTTGACAATCCAGGCATGGTATGTGAAAACAGCTCCATGGAGTAATCAGTAGTATGGCCTGCGTCATCCTTCAATCTTGGTTGGGGTGAAGGACACAAGGAAAGGTGTGGTTCATGAACATGAGCCTCCAATGACGACTCAGTGCTTTTACTTTTTACAACTTCAGAAGAGGAGGCGATAGAGCTGGAGGCTGAGTCAGCAATGTAAGACAAAACTTTTTCCTGATGCTCTGGCTTTAAAAGCGGTTTGCCAACTCCTAGAAAACTAAGCCTTCGAAGCCTTATGGAGCCAGACGATGACGCAGGCTTAACATCTCCAGCATTCGGTCCTATTTTGCTCTTGCCACTACCATCAGATCCACCACCAACACCATCATTACCAGCTGCCAACCCCCGCCCAAATCCACGGCCTCTTCCACCAGCCTTCCTCATTTTTTGTAGAAATGTAGACAAAATCCAACAAACTATATAGTAATGTAAAACAAAGTACAAGGTGTCTATAGGACAGGGGAGATTTTGAATTTCTGCACACACTTGTGGACACTGGACACTTATGGATTGTGTGAGGCCCACTGAATATCACAGCGCTATGTCACAGGCTCGATGGCACAGGTGTGAAAAAAGCGACTACAGGATAAGGGAGATTTTGAATTTCTGCACACACTAGTGGACACTGGACACTTTTGGATTGTGTGAGGCCCACTGAATATCAGAGCGCTATGTCACAGGCTCGGTGGCACAGGTGTGAAAAAAGTGACTACAGGATAAGGGAGATTTTGAATTTCTGCACACACTAGTGGACACTGGACACTTTTGGATTGTGTGAGGCCCACTGAATATCAGAGCGCTATGTCACAGGCTCGATGGCACAGGTGTGAAAAAAGTGACTACAGGATCACAGAGATTTTGAATTTCTGCACACACTTGTGGACACTGGACACTTATGGATTGTGTGAGGCCCACTGAATATCACAGCGCTATGTCACAGGCTCGATGGCACAGGTGTGAAAAAAGTGACTACAGGATGAGGGAGATTTTGAATTTCTGCACACACTAGTGGACACTGGACACTTTTGGATTGTGTGAGGCCCACTGAATATCAGAGCGCTATGTCACAGGCAGAAATTGGCTAGTGTATCACAAACTACAAGGTGTATGTAGAATTGGGCAGAATAGGAATCTCCCTAGAGTGTAGGTCTGTAAGAACGGAACAAGTCCTCCACTTATCCTTCCACAGTGACACAAAAATAGCTTCACTGTGGCCGTGATAACAGCCGTTACATGGTATTGAGAGGAGCGTGCACGTGTCCGGCTGTCCGGTGTTCGTAAAATTGTCAAGCTCCGTGTTTTTTAAGTATACGGACTGACACACGCTGTCTCTCTATAGTTTTGAATGTGATCAAACAGCAAATATATTTAACTGTTTGAAAGCTAGACAAAACTAGTAGGTGCAGGTCTGTAAGAACGGAACATGTCCTCGACTTATTCTCACAGAGTGACACACAGATAGCTTCACTGTGGCTGTGATAACAGCCGTTACACGGTACTGTGTGAGGAGCTTACACCGCTGTATGGTGTGAAAAAATGCACGCTCAGTACCTCAGCAGGACAAAAAAAAAATTGGGATTGCTTTTAAAAAAGCAGTTTGCAGAGCAGTGGGTAAACAGCAATGCAGCTGTCAGGAAGCCTTAGAAGGCAGCCTAACAACCAACACCGCTGATCCACCACAATATAGCCTCCCCTTGCACTGCACACACAGTGACTGGTGTGTTGTACAGGCAAAATCGCTAGCAGCAGAAGCAGTTTTTTTTTCTTCTTCCCTGCCTAACGCTTTCCCTACAGAATCAGCAGCAGCAACCTCTCCCTATGCTAAGATCGGCAGAAGTAAGATGGCGGTCTGCGTGCACGCCCTTTTATAACCCCTGTGACGCCCACCAAAGCAAGCCAATCACTTGCATGCCCTTCTGAAAGATGGTGGTGACCCGTGCCTATGTCATCACGTTGCCCACAGTGTCCGTGGATCCTGATTGGCTGAAAAAGAGCGCAAAACAAACTTTTGAAACGCGACTTTGGCGCGTAAGTCGCCGACCTCGTGGCCGACCTTGTCCTAGGGTCGGGTTTCGTTTCATGAAACCCGACTTTGCCAAAAGTCGGCGACTTTTGAAATGTTTCGCTCAACTCTACTCAACACTAGTCACGAGAAAATCAATGTCAGAATCACCGGGATCCATGGAAGCGTTCCAGAGTTATTACCCCATAAAGGGACAGTTGTTATGAGCTCATTTTCTCGTTCATCTTTGATGTCCGATGAACTCCCTCTGCTGGTGAAAGGAGGTGGTGAAACTGATTTGGATGGGAGAAACCTGTCAGCTGAACAGCTGGATTGCGATTGGACATCCGGAATATATGAGTGGATATAAGGCAGCCGACGCCCTGTAGGGTTGCTGGTGATTTCTCTGCTCTGAGCTCTGGCCTCCTGTTCAGTTCCTGTCTTCTAAAGCTAAGTTTTTGCTCTGTTATTGTTCCATGAGATATTGTCTGATTTGCTTAGTTTTGTGTTCAGCCAGCCCCAGCTGGGGCTTTGCTGAATTTCCATTTTTGTCCCTGATCGGTTAATTCTCTTTTGCTCTGTCTTCAGAATATATCGGAGTGCTGATATAGGGATTTTGAAGTCTAGTGACTTCAGGGCCGTTTTTCCTATCTTTTTTAGGCTTATTTAGTTCTCCGGCTGTGATAAGGTGTCTAGGACCACCGTAGGTACACTCCACGGCTACTGTTAGTTGTTGTGAATAGGATCAGGGGTCTGCAACCCGCAAGCTACCAACCTCTCCGGTTTTCTGGACTTAGCTTGTATTTTTGTTTTTTCCTCCTCCGGTGACTCATTCATATCAGAATCACCAGCTATACCGCAGATTCTAGGGTACTCAATAGCAGGAAAGAATTTAAAAAAAAAAAAAAAAGTGTCAGAATTTTTTTTTTTATGTATATTTTTTCCTCTTTTTCTCTGGGGCCGTAGGAGGAATTTTTTTTTCTTAATGGAGATTAAGCAATTGTCTGATCGTGTGGAGCAGCTCGCTGCTGAAGTGCGGGGCATTTCCTCCTATCTTGCTCATTCACATGCTGCTGAACCAAAGATTCCTACTCCTGATGTGTTTTTTGGGGATCGGTCTAAATTTTTGAATTTTAAGAATAATTGTGAATTATTTCTTGCCTTGAAGCCTAAGGCTACTTTCACACATCAGTTTTTTGCCGTCAGGCAGGATCCGGCTATTTTTAGAAAAAACGGATCCGGCATAAATTTTGAAGAACTGTAGAAACGGATCCGTTTTTTTGCTGGATCCGTCTAGCAGGTTATATCTGTTCCTGGGGGCTGGCCAATTGGATCTGAGCATGCGCAGACTTAAAAAAACGGATCCGGTGGCTGGATCCGTCTTTTTCTGGATCCGGCGCATTCCGGCGCCCATAGACTTTCATTGTAGCAAAAAGCTGGAAGCGCCGGATCCGGCGCTTCCGGCTTTTTCGCCGGAGACAAAAAACGTTACAGTAGCTGTTTTTTCCAGACGCCGGAATGAGACAAGTTGCCGGATGCGGCAAAAAACGGATGAAACGCAATGCCATCCGGCACGATCCGGCGCTAATGCAAGTCAATGGGGAAAAACTGGATCCGGCGTTGCATTTTGCCGGATCCGGTTTTACAAAAAAAAGCCGGATCGCGCCTGAAGGCAAAAAACTGATGTGTGAAAGAGGCCTAACTCATCGAGGAGCTCTGCACAGCAGGTTAAAATTGTCATCTCTTTGCTGCGCGACGATCCCCAGGATTGGGCATTTTCTTTGACATCTGGTGATCCTATTCTAACTAATGTGGACGCATTTTTTCAAGCCTTGGTGTTGTTGTATGATGAACCTAAAGCTATTGATCATGCTGAGAAAACCCTGCTGGCATTGAGCCAGGGTCAGGATTCTGCAGAGTCATACTGTCAAAAAATCCGAAAGTGGGCGATCCTTACTACCTGGAATGATGGTGCCTTGGCAGCTCTCTTTCGGAAGGGTTTGTCAGAAACCGTAAAAGATACTATGGTGGGATTTCCTGTTCCCTCTGGTCTTGACGATTCTATGTCATTAGCCATTCAGGTTGATCGGCGTTTACGTGAACGTAAAAGTACACGAGAAATGTTGCCACCTGTTGAACAAATGTCTGAACCTATGCAATGTGATAGAGTTTTGTCTAGGGCGCAATGTCAGGAGTTCAGAAGGCGTAATAAGCTGTGTTTTTTCTGTGGCGATGCCTCTCATATTATTTCTGTCTGCCCTAAACGAGAGAAACATTTTGCACACACATTTGCTGTGGGTGGTGTTCAACCTAAGTTTCTTCTAGCAATTACTCTGATCTGCTCCCTGTCCACATTTTCCACTAAGGCTTTTGTGGATTCAGGAGCGGCTCTGAACCTGATGGACTTGGATTTTGCTAAACGTTGTGGGTTCCCTTTGACCCCTCTGTGGACGCCTATCCCTTTGAGGGGTATTGATGCTACTCCTTTGTCAAAGAATAAACCTCAGTTTTGGACCCAGGTGGTAATGTGGGTCGCCCCAGACCATCAAGAAAATTGCAGATTTTTGTGTTGCATAATTTGCATGATACCATTGTTCTGGGATTTCCCTGGTTGCAAATCCATAATCCAGTTTTGGATTGGAAATCTGTGTCTTTGGTGAGTTGAGGTTGTCGGTGTGATCTTAGAGACGCTCCTGTTTTCTCCACCTCTCCCCAGTCGCATGATGTTCCTGACTATTTGGCTGATTTTTATGATGTATTTAGTGAGAATAAGTCTGCGTCTTTGCCTCCTCATAGGAGTTATGACTGTGCTATTGAGTTGAGCCCTGGGTGTAAATTTCCCAAGGGTCGACTTTTCAATTTATCTGTACACGAGCACGAGGCTATGCAATCTTATATTAAGGAGTCGTTGGAGAAGGGTCATATTAGACCATCCTCTTCACCCTTGGGTGCTGTTTTTTTTTTCATGGCCAAGAAAGATGGTTCATTAAGGCCTTGTATTGACTATCGTTCCCTCAACAAAATTACTGTTAAATATCAGTATCCGTTACCCCTGATTTCTGATCTATTCTCCAGAGCTAAAGGTGCTTGCTGGTTTACCAAGCTTGACCTCAGGGGGGGCGTATAATCTTATTCGCATTAAGCATGGGGATGAATGGAAGACTGCGTTTAATACTCCGGAGGGACATTTTGAGTACATGGTGATGCCTTTTGGGCTCATTAATGACCCTTCTGTCTTCCGGTGCTTCATGAACGATATTTTCCGGGACTTTGTGGATACATTTTTGATCATCTATCTGGATGATATTTTGATCTTTTCCAGGGATTGGGACTCTCATATGGAACATGTTCGGACTGTGTTCCGGACTTTGAGGAAGAATACCATGTATGTTAAGGGATCAAAATGCCTTTTTGGTGTACAGAGGATTTCATTTTTGGGATTTATTTTGTCTCCGTCAACTATTGTAATGGACCCTGCCAAGGTACAGGCCATTTATGATTGGGTTCAGCCCACTTCTTTGAATGCCCTCCAGAAGTTTTTGGGTTTTGCTAATTTTTATCGTAAATTTATAGCTAATTTTTCTGGTATTGCCAAACCATTGACTGATTTGACTAAGAAGGGTGCTGATGTGCTGAATTGGTCTCCAGAGGCTGTTTCTTCCTTTCAGGGGCTGAAGCGGAGGTTCACTTCTGCTCGAGTTTTGCGGCAACCTGATGTCTCACTCCCGTTTCAGGTAGAGGTGGACGCTTCTGAGATTGGTGCACGAGCTGTTTTGTCCCAAAAAGATCCAGTAACATCTAAAATGAAATCCCTGTGTTTTCTTTTACCGAAAGTTTTCCCCATCCGAACGCAACTATGATGTGGGGAATCGGGAACTGTTAGCCTTGAAATGGGCATTTGAGGAGTGGAGACATTGGTTGGAGGGAGGTAGACATCAAGTCGTGGTCCTCACTGACCACAAGAATTTTATTTACCTTGAGTCGGCCAAACGCTTGAATCCTAGACAGGCTAGGTGGGCCTTGTTTTTCACACGTTTTGATTTTGTGGTCTCTTATCTTCCGGGCACTAAGAATGTCAAGGCAAACGCCCTCTCGGAGTTTCTTTCCTGATTCTCCTATTGTGACCAAGCCTGCTACCATCTTAGGTGAGGGGGTAGTTCTTTCTGCCATCTCGCCCGATTTGAGATGTGCACTGGGGGAGTTTCAGGAGGACAAACCTGAGCGTTGTCCCATTGGAAAATTGTATGTTCCTGAGTCCTGACCAGTGGAGGAAGAGAGTAATGTCTGAAGTTCATTGCTCCGCATTGACTGGTCATCCAGGTATTTTTGGTACTAGAGATTTGGTGAGTTGGTCTTTTTGGTGGCCCGCCTTGTCTCGTGATGTCAGGAATTTTGTGCAGTCCTGTGGGACTTGCTCCCGGTCTAAACCTTGTTCTCGCTCTAGTGGGTTGTTGATTCCTTTGCCGGTGCCCAGGAGGCCATGGACCCATATTTCAAAGGATTTTATTTCTGATATGCCTGTCTCTCAGCGAATGACTGTTATCTGGGTGATTTGTGATAGATTCTCTTAGATGGTCCATCTTGTACCACTCCCTAAGTTGCCATCTTCCTCAGAGTTGGTGCCCTTGTTTTTGCAATAGGTGGTTCGCTTGCATGGGATTCCTGAGAACATTGTATCTGACAGGAGTTCAGTTTGTTTCTAGATTTTGGAGGACTTTTTGTTCCAAGCTGGGAATTCAATTGTCCTTCTCCTCTGCGTTTCACCCTCAGACCAATGGGTAGACGGAGATAACAAATAAGACTTTGGAGACTTATTTGAGATGTTTTATCTCTGATGATCAAGATGATTGGGTCTCATTTTTGCCCTTGGCCGAATTTGCTTTAAATAATAGAGCTAGTTCTGCCACTTTTATGTCACCTTTTTTTTGTAACTTTGGGTTTCATCCTCGATTCTCTTCAGGGCAGGTGGAGTCTTCTGCCTGCCCAGGTGTTGACACTGTGGTGGAGAGTAGAGTTGAGCGACTTTTGGTTTTTTAGGGTCGAGTTTCGTTTCGTGAAACCCGACTTTTCCAAAAGTCGGGTCGAGCAAGATCGTCCGATTATAGGGAAAAGTCGGGGTCGTCCCGAAACATGAAACCCAATGTAGGTCAATGGGGAATAAAAGTCGGCAGTGAGAGGAGGACAGGAAACACACTTACAGTGCTCATTTGAATGCCAAAAGCATCAATTCTTCTTACTTAAGCTTGTCAACCTTAATTAACTTCATAATACAAGTTACGCACTGAAAAATGGGGGTTATTTGGCTAAAGTTGTGGGGGGGGAGGGCTGGCTGCAGGTTTTCATGTGCCCTGGGCGAAAGAGCGCCCCTTTAACACATACCACAACTCATCATGCTCCGATACGGCAGAGAAATAGCGGTATAGTACAATGAAAAATACTTCACTTTTTACATCTCATGACGAGGCCCATCTATTTCTCCATACAGAATCATTGGTCCCATATAATGTTTGAAACAGTATATGATGAGCTCCACATAATGCTACAGTATATGTTGGTCCCCATGGATGAAGCTCCACTGTCTTATGGGCCCAAATAATGCTCCAAACATAATGGGCCCCATTTCTAATGCTCTAGTGTATAATGGGCCCTGTAAATGCTGCTCCAGTGTCTGATGTCCACCTTTGGAATGTTCCAGTGTATGGTGGGCCCCATCTATCATTCTCCAGAGTATAGTGCTCCCCAAAAATTGCTGTCCCAACATTGAAAACAATCAAATAAGTCTCCTCGCTAGGGAATCCCTGTACTAGTCTGGACTCCTCGTCGTCCCCATCTTCCATCTCACTGCACAGTATTTCAACCTTGCAAGTGCTGTGATCCTGAGCAAGCAGGGGGGGCACACTCGTTGGCGACGGCACTGGCACAGGGCCTCTGATAGTACGGTGGTGTGTCTGATGGCGGGTGGGCCGAACCTGCACTTTCATCTGCAGCTTCCTCTTTGTCACCGTGTAAGATGGAACTGTATATGGGAAGGGTAACCTGAGTTTCATCAGGGTCAGATTCAGGCCGTGTAGCGTGCGAGGGGAATGTAGTGGTCTGGGTCAATGTACCAGCAGATTCATCGAGCAGTGGCTGGGCATCAGTGCACTTGTGTCGCCCCCAGGAGTACGGTCGCCACAGTGGCATTACCTTCTTCCTAGGGAGTGTGATGTCATGCTTGGGAGCAACGAACGATCTCTCTAGCAGGTTAACTGTTTGGGCGGCGTTATTCCCACGAGTCATGACCCTCCAAACAGCGTTCATGAAGGCAAAGTGTTTGTTTTACGTGGGCAGTATGGTTGCAAAGCTGAACCTTAAAGGAATGTCCAGAAGGGCACCACCAGGAGTGGAGCCTACGGTTAAATTCGACTCCACCTGGGAAACCTCAACCATGCCAGCTACAGAACAGATGCACACATTGCAAGCTTAATTCTGTTAACGAACGAGACTCCGTTATGCCCCGCGGTCCGAGTCCGGCTTACTAGAGGGACACGTGCAGATAACCCGCTGAACAACGTTAGTGATGGGGATCACTGATTACAATTATTACCCGCGAACAATGATTTCCCAGTAAGTGCAGGTCAAACGCAGTTCCGGAAATAGGCCTAACCGTCATTCCTGAAAAAATGAAAAACTTACGTGTGCAAACCACAGGTGCTGTAGCTTGCTTAACAGCTCGCCAGCCGTTCTCACGCCCAGTATGGATTACACGTGATTGCACAAAGTTTAGAAAGGGTACCGTATCCCCGGATAACATGTATGGATAGCGTACACATTCAAAATATATGTCTCAGAAGGCAGGCTCAGACGGTGTTAGGCCCAGTATGGATTGCACGTGATTGCACAAAGGTTAGAAAGGGTACCGTATCCCCAGATAACATGTATGGATAGCGTACACATTCAAAATATATGTCTCAGGAGGCAGGCTCAGACGGTGTTAGGCCCAGTATGGATTGCACGTGATTGCACAAAGGTTAGAAAGGGTACCGTATCCCCGGATAACATGTATGGATAGCGTACACATTCAAAATATATGTCTCAGGAGGCAGGCTCAGACGGTGTTAGGCCCAGTATGGATTGCACGTGATTGCACAAAGGTTAGAAAGGGTACCGTATCCCCAGATAACATGTATGGATAGCGTACACATTCAAAATATATGTCTCAGGAGGCAGGCTCAGACGGTGTTAGGCCCAGTATGGATTGCACGTGATTGCACAAAGGTTAGAAAGGGTACCGTATCCCCAGATAACATGTATGGATAGCGTACACATTCAAAATATATGTCTCAGGAGGCAGGCTCAGACGGTGTTAGGCCCAGTATGGATTGCACGTGATTGCACAAAGGTTAGAAAGGGTACCGTATCCCCAGATAACATGTATGGATAGCGTACACATTCAAAATATATGTCTCAGGAGGCAGGCTCAGACGGTGTTAGGCCCAGTATGGATTGCACGTGATTGCACAAAGGTTAGAAAGGGTACCGTATCCCCAGATAACATGTATGGATAGCGTACACATTCAAAATATATGTCTCAGGAGGCAGGCTCAGACGGTGTTAGGCCCAGTATGGATTGCACGTGATTGCACAAAGGTTAGAAAGGGTACCGTATCCCCAGATAACATGTATGGATAGCGTACACATTCAAAATATATGTCTCAGGAGGCAGGCTCAGACGGTGTTAGGCTCAGTATGGATTGCACGTGATTGCACAAAGGTTAGAAAGGGTACCGTATCCCCAGATAACATGTATGGATAGCGTACACATTCAAAATATATGTCTCAGGAGGCAGGCTCAGACGGTGTTAGGCCCAGTATGGATTGCACGTGATTGCACAAAGGTTAGAAAGGGTACAGTATCCCCAGATAACATGTATGGATAGCGTACACATTCAAAATATATGTCTCAGGAGGCAGGCTCAGACGGTGTTAGGCCCAGTATGGATTGCACGTGATTGCACAAAGGTTAGAAAGGGTACCGTATCCCCAGATAACATGTATGGATAGCGTACACATTCAAAATATATGTCTCAGGAGGCAGGCTCAGACGGTGTTAGGCCCAGTATGGATTGCACGTGATTGCACAAAGGTTAGAAAGGGTACCGTATCCCCAGATAACATGTATGGATAGCGTACACATTCAAAATATATGTCTCAGGAGGCAGGCTCAGACGGTGTTAGGCCCAGTATGGATTGCACGTGATTGCACAAAGGTTAGAAAGGGTACCGTATCCCCGGATAACATGTATGGATAGCGTACACATTCAAAATATATGTCTCAGGAGGCAGGCTCAGATGGTGTCAGGCACAGTAATGATTTGACGGCCCAGATTACACAGCGGAGGAGCAGGGAGAGGTAAAGATTGCAAATGCTGGGGCCCTGCCCAAGCAAGGGGGGCCTACTCGTGGGCGTCGGTACTGGCACTGGGCCCCTCATAGTACAGCGGTGTGTCTGACGGCGGGTGTGCACCACCACCGTCAGAGACACTTGATTGCACTATGAGGGACCCTGTGCCAGTGCCCGCGCCCAAGAGTCGGCCTACCCACCTGTCCAGGGCAACGGCACTCGCACGGTGTCGTGCGCTAGGTGGTGACCCCAGCCATGGGGGGGGAGGCAGCACAATTAGGGAGTTTTAGAAAGTGGCATATGTTGATGTTGGACATTCAGCTGATGCAAAAGGCGAAATAGGTGAAGTCCCAGGAAGAGGTGGACCAAAGCAAGCCATTTTTCTGTCACCCTATGTGTCATCAGGGGAAGGTGGGACAAAATCCTTGGAAACCCATGCATGGTTCATTTTAATGAAGGTTAGATCATCCACATTTTGGGTTGACAGACGGGTCCTTTTTTCTGTCAGGATTGATCCAGCTGCACTGAAGACTCTTTCCGATAGCACACTTGCAGCTGGGCAAGCGAGCTCCTGTAAGGCATATTGGGCCAATTCAGGCCAGGTGTCCAGTTTAGCGGCCCAATAGTCAAAGGGGAATGACCTGTGTGGGAGAACATCGATATGGGAGGAAAAGTAGTTTGTAACCATAGTTGACAACTGCTGTCTCCTGTCACTTTCCATCGATGCAGTATTACCAGTTGTGTGAGCGGTATTTGAAAAATCAGTCCACAACATTGTCATGAAACCCCTGTCTCCAACGCCACTTCAGCTGTGTGCACCACGAACACCTCTGCCAAGCTGCCCCCGGCCCGTACGGCTTGTGTGAGAACCATCACCGCTGCTGTGTGCTGGGAATGCCTCAAGCAACCGATTTACCAGAGTTGCTTGTTTATTAGCCAATATTAGGTCAAGGTTCTCCTGTGGCATGATGTTTTGTAATTTGCCTTTATAGCGTGGATCCAGGATGCTGGCCAACCAGTAGTCGTCATCGTTCATCATTTTGGCAATGCGGGGGTCCCTTTTTAGGATCCGCAAGGCATAATCTGACATGTGGGCCAATGTTCCCGGTGTCAATGATGCACTGCGAGTGCTGGTTGGAGGAGCACTTTCTGGCAAATCCACATCCCTCCAGTCACGCACAAACCCTGTACCAGACCTTGCCACGCCAACATTTTCACTTGCCCCACGAGATGCATCCTCCTCCCCTAAGTAATCATCCCCATCATCATCCTCCTCCTCCTCTTCTTCCTCCACCTCATCCAGGAGAGGTCCCTGAGCAGACAATGGCTGAATGTCATCAAGGATTCCCTCCTCCTCTTCCTCCTCATCAACATTGGCTGCAGACGCCTGCTCCTTAAGGTGCGTCAAAGTTTGCATGAGCAGACGCATAAGTGGGATGCTCATGCTTAGTATGGCGTCGTCTGCGCTTACCAGCCGTGTGCATTCCTCAAAACACTGAAGGACTTTACAGAGGTCTTTCAGCTTCGACCACTGCACACCTGTCAACTCCATGTCTGCTCTCAAAGTGCCTGGCCGTGTATTCTCCCACAAATGCATTATGGCCTGCCTCTGCTCGCACAGCCGCTCCACCATGTGCAGGGTGGAGTTCCACCTTGTTGCAATGTCGATAATGAGGCGGTGGTTGGGAAGGTGGAGCAATCGCTGCAGCTTCTGCATACGAACGGAGTGTACAGGCGACCGGCGGATGTGCGCGCACAGTCTTCGCACCTTCTGGAGCAGGGCTGTTAACTCCGGATAATTTTTGAGGAAGCACTGCACCACCAGGTTCAAGGTGTGAGCCAAGCAAGGTATGTGGCTGAGTTTTGAAAGGGCTATGGCTGCCACAAAATTAAGGCCGTTATCACTAACTACCTTGCCTGCCTCAAGATGTACACTGCCCAGCCATGACTCAGTTTGTCGCTTCAAGTACTCGGCCAGCACCTCGGCGGTATGTCTGTCGCCCAAACACATCATCTGCAACACAGCCTGCTGACGCTTTCCACTAGCTGCTCGATAGGGGGACACATCGTGTGCAACAGTGGCAGCTGCAGATGGAGTGCTCGTACAACTGCGCTCTGTGGACGAGCTTTCGCTTCTGGAGGAGGAGGAGGAGGAGGGTGTAACGCCTACAGCCAACTGTTTACTATACCGTGGGCTAGGCAGCACTGTCCCACCACCGCTGTCCCCTGTGGACCCTGCATCCACCACATTAACCCAGTGCGCAGTGATGGACACGTAACGGCCCTGGCCATGCCGACAGGACCATGCATCAGTTGTGAGGTGCACCTTTCCGCTCACTGACTGCTTGAGTGCATGGACAATGCGGTCTTTCACATGATGGTGGAGGGCTGGGATGGCTTTGCGAGAGAAGAAGTGGCGACTGGGTAGGTCATAGCGTGGTACTGCATAGGCCATGAGTTCGCGGAAAGCTGTGCTTTCCACCAACCGAAAGGGCATCATCTCAAACGAGATTAGTTTGGCAATGTGGGCTTTCAAACCCAGTGTACGCGGATGAGAGACTGAGTACATTCTTGACCTACTCATAGTGTCTGGGAGGGTGAGCTGGACTTGAGAGCTGCATATGGTGGAAGTAGCGGTGGACAGGGCAGACTGAGAGAGGGTTAATGATGGTGATGGAGTTGGTGTTCTTTCTGATGGCCTAGAATCAGTCTTTCGTTGATATAACAGTGGGATTCCCTGACTGCTGTGGCCTTGCAACGACACCTCAACATTTGCTGCTGTGCTAACCGGTGGGCTTACAGTGGGAGAAACAATGTAGCGTTGCTGACTACCTTCGTTGTGATCAGTTGCACATGTGGCACTTGAGGTTTGGTGTTGTGTCCACGCTTGCAAGTGCATGCTGGTTAAATGTCTAAGCATGCAACTGGTATTCAAATTTTTCAGATTTTTCCCTCGGCTAAAGGTCTTTGGGCCCTTCTTACAGATAACCTTGGCCTGATCATGAGGATTTTGTTCAAAAAAGTGCCACACTGCACTCTTACTACTTTGGCAGACATTTTGCGGCCTAGCACGCTGTGATCTTTTGACCCTCTGGACAAGCTGTCCAGCAACTCTTTTGATGTTTGGAACCTGTCTTTGGAGTGCTCCGGGCCTGCCAGATAACAGCTGTTGCGATGTCGATGTCTGCTGTGGATGCTCCTCATCTGAGCTATTGGAAGCAGCACCCTCTTCCCCCAATGGATGCCAATCTGGGTCAACTACTGGGTCATCCATCACCTCCTCTTCTATGTCATGTGCACCTTCCTCTGTGTCACTGTGTATGGTGGTATAGTGTGTGGGAAGGGGCACCTGAGTCTCATCAGGGTCAGAATCTGGCTCTGTACACTGCGAGGACAATGTAGTGCTCTGAGTGAATGTACCAGCAGAATCATCCATCAGCGGCTGTGCATCAGTGCACTCCATGTCAGATTCATCTTGGCCTGGGTAATTCACCATTTCACTTGATAATCCAGGCATGGTATGTGAAAACAGCTCCATGGAGTAATCAGTAGTATGGCCTGCGTCATCCTTCAATCTTGGTTGCGGTGAAGGACACAAGGAAAGGTGTGGTTCATGAACATGAGCCTCCAATGACGACTCAGTGCTTTTACTTTTTACAACTGAAGAAGAGGAGGCGATAGAGCTGGAGGCGGAGTCAGCAATGTAAGACAAAACTTTTTCCTGATGCTCTGGCTTTAAAAGCGGTTTGCCAACTCCTAGAAAACTAAGCGTTCGAGGCCTTATGTAGCCAGACGATGCAGGCTCAACACCTCCTGCATTCGGTCCTATTTTGCTCTTGCCAATACCATCAGATCCACCACCAACACCATCATTACCAGCTGCCAACCCCCCGCCCAATTCCACGGCCTCTTCCACCAGCCTTCCTCATTTTTGGTAGAAATGTAGACAAAATCCAACAAACTATATAGTATGTAAAACAAGGTACAAGGTGTCTATAGGACAGGGGAGATTTTGAATTTCTGCACACACTTTTGGACACTGGACACTTTTGGATTGTGTGAGGCCCACTGATATCTGAGCGCTATGTGACAGGCTTGATGGCACAGCTGTGACCTAAGTGACTAGAGAATAAGTGAGATTTTGAATCTCTGCACACACTTTTGGACACTGGACACTTTTGGATTGTGTGAGGCCCACTGATATCTGAGCGCTATGTGACAGGCTTGATGGCACAGCTGTGACCTAAGTGACTAGAGAATAAGTGAGATTTTGAAACTCTGCACACACTTTTGGACACTGGACACTTTTGGATTGTGTGAGGCCCACTGATATCTGAGCGCTATGTGACAGGCTTGATGGCACAGCTGTGACCTAAGTGACTAAAGCAGGGTTCCCCAACTCCAGTCCTCAAAGCCCACCAACAGGTCATGTTTTCAGGATTTCCTTAGTATTGCTCAGGTGATAATTGCTTCTCCTGTGCAATACAAAGGAAATCCTGAAAACATGATCTGTCGGTGGGCCTTGAGGACTGGAGTTGGGGAACCCTGGACTAGAGGATAAGTGAGATTTTGAATCTCTGCACACACTTTTGGACACTGGACACTTTTGGATTGTGTGAGGCCCAATGAATATCTGAGCGCTATGTGACAGGCTCGATGGCACAGCTGTGACCTAAGTGACTAGAGGATAAGTGAGATTTTGAATCTCTGCATACACTTTTGGACACTGGACACTTCTAGATTGTGTGAGGCCCACTGATATCTGAGCGCTATGTGACAGGCTTGACGGCACAGCTGTGACCTAAGTGACTAGAGGATAAGTGAGATTTTGAATCTCTGCACACACTTTTGGACACTGGACACTTTTGGATTATGTGAGGCCCACTAATATCTGAGCGCTATGTGACAGGCTTGATGGCACAGCTGTGACCTAAGTGACTAGAGAATAAGTGAGATTTTGAATCTCTGCACACACTTTTGGACACTGGACACTTTTGGATTGTGTGAGGCCCACTGATATCTGAGCGCTATGTGACAGGCTTGATGGCACAGCTGTGACCTAAGTGACTAGAGGATAAGGGAGATTTTGAATCTCTGCACACACTTTTGGACACTGGACACTTTTGGATTGTGTGAGGCCCAATGAATATCTGAGCGCTATGTGACAGGCTCGATGGCACAGCTGTGACCTAAGTGACTAGAGGATAACTGAGATTTTGAATCTCTGCACACACTTTTGGACACTGGACACTTTTGGATTGTGTGAGGCCCACTGATATCTGAGCGCTATGTGACAGGCTCGATGGCACAGCTGTGACCTAAGTGACTAGAGAATAAGTGAAATTTTGAATCTCTGCACACACTTTTGGACACTGGACACTTTTGGATTGTGTGAGGCCCACTGAAATCTGAGCGCTATATGACAGGCTTGATGGCACAGCTGTGACCTAAGTGACTAGAGAATAAGTGAGATTTTGAATCTCTGCACACACTTTTGGACACTGGACACTTTTGGATTGTGTGAGGCCCACTGATATCTGAGTGCTATGTGACAGGCTTGATGGCACAGCTGTGACCTAAGTGACTAGAGGATAAGTGAGATTTTGAATCTCTGCACACACTTTTGGACACTGGACACTTTTGGATTGTGTGAGGCCCAATGAATATCTGAGCGCTATGTGACAGGCTCGATGGCACAGCTGTGACCTAAGTGACTAGAGAATAAGTGAGATTTTGAATCTCTGCACACACTTTTGGACACTGGACACTTTTGGATTGTGTGAGGCCCACTGATATCTGAGCGCTATGTGACAGGCTTGATGGCACAGCTGTGACCTAAGTGACTAGAGGATAAGTGAGATTTTGAATCTCTGCACACACTTTTGGACACTGGACACTTTTGGATTGTGTGAGGCCCACTGATATCTGAGTGCTATGTGACAGGCTTGATGGCACAGCTGTGACCTAAGTGACTAGAGGATAAGTGAGATTTTGAATCTCTGCACACACTTTTGGACACTGGACACTTTTGGATTGTGTGAGGCCCAATGAATATCTGAGCGCTATGTGACAGGCTCGATGGCACAGCTGTGACCTAAGTGACTAGAGAATAAGTGAGATTTTGAATCTCTGCACACACTTTTGGACACTGGACACTTTTGGATTGTGTGAGGCCCACTGATATCTGAGCGCTATGTGACAGGCTTGATGGCACAGCTGTGACCTATGTGACTAGAGAATAAGTGAGATTTTGAATCTCTGCACACACTTTTGGACACTGGACACTTTTGGATTGTGTGAGGCCCACTGATATCTGAGCGCTATGTGACAGGCTTGATGGCACAGCTGTGACCTAAGTGACTAGAGAATAAGTGAGATTTTGAATCTCTGCACACACTTTTGGACACTGGACACTTTTGGATTGTGTGAGGCCCACTGATATCTGAGCGCTATGTGACAGGCTTGATGGCACAGCTGTGACCTAAGTGACTAGAGAATAAGTGAGATTTTGAATCTCTGCACACACTTTTGGACACTGGACACTTTTGGATTGTGTGAGGCCCACTGATATCTGAGCGCTATGTGACAGGCTTGATGGCACAGCTGTGACCTAAGTGACTAGAGAATAAGTGAGATTTTGAATCTCTGCACACACATTTGGACACTGGACACTTTTGGATTCTGTGAGGCCCACTGATATCTCAGCGCTATGTGACAGGCTTGATGGCACAGCTGTGACCTAAGTGACTAGAGAATAAGTGAGATTTTGAATCTCTGCACACACTTTTGGACACTGGACACTTTTGGATTGTGTGAGGCCCACTGATATCTGAGCGCTATGTGACAGACTTGATGGCACAGCTGTGACCTAAGTGACTAGAGAATAAGTGAGATTTTGAATCTCTGCACACACTTTTGGACACTGGACACTTTTGGATTGTGTGAGGCCCACTGATATCTGAGCGCTATGTGACAGGCTTGATGGCACAGCTGTGACCTAAGTGACTAGAGGATAAGTGAAATTTTGAATCTCTGCACACACTTTTGGACACTGGACACTTTTGGATTGTGTGAGGCCCACTGATATCTGAGCGCTATGTGACAGGCTTGATGGCACAGCTGTGACCTAAGGGACTAGAGGATAAGTGAGATTTTGAATCTCTGCACACACTTTTGGAGACTGGACACTTTTGGATTGTGTGAGGCCCACTGATATCTGAGCGCTATGTGACAGGCTCGATGGCACATCTGTGACCTAAGTGACTAGAGAATAAGTGAGATTTTGAATCTCTGCACACACTTTTGGACACTGGACACTTTTGGATTGTGTGAGGCCCAATGAATATCTGAGCGCTATGTGACAGGCTCGATGGCACAGCTGTGACCTAAGTGACTAGAGGATAAGTGAGATTTTGAATCTCTGCACACAGTTTTGGACACTGGACAATTTTGGATTGTGTGAGGCCCATTGATATCTGAGCGCTATGTGACAGGCTTGATGGCACAGCTGTGACCTAAGTGACTAGAGGATAAGTGAGATTTTGAATCTCTGCACACACTTTTGGACACTGGACACTTTTGGATTGTGTGAGGCCCAATGAATATCTGAGCGCTATGTGACAGGCTCGATGGCACAGCTGTGACCTAAGTGACTAGAGGATAAGTGAGATTTTGAATCTCTGCACACACTTTTGGACACTGGACACTTTTGGATTGTGTGAGGCCCAATGAATATCTGAGCGCTATGTGACAGGCTCGATGGCACAGCTGTGACCTAAGTGACTAGAGGATAAGTGAGATTTTGAATCTCTGCACACACTTTTGGACACTGGACACTTTTGCATTGTGTGAGGCCCAATGAATATCTGAGCGCTATGTGACAGGCTCGATGGCATAGCTGTGACCTAAGTGACTAGAGGATAAGTGAGATTTTGAATCTCTGCACACACTTTTGGACACTGGACACTTTTGGATTGTGTGAGGCCCACTGATATCTGAGCGCTATGTGACAGGCTCGATGGCACAGCTGTGACCTAAGTGACTAGAGGATAAGTGAGATTTTGAATCTCTGCACACACTTTTGGACACTGGACACTTTTGGATTGTGTGAGGCCCACTGATATCTGAGCGCTATGTGACAGGCTCGATGGCACAGCTGTGACCTAAGTGACTAGAGGATAAGTGAGATTTTGAATCTCTGCACACACTTTTGGACACTGGACACTTTTGGATTGTGTGAGGCCCACTGATATCTGAGCGCTATGTGACAGGCTTGATGGCACAGCTGTGACCTAAGTGACTAGAGGATAAGTGAGATTTTGAATCTCTGCACACACTTTTGGACACTGGACACTTTTGGATTGTGTGAGGCCCACTGATATCTGAGTGCTATGTGACAGGCTCGATGGCGCAGCTGTGACCTAAGTGACTAGAGGATAAGGGAGATTGGATTGCTTTTAAAAAAGCAGTTTGCGGAGCAGTGGGTAAACAGCAATGCCAGCCTGTCAGGAAGCCTTAGAAGGCAGCCCAACAACCAACACCACTGATACACCACTATATAGCCTCCCCTTGCACTGCACACACAGTGACTGGTGTGTTGTGCGGGCCAAATCGCTAGCAGCAGAAGCATTTTTTTGGTCTTCTTCCCTGCCTAACGCTCTCCCTACAGAATCAGCAGCAACCTCTCCCTATACTGAGATCGGCAGAAGTAAGATGGCGGTCGGCGTGCACACCCTTTTATACCCCCTGTGACGCCCACCGAAGCAAGCCAATCACTTGCAAGCACTTCTGAAAGATGGTGGTGACCCGTGCCTATGTCATCACGTTGCCCACAGTGTCCGTGGATCCTGATTGGCTGAAAAAGAGCGCAAAACAAACTTTTGAAACGCGACTTTGGCGCGTAATTCGCCGACCTCGTGGCCGACCTCATCCTAGGGTCGGGTTTCGTTTCATGAAACCCGACTTTGACAAAAGTCGGCGACTTTTGAATTTTTTCTACCCGTTTCGCTCAACTCTAGCGGAGAGAATGCACCAGATTTGGGACCAAGTGGTGGATAAGTTGTCTCTCTCCCAGGAAAAGGCCCAGCAGTTTTCCAACCGGCATAGGACCATTGGTCCCCGGTTTAAGGTGGGTGATATGGTTTGGTTGTCATCATAGATCATCTCTATGAAGGTGGCTTCTCCAAAGTTTAAACCTAGATTTTTTGGACCTTACAAGATTTTGGAGATTCTTAATCCGGTCTCTTTTCGATTGGCTCTTCCTGTTACATTTAAGATCCATAACGTGTTTCATAAGTCTCTGTTGAAGAGGTTTGTTGAGCCAGTAGTTCCTGTGGTGGCACCTCCTGACCCTGTATTGGTTGAAGGTAATGTGGAATATGAGGTTGAGAAGATACTGGATCTCGTCTGGCTAGACGGAGGCTCTAGTATTTGGTTAAGTGGAAGTGTTACGGCCAGGAGGATAATTCTTGGGTCTCTGCATCCGATATTCATGCTGAAAGATTGGTTTGTGCTTTTCATCGGGCCCATCCTGATCGGCCTGGTGGCGTGGATGAGGGTTCGGTGACCCCTCCTCAAGGGGGAGGTACTGTTATGAGCTCATTTTCTCGTTCACCTTTGATGTCCGATGAACTCCCTCTGTTGGTGAAAGGAGGTGGTGAAACTGATTTGGATGGGAGAAACCTGTCACCTGAACAGGTGGATTGCGATTGGACATCCGGAATCTCTGAGTGGATATAAGGCAGCCGACGCCCTGTAGGGTTGCTGGTGATTTCACTGCTCTGAGCTCTGGCCTCCAGTTCAGTTCCTGTCTTCTAAAGCTAAGTTTTTGCTCTGTTATTGTTCCATGAGATTTTGTCTGATTTGCTTAGTTTTGTATTCAGCCAGCCCCAGCTGGGGCTTTGCTGAATTTCCATTTTTGTCCCTGATCGGTTAATTCTCTTTTGCTCTGTCTTCAGAATATATTGGAGTGCTGATATAGGGATTTTGAAGTCTAGTGACTTCAGGGCCGTTTTTCCTATCAGACGTGTTGGGACATTTTTGGTAGGGTTTTTGCGGATTGCAGCCAGCATCTTTTCTGTCCTTTCCTATCTTGTTAGTTTGGCCCCATCGTTTGCTCTGCCTGTCTTTCTGTCTGTGTTTGTGCCTTCATCTGTTTTCACCGTCAATACATGTTGGGGGCTGTCTATTGCTTTGCGGTCTGCTCTGGGGCAGTTTAGACTTTCTTTCTTTAGGCTTATTTAGTTCTCCGGCTGTGACAAGGTGTCTAGGACCACCGTAGGAACACTCCACGGCTACTGTTAGTTGTTGTGAATAGGATCAGGGGTCTGCAATCCGATAGCTACCAACCTCTCTGGTTTTCTGGACTTAGCTTGTATTTTTGTTTTTTCCTGCTCCCGTGACTCATTCATAACAGACAGTGGTCAGAATTGTAAAACTTGGCCTGGTCATTAACGTGCAAACTACCGTTGCGAGTAAAGGGATTAATCAGCTTTCAACCATCTCACTATTCCCCTCCACCAGAACAATCCATCAGTATTAATGGCTGATTAATTTCCCCTCTCCAGCATGATTGGTGCCTCGGGTGACGTGCCTCGGGTGACTCGCCTCGACTCTGCTCTCTCTTTCAAGCCACATATCCAAGCCGGTGCCTCCTCCTGCCAACTACAACTCAAAAACATTTCCCTGATCCTTATATTCCTTGACCAAGAAACTGCAAAAACCATTTTGCACGACCTCATCATCTCCCGCCACAACTATTGTAACCTTCTACTCTCTGGCCTCCACTCTAGCACTCTTGCACTAATGCAATCTATCCACCTGTCCTCCCTTTATTCCCCAGCCTCTCCTCTCTAAACCCTAAAACTAAGACATACAAAGCCATCAATAACCTGTCTCCTCCATAAATCTGTGATATGGTCTCCCTGGACTTACCTACAAGCAACCTTCAATCATCTATACATCTTCTCTACTCCCTTCTTATCTCTTTTTCCCCCAGCCGCATACAAGACTTCTCCCGTGCTTCTCCCATACTATGTAACTCTCTACCCAAACACATCAGACTACCGACTACCACGGAAACATTCAAAATAAACCTGAAGAACAACCTCTTCCGACAAGCCTACAACCTGCAGTGATCCTCAGTCTGCTGAACCACATGACCAGCTCTATCCTCTAACGTATCCACACCAATACCCTGTTTACTGTGAGCCCTCACGGGAAAGGTCCTCTCTCCTTCTGTACTTGCGTGTGCCTTGAAGAGCTCATAATTAGTGTACTATGTGTGCCCCTTTTTGCATATATAAAGCAGCATGGAATAAATAGCGCTATAAAATGACTAATAATAATAATAATATCATCCACCACCTCGTGTTCCACTTCTGCACCCTGGTCCTCCTCCACACTTTCTGGCAATTGTGTCTCAACATCGTCCACCTCTTGTGACACATTACCACCTTCGCCTTTGTGTGACCGAGGCTGCTCATATATTTAGGCAGCACTACACGTGATGTCATCTTGCCCTGCTTCAAGTGTATAATGTGAGAGGCCCAAATCTATAAATGGTAAAGTGAACAGCTCTTGGGAGTGTCCAAGTGTGGGATCAGTTGTCTACAGGCAATCAGCATGGTGGGAGGAAGGAGGATCAATGTGATGAATATGCGGTCCACACTCACGACTACTCAGACTTGACCGTGTGGAAGACAGGGTGCTGGTGGTGGTGACAAATTGACTGGAAGAATTATCCGCTATCCAACCAACAACCTCTAGACACTGCTCTGGGTTCAATACATGGTATGCTGATGCTTTCCCCTAGTAATTGTGACAGAAAGGTCCAGCTAGAAGATGTGGGTGTTTGGTGTTGCCCAATTTCAGCTTGCCCACAGCCTCAGCCTCTTCTTGCACCATCACCATCATGTCCACTTCTCCATCCCTTGCCACACGCCTTGGCCATTTTAAATGTACTACATTATTTAATGGCTGAATTTAGAGCAAACTTATATGTTATTCGTGTGTGGAAAACCCACAGTTTAAAATATCTGGCCTGTCGGTAAAAATGTTTTTTTTTCATCAAACTGGTGGCAATAACTTATGTGGTGCCCCCAGGAGTATGGTCGCCACAGTGGCATTGCCTTCCTCCAGCTAGGGTGATGTCAGGCTTGGAAGCAATGAAGGGTCACTCTGACAGTTAATCATTTTCATGCAACACAGCTCCCACTCCAGGCTAGCAGAGGGAGCTCTGAACCAGAATTGGGGGAGGAGCGCTCTCTGAGGGCCAGGAGGGGAAATAGTAGTTAGTGTGAGGAGGGCCACGTGTGTAGATGTGTGGACAGAAGCTGGAGGTCGAGCTGAGGATAGAGAGCTCCCTCCCAGCGATAGAGCAAGATCTGGAGCCTGGTCTCCACGGTTGTATGGATACTGAAGGTCCTGCAACAGAAACCAGAGGAATAGGAAGCTGTAAATGCTCTATTCCCAACTAAGACTCTGAGGCACAACAGCGACGGATGAGCCATGAGAGATAGAGGGCTGCAGCTGTCTGCCATACGAGGTAGTTCTAAGAGACAATACGAAGGAGGAACTTCAGTGTAACACTGTACTGCATGTACCTCAAGCCAGCGCTAGGAAGGAGACTACACAACCCATCTGATAGAGAGATCCCTGAGTTGCTTCCAGGCTAGCCTGCTCCTGTGCCATCTGTAACTTGAACCCTGGACTGTGTTTGCCAAGTAAAGGTAAAGAAACTGCACCCTGCTGTGTCCTTGCTTCCTTTCTGCAACATCCTCAGCACTGCTACATCTCTGTGCCAAACACTGCACCTTCTTCCTAACCCTTTATCTACACTGCCCTGGGGCATACAGACCTGCCTGTGGAGGGCTACAACATCATTGCTGCACCCCACCATCTGTCCCAGAGGATCGGTCTGCAGCATTGGCTTAACACCTTCATTGCCGAACACCACAGGTGGCATCACGAATCACTCATAAACTTTATTCCCAACCAAACTTCCTTTTTACATGGGCGCCCAGGGCCACGGACCGGGTCACCGCTGCTGTGACATTCCCATCTGAGAGACCGGCCCGGTACCGAGTACCTCACAGCCCTGGGTGTGAGGGCGTCCCACTTCAGTAAGAGACAGGAAAAACATTTCAATGGAGGACTCAAATGCCACATTTTGTAGCCCACAGATAGATGAGGCGTCTGAAGGAGACAGGCCACTCTCGGCTATCTGAAATATCTTTGCTGAAAATTTGTATGAATAAGTAGGCTAAGCCATAACCAAAAAATACGACGGAGGCCTGATACCTTTTGCATATTAAAACTAAGCTTTGTCACCTGATAAATCCAGTATGAGAAGATTAACCCTTTTTTTCTGCCTGTCAGCATGTCTCACAATGTATTTAAAATGCCCAGTTCACATAAAAATGGCGAACATTTATATGAAAATGCACTATACAGTATCCCATAGAAATTGCTTCTTAGGCTACTTTCACACTTGCGTTTTTTTGCGCTGCGCACCGTGTGCAGTGCAAACGCACATAAAAACGCATGCTTTTTTTACGCTGATGTGCACATTAACAGGCGCACGTCAGCGCACCCATAGACTATAATGGGTGGTTGGATGAAAAAAAAAATGCTTTGCGTACGCATGCTTTTTTGGGGGCAAGTCAGACGCAAAAAAAATGCAACATAGTGCATTTTGTGCGCCCGAGCGCACACTACAAAAAAACGCATGCGCATACAAAAGCATACAAACGCATGTGTGTGCGCACCCATGTAAAGAATAGGAAAAGAAACGCATGTGTTATTTTGTGCAAAAAAACAGCGCAAAAAACACAAGTGTGAAACCAGCCTTAGTGGGATACCACACATCCTCCACATCTCTTCAGACACCACCACCAGAACACCGGGGTGAATGTGTTTTGTGATGCAACAGCTATGTTATTGTTTGCAAAGGGATGTTTGTGGTCTTAGCAGAGTTCACCTATCGTTTCTTGTGTCTCCCTCCCCTCCCAATGAGGAGTACAAATAAATGTCAATTATTCAAAAATTATAGGGTCGTACAGGAAGAGCCAATAGATAGTCGTATGGCGCTGCACCCTGTCGACAGTAGAGAACCTTTTTTAAATTAGCAGCATTACATACAAATTTTCAAATGCAGCTGAAGTTGATAAAAAAAACACAATCTGTGACCTCCCAGCATTCCTCTGTACACCTCTCAGTATTTAGATTGTTATTAGCGTGAACTCTTTCCCTTCAGCATTTCTCTGTCTTCAGATCACAGATATCAAAATGCTTCAACTGCAGGGCAACGAATATGGCCTACGATTAAACAGTTCTGGATGAAATTTTTACAGTGTGAAACATTAATTAGTAATAAAAAAAGATTACTCTATAACACAGTCAGTGGACACTTAGTAATCCCCCCTTCCATCTACTGGAATGTGAAGGTCTGGAGATTCATTTGTAGGAATCCAGATATTAAAGCGACCAAACAGCAAATATTATTTTGTAAGTGGATACAGATTATTGAAGACATTTAAACAAGTTATTCAACATTTCTTTAGCCTCCCTTGACAGAACAGGAGAACCATTTTCGTGCTGTATCACAATACTAGAGCAAGAGGAAAACAGAAAGTCTTGATGCAATAACGCAACTGCCCCACAACAAAGGTGAACCGTACTACAATGCTGAGAACAGGAGAAATTGTCCAATGTCCGATGCCAGACTCTTTCAAACATCAACTACTTCCTGGTGATCATCACCAGCATTAAACAAAAACCAAAAAGAATATTTTTTTTAAATGGAATCTCAGGGCCCATATGTGAATTGTGATTCTCTGTTATTCCAGGCTCCATGTTGCGTTGCTCTCATAATAGCTTAATCTTAAATACAGGTGGTTTGAGGACTACCTATGACCCTGAGGATTTAAAGAGTGCTTTTATTAAAGTATCAGGATCAACTTCAGCTGGAAGATTTTAAGCCACACTGGAGGAGGAGGAATTTGTGTTTCTTTGACATTAACCTTCCTTCTCTGATGGGGTGTCATTTAGGCTATGTGCCCACGTTGCGTGTTAAAACGCACACTGAAAACCGGACTTCTTCCCAGAAATCGCGCGTTTTTTTCCGCGCGATTTCACCGCGATTCTGTTCGCGATTTTGCCGCAATTTTCTCAAGCATCGCTTGGAAAGTGATTGACAGGTTGGTCTCACTCGTCAAACATAGTGTTTGACAAGTGTGAGCAGCTTTTTACTATTGAGGCTGCCTATGCGCCTATGCGGCATCAATAGTAAAAGATAAAATGTTAAAAATGATAAAAAAAATAAAAAATCGGGGTATATTTACCTTCCGGCATCCCGCGCTGCATTCCCAGCGATGCCTTGCGAGACCTGTGATGACGTTGGTCTCGCGTTACTATAGCGATCTCGCGAGACTACGTCATCACAGGACCTTGCCACAAGGCATTACTGGGAACGCTTAGGCCGGGAAAGCAGCGTGGGACATCGGAAGGTAAATATACCCAGATTTTTTATTTTTTTTTATTTTTTTTTACAGGGCTATGGTACCAGGGCCTGGAGGACAGTCTCCTCTCCTCCTGAGTACCATCCGCACATGAGACGCTTAACTTCCCGCATGGTGGGCATAGCCATTTGCGGGAAGTAAGCGATTCTCATGCATTTCTATGGGTGTGGAATCGCGGCAATTCTTTGCGATTCCGCACAAAAGAATGATCATGTTGCGATTTTTTCCGCGATGCGATTCTGCCGTGGAAAAAATCGCAGCATTAGCACAGCATGTGCGGAATGCCATAGGAATGCATGGGGGGCGTTCTGTACACGATTTTTAAACGTTTTCGCAGCGTTTTCGTGCCGAAAATCGCAGCAAAAACACTTAAAAATCGCATCGTGGGCACACAGCCTTAATCTTAGAAGTATGGGCTGGTCTGATGTTATCACACTACCATACAAAGGAAGATTGCACTTCATTGGTTGTCCATATAGGTATCTTTTAATCTATTTTAGTAGGCCTCTACTGCATCTTTCATACAAACACAAGCTCTGCAACTCCATAACTCAACAAGAGGGTACGCTTCAAGACACCGCATACACAGAAAAGCTCCACAATATCTTCCTCTGTGACTCTTGGGTGAAAATTATTAATGTTTAGTGATGAGCGAGCACTAAAATGCTTCGGTGCTCGGGTCGAGCAAATTGGAAAACTCGGGTACTCGGACAGAACAACGAGCCCAATGTAAGGAGACCCGAGCATTTTTACCGTGATCCCCTGGGGGTTCTTTCAATTTCTAAAAACGTCAGAACATGATGGAAATACTGCTAAAATGCCATGGGAACATCATGACATCTGCCCCTGGAAGCTTTTTTCACTCCTAGGTCACAGCTATAAACAATGTTGTCAGAGTCTCATGCACTTTTTACAGTCGCACTAAAAAACCTACAAAAACAAAATGGATTTTGCTGGGAAATATGTTAAGGAACATAATTTCCAGGTTAATGACTTTTTATCTAAGCCAAAATAATTAACCCAAACCAAAAATATTCCTCCCCCACTTGGGCTAAGTTCACACGTAGCGTTTTTGAGACATTTTGCAACTTTAGCATTGCTTTCAAACAATACAAATGCATTCACTGGGAAATGTCGTTGTAACTTTTACCAACCCTAGCTGGTCATGTGGTGTGTGACACATAAGCAGACACATCTTGTTTCATTTATGAAGGAGGGAATCTGAAAGTCACAGAGCCTATTTTTACCGGGGCATCAGGCAGCATTAATTTTCTTAAAGGGCCATTATTAAACAGTGGATCTCCTATGCTGTTATTGCCTATGCAGTGAGTGGATGGGCTGCCAAGAATTACAACGCACACCAATAGCCCTTTCACGAGAGGCTTAGGAGGGCTTCCTGAAAAATGTTGCATTGAATGCATGGCCTGTCCTGCCCCAAAGTTACATGCACCCCAATAAGCTTTTCAAGCCACACACTGGATGGGCTCAGGAAAATCCACTTCACATTAATCACTTTGTACTCCCATACTCTTTTTGTTATGCATTGAATACAAGGCCTGCCCTGCTACCAAGTCATATGCACCCCAATAAGCATTTGAAACCACGTACTGAATGACCACATTAAACAAAAGTTTCCATTATTATTTTATTTTTGTTACCATAAATTTTGCCCATGAAGTGAATGCAAGGCCTGGCCCTAATTTGCATGCACCACAATCCCCCTTGGAAGAAATGTGGAGGAGGGTTTCATAAAAAAGTCACATTACAAAGTAGCGTTTCATCTATACTTGGGATGCCCATTCACTAAGTGTATGGGCTGACAAACATTTCCCCCTGGGGGTACATATCAACATAGTGGGTAATTTTGTTTTTAGGGGCATCATAAACACCTTACAAAAATGTAAAAATATGGCAGATGATTCGTTGGTGGAAGTGATCAGGAAAAGGGTCATGGTGATGACAGGAATGGGAACATACATGATTAATAACAGCAGTGGCTATGGGAGGTATGAGATCCAGGATACAGCCTACAACGATTCGTTATTTTGCCACCAATTAACAGAATGGGTTTCATGCCCATCAGAAGATCGATGTAACAAATGCACGTGTGAGACTCTGCTTAAAAAATGCCCATCCAAAATATGTTGCCAAAGAAGCACGTGTCTGTATAAAGGGCAAAGTGCAACATGTTCGAGAGATGCTGAATTAGAAAAAGCAGATCAGTGTTGGAGGAAAACCAAACAACCTGATGGATGCTCGTGAAATACTAAGTTTAAAGAGGAGTGTAGCAGCCTTAACTATCAATACACCCGCAGAACAAGCTTCTTCATCTTCACCCACACACATTACCAATAATATCCAAATGTCCCAATCGAAAATTATTTGTCCTAGTGTGAGAAACACTGTTAAAGGAATGCCACTAAGCGTACATAACCATGACCCTTGGAAACACATGATTTCCTCTTTACAAGATATGGACGATGATGGCATTGATGACGACTTTGAAATTAACCACATTCACACCAAGAAGATGAGCAGCAAAAAATGTGCCAAAAAGGCTGTGAATGTCTGGAAAATCAGTATTTCTTCAGCAAAGTTTCCCTCTTACTAAAGTGGTAATGAATGATGCATACACAGCTCTCATGTCTACTCAGCTTGAGATGCTTGAAAGATGATGTATTCTGATTTGTCCATGTCCACTTTTTTAAGGTGAGCAGAAAAGCTAGGATGATATAGTGGGAAGACGTGTGATTTTGGTCAGTAAGGAGTTGATGTCAGGTACAGATAGGTAGATCTGCGTGTTATCGGCGTAGTGATGATATTGCAAACCGTGCCATTACATCAGCTGTCCCAGGCCAAAGGTGTAGATGGAGAAGGGTAGGGGTCCTAGAACTGAGCCTTGGGGAACACAGAAAGACATGTGTCAGTTCAGGAGGTGGTGTGGGAGAGAGAGACAATGAATGTCCCCCTTACAGTCTAATTGTTTTTTAGACTCTGCCATAACCCCAAAAAATCCATTTGCAGCACTGGCCATGCCCGCATCAGCAGGGGTAGCAAAACCGCCAGCCTTACCACCACCAGCATGGTCAGGCACATGGTAGCAAAGCACCCAACCTTGTTGGTGGAACACCAGACTCCATGAACAGTGTCTGCGGGTCATACCACTGTGTCTTCAGCTGTTGTGCATGCAAGCCAAACCCCTGTCCATGGTGTATGCAAAGATGCCTCCCGCCCTGCATCTGTAGTTGCACACAAGCTCAACTACCACAAATAATAAGCACGTCCACAACCTTGTCCCAATGCAGCGTTCAGTTGTCCATACCCCAGTCCTTGGAATGCAAGCGGAAATACGCAGTCAACGCCACAGTACTAAATTCACACATTTCTCATCTGCTTGCGCTCAAAATGTTGCAATTTAGGCTTGTGTGAGATGTAAGCTTTCTGCAACCTGATGGCGGTGGCCTAACAAGGTACTCAGTCCCCATACGCCAATATTTCTCCTTGTCTGCTGTCACGACGTTTCACAAGCAAGCATGTGTCCCACAAAATTACCCAGGCCTCCAACAATGCTATTACAGGGAAAGTGCACCTAGCCACGGACACGTGGACAAGTGCTTGTGGGCAGGGATGATACATCTCACTGACAGCACACTGGGTTAGCGTTGAAGAAGTCATGGCCCAGTTGGACATTGGGAGACGATGTCACAGGTGTATGGAGGAGACAGTTTGTGGAAGGCTTTGTATGTTATAGTTAGGGTTTTGAACTGTAGCCTACGGGCAATAGGAAGGCAGTGAAGGGCCTGGCAGAGATAATAGGCTGCAGAATAACAGAGGGAAAATTGGATTACTCTGGCAGCAGAGTTTAGGATAGATTTTAGTAGTGGAAGAATGCTAGAGGGGAGGCCAGAGAGTTGCAATATTCAAGGCGGGAGATCATGAGGGCGAGCAAAACATTTTTGAAGTTTCTTGGAATGTAAGGATCCATGAAATGATTTTGAGTTGTAGTGGGCCAAAGGAGGCAAGGGCTTGGAAATGTAACTTGAAAGAGAGGACAGAGTTGAGGATCAACCCGAGGCCATGAGCATGCGGGACTATTTGTCTCAGTGTGCTGTCCTGGTATTACACAGGCACGTGTCCCACAACATTACCCGTGCCCTCCACAATGCTGTTGCTTGGAAAGTCCATCTAACCACAAACACGTGGACAAGTGCTTGTGGTTAGGGACTGTACATCTCCCTGAGGGCAAACTGAGTTAACATAGTGGAAGCCGGGACCCACTCCGACCTTGGTATGGTGCACACCCTCCCATCCATGAGAATTGCGGGCCCTATGTCAATCTGGGTTGCCCCCAGTCTACAGCTCCTGCACCTCCTCCTCCTCCTTCGCTTCCTCTTCAGCCTCCATCTCCAAAAGAATTGGAATGTACGGATCCATGAAATGTGTGTGAGTTGTAGTGGGCCGTAGGATGCAAGGGCTTGGATATGTAGCTTGAAAGAAAGGGCAGAGTCGAGGATCACCTCGAAGCCACGAACATGAAGGACTATTTGTGATGGTGTGCCATCCCAGCATTACACAGGCACGTGTCCCACAACATTACCTGTGCCCTCCACAATGCTGTTACTTGGAAAGTCCATCTAACCACAAACACGTGGACATCTCACTGAGGTCACACTGGATTAAAATAGTGGAAGCCAGGACCCACTCAGACATTGGTATGGTGCACGTCCTCCCAACCCCGAATATTGCGTGCCCTACATTAATCTGGATTGCCCCCACAGTCTACAGATCTTGCACCTCCTCCTCCTCCTTTGGCTCCTCTTCAGCCTCCATCTCCATCTCCAAAAGTAGCACACCAGTCAAACGCTGGAAGCACTGCAGCACTGCGTCATCAAAGTGGCAACAGGCTGCTCTGAAGCTAATATGCTTAGGTGACAAACCGCACAATGATGAAGAGTTGTGGACAGCTCTGAAAGAGCATGCATATCTGTGGCTGACACCGCTGAACCCACAGCCAGGCATGGTTGTGTGTGACAATGGCTGGAACTTGGTGGCTGCTCTGTGGCGAGGTGCGCTCACACACATGCCATGCCTGGCTCATGCACTTTCTCTCATTTGTCAACATTTTCTGAAAAGCGACATGGAGCTGCCAGCACTGCTAGGAAAAGTACAACTCTCTGAGTACCCATTTTAGAAAGTCAGCTACATTTTCAACGGCTTTTGCCGTGCTTCAGCAGCGCTTGCAGTTTCTGGCTCACCGACTGGTGTGTGATGTCCCCAGGTGTTGGAACTCTACACGGCAGATGTTGGAAAGGATTTATGAGCAGAAGAGGGCAGTTGGTGACTAGTCTACTAGCATCAACAAGGTTGTCGGTATTCAGTTCTGACTTCACACATAAGATCTCAGGAATGGACATGGATGTCAGACATATGTACCATCCTCCAAAAGTTTGAGGAATCCACCAAGATGGTGAGCATCAATGACGCCATAATTAACATCTCCATCCTGGAAAAAAAACAAAAGCAAAAATCACACAAGCACTTACTGACAAAAAAGAACTGTGTTCTCAGCTGCTAAAGGTCAAATAAGGGTCGGTGTCAGCCCAAACTAAGTAAAATAAAATGGCGAAAATATACAAATTGACCTGCGCTATAGGGCTTAGAAAAATAAACAATAATAAAAATAAACAATAATAAAAACCAGACAAAGAAACAACTCACTCTAAAATACATGCATGGATAAAATAAATATATATCTAATATATAAAGCTCAAGTGTGTGTATGTATGTATGTATGTATGTATGTATATGTGTGTATGTATGTCCAGGATTGGCATCCGCACCGCCGCAGCTACAGCCACAAAATTTGGCAGAGTCACACGTCTGGACCCCGAGAGCGTCCTAAGCTATGTTGTGAGGCGAAATTTTAACCCCGCGCGTTCCAATTCACCAATTTTGCCCCTATCTACATAATGGGGAAAAAGTGTGTGCGTGTCAAACCCCGCCCCTCATTATGTTGTCATAATGTCCCTATCTACATAATGGGGAAACAGTGTGTGGGATGGAGGATATGTATGACGGGTATATGGGCATGGGACTATGGGATGGAGGATGTGTGATGGGTATATGGGCACTGGACTATGGGATGGAGGATATGTATGACGGGTATATGGGCACGGGACTATGGGATGGCAGATATGTATGATGGGTATATGGGCACGGGACTATGAGATGAAGGATGTGTGATGGGTAAATGGGCACTGGACTATGGGATGAAGGATATGTATGACAGGTATATGGGCACGGGACTATGAGATAAAGGATGTGTGATGGGTATATTGGCATGGGCCTATGGGATGGAGGATGTGTGATGGGTATATGGGCATGGGACTATGGGATGGAGGATGTGTGATGGGTATATGGGCATGGGCCTATGGGATGGAGGATGTGCGATGGGTATATGGGCAAATGGAGGATGTGTGATGGGTATATGGGCACGGGCGTATGGGATGGTGGATATGTATGATGGGTATACGGGCACGGGACTATGGGATGGAGGATAATTATAATTTGTTATAACTAACCACAGTTAGTTACTATGCCCGGGACTCTTCAGCTAGTGTATTTATATATATATATATATATATAGTAATAGCATTACAGTATATATGACGTATTACTCACCAGTAAAAGGCAGATGAATAGATGTGATGCAGATTAGTTGCTGTGACTGCCGATCTTTGACAGGGGTGAGAAGACACACAGCAAGTGTCTTACTCCAAGGAGTTAAATGAGCTGTGCTCCTTAACAATGGAAATGACAGCTTGTGAAAGCTGAAGAGAGTGAGTGCTACTTACAATGGCCTGATGCCTGATAAACTCCAAGGCAGTGGGGCTGTAATAAAACCCAGCACAGGGAGAGAACTATAGAGAGGCGAGATGCCTTTGAAATGCGTTGGTCAGCTTTTTGATCCCTGTGTTGCCCTGTACGGGCTGTGATGTCACACCCTCAGGTACTTTCGGACGGCTGTTTCTAAGTGGGTATCCAGGGACGCTTTCGGCAGGAGCGTTCCCTGTTCTTACCTTGCGCTTTCAATCTCCCGCCCTTCCTCCACTCTGTGCTAGCCACCGTCTCGCCTCTCTACAGTTCTCTCCCTGTATATATATTTTATCCATGCATACATTTTAGAGTGAGTTGTTTCTTTGTCTGGTTTTTATTATTGTTTATTTTTATTATTGTTTATTTTTCTAAGCCCTATAGCGCAGGTCAATTTGTATAGCATCTCCATCCTGCTTCTCTGTGATCTAATATGAGTATTTATTGATATTTATGTAGCCCAAACATATTTACAGTTTAACAGTTTCAAACACAACAGTCCTAAGTAACAGCGATAACTATAATACAATAATTAAACCAGAATAAAACGACCCTGCTCATGACAGCTTAGAATCTTCCCTAAGTAACAACGATAACAATAATATAATAATTATACAGAAATAAAATGACCCTGCTCGTGACAGCTTACAATCTACACTAAGTAACAACGATAATAATAATTAAATCCAAAAAAAATCCTGCTCTTGACAACTTGCAATCTACAATGAGGTGGGGGAGATAAAAACTACAGGGGTGTATTTACAATAATGTATTTACAATGATGTATTTACAATTATATTACTGAGGTTAGTTGAAAGTCGTGGAGGCCTGAGGATAAGGAGGAGGAGGAGAGCATGGTCAGTCGTCCTGTTGGTGAGAACACGGAAGTATTGACTGTTAGCAGTCTTGTACACAGGGCTGAGTTTTTGTTACTCTGCCTTTCCCATCACCCTCATGTTTCCAAATTTTGGGTGATGGGCAATACTGATTGATGACACTTCTAGACCCATGCTACAAGGAGACCTTTATATATCTTATTCCAGAGGCAGACAGGTGTAGTAAAATGTTGGAGAACAAGAGGGCCCTTCTTGCAGAAATATTAAAAAATTCCCATATGAAAACGTTGGCAGCAGAGGTCACAGTTTGTTGGCCGAGCAAGGAGTTCAGGTGAGAGACACACAACTCCAATCTAGCAGAGGCAGTGGAACAGTAGCAAAGTTTGGGTAGATGTTGTGAGTTCATTCTCCCCTTCACTACTGAGGCCCGAGGAACTCCCTCTTCTGGTTAGGAGAGGTAGTGAGTCTGATTATCAGACACCTGAGATTAATGGTGATGACTGGCTGAGTGGAGTCACAGACTGGATATAAGGCTGCCTACGTCCATTCTCCCTGCGGGTGATTTCTCTGTGGTATCCTTGGAGTCCAGTCTGAATTCCTGCCCTGCTAAAGCTAAGTTTTCTTCCTTGCTTTTTGCATTTTTGCCTTGCTTTGTTTTTTCTGGATTTCAGCCATTCCCTGCTGGGGTGAGCTGAACTCCTTAGCTCTGTCTCTTGAAAACACCAGAGTGCTGATTTAGTTTCGAAGCTTAGTTGCTTCAGGGTCTTTTTCCATTTCAGCTTGCTGGCCTATGTTTTTGATAGGGTTTTTTGCCGATTGCAGACAGCAGCTTTCCTTTCCTGTTTAGTTTAGATTGGGCCCCAACGTTTGCTCAGCCTATCTTTCTATCTGTGTCAGTGTTTTTTCATCTTGCTTCACCGTCATTATATGTTGGGGGCTGCCTTTTGCTTTGGGGTCTGATCTGGGGCAGTTTAAAATTTCCCTTTCTATCTTTAGGCTATATATTTCTCCGGCTGTGTCCGAGGGGTCTAGGGCACCGTAGGTACCCCCCACGGCTACTGCTAGTTGTGTTGATAGGTTCAGGGGTCTGCAATCGGATAGTTGCCAGCTCCTCTGGTTTTCTGGACGTAGCTTCTATTTTTGTGTCTGCCTCCTACGGTCACTCAATCATAACAGAATCACCCGCCTGACCGCAGATCCTAGGGTACTCAATAGCAGGAAAGAATTACAAAAAAAAAAAAAAGTGTGTATATTTTTTCCTCTATATCTCTGAGGCCGTAGGGGGAATTTTTTTTTCTCTCAATGGAGATAAAGCAATTGTCTGATCATGTGGAGCAGCTCGCTGCAGATGTGCGGGGAATTTCCGCCTACCTTGCTCATTCACATGCTGCTGAACCAAAGATTCCTACACCTGATGTATTTTGTGGTGATCGGTCTAAATTTTTGAATTTCAAAAATAATTGTAAATTATTTTTTGCCTTGAAGCCTAACTCGTCAGGGAGCTCCGCGCAGCAGGTTAAAATTGTCATCTCTTTGCTGCGTGGCGATCCCCAGGATTGGGCGTTTTCTTTGAAACCAGATGATCCTATTCTGACTAATGTGAACGCATTTTTTCAAGCCTTGGGCTTGTTGTATGACGAACCTAATGCCATTGATCAGGCTGAAAAGACCCTGCTGGCATTGAAACAGGGTCGAGATTCTGCAGAATTGTACTGTCAAAAATTCCGAAAGTGGGCGGTACTTACTACTTGGAATGATAATGCCTTGGCTGCTCTCTTTCGGAAGGGTTTGTCAGAAACCGTAAAAGATACTATGGTGGGATTTCCTGTTCCCTCTGGTCTTGACGATTCTATGTCATTAGCCATTCCGGTTGATCGGCGTTTGCGCGAACGCAAAACTGCACGAGAGGTGTTGCCACCTGTTGAACAAATGACAGAACCTATGCAATGTGATAGAGTTTTCTCCAGAGAGCAGCGTCAGGAGTTCAGAAGGCGTAATAAGTTGTGTTTTTTCTGTGGAGATGCCTCGCATATTATTTCTGTCTGTCCTAAACGAGAGAAACGCTTTGCACACACGTTTTCTGTTGGTGGTGTTCAACCTAAATTTCTTCTGGCTATTACTCTGATCTGCTCCCTGTCCACATTTTCCGCCAGGGCATTTGTGGATTCGGGAGCAGCTCTAAACCTAATGGACTTGGATTTTGCTAAACGTTGTGGATTTCCTATGACACCTCTGCGGACGCCTATCCCTTTGAGGGGGATTGATGCTACTCCTTTGGCTAAAGATAAACCTCAGTTTTGGACCCAGGTGCTGATGCGGGTCGCCCCAGACCATCAGGAAAATTGCAGATTTTTGGTGTTGCATAATCTGCATGATACCATTGTTCTGGGGTTTCCCTGGTTACAAATCCATAATCCAGTTCTGGATTGGAAATCTTTGTCTGTGGTGATTTGGGGTTGTCGGTGTGCCTTTAGTGATGCTCCTGTTTTCTCCACCTCTCCCCAGTCACATGATGTTCCTGACTATTTGGCTGACTTTTATGATGTATTTAGTGAGAATGAGTCTGCATCTTTGCCTCCTCATAGGAGTTATGACTGTGCTATTGAGCTGAACCCGGGGTGTAAATTCCCCAAGGGTCGGCTTTTCAATTTATCTGTACCCGAGCACGAGGCTATGCGATCCTATGTTAAGGAGGCATTGGAGAAGGGTCATATTAGACCATCCTCTTCACCCTTAGGTGCTGGGGTTTTTTTTGTAGCCAAAAAGGATGGATCATTAAGACCTTGTATTGATTATCGTGCCCTCAACAAGATTACTGTTAAATATCAGTATCCGTTACCCCTGATTTCGGATCTATTCTCTAGAGTTAAAGGTGCTTGCTGGTTTACCAAGCTTGACCTCAGGGGGCGTATAATCTTATTCGCATTAAGCATGGGGATGAATGCGTTTAATACTCCGGAGGGACATTTTGAGTACCTGGTGATGCCTTTTGGGCTCACTAATGCCCCTTCTGTCTTCCAGTGCTTCATGAACGATATTTTTCGAGATTTTGTGGATAAATTTCTGATTATCTATCTAGATGATATTTTGATCTTCTCCAAGGATTGGGATTCTCATGTGGAACATGTTTGGACTGTGTTCCGGATCTTGAGGGAGAATTCCCTGTATGTCAAGGGATCTAAATGCCTTTTTGGGGTACAGAGGATTTCATTTTTGGGATTTATTTTGTCTCCGTCAACTATTGAAATGGATCCAGCCAAGGTACAGGCCATTTATGATTGGGTTCAGCCCACTTCTTTGAAGGCCCTCCAGAAGTTTTTGGGTTTTGCTAATTTTTATCGGAAATTTATAGCAAAATTTTCTAGTATTGCCAAGCCATTGACTGATTTGACTAAGAAGGGTGCTGATGTGTTAAATTGGTCTCCGGAGGCTGTTTCTTCCTTTCAGGAGTTGAAGCGAAGATTCACCTCCGCCCCGGTTTTGCGGCAACCTGATGTCTCACTTCCATTCCAGGTAGAGGTGGATGCTTCTGAGATTGGTGCAGGAGCTGTTTTGTCCCAAAAGGATCCTGTAACATCTAAAATGAATCCCTGCGCTTTCTTTTCCCGAAAGTTCTCTCCATCTGAACGTAACTATGATGTGGGGAATCGGGAACTGTTGGCCATGAAATGGGCATTTGAGGAGTGGAGACATTGGTTGGAGGGAGCTAAGCATCAAGTCGTGGTCCTCACCGACCACAAGAATTTGATTTATCTAGAGTCGGCTAAGCGCCTGAACCCTAGACAGGCTAGGTGGGCCTTGTTTTTTACACGTTTTGATTTTGTGGTTTCTTTTCTTCCTGGAACTAAGAATGTCAAGGCAGACGCACTCTCTAGGAGTTTCTTTGCTGATTCTCCTGTGGTGACTAAACCTGCTACCATCTTAGGCGAAAGGGTAGTTCTTTCTGCCATCTCGCCCGATTTGAGACGTGCTCTGGAAGAGTTCCAGAGAGACAAGCCTGAGCGTTGTCCCAGTGGAAAGTTGTATGTTCCTGACCAGTGGAAGAAGAGAGTGATGTCTGAAGTTCATTGCTCTGCGTTGGCTGGTCATCCAGGTATTTTTGGTACTAGAGATCTTGTGAGTCGGTCTTTTTGGTGGCCCTCCTTGTCTCGTGATGTCAGGAATTTTGTGCAGTCCTGTGGGACGTGCTCTCGGTCTAAATCATGCTCCCACTCTAGTGGGTTGTTGATGCCTTTGCCTGTCCCCAAGAGGCCATGGACCCATATTTCAATGGATTTCATCTCTGATATGCCTGTCTCTCAAAGGATGACTGTTATTTGGGTGATTTGTGATAGGTTCTCTAAGATGGTTCATCTTGTACCGCTCCCTAAGTTGCCGTCTTCCTCTGAGTTGGTGCCCCTGTTTTTGCAACAGGTGGTTCGTTTGCACGGGATTCCTGAGAACATTGTGTCTGACAGAGGAGTTCAGTTTGTGTCTAGATTTTGGAGAACTTTCTGTTCCAAGCTGGGAATTCAGTTGTCCTTCTCCTCTGCCTTTCACCCTCAGACCAATGGGCAGACAGAGAGAACAAACCAGACCTTGGAGTCATATTTGAGATGTTTTATTTCCGCTGATCAGGATGATTGGGTTTCATTTTTACCCTTGGCCGAATTTGCTTTAAATAATAGAGCTAGTTCTGCCACTTTGATGTCACCTTTTTTTTGTAACTTTGGGCTTCATCCTCGATTTTCTTCAGGGCAGGTGGAGCCGTCTGCCTGCCCAGGTGTTGATACTGTGGTGGAGAGAATGCACCAAATCTGGGACCAAGTGGTGGATAAATTATCTCTCTCCCAGGAAAAGGCCCAGCGGTTTTCCAACCGACATAGGACCATTGGTCCCCAGTTTAAGGTTGGTGATATGGTGTGGTTATCATCAAAAAATATTGCTATGAAGGTGGCTTCTCCTAAGTTTAAGCCTAGATTTATTGGTCCTTACAAGATTTTGGAGATTATTAATCCGGTCTCTTTTCGTTTGGCTCTTCCGGTCACATTTAAAATCCATAATGTGTTTCATAAGTCTTTGTTGAAGAGGTTTGTTGAGCCTGTTGTTCCGGGGGTGGCACCTCCAGACCCGGTATTGGTTGAAGGTAACATTGAATATGAGGTAGAGAAAGTACTGGATTCTCGTCTGGCTAGATGGAGACTCCAGTATTTGGTTAAGTGGAAGGGTTATGGTCAGGAGGATAACTCCTGGGTCTCTGCCTCTGATGTTCATGCCAAAAGATTGGTGCGTGCCTTTCATCGGGCACACCCTGATCGCCCTGGTGGCGTGGTTGAGGGTTCGGTGACCCCTCCTCAAGGGGGGGTACTGTTGTGAGTTCATTCTCCCCTTCATTACTGAGGCCCGAGGAACTCCCTCTTCTGGTTAGGAGAGGTAGTGAGTCTGATTATCAGACACCTGAGATTAATGATGATGACTGGCTGAGTGGAGTCACAGACTGGATATAAGGCTGCCTACGCCCATTCTCCCTGAGGGTGATTTCTCTGTGGTATCCTTGGAGTCCAGTCTGAATTCCTGCTCTGCTAAAGCTAAGTTTTCTTCCTTGCTTTTTGCATTTGTGCCTTGCTTTGTTTTTTCTGGATTTCGGCCATTCCCTGCTGGGGTGAGCTGAACTCCTTAGCTCTGTCTCCTGAATATACCAGAGTGCTGATTTAGTTTTGAAGCTTAGTTGCTTCAGGGTCTTTTTCCATTTCAGCTTGCTGGCTTATGTTTTTGATAGGGTTTTTTGCCGATTGCAGACAGCAGCTTTCCTTTCCTTTCCTGTTTAGATTAGATTGGGCCCCAACGTTTGCTCAGCCTATCTTTCTATCTGTGTCAGTGTTTTTTCATCTTGCTTCACCGTCATTATATGTTGGGGGCTGCCTTTTGCTTTGGGGTCTTCTCTGGGGCAGTTTAGATTTCCCTTTCTATCTTTAGGCTATATATTTCTCCGGCTGTGTCGGAGGGGTCTAGGGCACCGTAGGTACCCCCCACAGCTACTGCTAGTTGTGTTGATAGGTTCAAGGGTCTGCAATCGGATAGTTGCCAGCTCCTCTGGTTTTCTGGACGTAGCTTCTATTTTTGTGTCTGCCTCCTACGGTCACTCAATCATAACAGGTAGAGTTTTCTCAGACCCTCCCATCGCCCTGGCCCTATGCGTGGGGTGTTCTCACAAGGAGTGCAAAGTTCGGGAAAATGCTGAGGGAGTACCTTGCTGACCGTACCAACGTCCTCTTTCATTACTCTGTGCCTTATAATTATTGGTTATCCACGCTGAACACATGGCATGAACTGGCTCTCTCTACTGCGCACATGCGCTGTACTCACGGTCAAGGAGCGCATGATGCCTCACTCTCTGGCGGGCACTGTGCACACGGCGCCTCGCTAAATGGCAGTAGTGCTTTTAGCGGCAGGAGACAATGGGAACCGTCTTTTGCAGCGCCACTGCTCTAAGGACGGAGCATTCTGCTCAGATTCCCATGCACTGCTTGTACATGCCAAAAATCTATGCCGTCGTATCCACTTTGTCTTAAGCTGGCCGCCTGCCTCTAAGTCACCGGGTCTGTCTGTCTGTTCCAGTTCGCCGCCGCATCGCCGCTTCGGATGTGCAGGGCACTGCCCCCCTTGATGCTCATAGTCGGGGACTCTCTCAGGCTTTGCTTTTTATTCCCTCAGCTTCCGGCCAGGTTCCTTGTCTACACACGCCCCCTCTTCCTGGGTGATGGGGCCTGTCCGTTCCCATATTCCTTTCCCTGGGTAACAAGGGACGCAGCCTTGACAGTTCCTGACCCGGCGCAGCACAGGTACCCACAGCAAAGTCATCCTGACTCTGCACATATCTGGCCAATCAGTTGTTTAATGCAATCTTCATAGAAGGCATGCTCTTCCAATTTTCAGGATAAAAGTGAACCTTACAACCAGAACAGTTTCATTTAATGGACTTTGTGGCTCATATCAATCCACAAGATGACAATAGTCTCATACTTCAAAATTTCGGTGAAAAATAATTTCCCCACTAATAGGTTGGGAAGGTTCTGACTTATGTAACATCATTTGGGTGATAATAATTATTCATGCCTATTTGCTTCACAATATATTCATCTTTTTCTTCAAGGTTTCCGAATATAATGTTCTAAAAGTGAAAACAAGTTGATGAATTGTGTTTTAACTCAAATGTGGATCTAATTGTCATCTTTACTATTTCTCCATTCTGTGTGCAGCTAACCCACCTCATTGATCTTACTAAGTTTCTTTGGCAGGAAAACAGCAGCTCCATCAATACCACGTGCTTTTCCTATTAATTCATCATGCTGGTAAAGTAGAGGTGAAATTAGTGATCTAGATAACATCTGTGGAATAAAGACACAGAAACAGAACACAGTATGACAAACGTGCATAAATACTCTGTTGTAAAATATATGTAACTGTAAGTAGCAAGTGCTAGTAAAAGATGTTAGCAAAACCAGGGTATTTTGTTGATACGTTTTTTTGCAAAAAAATGTACGCTAAGCCACTCCGCCGCGTCAAGGCATACCCTTCTCGGAGGCAGTCCTATCTAATATATTTAAAAACCTGAACATGTGAATAATACCTTCATGAGCAGGGTTCAGAAAGGTGCTGCCCGGTGTGGGCTCGCTGGGCAAAATGGGTCAGTTTTTGTGCATGTGTCATGTGTTCTGAATTCTATTGATTTCTTGCTTATGCAAGCTTTGGGAGATCCCCGCCTCTCTCTTTTGGGACATGCATAAAAAGCCATTTTGCCCAGCGAGCCCACACCGGGCAGCACCTTTCTGAACCCTGCTCATGAAGGTATTATTCACATGTTCAGGTTTTTAAATATATTAGATAGGACTGCTCCGAGAAGGGTATGCCTTGACGCGGCGGAGTGGCTTAGCGTACATTTTTTTGCAAAAAAACGTATCAACAAAATACCCTGGTTTTGCTAACATCTTTTACTAGCACTTGCTACTTACAGTTACATATATTTTACAACAGAGTATTTATGCACATTTGTCATACTGTGTTCTGTTTCTGTGTCTTAGTTCTTGGGTGGTGTGAACAGGGTCTTATTGACCCGTTCAGTTTTTGTGCATGTGTCATGTGTTCTGAACATCTGTGGAATGTAGTCAACATGACACTGTGCCAAGAACCACTGGGGTTTAGCTACCAATTTGACATAGTTTGTGCACATCCTCCTGCCAGGTTGGGTCAGTTACTATATCCTCCTCCACCTCATCTTTCACTTCCACACCCTGGTCCTACTCCTGCCTTTCCGGAAAATGTGTCTCATCATCGTCTACCTCTTTGGACCATGGCTGCTCAAATATTTGGGCATCGCTACATGGAATCTCATCTTGCCCTTCTTCAAGTGGACCAGGTGAGAGGCCCAAATCTATAAATGGAAAAGTGAACAGCTGTTCGGAATGTCTGAGTGTGGGATAAGTTGACTCAGGGTTCTCAGCATGATGGGAGGAAGGAGGATCAGGGTGAGAAATATGCGGTCCAGATTTACGGCTACTCTGACTTGACCATGTGGAAGACAGGGTGCGGGTAGTGGTGGCCATGTGACTAGAAGTGTTATCCGCTATCCAACCAACAACCTTTTCTCACTTTTCTTGCTTTAATAGTGCTGTCTTTCTGAGGTCTCCTAGGACTTCGGACACTAAGGTCCAACGAGAAGATGTGGGTGTTTTCTGTGGCCCTATTTCAGCTTGCCCATAGCCTCGGCATGCACCATCACCATCTCGTCCACTTCCTTGTCCCTTGCCATGTGCCTTGACCTTTGTAAATGAACTAGAATATTTTACACGTTCACTACAAGTGGCTGAATTTAGAGCAAACTTGTATGTGATACGTGTGCGGGAAAACCACACTTTAAACTATCTGGACCTTAGTTACCGTATTTTTCGGACTATAAGACGCACCGGACCATAAGACGCACCCCAATTTTCAGTAGGAAAATAGGGAAAAAAAATAATGTGTCAAATGGGGGTCCGTCTTACAGTCCGAATTCAGCTTACCTGGGAAGGGATCCGGCTCAGGTGGAGAAGTAGTCACAGGGGTCATACAGTGGTCCAGGCTCATGCGGTGGCGGCTTTGTGCTGGGGCAGGTTGGTTGTGCTGGGGCAGCTGCGCTGGGGTAGGGGCAGCTGCGCTGGGGTAGGGGCAGCTGTGCTGGGGCTGGGGCAGCTGTGCTGCGGCAGCTGTGCTGGGGCAGGGGCAGCAGTGCTGGGGCTGGGGCAGCTGTGCTGAGGCAGGGGCAGCTGTGCTGGGGCAGGGGCAGCTGTGCTGGGGCTGGAGCAGCAGTGCTGGGGCTGGGGCAGCAGTGCTGGGGCAGGTGGGCTCTGCGGTGGTGGCAGCTGTGCTGGGGCAAGGGCAGCTGTGCTGGGGCAGGGGCAGCAGTGCTGGGGCAGGGGCAGCTGTGCTGGGGCAGCAGTGCTGAGGCAGGGGCAGCTGTGCTGGGGCAGGTTGGCTCTGCGGTGGTGGCAGCTGTGCTGAGGCAGGGGCAGCTGTGTTGGGCAGGGGCAGCAGTGCTGGGGCAGGGGCAGCTGCGCTGGGGCAGGGGCAGCAGTACTGGGGCTGGGGCAGGTGGGCTCTGCGGTGGTGGCAGCGGGCGGCGCTCTGCGGTGGTGGCAGCGGGCTGTGCTCCGGTGCAGTGGCCGCGGCTCCGCCGGCATTTCTTCGCAGCCCGGAGGCCCCCGCAGTTCCCTTGCTGGCCGCCGCCATGTTGCGATGGCCTCCGGGAGCATGGACGCCGGAAAGATGGCCGCCGGTCCGAGGACGGCGCATGTGCGGGATCAGATGTCGTCCCGAGATCTCGGGGGACGAGATTCAAATCTTGGCAATGAGATCTCGTCCCCCGAGATCTCGGGACGAGATCTGAAGCTGCGCCTGCGCCGTCCCCGGACCGGCGGCCATCTTCCCGGCGTCCATGCTCCCGGAGGCCATCGCAACATGGCGGCAGCCAGCAAGGGAACTGCGGGGCCTCCGGGCTGCGAAGAAATGCCGGCGGAGCCGCCGCTCCTGCACCGGAGCACAGCCCGCTGCCACCACCGCAGAGCGCCGCCCGCTGCCACCACCGCACCGCAGAGCCCCGCCCGCTGCCACGAGCCACCAGGTTAGAACGTGTATTGCGACCATAAGACGCACCCCCCACTTTCCCCCAAAATTTGGGGGGAAAAAAGTGCGTCTTATGGTCGGAAAAATACGGTAACATTTTTTTTGTGTTATCCAATTGGTGCCACTAAGTACCGTAACAGACAGCAAAAACACTAGCATATGTAGGCCTAAAATGCCCAAATTTTTAGCACACGGATGTTTGAGGCATGTCACAGATATGCCACACTGTAAAATATGTGGCCTGTTTTATTTAATAAAGCAACATAGTGCTGTATATCTAGAGTAACAGACAGAAAAACAATGGAATACCGGCCTAAAATGCCCAAATTGTTGGCACACGGATGTATGAGGAGTGTCATAGATATAACACACTGTACAATATGTGGCCTCGTTTTTTGTAAAATGCTAAATAGTGCTGTATATAACTAGAGTAAGAGACAAGAAAAACAGTGAAATACCGACCTAAAATGCCCAAACTTAGAGCACAAAAATATATCAGGCCTTTCATGGAGATACCACTCTGCCAAATATGTGGCTTGTATTTTTTCTTTTTATGCTAAATAGTGCTGTATATAACTGGAGTGACACAGGAAAACACTGGAAAACCGGCCTAAAATTGTCAAACTTGGAGCACGCAGATATATCAGTCATGGCAAGGACATGCCACACTGCCAAATATGTGGCCAGGAAAAAAACACAAAAATTGAGCTTGGTTTGAGTTGGTCCACATGCAGCATATAAATGCATGTTCACATGGCCAAAAAGCATACAAAACCTACAAAAGACAAAATGAGAAAATCTTTTACATTCAGTAAACGTGCGGAAAAATATTTGTGTTGCCAGTAAAGTATTTTGAGCTCTTTAGCTAGGATATTAGTGCTGTATGATGAGCGTGGGGCGTGTGATTGATGAGAGGAAGGGTGGGGAAAGCGCAGAGGAGCTTGTAAATTATTTTTTTTTTACTTAAAGTGTGCTCTTTGTGGCTAGTCAATCATGGTGCAGGAAACATCCACAATGTCCAAACACAACGGCTTGTGTCATTGGCTGCTGAAATCACATGTTCTTCTCGATATAAAGAGTGCACATCTTCATTTAGCACAATTTGTCACGATAACAGTGCAGAGAGGCTGCTCCTGACGCTGGGCCTGGGTGCTGATAGATTTTACAAAGTTAGCTAGGTGGTTGTCTCTAAGTCAGATAGTTTAGATAAATTGTGTCCTTAGTGGCTGTGAAATTGACCTCATAACAGATTTGTTTGTGCCATTAGTGAGGTCTACAGACAAAGACAGGATGGCAAATTTCATAGAAGTGTGTTGTGCACTGCTTATATTGTGCTCCATGCATTAGTATAGCAATATATTTTTATTGTAAGGTCATGCTATGTGGTAATATCAGGTTTCTTGTTCCCAAGTAAAAGAAACATAATCATAGATGGCTGTCACTTGTCACACAGATATATTTTCTTTGTGGTGATCTAGGAGTTGCTATCAGTACACTCATTTGATCCAGCAGTCGGGGGTTTGTAACACACAATTCTGTTCCTGCCAGGGGTTGTGCATTACAGAGATTGAATGAAGAAACCCCTGATCAGGGCACATAATCCTTTTAGTGCTTAGATTTTCATTGCTTGCAGATCTGTACGTAATAGGAAGACCCCCTATAATAGTAAATGTCAGTTCCAACATCAGAAAACAATGGACCATTAGTATAACAGATAATTATTACTTATTATTCAGAAGGATCTAGATAGCTTGATTAATGAGCAACAATGGCATATAACAGGAGAAATGCAAGATTCTACATCTAGGCAAGAAAAACAAAAATTACATCTATAGAATTGGAGGAAAAGAACTAAGCAACAGGACATGTGAAAAAGACTGGTATACTAATAGATTACAGACTGCACATTAATCAACAGTGTGATGCAGCAGCAAAAAAGGCAAACACAGTTCTAGTATGTATTAAGAGAAGCATAGAGTCTAGATTACGTGACGTAATAATCCCCCTCTACTCCTCCTTGGTCAGGCCTCATCTGGATTACTGTGTCCAGTTTTGGGTACCACATTTTAAAATAGGCATTCAAAAACTGGAGTAAATGCAGAAAAGAGTGACCAGGATGGTGAGCGGTCTGCAATGTATGTCCCACAAGAATCAGTTAAAGGATCTGGGAACATTTAGCTTGCAAAAAAGAAGGCTAAGAAGAGACTTAACAGCTGTCTACAAATATCTGAACGTATGTCACTGTGTAGAGGGATCATCATTATTCTCATTTGTGTGGTGCCCCTGAGGCTCAGTCGCCACAGAGGTACTGCACCTTTTCCTAAGGTGTGGTGCCCCACCATCCAGGTAAGGTGGGAACTCCTGACCACGCTCCAACACTCGCACCCCACACAACAGAGTAGTTCAGCAAAACCACATTGCGGCTCCTTGTTTAGAGAGTAGCAGAGCACCTTTGGTGGTTCCCTGCTTGGAACACTAAACGTGCTGGGAGGTGGGTGGAGTTGAGAATATATAAAAGAGTGGGAAGGTTTAGGATTACAGCTCAGTCAGAGAGTCAGTGAGTAGGAGAGTCACTCAGAGAAGAGTTAGGAAAGGAGATCCCTGAGAGAGAGAGAGGTATGGAGGAAGGAGTGCTGCAGCAGGCCTGAAGTGACCCGGGTCTGCTGGCATGGGAAAGGAAAGAAGGAGAGAGACATTGAACTGAAGCCTGAGCTTCCATGGGTTAGAGGAAGAACCCTGCCTAGAAGTTCTAAGCGCAAGGCCGGGGCCCGGTCTCTGAGGTTGTATGGACACTAATGGTTCTGCAGCAGACACCGGTGGAGTAGTGGGCTGTAAATGCACTACTCCCATCTAAGACTTGGGGGCACAACAGCAACATGGATAGAGAGCCGGGACTCAGGAGTGAGGAGTCCCCGAAGCAGGCTACAGCTGTCTGCCGTACAAATAGAGTTCTTGGGAATATCGGTTAGGAGGAACTCCAGTGTAACTCAGTACTAGGAGATCTTCACACTAAAAGGCGCTGTAAGAGGAGACTGTCATGATCTCAGTGCGGGTTTGACTCGCACACGTGTGGTTAATGTATTGAACCAGTACTGATGACTGGCATTTCTGGGGTTAAAGGTTGTGATCCCGGTGCAGGCTTACCTGCACACCTGGGGCTATGATTGTGGCCTCTCCCTGGTTCTGGGGGAGGCTTCTTATAGCCTCAGGACGCTCCCATCCCTGTCAGTTATACTCTTGCCCTTAGCATTGTGTGGTGACCCCTGAGTGTGTTAGTGCTGTGTTCTGGTTACTTGATTCTCTGTGTATGACTCGGTCTGTTTCCTGGATATCGCTTTGGATTCTGCCTGGTACTTTATATGTCTGTTTGGTTTTGATCTCTGCTTGGCCCTGATTATCCGCTCTGTCTCCTCCCTGGTACTGTACTGTGATCCTGTGTATGACCTTTGGCTTTGTCTGACTTCCCGTCTGTTTATCCCTCCTGTACCTCGTTTAGCACTGCTTCTGTACTCAGGACACGCGCACTGGCTCTATGAGCAAGTGTAGTGCGGTGTCTCTGACATTATAACTGACCATTTCATTTTTTTTTTTCTCTGAAGGAAAAAAAAAAAAAAAAGTGTGTGTTATCCTCATGGATTCCATGCAAGCCTTGGCTGATCAGGTCAAGCACCTGACCCAAATGTTCCATAAGCTCAATGTGGATCAACGCACGATGGCCCAGACCCAGCAACAGTTGGTGATTACTGTGCAGGGGGCTGTCGATGCAGGGGCTTCTAGTTCTGGGGGTACGGATGTGTCATTAGCATCCCCCGAATCTCCGGTCAAATTGCCAGACCTTTTCTCAGGGGATAAAAAGGATTTCAGGTCTTTCAGAGAAGGATGCAAGCTTTTTTTTTCTCTAAGGCCCCGCTCCTCCGGGGATGAGTTCCAGAGGGTGGGGGTCATTATTTCCCTACTTCGGGGGGCTCCGTAAGCATGGGCTTTCTCTCTGTCTTCCTCTGCTCCTGAATGTATGTCAGTGAACGCATTCTTTGAGGCCCTCGGACACATTTATGATGAACCTGACCGAGTGCGATTGGCAGAGGACATGTTGATGAGTGTCTGTCAGGGGAAACACTCAGCTGAATGGTTTTGTTCTGAGTTCCGCCGCTGGGCGGCAGAGGTCTCCTGGAGTGATGCCGCACTCCGAGGACTCTTTCACAGAGGCTTGTCCGAGCGGCTGCAGCATGCCTTGGCGTTACATCCCCCACCTAACTCTCTCGAGCACGCCATGACCCAGGCCGTCCAGATGGACCGCAGGCTGCGGGCCAGAGGGGTGATGCAGGTGGATACTCCATTATTCCTTAGTGGAAAAGAGACTGCCCCTGAGCCCATGGATGTAGGCACCCTCTCCCTGAAGGATACGGAGAGGAAACGCCGGAAGGACAAGCAGTTATGCTTTTACTGCGGTAAAACGGGACATTGGAAAAGGGAGTGCCCGAATTGCCCGTCTTCAAACCCGGTCGGCGGGAAACGACTAGGTCTGGGTAGTCAACGGGGAGGCTGCTCAGACCCTCAGGTACCATTTTTCTCGTTTTCTAAAGTAGTACTGCCTGTGGAACTGTTTGTGGATGGTAGTTCTTTTTCCTCTACAGCCTTCGTGGACTGCGGATCATCTATTAATCTTATTGACTCCCAACTGGTCACATACTGCAAGATAGGGACAGTTAGGCTCAAGGTTCCGATCAAGGTGATGGCCATTGACTCATCTCCCCTCATTAAGGAGGGAATTCGCTTTATGTCTGATGTGTTTTCGCTCAGAGTGGGCGCTACTCATGTGGAAAACATAAGTTGTTTTGTGCTGGACAATCTACCTGCAGGGTTGGTGTTGGGCATGCCCTGGTTACAACGCCATAACCCAGTTATTAACTGGAAAACGGGGGAGATTGTTCAATGGGGGTTTAATGATTTTGAGTTATGTGATAAATCCGCACTGCTGGTTGAACCTGTTAAATCTGTGTCTGTATCATCTGTCGAGCTGGAAGGTATTCCAGAATGCCTGAAGGACTGCGAAGATGTATTCTCCGAAAGCGAGGCAGAGACGTTACCGCCACATAGACCCTTTGACTGCGCTATTGAGCTGGTCCCGGGGGCTAAATTACCCAAAGCCCTTCTGTTTAATTTGTCTGGTCCTGAGCGCTTGGCTATGAAGGAGTACATTACTGAAAGTCTGCGCAAAGGACACATACGTCCTTCAGTCTCACCTGTGGCGGCAGGTTTCTTTTTTGTAAAGAAAAAAGATGGCGGGTTACGTCCCTGTCTCGACTTCCGGGAGCTTAATCAAATTACTGTACGGAATACGTACCCCCTTCCTTTGATTCCCGATTTATGTAACCAACTATCAGGGGCAAAGTGGTTTTCTAAACTGGACCTTCGGGGGGCATATAATTTGATAAGGGTCCGGGAGGGGGATGAATGGAAAACCGCGTTCCTCACGACCGAGGGACTATTTGAAAATTTAGTCATGCCGTTTGGTCTTACCAACGCCCCTGCCATATTTCAGAATTTCATCAACGTGGTATTCTCAGATCTCATTGGTCGTTTTGTTGTTATCTACTTAGATGATATTTTGATATATTCCCCCGACAAGTATTCTCATTTGGAACATGTACGAACTGTGCTCCAAAGGCTTAGAGAAAATCATTTGTATGCTAAATTGGAAAAATGTGTATTCTGTGTACAAGAGTTGTCCTTTTTGGGGTTAATTGTATCCGGTGAGGGTTTTCACATGGACCCCAAGAAGGTGCAGGCCATTGCGGATTGGGTGCAACCCCGAGATCTTAAGGGTCTTCAGCGCTTCTTGGGGTTCGCCAATTATTACCACAAATTTATCCGGGGGTTTTCGCAAGTGGTCAAACCTCTCACGGATCTTACATGCAAAGGTGCGGATGTGAGAAATTGGTCCTCGCTCGCAAAAGAGGCCTTTGCAACGCTGAAAAAATGTTTTATGTCTGCTCCTGTGTTAGTGCAGCCAGATCCATCCAAACCATTCGTCGTGGAAGTGGACGCCTCTGAGGTGGGGGTGGGGGCGGTGTTGTCCCAAGGGCCTGCCACTCTAACCAACCTCAGGCCATGTGCTTTCTTTTCCAAGAAGTTCTCTGCTGCGGAAAGAAATTACGACGTAGGCAATAGAGAGCTTCTTGCGGTCAAATTGGCGTTTGAAGAATGGAGGCACTTTTTGGAGGGGGCCAGTCACGCGGTTACGGTGATCACGGATCACAAAAATTTGTCGTACATTGAGTCTGCTAAAAGACTAACGCCAAGACAGGCCCGTTGGTCCCTTTTTTATTCCCGTTTTCAGTTTACGATTACGTTTCGTCCAGGGTCTAAGAATGTCAAGGCTGAGGCCTTATCACGCAGTTTTCAGCCGGTGTCGCCCCCTGAGCCACCGTCCTCCATTCTTCACCCTGGGGTTGTGATAGCAGAGGTCTCATCTGAATTGGAACGGGAGATTCAGGGAGCCCAGTCGCTGGCCCCGGCGGCCAAGCCGGAGGGGAAGTTGTTTGTCCCAGAGCAACTTCGCCTGAAACTCTTGCAGGAGTTCCATGAATCCAAGCTGAGTGCTCACTCTGGTATTTTGGCCACAAGTCTGGCGGTGGCTAGGATCTTTTGGTGGCCTACCCTTGGGTCGGACATAAAAAAATTCATTGCTGGTTGTTGGGTCTGCGCTCGTTGTAAAAGCTCTCATAGCCGGCCGGCAGGGGAGCTGATACCCTTGGCAGTGCCCGAAAGGCCATGGACTCACTTATCCATGGATTTTATTACCAATCTCCCTCCATCTAAGGGTAATACAGTGGTATGGGTAGTGGTGGACAGGTTTTCTAAGCAGGCTCATTTCGTACCCCTGTCCGCACTACCATCAGCTGAGACGTTGTCCTGGTTGTTTGTGCAGCATGTGATCCGGTTGCATGGGGTACCACTGAATGTGGTGTCTGATCGTGGTGTGCAGTTTGTGGCTAAGTTTTGGCGTGCTTTCTGCAAAAAATTAGGTATGTCTCTGTCCTTTTCGTCTGCATACCATCCTGAGAGCAATGGGCAGACGGAGCGCACTAACCAGTCCCTGGAACAGATCCTCAGGTGTCTAACCACTGCTAGACAGAATGACTGGTGCGATGCACTGCCGTTGGCTGAATTTGCCTTCAATAGTCGGGTGAGTCAATCCACGGGTATGACTCCTTTTTTGATCAATTATGGGTTCAGTCCTCATTTCGGTGAGTTTTCTCGTCTGGATTCGGGGTGTCCCGGGGCTGAGGACTCTGTTCAGCGGTTAAAAGATACATGGGAGAAGTCCAGCGGCGTATATCTAGGTCTCAAGGCAGGTATAAGTTTTTCGCGGACAGGAAATGAACACCTGGTCCCCTGTTTCGGGTGGGAGAGAAAGTTTGGCTCTCCACGCAAAACATTAAGTTAAAGATTCCGTCAGCCAAGTTGGGACCCAAATTCATTGGCCCGTACAAGATTGTGGAAAAAATCAATCCAGTGGCGTACAGGCTGTGCCTTCCACCCTCTTTCAAGTTCTCTAACGTCTTCCACAAATCTCTACTGAAACCTTTTGAAGCAGTCCGGGGAGACTCCGAGCCTGCTGCTCCTCCTGTTTTGGTCGAGGGGCAGGTGGAGTACGAGGTTGGTCATATCGTAGATTCCAGGTTGGTACGGCGGTCGGTACAGTACCTGGTTCATTGGAAGGGGTATGGACCGGAGGACAGGTCCTGGGTACCGGCCCGGTTGATGCATGCTGATCGCTTGGTGCGGGCTTTCCATGCTAAGTACCCGGGCAAGCCTGGGGGTCCAGAGGCCCCCCGTTGAGAGGGGGGTACTGTCATGATCTCAGTGCGGGTTTGACTCGCACACGTGGGGTTAATGTATGGAACCAGTACTGATGACTGGCATTTCTGGGGTTAAAGGTTGTGATCACGGTGCAGGCTTACCTGCACACCTGGGGCTATGATTGTGGCCTCTCCCTGGTTCTGGGGGAGGCTTCTTATAGCCTCAGGACGCTCCCATCCCTGTCAGTTATACTTTCGCCCTTGGCATTGTGTGGTGACCCCTGAGTGTGTTAGTGCTGTGTTCTGGTTACTTGATTCTCTGTGTATGACTCGGTCTGTTTCCTGGATATTGCTTTGGATTCTGCCTGGTACCTCCTATGTCTGTTTGGTTTTGATCTCTGCTTGGCCCTGATTATCCGCTCTGTCTCCTCCCTGGTACTGTACTGTGATCCTGTGTATGACCTTTGGCTTTGTCTGACATCCCATCTGTTTATCCCTCCTGTATCTCGTTTAGCACTGCTTCTGTACTCAGGACACGCGCACTGGCTCTATGAGCAAGTGTAGTGCGGTGTCTCTGACAGAGACATTCAGAAAGGCATATGTTGGCGGAGCGTTGGAAGGGAGCCTTCCATCTTGCCTGGAGGTTGACTGAGTCCCTGACCCGGAGGACACGGCACGGAGGCAGGCACCTGTGTGTTTTGCACACTGTGAGTAAAGCTTTGGAACTACAAGCTGGTGTCCTCCATTGATTCTTGCGCCAACACATCAAGCACTACTACAACTGGGTACCAACTTCTACACCGCCTGCACCTCTCCTCTTCCCCTACATCCACACTGCCCTGGGGCTACAGCTCCACCTGTGGGGAGCTACACCATCTTGGCTGCAACCCATCACCAGCCCCAGAGGATCTGCAAGCAGCGTCGGCTTAACACCTCTCTCTTGCCGAACACCAGAGGTGGTGTCACAAACTATTCATTCAAACCATTACATTTCCCCATTACTTGGGCGCCCAGGGCCACGGGCCTCGTCACCGCTGGTGTGACATGTCCCGCTGATACCGGCCCAGTACCGAGTCCCCCACGGCCCTGGGAGGGCAACCCATTTGCACATGGAAACTCTAGAAACAATGGGATGAACCTGAGAGGGAGAAGATACTGTTTAGATATTAGAAAATAAACTTTTTGACAGTGAGGGTAATCAATCAGTGGAACAGGTGGCCATGAGAGGTGGTGAGATCTCCTGAAATGGAAGTCTTCAACAGAGGCTGGACAGAGTCGGTTAAGCGGCTCCTGCATTGAGCAGGGGGTTGGACACAGTAACCCTGGAGGCCCCCTCCAACTCTAACATTCTATTCTATGATATCTTGATGTATGTAACAATCTATAGTTTCATTAAATACCATTCACCTTTCTAGCAATGAGCAAAGTTAAAGAAGCACTCCTCTTCTCATCAAAGTTTTTATCCTCTTAATGAATTGCAATTATCATATTATACAGCACTGTATGTGTACAAATGCCCTTTTTCCTTTCTACCCAGTTAATTCTTCTCCTTTTTTCTGTTCTATGTAGAAACAGGAAATCTCTTTAACTCCTAACTCAGCTGCTCCCTCTTCCTGGCTGGGACTTTTGAAGTGACATATGATTCATAAAGGGGAAAATTGACCACCTGTTTCTTTATAGAACTTAGAAGGATTCAGCTCTTCAGTTTTTAATTCATATATCTAAAAGAAAAGAATTAATTGGGTCGAAGGGTAAAATGAGCAATTGTAAGTACTCAGTGCCATATAATAGGAAGATCGCAATATTATAAGTGAATAAAAACATTGATGGAAAGAGGAGTGCTAATATATAAAGCTCAAAGTGTGCATGTATGTATGTATGTGTGTGTGTGTGTGTATGTCCGGGATAGGCATCCGCACCGTCGCAGCTACAGCCACACAATTTGGCACAGTCACACGTCTGGACCCCGAGAGCATCCTAAGCTATGTTATGAGGTTAAATTTTAACCCCGCGCATTCCAATTCACCAAACAATTTTGCCCCTATCTATATACTGGGGAAAAAGTGTGTGCGTGTCAAGCCCCGCCCCTCATTATGATGTCATAATGCCCCTATTTGCATACTGGGGAAACAGTGTGTGCGTGTCAAGCCCCGCCTCTCATTATGATGTCACTATTGGTTGCCAAGGCGACGCTGATGTCATCATAGGTTGCAAGCCCTGCAGCCGCTCATTATGATGTCATAATGGTTGACTATGGAATGGAGGATGTGTGATGGGTATATGGGCACTGGACTATGGGATAGAGGATCTATATGACGGGTATATGGGCACGCGACTATGGGATGGAGGATGTGTGATGGGTATATGGCCACTGGACTATGGGATGGCGGATATGTATGATGGGTATATGGGCACGGGACTATGGGATGGAGGATATGTATGATGGGTATATAGGCACAGGACTATGAGATGAAGGATGTATCATGGGTATATGGACACTCGACTATGGGATGGAGGCTATGTATGATGGGTATATGGGCATGGGCCTATGGGATGGTGGATATGTATGATGGGTATATGGGCATGGGACTATGCGATGAAGGATGTGTGATGGGTATATGGGCATGGGACTATGGGATGGAGGATGTGTGATGGGTATATGGGCACTCGACTATGGGATGGAGGATATGTATGATGGGTATATGGGCATGGGACTATGCGATGAAGGATGTGTGATGAGTATATGGGCATGGGACTATGAGATGGAGGATGTGTGATGGGTATATGGGCATGGGACTATGAGATGGAGGATGTGTGATGGGTATATGGGCACTCGACTATGGGATGGTGGATATGTATGATGGGTATATGGGCATGGGACTATGGGATGGAGGATGTGTAATGGGTATATGGGCACGGGACTATGGGATGGCGAATATGAATGATGGGTATATGGGCACTGGACTATGGGATGGAGGATATGTATGATGGGTATATGGGCATGGGACTATGGGATGAAGGATGTGTGATGGGTATATGGGCATGGGACTATGGGATGGAGGATGTGTAATGGGTATATGGGCACGGGACTATGGGATGGAGGATGTGTGTTGGGTATATGGGCATGGGACTATGGGATGGAGGATGTGTGATGGTTATATGGGCACTTGACTATGGGATGGAGGATATGTATGATGGGTATATGGGCACGGGCCTATGGGATCGTGGATGTGTATGATGGGTATATGCGCACGGGACTATGGGATGGAGGATATGTATGATGGGTATATAGGCACAGGACTATGAGATGAAGGATGTATCATGGGTATATGGACACTCGACTATGGGATGGAGGCTATGTATGATGGGTATATGGGCATGGGCCTATGGGATGGTGGATATGTATGATGGGTATATGGGCATGGGACTATGCGATGAAGGATGTGTGATGGGTATATGGGCATGGGACTATGGGATGGAGGATGTGTGATGGGTATATGGGCATGGGACTATGCGATGAAGGATGTGTGATGAGTATATGGGCATGGGACTATGAGATGGAGGATGTGTGATGGGTATATGGGCACTCGACTATGGGATGGTGGATATGTATAATGGGTATATGGGCATGGGACTATGGGATGGAGGATGTGTAATGGGTATATGGGCACGGGACTATGGGATGGCGAATATGAATGATGGGTATATGGGCACTGGACTATGGGATGGAGGATATGTATGATGGGTATATGGGCATGGGACTATGAGATGAAGGATGTGTGATGGTTATATGGGCATGGGACTATGGGATGGAGGATGTGTAATGGGTATATGGGCACGGGACTATGGGATGGAGGATGTGTGTTGGGTATATGGGCATGGGACTATGGGATGGAGGATGTGTGATGGTTATATGGGCACTTGACTATGGGATGGAGGATATGTATGATGGGTATATGGGCACGGGCCTATGGGATCGTGGATGTGTATGATGGGTATATGCGCACGGGACTATGGGATGGAGGATAATTATAATTTGTTATAACTAACCATAGTTAGTTACTATGCCCGGGCAGCGCCGGGCTCTTCAGCTTGTAATAATATATAGAGAGGAATTGCGTAAAAGAAAGAAAATATGACATTTACTGAAATAAATGTTGTCATTGAATCATCTCATCCACGATTTATTGTGAATATTCTGTCAAGAAAATCCAGAAGACAAATCTATAATTCCTCCCTTTCCCCATATGGAAATGCAGTAATCAGCTAAGATAGTCTCATAAATATGTCTGCTGCATTTAAGGATAGCCTAAACATTTTGCTTTCGACACTGTTGACCACCATCTCCTACTCTCTAGGCTCCAGTCACTAGGCATTAAGGACACTGCTCTCTCCTGGTTCTCTTCCTATCTCTCTGACCGCTCCTTCAGTGTTTTGTTCTCAGGCTCCACGTTATCTCCTTTTCCTTTCGCTGTCAGGGTACCTCAGGGCTCAGTCCTTGGCCCCCTTCTCTTCTCTCTCAACACAGCCCCAATTGGACAGACCATCAGCAGATTTGGCTTTCAGTACCATCTTTATGCTGATGACACACAACTATACACGTCATTCCCTGACCTTACCCCCGCTGTAATACAGAACGCCAGTGACTGTCTGTCCGCAGTCTCCAACTGAACTTCTTCTGCTCCCGCCGTCTACTAACCTCCCTGAATCTGACATTTCCCTCTCCGTGGGCGGCACCATGATAACACTCTGGCAGCAGGCGCGCTGTCTGGGTGTTATGTTTGAAACCAATCTCTCCTTCACCTCCCATATACAATCCCTTGCCCGCTCTTGCCGCTTACACCTAAAGAATATCTCTAGAACCCCCTCCTTTTCTCAACATGGAAACAACAAAAACCCTTACTGTCACCTTGATCCACTCCTGTCTGGACTACTGCAACGCTCTATTAATTGGTCTCCCCGTTACTCAACTTTCCCCTCTCCAGTCCATACTTAATGCAGCAGCCAGGGTCATCCATCTGACTAATCGGTACTCAGATGCTTCCGCTCTTCACCAATCATTACATTGGCTGCCCTTTCATTATAGGATCCAATTCAAAGTACTTGTTCTCACCCACAAAGCTCTCCACAGTGCAGCACCCCACTACATCTCTTCCCTCATTTTGTCTATCGGCCTATCCGACCGCTGCACTCTGCAAATGACTTTTCACTACCCTCTGCACTAAATCCCACTCCTGACTCCAAGACTTCTCTCGTGCTGCGCCAATCCTCTAGAATGCTCTACCTCAAGAAATTAGGACTATCCACAATTTGCATAGTTTTAGGTGCTCCCTCAAAACACATTTGTTCAGAGTGGCCTATCACGTTCACTAATCAAAGTCATTTTATGTGAAAGATTGTGTGTGTAGCCCATTCACTATATCCATTCATCCCTCACTCCCTCATGATGGCTAGACCATCATTGTAAATACATCATTGTAAATACACACCTGCACTTTGTATCTCCCCCACCTCATTGTAGATTGTAAGCTCTCACGAGCAGGGGCGGCTTATTTTACTTTAATTAGTGTATTGTTAATTTTGTAACTTATGACTTGTGTTTGGAACAGTTAAACTGTATAGCGCTGCGGAATATGTTGGCGCTATATAAATAAAGAAAATTATTATTATTTTCTAAGCGTTTGTTGAAGAGTTCTTCTGATCTCCTGATTGCTCAGACTGTAAATGATGGGATTCATCATTGGAGTCACAAAAATGTACAACAGAGATAAAAACTTATTCGTGCTCGATGATCTGTCATTGAATGGTGACATGTAAATTATGAAGATAGTTCCATAGTAGATGCATACAGTGGTGAGATGGGAGCCACATGTGGAGAAGGCTTTTGACAAGCCACTGGTGGATGAAAGGGTCATCATGATGAAGAAAATACTCAAATAGCTGATAAGAATCAAAGCAAAAATGACACCACCAATGATGGACATTACAAAGTTAACCAAAACTAATAGGTGAGTGTCGGAGGAAGTCAATTCAAGAAGTATCCCGAAGTCACAGAAGAAGTGGTCTATTGTGTTGTTACCACAAAACTCCAGCTGCCAAACTAAAATCATCTCAAAGGAAAAGATAAAGTTCAAAAACCAGGAGCCAAGAACCATCTTGAAGCAAACATGATGTTGCATTATAGAATTGTAGCGCATCGGGCGGCAAATGGCCAAGTAACGATCATAAGACATTATAGTGAGCAGATTAATCGGGTTAAAACCAAATATGAAAACCATATGGAGATGGAAGATGCAGATCCTCACTGGCACCTCCTTCATGTCATATAGAATTACATTTAACATCATGGGCACAATGGTCGTAGTGGAAAGGATATCGGCTACAGCTAGATGCTTGAGAAAGTAGAACATTGGGGTATTGAGGTTGTGATTGGTGGACACCAACACTATAATAAGGAGGTTTCCAGCCAGTATCATCAGGTAACAAGAGGAAAAGGATGAAGAGCAGAAATTTGTATTTATATAGACCTTTAAATCCAAGGAGCAGGAACTCTGTGACTTCAGTCTGGTTGACGTCGCACATTTTTAATGAATACACTGAAAACAAGAGAAACTGATTGAAGTCTCCTTCTTGTAAGAAAGTGAATTATTTAAATAATGAAAGAATTAAAAGACCTCAGTAATCTATATGTAGAAACAATGCCTCATACACAGATTATCGATGCTGATAAGCCCCACGTGGAGATGACCCTCGGAGTATTGGGCCATAAGACTACGGCAGTCCGCAACTCGTATTTGTGAAAGTCAGTTACCAAGTGGCTGTGACCGTGTGACACTTGGGTGATACTGTGACTAATCTCATGAGTGAATTGTTGCCATGTATGTAGGTATCATGAAATATTCTTCCTATTTCATATAAAGTAAGAGAACTTAATAAATCATCTAATTTTATATTTCATAAATAATAAATGAGGTTATCGGACACTTAAACATTGATGACTAAAGATGATTAAATCAATAAAAATGTGATTGTGACTTTTTGCAAGGATTTTCCAAGGAATTTTCAGCAAAAAATAAGAAATAAATTCTTATCCTCACCTCTACAGTCCCTTCTTCCTCACTGTCACCCGTCCAGTCCATGTCGCATTTTCTGCTCCTGTAGAGAGAGCTACAATCCTCAGGGCTCTAACACATGAGCAGGAATTCCAGCTCTGATGAAGCCGGGGAGGATTCTGCACAAAGAAATCAAAGGCAATAAAATCTCGACGTTCTCCCTGACTTTGCGCATACATTCCCAGACCCATACCAGGCCTCATCAGAGCCGGACGTTCCAGCTCAGTGTGAAAGGTCCAAGGATATTAGTACAAGCAGCCGAAATAAGAAGATAATAAGGCAGGGACCAGACAGGTTACAATGAGGAGCAAAGGGGTCAGAGACATGAGCAGTAAGGAGAGTACAAGAATATCAACATGTTTTACCTTTTGAAGGCCACTAAAATCTCAAAAAATGGCTGTAATCCTAATATCATAATGTCATACATTATAACATGTGTTCTTGGAAAATTAAAGATTGATGACTCGGCATGAGAGGATTAGGCAAAATTCAAATTCACCTACCTATGCAAATTTTCCAGGTAAATTGGATTTGCAGAGAAGTTTTTCTGGGCAATGCAAAGGAAATCCTGAAGACACGACCTATCGGTGGCTCTTGTGGACCGGAGTTGGGGAACACTGTTCTAAGTTATAGAAATATTTTTTCTGATTCTAAATTTATAAGTTTTAAAAAGGCATGACATTTTTGTGCAAATTTAACACTTGGAGTGGTTTCCTTCGAGTGGTTTCATAAGTGCCAGATTTTTTGTATAATGTTTGCTACATTTTTTGAAACGTACCAGTGTTTGAGTTTAAAAGTTGCATAAAAGATGAAAGAAATTCATAAACTGCATACTCCATTTTGAAGAATTTCTCGCAAAAAATTGTAACAAAAATATTAAGTAAAATGCAGAGCCGTGAAATTAAAAAAGCAAATGATGAATTGGACCAAGAGGCAGTAGCAATTACAAGAAATAATGCACGTCAACTATTCCTTAGATGGAAAACTCCCTTAATGACAAGTATAATTTTAATGACCCTGTCAATCCATGTTTTTATTACCCAGAAGACCCACAATAATGCCACACAAGAGCTGTATAATATGGACGTATGAGGGTACCTTAAGGCTGCTTTTACATTTACCGTGTTTTTGTGGGCCAATTTTGCTGTCCCAATAGATTTCGTCAAATCTGCCAGAAAAAAATTCATGGTGCACCATGTGCCATGTGGCCATGAGGGTCGTATTTGCAGCCGTAATAAAAGATCGAGCTTGCTCGATCTTTTATATGGCATACAGACACGGCCCCCATTGTAAATCGTACCGTGACTTCCGGTTTAGCGGAACGCCGTTTTCTTTTCCAATACTATTTCCATAGTATTGGGGAAAAAAATGGCGATCCGCAAACTTTTTCCAGTCCATTATTGTGCCAGACCACAAAAAATGCAGCGATACACGCGCAAAAATGGGCCACAATAATGGACCGCAAAAAATGAGATAAGTGTAAAAGTAGCCTCAGTCATCATTTTGTGACACGCCTGTAAATCATTGTCTAAAATTCTTCTGCCAGGAACAGTAGACAAATCTCCGGTAGTATACTCATAATGAATTCCGGACTGGAGCAGAGTTGAGGATACAACAGCAACGTATTCATCTCAGTGATCTCTTCTCAGCACAGATCCGGCACATATGAGGCCACCAGTGATATTTTCTTCACTTTTTATGCTTTATTTTTGATAACAATAATATCCCCAGGGTGACACCAGGGGGAATAAGAAGGATGGGAAGGGATTTCTTTACTTGGCAGTCGAAAAACAAAACATTGTGTTATTGTAATTATCTCTGGAGACTAAAATATCACAGTTATGGAACATTGATAACTAGAGTTGAGCGAAACAGGTCGGTCATATTCCAAAGTCGGCGACTTTTGCTGAAGTTGGGTTTCATGAAACCAAACCCGACCATAGCGTGTGGTCGGCCACGAGGTCGGCGACAAGAGTGCCAAAGTCACGTTTCAAAAGATGCTTCCAGCGCCCTTTTTCAGCCAATGATGGAGGACGCACACTGTGGGCAACGCGATGACATAAGCATCGGTCACCACCATCTTTGAGAAGGGCATGCAAGTGATTGGCTGGCTTTGTGTGGCGTCACAAGGGCTATAAAAGGGCGTGAACGCTGATAGCCATCTTACTTCTGCCGATATTAGCATTAGGGAGAGGTTGCTGCTGCTGATTCAGAATAAGGGAGAGCGTTAGGCAGGGAAGAAGAACCAAAAAACTGCTTCTGCTGTTAGCGATTTCCACTTACAACACACAACACTTTGTGTGCAGTGACAGGGGAGGCTCTATTTTTGTGCATCAGCTCTGTTGGTTATTAGGCTGCCTTATAGCTGCATTGCAGTTTGCACACTGCTGTGCAAACTGCTTTTTTTAAAAGCAAAAATTATTTTCTTCCTCTTTTCTGCACAGTTACCAAGCGTTCATTTTTCCACCTTTTGTGTGTGCAGCAGTCCTGCTTATTAGGCTGCCTGCGTCCATACTTGGACTGAGAGCATCATTGTCAGCGTCCTCAAATCTCTAGTGAGATCCAAAATCTCACCAATCCTATAGACACCCTCCACCTTGTCATGCACCATCCAATTTCAGACTTTTACATTGAAGTGTAATCTCTCCTGGGCCTGAGACAATAGTTCTGCGTCCTCAAATCTATAGTGAGATTCAAATTCTCACCAATCCTATAGACACCCTCCACCTTGTCATACACCATCCAATTTCAGCCTGTTACATTGAGGTGTAATCTCTACTAGACCTGAGACCATAGTTCTGCATCCTCAAATCTATAGTGAGATTCAAATTCTCACCAATCCTATAAACACCCTCCACCTTGTCATACACCATCCAATTTCAGCCCGTTACATTGAAGTGTAATCTCTACTGGACCTGAGACAATAGTTCTGCGTCCTCAAATCTATAATGAGATTCAAATTTTCACCAATACTAGATACACCTTCTACCTTGTTTTACAGTACCATATAGCTGGTGGTATTTTGGGAACATTTTCATAAAAATGCGGAACTATGGTGGAAGACGCCGTGGAAGTGGGCGGGGGTTGCCAGTTGGTCCCGATGGTGGAGGTGGTGGTGTTGCATCTGTTGGTAGTGGCAAAAGCACAATAGCACCTAAGGCAGGAGGTGTTGAGCCTGCGTCATCGTCTGGCTCCAGAAGGTCTCAAAGGCTCTCTTTTTTGGGAGTAGGTAAACCACTTTTAAAGCCGGAACTTCAGGATCAAGTTTTGGCTTACATTGCTGACACAGCCTCCAGCTCTATTGCCTACTCTTCTGAAGTTTCAAAAAATAAAAGCACTAAGTCATCAGTGTAAGAGAATGGTCAGTCATAATATACTGAGCGGCCATGTTGTCTCTAGCAGCCATTTTGTTGAAAGTTAGAGAAGATTCAACTTTTACAAAAGAGCTGATAAAATGTATTAAATGGAGGATGGAAAATGAGATCATGTCTCCTAGCAACCTCAGCCGATGTGCGTAGAGGAAGATTGGATCAATCAATAGGGTCACAGGTTACCAAATATATGGTCAGTATGCTTATACGTGATAGTGTGGTAGTGAAGAGTAGAGTAGTTAAAATGTCAGGATGTAAGAATTTAGGGACCTAGACTGGAGACAATGATAAGATTTTAGGACAGTAGCCATAGATACCAATGACTTATGGGTTTTAGTGTTGCTTGAAGAAATGTTAATTAATATCTTCGTATTATGTCATTATATTCTCTTTTCTAAACCACGTTTCTGTAGATTACCATGAAAACGCCTTAGAATTATACTGTTAACGCCCTCTGCGGCAAAATTCAGCTTTCTTTGTTCTGATAATGTATAAGAAGCCCCTGTTACTGTCGATCGGGGCCATTCCATCGCCATCATTCCACTGTGCCTCACCATGGCCAGGGCACAGAGCCTTATCATCGCCAGACTTCCTAGCAAATCTCTGCCTGTCTGAATTCCTGTTTTTGCCCGCATATTCCAGCTCCTCTGTTATTCTGTATCTGTCTTGCTGTGTATCTCCGAATAAACCTTCAACCTCAGCTTGATAAGAGATCGTCTGTGGAACTTCTTCCCGACTCTTCCAGCTCTCAGTAGGACTTTTTCTTACAAGTGGCGATTGCCAGCCAGGAGGAGCAGCTCCGGAGAGTGGCCTCCAGAAGAACCTTTGTGGAAGAAGCCGCAGATGAGGGCTTGGAGGTGGGAAGAGGAAGAGAATAAATAAAAGAAACGCGTATGGCCATACGTTAAACCGGTCAAAGGAAGCCAGCCTGAAGGAGAACCTCTCGTGATCGCTCTGAAACCGCCTGCCCGATTTTTTTATAATAAAACCACGGACAAAGAAAAAGACTATAAAAAGATGAGTAACTAAGAAGAAGCTATCTACAAGGACGTGAGAATTTGTTGTGCCGGGTAGCAAGAAGCTTTAAAAGGGCGTGGGGAGACGCTTGGCAAGCGTAACGAGTGAGGCTGGAATCACGGCTGCACCTCTTTTGATATCTGGTCGACCCCAAACAGCTGCAGCAAGGTCTTCCATCTGAGAGGTGTGAGTATCTAACTTTGCTTAAATTGCATTTGTTGATACTAGGACAGAGTAAAACTCGCCCTTGTAGACCACTGTAAATATGGAGTGGTTACGGAAGCAGGCAGAGAAATATGCTGGCACACCCCAGCTGGAGGGGGTTAATGTGGAAACCACGTGGTTAAATTGTATGCGATGGTTTACCACAGAGAACAGGGAACTGGATAGAAAAAATTCGCTAGGTTAAGCTAATAGCCAAGTTGTGGCTTTGTGTAAGACAGTCATAACTTTTGATCAGGCTCTTGATAGGTAACTTACACAGCAATATGTTAACATGATCACCCGGGGAGGGGCAGCGTATAGGGAGAGATCAGAACAGCTGAGCGAGATGCTGGAGCTAGCAGCGAAGCACAGAGAGGAGGGGTGCGAGCAGCAGCAGCTGAGAGCAGTTATGTCACAGATGGACACTGCAGCTTCGAAACACAGTGCTGATGTAAATACACTTGTAGACTGGAGAAGAGTTAGGAGAATGAGTGAAGTAGTACATGACAAGATATAGTGTCCCAACAGCTCCAGCTTATGCAGATACAGTTGAGGAAAGATATATTGTCCCAACAGCTCCAGCACATGCAGACCCTAGGTTAGGTGTGAAGCTGCTTCAACCCCAAGAAAAATATCCCTGACCAAATGTTCCTGATCCATCTTAAATTTATAAAAAATTTGCCTAATTGGGAGGAAAGTGTTTTGTTAGGACGATGCAGTCCGAGGTGAAGGGTGATGAGTCCAATGTTTTTGCATGCCATTCACCTTGGGGTGTATCTGTTGATTAGGGGAGGCCAGGAGTTCCGGGGGGTATGCGCAGCTGCCGAGAATGGGCAGGTCCCGTTCGGCAGAGCCCCCACAGGATCCTATGAGAGGTCCCCCCTTGTGTTATTTTCGTGGACATTTAGGACATGTTAGACGTTTTTGTCCCAACCTTGAGCCAGGGATTGCTCCCCAAGAACCCCGGGCACCATTTAACCCCCAACAGACCCGGGAGTTCTCTAGACCACCTTTCGGAGTTAGACCTCCGTATCCAGCAGTGAATGACCCTAGGCAGTATCAGCAGTACAACGGTCTTCAAATGGTTAACCCAGTCTCACAGGAGCCCTCTGCTCCTGCTCCCTCCCCAATAGCTTTCACTCATCCGTGCCCGGAGGTCCATGCTATTCAGGGAGGGGTCACTCCTCCTCGTCCCTATGCTCCGCTGATTAAGGAGCTACGGGAACATGAGGACCGGACCCTGACTAAGGATCTCTTTGGGGCGGAGGTGGCAGCTGTTGGACGGAAGCCGTGCCCAGATGGGGATGATGGATTTTTCGGGCTTCCCACGGCAGGTAACACTGATTGATGGAGTGCTCCCCCTGTTCCCCTCACCCTCATTGCCCCCCTTTCCCTGGGCAAGGACGGTAGACCTTATGTCAGAGGGAGAATAGAGGGGCTGCCTTGGGAAGACATCCTCATCGATACAGGAGCCTCAGTTTCAATAACGCGACACAAATTGCAGTCACCCCCTGGACTGCCTGAGACTACACTTTTGTAGAATTTGAGGACTCCTGTATTCAAGCAGAAAAAAGTCGTCCAGTAAACCTGAAATTTCAGGACACAGGGGGATCGAAGCAAAGGGGTCTTCGATGCGCTTTTTGGGTAAACCCACAGTTACGGTACACTATTTTGGGAACTGATGTTTTGGGAGCAATGGGAATTGTTGTTGATTTATGTAACAAAGTCTTGTGGCGGAAGAAAGAAGCCACTATCTGTTCTGTAATTGTCCCTGTAGAGGAGGAGGAGAGTCATAAATTACCCATTGCTAGCTTCGGATTAGGTGCTAATGAAAATGTTGAAAACACTGACAATGATGCTTTAAAGAATGAATTGAAGCAAAAGTTCCCTGAATTGTGGATCTCAAAGAAAACTGATTGTGGGTTAATGCAAACTCAGGTTAAAATTGATGGTGAAAAACTGCCACCTTTCCAGCGTCAGTACCGTATTCGGAGGACGCAATCCCTTACATAAGGGTAGCAGTCAGTGAATTGGAGAAACAAGGTGTTGTTGTGAAAGGTAATTCTCCATGTAACAGTCCTATTCTACCTGTAAAAAAGGAAGATGGCAGTTTTCGAATGGTAGTAGACCTGAGACTTGTAAATAAGTACACTCCCTCAGCAGCCCACCTTGTTGCATCTGTCCCTGAAGTTATGTCACAGCTGAGGAGTGATTGTAAGTAGAGTTGAGCGATACCAGCCGATACTTGAAAATATCGGATCGGAATGGATCGGCCGATCTTTAAAAAAAGTATCGGTATCGCCGATTCCGATACCGGGAACCAATGCAAGTCAATGGGGCCAAAATATCGGAATTAAAAAAAACCCTTTCTTTCCTTGTAGGTTAATTCTACATGAAGAAAAACAACTAAGAATAATGTAGAATGTATTGTGGGAGGTGGAGGAGACATTAAAGCCATAGAGGTTTAGCCCAATCAAATGGAATAGCAGGAATTAAACTTTTTTTTTTAAAGATGTTAGGAGTTACAAAGATATTGACTATGTTAGCCTCATTTATATTTTGCCAGACATGTATGTCTTCTTCTTCTACTTCCTTTTTTTACATTCTTCTTCTTCTTCTTCTTCTACTTCCTTTTTTTACATTCTTCTTCTTCTTCTTCTACTTCCTTTTTTTACATTCTTCTTCTTCTTCTTCTACTTCCTTTTTTTACATTCTTCTTCTTATTCCTTTTTTTACATTCTTCTTCTTCTTCTTCTACTTCCTTTTTTTACATTCTTCTTCTTCTTCTTCTACTTCCTTTTTTTACATTCTTCTTCTTCTTCTTCTACTTCCTTTTTTTACATTCTTCTTCTTCTTCTTCTACTTCCTTTTTTTACATTCTTCTTCTTATTCCTTTTTTTACATTCTTCTTCTTCTTCTTCTACTTCCTTTTTTTACATTCTTCTTCTTCTTCTTCTTCTTCTTCCTTTTCTTACATTCTTCATATTCTTCTTATTCAACAATTATTATTCTACATATTCAGCTTCTTCATCTTCTTCCTATTCTTCTTCATCATATTCTTGTTTGTGTCAGGCATTCCTGTAGTTGTTATCTAGAAAAGTTAGAAGTTTACACCTTCCGTTCTGCCTGTCACAAAAGATTTACAACAGGATTTGTCCGCGTTCAGTTTGGCCTGCAGAAGCAGGCCTTTTCCAGGGGCACCACGAGGAGGAACGGACTCACCCCCATACACTGCTTAGTCTTCTTCTGCTTATAAATAAGATAATATCATTTGCTCAGAGTATTAGTCTTATGCTTAATGTTCTTCTGCTTTGTTTTTTTTATGCTTCTTTGTCTTCTCTCTCTTGTTGTTCTGCATCTTGGTGGTTGTCTTCCTGTTCTTTGTCCTCTTGAACCAGCTGACGGTACTGGCACCCGGAGGGGCAGCAGAAGGAACAAGAGCCAATGGCACTACCGAGGACCAGCTGACGGTGCTGGAACCCGGTTACTAAGCAGGAGGTACCTGTGCTACAAAGCACTACCAAGGACCAGCAGACGTTGCCGGAACTCGGATACCGAGATGGAGGCACCTAGGCCAAAGGCTCTGACGAGAACCAGCTGACGGTGCTGGAACCCGGAGGGGTAGCATAAGCTGCAAGAGCAAATGGAAATAGCGAGGACCAGCTGACAGTGCTGGCACCCGGAGGGGCAGCAGAAGGAATAAGAGCCAATGGCACAACCGAGGACCAACTGACGGTGCTGGAACCCGGTTACTAAGCAGGAGGTACCTGTGCTACAAAGCACTACCAAGGACCAGCAGACGTTGCCGGAACTCGGATACCGAGATGGAGGCACCTAGGCCAAAGGCTCTGACGAGAACCAGCTGACGGTGCTGGAACCCGGAGGGGTAGCATAAGCTGCAAGAGCAAATGGAAATAGCGAGGACCAGCTGACAGTGCTGGCACCCGGAGGGGCAGCAGAAGGAATAAGAGCCAATGGCACAACCGAGGACCAGCTGACGGTGCTGGAACCCGGTTACTAAGCAGGAGGTACCTGTGCTACAAAGCACTACCAAGGACCAGCAGACGTTGCCGGAACTCGGATACCGAGATGGAGGCACCTAGGCCAAAGGCTCTGACGAGAACCAGCTGACGGTGCTGGAACCCGGAGGGGTAGCATAAGCTGCAAGAGCAAATGGAAATAGCGAGGACCAGCTGACAGTGCTGGCACCCGGAGGGGCAGCAGAAGGAATAAGAGCCAATGGCACAACCGAGGACCAGCTGACGGTGCTGGAACCCGGTTACTAAGCAGGAGGTACCTGTGCTACAAAGCACTACCAAGGACCAGCAGACGTTGCCGGAACTCGGATACTGAGATGGAGGCACCTAGGCCAAAGGCTCTGATGAGAACCAGCTGACGGTGCTGGAACCCGGAGGGGTATCAGAAGTTACCCCTGAAAAGCAAAGTTGGCATGCCGCAAGCTGGCCGCAGTTACCGAATCACACAGTCCTACAGGGGGTGCTTGTCCTACTGGCACTATGGAACAAACCTTTCTTACCAGAACCCGCAGTCCACATAGGAAGCACCTAAACTGCTGGCACCCTAGCCTCGGCTAACCCAACCGCAACACGACATGGCAACTTGGGGTGGCAAACTGACATTGACACTTCCCGGAAACAGCAGGCAGGGCTGGAACCAAGCTGGGCAGGAGGGAGTACCCGTGCCAAAGTCAGTTATGAGCAGCAACTGGCGATGTTGGAGCCCAGGACAAGCACTTAGCAGGCTGAGGCCTGATGTGCTGTCAATTGGGAGGCAGCAGGACAGATTGCCATCAAAACAGCAGGGGAACAGCTGACGTTACTGAACCCCACAAACACAGGAGCTAGTGTTTTACTCTGTGAAGACGGCACTTCCGAGCAACAACTGGCTGTGTTGAAGCCCAGGGACAAGCACGGAGCAGGCTTAGGCTGCATTGAAGAAATTTTAAGATCGGTTGTAGACTACTAATTTGAACCAAGCTCCACTTAGGCCTGTGGCTTCACTGATTTTCGTATTTCCCCTGTCCTCCAACCCCGCCAGTTACAGCTCCGAAGTGGCGTCTGCACAATCCACACTTGTTCCTGTGTTACAGGTGTTCAGTCCGGTCAGTTAATCCCCTGATGTGTGTCCGGCAATGTCGCCTGCTCTGTCCACATTCCGATAATGGGAATGTGGACAGAGCAGGCGACATTGCCGGACACACATCAGGGGATTAACTGACCGGACTGAACACCTGTAACACAGGAACAAGTGTGGATTGTGCAGACGCCACTTCGGAGCTGTAACTGGCGGGGTTGGAGGACAGGGGAAATACGAGAGACAGTGTAGCCACAGGCCTAATTGGAGCACGGTTAAAAATCAGTAGTGGTACGACTGTGTAGGCAGCAGGAGACTTTGCCATCCACACAGCAGGGGATCAGCTGACATTACTGAACCCCACTGAGACACGGGAGCAAGTGTCTCTTTCCGTGTGGACGGCACTTCCGAACTACAACTGGCTGTGTTGAAGCCCAGGAAATAGGAGGGTGTAGGCAGAGGCCTACTGTATTTTGAATGAGTTTACAGCAGGAGAGACTGCCATCCACACAGCAGGGGATCAGCTGACGTTACTGAACCCCACTGAGACACGGGAGCAAGTATCTCTTTCCGTGTGGACGGCACTTCCGAACTACAACTGGCTGTGTTGAAGCCCAGGAAATAGGAGGGTGTAGGCAGAGGCCTACTGTATTTTGAATGAGTTTACAGCAGGAGAGACTGCCATCCACACAGCAGGGGATCAGCTGACGTTACTGAACCCCACTGAGACACGGGAGCAAGTGTCTCTTTCCGTGTGGACGGCACTTCCGAACTACAACTGGCTGTGTTGAAGCCCAGGAAATAGGAGGGTGTAGGCAGAGGCCTACTGTATTTTGAATGAGGTGACAGCAGGAGAGACTGCCATCCACACAGCAGGGGATCAGCTGACGTTACTGAACCCCACTGAGACACGGGAGCAAGTGTCTCTTTCCGTGTGGACGGCACTTCCGAACTACAACTGGCTGTGTTGAAGCCCAGGAAATAGGAGGGTGTAGGCAGAGGCCTACTGTATTTTGAATGAGTTTACAGCAGGAGAGACTGCCATCCACACAGCAGGGGATCAGCTGACGTTACTGAACCCCACTGAGACACGGGAGCAAGTGTCTCTTTCCGTGTGGACGGCACTTCCGAACTACAACTGGCTGTGTTGAAGCCCAGGAAATAGGAGGGTGTAGGCAGAGGCCTACTGTATTTTGAATGAGTTTACAGCAGGAGAGACTGCCATCCACACAGCAGGGGATCAGCTGACGTTACTGAACCCCACTGAGACACGGGAGCAAGTATCTCTTTCCGTGTGGACGGCACTTCCGAACTACAACTGGCTGTGTTGAAGCCCAGGAAATAGGAGGGTGTAGGCAGAGGCCTACTGTATTTTGAATGAGTTTACAGCAGGAGAGACTGCCATCCACACAGCAGGGGATCAGCTGACGTTACTGAACCCCACTGAGACACGGGAGCAAGTGTCTCTTTCCGTGTGGACGGCACTTCCGAACTACAACTGGCTGTGTTGAAGCCCAGGAAATAGGAGGGTGTAGGCAGAGGCCTACTGTATTTTGAATGAGTTTACAGCAGGAGAGACTGCCATCCACACAGCAGGGGATCAGCTGACGTTACTGAACCCCACTGAGACACGGGAGCAAGTGTCTCTTTCCGTGTGGACGGCACTTCCGAACTACAACTGGCTGTGTTGAAGCCCAGGAAATAGGAGGGTGTAGGCAGAGGCCTACTGTATTTTGAATGAGTTTACAGCAGGAGAGACTGCCATCCACACAGCAGGGGATCAGCTGACGTTACTGAACCCCACTGAGACACGGGAGCAAGTATCTCTTTCCGTGTGGACGGCACTTCCGAACTACAACTGGCTGTGTTGAAGCCCAGGAAATAGGAGGGTGTAGGCAGAGGCCTACTGTATTTTGAATGAGTTTACAGCAGGAGAGACTGCCATCCACACAGCAGGGGATCAGCTGACGTTACTGAACCCCACTGAGACACGGGAGCAAGTATCTCTTTCCGTGTGGACGGCACTTCCGAACTACAACTGGCTGTGTTGAAGCCCAGGAAATAGGAGGGTGTAGGCAGAGGCCTACTGTATTTTGAATGAGTTTACAGCAGGAGAGACTGCCATCCACACAGCAGGGGATCAGCTGACGTTACTGAACCCCACTGAGACACGGGAGCAAGTGTCTCTTTCCGTGTGGACGGCACTTCCGAACTACAACTGGCTGTGTTGAAGCCCAGGAAATAGGAGGGTGTAGGCAGAGGCCTACTGTATTTTGAATGAGGTGACAGCAGGAGAGACTGCCATCCACACAGCAGGGGATCAGCTGACGTTACTGAACCCCACTGAGACACGGGAGCAAGTGTCTCTTTCCGTGTGGACGGCACTTCCGAACTACAACTGGCTGTGTTGAAGCCCAGGAAATAGGAGGGTGTAGGCAGAGGCCTACTGTATTTTGAATGAGTTTACAGCAGGAGAGACTGCCATCCACACAGCAGGGGATCAGCTGACGTTACTGAACCCCACTGAGACACGGGAGCAAGTGTCTCTTTCCGTGTGGACGGCACTTCCGAACTACAACTGGCTGTGTTGAAGCCCAGGAAATAGGAGGGTGTAGGCAGAGGCCTACTGTATTTTGAATGAGTTTACAGCAGGAGAGACTGCCATCCACACAGCAGGGGATCAGCTGACGTTACTGAACCCCACTGAGACACGGGAGCAAGTATCTCTTTCCGTGTGGACGGCACTTCCGAACTACAACTGGCTGTGTTGAAGCCCAGGAAATAGGAGGGTGTAGGCAGAGGCCTACTGTATTTTGAATGAGTTTACAGCAGGAGAGACTGCCATCCACACAGCAGGGGATCAGCTGACGTTACTGAACCCCACTGAGACACGGGAGCAAGTGTCTCTTTCCGTGTGGACGGCACTTCCGAACTACAACTGGCTGTGTTGAAGCCCAGGAAATAGGAGGGTGTAGGCAGAGGCCTACTGTATTTTGAATGAGTTTACAGCAGGAGAGACTGCCATCCACACAGCAGGGGATCAGCTGACGTTACTGAACCCCACTGAGACACGGGAGCAAGTATCTCTTTCCGTGTGGACGGCACTTCCGAACTACAACTGGCTGTGTTGAAGCCCAGGAAATAGGAGGGTGTAGGCAGAGGCCTACTGTCTTTGTAATGCGGAGACAGCAGGAGAGACTGCCATCTCCACAGCAGGGGAACAGCTGGCAGTGCTGAACCCCACTAACACTTGAACGAATGTGTTTGGCTCTGTGGAGACGACACTTCTGAACACCAACTGACGTTGTTGGAGCCCAGGATTAGGCGAGGAGCAGGCTGGGGCCTACTGGATTTTGGCAGGTGAATGCAGCAGGAGACTTGCCATCTCCACAGCAGGGGAACAGCTGGCAGTGCTGAACCCCACTAACACTTGAACGAATGTGTTTGGCTCTGTGGAGACGACACTTCTGAACACCAACTGACGTTGTTGGAGCCCAGGATTAGGCGAGGAGCAGGCTGGGGCCTACTGGATTTTGGCAGGTGAATGCAGCAGGAGACTTGCCATCTCCACAGCAGGGGAACAGCTGGCAGTGCTGAACCCCACTAACACTTGAACGAATGTGTTTGGCTCTGTGGAGACGACACTTCTGAACACCAACTGACGTTGTTGGAGCCCAGGATTAGGCGAGGAGCAGGCTGGGGCCTACTGGATTTTGGCAGGTGAATGCAGCAGGAGACTTGCCATCTCCACAGCAGGGGAACAGCTGGCAGTGCTGAACCCCACTAACACTTGAACGAATGTGTTTGGCTCTGTGGAGACGACACTTCTGAACACCAACTGACGCTGTTGGAGCCCAGGATTAGGCGAGGAGCAGGCTGGGGCCTACTGGATTTTGGCAGGTGAATGCAGCAGGAGACTTGCCATCTCCACAGCAGGGGAACAGCTGGCAGTGCTGAACCCCACTAACACTTGAACGAATGTGTTTGGCTCTGTGGAGACGACACTTCTGAACACCAACTGACGCTGTTGGAGCCCAGGATTACGCATGCCGCATGCAGAGGCCAATGGGCATCGGTTTTTATGGAGGTTGTGGACTACTACTGATTCTAACCATGCTCCACTTAGGTCTCTGGCTCCACTGTCTCTACTATTTACCCTGGCCTCCAACCCCGCCAGCTACATCTCTGAAGTGGCGTCAGCACAATCTACACTTGTTCCTGTGTTACTGGTGCTCAGTCCCATCAGTTGATCCCCTGATGTTTGTCCGGCAAGTTCGCCAGCTCTGTCCTCATTCCCACTACTGGTTATGGGAATGTGGACAGAGCAGGAGACCTTGCCGGACACACATCAGGGGATAAACTGATGGGACTGAGCCACAGGAACACAGGAACAAGTGTAGATTGTGCTGACGCCACTTCAGAGATGTAGATGGCGGGGTTGGAGGTCAGGGGAAATAGTAGAGACAGTGGAGCCAGAGACCTAAGTTGGGCACGGTTAAAAATCAGTAGTGGTTTGAATGTTGATGGAGCTGGTGACTCTGCCGTCCACACAGCAGGGGATCAGCTGGCATTACTGAACCCCAGTAACACAGGAGCTAGTGTGTTTCTCTGTGCAGACGACACATCTGAGCGACAACTGGCTGTGTTGAAGCACAGGGATTATAGTTCAGGTGGTAGAAAAATGAACACACCAGCAGACCTGGATACAGTTGCCAACCACTAATTTAGTCTGTAAGAGGAATGGCAAAGTCTTTGGAGATCCAGGCCTTGTTCATTTTCAGAAAAGTCAGCCGGTCAACATTATCGGAAGATAGTCGCGTGCGACGGTCTGTTAGTACACCACCTGCGGCACTAAAGACACGTTCCGATAATACACTGGCAGCAGGGCAAGCCAGCACCTCCAATGCATACTGGCTAAGCTCTGGCCATGTATCCAGCTTAGAGACCCAAAACTTGAAGGGGGAAGAGCCATCTGGGAGTACAGCGACAGGGCAAGACATGTAGTCTGACACCATCTGACGGAAGCGTTGCCTCCTGCTGACTCGAGGCGTCGCTGATGGTGTAGACAATTGTGGTGGACACACAAAACTTTGCCACATTTGGGCCATAGTGGTCTTGCCTTGTGCTGCGGTGCTGCCTCTGCTCCCTCTTTGTGCAGAGTTTCCTCCACTGCCTCGACGCACAGAGCTGCTTTGTAAAGCACTAGCAACAATGCTGTCGGGTGGAATGGAAAACATTATGGACTGCACCAGTGACTCTTCGTACTCCCGCATTTTACGCTCCCGGTTCAACGTTGGTATGAGCCTTTGTACGCTGTCCCGGTAGCGAGGATCTAGGAGGGTGTACACCCAATAATCAGCCGAGACGAGAATGTGGGCGATGCGGCGGTCGTTTCTCAGGCACTGCAGCATGAAATCAACCATGTGCTGCAGACTCCCAACTGCCAAAGAACCGCTGTCCCCTGTTTGAGGCGTGACCTCGACCTGCTCTGCATCACCCCACCCTCGCTGTACATACTGAGTAGAGGTTTGTGTACCTCCCTCCTCTGGAGAGATGTCTTCCTCCTCCATCGACTCCTCCTCATCCTCCTCACAAAGTGTCCCCTGCCTAGGCCTTTGTGAGGAAACACGTAGCGCAGACTGTCCAGAAGCAGATGGCATTTGGGACTCCTCATCCTCCACCTCTTCTGAAACCTCATCCCTTAGTGCTTGCAGTGTTTGTTGAAGCAGGCAGATAAGGGGGACAGTCATGCTGACTAGTGCATCGTCTGCACTCGCCATCCGCGTGGATTCATCGAAGGCACGCAAAACGAGGCAGATGTCCTTCATAGAGGCCCACTCAATGGTGCTGAAGTGTGAACGGCGCACAGTGCGACTTGTTTGCGCCTGATGCAGCTGGTACTCCATGACTGCTGCCTGCTGCTCACACAACCGCTCCAACATATGTAACGTTGAATTCCACCGGGTGGGTAGGTCACATATGATGCGATGTTCCGGAAGGCCAAATCGTCGCTGCAGAGCAGCGAGGCGCGATCTTGCCGTGCTGGAACGTCGCAAGTGAGCGCACTCTATGCGGACCTTGTGCAACAGTGCAGCAAGATCCGGATAGTCCCTCAGAAAGCTCTGCACGACCAAGTTAAGAACATGTGCCAGACATGGGATGTGTGTGAGGTTGCCTAGGCCAAGAGCTGCCACCAGATTTCGGCCATTGTCACACACTACCAAGCCCGGCTGGAGATTCGCTGGCCCAAACCACACATCGCTCTCCAGCTTGATAGCATTCCAGAGCTCCTGCGCTGTGTGGCTTCGATTCCCCAAAGAAATTAATTTGAGTACAGCCTGTTGACGTTTGGCCACGGCTGTGCTCATATCGGTCGTAACAGGCTCCTGCTCTGCTGTTTCTGAGGAACTTGAGTAGGAGGAGGAGTCTATGTGTACAGACTGGAGTCCTGCAATCCGTGGCGTTGGAAGAACACGTACAGCGCCACTCTCCAGATCCGTACCCGGCTCCACAACATTGACCCAGTGGGCAGTGAGGGAAAGGTATCGTCCCTGTCCATGGTTACTGGTCCACGCATCGGTGGTCAGGTGGACCTTGCTACTAACGGCGTTTAGTAGCGCATGTTTTATTTTGCCCTCAACATGTTTCTGCAGGGCAGGGACGGCTCGCCTGCTGAAATAAAAGCGGCTGGGCACGTTGTATTGGGGGACTGCCAATGCCATTAAGTCCCGGAAGGTGTCAGTGTCCACCAGCCTGAATGACAGCATTTCAACTGCCAGAAGTTTGGCAATGCCAGCATTCAGAGACTGTGCTCGGGGATGGTAAGGGCGCCTTTTATCCCATGCCTGTGCTACCGATGGCTGTGATGGATGGGAACGTGCTGTTATGGGTGGAATCTGACAGGGTCTCCGGACAACAGTGGCAGAGGTTCTTCCTTGGCGATCCTGTGAGGAAGCCGAACCAGCAGTGTGTGAGCTGGAGGAAGAGGGCCCAACACGAACTGAAGAGGTGGTAGGTGGTGCTGTACGTTGGCCTACGTCTTCAGGGTGTCTCTGCAACTCCAACTCGTGCTTGGTGCGCACATGTTTCCACATATTTGTGGTATTGAGGTTGCTGACATTTCTCCCTCTTTTGACTCTCTGATGACACAGCTTGCATTTGACAAAGCAAATGTCATCTGCAACTGTGTCAAAAAAGGACCACGCACTGCAACTCTTGTGAGCGCCCGGTTTGCCTTTGGAAGGAGGAATGCTCCTAACGGGTGCCGAAGTGGAGGGTACAGGCAACCAAGTCTTCCCCCTCCCTCTGCCTCCTGTTTTGGCCGGTAGGGGAATCTCTTCCTCCGAGCTGCTCCCACCACCTTCCTGTTGCTCACGCCATGATGGGTCAAGGACCTCATCATCTTCCCTCCCCTCTTCAAACAGCTGCTTCTCCGGGGTTGTCTCGCCAGCACCGTACGCACCAGAAAGTGGCAACTGAGTCTCGTCATCATCTGATGCGTACTGAGGTGTGCTGACCATAGGCACTGGCCCACTCGCCTCTTCAGATTCAGAGGGACAAAGAAGTTGCGCATCACTGCATACTCCCTCTTCTTCACATTCAGGAATGCTGCTTGGCTGGCCCCCTCTTTCCAAGCCAACAGATTCCGAGAACAGAAGTAGAGACTGTGATGGCTCCTGTCCATGTCTCTCTGACTGCCTGGGCACTTTGGCAGGTGGTGAAGAGACAGATGGTTGCTCTTCGGTGCTCTGACCCTGAGAGGATGCGGAAGTAATTGAAGTCGATGCGTTAGCTGCCATCCATCCGACAACGGCTTCAATTTGTTCCTCCCGCAGCAGTGGGGTACGTTGAGGTCCTACAAAGCTGCGCATAAAGGACTGTTGCCTGCTAAAACTGGGGGATGCTGATCCACTGGTGCCCGCAGCAGGCCCAGAATCCCCACGTCCTCTACCTGTAGAATCCCCACGTCCTCTCCCTGCAGAATCCCCACGTCCTCTCCCTGCTGAAACTCCACGCCCACGCCCACGCCCCCGCGCCTTACTCCCTGCCTTCTTCATCTTGCAAGACTGCTTAAGATAGGCAAAAAAGTACAAAGGGGGGCCTTAGTGTGCTTATTCCTGAACAGCTGGTTACAGGTACAAGAAACACTAATTTTATGAAGTGTGTGTGTGTGGACTAGACTTTAATAGGAGCTGATGTGGCCTACACAAGTTCAAAATGTAGTGTTTGGTGAACTTTTTATGTGGTTTCTTTGTTTGAAACAAACTCAAAGTATGAGAACAAAGAATTGAAACTGATAGTATCACCAACTTTTTGGAGCTATTACAATGCAGGCAGGTAACCTACAATGCAAAAGATGAGGCTCCAAAAAAATTGGGTAATACTAATCTGGCTGCGCCGGCAGGGCACAAGCCAGAAAAAAAGGCTCCTCAATCTACTCCTATATAGTGTTTGCAACCAACCAATGTTGATGGATACGGATGGATGCACACTAATAGGAGAAGAAAAAATGAGCTGCACTCAGAGACAAATATGTGTGAGGCAGTGACGCACGTTGAGCGTCCTACAACCAGGCGTAGCTGCAGGACACTCTACTCAGCGTGAGCTGCACTCACACACAGTCAGAGACCTCTCAGACAGCCGTCAACAGTGCAGCTAAGTGGGCACTGGCACTGACAGGCTGCAGAAAGGCTCCGCTGTGTACTCCTATATAGTGTTTGCAACCACCGTAGATGGAGACGGATGGACGCACACTAATAGAAGAAAAAATGAGCTGCACTCAAATAAAAATATGTGTGAGGCAGTGACGCACGCTGAGCGTCCTACAGCCAGACGTAGCTGCAGGACACACTACTCAGCGTGAGCTGCACTCACACACAGTCAGAGACCTCTCAGACAGCCGTGAACAGTGCAGCAAAGTGGACACTAGCACTGAAAGGCTGCAGAAAGGCTCCGCTGTCTACTACTAGTGTTTGCAACCAACGTATATGGATACGGATGGAAGCACACTAGATTGAAATTATTTAAAAAATGCAGCTCAAAAAATAAAAGATGTATGAGGCAGCAGTGATCACACTGGGTGGCCTACAGCCTGACGTGGCTGCAGGACCCACTCCACAGCGTGAGCTGCACTCACACAGCCCTTGCAGACAGCTGTGAACACTGCTGCTAGGGCAAAGAAGGCTACAGTGGTGGTTTATGTAGCCTGGGTAAAGCACTAGATGTTTGGTGGAATCGCTATTTCTAACTGTCCCTCACAGTCTTCTACAGCAGCCTGTCCCTAACTGAATTTACAGCAGAGTGAACCAGAAATGGCGGCTGCGGTGGCTTTTATAGTGCATCATGACATCATTTCGGCAGCCAATCACAGCCATGCCAATAGTTAACATGCCTACATGCCTAACAGGATGTGCCCACACTTCGGAGGATTCCCATTGGCTTAATCAAAGCAAGCAGGCTCATAGCATGATGGGAACTTCCTATTCCGATTCCGATCCCGGAATCCGATATGAAAAAAGTATCGGAATTAAGTATCGGAATTCCGATACCGCTAATATCGGCCGATACCCGATACTTGCGGTATCGGAATGCTCAACACTAATTGTAAGGTATTTTCTTGTTTGGATATTGCAAATGGCTTTTTCTCAGTACCCCTAACACCTGAATCTGCACTCCGCTTCGCACGCGTTTGCCCATGGGATTTCACAGTTCTCCTGTGTATTTCCATCAGGCATTGGCTCAGATGTTAGAATCCCTTGGTTACGGAGACAAAGTCTTACAGTATGGGGATGATTTATTGATTCAAACTGTCGATGAATGTGAACACAGAGAAACCCTTGAAAATGTTTGTCAGGCTTTACAAGAGGCAGGACTCAAAATGAGTCTAGATAAAGTACAATTGATGAAATCAGAGGTTAAATTTCTGGGTGTGTCTGTCTCAGCAGAAGGAAAGAAGCCCATGCATGATAGGGTTAAAGCTATTCAGGCTGTCCCCATACCAACTAACATTACTGAACTCAGAAAATTTTGGGGTCTTATTAATTTTTCCAGAGAATTCATTGAAGATTTTGCTTATTTGGCTAAACCACTGTATGATTTATTGAAAAATGTTGATAATGACCTTGACCCTGTTAATGTAGAGGGAACCGCCTTACAGGCTTTTGAGGGATTGAAGCACGCCCTTACGGCAGCTGCTGCATTGATTAACCCTGACCCTTCCCAGCCTTTCTACATTCAGACTCACACCGGTGATATCTCTATTTCTTCTGTGCTCCTACAAAAATGGCCCAAAGAAAGCCCAGAAGTGTCTAGTCAGTTGTATGCCCTAGGTTATTACTCCAGGTTGCTGACTCCCGTGGAAAAAGGATTCACTCAGTGCATGAAGCACCTACTGGGCGTGCACTGGACTATGAATCAAGTGAAGCATATAGTGGGATTTGCTCCTTTAATTCTACAAACCCTGCATGTCACTTTAAAAACTTTGCTGAAGGGAAAAGCTTCAGGTATTAGTTCACAGAGAATGGCCCAATGGATCATTGATTTTGAGACTAGAGACTTACAAGTTGAGGTGGGTGAGAAATATCACTTAGCCCAGATGATGCAGTATGCAGGAAAAAGTCACAATTGTCAAATTGAACAGGCTAATGTTACTCCCTCTCCCTTCCGAGCAGATTTTCAAGAGGGAATCCCCTGTGCCTATATTGACGGAGCTCGCTATTGGCATGAGGGGCATTACGTCACAGGCTTCGCTGTGTGGTTTCCAGCTAAGCCATTGCTGCTGCAGTATAAACTCCCTGGTCATTTCTCCGCTCAAAGAGCTGAGTTGGAAGCAGCTCTACAGGTCATTCTCGTGTGTCCAGAGCCAATGAATATCTTCAGTGATAGCGCATATGTCGTGTCGTCACTCACTCTATATCTTAATGTATGGGCCCTTAGGGGGATGGCTGATTCTCAGAACAAGCCCTTGCAGCATGCAGACATTCTAAAACAAATTGAGCAACGGGGTAAAGAATTTCCAAAATTATGGTCCTTCTGCAAAATTAAAGGACACCAAAGGCTAATTCCTGACCCTCACATCCTTGGCAATGCATATGTAGATCACGCAGCCAGGGAAGCTGCACTCACAGGCGAGGACAAATATCCCCAAGAAGTCATCGCTGCAGTTACTAAAAAAACCCAGAGAGCCCCCCCCTTGTTTATTCTTCTCTTCAATATCTCGTAAAAGCACAGGAGAAGGATGGAGACTCATCTCTGTTCAATTCCCTTGAGTCCCTGCCCATTGAGGGGGAGTGCTTGTACTACAAACGGGTTAATGATAGACTAGTGCTTTACATCCCAACAACAATGGTTAAGTCTTTGCTCAAATTTTCAAGCTAAAAAGGTGATTAAAATGGTTCATATCAATCAGTGTAGACTTCTTAATTATTTTACTGAGATTTCTGGTAAGGACTGATACTCCGCTTTTTTTTTCTATTACCTCCAGGTCAGCTGAAGATTTTCATATTCGACTCCTGGGACCGTGAACCTATTGGATGATCAGGAGAAGATGTTTCACACTATACAGTGGGACTCTGATAGTGTGAGAGGGGGAGAAGATCAGGAAAATCCAGAAGACAAAGAATGAGAAGAAATAGACCAAAAGACTTGACTATTGTGCAACTTATGTTTTTTCGGGACTATTTGAATTATTTTTTTTATTATGTGTTTGTTCTATTTTTAGGGACTTTTTCCTTACACACACACGTGCATAAAGTGCTGAATTACCTCCATATTCTTATTTTCAATAATTCACCCATGAATATTACAGTACTGTATGTTGTACTCTGGATAGAGTACAAGAGGGGGACTTGTAAGAGAATGGTCAGTCATAATATACTGAGCGGCCATGTTGTCTCTAGCAGCCATTTTGTTGAAAGTTAGAGAAGATTCAACTTTTACAAAAGAGCTGATAAAATGTATTAAATGGAGGATGGAAAATGAGATCATGTCTCCTAGCAACCTCAGCCGATGTGCGTAGAGGAAGATTGGATCAATCAATAGGGTCACAGGTTACCAAATATATGGTCAGTATGCTTATACGTGATAGTGTGGTAGCGAAGAGTAGAGTAGTTAAAATGTCAGGATGTAAGAATTTAGGGACCTAGACTGGAGACAATGATAAGATTTTAGGACAGTAGCCATAGATACCAATGACTTATGGGTTTTAGTGTTGCTTGAAGAAATGTTAATTAATATCTTCGTATTATGTCATTATATTCTCTTTTCTAAACCACGTTTCTGTAGATTACCATGAAAACGCCTTAGAATTATACTGTTAACGCCCTCTGCGGCAAAATTCAGCTTTCTTTGTTCTGATAATGTATAAGAAGCCCCTGTTACTGTCGATCGGGGCCATTCCATCGCCATCATGCCACTGTGCCTCACCATGGCCAGGGCACAGAGCCTTATCATCGCCAGACTTCCTAGCAAATCTCTGCCTGTCTGAATTCCTGTTTTTGCCCGCATATTCCAGCTCCTCTGTTATTCTGTATCTGTCTTGCTGTGTATCTCCGAATAAACCTTCAACCTCAGCTTGATAAGAGATCGTCTGTGGAACTTCTTCCCGACTCTTCCAGCTCTCAGTAGGACTTTTTCTTACAATCAGTGGAGGCTCCTGGTCAGGAACAACCTTTCCTTGTGTCTTTCACCCCTACCAAAAGTGAAGGATGTGGCAGGCCACACTACCAATTACTCCATGGAGCTCTTTTCACATACCATGCTTGGGTTAGCAAGTCAAATCGTGAATTACCCAGTCCAAGATGAATCTGACAAGGAGTGCACTGATGCACAGTCACTGCTAGATTTTTCTGCTGGTACATTCACTCAGAGCACTACTTTGTCCTCGCAGTGTACTGAGGCAGAATCAGACCCTAATGAGACTCAGGTGCCTCTTCCCGTATACTATACCACCTTACACGGTGACACAGAAGAAGGTGCACAGGAAATTGAAGAGGAGGTGATGGATGACCCACTTGTTGACCCAGATTGGCATCCATTGGGGGAAGAGAGTGCTGCTGCGAATAGCTCAGAAGAGGAGGAGGAGGATCCACAACAGGCAACGACATTGCAACAGCTGTTATCTGGCATGACCGTAGCAGTACAAAAACATGTTACAAAAACCAAAAGAGTTGCAGGACAGCTTTGCCAGATGGTAAAATTAGCACAGCGTGCAAGGTCCAAAATGTCTTCCATAGTAGGAAGAGTGCAGTGTGGCACTTTTTTGAACAAAATCCTAATGATCAGGCAAAAGTTATCTGTAAGAAGTGTGCAAAAACCTTTAGCCAAGGGAAAAATCTGAGAAATTTGAATACCAGTTGCATGCTTAGACATTTAACCACCATGCACTTGCAAGCGTGGACGGACTACCAAACCTCACGTACCACATGTGCACCTGCTCCAAATGAAGGTAGTAAGCAACCCTACATCGCTTCCCCCACTGTAAGCCCACCGGTTAGCACACCACCAGCAGCAAATGTTGAGGTGTCGTCGCAAGGGCAAATCAGTCATGGAATCACAATGTTATTGCTACGAAAGACTGAATCTAGGCCATCTGCAACACCACCAACAACACCATCACCATCACCAACATTCTCTCAGTCCGCCATGTCCACCGCTAGTTCCACCATATGCAGCTCTCAAGTCCAGCTCACCCTACCAGAGACTCTGAGCAGGAAAAGAAAGTACTCATCCTATCATCCGCGTTCACTGGCTTTGAACGCCCACATTGCCAAACTAATCTCGTTAGAGATGATGCCCTACTGGTTGGTTGAAAGCAAAGCTTTTCGCAAGCTCATTGATTACGCAGTACCATGCTATGACCTACCCAGTCGGCACTTCTTTTCGTGAAAAGCCATCCCAGCCCTCCACGTGCATGTGAAAGACCGCATTGTCCATGCACTCAAGCAATCAATGAGTGGAAAGGTGCACCTCACAACAGATGCATGGTCCAGTAGGCATGGCCAGGGCGGTTACGTGTCCATCACTGTGCACTGGGTTAATGTGGTGGATGCAGGGTCCACAGGTGACAGCAGCGGTGGGACAGTGCTGCCTAACCCACAGTATAGGAAACAGTTGGCTGTAGGTGTTCGACCCTCCTCCTCCTCCAGAAGCGAAAGCTCATCCACAGAGAGCAGTCGCACGAGCACTCCATCCGTAGCTGCCAATGTTGCACATGAGTTGTCCCACTATGGAACAGCTAGTGGTAAGCGTCAGCAGGCTGTGTTGAAGATGATGTGTTTGGGCGACAACAGACACACCGCAGAGGTACTGACCGACTACTTGCAGCGACAAACTGAGTCATGGCTGGGCAGTGTACATCTTGAGGCAGTCAAGGTAGTTAGTGATGACGGCCAGAATTTTGTGGCAGCCATAGCCCTTTCAAAACTCAGACACACACCTTGAACCTGGTGGTGCAGTGCTTCCTCAATAATTATCCGGAATTAACACCCCTGCTCCATAAGGTGCGAAGACTGTGCTCGCACATCCACCGGTCGCCCATGCACTCCAGTCGTATGCAGAAGCTGCAGCGATTGCTCCACCTTCCCAAGCACCACCTAATTATTGACTTTGCAACAAGGTGGAACTCCACCCTGCACAAGGTTCAGAGGCTGTGCGAACAGAGGCAGGCTGTAATTCATTTGTGGGAGGATACACGGGCAGGCAGTTTGCAAGTAGACATAGAGTTGTATGGTGTGCAGTGGTTGAAGCTGAAAGACCTCTGCAAAGGCCTTCAGTGTTTTGAGGAATGCACATGGCTGATAAGCGCAGACGACGCCATCATAAGCATGAGCATCCCACTTATGCGTCTGCTCATGCAAACTTTGACGCATATTAAGGAGCAGGAGTCTGCAGCCGAGGATGAAGAGGCAGAGGGAAGCCTTGATGACAGTAGGCCATTGTCTGCTCAGGGAAGTCTCGTGGACAAGGTGGATGAAGAAGAGGAAGAGGAGGAGGAGGAGGATGATGGGGATGATTATTTTGGGGAGGAGGATGCTTCTCAGGGGAAAAGAAAAAATGTTAGCATGGCAAGGTCGGGTACAGGGTTTGTGCATGACTGGAGGGATGTTGATTTGCCAGAAAGTGCTCCTCCACCCAGCACTCGCAGTGCATCATTGACACCTGGAACATTGGCCCACATGTCTGATTATGCCTTGCAGATCTTAAAAAGGGACCCCCGCATTGCCAAAATGATGAACGATGACGACTACTGGTTGGCCAGCATCCTGGATCCACGCTATAAAGGCAAATTCCAAAACATCATGCCACAGGAGAACCTTGACCTAATATTGGCTAACAAACAAGCAACTCTGGTAAACTGGTTGGTTGAGGCATTCCCAGCACACAGCAGCGGTGATGGTTCTCAGATGAGCCGTAGGGGCCCGGGGCAACTTGGAAGAGGTGTTCATGGTGCACACATCAGAAGTGGTGTGAAGGGTTAATACTAAAATCAGAGCTAAAGTTTCGTTTTGTCCATTCTCTGAAGGTTTAGTTTCTTCATTTTTGTTGCTGTAAGATAAATTTTTATAATTGGCATGGGCTGTCATGAAACCAGCCCATCAGGTGCAAAGATAAGGGAGGCGGGAGTGTAAAACTCTGAAGAATATGCCTTTATACTACTTTCCATTTGGATACGGACATATATGTAGTTTCCGGTTTTCTTGCAATATTATTGGCTTATAAAGTGAAATGATTTTATTGGTAGTTGAGAACTTTGCATAATTAAGCAAAATATTATAAAAGATGTGACTAAAATAAAGGGGCTTAGTGATCTGTCTCGATCCTCCCGTCCAGAAACCCCCATCTCCGTGTGGTCATTTGAGTTGCTAGCAACACTGGAATAATTTGGACATCACTGGCTCAACCGTGAAGGGTTAATTTAGCCCTCCCTAAATAGCTACCTCGACAGTGGCTTTGGAGACAGGGGTTTCATGACCATGTTGTGGACTGATTTTTCAAGTCCCGCTCACACGACTGGTAATACTGAATCGAAAGAAAGTGACAGGAGACATCAGTTGTCAACTATGGTTACAAACTACTTTTCCTCCCATATCGATGTTCTCCCTCACAGGTCATTCCCCTTTGACTATTGGGCCGCTAAACTGGACACCTGGCCTGGCCTTACAGGAGCTCGCTTGCCCAGCTGCAAGTGTGCTATCAGAAAGAGTCTTCAGTGCAGCTGGATCAATCCTGCCAGAAAAAAGGACCCGTCTGTTGACCCAAAATGTTGATGATCTAACCTTCATTAAAATGAACCATGCAAAGTCGTCAGTGAGAGGAGGACAGGAAACACACCTACAGTGCCCATTTTCATGGCAAAAACATCAATTCTTATTTCTTAAGCTTGGCAACCTTAATTTACTTCCTAATAATATTTAGGCATTGAAAACTGGGGGTTATTTGGCTAAAGTTGTGAGGGGGTTAGAGCTGGCTCCACATTTTCGTGGGCCCTGGGCCAAAGAGTGTCAATGGGCTCCTTTAACACATGCCACAATTCATGATCCTCTGATACGGCAGAGAAATAGCGGTATAGTACAATGAAAAATACTTCACTTCTTACATCTCATGACTGATATCCATTTTAAATTCTCCAATAGCTCCAAAAACAGACAGTATATTCCTCCATACAGTATTATGGGCACCGCATAGTGCGCCATACAGAGTAATGAGGCCCATATATTTCTCCATACAGAATCATTGGTCTCATATAATGTTCGATACAGTATATGATGAGCTCCACATAATGCTACAGTATATGTTGGTCCCCATGGATGAAGCTCCACTGTCTTATGGGCCCAAATAATGCTCCATATATAATGGCCCCCATTTCTAATGCTCCAGTGCATAATGGGCCCTGTCAGCTCCAGTGACTGATGTCCACCTTTGGAATGCTCCAGTGTATGTTGGGCCCCAGATATCATTCTCCAGGGTATGATGCTCCCCAAAAATTGCTCCCAACCTTTAAAACAATAAAATAAGTCTCCTCGCTAGGGAATCCCTGTACTAGTCTGGACTCCTCGTCATCCCCATCTTCCCTCTCTCTGCACTTGGACTGTTTAGGCAGAGGGCGTACAGACGTGATGTCATCGCGCTCTTTGACCAGAATGTCACTGTCAGGAAACGCGCAAGACATCACGGTGGAGGAGCAAGAAGAGGTAAGTATTTCAACTTTGTAAGTGCTGTGATCCTTACCAAGCAGGGGGGGCCCACTCGTTGGTGACGGCACTGGCACAGGGCCCCTCATAGTACGGTGGTGTGTCTGACGGAGGGTGGGCCGAACCTGCACTTTCATCTGCACCTTCCTCTTTGTCACCGTGTAAGGTGGTACAGTATATGGGAAGGGTAACCTGAGTTTCATCAGGGTCAGATTCTGGCTGTGTAGAGTGCGAGGGGAATATAGTGGTCTGGGAAAATGTTCTAGCAGAATCATCGAGCATTGGCTGGGCATCTGTGCACTTGTGGCGCCCCAAGGAGTACGTTTGCCACAGTGGCATTAGCTTCCTCCTAGGGAGTGTGATGTCATGCTTGTGAGCAACGAAGGATCTCTCTAGCAGGTAAACCGATTGGGCGGCGTTATTCCCACGAGTCATAACTCTCCAAACAGCGTCCATCAAGGCAAAGTGTTTGTTTTCTGGGGGCAGTGTGGTTGCAAAGCTGAACCTTAAAGGAATGTCCAGAAGGGCACCACCAGGAGTGGAGCCTGCAGCTTAATTTGACTCAATACGGGCAACCTCAACCATTCAGCCACAGAAAAGATGCCCACATTGCAAGCTTAATTCCGTTAACGAACGAGACTCCGTCATGCCCCCGCGGTCCGCGTCCAGCTTACTAGAGGGACACGCAAGGCTCTGGCACGCGAGATCGGCCAATAACAGGTCTGTCATGCCCTTACCTGTCTGTGGCTGCATGCATGCTACACTGAAAGGACCAGCATGTGCCGCTTACAGGTGCAGATAACCCGCTGAACAGTTAGTGATGGGGATCTGTGATTACAATTCTTCCCCGTGAACGAGGATTTCCCAGTAAGTGCAGGTCAACCGTAATTCCAGAAAAAAGGAAAAAAATAAGTGTCCAAATCAGAGGTGCTGTAGCTTGCTTAACAGCTGGGCTTTTCTGCTGAGTAGCACACAGTTCTTACCTAAACAGGCGGCATAGCTTTGTAGCCAACTCTGCTGAGTAGCATACACAGTTACTAGGCCCAAAGTATTAAGTGGTGTAAATGCAGTCAAAAACTGGTTCTTTTATGAACAGGTGGCATAGCACGTTTTACGGGTGGGCTCCTCTGCTTAGTAGCAGACACAGTTACTAGGCCAAAAAGGATTTTCATGAAAATATGCGCTATAAAATTATTAGGAGCACACACGGTGTAGCTCCTTCACAGGTGTACTACACCGCTGGCTACCAGACACCGCTACTATGGCCTGAAACTGTCTATTATCTTTGAAAACCACTATTAATGTGAAAATATAGTTACGCATTTGTTTGATGAAACTTTCTGGAACGGAAACTCAAACAGCGGAATTGTAATCAAAGTTTTGCTGTTCGACGAACGGATCTAACACCGCCCAAAACAGCTAGAAATTGAACTTGACTAACAGTTCCACTCAAACACCACTGTAATCAGGAGGCAGACACAGATGGTCTCAGGCACAGTATGGATTTGACAAGATTGCAGAAAGTAGAGAAAGGCTACAGTATCACCGGATTACAGGTATATATAGCATAGTTTACACATTACAAATATATGTCTATAGATCAGGAGGCAGACTCAGATGTTCTCAGGCCCAGTATGGATTTGACCAGATATTACAAAGTTGAGAAAGGGTACATTATCACTGGATAACATATATATATATATATATATATATATATATATATATGTAGCATAGTTTAAACATTTAAAATCTTCGTGTTCTCAGTATGGATTAGACAACAATCTAAAAAGTAGGAAAAAGGAAATGTATTTGAAGTGTACACCAGTATACACTTTTAGTGGTATTTTTAAATCTTCATATATATTTCTGTCTCAGTAAGACAGTCCAGACTCTCCGCAATAGGAAAATGAGGTGCATAAAAGTACAGACATAAAGTCTAGTGATTGCAGAAATGTAGGAATTACTCATCAGGGGAAAATCTTCCAGGAGAATTCTTAGAGGCGATGCTGACCCTCAATTACTTTTTGTGTATGGAAACAGCGAAAACCTTTCTTTGTGAAGAAAGTGTTGCTGTATCGCAGTACCGTTGATCCCATCACCGCTACTCATCTCCATCAAATTTTGATCACAGGGAGAGATGTAGACATGGTGCTCACTGCCTATCATGATCTGTCACGTAACTTTGGAGTGCAAAAGACAGAAGCCCCAGGCCGTAGGCGATTCTAGTGGATTGGCATGAGAGGGCACATTTAAAAATGTGCACAGGAATGTCACACGTCTGTGAGTAGGAAAACTATGAAAGCTGATGATAAACCACCACTTCATCTCATTGTGAGTCGACGTCCAAAAGAAATGGAAGCCATTGATCATCTGAAGCTAGAGCCCAGCCAGCAGGACAGGGCATAGCTAAGTCTTAACCATCTTGTATCAGTTCACCAAATTTGTAGTGGCAGTCCCAGTGAAGGATTTGACATATCAGACTACACAGCGGAGGAGCAGGGAGAGATAAACATTGCAAATGCTGGGGCCCTGCCCAAGAAAGGGGGGCCCACTCGTGGACGTCTGTACTGGCACTGGGCCCCTCAGAGTACGGCGGTGTGTCTGACGGCGGGTGTGCACCCCCACCGTCAGAGACACTTGATTGCACTATGAGGGACCCTGTGCCAATGCCCGCACCCTAGAGTCATCCCACCCACCTGTCCAGGGCAATGGCACTTGCACGGTTGGGTGCGCTAGGTGGTGACCCCGGCCATGGGGGGGGGCAACCCAGTTAGGGAGGTTTACAAAATGGCATATGTTGATGTTGGAAATTCAGCTGCTGCAAAAGGCGAAATTGGGCAAGTGCAAGGAAGAGGAGGACCAAAGCAAATCATTTTTCTGGCAACCTGTCATCAGGGGAAGGTGGGACAAAATCCTTGGAAACCCATGCATGGTCCATTTTAATGAAGGTTAGATCATCCACATTTTGGGTCGACAGAAGGGTCCTTTTTCTGTCAGGATTGATCCAGCAGCACTGAAGACTCTTTCCGATAGCACACTGGCAGCTGGGCAAGCGAGCTTCTGTAAGGCATATTGTGCCAAATCAGGCCAGGTGTCCAGTTTAGTGGCCCAATAGTCAAAGGGGAATGACCAGTGAGGGAGAACATCGATATGGGAGGAAAAGTAGTTTGTGACCATAGTTGACAACTGCTGACTCCTGTCACTTTCAATCGATGCAGTATTACCAGTTGTGTGAGCGGGACTTGAAAAATCAGTCCACAACATGGTCATAAAACCCCTGTCTCCAACGCCACTTCTGATGTGTGCACCACCAACACCTCTTCCAAGTTGCCCCTGGCCCCTACGGCTCGTGTGACAACCATCACCGCTGCTGTGTGCTGGGAATGCCTCAACCAACCGGTTTACCAGAGTTGCTTGTTTGTTTGCCAATATTAGGTCAAGGTTCTCCTGTGGCATGATGTTTTGGAATTTGCCTTTATAGCGTGGATCCAGGATGCTGGCCAACCAGTAGTCGTCATCGTTCATCAATTTGGCAATGCGGGGGTCACTTTTTAGGATCTGCAAGGCATAATCTGACATGTGGGCAAATGTTCCAGGTGTCAATGATGCACTGCGAGTGCTGGGTGGAGGAGCACTTTCTGGCAAATCCACATCCCTCCAGTCACGCACAAAGTCTGTATCAGACCTTGCCACGCCAACATTTTCTCGTGCCCCACAAGAAGCATCCTTCTCCCCTAAATAATCATCCCCATCATCATCCTCCTCCTCTTCCTCTTCTTCCTCCACCTTGTCCAGGAGAGGTCCCGGAGCAGACAATGGCTGACTGTCATCTAGGCTTCCCTCCTCCTCTATCTCATCGTCCTCGGCTGCAGACACCTGCTCCTTGATGTGCATCAAAGTTTGCATGAGCAGACGCATAAGTGAGATGCTCATGCTTATAATGGCGTCATCTGAGCTTATCAGCCATGTGCATTCCTCAAAACACTGAACGACTTTACAGAGGTCTTTCAGCTTCGACCACTGCACACCTGACAACTCCATGTCTGCCCTCAAAGTGGCTGCCCGTGTATCCTCCCACAAATGCATTACATCCTGCCTCTGTTCGCACAGCCGCTCAACCATGTGCAGGGTGGAGTTCCACCTTGTTGCAACGTCGATAATTAGGCGGTGCTTGGGAAGGTGGAGCAATCGCTGCAGCTTCTGCATACGACTGAAGAGTACGGGCGACCGGCGGATGTGTGAGCACAGTCTTTGAACCTTCTGGAGCAGCCCTGTTAACTCCGGATAATTATTGAGGAAACACTGCACCACCAGGTTCAAGGTGTGAGCCAAGCAAGGTATGTGTCTGAGTTTTGAAAGGGCTATGGCTGCCACAAAATTACGGCCGTTATCACTAACTACCTTGCCTGCCTCAAGTTGTAGACTGCCCAGCCATGACTCAGTTTGTCGCTGCAAGTAAAAGTCAACGGGTAGACAGTCGCACTCAAAATTGAATGTCACTTGCATCAGAGTCATTAAAGGAATTATTATGATCTCAACTCGATTCGATCGGAATTACAGTTTACCTTAAACTGGAATCCCTCCCAGATCTCCTTTCTTGATACCCTAGTAATGAAGACCAATACTGGTTTATTGTCCACAGATCATTATGTCAAACCAACCGACTCTAACAACCTCCTCCACTACACGAGCTGCCATCCTATCTCCACTAAGAAAAATCTGCCCCGCTCGCAGTTCACAAGAGTAACAAGGATTGTTACAGATCCTACGCTTGCCCCGACTCGTCTAAATGAAATGGCCAACAAGTTTACAGAAAGACAATACCCAAAAAAACTTCTTGAAAGTGAAGTACGTCGAGCCTTGGAACCTCGTTCTTTACAACCATCTCAACCTCAAAGGGAAAGAATTACCTTTGTGCACACTCATCATCCGATTATGCCCAAAATCTACCACATCATCAGAAAACATTGGTCCATTCTACCTAAGTCTTACCCCAACATTGAGGCCTTCAGTACACTAGCACTTATGTGCAAACGACGACATAAAAATATTAAAGACGAGTTGGTCAGAGCTGACATTGGTAGCCTAACCAAATTACCTAGACAAACCTTCCTTGGGACTGAACGTCAGGGTACCTTTCCCTGTCTGGGTTGTGCCTGTTGTTCCAATGTCATCAAGGGGAGCCACGTGACACACCCACACACTGGCAAACGCCACGACATTAGGGGATTTTTTACATGTGATACTAACTATGTGGTTTACCTAATTAAATACCCTTGTGGCCTATTTTACATAGGCGAAACTACCCAACACGTGCGTGATAGAATTGCCAGTCACAAATCTACCATTCGATGCAAGAAAACCTGGCTCCCTATACCACACCATTTCATTAACGCCAATTATTCAGTTTCCCAGCTTAGGTTTCAGGTGATAGAGAAGGTTTACCGACCACGCAGGGGCGGTAACCACATTAAGCTCCTTAACCCCTTAATGTCCAATGACGGACACTGTCCGTCATCAGACATCTCCCCTGCTTTGATGAGGGCTCCGGCGCTGAGCCCGCATCAAAGCCGGGACATGTCAGCTGTTATGAACAGCTGACATGTGCCCGCAATAGGTGCGAGGTGAATCGCCGTCCGCCCGCGCCTATTAACTAGTTAAATGCCGCTGTCAAAGCTGACAGCGGGCATTTAAATAGCATTTCCGGCCGCCAGGAAATGACGTCAGCGCCGACCCCCGTCACGTGATCCGGCGTCGGCGTCATGTTGCCTGGACAACCAGAGGTCTCTATGAGACCTCTATGGTTGTTCCAGGCATATGGCTTTCAGCGCCACCCGGTGGTCGGCGCTGAAAGCACAGCAGTAAATCTGCTACATATGGGCGATCTGCTCATCGCCCATATGTAGCAGAGCCGATCGGGTTGCGCAAGCTTCTAGCCTACTATGGAGGCTATTGAAGCATGCCAAAAGTAAAAAAAAAAGTTTAAAAATAAAAAAAAATTAAAAAAACATAAAAGTTCAAATCACCCCCCTTTCACCCCAATCAAAATAAAACAGTAAAAAAAAAATCCCACATACACATATTAGGTATCGCCGCGTTCAGAATCGCCCGATCTATCAATAAAAAAAAAGCATTAACCCGATCGCTAAACGACGTAGCGAGAAAAAAATTCAAAACGCCAGAATTACGTTTTTTTTGGTCACCAAGACATTGCATTAAAATGCAATAATGGGCGATCAAAAGAATGTATCTGCACAAAAGTGGTATCATTAAAAACGTCAGTCTGGCACAGAAAAAATAAGCCCTCAACCGACCCCAGATCATGAAAAATGGAGACGCTACGGGTCTTGGAATTTTTTTTATTTTTTTTTTAACAAACTTTGGAATTTTTTTTCACCACTTAGATAAAAGAGGACATAGACATGTGTGGTGTCTATGAACTCGTAATGACCTGGAGAATCATAATGGCAGGTCAGATTTAGCATCTAGTGAATCTAACAAAAAAGCCAAGCAAAAAACAAGTGTGGGATTGCACTTTTTTTGCAATTTCACCGCACTTGGAATTTTTTTCCCGTTTTCGAGTACACGATATGGTAAAACCAATGATGTCATTTAAAAGAACAACTCGCCCCGCAAAAAATAAGCCCTCACATGGCCATATAGACAGACAAATAAAAAAGTTATGGCTCTGGAAAGAAGGGGAGGGAAAAATGAAAATGTAAAACCAAAAATACCCCTGGTCGTTAAGGGGTTAAAACTAGGGAGTCTTTTTGGATTCATAAGCTACAGACTCTGGCCCCCAAGGGCCTTAACTGTGAGTTGGATCTACTTCTATGACTGTCTTCGGCCATGAGCATGTGATTTTATATCAATGATTTACTAACATTTCTCTTTTTTGATCTACAGGGTGGTGGAACTTGCGGCCCTCATCTCACCTCTTGAACATTCTTTATTTTTCAGATTCACTAATCCCCCTCCCCTTTTCCCTCCGGTGAGTATTTTTGACATATGTCAACCCAAAATAATTTTTTCTCCTTTTATTTTTATAACAAATTTCTTTGCTCACTTTTTTTTTTTTTTTTCATTTTATCATTTTTTACTTCATTATTTTCCACTTTTGACCGTCTTTATTTATTTTTATTTTTATTTTTTCATTCTCTTTTCTTTTTTGTACCTTTTACCATTTTTATTAATTTTTATTATTCCTTTTTTTTCATTATTTTTTATTTTCTTATTTTTATTTTTATTTTTGTATTTTTTCTTTTGAGCCCCCTTTTTTATTTTATTTCTTATTTTTTATGTCATTATTTTTTATCTGACACTCCTCTCGTTTTCCTCTTTCTTTCTATTTTTTCTCCTTATTTTTTCTCCTTTTTTCATCATTGTTATTTTTGGTTATTTTTTATTTTTTGTCTCTACCCCCCACTGTTTCACTATTTTTCTATCCTTCCATTTTTTTTTTTTTTTTTTTTTTTTATTTCTCACATTTTTTCCTCAATCCATAACAACAATAATCCTTCCTCATCTTTATGCTCGCTCTTTTACCCCCACCACTCTTGATCTCATCACCTGACACTATTCCTCTTTTTTTTTTTTTTTTCTTGTTGTTTCCCTATTGCTTCATTCATTCCAACACACCGCTCTCCATACATTCAATTTGGTTTCTTTCCCCTTTTATTCAATACACTCCTTGTTTTCCTTCTTCCCTTCCGAATTTTTCTTCCCCTACCTGTCCCTTTTCCCTTATCTCTGTTTCCTCATAGCCTCACACACTACACAGGCGCCATAGCGCGCATCTGTTTACATTTCTCCTGCTCAGTCACGCAGGCGCCCTGCCCCCTCCTGCTCAGTCACGCAGGCGCCCTGCCCCCTCCTGCTCAGTCACGCAGGCGCCCTGCCCCCTCCTGCTCAGTCACGCAGGCGCCCTGCCCCCTCCTGCTCAGTCACGCAGGTGCCCTGCCCCCTCCTGCTCAGTCACGCAGGCGCCCTGCCCCCTCCTGCTCAGTCACGCAGGCGCCCTGCCCCCTCCTGCTCAGTCACGCAGGCGCCCTGCCCCCTCCTGCTCAGTCACGCAGGCGCCCTGCCCCCTCCTGCTCAGTCATGCAGGCGCCCTGCCCCCTCCTGCTCAGTCATGCAGGCGCCCTGCCCCTCCTGCTCTCTCCCCCTACAGCGCTTGCTCCAAGTGAAATCTCCTCCTCAGACGCTCCCAGCCTCTTACCGACGTCATGACGTCATTTACCAGCTCTTGGACACCTGCGCCCGTAATCTCCCCTCCTCCCAGCCTCATACTGACTCTCAACATATATAAACCGAGGCATTCTTGCCTCCACCCACAACACTGCAGATGCCTGCCGCTCTCTTGCCACAGGTCAGTACAGCAGCACCCCCTGGCGCCCTGCTTACCCTCTGTTCCTTTTTTCTTATTATCTCTCCTTTTTTTTTTTTTTTTTTCCCCACAGCCCTTACTTTGGGACTCTGAAAAATTGTCCTCTTTCCATATACCTTGACACTCCTATTGAGGTTAGTATCTCATGTTTGCTATACTTTCCTGAGCCAGCCGCTCTCTCCACCACCCAGCTTCGTTTTCCATTTATCCAAGCACATTCTGATTAGTATTGTATATTTGTTTGCCAATAGTCTGCAATATCTCCTATGACCATCTTCTTGTCTTACACTGCATTCCTGTTATTGCGCAGATCCATGTGTAGTCCTATGTGTGCATATATAGACGTTTATATATTTTGTATCTATAGGGTTTTTCAGCATACACCCTTTTTAAATTTTATTAATTTTGTATATATTTATGTCCACTATGTCTCTAGCCTTTTGTACATTATCTTGATCACTTTGTTTAGTGTGGTAAATAATTTTTCTTTGCATTTTTATCTTGCAGTATGGTTTGAGAAAGACCTAGGTATAGGTCGAAACGTAACTGTGTAATACTCATGTTTGGAATCTGATCTCTGTTTGCGGTGTTTTTTCACTTTTCTTGATTTATTGAAATAAAAATCATATTTCCTATAATGACTCTGATGCAAGTGACATTCAATTTTCTGTGTGACTGTCTACCTGTTGACTTTTACCTGTGGTATATCCACGTTCAGTCAGCACCTCCTCCTACAGCATGAGTGCGCGTCTTTATTTTTTCTATGTCGCTGCAAGTAGTCGGCCAGTACCTCTGCAGTGTGTCTGTTGTCACCCAAACACATCATCTTCAACACAGCCTGCTGATGCTTACCACTAGCTGATCGATAGTGGAACACCTCGTCTGCAACACTGGCAGCTGCGGATGGAGTGCTCGTGCGACTGCGCTCTGTGGACGAGCTTTCGCTTCTGGAGGAGGAGGGTCAAACGCCTACAGCCAACTGTTTCCTATACTGTGGGCTAGGCAGCACTGTCTCACCACCTCTGTCCCCTGTGGACCCTGCATCCACCACATTAACCCAGTGTGCAGTGATGGACACTTAACCGCCCTGGCCATGCCTACTGGACCATGCATCTGTGGTGAGGTGCACCTTTCCACTCACTGATTGCTTGAGTGCATGGACAATGCGGTCTTTCACATGAAGGTGGAGGGCTGGGATGGCTTTGCGAGAGAAGACGTGGCGAATGGGTAGGTCATAGCATGGTACAGCATAGGCCATGAGTTCGCAGAAAGCTGCGCTTTCAACCAACCGGTAGGGCATCATCTCTAACGAGATTAGTTTGGCAATGTGGGAGTTCAAACCCAGTGTACGCGGATGAGAGGATGAGTACTTTCTTGTCCTACTCATCGTCTCTGTGTCATGATCCAGCCTGGATCTCACAGTTTAAATGGATAAGTGAACTTTATTCCTTTGGCTAGGTTCCAAAGTGATGTGATTGCCCCGGTGGCCATTAAAATTATTACACGTGGTGTCGTTCATTCTAAGTTGCCCCGGTGGTGGTGAGTGGTAGTGCACTTTAGTTTCTTTGGTTTAGTGCACGTAATTATTAATCAGGTGTGAGGCTCTTTAAAAGAGTTCAGGTGGGTTTGATGACTGTTGGTGATATTGTGTGTTAGTCATTCACAAGGATGCCTGGGTGAAAGAAGGATCTGAACATGAGTCCTGCGCAGCCCAACCAGAGAGGACGAGTGGCAGCTATGTGGTCTGCAGGAAGGGCTGGCATGGCGTGGTGCAGTTGTAGTTTACGGTGTCAGCAGGAGGTGCTTGCATGGCTTGGTGGAGCGGCGACGATGGTGAGAGTTGCACTCAGCATGCTGGACTTGGTTGCTGAAAACTGGACTCAAGCATGCTGGACTTTTTGGCAGAAGCTGGACTCATTTTTGGGACTCTGTTTACTTGGCAGCTGCAACTGGTGGTGGACTCTGCTCCAAGGCTGCATTATGGTGAAGGATTCTGTTATGGTGATGGATCCAGGTGGAGGAGAAGATACAGGTGGTGGGCTCTGTTGCTAAGTGGTGTTTCCCCTGTATTGTCATTTTCCCTCATGTGTGTTTAGTGCAGTGGTGGGATTAGTTTCCACACCGACCAATTCCCTAGTGAGGATTTAGGTTTAGGGCGAGCTAGGGTTTTTAGGTTCCTGCGCGTCACCCAGTGTGGAACCGGCATAGGGAACGTTAGGAGTGCAGGGACACTGGCTCAGGGGAGTTCAGGAGGTCTCCACTTCCCTATTCCCTATCGCAGGGCCCACCATTGTTAATAAAGGGGAAACCTGGGTAACATTATTTAAATTTGCCTTACTGGAGGCAGGGTTTCCAGACTACTTTATATATACGTGTAATATCTAAATTCGCCAGTTGGAGGCGGTATATCCAGCTGCACGTCCTATTATTTAAATTTGCCCAACTGGAGGCGGTGTATCCAGGGTCACTTGTGTCATATGAGTTTGCCTTGCGGTACTCGCTGCGTCCAGGCACACGTGACCGTGACACTCTGGTAGGGTGAACTGGACTTGAGAGCTGCATATGTTGGAACTAGCGGTGGACATGGCGGACTGAGAGAGGGTGGATGATGGTGATGAAGTTGGTGTTCTTTCTGATGGCCTAGATTCAGTCTTTCGTTGATATAACATTGTGATTCCCTGATTGCTTTGGCCTTGCGACGACACCTCAACATTTGCTGCTGGTGGTGTGCTAACCAGTGGGCTTACAGTGAGGGAAACAATGTAGCGTTGCTGACTACCTTCATTGGGAGCAGGTGCACATGTGGTACGTGAGTTTTGGTAGTCCGTCCACGCTTGCAAGTGCATGGCGGTTAAATGTCTTAGCATGCAACTGGTATTCAAATTTCTCAGATTTTTCCCTAGGCTAATGGTCTTTGCGCCTTTTTCACAGATAACCTTTGCCTGATCATTAGGATTTTGTTCAAAAAAGTGCCACACTGCACTCTTGCTACTAGGGAAGACATTTTGAGGCCTTGGACGCTGTGCTAATTTGACCATCTGGCCAAGCTGTCCTGCAACTTTTTTGGTTTTTGTAACCCATTTTTGTACTGCTCCGGGCCTGCCAGATAACAGCTGTTGCGATGTCGATGCCTGCTGCGATTGCTGCTCCTCCTCTTCTGAGCTATTGACAGCGGCACCCACTTCCCCCAATGGATGCCAATCTGGGTCAACAACTGGGTCATCCATCACCTCCTCTTCAATGTCATGTGCACCTTCCTCTGTGTCACCGTGTATGGTGGTATAGTATGCGGGAAGGGACACCTGAGTTTCATCTGGGTAAGATTCTGGCTCAGTACACTGCGAGGACAATGTAGTGCTCTGAGTAGTGTTGAGCATTCTGATACCGCAAGTATCGGGTAGCGGCCGATATTAGCTGTATCGGAATTTCGATACTGACTTCCGATACTTTTTTCATATCGGATACCGGAATCGGAAGTTCCCATAATGCTATGAGCCCGCTCGCTTTGATTCAGCCAATGGGAATCCTCAGAAGTGTGGGCACATCCTGTTAGGCATGTAGGCATGTTAACTATTGGCATGGCTGTGATTGGCTGCTGAAATGATGTCATGATGCACTATAAAAGCTGTCGCCGCCATTTCTGGTCACTCTGCTGTGAATTCAGTTAGGGACAGGCTGATGTTGAAGACTGTGAGGGACAGTTAGAAATAGCGATTCTACAAAACAATATTGTGCTTTAACCAGGCTACATAAACTACCACTGTAGCTTTCTTTTCCCAACAGCAGTGTTCACAGCTGTCTGCAAGGGCTGTGTGAGTGCAGCTCACGCTGTGGAGTGGGTCCTGCAGCCACGTCTGGTTGTAGGCCGCCCAGCGTGCCTCACTGCTGCCTCATACATATTTTTCTTTTTGAGCTGCTTATTTTTCATAAATTCTATCTAGTGTGCTTCCATCCGTATCCATATACGTTGGTTGCAAACACTAGTAGTAGACAGCGGAGCCATTCTGCAGCCTTTCAGTGCTAGTGCCCACTTAGCTGCACTGTTCACGGCTGTCTAAGAGGTCTCTGACTGTGTGTGAGTGCAGCTCATGCTGAGTAGTGTGTCCTGCAGCTACGTCTGGTTGTAGGCCGCTCAGCGTGCGTCACTGCCTCACACATATATTTCTTTTATTGCAGCTCATTTTTTCTTCTCCTATTAGTGTGCATTCATCTATAGTGGTTGGTTGCAAACACTATATAGGAGCAGATAGAGGAGCCTTTTTTCTGGCTTGTGCCCTTCATCTGCAGCCAGATTAGTATTACCCCGTTGTTTTGGAGCCTCATCTTTTGCATTGTAGGTTACCTGCCTGCATTGTAATAGCTCCAAAAAGTTGGTGATACTATCACTTTCAAATCTTTGGTCACATCCTTTTATTTTTTTTTCACAAAAAAAAAATAAAGTTCACCAAACACTACATTTGAAAGTTGTGTAGGCCACATTAGCTCCTATTAAAGTGTAGTCCACACACACTTCATAAAATTAGTGTTTCTTCTACCTGTAACCAGCTGTTCAGGAATAAGCACACTAAGCCCCCCCTTTGTACTTTTCTGCCTATCTTTATCAGTCTAGCAAGATGAAGAAGGCAGGAAGTAAGGCACGTGAGGGTGGAGTTTCAGCAGGGAGAGGACGTGGGGATTCTGTGCCCGCTGCGGGCACCAGTGAGTCAGCATCCCCCAGTTTTAGCAGGCAACAGTCCTTTATGTGCAGCTTTGTAGGACCTCGCCGTACCCCACTGCTGCGGGAGGAACAAATTGAAGCCGTTGTCGGATGGATGGCAGCTAACGCATCAACTTCAATGACTTTCACATCCTCTCAGGGCCAGAGCACCGAAGAGCAACCATCTGTCTCTTCACCACCTGCCAAAGTGCCCAGGCAGTCAGAGAGCCCTGGACAGGAGCCATCACAGTCTCTACTTCTGTTCTCTGAATCTGTTGGCTTGGAAAGAGGGGGGCCAGCCAAGCAGCATTCCAGAATGTGAAGAAGAGGGAGTATGCAGTGATGCGCAACTTCTTTGTCCCTCTGAATCTGAAGAAGCGGGTGGGCCAGTGCCTACGGTCAGCACACCTCAGTACGCAACAGATGATGACGAGACACAGGTGCCACTTTCTGGTGCGTACGGTGCTGGCGAGACAACCCTGGAGAAGCAGGTGTTTGAAGTGGGGAGTGTAGATGATGAGGTCCTTGACCCATCATGGCGTGAGGAACAGGAAGGTGGTGGGAGCTCTGAGGAAGAGATTCCCTGAACGGCCAAAACCAGAGAGAGAGGGAGGGGGCAGACTTGGTTGCCTGTAGCCTCCACTTCGGCACCCATTAGGAGCATTCCACTTTCAAAAGCCAAAACGGGCGCTCCCAAGACTTGCAGTGCGTGGTCCTTTTTTGACGCAGTTGCAGATGACATTTGCTTTGTCAAATGCAAGCTGTGTCATCAGAGAGTCAAAAGAGGGAAAAATGTCAGCAACCTCAATACCACTAATATGTGGAAACATGTGTGGACCAAGCACGAGGTGGAGTTACACAGATACACTGAAGACGTAGGCCAACGTACAGCACCACCTACCACCTCTTCAGCTCGTGTTGGGGCCTCTTCCTCCAGCTCACACACAGCTGGTTCGGCTTCCTCACAGGATCGCCAAGGAAGAACCTCTGGCACTGTTGTCCGGAGACCCTGTGACATTCCACCCACAGCACCACGTTCCCAGTCATCCTCACACTCCCAGACCACTCGACAGCCATCGGTAGCACAGGCATGGGATAAAAGGTGGCCATACTCGGCAAACCATCACCGAGCACAGGCTCTGAATGCTGGCATTGCCAAACTACTGGCACTTGAAATGCTCTCATTCTGGCTGGAGGAGACTGACACCTTCCGGGACTTCATGGCATTGGCAGTCCCACAATACACCAATCCCAGCCGCTTTTATTTCAGCAGGCGATCTGTCCCTGCCCTGCAGAAACATGTGGAGGGAAAAATAAAACATGCGCTACTAAACGCCGTTAGTAGCAAGGTCCACTTGACCACCGATGCGTGGACCAGTAACCATGGACAGGGACGATACCTTTCCCTCTCTGCCCATTGGGTCAATGTTGTTGAGCCGGGTACAGATCTGGAGAGTGGCGCTGTATGTGTTCTGCCAACTCCACGGATTGCAGGAATCCAGTCTGTACACATAGACTCCTCCTCCTACTCAAGTTCCTCAGAAACAGCGCAGCAGGAGCCTGTTATGACCGATATGGGCACAGCCATGGCCAAACGTCAACAGGCCGTACTCAAATTAATTTCTTTGGGGAATCGAAGCCACACAGTGCAGGAGCTCTGGAATGCCATCAAGCAGGAGAGCGACGTGTTATATCAAAAAGATATAAATAAACTGGAGAAGTGGGCAGCAACTAAGGCCTCTTTCACACTTCCGTTTTTGACAATCAGTCAAAATCCGCAAATTTTGAAAAAAAACGGATCCGCCATTTTTCTTTGCGGATCCGTTTTTTTCCCCATTGACTTTCATTATTGGCGGATCCTGACTGATTGCCGTCCGTTGCATCCGTCAACATCCTCAAAGATTTCCAAACGGAGCTTGCAACGGTTTTTTTTCCGGCGGATCCTCCAGACACTGAATTAACCCCGAATTCTGTCTGGGTGCCGTACAAAAAAAAAACTCTCTCTCTCTCTCTATTTCCCTCTACTCCTCTTTGGTCAGACCTCATCTGGAATATTGTGACCAGTTTTGGGCACCACATTTTAAAAAAGACATCAACAAACTGGAGAAAGTTCAGAAAAGAGCAACCAGAATGGTGACCGGTCTGCAAACCTTGTCTTATGAGGAAAGGTTGCAGGATTTGGGAATGTTTAGTTTGCAAAAGAGAAGACTGAGAGGAGACTTAATAGCTGTCTATAAATATCTCAAGGGCTGTCACATTGTAGAAGGATCAACTTTATTCTCATTTGCACAAGGAAAGACTAGAAGCAATGGGATGAAACTGAATGGGAGGAGACACAGATTAGATATTAGTAAAAACTTTTTGACAGAGTGATCAATGAGTGGAACAGGCTGCCACGAGAAGTGGTGAGTTCTCCATCAATGGAAGTCTTTAAACAGAGGCTGGACAGACATCTGACTGGGATGATTTAGCGAATCCTGCTTTGAGCAGGGGGTTGGACCAGATGGCCCAGGAGGTCCCTTCCAACTCTACGATTCTATGTGGTTTTTGCCAGCGAATCTCCAGCCGGGCTTGGTAGTGTGTGACAATGGCCGAAATCTGGTGGCAGCTCTTGGCCTAGGCAACCTCACTCACATCCCATGTCTGGCACATGTGCTGAACTTGGTCTTGCAGAGCTTTCTGAGGGACTATCCGGATCTTCATGCACTGCTGCACAAGGTCCGCATAGAGTGTGCTCACTTGCGGCATTCCAGCACGGCAAGATCGCGCCTTGCTGCTCTGCAGCGCCGATTACGCTTTCCGGAACATCGCATCATATGTGACCTACCCACCAGGTGGAATTCAACGTTACATATGTTGGAGTGTTTGTGTGAGCAGCAGTCATGGAGTACCAGCTGCATCAGGCGCAAACAAGTCGCACTGTGCGCTGGTCACACTTCAGCACCACTGAGTGGGCCTCTATGAAGGACATCTGCCTCGTTTTGCGTGCCTTCGATTATTCCACGCGGATGGCGAGTGCAGATGATGCACTAGTCAGCATGACTGTCCCCCTTATCTGCCTGCTACAAAAAACACTGCAAGCACTAAGGGAGGAGGTTTTGGAAGAGGAGGAGGATGAGGAGTCCCAAATGCCATCTGCTTCTGGACAGTCTGCGCTACGTGGTTCCTCACAAAGGCCTAGGCAGGGGACACTTTGTGAGGAGGATGAGGAGTCGATGGAGGAGGAAGACATCTCTCCACAGGAGGGAGGTACACAAAGCTATAGTCAGTATGTACAGCGAGGGTGGGGTGATGCAGAGCAGGCAGAGATCACGCCTCAAGCAGGGGACAGCGTTTCTTTGGCAGTTGGGAGTCTGCAGCACATGGTTGATTTCATGCTGCAGTGCCTGAGAAACGACCGCCGCATCGCCCACATTCTCAACACGACTGAATATTGGGTGTACACCTTCCAAGATCCTCGCTACCGTGACAACTTACAAAGCCTCATACCACCGTTGACCCGGGCACAAGGCAAGACCACTATGGCCCAAATGTGGCAAAGTTTTGTGAGTCCGCCAAAATTGTCCTCACCATCACAGACGGCTCCAGTCAGCAGGAGGCAATGTTTCCGTCAGATGGTGACAGACTACATGTCTTGCCCTGTCAGTGTACTCCTAGATGGCTCTTCCCCCTTCAAGTTTTGGGTCTCTAAGCTGGATACATGGCCAGAGCTTAGCTAGTATGCATTGGAGGTGCTGGCTTGCCCTGCTGCCAGTGTATTATCGGAACACGTATTTAGTGCCGCAGGTGGTGTACTAACAGACCGTCACACGCGACTATCTTCCGATAACGTTGACCGGCTTACTTTTCTGAAAATGAACAAGGCCTGGATCTCGCCAGAATTTGCCAGTCCTCTTCCCGAATAAATAATTGGTTGGCAACAGTATCCAGGTCTCCTGTTGTGTTCATGTTTCTACCACCTGAACTATATTCCCTGGGCTTCAAGACAGCCAGTTGTCGCTCAGAAGTGTCGTCTGCACAGAGAAAAACACTAGCTCCTGTGTTAGTGGGGTTCAGAAACGCCAGCTGCTCCCCTGCTGTGTGGATGGCAAAGTCTCCTGCTCCATCCACATTCAAACTACTACTGATTTTTAACCGTGCTCCACATAGGCCTGTGGCTCCACTGTCTCTAGTTTTTCCCCTGGCCTCCAAACCCACCAGTTGCTGCTCTAAAGTGGCGTCTGCACAATCCATACTTGTTTCTGTGTTACTGGGGCTCAGTCACATCAGTTGATCCCCTGATGTGTGTCCGGCAATGTCTCCTGCTCTGTCCACATTCCCATTACTAGTAGTGTGAATGAGGACAGAGCAGAAGACCTTGCCGGACACACATCAGGGGATCAACTGACGTGATTGAGCCCCAGTTACACAGGAACAAGTGTGCATTGTGCAGATGCCACATCAGAGCTGTAACTGGTGGTGTTGGAGGCCAGGGGAAATACAAGAGACAGCGGAGCCAGAGTCCATAGTGGAGCACGGTTACAATCAGTAGTAGTCTACAACCTATATAAAACCTGCAGCAAGTTCACCTCCGCCTGCTGCATGATTGATCCTGGGCTCCAACAAAGCCAGTTGGTCTTCAGAAGTGCCGTCTTTACAGAGAAAAACACGCTAGCTCCTGTGTTAGTGGGGTTCACTAATGTCTGCTGTTCCCCTGCTGTGTAGACGGCAATGTCTCCTGCTGCCTCCACATGCCAAAAACATCAGGCCTCAGCCTGCTCCATGCTTCATCCTGGGCTCCAACAAAGCCAGTTGGTCTTCAGAAGTGCCGTCTTCACAGAGAAAAACACACAAGCTCCTGTGTTAGTGGAGTTCAGTAATGTCTGCTGTTCCCCTGCTGTGTAAACGGCAATATTTCCTGCTGCCTCCCAAATCACACGACATCCTATTTTCTACTTGCTCCAAGTTGGCCTCAGCCAGCTCCATGCTTCATCCTGGGCTCCAACAACGCCAGTTGGTGTTCAGAAGTGCCGTCTTCACAGAGAAAAACACACAAGCTCCTGTGTTAGTGGGGTTCAGTAATGTCTGCTTTTCCCCTGCTGTGTAGACGGCAATTTCTCCTGCTGCCTCCACATGCCAAAAACATCAGGCCTCAGCCTGCTCCATGCTTCATCCTTGGCTTCAACAATGCCAGTTGGTATTCAGAAGTGCCGTCTTCACAGAGAAAAACACACAAGCTCCTGTGTTACTGGGGTTCAGTAATGTCTGCTGTTCCCCTGCTGTGTAGACGGCAATGTCTCCTGCTGCTTCCCAAATCACACATCTTCTACTTGCTCCAAGTTGGCCTCAGCCAGCTCCGTGATTGATTCTGGGCTTCAACACAGCCAGTTGTTGCTTGGAAGTGCCATCCGCACTGATAGAAACACTCGCTCCTGTGTCAGTGGGGTTCAGTAATGCCAGCTGCTCCCCTACTGTGTGGATGGCAAAGTCTCCTGCTGCCTACACAGTCACACTACTACTGATTTTTAACCATGCTCCACTTAGGCCTCTGGCTCCACTGTCTCTAGTATTTCCCCTGGCCTCCAACCCCGCCAGCTGCTCCTCTGAAGTGGCGTCTGCACAATCCACACTGGTTCCTGGGTTATAGGGGCTCTGTCACGTCAGTGGATCCCCTGATGTGTGTCCGGCAATGTCTCCTGCTCTGTCCACATTCCCATTACTAGTAGTGGGAATGTGGACAGAGCAGGAGACCTTGCCGGACACACATCAGGGGATCCACTGACGTGACAGAGCCCCTGTAACCCAGGAACAAGTGTGGATTGTAAAGACGCCACTTCAGAGCAGCAACAGGCGGGGTTGGAGGCCAGGGGAAATACTAGAGACAGTGGAGCCAGAGGCCTAAGTGGAGCACGGTTACAATCAGTAGTAGTGTACAACCGATATAAAACTTGCTCCAAGTAGGCCTCACCCTGATCCGTGATTGATACTGGGCTCCAACATCGCCAGTTGGTGTTCAGAAGTGCAGTCTTCACAAAGAATAACACAAAAGCTCCTGTGTTAGTGGGGTTCAGTAATGTCTGCTGTTCCCCTGCTGTGTAGACGGCAATGTCTCCTGCTGCTTCCCAAATCACACGACATCTTATTTTCTACTTGCTCCAAGTTGGCCTCAGCCAGCTCCGTGATTGATCCTGGGCTACAACATCGCCAGCTGCTGCACAGAAGTGTTATGATGAGTCACCGAATGTTAGGCATCAGATTCCTGGCACTGCACAGCGGGAATCCAGAGCCAGACATCCTGCGGTCTCCCATTCTCCTCCGACCGCTCGGACTCCTGCTCAGCAATCACAGCAAGCCAGGCATTCTTCTCAAACTCGTTCTGTGAGCTTGGATGTTGCTGCCACCTCCGGTGCAGCAATGGTAGCGCAAACTGCTTTGCAGGGAACCTCTCCAGAGGCTAAGTCCTCGTGCCGTGTTACTGGGCATGCCCGCAACGTGCCCTCTCAGTGGAGAGCAGGGGTCACATGTGCAGGTCCTGTGTCGGATCTGATTGGTCCTTCCCATGTATTGGAAGGTCCCAGAAGCGCATGGCTATAAAAACCCCGCCTGGCGGCTCGGCCATGCGCTAGTGTAGCATATTATTCTGTGTGTGTATGGTGATGGATGCATGGACTGGTGTCTGACTCATTATGAAACCCCTACCCTCTGATATTACGAGTGGTGACCGAGTGTGTATAGTCAGCTCCAGGGTTGTGGCAAGCTACACGCCACTTGCTCCACGCCTACACTAGCGCCAGGGTCTGGCTGGCAATGGCAGACGTGCAGCAGCTGCAGCGCTACATTCGGCAGCTGGAGAGCAGGTTGGCGGCTATTGAGAGCACCAACTCAGCTGCGAATGCTGCGCTAGCTGCTGCTCAGACAGTCGCCGAGGCTGTCTCACGTGTGCCCACACTTTTGCCCTCGCCGACAATTTCTCGCCTCCTGCTCCCCGATAAGTTTTTGGGTGACAGCGCCACCTGTAGGGGATTCGTTAGCCAGTGCTCCATTCAGCTGGAGTTGCTGGCTGCACGGTTTCCTACAGAGCGGGCTAAGGTGGGGTTTATTGTCTCCTTGTTGTCTGGCCGGGCATTACAGTGGGTCACGCCATTGTGGGAGCGTGATGATCCTGTGGTTCAGAGACCTGCTCAGTTCCTCGCGGCTCTGAAGCAAGTCTTCTTGGGACCACGGGTCACACATGATACGGCTCTCCAACTGTTATCCCTAACACAAGGCTCACTCTCGGTTAGCCATTATGCTGTCCGGTTTCGGACACTGGCTTCCGAATTGGAGTGGCCGGACAAAGTCTTAGTCCCGGTGTTTTGGAGAGGCCTGGCTGAGCACGTCAAGGATGCTCTAGCCACTAGGGAGATTCCCACAAGTCTGGAGGAATTGATCGCTGTTTCCACCCGCATCGATCTCCGCTACACGGAGCGCGGGTTGGAACGAGCGCAATCCAGACGTAGGGTTAATTTGGCCCCCACCTTTTCCGTGCCGCTGGAGGACCCCGCACAAGAGCTCTCTTCCTCTGAGCCTATGGAGGTGTCTCGCACTGGCACTAAGCCCCGTCCGATGCGAAGCTCTGTGCACTGTTATCAGTGCCAACAGTTTGGCCATTCGGCTGGCACATGTCCTCAGCGACCGAAAAGACGACCACGTCCAGTGGTCGTAGGTGGTGGTCAATCCAAAATGGGACCCTTTTCACCCAAACCGGTGTTCCGGGGTACTTTAGATAGTGGGTCCTCCACCTGGGAGACAGAGGTCACCCTGGATTCCGGGGCTGAGGGGAACTTTATGTCCTCGACTTTTGCCCAGAGTCACGCTATCCCTCTGGTGTTAGTCTCGCAACCTCTGTCCATTAGGGTGGTAAATGGGGCACCGTTATCGTCTCAGGTGACCCATCAGACAGTCCCACTCGGACTCTCTATTTCACCCTCACATCAGGAGACTCTGTCCCTGCTTATCATGCCCAATGGCATCGATCAGGTGCTCCTCGGAGTTCCCTGGCTTCGTTGCCACTCCCCTCATGTTGACTGGGTTTCGGGGAGGATACTGGGCTGGGGCAAGGACTGTGAGGGAAGGTGTCTGAGGGGCAGTGTTCTGGTGGCTTCCACTGAAGTGCCTGCGGATCTCTCCGCGCTCCCCAGGTCCTACCACCAGTATGCGGACGTCTTCTCTAAGAAGTCTGCGGAGACGCTCCCGCCACACCGTTTCTATGATTGCCCGATCGATCTCCTGCCAGGTACAGAGCCTCCCCGAGGCTTTGTTTATCCGTTATCACTCCCTGAGACGGAGGCTATGTCTCAATATATCCGGGAGAACCTGGCTGGGGGTTTTATCAGGAAATCTGTGTCACCGGCTGGTGCAGGGTTCTTCTTCGTACAGAAGAAAAATGGAGAGTTACGTCCCTGCATTGACTACAGAGGTCTCAATGCTATCACGGTTAAAAACAAATACCCCCTACCGTTGATCGCGGAGTTATTTGACAGGTTGCGGGGGGCCCGGATCTTTACTAAATTAGATCTGCGTTGGGCATGCAACCTGATCCGCATTCGCGAAGGAGACGAATGTAAGACAGCTTTTAATACCAGGGATGGCCATTACGAATACCTGGTTATGCCCTTTGGCCTTTGTAATGCGCCAGCTGTCTTCCAAGATTTTGTCAACGACGTCTTCCGCGACATGCTCTCTACCTCGGTGGTGGTCTATCTGGATGACACACTCATCTTTTCGCCAGATTTGACCACTCACCGGAGAGACGTCTGCAGGATCTTCGACCGTCTGCGGGCGAACTCACTATTCGCCAAGCTGGAGAAGTGCCAGTTTGAGCAGGAGTCCTTGCCGTTCCTGGGCTATATCATCTCAGCCCAGGGGCTGGCCATGGATCCTGCCAAACTACAAGCGGTAATGGACTGGCAAGAACCCCATTCCTTCAAAGCGGTGCAGCGCTTTTTGGGGTTCGTGAATTACTACCGCCATTTCATACCACACTTTTCCACACTGGTGGCTCCTTTGGTTGCTCTCACCAAGAAAGGAGCTAACCCCAATGCTTGGTCGGAACAGGTCTCCAAAGCCTTCTCGGCTATAAAATCGCATTTTGCTGGCGCTCCCATATTACATTGTCCCGATGTGGATAAGCCGTTTATCCTTGAGGTAGACGCTTCTTCCGTCGGTGCAGGAGCAGTCCTTTATCAAAAGGATGCTCAAGGTCGAAAGAATCCCTGCTTCTTCTATTCCAAGACCTTCTCACCGGTGGAGAAAAATTACTCCATCGGTGACAGGGAGCTGCTAGCCATGAAGATGGCTTTTTCCGAGTGGAGATATCTACTGGAAGGAGCCCGGTTCCCCTTTCAGATATATACAGACCATAAAAGCCTGGTCTACCTAACGACGGCCCAACGCCTGAATTCCTGTCAGGCCAGGTGGTCGCTCTTCTTTTCCCGATTCCGCTTCACCCTGCACTACCTCTCTGGAGAGTAGAACGTCCGTGCGGGTGCTCTCTCACGTTCGGTGGTCTCAGTGGAAGAAGGAGAAGCTGAGCCTCGGTTAATTCTCCCGCCGGAGAGTTTTACGACCATGGCTCCAGTCGCTCTCGAGTCAGTACCACCGGGCAAGACCTTGGTGCCTCCTCAGCTACGGCCGGAGGTCCTCGCCTGGGCACATGCCTCCAGGGTGGGTGGCCATTTTGGCAATAAACGGACCACCGAACTCCTGGCAAGGTCATATTGGTGGCCACATATGGCTCGAGATGTCAAGGAATACGTGCAAGCATGCGTCTCGTGTGCTCGGAACAGACCCTCTAGACAGAGGTCGGCGGGGTTGTTGTTTCCCCTGCCAGTGGCGGATAGACCATGGGAGATGGTTGGCATGGATTTCATAGTTGGCCTGCCCAAGTCTGGTGGCAGTACGGTCATCTGGGTGGTCACCGACCATTTTTCCAAAATGGTGCATCTGGTGCCACTCGCACGCCTGCCTTCCGCTCAAGGTCTGGCCACCTTGTTCATTAAGCACGTATTCCGTTTACATGGCATGCCAGACAAAATCGTGAGTGACCGAAGTCCTCAGTTTGCGTCTCGGTTTTGGAGGGAGCTCTGCTGTTTACTTAGCATCGAGCTAAATCTATCCTCCGCCTATCATCCCGAGACGAATGGCTTAGTCGAGAGAGCCAATCAGACCTTGGTCACCTATTTACGGCATTTTGTCTCTGCCAGGCAGGATGACTGGGCATCCTTGCTACCTTGGGCTGAATTTGCCCTAAACAATGCGGTGGCTGATTCCACTGGTCAGACGCCCTTTCTCCTAAACTATGGTCAACATCCACGCGTCCCTGTCCCGATGCCAGTGTCCTCCACTGACTCCAGGGTGGCAGACTGGGCAGTGGAGGCCCGGGACATTTGGGATCGCACTCAGGATGCTATCCGGGCATCTAAAGAAAGGATGAGGGCGTCCGCCGACATGCATCGGCGGCCTGCGCCAAGCTTCTCCCCTGGCGACATGGTATGGCTCTCTACCCGAAATATTAAACTGCGGGTCGAGTCTCCCAAGCTCGCAACGTGATACATTGGACCATTCAAGGTCCTCGAGCGACTTAACTCGGTGGTCTACCGCCTGGCTCTTCCTCCACATTTGGCCATTTTGGACGTGTTCCATGTGTCCCTCCTCAAACCAGTTCACATGATCCGGTTTTCTGAGTCATCTGCCGGGTCATCAGACTTATCGTCTGATGAGTTTGAGGTTAACGCCATCGTGGGGCGCAGGTTTGTCCTTGGCAAAAAATTTTATTTGGTGGACTGGAAGGGTCATGGTCCCGAGGCTCGGACCTGGGAGCCGGTGGAAAACATTCATGCACTGCTCCTGATCGCGGCCTTTGAGCGCAGTGAGGCTCAGAGGGGGGGGGCCCTAGGAGGGGGGGTAATGTTAGGCATCGGACTCCTGGCACTGCACAGCGGGAATCCAGAGCCAGACATCCTGCGGTCTCCCATTCTCCTCTGACCGCTCGGACTCCTGCTTAGCAATCACGACAAGCTAGGCATTCTCCTCAGACTCGTTCTGTGAGCCTGGATGTTGCTGCCACCTCCGGTGCAGCAATGGTAGCGCAAACTGCTTTGCAGGGAACCGCTCCAGAGGCTAAGTCTTCGTGCCGTGTTACTGGGCATGCCCGCAAAGTGCCCTCTCAGTGGAGAGCAGGGGTCACATGTGCAGGTCCTGTGTCGGATCTGATTGGTCCTTCCCAAAGTATTGGAAGATCCCAGAAGCGCATGGCTATAAAAGCCCAGCCTGGCGGCTCGGCCATGCGCTAGTGTAGCATATTATTCTGTGTGTGTATGGTGATGGATGCATGGACTGGTGTCTGACTCATTATGAAACCCCTACCCTCTGATATTACGAGTGGTGACCGAGTGTGTATAGTCAGCTCCAGGGTTGTGGCAAGCTACACGCCACTTGCTCCACGCCTACACTAGCGTCCGTCGGCGCCCGGTCCTCGGCGCCGACGCTTGCGGCTTTCTCTGCCGCTGCGCTGTAGTAACAGCAGCTATTGGTGTTCGCGGCTGCGACGCAACACGCAGGCCTCTGTGACGCTAACAGGGCCCGCGCCTTTGCTTTAGTGTTCGCCAAGCGACTCTGTGTTTGTATGGAGCCACCCTTAGCGTTCGGGTGACGTTAACCCGAGCGCAGTACCGCACCAACTAGGTGCATCTGCCATTGTTCAGCAGCGGTCTTGTCACCTACCGCACGGTGGACCCCGGGCGGCGAACGCACCTACTATTTATATTTCGTGCGTTCCGCCGACCCTAACACCGAAGGAGGAAAAAACAAAATACTAGCTAAGTCCAGAAAAACCAGAGAGGTTGGCAGCTATCGGATTGCAGACCCCTGAACCTATCCACAACAACTAGCAGTAGCTGTGGGGGGTTCCTACGGTGCCCTAGACCCCTCGATCACAGCCGGAGAACTACATAGCCTAAAGACAGAAAGGGGAAAAACTAAACAGCCCCAGAGCAGACCCCAAAGCAATAGGCAGCCCCCAACATATTATGACGGTGAAGCAAGTTGAAAACACTAACACAGATAGAAAGATAGGTTGAGCAAATGATGGGGCCCAAGCTAACTAAATAGGACAGGATAGGAAAGCCGCTGTCTGCCATCCGCAAAAACCCTATCCAAAATGTGCCAACCGACTGAAAAAAAAAAACAGGCCCTGAAGTCGCTAGGCTTCAAAAGACTCAGGTATATTCTGAAGACAGAGCAAAAGATCAACAGATCAGAGACAAAAATGGAATTCAGCTCACCCCCGGCTGGGGATGGCAGAACTCCCAAAAAACAAGGCAAAACAAAAGCAAAACTGAAGTGTACAAAGCAGAGCAGAAAAACTTAGCTTTGAGACGCAGGAATCAGACTGGTCTCCAAGAATCCAGCAGGATCACCAGCAAGGCAGAAGGGCGTCGGCTGCCTTATATCCAGTCCTCAATTTCAGCCACCCAGTCATCATCTAGCTGCCCAGGTGTTTGGTAATCAGCCTCACTACCTTCCTTCACCAGAGGAGGGAGTTCATCAGACCTCAACGGTGAAGGGAAAAATGAACTCACAACACAGAAGTGTCTTTGGCACGGGTACCCCCTCCTGCCCAGCCTGGTTCTAGCGCTCCTGCTTTTTCAGGGTAGTGTCAACGTCACTTTGCCACCAATACGTTGTCCTGTCGTGTTGCTGTCGGGTTAGCCGAGCCTATGGTGCCCGCAGTTTAGGTGCTTCCTATGTGGGCTGCGGGTTCTGGTACTAAAGGCTGGTTCCGTAGTGCCAACAGGACAAGCACCCCCTGTTGGACTGTGGGTTTCGGTAACTGCGTCCTGCTCATGGCCTTGCAACTTTGTTGATTATGGGTACCTTGTGCTACCCATCCGGGTTCCAGCACCGTCAGCTGGTTCTCGGCAGAGCCTTTGGCCTAGGTGCCTCCTTCTTGGTATCCGAGTTCCAGCAACGTCTGCTGGTCCCTGGTAATGCTTTCTAGCACAGGTACCTCCTGCTTAGTAACCATGTTCCAGCACCGTCAGCTGTTCCATGGTTGTGCCATTGGCTCTTGTTCCTTCTGCTGCCACTCTGGGTTCCAGCACCGTCAGCTGGTTCTCGGTAGTTCCATTGACTCTTGTAGCTTCTGCTACCCATCCGGGTTCCAGCACCGTCAGCTGGTTCTCGGAAGTGTCTTTGTCTTGGGCACTCCCTCCTGCCCAGCCCGGTTCCAGCACACCTGCTGTTTCTGAGTAGTGTCAACGTCACTTTGCCACCAATACGTTGTCCTGTCATGTTGCGGTTGGGTTAGCCGAGTCTATGGTGCCTGCAGTTTCGGTGCTTCCTATGTGGGCTGCAGGTTCTGGTAATAAAGGCTGGTTCCGTAGTGCCAATAGGACAAGCACCCCCTGTTGGACTGTGGGTTTCGGTAACTGCGTCCTGCTCGCGGCCTTGCAACTTTGTTGATTATGGGTACCTTGTGCTACCCATCTGGGCCTAGGTGCCTCCTTCTTGGTATCCGAGTTCCAGCAATGTCTTCTGGTCCTTGGTAGTGCTTTCTAGCACAGGTACCTCCTGCTTAGTAACCGTGTTCCAGCACCGTCAGCTGGTCCACGGTTGTGCCATTGGCTCTTGTTCCTTCTGCTGCCCCTCCAGGTTCCAGCACCATCAGCTGGTCCTCGCTAGTTTCATTTGATCTTGCAGCTTCTGCTACCCATCTGGGTTCCAGCACCGTCAGCTGGTTCACGGCAGAGCCTTTGGCCTAGGTGCCTCCTTCTCGGTGTCCGAGTTCCAGCAACGTCTGCTGGTCCTTGGTAGTGCTTTGTAGCACAGCTACCTCCTGCTTAGTAACCGTGTTCCAGCACCGTCAGCTGGTCCACGGTTGTGCCATTGGCTCTTGTTCCTTCTGCTGCCCCTCCGGGTTCCAGCACCATCAGCTGGTCCTTGCTAGTTTCATTTGCTCTTGCAACTTCTGCTACCCATCCGGATTCCAGCACCATCAGCTGGTTCTCGGCAGAGCCCTTGGCCTATGTGCCTCCTTCTCGGTATCCGAGTTCCATCAACGTCTGCTGGTCCTTGGTAGTGCTTTGTAGCACAGGTACCTCCTACTTAGTAACCGTGTTCCAGCACCGTCAGGTGGTCCACGGTTGTGCCATTGGCTCTTGTTCCTTCTGTTGCCCCTCCGGGTTCCAGCACCATCAGCAGGTCCTCGCTAGTTCCATTTGCTATTGTTTCTTCTGCTACCCATCCGGGTTCCAGTACTGTCAGCTGGTTCTCGGCAGTTCCTCAGCCTTCTTGTACCTTCTGCTACTTTTCCAAGTTCAAGCTTGTGGAATTGTTTTTTGATTCTCACTCTGGACCTCCCTGACGATGACCCTGAAGACGACGACCCTGAAGACCACACCGAAGAAGACCAAAAAGATGACCCTCAAGAAGATGGCCAAGGGGACAAAGAACATGAAGACAACCACCAAGGTGCAGAACAACAAGAGACAGAAGACCAAGAAGCAGAAGAACAAAAAGCAGAAGAGTATTAAGCATAAGACTAAAAATAAGAGCAAATGATATTATCTAAATTATAAGCAGAAGAAGACTAAGCAGTGTATGGGGGTGAGTCCGTTCCTCCTCGTGGTGCCCCTGGAAGATGCCTGCTGCTGCAGGCCAAACTGAACGCGGACAAATCCTGTTGTAAATCTTTTGTGACAGGCAGAACGGAAGGTGTAAACTTCAAACTTTTATAGATAACAACTACAGGAATGCCTGTCACAAATAAGAATATGATGAAGAAGAAGAATAGGAAGAAGATGAAGAAGTAGAATATGAAGAAGAATGATACTTGAATAAGAAGAATATGAAGAATGTAAAAAAAAGAATAATAGGAAGAAGGTGAAGAAGAAGATGAATAAGGTGAAGAATAAGTTGATGAAAAAGATGCTGCTGCTGAGGATGATGAAGGAGAAAGTGTGGGAGAAGTAAAAAAGAAGGTGAAGAGCATGGAAGTAGTGAAACATACATATCTTACAAAATATAAAAGAGGTTAACATAGTCAATATCTTTGCAACTCCGAACGTCTTTAAAATAAAAAAAATTATTCCTGCTATTCCATTTGATTGGGCTAAACCTCCATGCCTTTAATGTCTCCTACACCTCCCACAATACATTCTACATTATTATTAGTTGTTAGAATTAACCTACAAGGAAAGAAAGGGTTTTTTTAATTCCAATATTTCTGTTCCATTGACTTGAATGGGACTTCCGTGATCGGAATCAGCGATACCCGATATTTTTTTTAGATCGGCCGATCCAATCCGATCCGATATTTTTCAATATCGGGTGGTATCGCTCAACACTATTCACGTGATGTCATAGATCTAAAGGAAAAGGAAATAATTTATTGGGTAGAAGGGCAAAATGATCAATTATAAGTGCTCAGTGCCATATAATACGAAGATTGCAGTATTTTAAGTGAATAAAAACTTTGATGGGAGGAGGAGTGCATCTTTAACAAAATATATAGAGGAATGGTGTAAAAAAAAGATATGACATGTACTGAAAAAATGTAATTGAATCATCTCATCCATGATTTATTCTGATTATTCTGTCAAGAAAATCCAGAAGACAAATCTTCCGTTCCTCCCTTTCCCCATCTTGAAATGCAGTAATCAGCTAAGATAGTCTCATAAATATGTGTGCTACATTTAAATATATCCTTATCATTTTCTAAACATTTGTTGAAGAGTTCTCCTGATCTCCTGATTCCTCAGACTGTAAATGATGGGATTCATCATTGGAGACACCAAAATGTACAGCAGAGATAAAAACTTGTTCGTGCTCGATGATCTGTCATTGGATGGTGACATGTAAATCATGAAGAGCGTTCCATAGTAGATGCATACAGTGGTGAGATGGGAGCCACATGTGGAGAAGGCTTTTGACAAGCCACTGGTGGATGAAAGGGTCATTATGATGAAGAAAATACTCAAATAGCTGATAAGAGTTAAAGCAAAAGGGATGACAGCGCCAAAGATGCCTAATACAAAATCAACTAAAGTCAAGAAGTAAGTGTCGGAGGTAGACAAGTCAAGAAGTATCCTGAAGTCACAGAAGAAGTGGTCTATTGTGTTGCTACCACAAAACTTCAGCCGCCAAACAAAAATGATCTCAAAGGAAAGGAAAAAATTAAAAAACCAGGAGCCAAGAACCATCTTGAAGCAAACATGAGGTTGCATTATAGAATTGTAGCGCATCGGGCTGCAAATGGCCAAGTACCGATCATAAGACATTATAGTGATCAGAATAATCGGGCTAAAACCAAATATGACTACCATATGGAGATGAAATATGCAGATCCTCACTGGCACCTCCTTCATATCATATAGAATTACATTTAAAATCATGGGCACAATGGTCGTAGTGGAAAGGATATCGGCTACAGCTAGATGCTTGAGAAAGTAGAACATTGGGGTATTGAGGTTGTGATTGGTGGACACCAACACTGTAATAAGGAGGTTTCCAGCCAGTATCATCAGGTAACAGAAGAGGAAAAGGATGAAGAGCAGAAATTTGTATTTATATAGACCAAAAAATCCAAGGATCAGGAACTCTGTGACTTCAGTCTGGTTGACGTCGCACATTTTCTCTGAATAAACTGAAAACAAAAAAATGATCAAAGTCTCTTTCTTGTAAGAAAGTGAATTATGTCAATAATCAAAGCATTAAAAGATCACAATAATCTACATGTAGAAACAATGCCTCATACACAGATTATCGATGCTGATAAGCCCCACGTGCAGATGACCCTCGGAGTATTGGGCCATAAGACTACGGCAGTCCGCAACTCGTATTTTTGAAAGTCAATAATAAATGAGGTTATCGGACACTTAAAAATTGATGACAAAAGATGATTAAATCAATAAAAATGTGATTTCGCCTTTTTGGAAGGATTTTACAAGGAATTTCCATTCTTTGAGATGTTATTTGTATTTAATATCCCTTTTAATACTCCAGGGTCTCCAGACCGCAGAACATAATAGAAGCAATATATAAAAAATAAATACTTATACTCACCTCTACAGTCCTCATCAGGACCAACATTCTATACCAGGCCTCATCAGGGCTGACTTTCCAGCTCAATGTGAAAGGTCCGATGATATTAGTACAAGCAGCAGAAATAAGAATATGATGCGACAGGGACCAGACAGTATACAATGAAGAGCAAAGGAGTCGGAGACATGAGCAGTAAAGAGAGTACAAGAATATCAACTTTATTTACCTTTTAATGGCCCTTAGCCCCCTTCTGACAATGGAAGTACTATTCCGTCCATGTGCCCTGGGACTTATTGCTCATGGATGGAATAGTATGTCATATGCGATCAGCCGTGCTCACGGGGGGAGCGCAGCTAATTACGACAGGGTGACCACTCCCGGCACTTTACCCCCCAGCACACTGCAATCAAACATGATCACAGCATTCTGGGAGCCAGCAGAGGGGCTGTCAGCTGTGGCATCCCCTCTGCCTTTGATTTAGAGACCCGCTGCATGACGCGGAATCCCGATCTCTCCCATGGTAGCTCGATGTCGTCATAACAATATTCGGCTTACCAGAGCTCAGAGTCTTCCTGTCATGCTCAGTGCATGTCAGGAAATCTCTGCGGTTAGTGACAAATCCCTGCAGCACTGACAGCTTCTATAGCATGCAGATCTGCATGCCATATAAGCGATCAAACTGAACAAAATGAGTGTCCCATAGTGGGACACAGTGTAAAACATAGAATGAAATAAAAAAAATAAAATAATTGTAAAAATATTGTAAAAAATAATAAAAAATAATAGTAATAAAAATCAATATTTATTTTACCATTAAATCATTATTTTAAAAAACTAAACAATAAAACTATACATATTTAGTATCGATGCATCTGTAACAATCCGATTTAAAAAACTGTCCCGCTAGTTAACCCCTTTAGTGAACACAATTAAAATAAACAAGGCAAAAAAAACAATGCTTTATCATCTCACCGCCAAACTAAATGTGGAATAACACGTGATCACAAGGACGGATATAAAAAAACCTGGTACAGCTGAACACGTCATCTTTTCCTGCAAAAAGCAAGCTGCCATAAGGTCCATCACCGGAAACATAAAAAGTTAAAGCTTTCAGGATAAAGTGATGCAAAAATAATTATTTTTTCTATAAAATAGTTTTTATTGCAAAAAGTGCCAAAACATATAAACGTGATATAAATGATGTATCGCTGTCATTATACTGACCCGATGAATAAAACTGCTTTATCAATTTTACCACATGTGGAACGGTATAAACGCCCTCCAAGAGAAATTCATGAATTGATAGTTTTGGTACATTCTGCCTCACAAAAATCAGAATAAAAAGCAATGAAAAAATGTCATGTGCCCAAAAATGGTACCATTAAAAGCGTCAGCTTGTCCTGCAAACAACTAGACCTCACATGACTCTGTGGATCAAACTATGGAAAAATTGTTGCTCTCAAAATGTGGTGATGCAAAAACTATTTTTTGCAATAAAAAGCGTCTTTTAGTGCATGACAACTGCGAAACATAAAATCTCGCTATAGAAACCCACTATGAATAGTAAATCAAACCCCCCTTTATCACCCCCTTAGTGAGGGAAAAATAATAAAATTTAAAAAAAGTATTTATTTCCATTTTGCCATTAGGGTTGGGGTTAGGGTTGAGGTTAAAGTTAGAGCTAGGGTTGGGATTAGGGTTAGGGCTGGGGTGTGTTAGGGTTAGGTTTGTGGTTAGCATTATGGTTACTGTTGGGATTAGGGTTAGGGTGTGTTAGGGTTAGGGTTGGAGTTACAATTGGAGGGTTTCCACTGTTTGGGCACATCAGGGGCTTTCCAAAGGTGACATGCGTCTGATCTCAATTCCAGCCAATTCTGCGTTGAAAAAGTCAAAAGATGCTCCTTCCCTTCTAAGCTTTTCCATGCACCTACCCCCACATATGGGGTATCAGCATGCTCAGGACAAATTGCACAACATCGTTTGATGTCCAATTTCTCATGTTACCCTTGGGAAAATAAAAAAATGGGGGCAAAAAGATCATTTTTGTGAAAAAAATAAGATGTTTTATTTTGACGGCTTTACATTATAAACTTCTGTGAGTCACTTGGGGGTTTAAAGTGCTCACCACTAATCAAGATAAGTTCCTTAGGGGGGTCTACTTTCGAAAATGGTGTCACTTGTGGAGGGTTTCCACTGTTTAGGCACATCAGGAGCTCTCCAAATGCAACATGGCATCAGATCTCAATTCCAACCAATTTTGCACTGAAAAAGTCAAACGGTGCTCCTTCCCTTCTGAGCTCTGCTGTGCCCAAAACAGTGGTTTACCTGCATATATGGGGTATCAGTATACTCAGGATAAATTGTACAACAACTTTTGCTGTCCAATTTCTCCTGTTACCCTTGGTAAAATAAAACAAATTGGATTTGAAGTAAATTTTTTGTGAAAAAAGTTAAATGTTCATTTTTTTTAAACACTCCAAAATTTCCTGTGACGCACCTGAAGGGTTAATAAACTTCTTGGATGGGGTTTTGAGCACCTTTAGGGGTGCAGTTTTAGAATGGTGTCAATTTTAGTCATTTTCTTTTATATAAACCCCTCAAAGTGACTTGAAATGTGATGTGGTCCCTAAAAAAGTGGTGTTGTAAAAATGAGAAATCGCTGGTCAACTTTTAACCCTTATAACTTCCTAACAAAAAGAAATTTTGGTTCCAAACTTGTGCTGATTTAAAGTAGACATCTTGGAAATGTTATTTATTAACTATTTTCTGTAACATATTTCTCTGTTTTTAAGGGCATGAAAATTCAAATTTGGAAAATTGCGAAATTTTCAAAATTTTCGCAAAATTTCTATTTATTTCACAAATAAATGCAAGTAATATCAAATAAATTATACCACTATCATGAAGTTCAATATGTCTCGAGAAAACAATCATTACCTCATAAATAGTGGTCAGAATTTTAAAAATTGGCCTGGTCATTTACATGCAAACCACCCTTGGGGTAAAGGGGTTAAAGTCCCAAAAAATGGCATCAATCTCGATATTATAATTTCATACAATGTAACATGTGTTCTTGGAAACTTAAGGATTGATGACTCTGCATGAATGGATTATGAAAAATTCAAATTCACCTACCTATGCAAATTTTCCAGATAAATTTGATTTGCAGAGAAGTGTTTCTTCAATACAAAGGAAATCCTGAAAACATGACCTATTGGTGGCTCTTGAGGACCGGAGTTGAGGAACACTGTTCTAAATTAGACAAATGTTTATGCCTGATTCCAAATTTACAATCTTTAAAAGACATTTACATCTTAAATGCGCCAGATTTTTTGTAAAATATTTGCTACATTTTTTGAAACACGCCAGTGTTTGAGTTTAAAAGTTGCATAAAAGGTAAAAGAAAAAACATAAAGACGAAATTCATAAACTGCATACTCCATTTTGAAGAATTTACCACAAAAATCTGTAACGAAAATCTCAAGAAAAAACAGAACAATGAAATTAAAAAAAGCAAATGATGAATTGGACCATGAGGCAGTAGCAATTACAAGAAGTAATGGGCGTCAACTGTCCCTTAATGACACGTATAATTTTAATGACCCTGTCAATCCATGTTCTTCTTACCCACAATAATGCCGCACAAGAGCTGGATAATATGGATGTATGAGGGCACCATAAGGCATCACGTTGTGGCTCTAATTCATTAAGTTCTCTAAAATTCTTCTGCCAGGAATAGTAGGCAATACAAGGCAGATACAACAACAGCAACGTATTCATCTCAGTGATCTCTTCTCAGTACAAATCCGGCACATATAAGGCCATCAGTGATATTTTCTTCACCTTTTATACTTTATTTTTGATAACAATAAGAAGGATGGGAAGGGATTTCTTTAGTAAGCAATCAAAAAACAAAACATTGTGTTATTGTAATTATCTCAGGAGCCTAAAATATCACAGTCATGGAACATTGATAACTATACTGATTCCTGCATGTCTCCAACCTCTATCATTCATCTTTGCAGCATATATACAGTTGTGGCCAAAAGTATTGACACCCCTGCAATTCTGTCAGATAATATTCAGTTTCTTCCTGAAAATGATTGCAAACACAAATTCTTTGTATTATTATCTTCATTTAATTTGTCTTAAATAAAAAAACACAAAAGAGAATGAAGCAAAAAAGCAAAACATTGATCATTTCACACAAAACTCCAAAAATGGGCCAGACAAAAGTATTAGCACCCTCAGCCTAATACTTGGTTGCACAACCTTTAGCCAAAATAACTGTGACCAACCGCTTCCGGTAACCATCAATGAGTTTCTTACAATGCTCTGCTGGAATTTTAGACCATTCTTCTTTGGCAAACTGCTCCAGGTCCCTGATATTTGAAGGGTGCCTTCTCCAAACTGCCATTTTTAGATCTCTCCACAGGTCTTCTATGGGATTCAGGTCTGGACTCATTGCTGGCCACCTTAGAAGTCTCCAGTGCTTTCTCTCAAACCATTTTCCAGTGCTTTTTGAAGTGTGTTTTGGGTCATTGTCCTGCTGGAAGACCCATGACCTCTGAGGGAGACCCAGCTTTCTCACATTGGGCCCTACATTATGCTGCAAAATTTGTTGGTAGTCTTCAGACTTCATAATGCCATGCACACGGTCAAGCAGTCCAGTGCCAGAGGCAGCAAAACAACCCCAAAACATCAGGGATCATCCTCCATGTTTGACTGTAGGGACCGTGTTCTTTTCTTTGAATGCCTCTTTTTTTCTCCTGTAAACTCTATGTTGATGCCTTTGCCCAAAAACCTCTACTTTTGTCTCATCTGACCAGAGAACATTCTTCCAAAACATTTTAGGCTTTTTCAGGTAAGTTTTGGCAAACTCCAGCCTGGCTTTTTTATGTCTTGGGGTAAGAAGTGGGGTTTTCCTGGGTCTCCTACCATACAGTCCCTTTTCATTCAGACGCCGACGGATAGTATGGGTTGACACTGTTGTACCCTCGGACTGCAAGGCAGCTTGAACTTGTTTGGATGTTAGTCGAGGTTCTTAATCCAACATCCGCACAATCTTGCATTGAAATCTCTTGTCAATTTTTCTTTCCCGTCCACATCTAGGGAGGTTAGCCACAGTGCCATGGGCTTTATATTTCTTGATGACACTGCGCACGGTAGACACAGGAACATTCAGGTCTTTGAAGATGGACTTGTCACCTTGAGATTGCTCATGCTTCCTCACAATTTGGTTTCTCAAGTCCTCAGACAGTTCTTTGGTCTTCTTTCTTTTCTCCATGCTCAATGTGGTACGCACAAGGACACAGGACAGAGGTTGAGTCAACTTTAATCCATGTCAACTGGCTGCAAGTGTGATTTAGTTATTGCCAACACCGGTTAGGTGCCACAGGTAAGTTACAGGTGCTGTTAATTACACAAATTAGAGAGGCATCACATGATTTTTTGAACAGTGCCAATACTTTTGTCCACCCTCTTTTTTATGTTTGGTGTGGAATTATATCCAATTTGGCTTTAGGACAATTCTTTTTGTGTTTTTTCATTTAAGACAAATTAAATGAAGATAATAATACCAAAGAATTTGTGTTTGCAATCATTTTCAAGAAGAAACTGAGTATTATCTGACAGAATTGCAGGAGTGTCAATACTTTTGGCCCCAACTGTAATGGTATATAGTTATTTCAACACACCCTGCTTGTCCCCTTATGCTATTGAGGTCAAGTAACTTTTCAAAGTGGTTTATGATCCATGTAGGCCTGGACACTTGTTTATCTGCTAAATACATTTATTGTGTCCTGCTGTCCTAACTTAGTTTGATTGCTAACGAGTAAGGAGAGAAAAAAAAAGGAAGATCTTAGAAGTGGCCTTCTATAAATTCAGAGCTAGCCTGGGGAAGGCATTTATGCAGGGGGGCATTTATGTACATGTATTAAAGTACGCTGGCAGTTATAACATGGCAGTTGGGCAGGAGACAGGTAAGACAAATAAATAAATCTATTCCCTGTTCATTTGGGCTAACACAAATATTTACCATATGCATTTGTATAATTTATATCCTCGCCGCTGCATTCACATACATCCACCGCCCTGGCATTAACTCTCTATACTCCATCCATATCGGCCCCTCGCTCCTTTCCTCTCCTATGTATAGAACTCACGCTCTTTTCACATTGCTACACAGCACAGATCCAGTCAGTCCCACCATTCAACATCAGAGACGCTCTCACAAATCACTTAACCATCTGCTCACTCTTTCTGTCTTCCTTCTCCTAGTCGCAGGAGACATTGCTCCCAACCATGGTCCCCCATGTTATAGAAAGTCAAACTCCCCAACGACTACACTCAGAAACCCCTCTAATCTTATTAATTTTCCCTGCATGCCATCTGTCTCTCTTAATTGTGCCCTTTGGAATTCTCGCTCAGTATGTAACAAACTCTCCTTCATTCATGACTTCTTCCTTTCGAATTCTCTTTGCCTTCTGGCTCTTACTGGAACCTGGATCAAGCAGTCAGACACTACCGTTGCTGCTGCTTTTTCATATGGTGGACTACACTTCTCTCATACCCCAAGATTAGACAATAGAGCAGGTGGAGGCATTGGTCTGCTCCTATCACCAAAATGTACCTTTCAGGTTAGCCCTCAAGTACCCTCACTTGTCTTTCCTTCTGTTGAGGTCCAGGCCGTCAGACTCTACGCAACCTTCTCCATGCGAGAGGCGGTGGTATATCATCCTCCTGGCCCCTCCCATCAGTTCCTGGATCATTTTGCTACTTGGCGTCCACATTTTCTCTCCTGTGACATCCCTACCCTCATCATGGGCCATTTCAACATCCCCATTGCTCTTCCCCTCTCCCCATCTGCTACTCACCTTTTATCTCTAACCTCCTCGTTTGACCTTTTGCAGCTTACTAATTCTCCAACGCATGAAGACGGAAACTCCCTCGACTTGGTCTTCTCTCGGCTTTGTGCAGTGGATGATTTTGCAAACTCCCCTCTCCCGCTCTCTGACCACAACCTTCTTTCATTCTCTATCAAGAACTGCCAGGCTGCTCAGGTCACCCCACTGTCCATATTTATAGAAACATACAGACCATTAACACCCAGAAACTTATGAAGAACTTTCAGTCTTCATTGGCCCCTATCTCCTCCCTCTCATGTCCTGATTCTGCATTGAAGCATTACAATGAAACACTTCAAAGTGCCCTGGATGAATTTGCACCTCCTGTACATAGAACACCACAACACAGATGGCGACAACCCTGGCACACCCTGCAAACATGTTTCCTGCAGCGGTGCTCCAGGTGCGCCGAACGTCTGTGGAGAAACTCCAACCTACCCGAAGATTTCATCCATTACAAGTTTATGCTTCGAACATACAACACTGCCCTTCACCTCTCCAAACAAACCTATTTCAACACCCTCATCACCTCACTGTCCAATAACCCTAAACGTCTCTTTGACACTTTTCATTCTCTGCTCAACCCAAGAGTACAGGCCCCAACCATGGAGCTTCGAGCTGACTATCTGGCCAATTACTTCAAAGAAAAAATTGACCAGACCCGACAGGAAATTATCTTCCAATCACCTCATACCATGCACTGTCCTCCCTCCCCCACTGCATCTAGCTCACTCTCTGATTTTGAACCAGTCGCGCAAGAAGAAGTAAGCAGGCTCCTTGCATCTCCTTGCCCAACCACTTGCACCAGTAACCCATTTCCGTCACATCTACTCCTGTCCCTTTCCCCTGCTGTCACCCCTCACCTAACTAAAATATTTAACCTCTCTCTCTCTTCTGGTATCTTTCCCTCCTCATTTAAGCATGCCATCATACATCCACTACTTAAAAAACATCCCTCGACCAAAAGTGTGCCGCTAACTATAGACCTGTCTCTAATCTTCCCTTCATCTCTAAACTCCTGGAGCGCCAGGTCCACTCCTGTCTTATCCGCTACCTCTTTGATAACTCTCTTCTCGACCCTCTCCAGTCTGGTTTCTGCTTTTTACACTCTACTGAAACTGCCCTCACTAAAGTCTCTAATGATCTACTAACAGCTAAATCAAATGGTCATTACTCCATGCTAATTCTCTTGGATCTCTCTGCAGCATTCGACAGTGTGGATCATCAGCTCCTCCTCACTATGCTCCATTCCATTGGCCTCAAAGGCACCGCTCTCTCCTGGTTTTCCTCCTATCTCTCTGACCGCACCTTTACTGTATCTTTTGCTGGCTCCTCCTCTCATCTACCCCTTATTGTTGGGGTTCCTCAAGGATCAGACCTATGCCCCCTTCTCTTTATACACTGCCCCAATTGGTCAACAGTCAGTAGATTTGGTTTCCAGTACCATCTCTATGCTGATGACACCCAATTATACGCTTCTTCTCCTGACATCACACCTGCCTTTCTAGAAAACACCAGCGATTGTCTAAACGCTGTGTCTAACATCATGTCCTCACTATATCTGAAACTGAACCTGTCAAAGACTGAACTCCTTGTGTTTCCTCCCTCTACTAATGTACCTATGCCCGACATTGCCATTTCCATGTGTGGTTCCACTATTACTCCCCAGCAACATGCCCGCTGTCTTGGGGTCATACTTGACTCCGAGCTTTCCTTTGTCCCCCACATACGATCATTGGCTCGCTCTTGTTATCTGCACCTCAAAAACATTTCTAGAATTCGACCTTTTCTTAGTTTTGACTCTGCAAAAACTCTTACTGTTTCTCTTATTCATTCTCGTCTCGACTATCGTAACTCTCTTCTAATCGGTCTCCCTCTTGCCAAACTCTCCCCCCTCCAACCTGTCTTGAATGCTGCTGCCAGGATCATATTACTCGCCAATCATTACACCGATGTCTCTACCTTGTGCCAGTCATTACACTGGCTATCCGTCCACTCCAGAATCCAGTACAAACTTATTACCGTCACCCACAAAGCTCTCCATGGCTCAGCACCACCCTACATCTCCTCCCTTGTTTCAATATACCACCTTACCCGCACCCTCCGTTCTGCTGATGACCTGAGGTTAGCATCCTCAATAATCAGAACCTCCCACTCCCGTCTCCGAGACTATACACGTGCTGCGCTAATTGTTTGGAATGCACTTCCCAGGTCAATACGATTAGTCCCCAATCCCCACAATTTTAAGCGTGCCCTGAAAACTCATTTATTCAGACTGGCCTATCGCCTCAACACATTAACCTAATCTATCCCTGTGTGGCACAGCCAAAAGTTTTTACCATAACCAGGTTCCCCACATCATGTTCCCACATGCTTTATGCATTTATTAGCCCTCTGTGTCTGTACTGTTACACACTTAACATTATGGCTGGTCCATACAATCAGGGCAACTGTTACCACTCACCTTTCGTGTCTCCCTTTTTTCCTCATAGATTGTAAGCTTGCGAGCAGGGCCCTCATTCCTCTTGGTATCTGTTTTGATCTATGTGATTATTGTTATCCTGTAATGTCTATTGTCTGTACAAGTCCCCTCTTCCATTCATTCCCCAGTAGTTTACAGTCCGAGCAAAGATATTAGCAGCGCTCTGGCTGTAAACTGATTAACCCGCCCAAGATGGATTTACACCGTGAGACTTGACTGAGCACAGGACAGGTAAGCTATATTGTTGGTTTGTTATTTTATGATTTTTTTTACAGGAGAACAATAGCTTCGTTATGGGATTAAGAGTATAATAAAGATTTTAAAACTGTGTAATGTATTCTTTCATTAAAATACTTTGTTCTTATTGTGTGTGTGTTTATTTAACCTTTGAATAACTCTAAGATTAGTAATCGATAGGTAAAAGAAATATAGACTGGTTCACAGCACCTAAGAAATTAAGTTGCTATATAGGTTCATCATAACCATCCAGGAGCGCACGTCCTATCCAAGGAGTCCTTCTTGGAAAATTAAAGTCCATAATAATCAAAAAACAGTGCTCCGCACATTGGTGAAAAGAAGGCGGATTAAATGTGAAGTTTCTTTTCACCAATGTGTGGAGCACTGTTTTTTGATTATTAAAGTAATGGACAGGTGTCTTATTGACACCTCTCCATTACTAAGCCGGGTTTAATGTCTCCTTACAATATCAAGGTGACATTAACCGCTTATTAACCCCACTTGCCACTGCTACAGGGCAGTGGAAAGAACTGGGCAAAACTCCAGAATAGGCACATGTAATAGATGCGTCTTTTCTGGGCAGCTGCGGGCTGCTGTTTTTAGGCTGTGGGGGCCAAGATCAATGACCCCTTACCAGCCTGAGAATAGCAGCCCCCAGCTGTGAGTTTTGCTGAGTTGGTTCACAAATAGAGGGGGACCCCACTGCAGGTTTCCTTTCATTCATTCTCTCCTGCTCCCGCTGTTGCCGACAGAGCAGGAGAGAAGAATGACAGTCGCGTTCAGCACCAGCCGCTGGGTAACTGCACTTAATTTAACGCTTCTTCCCCAGCGGCCATCCGTGAACACGGAAGACAGTGTGAACTGTTCTCCGTGTGCACGTGCTCAGCATGTTTTGCAGACTGTGTACTCCCTCAAACACTGACATGTCTCCGTGTTTTCCACACGGACACATGGTCCGTGAAAACACACTGACATCTGCATAGACCCATTCATTTGAATGGTTCTATGTGTGTCAGTGTCTCTGGTATGTGAGGAAACTGTCACTACACTTACTGGAGCCAGTGAACTGTGAAACCGGCCTTAACATAAGTTTTTACACAGAGCAATTCTCTATGTCATTTACACATTGCTTTCAAGGAAAATATTCTTCAAAACACATAGATAGATAGAAAGATAGACAGATAGATACATAGAAAGATAGACAGATAGATAAGTTTCAAAAACGAAGGCAGCACTCCATAATCTTGATAGAAAAAATGTGCAAAATTTATTCAACCCATATGTCTGGGCTTGGCGACGTTTCGGCTCAGTTAGAGCCAAAACGTTGCCCAGCCCAAACGTGTGGGTTGAATACATTTTGCACTTTGTCTATCAAGATTATGGAGTGCTGCCTTTGTTTTTGAAACTTGTATACTTGGGGCAGCGAGTGGACAGTTTGCCAGGGGGCTCTGCACCGGAAGATAAGTATTGTGCTGTTCCATTTTGTATTGATATTTATGTCTGGAAATTTTTTTGCACAATTTAAAAGTTTTGTGATTTTTGTGTACCTAATATCCTTGAGCCATTTTTTTGGACCATGGAGGAAGGTTTCATGGAACCAGGAGTCTTCAATTATATAGTGGAGGATGAGGAGCGCATACTCAGTAACATAGATGGTCATGCTGCTTTTTTTAAAAACAGATGAAATGTAAATCTGAAAATTAATTAAAATTGTTGATAAGATCCAAGTTGCATTTAAGCACAGTGGGACAGTATTATAGAGAGCGCAAAATCCCTAGAGGACTGAGATCAAATATACGCCCTAACTTGTTTTTGGGAAATTCAAGATTATGCGCACGTTTTGCTATGAAATCCAATAAGTATGCTATGGATGTAATATTATTGAACATTGAGTATCTACAACTGGAAACTAAAAAATTACAATTGAGTATTGGTGATGTTGAAAAGAAGATCCAAGAGGTGGTGAAAAAAGAGGATTGGATTATATTTAAGGAGAAGGTTGATAAAGATGTACTGAAGTTTTAGGGGAAACAAAGAGGAAGAAGTGGAGTAGAGATATTGGAGATTATGAGACTGGTCATGTGTATACTTGGCAAAAAGATAATTTTAAAACACAGTGGAGAAAAAGAGGTCATCTGGAAAAAAGGAATAACTAAAGGAGAGACAATGAATTTGTTCTCTACAGATTAAATCAATGGGTCAGAAGACGCAAAAGACGAGGAGGCAAGCGCCATCATCGGAGGCAAAAAAAATCAGAAAGAAACAATCCCCAACCACAAAGTCAGGTGAATCTCAGGAAGCGGGATCAGAACTTGTAGTTAATATCACTAAAAAGGTATTGACCAATACACAAATATCTGTTTTAAGCAAGGGTCGATCGTTTAGCCCATGTTTACATAGGAACTGGTTTGATTTACAATTGGACCTTGAACGTTTTTTTTAGAATGATTAGACTAAAAGAATGGTTTCATGATAGAAAGATTGTTACAAAGAGTAGAACAAGTGAATTTGATTGTAATATGGTTGATTTGAAGAAAAAAAAGTAATTTTACCCCGCCAGTGAATTCAGCTGTGATTGATGCATTTGAAAAAGCAGTTAAGTCCGATATAGAAAATTTGAGATGTAATGCTGCAAGCGGATATAGGCATCCAAATATTTTAAAAGAAGAATTTTCTGCATTGCAAGAGCTTGTCCATGATGACGACATCGTTATAAAACTGCTGACAAGGGAGTGCTGTCGTCGTCATGGACAAGTCAGCATATGTTGCTGAAATCATGAGACAGCTGAGTGATGAGAATTTATATGGAAAAATGCATGGGGATCCAAAATTTAGTATAATCAAAGAGATTAATCGATATCTGAAAGAAGCGTTCGAATTTTTGTCTGGATTCCTGGGGTTTACCATATGCACTGTGCTGTAATGTGTTCGATGTCTCTGTACATTATTATATCATATTCTGAATTTTGGCTACCCAGACATTTTGTATATACTTATTGCTTACACTTACTTCTGTATGTAATTATACCACTTTTATCACTTTTTCACAGTACATTGATGAAGGTCATAGACCAAAAAGTCTGTATGTATGTACTGTACTGCATTAAGTTACCTTTCTACATTGGAATTCACCTATGTGTGCCTAGTCTTTATGTATAGAAGTTCACGGATGGGGATCCTACTTGTGCACCACTTCCAGGGTTATGCCAACGGCTCTGTTCTTTGCCCGATAATTTCAGGGGTAGATTCGGTGTTTGGCAAAATAGGTATTTTTTTGGATAAAATCTTTAATCCCATTGTGAAAAAAATAGGTCATAAATACAAGACCCTACAGATTTTCTAAGAAAATTGGAGGCGGTGTATTTGGGTGGGGATGTCATACTTTCGTCCTTTGATGTAGTCTCACTTTGCACTTCTATTGATCATTAACGTGGGCTTAATGCAGTTGAAAAAATGTTGGATTCAGTTGAATATACTGTACAGTGGAAGGAAAAGCATTTGTACTAAAACTGTCAGAAATAATTCTGAAGCAGAATTATTTTTAATTTGATGAAGCGTTCTATATACAGCAACAAGTGACCGCAATGGGGGCCAATACGGCCCCCACATATGAAAATTTAGTTATGGGGTCCTGGAGGAAGACCTGGTCTATGTATCCCACCACTTCCAACATGTGTTGGTGTGGTGGAGGTTCATAGATGATATCTTCCTCCTGTGGACAGGATCTCAGGCTGAACTTATGGAGTTTTATCAGTTTCTCAATACTATTGACCAAACTATCAAATTCACACTTGTATCATCCAGTACAGAGATACAATTTCTTGATGTCCTAGTTCAGCAAAAAGATTGTGAACTTACTACAACATTATTTGTAAAAAACACGGATAGGAACATTTTGTTAATATATGATAGCCAGCATACACGTAACATGGTTAGGTCAATACCCTTAAGTCAACTTCTTAGGGCACGGTGTATAGTAAAAAAAAACCCGGAAGAGACAGATGTAGTCATTGACTCTCTAGATGATAAATTTTTTAAAAAGAGGATACCCTAGAAATCTATTAGAAAAAAAACAAAAAGTAGGGTGCTAGAACAGGAAAGGAGCAGTTTGATCAAAAAAGAACCTAGAGACTATAAAAAATCCTTAAATCGGATCACTATAGTTACAACATATACTGAAGAGGGTAGGGAAGTAGCAAATGTTATTAACAAACATTGGGGGATGTTGAGGAGATGTCTCCCGCTTAAAAATGAGTTTACAAGGCCACCATTGTATTCATATTAAAAAAGTAAAAACATTAGAGATTATCTAGTAAAATCGGATATTGGGCCCTTGAAAAAAAGTTTCCAAATAACCATGACTTGTATTAAAAAAACTGGATGTTACCCATGTTTATCCTGTGTAAACTGTGCTCACATGATTAAGGGTCCAACATTTGAGCACCCGGAAACACATAAAAGATATGATATCAAACAATATTTGACATGCAGTTCAGACTATGTGATTTATCTTCTTGTGTGCCCCTGTACCTTATGGTATATCGGTAAAACAAGGTGTGAATTCAAAGCTAGGATTAATCATCACCGGAATACCATAAGGAAGAAAAGAATGGATTTTCCAGTCCCTAAACACTTTGTGGAAAATAATCATACAGAAAAAGAATTGAAGTTTAAAATAATAGACGCAGTTCCAATCCAAAAGGAGAGGGGGCAACACGGAGAGGATTTTGAAAAAAGAGAACTCATGTGGATATATGAGCTCAATACCCTCAGACCGAGAGGCTTACATGCTTACTTTAAGATACATAGTGTTATTTGAGGAATTAATTCCCATCTAACTAGTTGTTTGAGGATTCCAGTCTAATTAATTTATTTTTATTGGTAGGAATATACTAAGGTAATTTTGACCACTGATGCTCCTAACTGTTTCCTAATCATATTTCTTTGTTTTTTCAGACGTATCATTGTCTCACTCTGGGAGAACATAACAACATGGAGGACAAAAAATGGATTTTTTTATATAAGCTGTGCAATTGATTGTAAACAAATTTTTTCCAAATAAGTCTTTTTTGAGAATCCAGTTATTAATTAATTGAGGTGTAACTAATTTACTGGATTTTTTGCCAATGAATTTGGGACAATAAAATAATTAAAATAAATTAAAATATGGTAAAAATTAAGGAATAAATCTACTTTTCTGCAATATATGTAATTGCCGGGACAATGGTGCAACTACCTGTTGTCACATTTGTAACATGTTGGTCTGGAGGGGGCCATCTGTAACATTTGGACGCCATTTGGCTCCTGGAGACAACCCGAGTAAGGTGTTGTCTGGTGTGTCAGGGTAGATTTAGCACACAATAAGTCTAATAGGCAGTGAATACAAGGTATGATACTTCCTAATAAATAATGAGTTTTTTTAAGAAGATGATCCAAAATAATGTTATGGCTTTAGGCAGTATTGTGTTAGCACTAAGTAGCGCTTCAAAATTGTTTAGTGTTTAAAGTATTGCAACTGTCTGCATAAAATCCTATATATGCCACAACCAATATGGCAATACAGGGTAGTAGTGCGCATGCGCAGTTCAGAAAATGCTACGCAAGATTAATCATTGGCCAGGAATCTAGTACAGGATGACGGCACGCTCAGACATGCGCAGTGAATGTTAAAGAACGCTGTATAGCGGTTATGGCGTCTTCCATGAGGAGACATGTGACTCCTTGGGGTAAGATACAGAATGTTTGGACAGTAATCCAATGATCTAGACAACGAGTATATTGATTTTAAATATGCACGGAGCACTTTAGATGATATGCACTGAATAAGATATGTGGGTATTTTGAAATAGATGAATGCACTTTTTTTTAAGTACCAAAAACATGATGTGATGCACTTAAAAATATGATGTAATGCAAATTATGAATATATAATGTGATTGGCTGTAATAAAGGATTGTTAAGGCACCTATAAATATACACTCTGCTATAACACCCAATGCTTGAGAAAGGCTCAGACAGAGCCGAAACGTCGCTCAGCCCAGACATGTGGGTTGAATAAATTTTGTACATTTTTTCTATCAAGATTGTGGAGTGCTGCCTTTGTTTTTGAAACTTGTATACTTGGGGCAACGAGTGGACAGTTTGCCTGGGGGCTTTGCACCCGAAGATATGTATTGTGCTGTTCCATTTTGGATAGATAGATAGATAACATTGCTGCTAATGGATGAGTAAAGCCATGGTTTTCACTTTAATTTTTGGAGTTCTGCCCTTTTTTTCTGATTTTCTATTTTGGAAAACCTTAACAGGTTTTATTGCACCCGGCATCTTTTGGTAGTGCTGCCAAATTTTCTTTATTTATTTAGATAGATAGAAAGCCAGCAATTCAGCAGCCGCGTACAGTAAAATCACAGCAGGAGCCGACAGTATAAAAGAGATAGATTACATACAATAAATACACATAGAATAGATAGTTATACAGACATCTATTGGACGCAGAACGAAGAGACGATAGAGGTAATACAAGGCATATCTATTTTCGCCTGTCCAGGTGTCAGAAATAGTGAATTCAGGATGCACAAAACCCAGCATCCTGAATTAACTATTTCTGACACCTGGCCTGGTGAGTATAGATATGCCTTGTATTACCTCCCATGTCTCTTCAGTCTGCGTCCAATAGATACTGCAGAAGAGACACTGGATCGAATAACGTCACCTACCATAGCACTGGCATCATATGTGGATTTGAGAGGAAAGACATAGGAGACTTGGTACAGATCTCAATAAAGGTTTTTTACTGACACCAAACATTAGGAACATTTTACATTACAGGTACAGACAAACACAACAGAACATTTTATTATACCATTTAATCTTGACATGCCATATGTCCCATATCAGAAACAAAGTAGTCAGCAAATTGGTCCCTCTTTTGGGCAACTTCAACTGTTGACCGCAGAGGATGATGATGGTAATCTGTCAATGGGTTTGAAATGGGTTCATCAAGTTCAATGTTGGGTCGCTCTTTAGCCATTATGTAGTTATGCAGAACCACACAGGCTTTGACCACCTCATCGACTGTCTCCATTTTTAGATTAATGGCAGGTCCAAGAATGCGCCATTTGGAGACAAGAATCCCAAAGGTACACTCAACAGTTCTTTGCCCTGGTCAGTCTGTAGTTAAAAATCCTTTTTGTGTGGTTCAAGTCCCGACTGGAGAAGGTTTCAGTAGGTTTTCACACATCTGAAAGGCCTCATCCCCAACCATAACAAATGGCATTGGCGGGCCTTGAGTGTTGGGAAGAGGTCGTGGCAGGGGGAAATAAAATTTTTTTCCATACAAGCATTGGCCCATATCTGAGTTTTTAAAAGTCTGGGAGACATTTCCATGGCCAAAAGCTCCAATATCCGTGGCGATAAAGCACCAGTCCACATCTAAAAATGCCATGAGCACTACAGAAAAATATTTTTTGTAGTTGAAGTATTCGGATCCAGTTCTGGCTGGTTTGGTAATCCGAATGTGCTTTCCTTCCACTGCTCCCAAACAGTTGGGGAAATTACACACTCGCCAGAAATTTTCGGCAATTTCCAGCCACATTTCCGAGGTGGGTAGGGGGATAAATACATCCTGGAGAATCATAGAATCATAGAATCGTAGAGTTGGAAGGGACCTCCTGGGCCATCTGGTCCAACCACCTGCTCAAAGCAGGATTGACTAAATCATCCCAGACAGATGTCTGTCCAGCCTCTGCTGGCAGGTGTCAGCAACTATTCCAGACAGGGTGGAAATTCCTATCTGGCACTGAAAATGGAGCGATGATAGGGTCTCTTCGGTAGCCAGGAATCTGCCAAACAGAGAAAGAAAAAAAATTATGAACTATAATATGAAGGGGTATAGCTCAACAAGTAAAGGAAAAAGCAAAAAATGCAATGCACAGAACAATAATAATTATGACAGGCGTTTGTTTTGAAATATTACGTACCTTAATGTGACTAGGAGATGTTCCTCAGCAGGAATCGCTCTAAGGAGCTGGGTGTCATGTCTCCTGATGGCTCCTTGGACATTACCAAGGAAATCATGGAAGGTCTCTTGAGACATCATGGTTTATTCCGCAAATTTCTCCTGGTTGGCATTGAGCTCACTGTATAGGGTGTGGTAGGCTCCACGGCTCTCCCGGACTTCGATAATGGAGTGTCTCCAAAAACACCGACGCCATCTTCTCCGTCGTTCTCTCTTTCTTTGTTGCTCACAAGCAAACGCAAAGCCAAGAAACATCTTTATATCCAAATCCAGGTTGAAATAAAAGCTCTCCATGCGAAGATCCATCATGCATCAGGATACAGGAGCAAAATCTCAAGTTTTCAGCTGTCCAAGGGTCTATATAAAAGGTATCCCATAAGACACGCCCACTGTTGTCCCATTGGTCATGTCTGTATATCTAGGTTTTTCAACTGTACAATTTTTGAACACAAAAAGCGCAAACGCATGAAAAACGCATGCAAAAGTGTGCAAATGCTGCGTTTTTTTACTGCATGAGTAAGCTGATGCATATAAAAAATGCATTGTTCGTGCGTTTGAGGTTGCGGAAGATACACTGTGGATTCAACCGCAAATGTGAAATTAGCCTTAGAGGTACCATTTTTATTTACATTCCTCTTATTGATCGCGTTTTATTGCACTTTTTGTTTGGCAGTATGATGATAAAGAATAGTTTTTTTTTTACTTGTTTTTAATGTATTATTTTTACAGTGTTCACTGAAAGGGTTAACTAGTGGGACAGTTTTATAGAGTGGGCAATTCTGGATGCGGCAACACCAAATATGTGTACTTTTTTTTTCTTACCTAAATAAATGCATTTACTGGATTCATAGTTTTAATTTTTTTTCTTTATTATTTGGGGATTTTTTTCTTCAATTTTCAACAACTTTTTTTAAACTTTTTTTTACATTGTCCAACTATGGGACATCTTCCTTATGCTGACAGATCGCTGATCTGATACCCAGCATTGCTTCTGCACTGCAGGGCATCAGATCAGCATGTGACAGTCAGGGAAGGAGGCGAATCAGCTCCTGCTCTTAGAAGGTGCTCACAAATCACCTTCCCCGCAGGATCCTGAAGGACAGCTTGGCCAACTTGCTGCTAGGGGTCACCATGGGGACCATCAGCACAACTCGACTACATCACATTGTGCTGATGGGAGCAGACAGGGAGCTCGCTCCCTGTGCGATGCACCTCAATGTCGCTGTCATTATTGAGGGGTTAAATGTTTGCCATTGCTGCTAGCACCATCTGTGGGCATTGCTGCAGGGTGTCAGCTCTCACATGGATCTGACAACCGGACCGGATTGCTCCGTGTGAGCCGGCGTGATCACAGCACCGAACATGCACTGCACATGCCGGGTAGAGACTAAAAGTCACGTGAAAATACAACTACACCTGCGAAAGTGCAAGGTGGGGCAATTTAACCCCGTCACTCGATAGCCATTTTCCATTTTTATTTTTTCTTCCTTTTTTCCAAGAGCCATAATTTTTTTTTAATATTTTCCATAATTTAATAGTATGTGGACTTGATTTTTGTGAGACAAGTTGTACTTTTCAATGACGTTCTTTATTTTGCCATATAGTGTACTATAAAAAAGGAAAAGAAATTCCAAGTGCTGTGAAATTGCAAAAAAATTGCAATTGAGCAGTTGTTTTTTTCTTTTTGTTTTATTTACCATGCTCACTTTATGGTAAATCAGACCTGCCAATATGATTCACCTGGTCAGTACGAGTACGCGGACACCAACGATGTATCGTTTATTTTTTAAGTGCTGAAAAAAAATCTGAAGTCTCTACGAAAAAAAAGTTTTTGCTTTTGTCGCCATTTTCTGAGATGTGTAATGTTTTCATTTTTGGGATCTGGGGCTGGCGAAGGCTTATTTATTGTGCCCTGACCGGCCATTTTTATTGTTACCATACAATGTTTTGGTCGCATTTAGTGCAATTTATTGCAATGTTGCAACGACTAGAAGAAAGGAAATTCTGGTGTCTCAAGTTTATTTATCCTTACGCCGATTACCGATCATGTTAAGAAATCTCATATTTTGTTACATCAGACATTTCTGAATGCAGCAACATCAAATACGTCAATTTTTTAAGTTGATTTATTTCATAAAGAGGCAAAAAGTGGGTTTTTGAGAATTGTTGTGTTTTTAATTTTTTTCATATTTATTTTTTTTTACCTTTTAATTTATTTAATAGTCCATTTAGGAGACATGAAACTGTGATCGTTCGATCACCTGTGCTGCACTGTACATAGCAGTGCTTTAGCCCTGATATGTAGAGCAGAAATCGCAATCTCCAATGTAAGCCATGAGCCGGCACTCACAGGAGTATCATAATGACAAGCACCGGGGTCTGCAGAAGACCTCCAGCGGTCATGACAACCCACAAACGTCCCAAAATCACATGACATAGGCCCACATGGTCAAGATGAATAAAGCGCTTCTGGACGGCGAGTGTTAAATCTATCTCGGACATCGAGATTTAACAAGTTAACAGCTGTGGGTGGAATACCACTACACCCGCGGCTGGTAAAGGCAAATGACAGCTGGTTAAATCAGTTTTTATGTGTGGGGAAAGATGCAGGCTCAGCGTCTGAGCCCACATGAAAGTCAAGGAAAAAACATACAGTGGGTACAGAAGGTATTCAGACCCTCATTTAAATTTTTCAGTCTTTGTTTCATTGCAGCCATTTGGTAAATTAAAAAAAGTTCATTTTTTTTCTCATTAATGTACACTCTGCACCCCATCTTGACTGAAAAAAACAGAAATGTAGAAATGTTTGCAATCATTTGGTAAATTCAAAAAGAGTGAAAATTTTAAAGTGGTCTGAAAAATTTCCGTATCCACTCTATGACTTAAATATAGGTCTTATATCATGAAAGGATTAACGATTATTGATGAAAGATATTGCAGCACAATCTGCTCTGCCCTTTCATAAAATAAAAAAAAAATCTATATTTACCACTCCTGTGATAAAGGCTGAGGCAGGACAAGAGCAAAATACTGATGAAACAACCACTCACACTCCAACCTAAACCTGGAGGATGTGGTTCATAGTATTGCAAATGCCCACGGATAAGGTTTTAACTAGAAGCCTCTGTCCTGCTCTCCACTACCCCACAATAACAGTAGGTCAATGGCAGAATTTCACCACTGCTCTTCATAGTCAATCAAAAATATGGAGGTAGCGTTAGCAGGGAGAAATGAAGAGGATCTATGTACTGCAAGTGCATGGAAACGAGCACCAGAGCACTTGCAAACCTAATTTGCATATCAGTAAAAGCTGAATTTCTGTTCAAAAGCACAAAAGATGGCACAATAATAGGTTTCTATTGTTTTAGACTGTCCTATCCTGCACTACATTTGCTTGTATCGGGTTAGTACGAGATTCTCTATAAATCAGTCTCATCTCCAATGTACCACATTCTAGGTGTAACAGCCAAGAAAACCAGGTAAGGTTCCGATAGTATTGTAGCATCATTTTCTGAGGAACATCTTCGTGTGAAGTTTTACAACGTTCATTGAATAACTTCTCACTCAGTTATATTACATTCTAAAATAGTAATAAGTACACCCTCTTTGAAATTTATAGTTTGTTGTCTTAAGACATAGAAAATAATTATCCTAGGTCTTAAAATTAGGTAAATGCAACCTTAGATGAACAACAATACCTCACAAATGACACCAAGTCATTATTTATCTACTAACAACATGGCCAAAAGGAAGTACACCCCCTTACTCAATATCTTCTAGAACCTCAGGGGCTCTGTCTGCAAATGTGACATGTCGTCCACAATTTATTCCAGCGCAATTTGCCCTGTAAAAATCAAATAGCTCTCTTTCATTTGTAAATGCTGCTATAACTGACCACATCCAGGATATCTGCATTCGGGATCAATTATGTAAAACAAATTCTATTTTCTTTTATTACATTTTGTGAGAATTACAAAGTTTGTGCTAAAGAATAGTGATGAGCGAATGTGTTCGCCACTACTCATTACTCGCCCGAGTATCACTGTACTCGTTGTACTCGGCGAGCACCAAGCATTCCCGGGATTATTCGGCGGGAACTCGGGTCTCCACCCTGCATTTTTGTTGGGTCTTTCGTGACCCAATCACCATGGAGAGATTGTGTGCCAGGCACTAATATGCCGCAGCCATCTTTGTTGTGGCATTGCAGTAATTGGCTGGCCGCACAGCACCATCAGGGGTATAAGAGACCGGAGGCCTCCCTGATCGGCGCATTCAGCTCCGATTGAGATAGTACACCAAAAAACAATTCCTCATGAATAACTAAGATCCCTTCAGAGATTAAATGACCCAAAAAAGAGCAAAAATGAAGGACAAGGGTTAATATATATATAAGAAAAAAATATATATAAATTTTATGAAATCACATAAAAAACTACATATAAACACAGTAGTCTGGAGTATCTAATAGTGGGGACCAATATACAAAGAAGCATACAGGAGATCCCGCCCAAATAAGGTTATATACAAAGGTATGTGCCCAAAATTATACTACATAAATACCTAAGTTGCCCCATAAGCGTACATAGGGTACATATTTTAAATCAGAACGCATTCATCAAAATAAATGAATAGCTATGGCATCTAACTCAAGTGAATAATCGCCATGGATAGAAAAAGATAAACTACATATCTCAATCCGGCTTCTGCTCCTTACACTCTACTGAAACTGCCCTCACTAAAGTCTCTAATGATCTACTAACAGCTAAATCAAATGGTCATTACTCCATGCTAATTCTCTTGGATCTCTCTGCAGCATTCGACACTGTGGATCATCAGCTCCTCCTCACTATGCTCCGTTCCATTGGCCACAAGGACACCGTTCTCTCCTGGTTCTCCTCCTATCTCTCTGACCGCTCCTTTACTGTATCTTTTGCAGCTTCCTCCTCCTCTCATCTTCCCCTTACTGTTGGGGTTCCTCAAGGATCGGTTCTAGGCCTCCTCCTCTTCTCCTTGTACACTGCCCCTATTGGTCAAACTATCAGTAGATTTGGTTTCCAGTACCATCTCTGTGCTGATGACACCCAATTACACGCTTCTTCTCCTGACATCACGCCAGCCTTTCTAGAAAACACCGGCGATTGTCTAAACGCTGTGTCTAATATCATGTCCTCACTATATCTGAAACTGAACCTGTCAGAGACTGAACTCCTTGTGTTACCTCCCTCTACTAATGTACCTATACCCGACATCGCCATTTCCGTGTGTGGCTCCACTATTACTCCCCAGCAACATGCCCGCTGTCTTGGGGTCATACTTGATTCCGAACTTTCCTTTGCCCCCCACATTCGATCACTGGCTCGCTCTTGTCTTCTGCACCTCAAAAACATTTCTAGAATTCGACCTCTTACTTTTGAGTCTGCAAAATCTCTTACTGTTTCTCTTATTCATTCTCGTCTTGACTATTGTAACTCTCTTCTAATCGGTCTCCCTCTTACCAAACTCTCCCCTCTCCAATCTGTCTTGAATGCTGCAGCCAGGATCATATTCCTCACCAATCGTTACACCGATGCCTCTACCTTGTGCCAGTCATTACACTGGCTACCCATCCACTCCAGAATTCAGTACAAACTTATTACCCTCACCCACAAAACCCTCCATGGCTCAGCACCACCCTACATCTCCTCCCTTGTTTCAGTATACCACCCTACCCGCGCCCTCCATTCTGCTGATGACCTGAGGTTAGCATCCTCAATAATCAGAACCTCCCACTCCCGTCTCCAAGACTTTACACATGCTGCGCCAATTCTTTGGAATTCACTTCCCAGGTCAATACGATTAGTCCCCAATCCCCACAATTTAAAGTGTGCCCTGAAAACGCATTTATTCAGACTGTCCTACAGCCTCAACACGTTAACCTAATCTATCCCTGTGTGGCACAGCCAAAAGTTTTACCATAACCAGGTTCCCCGCATCATGTTCCCACATGCTTTATGCATCCATTAGCCCTCTGTGTTTGTACTGTTACACACTTAACATTATGGCTGGTCCATACAATCAGGGCAACTGTTACCACCCACCTTTCGTGTCTCCCTTTTTTTTCCTCATAGACTGTAAGCTTGCGAGCAGGGCCCTCTTTCCTCTTGGCATTTGGTATAATCTATGTGATTATTGTTATGCTGTAATGTCTATTGTCTGTACAAATCCCCTCTGAAATGTAAAGTGCTGCAGAATATGTCGGCGCTACAGAAATAAAATTTATTATTAATATTATTATTATTATTATCCCTAAAGTAACCTCTGCCCATAACTGCTTAGCGTAACATATCACAGTTTAAAGGTATTTACCTGCAGTCATGGTGCCAATTTGGGGTGACCACCTGTGGAAACACACCTCGACGCGCGTTTCACCGCCACAACATGCGGTTTCATCAGGAGGTAATATAGCGCAGCGTCTGCAATCTTTAAATAGTGACTGCCTAATTAACACACATGTAGCAGCGCGCGGCTGCCATGATGTGACGTCACAGAGGAGACGACGCTCAATGCACGCCTCATCTGATCACAAGACCCGGTCATGTGACCACCCATGTAACCAAGACAACGCGTCACACTGTCAGAGCGCCTCTCCACCGCAACAACACAGCGCATGTGCGGCGCGCGTTTAGTGTGCTTTAGATTACTATGAATATAGGAATGACTACTCCCAATAACAGCAGCTTAGATGAATGAATACAAATAACAAAATAAACATAATAATAAACATAAATGATATGCTTATTAAGTGAAAATAATATATAAGCGAAATAGCAACAAAGCATAAATAGTAAGAATAATTAATTAAATAATTGACAATAATGTGAAATATAGAAAAATATAAAAAATAAAAAAGTACAAAAATTAAATAAATAAAAATACAAAAAATAACAATATTATGAACAAATAATATGTGAATATGTGTATATAAAGTGACTCAGTGCCAGTTAAAGTGCTATATAAATACACATTCTGCTGTGATATTGCATAAAAAATATATAAAACATTTATATCAACTGTTATCATATTTTCATATTTCTTCTTTATCCAAGGAGAATCAACAGCTCATGTCATCTTCATGGAAATCAACAGGTAAGCTGCATGGTGGAATACGTATGGCTAAAATAATCTCATATATATGAACTGAAAATAAAAAGATATATGTAAATAATATGCAAATGGTCACACATATTAGGATGGGAGCAAGAGACCTCTAAAGACCACACAAAAAGAATAAAATCATGAAACAAAAATTAATTAAAATTTGCACTATCCTAAAAAGGGTTTGAAACTAACGTACTCATTTAAACCTTTGGGGGCCACTGTATCCAGAACCACCGTCCATTTTGTTTCCCGCTTCAGCAATTCTTGTTTATAATTGCCTCCTCTAATACTCAATTGTATCTTGTCAATCCCCCGCACTCTAAAACCACTGGGATTGCTATTGTGATAGGTTCTAAAGTGCCTGGGGATAGTTTTGAGGCTTTCAACATCTTGTACCAATGATCCATTTTTAATATCTCTGACATCTTCTAAGACACGTAGACGCAATTATCGAGTGGTCATGCCAATATAGATAAAATTGCATGGACATTTGGCATAATATACTACATTTTCTGTCTTACAGTTAATATGGTGAGTGATTGAAAATGTTTTAGTGGCATTACTATTTTCAAAAATAGCTATTCTCTCCATATACCTGCATGCGGAGCAATCTCCACATTGGAAGGAACCCCATACCGGGCCAGCTCTGTTGGAAAAAACAGACTCGATGGGTGCCACATAGTGGCTCCTAGTTAAGATATCTTTGAGATTTTTTGACCTTCTCCAGGTCACTGAAGGTTGACCTGGAATGTGTAGCTCCAAATCAACATCCGCCAACAGACCTGACCAGTGTTTCCTCAAAATTGTCATGATATCCTTCCATTCAGAATTAAACGTCGTAATGAACCTCACTAGTGGATTGTCTTGATGTCTATTACTTGTAGTATCTTTATTGGAGAGTAATGACTCTCGCGATGTAAATTTAGCCCTTCTGTATCCTGATCTAATGATGACTCTATGATTATTATAACCTCTCTGTTGAAGGTTATTTTTTAAGATAGTAGCCTGTTGTTCAAATGTAGAATCATTGGAACAGATATGCTTCATTCGTAAGAATTGACTGACGGTTATAGATTTGAATACCTGTGGATGATGTGATGAGCTGGCATGCAGCAAAGTATTTGTTGCTGTAGACTTACGGAATACATTTGAAGTGATAAATCCTCTCACATCTTGTTGAAGACACACATCCAGGAAGTCTACCTTTTCTTTGCTGTACCGCCAGGTCAAATGGATATTCATTTGGTTAGTGTTTAATCTGTTGAGGAAAGAAATGAGAGAAACCTCAGACCCCTGCCATATAAACAGAATGTCATCAATATATCTAGACCATGAGACCACAGTATCAATGCCCTCCAAATTATGAATGACTTCTCTTTCCCACAGCCCCAGGATTGAGATAGTGTAAGGACAGCTGCTGCCGAGATAGGGTCAGAATTGGGGATTTATTAGTCAGTGTGGAGTCTACTATCATAAACAACTCAAATCCAGCTAAACCAACAGTCCTTCTAAGGACTAATTCCGGAGTATATAGGTTGCAGTGTTAGGTAGGCAGGGTAGTGTGTGTCGCTCTATACATATCAGTGTAAGGTCTGCAAGCACTGTATGTGTATATAGATCATTGTATACATCAAGTACATCAAGAGGGTCCATTCCCTTACTGTATGCTGCTGCTGCTGCTACCGATAGCGTATATTGACCGTATATACTAGCCCCAGGTCTAATTGGCTAGGAAATTTTTTTTGCCTGGTTAATAGAGCTTATTTTATATTAAAGTAATCCAGAGACCTTTTATTTTTTCTCCATTTGCTTTTTGACACTGCACAATACAGCCAGATTCTTTTCCTAGCACAGCGTGAAAATCCAGCAATTTTAAAGTGGTACCAAAAATCACTTTTGAGTGCGCAGAGAATTCTTTCATTTTTATTTGGTGTGGTAGAGTAGAATTTTTTTTTACTCTCTTACGCAATTTCTTGACACCATTTTGCTGAATCCAAAAAAAAATACATACAGGCCACATATTTTACAGTGTGATATATCTGTTACACGCCTCATCCATCCATGTGCTAAAAATTTGGGCATTTTAGGCCGGTATTCCATTTTTTTTTGCTGTCTGTCAGCACTGTTTTGCCTTTTTTTTAAAAAAAAAACAAAAACAGGCCACATATTTGGTAGTGTGGTATCTCCGTTCCAAATCTCAAATATCTGCGTGCTCCAAGATGGGCCACTTTTGGATGGTATTCCAGTGTTTTCCTGTGTCACTCTATTTATATACAGCACTATTTAGCATAAAAAAGAAAAAAATACAAGCCACATATTTGTCAGTGTGGTATCTCCGTGCCAGCTTATATATCTGCGTGCTCCAAGTTTGCCCGTTTCAGGTCGGTATTCCATTGTTTTCACGTGTGTCACTCTAGTTATATACAGCACTATTTTGCATTTTTTCCAAAACACAGGCCAAATATTTGTCAATGTGTTATGTCAGTGCCAGCCCATATATCTGCGTGCTCCAAGTTTTCCCATTTCAGGCCAGTATTCCATTGCTTTCCTGTGTGTCACTCTAGTTATACACCCCTGGCAAAAATTATAGAATCACCGGCCTTGGAGGATGTTCATTCAGTTGTTTAATTTTGTAGAAAAAAAGCAGACCTCAGATATGGCACAAAACTAAAGTCAATTCAAATGCCAACTTTCTGGCTTTAAGAAACACTAAAAGAAATCAAGAACAAAAAATGTGGAAGTCAGTAATGGTTACTTTTTTAAACCAACCATAGGGAAAATATTATGGAATCACTCAATTCTGAGGAAAATATTATGGAATCACACTGTAAATTTTCATTCCCAAAACTAACACCTGCATCAAATTAGATCTGCTCGCTAGTCTGCATCTAAAAAGGAGTGAGCACACCATGGAGATCTGTTGCACCAAGTGGACTGACATGAATCATGGCTCCAACACGAGAGATGTCAATTGAAACAGAGGAGAGGATTATTAAACTCTTAAAAGAGGGTAAATCATCACGCAATGTTGCAAAAGATGTTGGCTGTTCACAGTAAGCTGTGTCTAAACTCTAGACCAAATACAAAAAACATGGGAAGGTTGTTAAAGGCAAACATACCGGTAGACCAAGGAAAACATCAAAGCATCAAGACCGGAAACTTAAAGCAATATGTCTCCAACACAGGAAATTCACAACAAAACAAATGAGGAACAAATGGGAGGAGACTGGAGTCAACGTCTGTGACCGAACTGTAAGAAACTGCCTAAAGGAAATGGGATTTACAAACAAAAAAGCTAAATGAAAGCCATCATTAACACCTAAACAGAAAAAAAACAAGGTTTCAATGGGCTAAGGAAAAGCAATCGTAGACTGTGGATGACTGGATGGAAGTCATATTCAGTGATGAATCATGAATCTGCATTGGGCAAGGTGATGATGGTGGAACTTTTGTTTGCTGCCAATACAATGAGATTTATAAAGATGACTGCCTGAAGAGAACATGCAAATTTCCACAGTCATTAATGATATGGGGCTGCATGTCAGGTAAAGGCACTGGGAAGATGACTGTTATTACATCTTCAATAAATGCACAAGTTTATGTTGATATTTTGGACACTTTTCTTATCCCATGAATTGAAAGAATGTTTGGGGATGATCAAATCATTTATCAAGATAATAACGCATCCTGCCACAGAGAAAAAAACAGTGAAAACATTCCCTGAAAAAGACACATAAGGTCAATGTCACTACTAGTAGTGAGAATGTGGACAGAGCAGGAGACATTGCCGGACACACATCAGGGGATCAGCTGACATTACTGAACCCCAGTAACACAGGAACAAGTGTTGATTGTGCAGACAGCACTTCTGAGCAGCAACTGGAGGTGTTGGAGGCCAGGGTAAATACTAGAGACAGAGTGGAGCCAGAGGCCTAATTGGAGCAAGATTTATATCTGATGTAGTTTCAATGTGGAGGCAACAGGAGAATATGACGGACACACAGCAGGGGAGCAGCTGGCGTTACTGAACCCCACTAACACTGGAGCATGTGCTCTTCTCTGTGCAGACCGCACTTCTGAGCAACAACTGGTGGTGTTGGAGCCCAGGTTCAATCAGAGTGTAGGCTGAGGCCTAATTGGAACAAGCTTAATATCTGATGTAGTGTGAATGTGGAGGGAGCAGGAGACATTGCCGGACACACAGCAGGGGAGCAGCTGGCATTACTGAACCCCACTAACACAGGAGCTAGTGTTTTTTCTGTGCAGATGGCACTTCACAGCAACAACTGGCGGTGTTGGAGCCCAGGATCAATCATGGAGTAGGCTGAGGCCTACTTGGAGCAAGTTTTATATCTGATGTTGTGTGAATGTTGACGGAGCAGGAGATATTGCGGGACACACAGCGGGGGGCAGCTGACATTACTGAACCCCACTAACACAGGAGCTAGTGTTTTTTTCTGTGCAGATGGCACTTCTGAGCAACAACTGGCAGTGTTGGAGCCCAGGATCAATCATGAAGTAGGCTGAGGCCTACTTGGAGCAAGTTTTATATCTGATGTTGTGTGAATGTTGACGGAGCAGGAGATATTGCGGGACACACAGCAGGGGAGCAGCTGACGTTACTGAACCCCACTAACACTGGAGCATGTGTTTTTCTCTGTGCAGACGGCACTTCTGAGCAACAACTGGCGGTGTTGGAGCCCAGGTTCAATCAGGGTATAGACTGAGGACTAATTGGAACAAGCTTAATATCTGATGCAGTGTGAATGTGAACGGAGCAGGAGATATTGCCGGACACACATCGGGGGGGCAGCTGACATTACTGAACCCCACTAACATAGGAGCTAGTATTTTTTTTTGTGCAGACGGCACTTCTGAGCAACAACTGGTGGTGTTGGAGCCCAGGGACAATCATGGAGTAGGCTGAGGCCTACTTGGAGCAAGTTTTATATCTGATGTTGTGTGAATGTGGACGGAGCAGGAGATATTGTCGGACACACAGCAGGGGAGCAGCTGGCGTTACTGAACCCCACTAATACTGGAGCATGTGTTTTTTTCTGTGCAGACGGCACTTCTGAGCAGCAACTGGTGGTGTTGGAGCCCAGGGATTACAGTTCAGGTGGTAGAAACATGAACACAACAGGAGACCTGGATACTGTTGCCAATCAATTATTTATTCTGGAAGAGGACTGACAAATTCCGGCGAGATCCAGGCCTTGTTCATTTTCAGAAAAGTAAGCCGGTCAACGTTATCGGAGGATAGTCGCGTGCGACGGTCTGTTAGTACACCACCTGCGGAACTAAAGACACTATATACACTAATACATAATAATACACTAATACACTAGCAGCAGGGCAAGCCAGCACCTCCAATGTAACTGGCTAATCTCTGGCCATGTATCCAGCTTAGAGACCCAAAACTTGAAGGGGGAAGAGCCGTCTGGGAGTACACTGACAGGGAAAGACATGTAGTCTGTCACCATCTGACGGAAACGTTGCCTCCTGCTGACTGGAGCCGTCTGTGGTGATGTAGACATTTGTGGCGGTCACACAAAACTTTGCCACATTTGGGCCATACTGGTCTTGCCTTGAGCTGCTTTGTAAAGCACTAGCAGCACTGCTCTCGGGTGGAATGGAGAACATGATGGAATGCACCAGTGTGTTTTGGTACTCCCGCATTTTACGCTCCCGGTTCAACGGTGTTATGAGGCTTTGTAAGTTGTCCCAGTAGCGAGGATCTAGGAGGGTGTACACCCAATAATCAGCCGTGTTGAGAATCTCGGCGATGCGGCGGTCGTTTCTCAGGCACTGCAGCATGAAATCAACCATGTGCTGCAGACTCCCAACTGCCCAAGAAACGCTGTCTCCCAACTGCCCAAGAAACGCTGTCCCCTGCTTGAGGCGTCATCTCTGCCTGCTCTGCATCACCCCACCCTCGCTGTACATACTGACTACTAGAACATTGTGTACCTCCCTCCTCTGGAGACATGTCTTCCGCCTCCATTGACTCCTCCTCATCCTCCTCACAAAGTGTCCCCTTCCTAGGCCTTTGTGAGGAACCACATTACACAGACTGTCCAGAAGCCGATGGCATTTGTAACTCCTCATCCTCCACCTCTACCAAAACCTCCTCCCTTAGTGCTTGCAGTGTTTTTTGAAGCAGGCAGATAAGGGGGACAGTCATGCTGACTAGTGCATCATCTGCACTCGCCATCTGCGTGGAATCATCGAAGGCACGCAAAACGTGGCAGATGTCCTTCATAGAGGCCCACGCACTGGTGCTGAAGTGTGACTGCTGCACAGTTCGACTTGTTTGCCCCTGATGCAGCTGGTACTCCATTACTGCTGCCTGCTGCTCACACAACCGCTCCAACAAATGTAACGTTGAATTCCACCTGGTGGGTAGGTCACATATGATACGATGTTCCGGAAGGCGGAATCGGCGCTGCAGAGCTGCAATGCGCGATCTTGCCATGCTGGAACACCGCAAGTGAGCGCACTCTATGCAGACCTTGTGCAGCAGTGCATCAAGATCTGGATAGTCCCTCAGAAAGATCTGCATGACCAAATTGAGCACATGTGCCAGACATAGGATGTGAGTGAGCTTGCCTAGGCCCAGAGCTGCCACCAGATTTCGGCCATTGTCACACACTACCAAGCCTGGCTGGAGATTCGCTGGCACAAACCACACGTCGTTCTCCTGCTTGATGGCATTCCAGAGCTCCTACGCTGTGTGGCTTTGATTCCCCAAAGAAATTAATTTCAGTACGGCCTGTTGACGTTTGGCCACGGCTGTGCTCATATCGGTCGTAACAGGCTCCTGCAGCGCTGTTTCTGAGGAACTTGAGTAGGAGGAGGAGTCAATGTTTACAGACTGGATTCCTGCAATCTTTGGAGTTGGCAGAACACATACAGCGCCACTCTCAAGATCTGTACCCGGCTCCACAACATTAACCCAATGGGCAGTGAGGGAAAGGTATCGTCCCTGTCCATGGTTACTGGTCCACGCATCGGTGGTCAGGTGGACCTTGCTACTGACGGCGTTTAGTAGCGCATGTTTAGTTTTTCCCTCCACATGCTTTTGCAGGGCAGGGACGACTTGCCTGCTGAAATAAAAGCGGTTGGACATGGTGTATTGTGGGACTGCCAATGCCATGAAGTTACGGAATGTGTCAGTTTCCACCAGCCTGAATGAGAGCATTTCAAGGGCCTGTAGTTTTTCAATGCCAGCATTCAGAGCCTGTGCTCGGGGATGGTTTGCCGAGTAAGGCCGCCTTTTCCCCCATGCCTGTTCTACCGATGGCTGTCGAGTGGCCTGGGAGTGTGAGGATGACAGGGAACGTGGTGCTGTGGGTGGAATGTCACTGGGTCTCTGGACAACAGTGCCAGAGGTTCTTCCATGGCGATCCTGTGAGGAAGCCGAACCAGCTGTGTGTGAGCTGGAAGAAGAGGCTACAACACGAGCTGAAGAGGTGGTAGGTGGTGCTGTAGGTTGGCCTACATCTTCAGTGTGTCTTTGTAACTCCACCACGTGCTTGGTCCGCACATGTTTCCACATATTTGTGGTACTGAGGTTGCTGACACTTTTCCCTCTTTTGACTTTACGATTACATAGCTTGCATTTGACAAAGCAAATGTCATCTGCAACTGTGTCAAAAAAGGACCACGCACTGCAAGCCCTGGGAGCACCCATTTTAGGTTTTGGAAGAGGAATGCTCCTAACGGGTGCCGGAGTGGAGGCTACAGGGAACCAAGTCTGCCCCCTCCCACTCCCTCCTGTTTTGGCTGTTCGGGGAATCTCTTCCTCAGAGCTGCTCCCACCACCTTCCTGTTCCTCATGCCATGATGGGTCAAGGACCTCATCATCTACACTCCCCTCTTCAAACACCTGCTTCTCCTTGGTAGTCTCGACAGCACAGTACGCACCAGAAAGTGGCACCTGAGTCTCATCATCTGATGCGTACTGAGGTGTGCTGACCATAGGCACTGGCCCACCCGCCTCTTCAGATTCAGATGGACAAAGCAGTTGCGCATCACTGCATACTCCCTCTTCTTCACATTCTAGAATGCTGCTTGGCTGGCCCCCTGTTTCCTAGCCAAGAGATTCAGAGAACAGAAGTAGAGATGGCTCCTGTCCATGGTTCTGTGAATGCCTGGGCAATTTGGCAGGTGGTGAAGAGACAGATAGTTGCTCTTCAGTGCTCTGGCCCTGAGAGGATGTGGAAGTAATTGAAGTCGATACGTTAGCTGCCATCCATCCGACAACGGCTTCAATTTGTTTGTCCCGCAGCAGTGGGGTACGGCGAGGTCCTACAAAGCTGCGCATAGAGGACTGTTCCCTGGTAAAACAGGGGTATGCTGAGTCACTGGTGCCCGCAGCAGGCACAGAATCCCCACGTCCTCTCCCTGCTGAAACTCCACGCCCACGACCACGTGCTTTACTCCCTGCCTTCTTCATCTTGGTAGACTGATAAAGATAGGCAGAAAAGTACAAAGCGGGGGCTTAGTGTGCTTATTCCTGAACAGCTGCTAACAGGTATAAGAAACACTAATTTTATAAAGTGTGTGGACTACGCTTTAATATGAGCTAATGTGGCCTACACAACTGTCAAGTGAAGTGTTTGGTGAACTTTATTTACGTGTTTTTTTTTAAAAAAACAAAAAGGATGTGACCAAAGATTTGAAAGCGATAGTATCACAAACTTTTTGGAGCTATTACAATGCAGGAAGGTAACCTACAATGCTATAGATGAGGCTCCAAAAAATAGGCTAATACTAATCTGGCTGCGGCTGCAGGGCACAAGCCAGAAAAAAGGCTCCTCTATCTACTCCTATATAGTGTTTGCAACCAACCAATGTAGATGGATACGGATGGAAGCATACTTATAGGAGAAAAAAATCAGGAAAAATGAGCTGCAATAAAACAAAAAAAGGACTATGAATGAGGCAGTGACGCACGCTGAGCGGACTACAACCAGAGGTGGCTGCAGAACACACTACAACGTGAGCTGCACTCACACACAGAGACCTCACAGACAGCCGTGAACAGTGCAGACAACTGGGCACTAGCACTGAAAGGCTGCAGAAAGGCTCGGCTGTCTTCTCCTACAGTATAGTGTTTGCAACCAATGTAGATGGATACGGATGGATGCACACTAATAGGTGAATTAATAAAACAAAAATAAATATGTATGAGGCAGTGACGCACGCTGAGCGGCCTACAACCAGAAGTGGCTGCAGGACACACTACAGCATGAGCTGCACTCACACAGACCTTGCAGACAGCTGTGAACAGCGCTGCAAGGCAAAAGAAAGCTACAGTGATTGATAATGTAGCCTGGGTAAAGCACAATATTATATAGCAAATCGCTATCTCTAACTGTCCCTCAGAGTCTTGAACAGCAGCCTGTCCCTAACTGAATTCACAGCAGAGTGATCCCTAAATGGTGGCGGCGACTTTTATAGTGCATCATGACATCATTTCAGCAGCCAATCACAGCCATGCCATTAGTTAACATGCCTACATGCCTAACAGAATGTGCCCACACTTCTGATGATTCCTCATTGGCTGAATCAACTCAAACTGGCTCATAGCATTATGGGAACTTCCGATTCTGGTATTCGATATGCAAAAAGTATTGGAACTCAGTATCAGAATTCCGATACCGCGAATATCGGCCGATACCCGATACTTGCGATATCGGAATGCTCAACACTAGTCACAAAGAATGCAATGTTTTCTAAGATGATGAGGGAGTACCTTGATGACCGTAACAACGTCCTCTGTGGTTCCTCTGTGCCTTTTACTTATTGGGTTTCCAAGCTGGACATGTGGCATGAACTGGCTCTCTACGCCTTGGAGGTCCTGGCCTGCCCTGCCCCTAGCATTTTGTCTGAGCTGGTTTTTAGTGCCGCTGGTGGAATTGTCACAGATAATCGCATTCAAATTTCAACAGAAAATGCAGACAGGCTAACTCTTATAAAAATGAACAAGCGATGGATTGGGCCAGACTTCTCGACACCACCAAATGATGACAGGGAAGCATAACTTCCAATGTAGTGTCTTTTTGGGAGGTGTATTCCCATGCACCTCTTCACACCCACACATGGGTATACGCTTCCTGATTTTGGCTATTTAGTGTCCTCCTCCTTCTACTCATCCTTAGCACCAACCACCAGCACTCACACACCAGAGTGAAGGTATTCTGTCATGCTCCAGCCACTCTATTTTTAGGATGCCCTTCACCAAATTTTAAAAAATATGTACCCCTCAAGGGTATGGGTATTACAAGTCTAGGAGACTCGCTCCTTTGTAATGGGACATTTTTTTATGAGGCCCTCCTCCATGTTTGTTCCAAGGAGGGATTGGGTTTATTGGAGGGCATTTGCCGTGGTAGCAGGGCAGGCCTTGTAGTCAATGCATAAGAAAACAGCATGGGAGCACAAAATGAATAATTTGAAGTGGTTTTTCCTGTGCCCATCCAGTACTACTAAAGAACATTTTACCGGAAAAAAATAAATTTTGTGTTTCCACATCCAAATGTTGTGAAGTTTTGTGAAGAACCTGTAGGTTGAAAATCTTCTTCACACACATAGAACAATATGATGATGGGTCTACATGCCAAGCTTCAATTGCGGAGGTTTCTGATGTTCTGGAACCTCAAGGACTCTGCAAATGCGACATGGCGTCTATAATCAATTCCAGCCAAATTTGTGCTAATAATATATAATTGTGCACTTTCCTTCCCAAGCTTTGGCCTGTGCCCAAATATCAGGCATTATTACAGTCAAGATAAATTTGTTTAACAAGTTATGAGGTCTATTTTTCCTTGTTATCCCTTGTGAAAAATGCAAACTTTGGTCTAAAGCAACATTTCACTGGAAAAAAATGCATATATTTAATTTTCATATTCAAATTAAAGATCTATGAAACGTCTATGGGTACAAAGTGGTCAACATACCCCCCCACGTAAATTTATCAAATTACGTCACTTGTGGGGGGGTTTCTGCTATTTAGCACAATCTAGTCCAGCTAAACTTATACTTCAAATATGAAATAGCACTTCTTCCTTTCCGAGCCCAACGATGTGCCCAAACCGTGAATTCACACCACATTTATGGTATCGCCTCATTCGTGAGTGATTGATTATTACATGTGAATGTGTATTTTCTCCTGTTACCTCTTATGAAAATGTTAAGTTTGACGCTAAATCAACATTGAAGTGTAAAAAATGAAATTTACATTTTTCCTTTGTCTTTAGTAAATAAGTAAGGAAGTTCCTCTAAGCAGATTGGGCATAAGGGGATCTAGAACCCAGTAATATATAAAGTAGGCAGTAGAAACAATGTAAATCCTAGACAGTCTCCTGTATAGTAACCTTGATACTGGACAAGAGGTCAGAGAAAAGTCAAAATTTGAAATCAGGCAAAACAGTATTGGCAATATTAGTCATGTGCCAGTTGTGGACCAGTGTCCTGAGGTGACCTCAGAAAGGATGCTATACCAGCGAGTCACACTTTACAACTACAACGCAAGTAGGATCCCTGCCATATTTCTCCATAGCAGTAAGAACCAATATTGGAGAGACACAATGCCTAAAGGGCTAGGGCAAAGTATACATCTCACAGCATTGTGATGCCCCCCATATCCATATCACAATTATTAGTCCAAAAAATAAATAGAGATGGGAAAAGAAGAAAAAGAAAAAATTATAAGAAAAATTATTACTGTATACTACTAGAGATGAGCGACTTTGCCTTTTTCGGGTCGAGTCGGGTTTCATGAAACCCGACTTTCTCAAAAGTCGGGTCGAATTAAATCGGCCGATTATCGTGAAAAGTTGAAGGCCGACTGAAACACGAAACCCAATGCAAGTCAATGGGGAACCAAGGTCGGCAGGGATTGGAGGACAGGAAACAAACCTACATTGCCCATTTTAATGCCAAAAGCATCAATTCTTATTACTTAAGCTTGTCAACCTTAATTTACTTTATAATAATAGTTAGGCATTGAAAACTGGGGGTTGTTTGGCTAAAGTTGTGGGGGGGGGTTCGGCTGGCTCCAGATTTTCGTGGGCCTTTGGCCATAGAGTGTCACTGGGCTCTTTTAACACATGACACAATTCATGATCCTCTCATATGGCAGAGAAATAGCGGTACAGTACAATGGAAAATACATCACTTCTTACATCTCATGACTGATATCCATTTAAATTCTCCAATAGCTCCAAAAACGGACAGTATATTCCTCCATACAGTATTATGGCCACCGCATAGTGCGCTATACAGAGTAATGAGACCCATAGATTTCTCCATACAGAATCATTGGTCCCATATAATATTTGAAACAGTATATGATGAGCTCCACATAATGCTACAGTATATGTTGGTCCCCATGGATGAAGCTCCACTGTCTTATGGGCCCAAATAATGCTTCATATATAATGGGCCCCATTTCTAATGCTCCAGTGCATAATGGACCATGTAAACGCTGCTCCAGTGTCTGATGTCCACCTTTGGAATGCTCCAGTGTATGGTGGGCCCCTATATCATTCTCCAGAGTATAGTGCTCCCCAAAAATAGCTGTCCCAACATTGAAAACAATTAAATAAGTCTCCTCGCTATGGAATCCCTGTACTAGTCTGGACTCCTCGTCGTTCCCATCTTCCATCTCACTGCACTGACTGTTTAGGCAGAGGGCGTACAGGCGTGATGTCATCGCGCTCTCTGACCAGAATGTCACCGTCAGGAAACGCGGAAGACGTCACGACAGTGGAGCAGGGAGAGGTAAGTATTTCAACTTTGCAAGTGCTGTGATCCTGAGCAAGCAGGGGGGGCCCACTCGTTGGCGACGGCACTGGCACAGGGCCTCTCATAGTACGGCGGGGTGTCTGACAGCGGGTGGGGTGGCCTCCCTCCCACCGGCAGAGACGCTTTTGCGGATTATGAGGGGCCCTGTGCCAGTGCTGTCGCCCATGAGTATGCCCCCCCACCTGCTCAAGGAACCTGCACTTTCATCTGCACCTTCCTCTTTGTCACCGTGTAAGGTGGCATAGTATGCGGGAAGGGGAACCTGAGTTTCATCAGGGTCAGATTCTGGCTGTGTAGAGTGCGAGGGGAATGTAGTGGTCTGGGCCAATGTACCAGCAGAATCATCTAGCAGTGGCTGGGCATCAGTGCACTTGTGGCCCCCCCAGGACTACGGTCGCCACAATGGCATTGCCTTACTCCTAGTGAGTGTGATGTCATGCTTGGGAGCAACAAAGGATATCTCTAGCAGTTAAACCAACACACAACACAGTTCCCACTCTAGGCTAGCAGAGAGACCTCTGAACCTGACTGCTGAGGAGCTGCTCTCTGTTGTCGGGAGGAGGTAAGTTAGGGCAGTCTGTGAAGGGAAGGGGAAGTGTGTGGACGTGAAAGGGGAGCTGGATGATGAGCAGAGTTAAGGCTCATTCCTAGCTGGAGCGCATGGTCGGGATTCCGGTCTCTGAATTTGTAGGGACACTGACGGTCCTGCAGCAGAAACCGGAGGAAGTAGCATCTGTAAATGCTCTGTTCCCAACTAAGGCTCGGAGGCCCCAGCAGCGATGTGTGTGAGCCAGAAGGAAAAGGCTATGGCTGCCTGCCATTCGAGAAAGTTCCAAAAGAGAGTCAACAGGGGGAACTTCAGTGAACTCAGTACTGCGAGTACCTCAGATAAGCGCTAGAATGGAGGCCACACTACCTATCTGCAGAGAGACAATTCCAAATTTCCTTCCAGGCTGACCAACTCCTTCTCCATCTGTACTCTGGGTTCTGGACGGCACTTACCAAGTACAGGTAAAGGAACTGGACGACTGTGTCCGTCATCTTTCTCCTGCGCCTGGTGCACGGCTCTGCTACATCCTGCACTGCACACCATCTACCAACTCTTTCATCTGCCCTGCGACGACAGCCCTACCTGTGCAGGGCTTCAACATCGTAGCTGCACCACAACATCTGTCCCACGGAAGCGACACTGCAGTACGGGTCAATCTGTTCAGAAACCACAGGTGGCGTCATGTATCATTCACCTATAAATGTTATACACCCCTTTGCATGGACGCCCAGGGCCACGGAAAGGGTCATCACCACCAACGTGACACATCCCTGTGAGACACCGGCCCGATACCGATTAACCCCACTGCCCTGACTGGCCACCCACACTCCATGTCAGATTCATCTTGGACTGGGGAATTCATGATTTGACTTGATAACCCAGGCATGGTATGATAGAAAGAGCTACACGGACTAATGTGAAGTGTGGCCTGCTGCATCATTCACTTTTGGTGGGGGTGAAGGACACAAGGAAAGGGGTTCTTCCTGACCAGGAGCCTGCACTTGACGACTCAGTGCTTGCATTTTTTTAAAACTTCAGAAGATGAGGGCATATTTGCTGGAGTCTGTTTCGGCAATGTAAGCCAAAACCAGTTCCTGATGCTCCGGCTTTAAAAGCGGTTAAGCTACTCCCAGAAAAGGTAGCCTTCCAGGCCTTCCGGAGCCAGACCATGAGGCAGGCTCAACACCTCCTGCCTTAGCTGCTATTGTGCTTTTGCCACTACCAGCAGATGCACCACCACCATCAGCACCAGCTGGCCCCCCCACGCCCATGTATGCGACCTCTTCCACCAAACTTCAAAATGTTGCAGAACATGAACCCAAAATAACATCAGATATATGGTACTGTATCAGAAGCGTACAGCTCTGTACAGTCAAAGGATAATTGTCAATCTCCCTATATATACCATCAGTCACACAGAGACGCTCACAGGCTCAGTATGGATTAGACAAGAATATAAAAAGTAGAAAAAGTGTACAGTATCATCAGATAGCAGGTATATATAGTATAGTTTAAACATTCTAAATCTCCGTAGATATTTGAGGAGGCACACACAGACGCTCTCAGGCTCAGTATGGATTACAACACAATATAAAAAGCCATAAAACAGTAATGGATCTGAAGAGTACAGCTGTACACAGTGTAGGGGTCATTGATGTCAATCTCAGTATTTATTTTCATAGTCAGAAAATAACTCTCACTTGGTCAGTTTGGATTAGACCAAAATATAAAAAGCAGTAAATGGGTAAAGTATCACAAGAGTAGAGCTGTATACACTAGTGTTGGGGTAATTTTTAAATGAACATCTAAATTGCAGGAGTAACCCACAGACTGTCACACGCTCACGATGGATCACACCACAATATAACAAGAAGATCCGCAAGAAATAATCACACATGTGGGACAATGTTCCAGGTGTCAATGATACACTTAGCGTAGTGGGTGGAGGAGGACTTCCTGGCAGAAAGGGTACAGTATCATCAGTTGCCAGGTATATATAGCATAGTTTAAACATTAAAAATGTACATTTATATATTCAGGAGTAGTGCTGAGCCACCCCGCTAGTGTTCCGCCACCCCGCTAGTGTTCCAGTTCGTTTTAGTTCGTCGAACACGAGGCAAGTTCGTAGAATGTTTGTCGAACGTTTGACGAACAACATCGAACACCATTGAAAACAATGGCAGGCAAACACAAACACATACAAACAAATAGAAAACAATTACAAATCACCTTAAAAGGTGTCCCAAAGCAGAGAAAATGCTCAGAATACAAAAATAACATATGGAAAATGGCAACTACATATAGAAAAGAGAAGGAGGAGTAAAAGGAGGAGGAGGAGACACAGATATAGGCATGTCATGCCCTTATGAAGTCAAGAAAGGCTGGAATAAAAATGTAAAATACCAAAATACAGTAAAAATCTGAAATTGAAGACGATCATATACCGTCGGACTTCCCACCATAAATTAGGCCAACTGCTGATCGGGCGGCGTTATTCCCACAAACCTCCGAACAGCGTCCATGAAGGCAAAGTGTTTGGTTTCCGGAGGCAGTATGGTTGCAAAGCTGAACCTTAAAGGAATGTCCAGAAGGTCACCACCAGGAGTGGAGCCTGCGGCTTAATTCGACTCCACCCGGTAAACCTCAACCATGCCAGCTACAGAAAAGGTTGACAGATTGCAAGCTTTGTTGATTCTGTGGGTGGTGGTGGATGTCCGTTTTTATTTGTGCTAGCAATTTGTCAGCTTAATTCCGTTAGCGAATGAGACTCCGGCATGCCCCCGCGGTACGCGTCAAGCTTACTAGAGGGACACGCGAGGCTCTGGCATGCGAGATCGATCAATAACAGGTCTGTCATGCCCTTACATGTCCGGGTATGCATGCGCGCTACACTGAAAGATCCAGTGTGTGTCGCTTACAGGTGCAGATAACCCGCTGAACCCCGTTACTGATGGGAATCTGGGATTACAATTCTTCCCCGCGAACGAGGATTTCCCAGTAAGTGCAGGTCAACCGGAATTCCGGAATTAGGCCTAATCGGCATTCCAGAAAAAATGAAAAAATTAAGTGTCCAAACCACAGGTGCTGTAGCTTGCTTAACAGCTGAGCTCCTATGCTGAGTAGCACACAGTTCTTACATAAACAGGTGGCATAGCTTGGTTCACTGGTGGGCTCCTCTGCTGAGTAGCAGACAATGCTACAAGGCCCTAAAAGATTTTGTGGACAAGATGCGGTAAAATATAATTAGAAACACATGGTGTAGCTCCTTCACAGGTGTACTACACCGCTTGCTACCACACACCGCTACTATGCCATGAAACAGTCTATTAACATTGAAAACCATTATTAATGTGAAAATGAAGTTACGCTTTTGGTAAAAAGGCTTTGACCTGCCATCACGAAATTTTCAAATTGGGTTATTCGCAGATGATCTCTTCCTCACACTACTTTATCCTGCAAATTCAATCAAAGTCCTTTCAGTGGAAGTAAAAAAATTCTCTAGAGCATCCTATTTTAGATAAGCCCACACAAATCCAAATTTATAACTCTGAACATGACACAACCAAAATTTATAGAATAATTCATCTGGGAGGAGAAAGAGACTGTTTATCTAGGGATTAGAATAGCAGGATCAATCCAAGCCACATTTAGGGCCAACTTAGACAGCATTATAAAAACTATTATGGGCGATCTATCCTTTTTGGCTCAGCTAGAGACTTCCATCTTTGGGAAGATTCTGGCAGTCAAAACTTTTATCCTTCCTAAAATCTTATATATATTTAGGACTTTGCCAGTTAATTTTTCACGCCAAACCATTGATAAAATTCAAAAGCTTTTCCGACTATTTATTTGGAAAGGTAAGAAAGCAAGAATATCTGCAGACTTACTCTATAAAAATAAAAAACATGGGGGTGCAGGACTGCCCAATATATACACTTATTATCAGGCCTCTCTTATTAAACAGAGCTGGCACTGGTTTACTGAAAACATGACACATCCGGCTTGGTTTGGCTTGGAGAGAGATGCTAGCGATAGAGGCTCCACGCGAAAGCTTTTCTTTTACTTCCTTCTGCAGAAGCCCAGTGCGAACTCATCTCATCCTATATTTCGGTCGATAATCTCAGCCTGGAGGGATCTCATTAACCCGACTAAAAATATCAAAAAAGCAGAACAAATCTTAAAAATAGCCCTATCTTCATTGGCACTGAAGGATGATCTCCCGATACCGGAGGTATGGGGGAAATCTGGAATCAAAAAAGTGGGGGATGAATTCAGTGAGATCAGGGCTAAATATAATCTACCGTCTTCTGAGCTGGTCTTTTACACCATGTTGAAAGATAGAATCTTGAAAATCATAAAAGGGAAGACTTTGAATTTTGAAATGCTATCTTCACTATTGTGCAACCTTAAAAATAAAAACCTCTGGAGTCTGCGTAATTTGTATAGATCTGTCGTCAAGGACCTAACGAGCCACAAAAACATATATATGAATACATGGGAGTCCGATCTAGGTGCTGATATCCGTCTCGACAATTGGAACGATGCCATCAAATTCACTTACAATTCCAACATAACAATGGGTCTTCACGAGGGTTATTTTAAACTGTTAAATAGGTGGTACTATACCCCGACAAGGTTATCACATTTTAACACTGAACTATCTTCCTTGTGCTGGAGAGGCTGTGGACATCAAGGGAACCTCTACCATATATTTTGGGGATGTTCAAAAATCAAAAACCTCTGGTTCCAGGTCACACAGCACATTAACCTCATTGCTAAGGACTTCACAATTACACCTGAAAGAGCACTTCTTTCATTAGACTTGGAAAACTTTGATGATTCGGTAAGATACATTATCATACACATCCTCTTAGTGACTAAGACCATGTTAGCATAATGGTGGAAGAAAGTGGAGGTTCCTAAGTTTTCGGACATACTTGATAAGATAGGCCAACACAGCGATTTAGAATGCAGATTCGCGTTTAACACAATCACATCCACAAATATACAAAAAAATGGGAGACCTGGAACAACAAATTCCATATCAAGAATCATAGAATCGTAGAGTTGGAAGGGACCTCCTGGGCCATCTGGTCCAACCCCCTGCTCAAAGCAGGATTCGCTAAATCATCCCAGTCAGATGTCTGTCCAGCCTCTGTTTGAAGACTTCCATTGAAGGAGAACTCACCACTTCTCGTGGCAGTCTGTTCCACTCATTGATCACTCTAACTGTCAAAAAGTTTTTTCTAATATCTAATCTGTGTCTCTTCCCATTCAGTTTCATCCCATTGCTTCTAGTCTTTCCTTGTGCAAATGAGAATAAAGTTGATCCTTCTACAATGTGACAGCCCTTTAGATATTTGTAGACAGCTATTAAGTCTCCTCTCAGTCTTCTCTTTTGCAAACTAAACATTCCCAAATCCTGCAACCTTTCCTCATAAGACAGGGTTTGCAGACCGGTCACCATTCTGGTCGCTCTTTTCTGAACTTGCTCCAGTTTGTTGATGTCTTTTTTAAAATGTGGTGCCCAAAACTGGACACAATATTCTAGATGAGGTCTGACCAAAGAGGTGTAGAGGGAAATAATGACTTCACGTGATCTAGACTGTATGCTTCTGTTAATACATCCTAGAATTGCATTTGCCTTTTTTGCTGCTGCATCACACTGTTGACTCATATTCAGTCTGTGATCTATTAGTATACCCAAGTCTTTTTCACATGTGCTGTCACTTAGCCCTATTCCTCCCATTCTATATATGCTTTTGTCATTTTTATTGCCCAGATGTAGTACTTTGCATTTCTCCCTGTTAAAAACCATTCTGTTAGTTGCTGCCCACTTCTCCAGTTTATTTAAATCTTTTTGAATCCTCTCTCTCTCTTCTCTAGTATTAGCTATCCCTCCTAGCTTTGTGTCATCAGCAAATTTAATCAGTTTACCCTCAATTCCTTCATCTAAATCGTTGATAAAGATGTTGAACAATACAGGGCCCAGGACAGAGCCCTGTGGTACCCCACTTGAGACATTCTTCCAACTGGATGTGCAGCCATTTACGACCACTCTTTGGGTCCGATCACAATAGACCTATTAAGAGGTATTACATTCTGAGGCCTAAATATGGCCGTTGTAGTACCGGGATGTCGTATCTCCTTCCAAGAATGTTACCCCTTAATAAGGATTCGCAATTTTTTTTCTTTATGTTGTTATTCGCTCTATGATATTTAATGCCTATTTGTGGGTTCTCTAGCTTTAAATTTTTTTCCGTACCTGTATAAGGTTCTTTACTTCCCATTCCCTATCCTCCCTTCCTTCCTTCCCCTGTTTAATTACTAAAAATTAAGAAAATTATTTGCAAAAGAAAATTTGGTAATTTTTCCTCATTGTCATCAATATTCAGTTATTTTCACTAAAACTGCAATGAATTTTCAGCTAACATAAAATATAATATCTGTAGAAACTATGTCCTAATCACTGGGATATTGTGAAGCGTTCCAGAGTTACCACCATATAAAGTAACACCAGTCAGATGTGTAAACCTCGGTTGTGCCAGGAATAGTGGGCAGATCTTATGCATTGTACTTACATTGAGTTACGGACCGGAGCGCTGTAGAGGATAAGACCGCAGTGTTCTCATCACAGACATCATCTCCACGTACAGATCTGGCTAATACAAGACCAAGAGCGACATTTCCCTTCCGCAATCCTATTTATGCCTACAGTATTAACTCTCGGATGGTGCCAGGGGAGGGATGGAAAATATGATGGGATTTCTTTAATAGGCAGCAAAACATTGTATTATTGTAATTACCCCAAGGTCTAAAAATTCCCATTGGAGTAAAATCATCAGAGGTATTTGACACGTTTTTGATGAGGGGAGCGGGGTTTGCAGAGCTCAGACTTTCTTAGGCCTCTTTCACACATCCACTTTTCGCCGTCAGGCGAGTTCCGGCTATTTTTAATAAAACCGGATCCGGCGAAATGCAATGCCGGATCCAGTTTTTCCCCCATTGACTTGTATTAGAGCTGGATCGCGCCAGATGGCCATGCGGTTCGTCCGGTTTTTACCGGATCCGGCAATATGTCTCAATCCGGCGTCTGGAAAAAACGGCAACTGTAACGTTTTTTGTCTCCGGTGAAAAAGCCGGAAGCGCCGAATCCGGCGCTTCCGGCTTTCTAACACAATGAAAGTCTATGAGCGCCGCAATGCGTCGGATCTGGCCAAAAGCTGGATCCGGTGGCCGGATCCGTTTTTTTTGGTCTGAGCATGCTCTGTAGCCCTGCACACAGCAAACATATATAAACCATAACAGTGGGACCCTCAGCCACAGCCAATATGCCAGCCAAGAGAGGAGACAGTTGCAGGAGGAGGCAGGAGAGTACCGCAACACCAGCACCACCCCAAATGGAGTCAAGGGACCTTGCTGAACAGGCAGAGGAGAGTCCACCAGCAGATGACAGGCGGTAATTATCACATCCCCCATTCCTCAAAAATTTAACCAATTTTTTGTCTTTCAGCCAAGGCCATGAAATATCAATATATTCACTGGCCCTTTGTTTCTCTTTATTCCTCAGCAGAAGCCGCCCTATAGAAGCAGCAGCACCAGCAGCACGAGCAGCAGCAACAGGAACGGAGTCTGGCCGGCAGCAGGACACCACATTGTCTTCTTCTGGGAGCCCTCCCTCGCATCGTCAGCGTTTAACGGTAATTTTTTATTTCCACAATCCATCATCTCTGGAATATATGTCTATTCATTGGCTTTTATTTCAAAACTGGAATCAAAAGCTGAAGAGGATCTCCCAGAAGAAGAACAAAGGGGTGGACAGATACCTGGAGTGGGCTCGCAATTGGTAAGTTTCCTGCATCAATCGCAGAAACACAACATAACACTACACACAACACATAGAAAACAATTTAGTGCAGACATCACACAGCAAACAACACATACGCCTACAGTACATCCAAGCACATAATTTATTTTTTTTTCTAGTCTTCCGAATCTGGTGCTCGGCCAAGAGGTCCTCGCAGTGCCTCCCAGGGTCGTCGGCATGAGAGATGCGGCGGTCACCATCATGTAAGTATAATTTTTTTTTTTCATTTTTTTAACATTTCTTAGTAGTGTGGAGGCTAATGTTTTTTTTCTCTTTTTCTTTAACAGGCTTCACAGCTCTGACTCTGACGGTGAGGAGAGGGGGATTGACGTGGACCGCCTCATCGATCTGGTCAGAGAAAGGGAGCCGCTGTGGAATATGGGGGACCGCCGCCATGCCGATCTTATTGTGACCCGTCAGCTCTGGGAGGAAATCTGTTCACTCCTCGTGGACCGCTGGGAGAACCTCGATGCTCGGGGCCCAGATTCAACAGCGTAAGTATATACAGTTCAGGTTGCTGGATGGAAAGCAGTGTTTCCCAAACTCCAGTCCTCGTGGTCCCCACAGGTCATGTTTTCAGGATTTCCTTTTGAGCAACACTATGGAAATCCTGAAAACATGACCCCTGGGGGGCATGAGGAGTGGAGTTTGGGAAACACTGATGTTGTATACTAACCACTTTGTGCTTTCTCGTTTCAGGGGAGAGAATTGTGAAGCGGTGGCGGTCTGTGAGGGATCATTTCAAGAAGGAGTTCAACAAAGAGATGCGGGTCACGAGTGGATCTGGAGGACGCAGGAGCAAGTACAAGTACGCACGAGCCCTGTCTTTCCTCCTGGCAACAATGGTCACCAGAATGTAAATAATACACACCCCATGTAAAAAAAAAATGTTTACATGTCTAATTTTTTTTTCAGCCAGGACCATGCCATGTCACTATATTAATTGTATTTTTTTCTCTTTATTCCACTGTGAGCAGCACTCGTGAGCCTGCACGGTTGGACCCTTCTGGGGCAATCCCTGAAGAGACCGGCACCGAATGACACTTCGACCTCCCCGGCCCATCTGCACCTTCCCAGCCTTCCCTCACATTCGATCCATCTCTCCCATCCACCAGTGCTGGAGGATCGTGGCCACCTAAATTACATGAATCCACTTGTGAAGAGATCGCTTTCCCTTTACCCCACCCTTCTGCCGCTGCCACCTTTAGTACACCTGCAGGTACTGCGCGGCAGCGGCAGAGGTGTCAGGAAAAGACCTATGCACCCGAGTTCTTGCATCTGAATGCATCTTTCCAGAACTGTCTTAAAATCTTGTCAGAGCACATTGCTGCAGGCTTTCAGCAGATCAACTCCGCCATTCTGGAGCTGAAGACACTTCTGCAAACCATGCATTCAGAAGCAAGAAATTCGCCAATCCACATGTTTTTCAGGTCTGTAGTGGAGCACTTGGAAATGCTATCTCCTAGCCAGCAGATGCATGTAATGCATTCGTGCCACGCTGCGCTACTGCAGGTTGCCTCCCAACCTCCTCCTCCCACCCCAGTAGTTCCTCCACCTGCACCCCCTCCAGCCACTGTCCCTCCTCCCCCTCCTATTCAATACCAGCAACCTCCCCTGTACCAGCAACCTCCCAACTTCCAGCAACCTCCCCATTTCCAGAAACCTGCCCCATACCAAACTCCTGCCCCGTACCAAACTCCTGCCCCGTACCACTTCTCAACCACTTCATCTGCTACTCCAGTCCCTGCTCAACCCTCCACTCCACCACACACCACCTGCTCTGCCTCCCACATGTCCACCCATTCTATTTCTTTTTCCACCCCTTCACCTCAACTGTTCCTTCCCCACCACCATCCCAGTCCTCTCTCTCCACACTCCCAATGTCGAAGTGTCCCGCAGGCCCTCCAGCAGTATTTCCACCCCACACTACACTAATTTATGATTGTGTGTCGACAATAAAAATACACGTTTTCAGGTTTAAAGCTTTATTAAAAAATTTTCTTTTGAAATTGACAAACATTTTAATAAAAAATGGTTCAATAAAAGTTAAATTTTTGGACTATAATTGTCTGTCATTTATTTCTGCGGCTAAATATGTTTAAACCAAAGGTAAAATACTGGGTATAGAAAAGGTAAAAATTATTGGGTATACTAAACAATGTACATAACTTTGGGTAAAAGGCAAATACATTTTACCTTTTGGCCACAGTTGTGTCCCTGGTTGTGTTTTAGGCAAATTATTTCACCTTTTAGCCAAAGTTGTGTATCTTGTTGGGGATTACCTAACAATCTACACAACTTTTGTTAAAAGGTTGAAATACTTTGGTTAAAACACAACCAGGGACACAACTGTGGCCAAAAGGTAAAAAAAAAATTGATAAACCACAACAAGATAGACAACTTTGGTTGGCAAAGGTATACTGTTGGTACAGAAGGTACATGAGTTTGGTTAAGGGCAGAAATGTATCAAACTCTGCCAGTCTATTCTTCCTTGAGGTGACATAAAGTATTGGGCAAAATTGTCCCTCATTCGTGAAACTGTCACAGAACTTCTATGGGTAATGTTATGGTAATCTTGCAAGGTGGTTTCTTCAGAGTGGTCCTCAATGGAAATGGGTTCCTTGCAGATAACAAAATTGTGCAGGACCGCGCAAGCTTTGATCACCTCGTCCACAGTTTCAGTCTTGAGGTTGATCGCAGTCAATAGGACACGCCATTTGGCTGTCAGAATACCAAAAGCGCACTCCACCATTCTTCTTGCTCTTGTGAGGCGGTAATTAAAAATTTGTTTTGTTGTTGTCAATCCTCTGCTAGAGTACGGTTTTGAAAGGTGTTCTGACAGCTGGAAGGCTTCATCCCCTACACATACAAAAGGCATAGGTGGGCCAGATGTTTGAGGCAGCGGTCTAGGTGGTGGGAACTGGAAGGTGTTTCCATACATTCTACGCCCCATGGCAGACAGTTTGAAAACTTGAGAGTCATTGGAGCGGCCATAGGCCCCAATATCAACCGCAATAAATTTGTATTCCGCGTCAACGATGGCCATGAGGACAATGGAAAAATATTTCTTGTAATTGAAATATTCAGATCCCGATACTGCTGGCTGAGTCTGTACTGGAAATGGAGTGACGAAAGGGATTCTCCAGTTGCAAGGAATCTGGGGGGAATTAAAAAAAAACAAATTAGTTCAAAATCACAGCATTACATACCAAAACTCAGCTATAACACTTGGAAATACAAACTACCAACAACAACATTCCAGTGAAAGTGTGCTCTGAAGTGAGCAGATCCAATGAATCTGGCTTACCTTAGAGTCACCATCAGACGCTCTGTCGGTGAAATAGAGAAGCGGCAATAGCTTTCCGATCTTCTTATGAGGTCTGCAATGCGCTCCACCAAGTAATCAAAATTCTCCATTTTCATCCGAACATATGCGAATAATTTCTCCGGGTTTTGTCTAAGGTCCATGCAGAGTGTAGAATAGACCCCACGCGTCATTCTCTTGGCTGTGATGGGGTGGATCCACAAACGTCGTCGACGTCGCGCACGCATGATGCGCTGCTCTCTCGCTCTCTACTTCTCCAGAACAATCACCCTCAAACGATTTGCCTCCACTGTAAAATCCACCAAATTCTTCAAAATGTTTCCTGTCACAACATCCATCTTCGCCAGTCACTTGCTCTTCTCTCCAACCTGCACTTGCTCCTCTACAACCTGTCAAAGATGGGCTGTAGGAACACTGTATATATAGGTTTTCAGTAGTCAATCACGTTTGGAAGCCCGCAAGGGGCGTTTAAAAAACCGGTTCCGTCGAAATCCGTCGAAAAATGGATGGAAAAACGGATAAGACGGATCCGGTTTTTGGTCGGATGCGCAAGACGGATCCGGCAGAAAACCGGATCCGTCACATCCAGTTTTACATAATATTTGACGGATACGGCGCTACGCCGGATCGCGCCTGACGGTGAAAATCTGATGTGTGAAAGTAGCCTTAGAAGGACAGCAGTCATATTTTTCTCTAACTTTATGTGTGCACATTGCAGCTAGCCAATCAGGGAGCAGGAAACATCCACAATGTCCTGACACTACGGCTTGTGTCATTGGCTGCTGAAATCACATGTCCCTCTCCATATAAATGGCGGACATCTTGTTTTAGCCCCATTTTGACACTGTAACAGCACAGAGAGGCCGCTCCTGACTTGCCTCTGACATCAGCAAGATTTTAGCTAGTTAGTTAGGCGGTTGTATAGCAGTCAGATAGTGTAGCTAGATAGTGTCCAGTGTGGCTGCTAAATTTACCTTCGGGAAACTTTTTTGGGGGGGCATTACTGAGTTTCACAGACAAAACCAGCAGGGCACATGTCCTACAAGTGTGTTGTGCACTGCTTTTATAGTGAGCCATGCATGAGTATAGCATTCTAAATAATAATTAAATGTGAAAAAGCCTGCTGTATGCACATTTTAGCTAGTTAGTTAGGCAGTTGTTTATCAGTCAGATAGTGTCGCTAGATAGTGTCCAGTGTGGCTGTAAAATTTACCTTCCAGCATTTTTTTTCTTTTTTGGACATTACTGAGGTGCACAGATAAAGCCAGCAGGACACGTGTTGTGCACTGCTTCTATTGTGATCCATGCACGAGTATAGCATTCTAATTCACATGGAGCTAGTGAAAAAATATTAAACAGCCTGCGGTATCCCACCTTGTCATTTAGTGCTGTGGTGAAATAAAACTGTCTGCAGACCTAAGGAACATTAAAAAAATGATAATTTTTTCTGTTGCTAAATGTGAAACAGTCTACTGTATCCCACTTTGTCATTTTGTCGTGGTGATTTGGTCCTGCCTGCAGACCTAAGGCACATTAAAAAAAACTATAATTTTTCAGTTGCAAAAAGTTAGACAACCCGTTGTTTCACACTTTGTCATTTGGTTGGGTTGAAATTAAGCTGAAGAGGCCTGATCCAGAGGCCACAAAAAATTCCTGTTATTAGCGTCATACAGTAACGAACCTGAATTTAAAATAGTTTGTAGCATCTAGTGTGTTATAGAGGCCTGATCCATAGGCCACAAAAAAATTCTTCTGTTCCTAGAGTTATACAGTAGGGGACCTGACTTTAAAACGGTTTGTAGCATCTAATGTGTTACAAAGGCCTGATCCATAGGCCACAAAAATGTCATCTGTTGCTAACATCATACAGTAAGGGACCTGGCTTATACATTTTTTGTATCATTATTTCTTTGTCATATAGGCCTCATCCACACTCAAACAATTCTTTTTTCTGTGACTAACACATACAGCACACCATATTTCAACTTTGAATTTACTGTCGCTGAAATTGAGCTGTTTGCAGAGTTTGTGTAGAGTTTAAAATATAATTTTTGGTTGTTAATACTGTGCTCCTACCACACTATCTGACCAGCAAGACTGGGGTAAAGCGAGGTTGTGGTGGAAGGGGAATTAGTCTTGATGTTCACGGTGTACGTGAGGTAGGTGGTAATGTTTGTGAAAGCACTAGTGAAGCAACGTCACATCCTATGCAAACACAACTTAAAACTTATGTTACTGGACAGGCTAAACCACTACCTTTCTTTGGCAGATACACAGCAATACGCCTAATCGATGATGTCCAGAAAGAGTATGTACTCGAGTGTAATTTCAAGTGGCTGCTCCTCCTCCTTGTCCACCTCAACATCACACCTAGTACAGTCCACACAGGTGGCACCAAAATTCCCCTTTGTACCCCCCAAGTCCCAACTATCCAACCGTTCAACTGACTGTACAGACCCACAGATGGGTGAGTCTGAAGAGATTCATATATATGAGGCTCACGCGGACTGTACTGTGCTGTCAGGTCAAGAAGAAGAGGAGAGTGACTCCAATGGTGAGGGATGTGATAACAAAGAGGATGATGATGGGGTGTTAGATCCCCGTTGGCATGAACATAGAGGCACACAGCTGAGTAGGTCATCCGAGGAGGAAGACGAAGAGGTTACGTTGCGCCGTACGTACTAGACACATGAGGCAGCCACGACGAGTGATACATCCTCAGCCACAACTGTGCCTCTGACCAGCAGCATCCACAGGTGTGCATCTCACAGGGGTGGCAAGGGTTACCTAGCCTTGGCCTTTTTGACACTGCAAAGGATGAGCCAACTCACGAAATCTACTAACTTTGCAAAAAAAAACTGAGTTGAGGTAAAAAGTGCAATAATTTGACTACTATATGTATGAACCTTCACATACACAATCAGCATGCTCTACTGTGGGAATCCCACTGCACAAAAATGTGGACCAGCAGACATCAACAACCATCAATTGCCTCATCAATCGCATTTGCCGCTTCTTTTTCCTCCTCTGCCAACTATTGAGACGCAGGTCTTTGCCCACAGAACTTTGGGTTCTTTACCTGATCGAGGCACGCTGACTGAGAGGCTGCCTTCAGCTGTAATGGAAGTAGACCTATCTCAGAGAATGATCACACCACAAGTTTCGCAATCCACAGTAACTTCTCTGCCTGCACCTCTTTCATGGTCCAGCAGTTTGTCCGGTTCACCGCTATCCACCCTCTCACAGCATTGCAGCTACCCATGGTTCCGCAGTTGTGGTCACGAAAAAAGATTGTTTCCTCCTACGCATGACAAAGCTAAGAGGTTGAATTCCAACATCTTGAAATGTGTTGACCACGGAAATGCTGCCTTTCTGCCTGGTAGATACAGACGGTTTCCGAAAGCTGATGGCCATCACAGTCCCCCAGTACCAAACACCAAGTCGCCATTACTTTTCTAAGAAAGCTGTGCCTGCGCTACACCAGCATATCGCAGACAGCGTCAACTGTTCCTTGAAAAAATTTCTGTCTGCCAGGGTGCTTTTTACCATAGACACTTGGACGAGTAAGCATGGCCAAGGGCGTTACATCTCGCTGCCTGGGCACTGGGTGACTCTGGTGGCTGTAGGGAAATATGCTGCTCCACAAGTCTTGGAATCCCCAAGGCTTGCAGGACAAACCTCTGCATTTAACCCTTTTTTCACTGCCTCTGCCTCCTCTATCTCCTCTAGGGCCTCCACCTCCACCCTCAATCTCTGCCTTCATGAGACACGTGTACCAACAGTGCATAGCGAGCCCCTACCACCTGCACAGGGCTCCCTGCAATAAGGCAGTCTTAAAATTGATATGCCTTGGAGATCACAGTCATACAGCTGAAGATTTGTAGACAGATCTCCAGGCTGAATTTGATCAATGGCTGTCTCTGCTGAACCTGCATCCAAAGAAGGCTGTGTCCGATAGCGATGCAAACCTTGTGGCGGCCCTATGGTGAAGCAAGCTCACACATGGGCCATGCATAGCTAACATCCTCAACCTGGTGGTACAGCGTTTTTTTCAGCCACTGTCTTTGCCCGGGTAAGCCAAGCTGCTCCAGAAAGCACGTAAGCTGTGTGCTCAATTCCACCGTTTGCACCCCTCTGCTCATCGACTTGCATCAATACAGAGGTATTTTGTCCATGCCAGTTAAGAGGTTGATTTGCCGACACAGTGGAATTCCACTCTTTACATGTTGCAGCAACTGTGGAAGCAGCAACGTACCCTCATGCAGTATGTCACGTAGTATAGCCAGGGACAATGCAGTACGGACGTGGTGCATATTACGTTTACCGAGTGGGCACAGATTAAAGACCTATGCACCTTTCTGCACAGTTTTAAAATGGCTACAAAGATGGTTAGCACTGAAGACTAGAGTTGAGCGAAATGGGTCGGTCAGATAAAAAAATCGCCGACTTTCGCCAAAGTCGGGTTTCGCCGATCGAAACCCGACCATAGCGTGAAGTCGGCCATGCGGTCGTCGACCCGAGCGCCAAAGTCGCGTTTACCATAATGCTTTCAGCGCCTTTTCTCTGCCAAAGAGCAAGGACGCACACTGTGGGCAATGAGATGACATGGGCAGCGGCCACCACCATCTTAGAGAAGGGTATTGCAGTGATTGGCTTGCTTTGTGTGGCGTCACAGTGGCTATAAAAGCCCTGACCGCCGACGGCCATTTTACTTCTGCCGATCTTAGCATAGGGAGAGGTTGCTGCCGCTCTTTTTCAATAGGGAGAGTGTTAGGCAGGAAAGAAAACAGATAAGCAGGGAAGAAAAAACATTCTGTGCTTCTGTTGATAGCGATTGTGCTGTAGAGTTAGTGTGCAGTGACAGGGGAGGATTTTTTTGTGTGCAGCAGTGCTGGTTATTAGGCTGCCTTATTAGGCTACCTGTTAGCTGCATTGCAGTGTGCACACTAGAGATGAGTGACTTTCCCTTTTTAGGGTCTAGTCAGTTTTCATGAAACCCGACTTTCTCAAAAGTCGAGTCGAACGAAATCGTCCGACTATATGGAAAAGTCGGTGGTCCGACTGAAACACAAAACCCAATGCAAGTCAATGGGGAAGCAAAGTCAGCATGGAGTGGAGGACAGTAAACACACCTACAGTGCCCATTTCAATGCCAACAACATCAATTCTTATTACTTAAGCTTGTCAACCTTAATTTACTTTATAGTAATAGTTACGCATTGAAAACTGGGGGCTATTTGGCTAAAGTTGTAGGGCTGGCTCCAGGTTTTCGTGTGCCCAAAGAGTGTCAGTGCGCCCCTTTACCACATGCCACAATTCATGATGCTCTGATACGGCACAGAAATATAGGTATAGTACAATGAAAAATACTTCACTTCTTACATGACATGACTGATATCTCTTTTAAATTCTACAATAGCTCAAAAAACAAACAGTATATTACTCCATACAGTATTATGACCACCACATGGTGCGCTATACAGAATAATGAGCCCCATATATTTCTCCATACAGAATAATTGGTCTCATATAATGTTCCATACAGTATATGATGATCTCCACATAATGCTACAGTATATGTTGGTCCCCATAGATGAAGCTACACCGTCTTATAGGCCCAAATAATGCTCCATATATAATAGGCCCCATTTAGAATGCTCCAGTGTATAATGTGCCCCATAGATGGTGCTCCAGTGTCTGATCTGCCCCATTTAGAATGCTCCAGTATATGATGGGCCCCATGGATGATGCTCCAGTGTCTTATGGGCCCAAATAATGCGCCATATATAATGGGCCCCATTTATAATGCTCCAGTGTATAATGGGTCCCATAGATGCTGCTTCAGTGTCTGATCTGCCCCATTTAGAATGCTCTAGTATATGATGGGCCCCATGGATGATGCTCCAGTGTCTTATGGGCCCAAATAATGCTCCATATATAATCTGCCCCATTTAGAATGCTCCAGTATATGATGGGCCCCATGGATGATACTCCAGTGTTTTATGAGTTCAAATAATGCTCCATATATAATGAGCCCCATTTGTAATGCTCCAGTGTATGATGGGCCCCATAAATGCTGCTCCAGTGTCTGATGTCCCCCATTTACAATGCTCCAGTATATGATGGGCCCCATGGATGATGCTCCAGTGTCTTATGGGCCCAAATAATACTCCATATATAATTGGCCCCATTTGTAATGAACCCAGGCATGGTATGTGAACAGAGCTCCATGGAGTAATCTGAAGTGTGGGCTGCCATATCCTTTACTTTTGGTGTGGGTGAAGGACCCAAGGAAAGGGGTTGCTCCTGACCAGAAGCCTGCACTGATGACTTCAGAAGACGGGGCGATAGAGCTCGAGGCTCTTTCAGCAGTGTAAGCCAAAAACATTTCCTGATGCTCCTGCTTTAAAAGCAGTTTACCTACTCCCAGAAAAGGGAGCTGTACAGGCCTTCTGGAGCCAGACCATGACACAGGCTCAACACCTTCTGCCTTATGTGCTATTGTGCTTTTGGCACTAACAGCAGATGCACCAACACCACCTTCAGTACCAGCTGGCCCCCCACGCCCGCGTCCTCTTCCACCATACTTCCTAATTTTTTTGAAAATGGACCCAAAATACCAGCAGATATATGGTACTGTATCAGAAGCGTACAGCTGTATACAGTCTAGAGATAATTGTACATCTCCGTATATATTTCATGAGTCAGACACAGATGCTCACAGGCTCAGTATGGATTACACAATAATATAAAAAGTTGAAAAAGGGTACAGTATCACCAGATGCGAGGTATATATAGTATAGTATAAACATTCTGAATCTCCATATATATTTCAGTAGGCAGACACAAACGCTCTCAGGCAAAGTATGGATTAGACAAGAATATTAAAAGTTGAAAAAGAGTACAGTATCACCAGATAGCAGGTATATATAGTATAGTTAAACAATTCTGAATCTCAGTATATATTTCAGGAGGCAGACACATACTCTCTCAGGGCCAGTATGAATTAGACAAGAATATAAAAAGCTGTAAATGGGTAAGATATCACAAGCGTCCAGCTGTATACAGTGTTGGTGTAATCTTAAATCTCCAAATATATTTCCGGAGTAACAGACAGACGTTCACAAGCTCATTATGGATTACACCAGAATCTAAATAGCAAAAAAGGGTACTGTACCAGAAGCGTACAGCTGTATACAGTCTTGGGCAAATTTGAAATCTCGGTATATATTTCCTGAGTCACCCTCAGACGCTCACTCAGTTTGGATTTGACCATAGTACAAAATATTTTAAAAAAGGTACTGGATAACAAGTTACCATGTATATATATTATAGGGTACAATTTAAATCTCCGTATAGATATTCCCGTATTTCAGACGTTCACTCAGTATGGATTTGACCATAATACTAAATGTCGAACAAAGGTACTGTATAACAAGATAGAAGCTGTATATACTGTAGGGTAAAATTTTTATCTCCGTATATATAGAAGGAGTAAACCACACATTCTCACTCAGTATTGATTATACTGTAAGAAAAAAATTTGGAGCAAAGGTACTGTATCAGCTGATACCAGGCGTATCCCGTCTAGGGGTATTTGTAAATTTCCGTCTATATTTCCGGAGTCAGACACTCACAGGCTCAGTATGGATTACACCAGAATATAAAAAGTAGAAAAAGGGAAATGTATTAGAAGAGTACACCAGTATACAGTGTTGGTGTACTTTTAAATCTTCGTATATATTTCAGTCTCAGTAAGCCAGTCCAGACTCTCCGATACAGGAGGATACTAGATGGATAAGTACAGATGGAAAGTTGAGTGTTTGCAGAAATTTGGGAATTACTAATCATGGGAAAACCTCCCGATAGCTTTCGCAGAGGTGATGCTGACCCTCAATAACTTTGTCTGTGGAGACAGCGAAAATGGTTCTTTGACATGAAAGGATTGCTGTATCGCAGTAGCGTGGATCCCATCACTGTTACTCGTCTCCATCAAATTGTGATAACAGGGAGAGATGTAGACATGGTCCTCACTGCCTATCATGATCTGTTTGGTCACTTTGGAGTGCAAAAGACAGAAGCCACAGGCCGTAGGCGATTCTATTGGATTGGCATGAGAGGAGACATTGAAAAATGGTGGCAGGAATGTCACACGTCTGTGACTAGGAAAACTGTGAAAGCTGATCATAAAGCACCACTGCATCCGATTGTGAGTTGGTGTCCATTAAAAATGGTAGCCATTGATCATCTGAAGGTAGAGGCTAGCAGGACAGGCCATAGCTACATCATAACCATCATCGATCAGTTCACCACATTTGTAGTGGCCATCCCTGTGAAGGATTTAACTGCCCAGACTACACAGCGGTGGAGCAGGGAGAGGTAAGTATTGCAACTTGCAAGTGCTGTGGCCATGACCAAGCAGGGGGGGCACACTCATGGGTGATGGTACTGGCACAGGGCCCTTCAAAGTACACCAGTGTGTCTGATGGCAAGTGGGCCCCCCCACCGTGAGAGACACTGTATTGTTCTATGAGGGGCCCTGTGCCAGTGCCATAGGCCAAGAGTGGGCACACCCAACTGTTCAGAGCAACGGCACTTGACCAGGTGCGCAAGGTGGTAACCCCAGCCTTTGGGGGGGGCAGCCCAGTTAGGGAGGTTTAAAAAATGGCATATGTTGATGTGTAGGCTGGACATTCAGCAGCTGCAAATAGAGGAATTGGACAAGTCCGTGGAAGAGGAGGACAAAAGCGAGCCAATTATCCAGCAACCTATGTGTCATTAGGGGAAGGTGGGACAACATCCTTTGAAACCAATGCATGGTTCATTTTAACGAAGGTTAGATCATCAACATTTTGGGACGACAGATGGGTCCTTTTTTCTGTCAGGATTGATCCAGCAGCACTGAACACTCTTTCAGATAGCACACTAGCAGCAGGGCAAGCGAGCTCCTGTAAGGCATATTGTGCCAATTCAGGCAGGTGTCCAGTTTACAGGCCCAATAGTCAAAGGGAAATGACCTGTGAGGGAGAACATCGATATGGGAGGAGAAGTAGTTTGTAACCATAGTTGGCAAATGGTGACTCCTGTCACTTGCAATCGAAGCAATATTACCAGTTGTGTGAGTGGTACGTGAGAAATCAGTCCACAACATGGTCATGAACCCCATGTCTCCAACGCCACTTCGGCTGTGTGCACCACGAACACCTCTTCCATTTTGCCCACTACGGCTCGTGGGAGGACCAGCACCGCTGCTGTGTGCTGGAAATGCCCCAAACAAACGGTTTACCAGAGTTGCTTGTTTGTTAGTCAATATTAGGTCAAGGTTCTCCTGTGGCATGATGTTGTGTAATTTGCCTTTATAGCGTGGATCGAGGATGCTGGCCAACCAGTAGTCGTCATCATTCATCATTTTGGCAATGCGGGTGTCCCTTTTTAGGATCCGCAAGGCATAACCACACATATGGGCCAATGTTCCAGGTGTCAATGATGCACTGGCAGTGGTGGGTGGAGGAGCACTTTCTGGCAAATCGACATCCCTCCAGTCACGCACAAACCCTGTACCTGACCTTGGCACACCAACAGTTTCTCTTGCCCCCTGAGAAGAATCCTCCTCCCCAAAATAATAATCACCCTCATTGTCAGGATCCTAGGACTTTCCGGTCTGTTTTGAATGAACTTTGCCCTTGGTTAAGATGGAGTTTTCGTTTACATCACTTCCTCCCCAGTTGCATAAAAACCCGCCCCTAAGCACAAGCAAATCGCTTGAGTATATTGATTCCTGGTGTGCTCCTGCCCTGCCACTCTCCCAGATCTTGTGACTCTGGAACAACCCTGCTTCCTGCTTGAAACTTCACCTCTCTGACCTCTGGATACCGCTGGACTTCCGGCTACCGTACCCGGTTAGTGTTTGTGCCCACTGAAGGTCCCCTTACTGGATCTCCACTGGACTCATCATACCAGAGGCTCGCTACAACTGGACTTCTGTTTGCTATACTGGTTAGTAGCTGTTACTCAGTGCCCGCTGAACATTATCCTGCTGGACATTTGTTATACTCTGGACTTTGCCTGCAATACCCAGTTATATTCCATACTCAGTGACTCTTAATAACTCACCATCCTTGCTGAACCTTTTTGCTATGTGCTGCTGTATGTCTGTGCTCTGAACCCGTTACGTATTTCCACGTTTGTTGTGCACAAATATATATACAGTAAATCACTTGCTTCACTAAGCGTGTCTCTGCCGTCATTGCCCTACGCCATTGAAGTCCTTATACCATACATAAGTATTATATTATACTCAAGCCCTTTTTAGAAGACTTCGCTGGGGCAATGTCAGAGGCACGATTAGATCAGCTATACTCCATGATCCACTCCTTACAGCAGGACATGGATGCTGTGCACGCCAGGCTGGGAGATATCGAGGGACGGCTGAATCATAACCACCAGTTCCTGGGTGCAGCTATGCAGGAGCTACAAGGCAAGGTGGAGGCTCAGGTGGCCGACCGTACCTCGCCTGGATTTGCTCCCAGTATGCCTAAATTACCTCCCTTCCGCTTTAATGGTGAGCGCAGTCAGTTCCGTGGCTTCATTAATCAGTGCATGCTATTCTTTGATGTGAATACTGACTATTACCGATCGGATCGATCTAAAGTATTATGCATAATCATGATGCTGACTTCACGTGCCCTGGCCTGGGCTAACACGATGATTGAGACCAGGGACGTGCGGTTGAACTGCTTAGAGGATTTTCTAACAGCTATGGCACTGATGTTCGATGATCCGAACCGCCGTAATACTGCTGAAACGGCTCTCCTTTCTTTACGGCAAGGCAAGCGGCCTGTGATTGAATATGTCACCGACTTCAAAAGACTGGTGGTGGACACTGACTGGGGTAACAATGCGTTGTTGTCGGTATTTAAAAAGGGACTGTCCGGTGCCATCAAGGACGAGTTAGCCCGTGCCGAATCGCCTGATGATCTTGACCTGTTCCTTCAACACTGTGCGCATTGATACCCGTTTAACAGAGCGCAGACAGGAAAGATGGGCAGCACTTAACCGGGTACCTGACTTCCCGTCACCTACCAGGGAACCTGTTCCTAAGACACCACGAGAGCCTGCGGAGGTTCCCATGCAAGTGGACTCTGTACAAAACCGAGAGAACCAGGAACGCCGCGAACATCGGCTCCGTGAACGGCTATGTTTTTATTGCGGCAAATCAGACCATTTCCTTATTGACTGTCCAAGGCGTCCTAATCGTTCCAATAAGATCTTGGCGGCTGTAGCCGAATATGATAATACCGACATAGAATCCGAAGCCTCCGAAGCTAGTTCCCACCTGGATGCGGTATTTCCCTCCACCGTACTATCCACTGCAGCTAAGGACTCTGAAGGGAGATCCACCCATTGCTCGCTCCCTATACAAATAAAATGGAAGAAACAGCTTATTCCTACGGCTGCAATGATTGACTCTGGGGCTGGGGGGAATTTCATGGATCTCTCTTTTGCTAGGAAACACGGTATCCCGTCTCAACAGAGAGCATCACCAGTTACCATGGAAACCGTGGACGGGTCCCCATTGACTTCCGGACCCGTGGATAAAGAGACTGTACCCCTCGAATGTATGATCAAACCAGGTCAGCAGCAGACCCTTGTCTTTATGTTAATTTCGTCTCCACATTTTCCAGTCATTTTAGGAATCCCCTGGCTTCGGGCTACCAATCCAGTCATCAACTGGGAGACAAAAGAGATTTCCTTCCCATCCCAGACTGCTCCTGTCGTAAAACCAACTGAACCGGCTCCAACAACGCATGCTATGGAGGACAATGTACAGGTACCCATTCTGCACCCGTCTATCATGACTTTCTTGACATCTGCAATAAACAGAATGCTGATCAGCTCCCCCCACATAGACCTTACGATTGTCCTATAGACTTATTACCCGGAGCGGAGATACCGTTTGGACATGTGTACCCGTTGGCGGCCCCTGAATTACACGCCCTAAAAGAATATATTGATGAGAATCTTGCCAAGGGTTTCATTCGTCCCTCTACCTCACCCGCAGGGGCACCCATCTTCTTTGTAAAGAAGAAGGAAGGAACTCTGCGCCCTTGCATAGATTACCGGGAGCTCAACAAGATCACCATCCGGAACCGGTACCCATTGCCCCTGATCCCCGAATTATTAGAAAGGGTCCAACAGGCTACAATTTTCACCAAGTTAGATCTCCGAGGGGCGTATAACCTGCTCCGTATCCGTCCAGGGGACGAATGGAAGACAGCATTCAGGTGTAGATACGGACATTTTGAGTATTTAGTCATGCCCTTCGGCCTTTGCAACGCCCCCGCAACATTCCAACACTTGGTGAACGATATATTCAGGGACATTATGGACCAGTTCATGGTCATCTACCTGGACGATATTTTGATTTATTCTAATTCTTTACAGGAACATCAAGAGCATGTCAAGATGTCCTTGCTCGCCTACGTGATAACCGCCTGTACATCAAGCTTGAGAAAAGTGAATTTCATTGTACTAATATTCAATTTCTAGGGTATGTCATTTCTCCACAGGGTCTAAATATGGAAACCAGTAAGATAAAAGCAATACTGGAATGGCCGGTACCGGATACCATCAAAGAGGTGCAACGATTTGTCGGATTTGCCAACTTCTACAGGCATTTCATCCGTAATTTCTCAGAAATTGTCCGCCCTATTACCGCATTAACCAAGAAGGGTCAGAGGTTTGTGTGGTCCGTCCAGGCTCAGGAGGCTTTTGACCATCTCAAGGTTTGTTTTACATCAGCACCAATTCTGATTCACCCAGACCCCTCACTTCCTTTCCTTGTAGAAGTCGATGCCTCTGATTATGCTCTGGGAGCAGTTCTGTCCCAGAGAACTGGGGACAAAGCTTTACTGCACCCATGTGCTTTCTTTTCTCGACGGTTGTCCTCTGCGGAGAGGAATTATGATGTTGCAGACAAGGAGTTGCTGGCGATCGTGTCTGCTTTCAAAGAATGGCGGCACCACTTACAGGGAGCGGCACAACAAGTGGTGGTACTCACAGATCACCACAACCTGGAATTTCTGAAATCTGCCAGATGTCTGTCCCCACGGCAAGCCAGGTGGAGCCTTTTTCTTAATCAATTTAATTTTGTTGTCACATATCGACCAGGTTCTCGCAACGGAAATGCTGATGCCTTATCCCGTCTCCACACCTCGGACCCTGTGCCTTCATCATCATCTCAAACCGTGTTGTCTGATTCCAACTTCATCGGAGTGATCCAGGACCAGGACTTATGGAAGGACATCAAGCAGGCCTATGATGGTGATGTATTCCTTGCTGCCCCCCGAGCGACGTGGCACTTGTTCTTCGGAATGGTGTGTGGTTACGAGAACGTCGCCTGTATGTCCTGGAGGCTGTAAGACTTCAAGTCCTTAAATTGGTTCATGACTCCACGGTGGCAGGACATAGGAGGGTACAAAAAACTCAGGAATTCTTGACCCGGTTCTTCTGGTGGCCTACCTGTATGAAAGACGTGAAAGACTACGTCACATCATGTGTGATCTGTGCCCGGTGCAAGGTCCCTCGTATGGCTCCTACAGGCCTCCTCCAGCCTTTACCCGTGCCATCTCGCCCCTGGGGGTCCATCTCCATGGATTTTATTGTGGATCTGCCTCCATCAAGTGGCAGCACTACTATCCTTGTAGTGGTAGACCGGTTGACCAAAGCCGCCCATTTCATCCCCTGTACTGGCCTCCCCTCGGCCGCAGAGACTGTTGATCTGGTAGTATGGAACGTATTTCGTTTACACGGGGTCCCGGATCAGATCATCTCTGACCGAGGTGTTCAATTCACCTCTAGGTTCTGGAAGGGGTTTTGTTCTGCACTCCAAATTAATGTGTGTCTATCTTCTGCCTACCATCCCCAGACAAATGGACAGACGGAACGGACCAACCAGACCCTGGAACAATACCTGAGATGTTACGTGAGCCATCTACAGGACGATTGGGTGAAGCTCCTTCCTCTGGCAGAATTCTCCTACAACAACACCCAGAGTAGTTCCACGAGGGTAACACCCTTTTTTGCAAACCTGGGTTACCATCCAAGTATTCTGCCTAGGTCACCGGTCGCAGTCCCTGTACCCGCGGTTGGAGACAGGGTGACGGAGTTGCAACGAGTTCAGGAGGTCCTGAAAGACACCTTGACAACTGCTCAGCGACGTTACAAGGACTCGGCAGACGCTCACAGGCGACCGGCACCCTTGTACCAGGTAGGGGACTCTATTTGGTTGTCCACCAAAAACCTGAAGCTTGGTGTCCCTTCACAGAAGCTGGGGCAAAAATACATCGGCCCATTCAGGATCTCCGGGATTGTGAACTCCGTGGCCTGTCGGCTGAAGTTACCACGGACTATGAAGGTACACCCGGTCTTTCATGTTTCTCTGCTCAAACCGGTAACTCCTAACACCTTTCAGGGACATGTTGTACCACCTCCTCCCCCGGTGATGGTAGATGGCCAAGAAGAATTCGTCGTTGAGGCCATTCTCGACTCCCGTCTCCATCGGCGACGGCTGCAATACCTGGTTCGCTGGCAAGGCTATTCACCCGAGGACGACTCCTGGGAACCCGTTGACAACATCAACGCATCTAGGAAGATTGCTCAGTTCCATCGGAGGTACCCGGACAAGCCCGGTCCTATTCCGTCCTGAGGCCGTTTTTTTGGGGGGATGTACTGTCAGGATCCTAGGACTTTCCGGTCTGTTTTGAATGAACTTTGCCCTTGGTTAAGATGGAGTTTTCGTTTACATCACTTCCTCCCCAGCTGCATAAAAACCCGCCCCTAAGCACAAGCAAATCGCTTGAGTATATTGATTCCTGGTGTGCTCCTGCCCTGCCACTCTCCCAGATCTTGTGACTCTGGAACAACCCTGCTTCCTGCTTGAAACTTCACCTCTCTGACCTCTGGATACCGCTGGACTTCCGGCTACCGTACCCGGTTAGTGTTTGTGCCCACTGAAGGTCCCCTTACTGGATCTCCACTGGACTCATCATACCAGAGGCTCGCTACAACTGGACTTCTGTTTGCTATACTGGTTAGTAGCTGTTACCCAGTGCCCGCTGAACATTATCCTGCTGGACATTTGTTATACTCTGGACTTTGCCTGCAATACCCAGTTATATTCCGTACTCAGTGACTTTTAATAACTCACCATCCTTGCTGAACTTTTTTGCTATGTGCTGCTGTATGTCTGTGCTCTGAACCCGTTACGTATTTCCACGTTTGTTGTGCACAAATATATATAAATCACTTGCTTCACTAAGCGTGTCTCTGCCGTCATTGCCCTACGCCATTGAAGTCCTTATACCATACATAAGTATTATACTCATCCTCCTCCTCTTCCTCTTCTTCCTCCACCTCGTCCAGGACAGTTCCCTGACCAGACAATCGCTGACTGTTATCAAGGCTTCCCTCCTCCTCTTCCTCCTCCTCCGCTGCAGACGCCTGATCCTTAATGTGCATCAAAGATCGCATGAGCAGACGCATAAGTGGGATGCTCATGCTTATGATGGCGACATCTGCGCTTACCAGCCATGTGCATTCCTCAAAACACTGAAGGACTTTACAAAGGTCTTTCAGCTTTGACCACTGCACACCCGACAACTCCATGTCTGCCCTCAAACTGCCTACCCGTGTATCCTCCCACAAATGCATTACAGCCTGCCTCTGTTCGCACAGCCTCTCAACCATGTGCATGGTGGCGTTCCACCTTGTTGCAATGTATATTATTAGGCAGTGCTTGGGGAGGTGGAGCGATTGCTGCAGCTTCTGCATACGACTGGAGTGTATGGGTGAGCAACAGATGTGCGAGCACAGTCTTCGCACCTTATGGAACAGGGTTGTTAACTCCGGATAATTATTTAGGAAGCACTGCACCACCAGGTTCAAAGTGTGAGCCAGGCAAGGTATGTGTGTGAGTTTTACTAGGGCTATGGCTGCCACAAAATTCTGTCCGTTATCACTGACTACCTTGGCTGACTCAGGATGTAGACTGCCCAGCCATGACTCAGTTTGTCACTGCAAGTAGTCAGCCAGTACCTCTGCAGTGTGTCTGTTGTTGCCCAAAGACATCATCTTTAACACAGCCTGCTGATGCTTACCACTAGCTGTTCGATAGTGGGGCACCTCGTGTTCAGCACTGCCAGCTGCGAATGGAGTGCTCGTGCGACTTTGCTCTGTCAACGAGCTTTCGCTTCTGGAGGAGGAGGAGGGTCGAATGCTTACAGCCAACTGTTTCCTATAACATGGGCTAGGCAGCACTGTTCCACCGCCGCTATCCCCTGTGAAGCCTCTGTGGAGCCTGCATCCACCACATTAAGCCAGTGCGCAGTGATGGACACGTAACGGCCCTGGCCATGCCTACTGGACCATGCATCTGTTGTGAGGTGCACCTTTCCACTCACTGATTGTTTGAGTGCATGGACAATGTGGTCTTTCACATGCAGGTGGAGGGCAGGGATGGCTTTTCTTGAAAAGAAGTGCAGTATAATAAGGGCAGTATAATAAAGTTAAAAAAATAATTTATAAAAAATCGCTAAATAAATTTAAAAAAAATATTCCCTAATAAATTCATTTTTTAGAAATAAAAAAAACAATAAAAGTACACATATTTAGTATCGCTGCGCCCGTAATGACCCGCCCTATACAACTGTTCCATTAGCTAACCCCTTTGGCGAACCCCTTAGAAAATAAAAATAAAAAAAGCAAATAATAATGCTTTATTATCATAACACAGAACAAAAAGTGCAATAACGCAATCAAAACGACAGATCATAGAATCATAGAATCATAGAATTGTAGAGTTGGAAGGGACCTCCTGGGCCATCTGGTCCAACCCCCTGCTCAAAGCAGGATTCCCTAAATCATCCCAGTCAGATGTCTGTCCAGCCTCTGTTTGAAGACTTCCATTGAAGGAGAACTCACCACTTCTCGTGGCAGCCTGTTCCACTCATTGATCACTCTAACTGTCAAAAAGTTTTTTCTAATATCTAATCTGTGTCTCCTCCCATTCAGTTTCATCCCATTGCTTCTAGTCTTTCCTTGTGCAAATGAGAATAAAGTTGATCCTTCTACAATGTGACAGCCCTTTAGATATTTGTAGACAGCTATTAAGTCTCCTCTCAGTCTTCTCTTTTGCAAACTAAACATTCCCAAATCCTGCAACCTTTCCTCATAAGACAGGGTTTGCAGACCGGTCACCATTCTGGTCGCTCTTTTCTGAACTTGCTCCAGTTTGTTGATGTCTTTTTTAAAATGTGGTGCCCAAAACTGGACACAATATTCCAGATGAGGTCTGACCAAAGAGGAGTAGAGGGAAATAATGACTTCACGTGATCTAGACTGTATGCTTCTGTTAATACATCCTAGAATTGCATTTGCCTTTTTTGCTGCTGCATCACACTGTTGACTCATATTCAGTCTGTGATCTATTAGTATACCCAAGTCTTTTTCACATGTGCTGTCACTTAGCCCTATTCCTCCCATTCTGTATATGCTTTTTTCATTTTTATTGCCCAGATGTAGTACTTTGCATTTCTCCCTGTTAAAAACCATTCTGTTAGTTGCTGCCCACTTCTCCAGTTTATTTAAATCTTTTTGAATCCTCTCTCTCTTCTCTAGTATTAGCTATCCCTCCTAGCTTTGTGTCATCAGCAAATCTAATCAGTTTACCCTCAATTCCTTCATCTAAATCGTTGATAAAGATGTTGAACAATACAGGGCCCAGGACAGAGCCCTGTGGTACCCCACTTGAGACATTCTTCCAACTGGATGTGCAGCCATTTACGACCACTCTTTGGGTCCGATCACTAAGCCAGTTATGAATCCACCTAACAGTTGCCTTGTCCATTCCATACTTAGTCCATGGTCCGCTGAAAATGTCATCTTGTCGCACAAAAAATGAGCCATGAATCACCATCATCAGCGAAAAAATAAAAAAGTTATATCTCGCAGAATAAAGCAATGCAAAAATAATTATTTTTTTATATAAAATTGTTTTCATTGCATAAAAGCGCCAAAACAAATGACATAAATGAGGTATCACTGTAATCGTACTGACAAGAAAAATAAAACCAACTAATCAATTTTACCGCACGCAGAACAGTGTAAACGCCCCCCCAAAACAATGCTTGAAATGCTGGTTTTTGTTCATTCTGCGTCCCAAAAATTGGAATAAAAAGCGATCAAAAAATGTCACATGCACGGAAATGGTACCAATAAAAATGTCAACTTGTCCCGCAAAAAATAAGACCTCAGATAACTTGATGGGTCAAAATAAGGAAAAATTATAGCTCTCAATATGTGGTGAAGCAAAATTTTTACAATAAAAAGCGTCTTTTAGCGTGTGACAGGTGCCAAACATAAAAACCGCCATAAATAGTAAAACAAACCCCCGTTATCACCCCCTTAGTTAGGGAAAAATAATAAAATTAAAAAAATGTATTTATTTCCATTTTCCCATTAGGGCTAGGGTTAGGGCTAGGGTTCGAGTCCACATTCATCACGCAGTCCCCGCTGGTGACGGGCAGGCTAGCCCTCTACAGACGCTTTCTTGATGACCTGTTTATAATTTGGACTGGCTCGGAATTGGAGGCCACTGAATTCATCCAATCTCTGAACCAGAATACTTGGGGTCTTCATTTTTCCTCTAACACATCTACTACAGGAATCCTGAATTTTTTTTAAGTGGTCATCTCCCAAAGTGGATTTTGAATATTCTCAATGGGCAGTATTGGAGAGTCCGAAAAAACTGTACAAATAATATAGATTTTTTAAAAGAGGCTAAGATTTTGGAAGACCGGTTTGCAGACAAGGGTTACCCCAAAAACTACTGAAGGGTGCCTTTAAGAGGGCTAATAATTTTTCACAAAAAGATTGCATTGAAAAAATCAGTAATAGAAGTAAAAATAAAATTGAATTTCAAAAGAAGACTGAACCTCCGGATATGGCAAAATGGAGCTTGGTCACCACCTATAACCAGTCTCATGTATCTATACGTAATCTGATAAAGAAGTACTGGTTTATTTTGAGAGGTGATCTGGTTTTGTCAGATAAGATACCAGCACAACCGATGACTATTTTTAGAAAAAAACGGACCATTCGTAATTTCATAGTTCCAAATAATACCTCCATTGGACATTCCCCCTTATCCATTGACCAGGAGTCATGCAATCCTGGGTGCTTTGCGTGCAGGACCCCAAAATGCTTATGCTGTTTATCAATTATGAATGGGGTACAATACTTTGAATCCTGGACTACTGGCGCAATTTTTAAAATTAAGGGTCACGTCACCTGCCAATCAAGTTATGTCATCTACTTGATTGAGAGTGACTGCGGACTACAATATGTGGGCAGGAAGATCCATTGTATACATAATAGGCTCAACAAACACCGCCAGAATATCAGAAACGGGTTTATGTTGCATAGCCTTTCTAAACTTTTCCTGCATGCACATAATAAAAATCCCAGTTTACTAAAGCTCACAGTCATTGAACATGGAGGACGTGACCAATCGTTATGAAAATCTCATTAGGAGGGAAAGTTTCTGGATTTTCAAATTGGGCACACAGGCACCAGAGGGGTTAAACCTGACTATTGAGAAACCATAGGGATATTTTTTACCTTTTTATCTTTTTTATATATAGCATTTTATTAATTTAGTTATTGAATGCCTTATGTATTACATGTATCCATGTTTTTATATTTATTTTTCCTTTTTCCTATTCCTTATGTTTTTAATTCCCCATGTTTTAATTATCATGTCGCAATAATTACTTCTTATCTCGGATTGGCTATTGTTCCTTTATATACTACTCTCCCCTCTCTGCGCTCCTTTGACCGGGCTCCATCAGCATCGCAATTTATTTCCTCTATTGAGGTACCCGGCTGGAGCTGCATTGATTCTCCCCGGAACGCACGGCTGGCGCTCCCCTGTGACCGTCACTACTAATCTTCAGAGGGCTAGGGTTAGGGCTGAGATTAGGGTTAGGGGTGTGTTGGGGTTAGGGTTAGAGTTAGAATTGGGGGGTTTTCACTGTTTGGGCACATCATGTGCTTTCCAAACGCAACATGGCGTCTGATCTCAATTCCAGCTAATTCTACGTTGAAAAAGTCAAATGGTGCTCCTTCCCTTCCAAGCTCTGCCATGCGCTAAAACAATGTTTTACCCCCACATATGGGGTATCAGCCTGCTCAGAACAAATTGCAAAACAACTTTTGTGGTCCAATTTCTACTGTTACCTTTAGGAAAATAAAAAATTGGGGGCAAAAATATAATTTTTGTGGAAAAAAATATGATTTTTTTATGTTCACGCCCAGGCGTTATAAACTTCTGTGAAGCACTTGCGGATTCAAAGTGCTCAGCACACATCTAGATAAGTTCAGTAGGGGTCTAGTTTCCAAAATGGGGTCAATTGTGGGGAGTTTCAACAGTTTAGGCACATCAAAGGCTCTCCAAATGCAACATGACACCCGCAGACCATTCCATCAAAGTCTGCATTCCAAAACGTCACTAATTCACTTCCGAACCCCGAAATGTCCCCATACAGTAGTTTTCTCCCACATATGGGATATCAGAATACTCAAGACCATTTGGACAACAACATTTGGTGTCCAATTTCTCCTTTTACCCTTGGGAAAATAAAAAAATTGAGGACTAAAAGATCATGTCTGTGGAAAAAATATGAATTTTTTATTTTCACGCCCGGGCGTTATAAACTTCTGTGAAGCACTGGGGTGTTCAAAGTGCTCACCACACATCTAGATAAGTTCCTTGGGGGGTCTAGTTTCCAAAATGGTGTCATTTGTGAGGGGTTTCCACTGTTTAGGTACATCAGAGGCTTTCCAAACGTGGCATAGCGTCCAATCCCACTTCCAGCCAAAAAAGTAAAATAGTGCTGCTTCCCTTCCGAGCTCTGCCATGCGCCCAAATAGTGGTTTACTCCCACATGTGCAGTATCAGCGTACTCAGGGAAAATTGCACAATAACTTTTAGGGTCCTGTTACCCTTGGGAAAATAAAAATTGGTGGTGAAAATATCATTTTTGTGGAAAAAATGTGATTTTTTAATTGTACGGCTGTACGTTATAAACTTCTGTGAAGCCCTGGGAGGCTTAAAGTTCTCACCACATATCTAGATAAGTTCCTTGGGGGGTCTAGTTTTCAAAATGGTGTCATTTGTGGGGGATTTCCACTGTTTTGGCACATCAGGGGCTTTCCAAACGCGACATGTTGTACCATCTCAATTCCAGCCAAAAAAGTCAAATGGCGCTGCTTCCTTTCCGAGCTTTGCCATGTGCCCAAATAGTGGTTTACCCCCACATGTGGGGTATCAGCGTACTCAGGACAAATTGCAGAATAACTTTTAGGGTCCTGTTACCCTTGGGAAAATAAAAATTGGGGGTGAAAAGATCATTTTTGTGGAAAAAATATGATTTTTTAATTGTACGGCTGTACGTTATGAACTTCTGTGAAGCCCTTGTGGGTTCACAGTTCTCACCACATATCTAGATAAGTTCCTTTGTGGGGTCTAGTTTCCAAAATGGGGTCACTTGTGGGGGGTTTCCACTGTTTAGGTACATCAGGGGCTCTCCAAATGTGACATGGCGTCTGATCTGAATTCCAGCCAATTTTGCATTGAAAAAGTCAAACGGCTCTCCTTCCCTTCTGAGCTCTGCCATGCGCCGAGACTGTGGTTCCCCCCACATATTGGGTATCAGCGTACTCAGGACAAATTGCACAATAGCATTTTCAGTCCAATCTCTCCTGTTACCCTTGGTAAATTAAAAAAATTGGACCTGAAGTACGGTAATGTTTTTGTGAAAAAAAGTTAAATGTTCATTTTTTTTAAAGATTAAAAAAATTCTTGTGAAGCACCTGAAGGGTTAATAAACTTCTTGAATCTGGTTTTGAGCACCATGAGGGGTGCAGTTTTAAGAATGTTGTCACTTTTGGGTATTTTCTATCATATAGACCCCTTAAAGTGACTTCAAATGTGATGTGGTCCGTAAAAATAAAATGGTGTTGCAAAAATGAGAAATCGCTGGTCAATTTTTAACCCTTATAACTTCATAACAAAAAAAAATTTTGGTTCCAAAACTGTGTTGATGTAAAGTAAACATGTGGGAAATGTTAGTTATCAAGTTTTTTGTGTACCATATCTCTGTGATTTAAGGACATAAAAATTCAAAGTTGGAAAATTGCAAAATTTTCAAAATTTTTGCCAAATTTCCATTTTTTTCACAAATAAATGCAAGTTATTTGAATGAAATTTTAACACTAACATGAAGTACAATATGTCACGAGAAAACATTGTCAGAATCAGTGGGATACATGGAAGCGTTTCAGAGTTATTACCTCGTAAAGGGACAGTGGTCAGAATTGTAAAAATTGGCCTGGTCATGAACGTGCAAACCACCCTTGGGGGTAAAGGGGTTGAACCAAAATAAATGTTACTCCACCAGGGGGAAATGTCATACAAATGTGATGTACATATCTTCTTCCCATTTATTGTAATATTTTCCATTTTTCCTATCTGTGGAACATCCTCTTCCAACTTTGTGTATACCTCTCCAATATGAAAATATTGAAATCCTATTATCTTATATCTTAATTTATATCCCTGTCTCTGACCTGTTGCTAGGGACAACCATATCTCATTGAACATATTCTGGCTTCATATCTATGAACCTGTGTTCGCCCCTCCCTTTTGTAGTTTCTTTCATAGGTGGTTAACATTTTTATTTTATTGGTATAATTTCAGTATGAGTTATGATTAGGTCTCCTCCTTGTCCGCTACTAGATGAGATACAACAAGAAAACACAGAATGACAGATTTGCAAAAATACTCTGCAATAAAAAATGGCAGTAATCAGCAAGTGCTAGATAACAAATACAGGGTATTTAGTCGATACGTTTTTTTGCGCAAAAAAATGTACACCAAGCTGCTCCACCACGTCAAGGTAACCTCTATTGAAGCAGTCCCTATCTAAAGTATTAAAAACCAGAACATGTGAACAGTGTCTAATATGAACAGGATTCAGATAGGCCGCTCCCTAGTATGGGCTTGTGGTCTGAGACTGCTCTTATGTGCACGTCACGCAAGAGAGGGGTGTGGTCTCCCAAACCATGCTAAGCAAGGAAAAAAAATGGATTAAAAACACACATGTGACATGCACAAATATGAACACGTCGATCAGACAATGCTCACACCACCCACTAACTGAGATACAACAAGAAAACACTGAATGACAGATTTGCAAAAATTCTCTGCAATCAAAATGGCAGTAATCTGCAAATCCTGGATAAAAAATACAGGGTATTTAGTCGATACGTTTTTTTGCGCAAAAAAATGTACACCAAGCTGCTCCACCATGTCAAGGTAACCCCTATTGAAGCAGCTTCAATAGGGGTTACCTTGACTTGGTGGAGCAGCTTGGTGTACTTTTTTTGCGCAAAAAAAACGTTTTCGACGAAATACCCTGTATTTGTTATCCAGCACTTGCTGATTACTGCCATTTTTATTGCAGAGAATTTTTGCAAGTCTGTCATTCTGTGTTTTCTTGTTGTATCTCAGTTAGTGGGTGGTGTGAGCATTGTCTGATCGACGTGTTCACATTTGTGCATGTCACATGTGTGTTTTTAATTTGCTACTAGATAACCAGGGTTGACATCTTATGTTCTGATACAGGCAGTTGATTTTTTGGGAAATGTCTATGATGCCCATATTAAACTTTAAAAAATGGACCCCATGGGGAAATGTTTGTCAGCCTACATTAGTGTATGGGCATTATGAGTCTAGGAGACATGGTCCTTTGTAATGGGCCTTTTTTTTAGGAGGCCCTCTTCCATGTTTCATCCAAGGGTGGGATTGGGGTACGTGCAAATTTGGGTCAAGGCAGCACTTGCATTCAATGCATAAGGAATATGTATGGCAGGACCAACTTAAGACTGTGAAGTGGTTTTTTATGTTGCCTATCAATTGATCCACCATGAGTTTTACTGTATGACAGAGGTCCAAGAACGCTGGACAAGTCCACCAGATGTGTTTCATGTCCCCCGGTAGATCACAGCCTCGAAAAAATACAGCTGATATCTTTGGCTATATACTATGAAGCTTAGTTGGAACGAGGTTGGTTCTGTTGAGAACCTTCAATGAGGTCTCCAAAAGGGTTGATTATTGGCTTCCCTTGGACAATCTATCACAACAAGATCTCCAATCCTTCAGTGCCAAAACAAATCTCATTTCCTCCTCCCACTGTATCAAAAAATTTCAATTTTTCCTCATCAGGAGGTGAGTTAACAATTGAGTATATAAAAGATATTGTTCCTCTTCCCATTGGATCACTGATGCATTTTTGCTCACAAATAGACACACCTAGGGGTTTTTTTCTGGGAGAAGACTACTAGCAAAGTGGAAGACATGGTTTATACACATGATCTCTGTAACCGGAGGCTCATATTTCTGAAAAAAATCCAGGTTATCCTATAAAATATTAAATGGAGAGCACAAGAGTATTAATGTAGTAATGTCCTGTAGGATCCTGTCCACTATATTTTTTTCTCGCACTGAAAGCCATAACGTTGGTTGTATCACAAGGTAATTGTTCAATCCCAAAGTGACAGGTGAATGCTTGCAGATGCAGAGGACCTAATGTAATCAAATTTGGCAGACATAACTTCTTGGAGGGAGACAGCATGTTCCTTCTTTCATGGATCATAAACAGGAAGATTAATAAATGCTCTTATTATATCTACACTACTTCTTTGCAAGACTGTCTGATCATCTATTGTGTCTCTAATATTTAATCCACAGCTGAAAGGAACAGTAAGGGAAAATTTAGCATGGTCACAGTCATGTTTTACCACATTTCACATTCTTGCAGTTCGTGTAGGAGCATTTATAAATCCACAGGTATAACTATTTAACAGTATAGTCTGGTTGTTGGCAGCAACCATTCCGTTTTCTGTTTGTTCTAGTACTATTTGTGGTGGTTTTTTATCTCCGAATTGCGCCCCTATATGCTCTCACTTGTTAAGAGGTATACGTTCATGGTCACAAGATCATAATTTTATCTCTGTGTAGCAACCCCTGCTGGACATTATTGCACTTTGCACTTTATTGTTCATTTATTATACAAATTGTGTTTTTGGTTGCACATATGTTACACTTTATTTCATTGGTATGTTGTTGTGTTAACACATGTTTATAATCACATATTTCTATGGCACTATTATATACATTTTTATGCAACACTATTGTATCATGAGTATATCATGATTTTGGTACACTGCTTCCAGCGGTCACATAATATATTTTTTCAATAATTTTCTGTGGTATGGGACCCTACATACATATGTAACCTCTTTTCAATAATATGGTTAGTTGACCCTTTAATTTCTATTTATATGATTATGTATACTTGATGCTTTGCCTTTTTACCAATTAAACCTAGTTTTTATGGTATTATTAAATAAAATATTTTTATTGATAGGACTATGGTCATGTGTGTCGTTTTATTCTAGATTTGGTTTAGGACTGTCCTTTTGTTGCTACAATATAGTCTGGGGTGGTGTTTGTACCAACTATACCAAAATTGATTGGTCTCCCACTATATCCCCTTTTATTTGCTGCTTTTTCCATTCAGGCAGTTCGCCTTACCTCCATGTGATTTACTATGTGATTTCTTATTTGCACATTGAGAACTGGATTGCGTCGGGGAAGAACTCACTTTTCTAACATTTGAAAAAAATCTTTTTGAAGCATGCCTTCTTTTATCTAGCAATGTACGATATTTGCCTTCACAGATCACTGAATGCTTTTCTTTGCCATTAGAAGATGATTTCATGGAAGTAACAGTATTTTATTTATCTGATACAATAACACTGGAAAAACTAGAATGATGTTCCAGGGTTTCTGGGGAGAAAACCAACATTTTGCATGTAGGGGTAAGTGATATTCTGTTTGGGGAACTGCCCTTTCCTTTGATATTTTGGGAATCTAGCATTGAAGCCCCATTAATCATCACTTGGGTAGATTCACTTGCACATTTTCTGTTTATCGTTGGAGACTTCTGGATGTCAGCAGCTTTCATATTAGAATCATAGAATCATAGAATCATAGAATCATAGAATCGTAGAGTTGGAAGGGACCTCCTGGGCCATCTGGTCCAACCACCTGCTCAAAGCAGGATTCGCTAAATCATCCCAGTCAGATGTCTGTCCAGCCTCTGTTTGAAGACTTCCATTGAAGGAGAACTCACCACTTCTCGTGGCAGCCTGTTCCACTCATTGATCACTCTAACTGTCAAAAAGTTTTTTCTAATATCTAATCTGTGTCTCTTCCCATTCAGTTTCATCCCATTGCTTCTAGTCTTTCCTTGTGCAAATGAGAATAAAGTTGATCCTTCTACAATGTGACAGCCCTTTAGATATTTGTAGACAGCTATTAAGTCTCCTCTCAGTCTTCTCTTTTGCAAACTAAACATTCCCAAATCCTGCAACCTTTCCTCATAAGACAGGGTTTGCAGACCGGTCACCATTCTGGTCGCTCTTTTCTGAACTTGCTCCAGTTTGTTGATGTCTTTTTTAAAATGTGGTGCCCAAAACTGGACACAATATTCCAGATGAGGTCTGACCAAAGAGGAGTAGAGGGAAATAATGACTTCACGTGATCTAGACTGTATGCTTCTGTTAATACATCCTAGAATTGCATTTGCCTTTTTTGCTGCTGCATCACACTGTTGACTCATATTCAGTCTGTGATCTATTAGTATACCCAAGTCTTTTTCACATGTGCTGTCACTTAGCCCTATTCCTCCCATTCTATATATGCTTTTTTCATTTTTATTGCCCAGATGTAGTACTTTGCATTTCTCCCTGTTAAAAACCATTCTGTTAGTTGCTGCCCACTTCTCCAGTTTATTTAAATCTTTTTGAATCCTCTCTCTCTCTTCTCTAGTATTAGCTATCCCTCCTAGCTTTGTGTCATCAGCAAATTTAATCAGTTTACCCTCAATTCCTTCATCTAAATCGTTGATAAAGATGTTGAACAATACAGGGCCCAGGACAGAGCCCTGTGGTACCCCACTTGAGACATTCTTCCAACTGGATGTACAGCCATTTACGACCACTCTTTGGGTCCGATCACTAAGCCAGTTATGAATCCACCTAACAGTTGCCTTGTCCATTCCATACTTAGTCATTTTTTCAATAAGGATTGTATGAGAGACTTTGTCAAATGCTTTGCTGAAGTCAAGATATACTATATCTACAGCATTTCCTTGATCCACCCAATCAGTGATACCGTCATAGAAGGAAATTAAGTTAGTCTGACATGACTTATTAGTTACAAACCCATGCTGACTCTGTTTAATCACTTCATTCTTATCCAGGTATTGACATACATGTTGTTTAATAATTTGTTCAAAGATCTTTCCTGGTATAGAAGTCAGACTCACCGGCCTATAGTTGCCTGGGTCCACCTTCTTCCCCTTTTTGAAGATAGGAACAACATTTGCTCTTCTCCAGTCTTCTGGCACTTCTCCTGTTCTCCAAGAATTTTCAAAGATTATGGAGAGGGGTTCAAAAATTTCTTCTGCTATCTCCTTCAGTACTCTGGGGTGTAATTCATCTGGACCTGGAGACTTGAATTCATTTAGGTTAGCTAAGTGTTTCCTCACTATCTTTCTGTTTATAGATATCCTGGATTCTTCTATTCCCTTAATAGGACAGTGAATAACAGTTGATGTTGCATTTCCTTTCTGAGAGAAAACAGATGCAAAATAGGAATTTAAAAGTTCAGCCTTCTCAACATCCTGTCTTACCATTTCATCATTTTCATCCTGTAAAAATCCTATAGCATCTTTGACTTTTCTTTTACTTTTGACATATCCCCAAAATCCTTTATTATTGCTTTTGACATCTCTTGCAAGCCTCAGTTCATTTTCAGCTTTAGCTAATCTGATTTGTGCCCTGCAGGTTCTGCAGACAGCATTATATTCTTCTTTAGATATGCCTCCCTCTTTCCATTTTATAAACATTTTTTTCTTCCTTTTTAGCATGTGCTTAAGTTCTGTGTTCATCCATCCTGGTTTCCTTAAATGCTTCCTATTCTTCCCTCTTTTCGGAATTGTTAACAACTGTGCTTTGAGAATTTCATTTTTCAAGATTTCCCATCCTTCCTGGACATTTTTGTCTTTAAGGATATCCAGCCATTGGATCCCTCCAATTCTCTTTCTGAATCCCTTAAAATCTGCCTTTCTGAAATCTAACCTTGACGTCTGAGTCTTCACAGGTCTTCCACCTCTAGTAATCCAAAATTCTAAAATAGCATGGTCGCTACCTCCTAGGGTCCCAGCCACTTTTACCTCCTCAACCATTTCCTCCCTGTTTATAAGGATTAGATCCAAGGTAGCAGTTCCCCTTGTTTTCTCCCTTACCTTTTGGAAGATAAAGTTGTCAGCAAGAGAGGATAAGAATTTCCTTGACCTGTTAGTTTTGCCTGAGAGAGATTCCCAACAAATGTCTGGATAGTTGAAATCTCCCATGACAACTATGTCATATTTTTTGGAGAACTTGGCCATCTGATGCATAAAGAGTTCATCTATATATTCGGCTTGCACAGGCGGCCTGTAGTAAATGCCTACAATGGTGTCCTTTCCATTGTTCTGTCCTTGTATTCTTACCCAAACAGTTTCCACAGAACTCCCAGTCTCTGAAGCTTCAATCTCTGTGCAGATATACGCATTTCGAACATACAATGCGACACCCCCTCCTCGTTTATCAAGTCTGTTTCTTGCAAATAAGTTGTATCCTTCTAGTCTTGTATTCCAATCATGTGTATTGTCCCACCAAGTTTCAGTGATTCCAATTACATCATATTTCTGTTCCTGTGTTAGTAGTTCCAATTCTCCTTGTTTGTTGCCCATGCTTTGTGCATTAGTATAGAAACATTTTAGTTTGTGATTGGTTTCTCTTTCTCCAATATTTTTATTAATTAGATTCTTTTGTCTTTGTTCTTCCTTTCCACTTCTAATAGCAGAGTTCTCAATAGCATTTGTCAGGTGTATGGCTTTTTCTGGTCTTTTGCTTCCCTTCCCATGTTGTTCTAGTTTAAAGCTCTCCTTACAAGTGTAGCAAGGCGACTTCCAAATACATGCTTTCCAGTCTTCGTAAGGTGCACCCCATCTCTAGCAAGTAGTCCATCGTATAAGTAGTTCACTCCGTGATCCAGAAATCCAAATCCTTGCTGACGGCACCATCGACGTAGCCAGTTGTTCACCTGCAGAATCTTATTCCACCTCCTTGTTCCATGGCCATCCACTGGGAGGATGGAAGAGAAGACCACCTGCGCTCCCAGTTCTTTCACTTTCTTGCCTAAGTCTTCAAAGTCTCTGCAGATGATTTCCAGGTCGTTTCTTGCGGTGTCATTTGTCCCCACATGTAGTAGCAGGAATGGGTAGTCATCTGTAGGTCTGAAGAGTCCTGATATCCTGTCAGACACATCTTTAATTTTTGCACCTGGAAGACAGCACATTTCTCTTGTAGTTATATCCGGTCTGCAGATAGCGGCCTCTGTTCCTCTCAGCAGGGAATCCCCCATGACCACCACTCTCCGTTTCTTCTTCACAACATTTTTCTTTCTCCATCCAGGAGGACTCTGAAGGCGTACAAGGTTGCTGTTTGTTGGCAAAGTCTTATCCTGATGTATTTCTTCATCGTTTTCCTGCGTGAGAGCCTGGTACTGGTTTCTGAGCAGTATGGGTGCTGACTGCCTCCTGATCCTCCTGCTTCTCTGGGTCACATGTCTCCATTCCTCTGTTTCTTCAGGTGTACTTCGAATTTCTTCTCTTTCTGTAACATGAAGAGATAATTCTGCTCTGTCCAAGAACTCTTCACCTTCCTTAATGATCTTCAACGTAGCTAACCTCTCTTCGAGATTTTGCAACTTTTCCTCCAACAGGGACACAAGCTTGCATTTGTGGCATGTGAAGTTTGGCTTTTCCACTGGTAAATCTGTGAACATGTAGCAAGAAATGCAGCTCACCAAATGGCTCCTGGCCTCTTCCATCTTGAGATTTCTTAACAACGATGAAAGATGAGCCAAATTTCGCGCGCCGATAGGCGCGCGGTTTTTCCGATTTCCTCTTTTCAGCTGCAACCGCCAAAACCCAGTGATCGTTGAGCTCGCGGAGACTCTTCACTTATCCCAGAAGGCACTGGGAATATGCAAATGATCTCCTCAAGACTCTTCCCCTGGTTTTCCGATTTCCTCTTTTCAGCTGCAACCGCCAAAACCCAGTGATCGTTGAGCTCGCGGAGACTCTTCACTTATCCCAGAAGGCACTGGGAATATGCAAATGATCTCCTCAAGACTCTTCCCCTGGTTTTCCGATTTCCTCTTTTCAGCTGCAACCGCCAAAACCCAGTGATCGTTGAGCTCGCGGAGACTCTTCACTTATCCCAGAAGGCACTGGGAATATGCAAATGATCTCCTCAAGACTCTTCCCCTGGTTTTCCGATTTCCTCTTTTCAGCTGCAACCGCCAAAACCCAGTGATCGTTGAGCTCGCGGAGACTCTTCACTTATCCCAGAAGGCACTGGGAATATGCAAATGATCTCCTCAAGACTCTTCCCCTGGTTTTCCGATTTCCTCTTTTCAGCTGCAACCGCCAAAACCCAGTGATCGTTGAGCTCGCGGAGACTCTTCACTTATCCCAGAAGGCACTGGGAATATGCAAATGATCTCCTCAAGACTCTTCGGTCTGTAAGATATGACAGCTTGTACTTTCAAGTCAACATGTTTCCCATTTAATTCTTTCTGATGGACAATGTGAATTTTCTGTACACTGGAGGCTTTTGCACAATTTCGTCTCCCAACAGCTTTTGCCACAAGCTGCAGAAACTTTTGAACTCTTTTATGTGCTTTTCTTAAGTGCAATATAGTTTGGTCTAATTTTTTGGATATGCGCTTGTTTTTACATAGAGGGACTTCATCAGACAGCATACTTAATACAACTGTAATATTTTCATCTGAGTGAGAGAACTTGCAAATCCTTGTCGATTTTTTAACAAGCACAACAGTTTTCTCTTCTTCATATTCACTCTTTTCTTCACTGTTGGGTAATTCAATTTGTGCAAGATTTTATCTATATTTCCATTAGTAAATAATGCTTTTCAAAGAACGGGGCTACTGGTGACAGCTTTTGCGCTCGATTGAACCAAGTTAAATACTTTGGTGGATTTTCCTGGGCCCATCCAGTATGTGGGTTGAAAGGCGTATTGGGGTGCATACGAGTTAATAGCAGGGCAGGCCTTGCTGGCAATGCATAAGGAAAGATTAAGGGAGTACAAAATGAATAATGTGAAGTAGATTTTCCTGGGCCCAACCAGTATGTGGGTTCAAAGGTGTACTGGGGTGCATAACCCTTGGCAGCAGAGCAAGCCTTGCATTCAATGCAACATTTTTTATGGAAGTCCTCCTTGACCTCTCGTGAAGGGGGTATTTGGGTGTGTTGTAATTTTTGGCAGGTCCTCCACTCACTGCATAGACAATAACTATTTAGGAGACCCATTGTTTAATAATGGCCCTTTAAGCAGATTAATGCCGCCTGATGCCCCTGTAAAAATAGGCTCTGTGACTTTAACAGTCCCTCCTTCATAAATGAATCAAGATGTGTCTGCTTATGTGTCACACACCACATGGCCAGCTAAGGTTGTTAAATGATACAATTAAATTTGCCAGTGAATGCATTAGTATTGGTTGAAAGCAATGTTAAAGTTTAAAAATGCTTCAAAAACGCTGTGTCTGAACATATCCCAAGTGGTGGAGGAACATTTTGGTCTGGGGTTAATTATATTGCCTTATATGCAAGTCATTAACCTGGAAAGGATGTACCTTAACAGATTTCACAGCAAAATCCGTTTTGGTGCAAAAATGGCATAAAACTCTGACAACATTGTTTAAAGCTGTGAACTAGGAGTCTGGAATGCTTCCAGGGGCGATCCCCATGATGTCCTCGTGTCATTTGAGCAGTGTTTCCATCATTTTGAGCCTAAAAGGACCCCCAGGTGGGTTTGCGGTAAAATGCTCGGGTCTCCTATAGACTTACATTGGGCTTGTTGTTCTGTCCAAGTACTCGAGTGAGTATTCCAATTTGCTTGACCCGAACAATGAGCACCTGAGCATTTACACTGTGTTCCAAATTATTATGCAAAAAATATTTCCTCATATTCTCTCTACATTACCTATATGAATTGCAGTCATTGTTATTTTCCAGTCATCTAATATTCTAGTATAATTGCAATGTTTTTGAACAAACTGCCTATGAAAACAGTATATTTTTAAAAATAAGAAACATTCAAAATACATGTTCCAAATTATTATGCACAGCAGAGTTTTCAACCTTTTTATTTTTATTTTGAACAAAAAATGGTCAGTTGTGGAATGATAAGCATTATCAGCTTATTACAAAATGAAATCAAACAGTTTTCAAGTCAAAACTTTCTTCTCGGTGATGTTACATTTGCACATAGGACCCCTTGTTCGAAAGAAGCTTCTGAACTCTCTCGTCCATTGAATTTGTCAGTTTTCGGATGGTTTGTGCTTCAATTGTTTTGCCTGTGGACAGAATCCCCTCCCAGAGCTGTTGCTTAGATGTGAACTGCCTCCTGCCATCATAGACACTCCTTTTGATGATGCTCCAGAGGTTCTCAATGGAGTTGAGGTCAGGGGAAGATGGTGGCCACACCAGAAGTTTGTCCTCTTTTATGCCTATTGCAGCAAGAGATGCAGATGTGTTATTTGCAGCATGAGACGGTGCATTATCATGCATGAAAATGATCTTGCTGCGTAAAGCACGGTTCTTCCTCTTGAACCAGGGCAGGAAGTGCTGTTTTAGAAACTCCACATAGATTATGGAGTTCATCTTTACCCCTTCAGGGATCCTAAAGGGGCCGACAATCTCTCTCCCCATGATTCCAGCCCAAAACATTACTCCACCTCCTCCTTGTTGGCGCCTTAGCCATGTTATCATGGGGTGTCCATCAACCAGCCATCCTCCACTCCATCCATCTGGACCATCGAGCGTTGCATGGCACTCATCGGTGAACAGTTTGGAAGTCAGTCTTCATGTCTCGTTTGGCCCACTGGAGCCGTTTCTGCTTGTGTGCAGTGGATAGAGGTGGTCGACAGGATGGCTTACGCACAGCTGCAAACCTCTGAAGGACCCTGCATCTTGTTGTTCGGGGGACGTTGGAGGCACCAGCAGCTTCAAAAACTTGTCTGCTGCTATGACAAGACATTTTTGCAGCTGCTCTTTTAACCTGAAGCAATTGCCTGTTGGAAAGAGTCCTCAATTTTTCCTTATCAGCACGCACACGTGTGTGCTGGGAATCAGCTACATAATTCTTGATTGTGTGATGATCACGATGAAGTGTCTTGGCAATGTTGAGTGTAGTCATGCCTTGACCTAAATACTCCACAATTTGTTGCTTCTCAGCAGCCGACACATCCTTTTTCTTTCCCATTTTGGCAAAAAATGTAGGCTGCTTAATAATGTGGAACAGCCTTCTTAAGTAGTCTTGCCTTTATTTGGACACACCTGCCAAACTAATTTGCACAGGTATCTGCAATTGCTTTCAGTGATATAAAGAGTCCTGACACACATCACCATCAAGGAGTTTAAATGACAAAAAAATTCTAACCTTATCACTCCTAAACTCTTTTTGCATAATAATTTGGAACACAGTTTAATTGCTCGCTCATCACTAATATGTACGCATGAAGCATGCGGATCTATGCGGATCAAACGTTGCGCACACAGACACAAATGTGAACCAAGTCTAAGCCAGTTTTTCAATGCCTAGCATAGACACAACTCACCCTTTACCATACTTGCTCAGTGTTTGCTCTTTCATTTCTGTACGATCTCTTTTCATCTCCTTTGTTAACTTTTTAACTAATGTGTTTTTTTTTCAATAAAATTGTCTATCATATATAAGCACATTGTGTTTGGAGGACTTTCTTTCTCACATAGTTTCTCCATTCAATCACTGGCCTCACTGTTATCTTTTAGGCCTTTTTTGTGCGCTTCAACTTATTAGTTGGTTTGTATTGAATAAAATCCCTCTGATGATTTTACACCAATGGGAATTTTTAGACCTTGGGGTAATTACAATAATACAATGTTTTGTTGTCTATTAAAGAAATCCCATCATATTTTTCATCCCTCCCCTGGCACCATCTGAGAGCTAATACTGTAGGCATAAATAGGATTACGGAAGGGAAATGTCACTCTTGGTCTTGTATTAGCCAGATCTGTACGTGGAGATGATGTCTGTGATGAGAACACTGCGGTCTTATCCTCTGCTGCGCTCCGGTCCATAACTCAATGTAAGTACAATGCATAAGATCTGTCCACTATTCCTGGCACAACCAAGGTTTACAAATCTGACTGGTGTTACTTTATATGGTGGTAACTCTGGAACGCTTCTCAATATCCCAGTGATTAGGACATAGTTTCTACAGATATTATATTTTATGTTAGCTGAAAATTCATTGCAGTTTTTGTGAAAATAACTGAATATTGATGAAAATGAGGAAAAATTGCCAAATTTTCAAACTATGAATGCTTTTACCAAACACCAGATAGTCATACCAACCACACAACAGAGATAACAAATAACATTTCTCATCCATCTGCTCTACATCATCATCACTTCTCAATCATCCTTTGATCTTTGTCTGGAGAGTTACAATTAACAGCAACTTTTCCTTTTTTTTTCAAAGAAATTTGCAAATCATATTTTTATGGATCTATTCAATTTACGAGAGACTTGGAGTATCTAATATAATGGAAGATATGCAGATGTGATAACATTTAAAAAACAAACCCTGCAAATTTCTTAAGCCTACGGGTATCGTATAGACACAAGCCCCCTGAGGAAGCGGGGTGAAACACATGTTGGGGCCCAGGCACATTCGGATCTGTACCTCTCTGTAAGTATGGGTATCCTATTTACTACCCTCTTGTCTTTTGTTTATATTTTACATTTACAGTCACAATATGGTAAAATAAAGGAAGTCAGTCAGAAGAACAACTTGTCTCACAAACATTAGGCCTCATACTGCTATAATATGGATAATATAAAAAGTTATGGCTCGTGGAAAAAAGGGAAGAAATACAAAAATGGAAAAAATGGAAAATTGCTAGAGAGTGAAGGGGTTAAATTTCCCCACCTTGCACTTTCGCAGGTGTAGTTGTACTTTCAGGTTCATTTTAGCCTCTACCCGACATCCGCAGTGCATGCACGGCACTGTGAACACACGGAGCGATCAAGTCCGGGTGTCAGCTCCATGTGAGAGCTGACATACTGCAGCAATGCCCACGAATGGTGCTAGCATCAATGGCAAACGGTTAACCCCTCTGATGCCGCTGCCAATGGTGACAGCGACATCAAGGTGCATCGCACAGGGAGTGAGCTCCCTGTCTGCTCCCATCAGCACAATGTGATGTAGTCGAGTTGTGCTGATGGTCTCCATGGTGAACCCCAGCAACAAGATGGCCAAGCTGTCCTTCAGGATCCTGCAGGGAAGGGGGCTTGTGAGCACCTTCTATGACCATGAGCTGACACGACTCCTTCCCTGCCTGTCAGATGTTCATCTGATGTACTGCACTGCAGAAGGATTGCAGAGTATCAGATCAGCGATCTGTCAGTATAGGGGCTCATACCCATTTGCGAGAAAAAAAAGGTTTGAGCTCCAGACCAAAAAAATGGGCGAGTGCTATGCAAGTGTCATGCGAGTGTAATACGATTTACGTGCAATTTTGCAATGGAACATCCGTATGTAATCCGTATGCAATGCGATTTTAACATGAGCGTTTACATACAGCAGTTCTCTCTATTGTAGAAGCTCATGTTAAAATCACATTTCAAAACAAAACTGTAAACATCTTTTTAAAAACACATAATCTTCAAAACAGACATTATATATATTTATATATAGATAGATTAAAAGCCAGCAGATGCCACCTACAGTATAGAATAGAATAGGATAGAATAGAATAGATAGAACAGATATATACACAAAGAATAGGTTTCTATGTATATATACTGTATTTATATCTATCTATCTATTTCATAGAGAGATAACAGTATTAGCCATAATTCAATTGTCAGCTTCAGCAAAGTAATTGCAGATCCCAACAGGATATGGCACATGGTTTACATACAGTAAATCATTGTGTACAGTTGTGGCCAAAAGTATTAACACCCCTGCAATTTTGTCAGATAATACTCAGTTTCTTCCTGAAAATGATTGCAAACACAAATTCTTTGTTATTATTATCTTCATTTAATTTGTCTTAAATGAAAAAACACAAAAAGAATTGTCCTAAAGCCAAATTGGATATAATTCCACACCAAACATAACAAAGAGGGTGGACAAAAGTACTGTCACTGTTCGAAAAATCATGTGATGCTTCTCTAATTTGTGTAATTAACAGCACCTGTAACTTACCTGTGGCACCTAACAGGTGTTGGCAATAACTAAATCACACTTGCAGCCAGTTGACATGGATTAAAGTTGACTCAACCTCTGTCCTGTGTCCTTGTGTGTACCACATTGAGCATGGAGAAAAGAAAGAAGACCAAAGAACTGTCTGAGGACTTGAGAAACCAAATTGTGAGGAAGCATGAGCAATCTCAAGGCTACAAGTCCATCTCCAAAGACCTGAATGTTCCTGTGTCTACCGTGCGCAGTGTCATCAAGAAGTTTAAAGCCCATGGCACTGTGGCTAACCTCCCTAGATGTGGACGGAAAAGAAAAATTGACAAGAAATTTCAACGCAAGATTGTGCGGATGTTGGATAAAGAACCTCGACTAACATCCAAACAAGTTCAAGCTGCCCTGCAGTCCGAGGGTACAACAGTGTCAACCCGTACTATCCGTCGGCGTCTGAATGAAAAGGGACTGTATGGTAGGAGACCCAGGAAGACCCCACTTCTTACCCCGAGACATAAAAAAGCCAGGCTGGAGTTTGCCAAAACTTACCTGAAAAAACCTAAAACGTTTTGGAAGAATGTTCTCTGGTCAGATGAGACAAAAGTAGAGCTTTTTTGGCAAAGGCATCAACATAGAGTTTGCAGAAGAAAAAAGAGGCATTCAAAGAAATGAATACGGTCCCTACAGTCAAACATGGTGGAGGTTCCCTGATGTTTTGGGGTTGCTTTGCTGCCTCTGGCACTGGACTGCTTGACCGTGTGCATGGTATTATGAAGTCTGAAGACTACCAACAAATTTTGCAGCATAATGTAGGGCCCATTGTGAGAAAGCTGGGTCTCTCTCAGAGGTCATTGGTCTTCCAGCAGGACAATGACCCAAAGCACACTTCAAAAAGCATTAGAAAATGCACTGGAGACTTCTAAGGTAGCCAGCAATGAGTCCAGACCTGAATCCCATAGAACACCTTTGGAGAGATCTAAAAATGGCAGTTTGGAGAAGGCACCCTTCTAATATCAGGGACCTGGAGCAGTTTGCAAAAGAAGAATGGTCTAAAATTCCAGCAGAGCATTGTAAGAAACTCATTGATGGTTACCAGAAGTGGTTGGTCACAGTTATTTTGGCTAAAGGTTGTGCAACCAAGTATTAGGCAGAGGGTGCCAATACTTTTGTCTGGCCCATTTTTGGAGTTTTGTGTGAAATGATCAATGTTTTGCTTTTTGCTTCATTCTCTTTTGTGTTTTTTCATTTAAGACAAATTAAATGAAGATAATAATACCAAAGAATTTGTGTTTGCAATCATTTTCAGGAAGAAACTGAGTATTAGCTGACAAAATTGCAGGGGTGTCAATACTTTTTGCCACAACTGTATAATTTCCATTTATATTTGTCCCTAACTAATAATGTTACTAGTGTATGTGTGCAAATATTTGGAGCTGTGGGTGTTAAATTAAAGTATTTAGGGTGGTTTCACATTAGCGCTTTTTAAGCGCATGCACGGCCGGGGGTAGCTCCGCCCCCGAGCCGGCTCTCTGCCCGGCGTGCCCGCCCCTTGCTTGTAGCGCCGCCTCCTAGCGGACAGCGGCGCCTGCGATCGGCGCACCCTATCTTTAGCATAGGGTGCGCAGATCGTGCGCAGGCCGTGCGCTAGTTGCGCTTTGACCTGCGCTGCGCACTTTTGACGGTGCGCCGTGCGCGCCAAAATCGAACTTTTCGGAGGTCAAAGCGCAACTAGCGCACGGCCTGCGCACGATCTGCGCACCCTATGCTAAAGATAGGGTGCGCCGATCGCAGGCGCCGCTGTCCGCTAGGAGGCGGCGCTACAAGCAAGGGGCGGGCACGCCGGGCAGAGAGCCGGCTCTGGGGCGGAGCTACCCCCGGCCGTGCGTGCGCTTAAAAAGCGCTAATGAGAAACCACCCTTATTCATGGAAAAAATTGTGTTGGCTCTCCAGCAATGTTCTTTGCCAGAAAGGGGAAAGCCAGTGACTGAGGTCAGATATTAATAGCCTAGGAAGGGACCATTGTTATTGGCCCCCTGGATGAAAACATATGCCTCCAGCCACACATGTATTTGGATGTCGCCTTGCTACATTTGTAAGGAGAGCTTTAAACTAGGACTACATGGCAAGGGAAGCAAAAGACCAGAAAAAGCCATACACCTGACAAATGCTATTGAGAACTCTGCTATTAGAAGTGGAAAGGAAGAACAAAGACAAAAGAATCTAATTAATAAAAATATTGGAGAAAGAGAAACCAATCACAAACTAAAATGTTTCTATACTAATGCACAAAGCATGGGCAACAGACAAGGAGAATTGGAACTACTAACACAGGAAAAGAAATATGATGTCATTGGAATCACTGAAACTTGGTGGGACAATACACATGATTGGAATACAAGGCTAGAAGAATACAACATATTTGCAAGAAACAGACTTGATAAACGAGGAGGAGGTGTCGCATTGTATGTTAGAAACGCGTATATCTGCACAGAGATTGAAGCTTCAGAGACTGGGAGTACTGTGGAAACTGTTTGGGTAAGAATACAAGGACAGAACAATGGAATGGACACCATTGTAGGCATTTACTACAGGCCGACTGTGCAAGCTGAAGATATGGATGAACTCTTTATGCATCAAATGGCCAAGTTCTCCAAAAAATATGACATAGTTGTCATGGGAGATTTCAACTATCCTGACATTTGTTGGGAATCTCTCTCAGGCAAAACTAACAGGTCAAGGAAATTCTTATCCTCTCTTGCTGACAACTTTATCTTCCAAAAGGTAGGGGAGAAAACAAGGAGAACTGCTACCTTGGATCGAATCCTTATAAACAGGGAGGAAATGGTTGAGGAGGTAAAAGTGGCTGGGACCCTAGGAGGTAGCGACCATGCTATTTTAGAATTTTGGATAACTAGAGGAGGAAGACCTGTGAAGACTCAGACGTCAAGGTTAGATTTCAGAAAGGCAGATTTTAAGGGATTCAGAAAGAGAATTGGAGGGATCCAATGGCTGGATATCCTTAAAGACAAAAATGTCCAGGAAGGATGGGAAATCTTGAAAAATGAAATTCTCAAAGCACAATTGTTAACAATTCCAAAAAGAGGGAAGAATAGGAAGCATTTAAGGAAGCCAGGATGGATGAACACAGAACTTAAGCACATGCTAAAAAGGAAGAAAAAAATGTTTATAAAATGGAAAGAGGGAGGCATATCTAAAGAAGAATATAATGCTGTCTGCAGAACCTGCAGGGCACAAATCAGATTATCTAAAACTGACAATGAATTGAGGCTTGCAAGAGATGTCAAAAGCAATAATAAAGGATTTTTGGGATATGTCAAAAGTAAAAGAAAAGTCAAAGATGCTACAGGATTTTTACAGGATGAAAATGATGAAATGGTAAGTCAGGATGTTGAGAAGGCCGAACTTTTAAATTCCTATTTTGCATCTGTTTTCTCTCAGAAAGGAAATGTAACCTCAACTGTTCTTCACTGTCCTATTAAGGGAATAGAAGAATCCAGGATATCTATAAACAGAAAGATAGTGAGGAAACACTTAGCTAACCTAAATGAATTCAAGTCTCCAGGTCCAGATGAATTACACCCCAGAGTACTGAAGGAGATAGCAGAAGAAATTTTTGAACCCCTCTCCATAATCTTTGAAAATTCTTGGAGAACAGGAGAAGTCCCAGAAGACTGGAGAAGAGCAAATGTTGTTCCCATCTTCAAAAAGGGGAAGAAGGTGGACCCAGGCAACTATAGGCCGGTGAGTCTGACTTCTATACCAGGAAAGATCTTTGAGCAAATTATTAAACAACATGTATGTCAGTACCTGGATAAGAATGAAGTGATTAAACAGAGTCAGCATGGGTTTGTAACTAATAAGTCATGTCAGACTAACTTAATTTCCTTCTATGACGGAATCACTGATTGGGTGGATCAAGGAAATGCTGTAGATATAGTATATCTTGACTTTAGCAAAGCATTTGACATACAATCCTTATTGAAAAAATGTCTAAGTATGGAATGGACAAGGCAACTGTTAGGTGGATTCATAACTGGCTTAGTGATCGGACCCAAAGAGTGGTCGTAAATGGCTGCACATCCAGTTGGAACAATGTCTCAAGAGGGGTACCACAGGGCTCTGTCCTGGGCCCTGTATTGTTCAACATCTTTATCAACGATTTAGATGAAGGAATTGAGGGTAAACTGAATAAATTTGCTGATGACACAAAGCTAGGAGGGATAGCTAATACTAGAGAAGAGAGAGAGAGGATTCAAAAAGATATAAATAAACTGGAGAAGTGGGCAGCAACAAACAGAATGGTTTTTAACAGGGAAAAATGCAAAGTACTACATCTGGGCAATAAAAATGAAAAAAGCATATACAGAATGGGAGGAACAGGGCTAAGCAACAACACATGTGAAAAAGACTTGGGCATACTAATAGATCACAGACTGAATATGAGTCAACAGTGTGATGCAGCAGCAAAATAGGCAAATGCAATTCTAGGATGTGTTAACAGAAGCATACAGTCTAGATCACGTGAAGTCATTATTTCCCTCTACTCCTCTTTGGTCAGACCTCTTCTGGAATATTGTGTCCAGTTTTGGGCACCACATTTTAAAAAAGACATCAACAAACTGGAGCAAGTTCAGAAAAGAGCGACCAGAATGGTGACCGGTCTGCAAACCCTGTCTTATGAGGAAAGGATGCAGGATTTGGGAATGTTTAGTTTGCAAAAGAGAAGACTGAGAAGAGACTTAATAGCTGTCTACAAATATCTAAAGGGCTGTCACATTGTAGAAGGATCAACTTTATTCTCATTTGCACAAGGAAAGACTAGAAGCAATGGGATGAAACTGAATGGGAGGAGACACAGATTAGATATTAGAATAAACTTTTTGACAGCTAGAGTGATCAATGAGTGGAACAAGCTGCCACGAGAAGTGGTGAGTTCTCCTTCAATGGAAGTCTTCAAACAGAGGCTGGACAGACATCTGACTGGGATGATTTAGCGAAACCTGCTTTGAGCAGGGGGTTGGACCAGATGGCCCAGGAGGTCCCTTCCAACTCTACAATTCTATGATTCTATGATTCTACCCCAGAAAAGGTGCATCTGTAAGATGTGCCTTTTCTGTTACCTAGCCCCTCTCTTCCCATTGCAGTGTAGCGGTGGCATATAGGGTGATAAGAGATTAATGTCACCTTACTATTGTAAGGTGACATTAAGCCAGGTTAATAATGGAGAGGTGTCAATAAGACACCTATCCTTTATTAATCCTTAAGACAATCACATTAAGAATAAAGTATCTTAATGAAGTAAATAAACACACTGGTTTACCACCTTTATTGTACTCCTATTCCCAGCGAAGTCCTCATTCTCATGTAAAAAAAATATAAAATAAAAAAGCAACAATATCTGTCACACCATTTCCACCTGGGGGAGGGACCCCAGGTCCATCTCACCACTTCCGGTGCCGCGGCCGCACCGAGGGTCCCGTCAGGTACGCACATGCATCTCTCGCTCCTAGCTCCATGGTTGCGCTATGTTTCAGTGCGCATGCGGGCTCTGCCCAGCTCTGTCTTCGGTCTTGTCCTCTCTATGATACTGGAGGACTTGACCCAGAAGTTCTTTTACTCTTGTACAACCCGGAAGTTCTTGTACTCATGTGCTATATCAAGCTACCTCTTCCTATCGGAGGTGCCTGATTATTTTTGTGCTTCCTGGCTTGGTCTTGTTAGTCCTTGCCTGGCTGTGTGCTGTATTCAGGTCCTCTGCCTATTGCTCTATTCCTGGACTCTGCCTTGTGCTCTGTTCCTATACTCTGCCTAGCCGTGGTTCCCAGCACATGCTCTCTGCATACACTCTGCTCTGTGTTCTGTCTAACTTTGCACTCCGGTGTGCTCTCCGCGCACGCTCTGACTCTCTACTGGGGTGAGCGTTGCTCTCACCCGGGCGTGCTTGCCTGAACACATCATACGTGTTCTCGTATACTCGCCTTGCACTATTTAGCATCCAGCACACTCCTGTGTACACTCCTAGTATTTTCCTGTACTCTCTGTGCTCCCGTACACCCGTACTATTTACTCTGCATGTCCCTGTGCCCAAGCTTTGCACACTCTGGCAGTCTGCATACCCCAGGTTCCTAGACACACTCTCTTGTGTTTCCTGTGAGCCGGACACCTGGTGCCAGCAGTTGCGGTACCATACACCGTTGGGTTAGCCCCTGACACAACCCTGTATAGGAGGTGGTCCTCACTAGGCCAGCTCACCCTGGGAAGGTTGGTGCCACGACCCAGAGAGTCCTCTCCAGGAGTCATCACAGTATAATCAGGCCATGGACCCCGCTGGTACCATGGCTTCCGCCCAAAAGGAGCTGCTTTCCTACGGGAAAACCAGACCAGGATCATGTCCTTTGGAAAATCCTTGGAGTCTCGTCTATCCTCCTTGCAATCCTCTAATCCTGGGAATGCATCCCAGCTAGCCAGTCTCCAACAAGAGCTCACTCGGCAACGTGACACCAATGCCCAAATCCTCAGCTATATGGCGTCGGTAGATAACCGGCTACTTTCCCTTCAGTCCGCAGCCTCCGTTTCTGCCCAGACATTGGCCCCGCATCAGCTGCCGCGATTGTGCAACCCCCCTCGATACAGAGGTGACCCCAAGTTTTGTCGGGGGATTTTGAACCAATGCCGGTTGCATTTTGAGCTCTTGCTGCAGCACTACCCCACCAATCGTGCTAATATTGCTTTGGTAGCTTCCCACTTAGAGGGAGAGGCATTGGCGTGGGTAAACCCTCTCTGGAAGCGTGATGATCCCCTCGTCTCTCAGCTTTCCACCTTTTTGGACACCTTTCGCAAGATGTTCGACGAGTCGGGTCGTCTGGCTTCCACCACCGAGTCCATCTTTAACCTCCACCAGCGTACTCTATCTGTAGGATAATATGCCATCTGGCTTCGCACCTTGTCCTACGAACTTGGTTGGAACAATGAGTCCCTTATGGGGGCCTTCTGGCGTGGCCTGTTCCGTCGGATTAAAGACGAACTGGCGGGTCGGGATACTCCCACCTCTTTGGAGGAGTTGATCTCTCTTGCCACACGCATTGACCTGCGTTTTCAAGAGTGTACCCCTGAGTCAGCCTGAGAGAGAAGATTGTTGTGAATTCACTTTCTGGCCTGCCTCTAGTTGCTAGTGAAGGTAGTGGAGCTGGTTGTATTGACAGATGAGTCGCGAGTTCTCTTTGCAAGCTCCCTCTGCTGGTTACAGGAGGTAATGGAGCTGATCTTATTGAACAAGAGGCCTGCCACCTGATAATGAGGATGATGATTGGACATCTGGAGTCTCTGACTGTATTCAAGATAGCCGACTCCCTCTATCCCTGCTCGTGATTTTTCCTGCCTCCTGAGGTTAGTTTCCAGTTCAGTCCCAGCATGCTCAAGCTAAGTGTTCTTTGCTATTGTTCACATTTGATTTGGCTTTGTTTATTCAGTTTTGTGTGGTCAGCCAGCCCCAGCTGGGGCTGTGCTGAATTTCCATCCTTATGTTACTGTTTGTGTCAGTTTGTTTTTTGTACCTTATTAGATTGGCCTCTTTTTGCTCTGCTCTCAGAATATGCCAGAGTGCTGATATTGTGGGAGAAGTCTAGGGAATTCAGAGTTTTTGCTATCAGAAGTGTTGGACATTTTTTGCAGGGTTTTTTGCGTGATTGCAGACAGTGTCTTTCCTTTCCTGTCCTTTCTAGTTACTGTGGGCCCCATCATTTGCTCAGCCTATTTTCCTACCTGTGTTTGTGTTTTCATCTTGTCTCACCAACAATATATGTTTGGGGGCTGTTTATTCCTTTGGGGTCTGCTCTGGGGCAGTTTAGATTTACCCTTTTCTTGCTTTAGGCTTACTTAGTTCTCCGGCTGTGTCGAGGTGTCTAGAATCATCGTAGGTACGCTCCATGGCTACTGCTAGTTGTGTGGATAGGAACAGGGGTCTGCAATCCGCTTTGTTACCAACCTCTCTGGTTTTTGGTAGCTTAGCTGGGTCTTGTTTTCCTTCTGGGTGACCCAATCATAACAGAATCACCAGCCTAAACAGCAGATTCTAGGGAAAAAATTTTTTTTATGTATTTTTTCCTCTTTTTCTCTGGGGCCATAGCAGGAATTATTCTTTAATGGAGTTTAAGCAATTGTCTGATTGTGTTGAGCAGCTCGTTGCTGAAGTGTGGGAAATTTCCACCTGTCTCGCTCAATCACCCGCTGCTGAACCAAAAATCCCTACTCCTGATGTGTTTTCTGGGGATCGGTCTAAATTTTTGAATTTTAAGAATAATTGTAAATTATTTCTTGCCTTGAAGCCTAACTCATTGGGGAACTCTGTGCAGCAGGTTAAAATTGTCATCTCCTTTTTTGCGCGGTGATCCCCAGGATTGGGCTTTTTCTCTGACACCTGGAAATCCTATTCTGACTAAAGTGGATGCATTTTTTCAAGCTTTGGGGTTGTTGTATGATGAACCTAATGCTATTAATCAAGCTGAGAAAACCCCATTGGCATTAAACCATGGTCAGAATTCTGTAGAGTTATACTGTCAAAAATTCCAAAAGTGGGCGGTCCTTACTACATGGAATGATATTGCCTTGGCAGCTCTCTTTCCGAAGGGTTTATCAGAAACCGTAGAAGATGTTATGGTGGGATTTCCTGTTCCCTCTGGTCTTGATGAATCTGTGTCATTAGCCATTCAAGTTGATCGGTGTTTACGTGAATGTAAAACTACACCAGAGGCGTTGCCGCCTTTTGAACAAACATCTGATCCCATGCAATGTGATAGGGTTTTGCCTAGGGTGCAACATCAGGAGTTTAGAAGGCGTAATAAGCTGTGTTTTTTCTGTGGAGACGCCTCTCATACTATTTCTGTCTGCCCTAAATGAGAGAAATGTTTTGCACACACATTTGCTGTGGGCAGTGTACAACCTAAGTTCCTTTTGGCAATTACTCTGATCTGCTCCTTATCCACATTTTCCGCTAAGGCTTTTGTGAATTCTGGAGCAGCTTTGAATCTGATGGATTTGGACTTTGCTAAACGTTGTGATTTTCCCATGATACCCCTGCAGATGCCTATTCCTTTGAGGGGTATTAATGCTACTCCTTTGGCGGAGAATAAACCCCAGTTTTGGACCCAGGTGATAATACGAGTTGCCCCAGACCACCAAGAAAAGTGTAAATTTTTGGTGCTGCACAATTTGCATGATACTATTGTTCTGGGTTTTCCCTGGTTGCAAACTCATAATCCTGTTTTGGATTGGAAATCTGTGTCTGTGGTGAGTTGGGTTTGTCAGTGTGTTCTTAGTGACACTCCTGTTTTCTCCACCTCTCCCCAATCTCATGATATTCCTGATTATTTGGCTGATTTTTCTGATGTATTTAGTGAGAATAAGTCTGCGTCTTTGCCTCCTCATGGGAGTTATGACTGTGCAATTGAGTTGATGCCCTGGTGTAAATTTCCCAAGGGTCAGCTTTGCAACTTATCGGTACCCGAACAGGATGCTATGCGATATTATAGCAAGGAGTCGTTGGAGAAGGGTCATATTAGACCATACTCTTCACCCTTAGGTGCTGGGTTTTTTTGTGGCCAAGAAAGATGATTCATTAAGTCTATGTATTGACTATCATTCCCTTTACAAAATCACGGTTTCTGCTATCAGAAGTTTTGGACATTTTTGCAGGGTTTTTTGCGTGATTGCAGACAGTGTCTTTCCTTTCCTGTCCTTTCTAGTTAGTGTGGGCCCCATCGTTTGCTCAGCCTATTTTCCTACCTGTGTTTGTGTTTTCATCTTGCCTCACCAACAATATATGTTTGGGGGCTGTTTATTCCTTTGGGGTCTGCTCTGAGGCAGTTTAGATTTACCCTTTTCTTGCTTTAGGCTTATTTAGTTCTCCGGCTGTGTCAAGGCGTCTAGAATCATCGTAGGTACGCTCCACGGCTACTGCTAGTTGTGTGGATAGGATCAGGGGTCTGCAATTCGCTTAGTTACCAACCTCTCTAGTTTTAGGTAGCTTAGCTTGGTCTTGTTTTCCTCCTCGGTGACCCAATCATAACAGAATCACCAGCCTAAACCGCAGATTCTAGGGTACTCAAAAGCAGGAGAAAATTTTTAAAAAAAAGTGTCAGAATTTTTTTTATGTATTTTTTTCCTCTTTTTCTCTGGGGCCGTAGGAGGAATTTTTCTTTAATGGAGATTAAGCAATTGTCTGATAGTGTTGAGCAGCTCGCTGCTGAAGTGCGGGGAATTTCTGTCTGTCTCGCTCAATCACCTGCTGTTGAACCAAAAATCCCTACTCCTGATGTGTTTTCTAGGGATCGGTCTAAATTTTAGAATTTTAAGAATAATTGTAAATTATTTCTTGCCTTGAAGCCTAACTCATCGGGGAAATCTGTGCAGCAGGTTAAAATTGTCATCTCTTTTTTGCACGGTGATCCCAAGGATTGGGCTTACCCCTGATATATGATTTATTTTCCAGAGTTAAAAGTGCCTGCTGGTTTACCAAGCTTGAACTCAGGGGGGCGTATAATCTTATTCGCATCAATCACGGGGATGAATGGAAGATGGCGTTTAATACTCCGGAGGCACATTTTGAGTACCTGGTGATGCCTTTTGGACTCACTAACGCCCCTTCTGTCTTCCAATCTTTTATGAATGATATTTTCTGGGACTTTGTGGATAAGTTTTTGATCATCTATCTGGATGATATAAATTTTTTTTGATATTTTCAAATAATTTTTATTGAACTTTTCATTATTAATAATAGGAAAGGAGGGGAAGGGATAGGGAGGTAGGAAAGGGGAAATTTAAAAAAAAAAATTAGAGAACCCATTACCATGGATTAATTGTAGCCAAAATGTGTAGGTGTAAAATACAAAAAATAAGAAGTACATAGAAATCACTTACAATTATATAATAATAACACAGTACACAATTAAAATAATATAGTCTATCTAACTATATGAAGTCAAACTAAGACTAACTAATAAGTTACCAGACCCAGAACAAAACAAAAATAAAAATAAAAAACAGACATTTCTGGTTCAAAGCCCCATGCATTTAGTATTCCATTTGTCCCATTTTGTATTGTATTTACTCAGCAAATCATTGTTAATAGCAAATCTATATTCCAGCTGACTATGTTGTCGGAGGGCATCCAAAATAATAGAAAAATTAGGGACGTCCTCCTTTTTCCACCAGGAAGCCAAAAATTTTTAATAACTAAAAAATATGAATTATGACGTACTTAAACGTCCAATCCATATCTTCTAGATCAAGAGAGAACAAAGCCATGTGAGGAGTGATGGTAATCTTATGACTTGCTAAGGCGTTGATGTGCAAAGTTGCTTCTCTCCATATACTCTTTAATTTTTGGCTCCAAAGAATGTGAAGCATATTGCCAGGGAAGCCACAACCACTCCAGGGGAGCTATCTGGGCTAACATGAGCAAGGCGTGTAGGGACATAGTACCATCTCAACAAAACCTTAGCATAAGATTCCTGTAAAGACATAGCAATCATGGGGTTATAGGTGTTTTTATATCTGGATGATATTTTGATCTTTTCCAGTGATTGGGATTCTCATGTGGAACATGTCCGGACTGTGTTTCGGATTTTGAGGGAAAATTCTCTGTATGTTAAGGGATCGAAATGCCTCTTTGGTGTACAGAGGATTTCATTTTTGGGATTTATTTTGTCTCCGTCGGCTATTGAAATGGACCCAGCCAAGGTACAGGCCATTTATGATTGGGTTCAGCCCACTTCTTTGAAGGCTCTCCAGAAGTTTTTGGGTTTTTCTAATTTCTATCGTAAATTTATAGGTAATGTTTCTGGTATTGTCAAACCAGTGACTGATCTGACCAAGAAGGGTGCAGATGTGCTGAATTGGTCTCCAGAGGCTGTCTCGGCATTTCAGGAGCTTAAACGGAGATTCACTTCTGCTCTGGTTCTACGGCAACCTGATGTCTCACTTCCATTTCAGGTGGAGGTAGATGCTTCTGAGAATGGTGCAGGAGCTGTTTTGTCCCAAAAAGATCCGGTGACTTCTAAAATGAATCCCTGTGCCTTCTTTTCTCGAAAATTCTCCCCATCTAAACGTAACTATGACGTGGGGAATTGGGAATTGTTGGCCATGAAATGGGCATTTGAAGAGTGGAGACTGTTATGAATGGGAAACCGAGGAGGAAAAACAAGACAACAAGCTAAGTCTCAGAAAACCAGAGAAGTTGGTAACTATGCAGATTGCAAATCCCTGATCTTAACAGCACAACTAGAAGCAGTCGTGGAGCGTTCCTACGTTGATCCTAGATGCTTCGTCACAACCGGAGAAATACATAAGCCTAAAGAAGGAAAAGAGGAAAACTAACTGCCCCAGAGCAGACCCCAAAGGAAATACAGCCCCTCACATGTATTGACGGTGAAGCAAGATGAAAGCACAAACACAGGCAGGAAAATAGGCTGAGCAAATGATGGAGCCCAAACTAACTAGAAAGGATAGGAAAAGAAAGACACTGTCTGCAATCTGCCAAAAACCCTGCCAAAAATAATGTCCAACACAACTGATAGCAAAATTAACCCTGAAGTCACTAGACTTCTCCCACTATATCAGCACTCTGAAATATTCTGAGACAGAGCAAAAAGAGACCAATCTAATAAGGGACAAAAAAAGGCAAATTGGCAAATACAGATAAATAAGAGGGAAATTCAGCACAGCCCCAGCCGGGGCTGGCTGACCACACAAAAAACTGAATTGACCAACAAGAGCAAGTGTGAACATTAGCAAAAACAAACTTAACTTGAGAAGACTGGAACTGAGCTGAGTCCAAGACCTGAGAAGCAAACTGAATCACCAGCAACAGGACAGGGCGTCGGCTGTCTTATATCCAGTCTGATACTCCGGAGATCCAATCATTATCTTCCTCACCAGGTGGCAGATCACTACCAATTAAACCAACCTCACTACCTCCTGTCACCACCAGAGGGAGAACGACAGGAGAACTCTCAACTGGTGGAGCAGAAAATGAGCTCATAACAGTACCCCCCCTTGAGGAGGGGTCACCGAACCCTCATCCATGCCACCTGGCCGATCAGGATGGGCCCGGTGAAAAGCACGAACCAATTTATTGGCATGAATATCAGAGGCAGAGACACAAGAATTATCCTCCTGGCCATAACCCTTCCATTTGACCAAATACTGGAGTCTCCATCTAACCAAATGAAAATCCAATATTTTCTCTACCTAATATTCCACATTGCCTTTAACCAATACAGGATCAGGAGGTGCCACCACAGGAACTACTGGCTCAACAAACCTCTTCAACAGTGACATGTGAAATACATTATGGATTTTGAACATAACTGGAAGAGCCAATCGAAAAGAAACAGGATTAAGAATCTCCAAAATCTTATAAGGTCCAATAAATCTTGGCTTAAATTTTGGAGATGCAACCTTCATAGGAATATTCTTAGATGACAGCCAAACCATATGACCCACTTTAAACCGGGGACCAATGGTCCTACGCCGGTTGGAAAAACGCTGGGCTTTTTCCTGAGAGAGTGACAACTTATCCACCACTTGGTCCCATATCTGCTGCATTCTCACAACCACAGTGTCCACACCTGTGCAGGACGAAGATTCCACTTGTCCTGAAGGGAATCGAGGATGAAAGCCAAAATGACAGAAAAAGGGTGACATCAGAGTGGCAGAACTAGATCTATTGTTCAGCGCAAATTCGGCCAAGGGCAAAAATGAGACCCAATCATCTTGATCAGCAGATATAAAACATCTTAAATAAGACTCCAGGGTCTGGTTTGTTCTCTCAGTCTGCCCATTGGTCTGGGGATGAAACGCGGAGGAAAAGGATAACTGAATTCCCAGATTGGAACAAAAGGCTTTCCAGAATCTGGAAACAAACTGGACCCCTCTATCGGACACAATGTTCTCAGGAATCCTGTGTAGTCAAACCACCTGTTGAAAAAACAAGTGCACCAACTCAGCAGAAGATGGCAACTTTGGGAGTGGTACAAGATGCACCATCTTCGAAAATCTATCACAAATCACCCAGATAACAGTCATTCTTTGAGAGACAGGAAGATCAGAAATAAAATCCATGGCCTCTTGGGCACCGGCAGGGGCATCAGCAACCCACTAGAACGAGAACAGGTTTTAGACCGAGAACAAGTCCCACAGGACTGTACAAAGTTCCTGACATCACGAGATAAGGCAGGCCACCAAAACGACTGACTCACCAAATCTCTGGTACCAAAAATACCCGGATGACCAGCCAATGCGGAGCAATGGACTTCAGACATCACTCTCTTTCTCCACTGGTCAGGAACATGCAATCTTCCCATAGGGCAACGCTCAGGTTTATCCTCCTGAAATTCCTCCAGGGCACAACTCAAATCAGGCGAAATGACAGAAAGAACTACCCCCTCACCTAGGATGGTAGTAGGCTCGGTCACATTAAGAGAATCAGCAAAGAAACTCCTAGAAAGGGCGTCTGCCTTAACATTCTTAGTGCCCGGAAGAAAAGAGACCACAAAATTAAAACGTGTGAAAAACAAGGCCCATCTAGCCTGTCTAGGATTCAAGCGTTTGGCCGACTCCAGATAAGTCAGATTCTTGTGAACGGTGAGGACCACAAATTGATGTCTCGCTCCCTCCAGCCAATGTCTCCACTCCTCAAATGCCCATTTCATGGCCAACAATTCCCGATTCCCCACGTCATAGTTGCGTTCAGATGGGGAAAACTTTCGAGAAAAGAAGGCACAGGGATTCATCTTAGAAGTCACAGGGTCTTTTGGGACAACACAGCTCCTGCACCAATCTCAGAAGCGTCCACCTCCACTTGAAATGGAAGTGAGACATCAGGTTGCCGTAAAACTGGAGCTGAAGTAAATCTCCGCTTAAGCTCCTGAAATGCTGAGACAGCTTCAGGAGACCAATTCAGCACATCAGCTCCCTTCTTGGTCAGATCAGTCAGTGGTTTGACAAGACTAGAAAAATTACTTATGAATTTACGATAGAAATTAGAAAAACCCAAAAACTTCTGCTGAGCCTTCAAAGAAGTAGGCTGAACCCAATCATAAATGGCCTGTACCTTGGCCAGGTCCATTTCAATAGTCGATGGAGATAAGATAAATCCCAAAAATGAAATCCTCTGTACACCAAAGAGGCACTTTGATCCCTTAACAAACAGGGAATTATCCCTCAAAATCCGGAACACAGTCCGGACATGTTCCACATGAGAATCCCAATCACTAGAGAAGACCAAAATATCATCCAGATTGATGATCAAAAACTTATCCACAAAGTCTCGGAAAATATCATTCGTAAAGGACTGGAAGACAGAAGGGGCATTAGAGAGCCCAAAAGGCATCACCAGGTACTCAAAATGTCCCTCCGAAGTATTAAACGCCGTCTTCCCTTCATCCCCATGCTTGATGCGAATAAGATTATACGCCCCCCTGAGGTCAAGCTTAGTAAACCAGCAGGCACTCTTAACTCTGGAGAATAAATCAGACATCAGAGGTAATGGGTACTGATATTTAACTGTCATCTTGTAAGGGAACGATAATCAATACACGGTATTAATGAACCGTCTTTCTTGGCCACAAAAAAAACAGCGCCTAAAGGTGACGAGGATGGTCAAATATGACCCTTCTCCAATGACTCCTTAATATAGGATCGCATAGCATCATGTTCGGGTACAGACAAGTTGAAAAGCCGACCCTTGGGAAATTTACACCCAGGCATCAACTCAATTGCACAGTCATAACTCCTATGAGTTACTTACTCTCACTAAAATATCAGAGAAATCAGCCAGATAATCAGGAATATCATGAGACTGAGGAGAGGTGGAGAAAACAGGAGCATCCCTGAGAACACATTGACAACCCCAACTCACCACAGACACAGTTTTCCAATCCAAAACTGGGTTATGAGTTTGCAACCAGGGGAACCCCAGAACAAAAGTATCATGCAAATTATGCAGCACTAAAAATTTACACTTTTCTTGGTGGTCTGGGGCAACTCGTATTATCACCTGGGTCCAAAACTGGGGTTTATTCTCCGCCAAAGGAGTAGCATCAATACCCCTCAATGGAATAGACGTCTGCAGAGGCATCATGGACAGACCACAACGTTTAGCAAAGTCCAAATCCATCAGATTCAGAGCTGCTCCTGAATCCACAAAAGCCTTAGTGGAAAATGTGGACAAGGAGCAGATCAGAATAATTGTCAAAAGGAACTTAGGTTGTATACTGTCCACAGCAAATGTGTGTGCAAAATGTTTCTCTCGTTTAGGGCAGACAGAAATAGTATGAGAGGCGTCTCCACAGAAAAAACACAGCTTATTACGCCTTCTAAACTCCCGACGTTGCGCCCTAGACAAAACCCCATCACATTGCATAGGTTCAGACATTTGTTCAAAAGGTGGCAGCGCCTCCCGTGTAGTTTTACGTTCACGTAAACGCCGATCAACTTGAATGGCTAATGACATAGAGCCATCCACACCAGAGGGAACTGGAAATCCCACCATAACATATTTTACGGTCTCTGACAAACCTTTCCGAAAGAGAGCTGCCAATGCACTATCATTCCATGTAGCAAGGACCGCCCACTTTTGGAATTTTTGACAGTACAACTCTGCAGGATCTGCAGGATCCTGACCCTGGTTTAATGCCAACACGGTTCTCTCAGCTTGATCAACAGCATTAGGTTCATCATACAACAACCCCAAGGCCTGAAAAAATGCATCCACATTAGTCAGAATAGGATTTTCAGGTGTCAGAGAAAAAGCCAAATCTTGGGGATCGCCGTGCAGCAAGGAGATGACAATTTTAACCTGCTGCACAGAGCTCCCTGATGAGTTAGGATTCAAAGCAAGAAATAATTTACAATTATTCTTAAAATTCAGAAATTTAGACCGATCCCCAGAAAACACATCACGAGTAGGAATCTTGGGTTCGGCAGCATGTGACTGAATAAGGTACGTGGAATTTCCCTGTACTTCAGCAGCAAGCTGCTCCACACGATCAGACAGTTGCTTAATCTCCATTAGGAAAAAAAAATCCTCCTACGGCCCCAGAGCAGACCCCAAAGGAAAGACAGCCCCCCACATGTATTGATGGTGAAGCAAGATGAAAGCACAAACACAGCAGGAAAATAGGCTGAGCAAATGAGGTGGCCCAAACTAACTAGAAAGGATAGGAAAGGAAAGACACTGTCTGCAATCTGCCAAAAGCCCTGCCAAAAATAATGTCCAACACAACTGATAGCAACATTAACCCTGAAGTCACTAGACTTCTCCCACTTTATCAGCACTCTGAAATATTCTGAGACAGAGCAAAAAGAGTCCAATCTAATAAGGGACAAAAAAAAGGCAAATTGGCAAATACAGATAAATAAGAGTGGAAATTCAGCACTGCCCAGCCGGGCAGGCTGACCTCACAAAAAACTGAATTGACCAACAAGAGCAAGTGTGAACATTAGCAAAAACAAACTTAACTTGAGAAGACTGGAACGGAGCTGAGTCCAAGACCTGAGAAGCAAACTGAATCACCAGCAACAGGATAGGGCGTCGGCTGTCTTATATCCAGTCTGATACTCTGGAGATCCAATCATTATCTTCCTCACCAGGTGGCAGATCACTACCAATTAAACCAACCTCACTACCTACTGTCACCACCAGTGGGAGAAAGGCAGGAGAACTCTCAACTGGTGGAGCAGAAAATGAGTTCATAACAGAAGACATTGGTTGGAAGGAGCTAGACATCAAGTTGTGGTCCTCACTGACCTCAAGAATTTGATTTATCTTGAATCAGCCAGATGCTTAAATCCTAGACAGGCTAGGTGGGCCTTGTTTTTCATGCGTTTTAATTTTGTGGTCTATTTTCTTCTGGGCACTAAGAATGTTAAGGCGGACCTACCCCTATACAGGGACTGTTAGGAGCAGGCCCAGGGTTTTGAGTACCATGGTAGCCGGTACCGAGAGGGGTGGATCAGGATGGACTGGAGTAGGACTGTTGGACTGAAGTGTAGATCATAGAACAGAGTTGGAACACAGGAGACAGGAATGGAGTAAGACTATAGACTGGAACGTGGAGGAACTGAAGTGTAGATGACAGGTCAGAGTTGGAACACAGGAGACAGGAATAAAGGAGGACAGAAGGACTGGAGCAGGATGGAACTGGAACACCTGAGGCACGACTGGAGTAGGACAGCAGGACTGGAGCAGGATGGAACAGGAACACCGGAGGCAGGACTGGAGTAGGATGGCAGGACTGGAGAAGGATGGAACATGAACACCGGAGGCAGGACTGAAGTAGGACGGCTGGACTGGAGCAGGATGGAACAGGAACACCGGAGGAAGGAGATGGAGGAAACAGGATCACTGGAGCAGGACTGAGAATACTGCAGAGAACACAGAAGACAGGCTGCGAGGCTGCTGCAGGAAACACTGAGGACGGCACTGAGAGGCTGCAGAGAGCACAGAAGGAAGCAGGGCCCAGTGTGCAAGGTAACACAACAATCAGGCGCCTCCCTCAGGGGGAAGCGGCCTGATATGGCCCCGTCTGGTCTGCCATTGGTCCGAAGGTGCTTCCGGGTCAGGGCACAGCCAGAGCACAAGAAGCAGAAGGGAGGCATGGCCGCAGCCTATGGCGCATGCGCATTGCATGCAGAGATGCGTCGGCCGCGAGCCAGTCAGAGGTGACCACCGTGGCTGTCGGGTGGCGAGAGGCTGCGGCGTGGGAGCAGAGGCCGGGTGAGTATGCAGAGATGGCGTGGGATAGGAGGCCGGGTGAGTATGTCGGAGTGGTGTAACACAGAATATACCAGAGTGTTGATTAGTGGGGGCGAAGTCGTGCGACTTCAGGGCTTTTGTGCATCAGACGTGTTGGATGTTTTGCAGGGTTTTTTGCGTGATTGCAGACAGTGTCTTTCCTTTCCTGTCCTGTTTAGTCAGTGTGGGCCCCATCATTTGCTCAGTCTATTTTCCTGCCTGCGTTTGTGTTTTCATCTTGTCTCACCGACAATATATGTTTGGGGGCTGCTTTGGGGCAGTTTAGATTTCACCTTTCCTGCTTTAGGCTTAGTTACCTCTACGGCTGTGCCGAGGCATCTAGGATCATCGTAGGTACGCTCCACGGCTACTGCTAGTTGTGTGGATGGGATCAGGGGTCTGCAATCCGCTTAGTTACCAACCTCTCTGGTTTTCTGTGGCTTAGCCTGGGCCTGATCTCCTCCTCGGTGACCAATTCATAACAGAATCACCAGCCTAATTCTAGACTCTAGGGTACTCTAAAGAAGGAAAGAATTTAAAAAAAAAAGTGTTTTTTTATGTATATATATTTTCCTCTTTTTTTTCTGGGGCTGCAGGAGGAAATTTTTTTTTTCTTTGTATAAATTGAGACTAAGCAATTGTCTGATCGTGTTGAGCAGCTTGCTGCTGAAGTGCGGGGAATTTCAGCCTATCTGGCTCAATCATCTGCTGTTGAACCAAAAATCCCTACTCCTGATGTGTTTTCTGGGGATCGATCTAAATTTTTGAATTTTAAGAATAATTGTAAACTATTCTTTGCTTTGAAACCTAACTCATCGGGGAGCTCTGTCCAACAGGTTAAAATTGTCATTTCCCTGCTTCGCGGCGATCCCCAGGATTGGGCCTTTTCTTTGACACCCAGAGATCCTATTCTGGCTAATGTGGATGCGTTTTTTCTAGCCTTGGGGTTGTTGTATGATGAACCTAATGCTATTGATCAAGCTGAGAAAACCTTATTGGCATTGAACCAGGGTCAGGATTCTGCAGAGTTATATTGTCAAAAATTCCAAAAGTGGGCGATCCTTTCAAAATGGAATGACGATGCCCTAGCAGCTCTCTTTCAGAAGGGTTTGGCAGAAACCGTAAAAGATGTTATGATGGGATTTCCTGTGCCCTCTGGTCTAGACGACTCTATGTCATTGGCACCTCAAATTGATCGGCGTTTATGTGAACGTAAAACTACACGAGAAGCATTGCCTCCTTTCGAACAAACATCTGAATCCATGCAATGTGATAGGGTTTTGTCTAAGGCACAACATCAGGAGTTTAGAAGGCGTAATAAGCTGTGTTTTTTCTGTGAGAACGCCTCTCATACTATTTCTGTCTGCCCTAAATGAGAAAAGCGTTTTGCTCACAGATTTGCGGTGGACAGTGTACAACCTAATTTTTTTTGGCAATTACTCTGATCTGCTCCTTGTCTACATTTTCCGCTAAGGCTTTTGTAGATTCAGGAGCAGCTTTGAATCTGATGGATTTGGACTTTGCTAAAGGCTGCCATTTTCCCATGATACCCCTGCAAACTCTTATCAATTTGAGGGGTATTGATGCTACTCCATTGGCGGAGTATAAACCCCAGTTTTGGATCCAGGTGATAATGCGGGTCACCATGGACCACCAAGAAAATTGTAAATGTTTGGCGTTGCACAATTTGCATGATACTATTGTTCTGGGTTTTCCTAGATTGCAAACTCATAATCCTGTTTTGGATTGGAAATCTGTGTCTGTGGTGAGTTGGGGTTGTCAATTTGTTCTTAGCAACACTCCTGTATTCTCCACCACTCCCCAGTCTCATGATATTCTTGACTATTTGGCTGATTTTTCTGATGCATTTAGTGAAAGTAAGTCTGCATGTTTGCCTCCTCATAGGAGTTATGACTGTGCAATAGCATTAATGCCCAGGTGTAAATTTCCCAAGGGTCGGCTTTTCAACTTATCGGTACCCGAACATGATGCTATGCGATCTTATATCAAGGAGTAGAGTTGAGCGACTTTTGGTTTTTTAGGGTCGAGCTTCGTTTCGTGAAACCCGACTTTTCCAAAAGTCGGGTCGAGCAAGATCGGCCAAATATAGGGAAAAGTCGGGGTCGTCCCGAAACACGAAACCCAATGTAAGTCAATGGGGAATAAAAGTCGGCAGTGAGAGGAGGACAGGAAACACACCTACAGTGCCCATTTGAATGCCAAAAGCATCAATTCTTCTAACTTAAGCTTGTCAACCTTAATTAACTTCATAATACAAGTTACGCACTGAAAAATGGGGGTTATTTGGCTAAAGTTGTGGGGGGGTAGGGCTGGCTCCAGGTTTTCATGTGCCCTGGGCGAAAGAGCGCCCCTTTAACACATACCACAACTCATCATGCTCCGATACGGCAGAGAAATAGTGGCATAGTACAATGAAAAATACTTCACTTTTTACATCTCATGACGAGGCCCATCTATTTCTCCATACAGAATCATTGGTCCCATATAATGTTTGAAACAGTATATGATGAGCTCCACATAATGCTACAGTATATGTTGGTCCCCATGGATGAAGCTCCACTGTCTTATGGGCCCAAATAATGCTCCAAACATAATGGGCCCTGTAAATGCTGCTCCAGTGTCTGATGTCCACCTTTGGAATGTTCCAGTGTATGGTGGGCCCCATCTATCATTCTCCAGAGTATAGTGCTCCCCCAAAATTGCTGTCCCAACATTGAAAACAATGAAATAAGTCTCCTCGCTAGGGAATCCCTGAACTAGTCTGGACTCCTCGTCATCCCCATCTTCCGTCTCACTGCACAGTATTTCAACCTTGCAAGTGCTGTGATCCTGAGCAAGCAGGGGGGGCCCACTCGTTGGCGACAGCACTGGCACAGGGCCCCTGATAGTACGGTGGTGTGTCTGATGGCGGGTGGGCCGAACCTGCACTTGCATCTGCAGCTTCCTCTTTGTCACTGTGTAAGATGGAACTGTATATGGGAAGGGTAACCTGAGTTTCATCATGGTCAGATTCAGGCCGTGTAGCGTGCGAGGGGAATGTAGTGGTCTGGGTCAATGTACCAGCAGATTCATCGAGCAGTGGCTGGGCATCAGTGCACTTGTGTCGCCCCCAGGAGTATGGTCGCCACAGTCGCATTACCTTCCTCCTAGGGAGTGTGATGTCATGCTTGGGAGCAACGAAGGATCTCTCTAGTAGGTTAACTGATTGGGCGGCGTTATTCCCACGAGTCATGACCCTCCAAACAGCGTTCATGAAGGCAAAGTGTTTGTTTTACGTGGGCACTGGGCAGTATGGTTGCAAAGCTGAACCTTAAAGGAATGTCCAGAAGGGCACCACCAGGAGTGGAGCCTACGGTTTAATTCGACTCCACCTGGGAAACCTCAACCATGCCAGCTACAGAAAAGATGCACACATTGCAAGCTTAATTCTGTTAACGAACGAGACTCCGTCATGCCCCGCGGTCCGAGTCTGGCTTACTAGAGGGACATGTGAGGCTCTGGCACATGAGATTGGCCAATAACTGGTGTGTCATGCCCTTACATGTCCGTGGCTGCATGTGCGCTACACTGAAAAGGCCAGCGTTTGTCGCTTACAGGTGCAGATAACCCGCTGAACACCGTTAGTGATGGGGATCTGTGATTACAATTATTACCCGCAAACGATGATTTCCCAGTAAGTGCAGGTCAACCGCAGTTCCGGAATTAGGCCTAACCGTCATTCCTGAAAAAATGAAAAACTTACGTGTGCAAACCACAGGTGCTGTAGCTTGCTTAACAGCTCGCCAGCCGTTCTCACGCACAGTATGGCTTGCACGTGATTGCACAAAGGTGAGAAAGGGTACCGTATCCCCGGATAACATGTATGGATAGTGTACACATTCAAAATATATGTCTATACATCAGGAGGCAGGCTCAGACGGTGTTAGGCCCAGTATGGCTTGCACGTGATTGCACAAAGGTGAGAAAGGGTACCGTATCCCCGGATAACATGTATGGATAGCGTACACATTCAAAATATATGTCTATACATCAGGAGGCAGGCTCAGACGGTGTCAGGCACAGTATGGCTTGCACGTGATTGCACAAAGGTGAGAAAGGGTACTGTATCCCCGGATAACATGTATGGATAGCGTACACATTCAAAATATATGTCTATACATCAGGAGGCAGGCTCAGACGGTGTCAGGCACAGTATGGCTTGCACGTGATTGCACAAAGGTGAGAAAGGGTACCGTATCCCCGGATAACATGTATGGATAGTGTACACATTCAAAATATATGTCTATACATCAGGAGGCAGGCTCAGATGGTGTCAGGCACAGTATGGATTTGACGGCCCAGATTACACAGCGGAGGAGCAGGGAGAGGTAAAGATTGCAAATGCTGGGGCCCTGCCCAAGCAAGGGGGGCCCACTCATGGGCGTCGGTACTGGCACTGGGCCCCTCATAGTACGGCGGTGTGTCTGACGGTGGGTGTGCACCACCACCATCAGAGACACTTGATTGCACTATGAGGGACCCTGTGCCAGTGCCCGCGCCCAAGAGTCGGCCTACCCACCTGTCCAGGGCAACGGCACTCGCACGGTGTCGTGCGCTAGGTGGTGACCACGGCCATGGGGGGGAGGCAGCACAGTTAGGGAGTTTTTGAAAGTGGCATATGTTGATGTTGGACATTCAGCTGATGCAAAAGGCAAAATAGGTCAAGTCCCAGGAAGAGGTGGACCAAAGTAAGCCATTTTTCTGTCACCCTATGTGTCATCAGGGGAAGGTGGGACAAAATCCTTGGAAACCCATGCATGGTTCATTTTAATGAAGGTTAGATCATCCACATTTTGGGTCGACAGACGTGTCCTTTTTTCTGTCAGGATTGATCCAGCTGCACTGAAGACTCTTTCCGATAGCACACTTGCAGCTGGGCAAGCGAGCTCCTGTAAGGCATATTGTGCCAATTCAGGCCAGGTGTCCAGTTTAGCGGCCCAATAGTCAAAGGGGAATGACCTGTGTGGGAGAACATCGATATGGGAGGAAAAGTAGTTTGTAACCATAGTTGACAACTGCTGTCTCTTGTCACTTTCCATCGATGCAGTATTACCAGTTGTATGAGCGGTACTTGAAAAATCAGTCCACAACATTGTCATGAAACCCCTGTCTCCAACGCCACTTCTGCTGTGTGCACCACGAACACCTCTGCCAAGCTGCCCCCGGCCCGTACGGCTCGTGTGAGAACCATCACCGCTGCTGTGTGCTGGGAATGCCTCAAGCAACCGATTTAACAGAGTTGCTTGTTTATTAGCCAATATTAGGTCAAGGTTCTCCTGTGGCATGATGTTTTGTAATTTGCCTTTTTAGCGTGGATCCAGGATGCTGGCCAACCAGTAGTCGTCATCGTTCATCATTTTGGCAATGCGGGGGTCCCTTTTTAGGATCTGCAAGGCATAATCTGACATGTGGGCCAATGTTCCCGGTGTCAATGATGCACTGCGAGTGCTGTTTGGAAGAGCACTTTCTGGCAAATCCACATCCCTCCAGTCACGCACAAAATCCCTGTACCAGACCTTGCCACGCCAACATTTTCACTTGCCCCACGAGATGCATCCTCCTCCCCTAAGTAATCATCCCCATCATCATCCTCCTCCTCCAGGAGAGGTCCCTGAACAGACAATGGCTGAATGTCATCAAGGATTCCCTCCACCTCTTCCTCCACGTCAACATTGGCTGCAGACGCCTGCTCCTTAAGGTGCGTCAAAGTTTGCATGAGCAGACGCATAAGTGGGATGCTCATGCTTAGGATGGCGTCGTCTGCGCTTACCAGCCGTGTGCATTCCTCAAAACACTGAAGGACTTTACAGAGGTCTTTCAGCTTCGACCACTGCACACCTGTCAACTCCATGTCTGCTCTCAAAGTGCCTGGCCGTGTATCCTCCCACAAATGCATTATGGCCTGCGTCTGCTCGCACAGCCTCTCAACCATGTGCAGGGAGGAGTTCCACCTTGTTGCAATGTCGGTAATGAGGCGGTGGTTGGGAAGGTGGAGCAATCGCTGCAGCTTCTGCATACGAATGGAGTGTACAGGCGACCGGCGGATGTGCGCGCACAGTCTTCGCACCTTCTGGAGCAGGGCTGTTAACTCCGGATAATTTTTGAGGAAGCACTGCACCACCAGGTTCAAGGTGTGAGCCAAGCAAGGTATGTGGCTGAGTTTTGAAAGGGCTATGGCTGCCACAAAATTACGGCCGTTATCACTAACTACCTTGCCTGCCTGAAGATGTAGACTGCCCAGCCATGACTCAGTTTGTCGCTGAAAGTACTCGACCAGCACCTCGGTGGTGTGTCTGTCACCGAAGCACATCATCTGCAACACAGCCTGCTGACGCTTTCCACTAGCTGCTCGATAGGGGGACACCTCGTGTGCAACAGTGGCAGCTGCAGATGGAGTGCTTGTACGACTGCTCTCTGTGGACGAGCTTTCGCTTCTGGAGGAGGAGGAGGAGGAAGAGGGTCGAACGCCTACAGCCAACTGTTTCCTATACCGTGGGCTAGGCAGCACTGTCCCACCACCGCTGTCCCCTGTGGACCCTGCATCCACCACATTAACTCAGTGCGCAGTGATGGACACGTAACGGCCCTGGCCATGCCGACTGGACCATGCATCAGTTGTGAGGTGCACCTTTCCACTCACTGACTGCTTGAGTGCATGGACAATGCGGTCTTTCACATGATGGTGGAGGGCTGGGATGGCTTTGCGAGAGAAGAAGTGGCGACTGGGTAGGTCATAGCGTGGTACTGCATAGGCCATGAGTTCGCGGAAAGCTGCGCTTTCCACCAACCGATAGGGCATCATCTCAAACGAGATTAGTTTGGCAATGTGGGTGTTCAAACCCAGTGTACGCGGATGAGAGACTGAGTACTTTCGTGACCTACTCATAGTCTCTGGGAGGGTGAGCTGGACTTGAGAGCTGCATATGTTGGAAGTAGCGGTGGACAGGGCGGACTGAGAGAGGGTTGATGATGGTGATGGAGTTGGTGTTCTTTCTGATGGCCTACATTCAGTATTTCGTTGATATAACAGTGGGATTCCCTGACTGCTGTGGCCTTGCAACGACACCTCAACATTTGCTGCTGTGCTGACCGGTGGGCTTACAGTGGGGGAAACAATGTAGCGTTGATGACTACCTTCTTTGTGATCAGTTGCACATGTGGCACTTGAGGTTTGGTGTTGTGTCCACGCTTGCAAGTGCATGGTGGTTAAATGTCTAAGCATGCAACTGGTATTCAAATTTTTCAGATTTTTCCCTCGGCTAAAGGTCTTTGCGCACTTCTTACAGATAACCTTGGCCTGATCATGAGGATTTTGTTCAAAAAAGTGCCACACTGCACTCTTCCTACTTTGGCAGACATTTTGCGGCCTAGCACACTGTGATCTTTTGACCCTCTGGACAAGCTGTCCAGCAACTCTTTTGATTTTTGGAACCTGTCTTTGGAGTGCTCCGGGCCTGCCAGATAACAGCTGTTGCAATGTCGATGTCTGCTGTGGATGCTCCTCATCTGAGCTATTGGAAGCAGCACCCTCTTCCCCCAATGGATGCCAATCTGGGTCAACAACTGGGTCATCCATCACCTCCTCTTCAATGTCATGTGCACCTTCCTCTGTGTCACCGTGTATGGTGGTATAGTGTGCGGGAAGGGGCAACTGAGTCTCATCAGGGTCAGAATCTGGCTCTGTACACTGCGAGGACAATGTAGTGCTCTGAGTGAATGTACCAGCAGAATCATCTATCAGCGGCTGTGCATCAGTGCACTCCATGTCAGATTCATCTTGGCCTGGGTAATTCACCATTTCACTTGATAATCCAGGCATGGTATGTGAAAACAGCTCCATGGAGTAATCAGTAGTATGGCCTGCGTCATCCTTCAATCTTGGTTGGGGTGAAGGACACAAGGAAAGGTGTGGTTCATGAACATGAGCCTCCAATGACGACTCAGTGCTTTTACTTTTTACAACTTCAGAAGAGGAGGCGATAGAGCTGGAGGCTGAGTCAGCAATGTAAGACAAAACTTTTTCCTGATGCTCTGGCTTTAAAAGCGGTTTGCCAACTCCTAGAAAACTAAGCCTTCGAGGCCTTATGGAGCCAGACGATGACGCATGCTCAACATCTCCTGCATTCGGTCCTATTTTGCTCTTGCCACTACCATCAGATCCACCACCAACACCATCATTACCAGCTGCCAACCCCCGCCCAATTCCATGGCCTCTTCCACCAGCCTTCCTCATTTTTTGTAGAAATGTAGACAAAATCCAACAAACTATATAGTAATGTAAAACAAGGTACAAGGTGTCTATAGGAGAGGGGAGATTTTGAATTTCTGCACACACTTGTGGACACTGGACACTTCTGGATTGTGTGAGGCCCACTGAATATCAGAGCGCTATGTCACAGGCTCGATGGCACAGGTGTGAAAAAAGTGACTACAGGATAAGGGAGATTTTGAATTTCTGCACACACTAGTGGACGCTGGACACTTTTGGATTGTGTGAGGCCCACTGAATATCAGAGCGCTATGTCACAGGCTCGATGGCACAGGTGTGAAAAAAGTGACTACAGGATAAGGGAGATTTTGAATTTCTGCACACACTAGTGGACGCTGGACACTTTTGGATTGTGTGAGGCCCCCTGAATATCAGAGCGCTATGTCACAGGCTCGATGGCACAGGTGTGAAAAAAGCGACTGCAAGATAAGGGAGATTTTGAATTTCTGTGCACACTTGTGGACACTGGACACTTTTGGATTGTGTGAGGCCCACTGAATATCAGAGCGCTATGTCACAGGTTAGATGGTGCAGGTGTGACAAAAGAGACTGCAGGATAAGGGAGATTTTGAATTTCTGCACACACTTGTGGACACTGGACACTTTTGGATTGTGTGAGGCCCACTGAATATCAGAGCGCTATGTCACAGGCTCGATGGCACAGGTGTGAAAAAAGTGACTACAGGATAAGGGAGATTTTGAATTTCTGCACACACTAGTGGACATTGGACACTTTTGGATTGTGTGAGGCCCACTGAATATCAGAGCGCTATGTCACAGGCTCGATGGCACAGGTGTGACAAAAGTGACTACAGGATAAGGGAGATTTTGAATTTCTGCACACACTACTGGACACTGGACACTTTTGGATTGTGTGAGGCCCACTGAATATCAGAGCGCTATGTCACAGGCTCGATGGCACAGGTGTGACAAAAGTGACTACAGGATAAGGGAGATTTTGAATTTCTGCACACACTAGTGGACTCTGGACACTTTTGGATTGTGTGAGGCCCACTGAATATCAGAGCGCTATGTCACAGGCAGAAATTGACTAGTGTATCACAAACTACAAGGTGTATGTAGAATTGGGCAGAATAGGAATCTCCCTAGAGTGTAGGTCTGTAAGAACGGAACATGTCCTCGACTTATTCTCACAGAGTGACACACAGATAGCTTCACTGTGGCCGTGATAACAGCCGTTACACGGTACTGTGTGAGGAGTGTGCACCGCTGTATGGTGTGAAAAAATGCACGCTCAGTACCTCAGTAGGACAAAAAAAAAAATTGGGATTGCTTTTAAAAAAGCAGTTTGCAGAGCAGTGGGTAAACAGCAATGCAGCCGTCAGGAAGCTTTAGAAGGCAGCCTAACAACAGACACCGCTGATCCACCAAAATATAGCCTCCCCTTGCACTGCACACACAGTGACTGGTGTGTTGTACAGGCAAAATCGCTAGCAGCAGAAGCAGTTTTTTTTTCTTCTTCCCTGCCTAACGCTCTCCCTACAGAATCAGCAGCAGCAACCTCTCCCTATGCTAAGATCGGCAGAAGTAAGATGGCGGTCGGCGTGCACGCCCTTTTATACCCCCTGTGACGCCCACCAAAGCAAGCCAATCACTTGCATGCCCTTCTGAAAGATGGTGGTGACCCCTGCCTATATCATCACGTTGCCCACAGTGTCCGTGGATCCTGATTGGCTGAAAAAGAGCGCTAAACAAACTTTCGAAACGCGACTTTGGCGCGGAAGTCGCCGACCTCGTGGCCGACCTCATCCTAGGGTCGGGTTTCGTTTCATGAAACCCGACTTTGCCAAAAGTCGGCGACTTTTGAAATTGTTCGACCGGTTTCGCTCAACTCTATCAAGGAGTCATTGGAGAAGGGTCATATTGGACCATCCTCTTCACCTTCAGGAGCTGGGTTTTTTTTGTGGCTAAGAAAGATGGTTCATTAAGGCCATGTATTGACTATCGTTCTCTTAACAAAATCACTGTTAAATATCAGTACCCGTTACCTCTGATGTCTGATTTATTTTCCAGAGTTAAAAGTGCCTGTTGGTTTACCAAGCTTGACCTCAGGGGGGCGTATAATCTTATTCGCATCAAGCACGGGGATGAATGGAAGACTGCGTTTAATACTCCGGAGGGTCATTTTGAGTACCTGGTGATGCCTTTTGGGCTAGCTAATGCCCCTTCTGTCTTCCAATCTTTTATGAACGATATTTTCCGGGACTTTGTGGATAAGTTTTTGATAATTTATCTGGATGACATTTTGATCTTTTCCAATGATTGGGATTCTCATGTGGAACATGTCCGGACTGTGTTCCGGATTTTGAGGGAAAAGTCTCTGTATGTTAAGGGATCAAAATGCCTCTTTGGTGTACAGAGGATTTCATTTTTGGGATTCAATTTGTCCCCGTCTGATATTGAAATGGACCTGGCCAAGGTACAGGCCATTTATGATTGGGTTCAGCCCACTTCTTTTAAGGCTTTCCAGAAGTTTTAAGGTTTTGCTAATTTCTACTGTAAATTTATAAGTAGTGTTGAGTAGTGTTGAGCATTCCGATACTGCAAATATCGGGTATCGGCCGATATTTGCTGTATCGGAACTCCGATACCGAGTACCGATATTTTTTCAATATCGGAATCGGAAGTTCCCATAATGCAATGAGCCAGTATTGTGGCTCAGATTGGCTGCCGACATGACGTCATCATGATGCGCGGTCTGTGCGCATCATGATGCGCCGTCAGTTCGGGCCTTCCGGGTGGTCTGTACCGGCCTGCCCGGGAGTCTGTACCGGCCTGCCCGGGGGTCTGTAACGGCCTGCCTGGGGGTCTGTACTGGCCTGCCCAGGGGTCTGTATTGGCCTGCCGGGGGGCTGTGCCGGCCTGCCCGGGGCTCTGTACTGGCCTGCCCAGGGGTCTGTACCGGCCTGCCAAGGGGCTGTGCCGGCCTGCCCGGGGGTCTGTACTGGCCTGCCTGGGGGTCTGTACTGGCCTGCCGGGGGGCTGTGCCGGCGGTCTGTGCCGACTGTCCGGGGAGGTCTGTACCGGAAGTCCCAGTTCTCAACACGACTGATTATTGGGTGTACACCCTCCTAGATCCTCGCTACCGGGACAACTTACAAAGCCTCATAACACGTTGAACCGGGAGCATAAAATGTGGGAGTACCAAGACACACTGGTGCATTCCATCATGTTCTCCATTCCACCCGAGAGCAGTGCTGCTAGTGCTTTACAAAGCAGCTCAGTGCGTCGAGGCAGTGGAGGAAGCTCTGCACAAAGAGGGAGCAAAAATAACGCCTCAGCACAACGCAAGACCAGTATGGCCCAAATGTGGCAAAGTTTTGTGTCCCCGCCACAAATGTCTACACCATCACGGATGGCTCCAGTCAGCAGGAGGCAACGCTTCTGTCAGATGGTGACAGAATAAGTCTTGCCCTCTCAGTGTTCTCCCACATGGCTCTTCCCCCTTCAAATTTTGGGTCTCTAAGCTGGATACATGGCCAGAGCTTAGCCAGTATGCATTGGAGATGCTGGCTTGCCCTGCTGCCAGTGTATTATCGGAACGCGTCTTTAGTGCAGCAGGTGGTGTACTAACAGACCGTCGCATGCGACTATCCTCCGATAACGTTGACCGGCTTACTTTTCTGAAAATGAACAAGGCCTGGATCTCGCAGGAATTTGCCAGTCCTCTTCCAGATTAAATAATTGGTTTGCAACAGTATCCAGGTCTCCTGTTGTGTTCATATTTCTACCACCTGAACTGCAAGCCCTGGGCTCCGACACCGCCAGTTGCTGCTCAGAATTGCTGCCTGCACAGTCAACACTTGCTCCTGTGTTATTGGGGTTCAGTAACATCAGCTGATCCCCTGCTGTGTGTCCGGCAATTTCGCCTGCTCTGTCCACATTCACACTACTACAGATATTAAACTTGCTCCAATTAGGCCTCTGGCTACACTCTATTTCTACTGTAATCCCTGGGCTCCAACACTGCCAGTTGCTGCTCAGAAGTGTCTTTGGCATGGGTACTCCCTCCTGCCCAGCCTGGTTCCAGCACGCCAGCTGTTTCCAGGTAGTGTCAACGTCACATTGCCTCCAATACGTTGTCCTGTCATGTTGTAGTCGGGTTAGCCGACTCTATGGTGCCTGCAGTTTAGGTGCTTCCTATGTGGGCTTCGGGATCTAGCAAAGAAGGCTGGTTCCGTAGTGCCAATAGGACAAGCTCCCCCTGTTGGACTGTGGGTTTGGGTAACTCAGGCCTGTTCGCGGCCTTGCAACTTTTTTTTCATGTGTACCTTCTGCTGTCTATCTGAGTTCCAGTACCATTAGCTGGTTCTTTGGAAGTCAATCTTGAATATGTCCCCCTGGGTTCCAGTAACGTCAGCTGGTTTCAGGCAGAGCCTTTGGCTTAGGTGCCTCCTTCCGGTATCCGAGTTCCACCAACGTCTGCTGGTCCTTGGTAGTGCTTTCTGGCACAGGTACCTCCTGCTTAGTAACCGGGTTCCAGTACCATCAGCTGGTCCTCAGTAGTTCCATTGGCTCTTGCACCTTCGGCTACCCATCCAGGTTCCAGTACCGTCAGCTGGTTCTCAGCAGTTCCTTAGCCTTCTTGTACCTTCTGCTACATTTCCAAGTTCAAGCTTTTTGAAATGGTTTTTGGTAGTCACTCTGGATCTCCCTGACGACGACCCTAAAGACGACGACCCTGAAGACTACCCCGAAGAAGACGACGACCACGAAAACGATGACACTGAAGACCACCCTGAAGAATTAAAAAAATTTAAAAAAAAATTAATTCCTGCTATTCCATTTGATTGGGCTAAACCAAAAAGGGCGCTGATGTGGTGAATTGGTCTCCAGAGACAGTCTCGGCATTTCAGGAGCTTAAGCGTAGATTCACTTCTGCTCCGGTTCTACGACAACCTGATGTCTCACTCCCACTTCAGGTGGAGGTAAATGCTTCTGAGATTGGTGCAGGAGCTGTTTTGTCCCAAAATGATCCAGTGACTTATAAGATGAACCCCTGCGCCTTCTTTTCATTAAAATTCTCCCCATCTGAACGTAACTATGACGTGGGGAATCGGGAATTGTTTGCCATGAAATAGGCATTTGAAGAGTGGAGACACTGGTTGGAGGGAGCTAGACATCAAGTTGATGTCCTCACCGACCATAAGAATTTGATTTATCTTGAGTCAGCCAAGCGCTTGAATCCTAGAAAGGCTATGTGGGCCTTGTTTTTCACGCGGTTTAATTTTGTGGTCTCTTTTCTTCCGGGCACTAAGAATGTTAAGGCGGATGCCCTTTCTAGGAGTTTCTTTGTGGACTCTCCTGATGTGACCAAACCTACTACCATTCTAAATGAGGGTGTAGTTCTTTTCGCCATCTCACCCAATTTGAGACATGGCCTGGAGGAATTTCAAGAGGACAAACCTGAACGTTGCCCTATGGGAAAATTGTATGTGGCTGACCAGTGGAGGAAAAGATTAATGTCTGAAATTCATTGCTCCGTGTTGGCTGGTCATCCAGGTATTTTTGGTACCAGAGATTTGGTGCATCAGTCTTTTTGGTGGCCTGCCTTATCTCGTGATGTCAGGAATTTTGTACAGTCCTGTGGGACTTGTTCTCGATCCAAGCCCTGTTCTCGTTCTAGTGGGTTGTTGATGCCCCTGCCGGTGCCCAGGAGGCCATGGACCCATATCTCAATGGATTTTATTTCCGATCTTACTGTCTCTCAGAGAATGACTGTTATCTGGGTGATCTGTGATAGATTTTCTAAGGCTAGTTTCACACTTGCTTTTTTTTGCAGCGCGTTTTTCCCGCAAAAAAACGCATTGAAAAAACGCATACAAAAGCATACAACTGCTGCGTTTTTTTCAAGCATTTTTATGAGCATGCATGAAAAAAACGCAGCGTTTTTATGCGTTTGTATGCGTTTTTAGTGCGTTTTTACCGCGTTTGCGTTTTTTTCCAACATTTTTAGGTGGCCCCTCACACTACCCAAACCATGACTTTACTAACCCTAACCCTGACCCTAACCCTAACCCTAACCCTGACCCTAACCCTTAACCAAATCATACTTAACCCTAACCCAAACCCTAAACCCTAACTAACCCTAACCCTAACCCTAACCCTGACCCTAACCCTAACCCTAACCCTGACCCTAACCCTAACCCTAACCCTAACCCTAACCCTGACCCTAACCCTAACCCTGACCCTAACCCTTAACAAAACCATACTTAACCCTAACCCTGACCCTAACCCTAACCCTAACCCTAACCCTGACCCTAACCCTTAACCAAACCATACTTAACCCTAATCCTGACCCTAACCCTGACCCTAACCCTAACCCTAACCCTAACCCTGACCCTAACCCTTAACAAAACCATACTTAACCCTAATCCTGACCCTAACCCTGACCCTAACCCTTAACAAAACCATACTTAACCCTAACCCTGACCCTAACCCTAACCCTGACCCTAACCCTAACCCTAACCCTGACCCTAACCCTAACCCTAACCCTAACCCTGACCCTAACCCTTAACCAAACCATACTTAACCCTAATCCTGACCCTAACCCTGACCCTAATCCTTAACAAAACCATACTTAACCCTAACCCTGACCCTAACCCTAACCCTGACCCTAACCCTAACCCTAACCCTGACCCTAACCCTAACCCTGACCCTAACCCTTAACAAAACCATACTTAACCCTAATCCTGACCCTAACCCCAACCCTAACCCTGACCCTGACCCTAACCCTAACCCTAAACCCCCTTAACTAACCTTAACTCTAACCCAAACCCCTAAATTCCATGGTTAAAAAAAAACCGCATATGCAAAAAAACGCATACATGAGCATGCCAGTGCGCACATATGCGCATCCATAGGCTATAATGGCCATTTTTAGCGCAAAACGTGCGCATATGTGCGCATGCACTTTTTTGCAGGGCCAAAAAATGCAACATGCTGTGTCTGGAAAATACAAACGCACACCCCAAAAAAACGCAGCGCATGAAAATCGCATACATGCGCTTACAAGCGCGCAGGTATGCGCACCCATGTTAAATATAGGGGAAAAAACGCATGCGCACATATGCGTTTTTTTCCAGAGCTAAAAAACGCAAATGTGAAACCAGCCTAAGATGGTCCATCTTGTACCACTCCCAAAGTTGCCATCTTCTGCTGAGTTGGTGCCCTTGTTTTTACAACAGGTGGTTTGGTTGCACGGGATTCCTGAGAACGTTGTGTCGGACAGAGGAGTCCAGTTTGTTTCCAGATTTTGGAGAGCTTTTTGTTCCAAACTGGGAATTCATTCATCTTTCTCCTCTGCATTTCATCCTCAGACCAGTGGTCAGACTGAGAGAACAAACCAGACTTTGGAGTCCTACTTGAGATGTTTCATATCTGCTGATCAGGATGACTGGGTCTCATTTTTGCCCTTGGCCGAATTCACGCTAAATAATAGAGCTAGTTCTGCCACTTTGATGTCACCATTTTTTTGTAACTTTGGGTTTCATCCTCGATTTTCCTCTCTCTGTTCTTTCTTTCTCTCTCTCTGTTCTTTCTTTCCCATCTTTCTTTCTCTCTTTCTCTCTGTTCATTCTGAAAGAAACAAAGAGAAAGAAAGATTCTATAAAGATACTATAGCAGCCAGTCTCCCATTGTAGTGCCCACCTGAGCCTCCTGGTGCAGGACATATCATGATCCACTCACATGGCCGACATCCCCCAGTTTAAGGCGATCCCACTGTCTGCGCTGTCAGAGGAGCACATGGTGATGGATCTGAAGCATTCAAGTGTCTCCATGGTTCCGTCGCAATCTCCTCTGGAAATTGCCTCATTTACGGTCAGCTTCTAGCATGTCACTTCCTGTGGAACGTTACGTGCAAATTTTTAAAGTGCTCCTTGGGGCTCCGCCGTGTACTCCTGTGTCTGCTGGAAAAGTAACCTCCCGGGTGGGGCAGTGGGGCAGACTCTCTCAATATCGGGACTGTCCCACTGGATCTGGAATGGTTGGGAGGTATGAATGCTCCCCACCATACAGCTTGAACACGTATGGCTCAGCACACCTCATACACACACGGTTCTGCTTTGTATGCCTCATACACACACAGCTCCGCTCCGTGCACCTCGCACACACATGGCTCCACTCAGTACACACATGGCTCCACTTCGTAAAGCTTGTACACACGAAGCATTGCTCTGCACACCTCATACACATGGGGCTCCGCTCCGCTCTTTACACATCATACTACATGGCTCCGTTTTGTACGTCCAATACACATGCGGCTCCGCTCCGTACACCTTGTACACATCTCCGCTCCGTATACCTCGTACACACGTGGCTCCACTCCGTACATCACGTACACACGCAGCTCCGCTCCGTATGCCTCGTACACACGCAGCTCCGCTTTGTACACCCCATACACACGCAGCTCCGCTCCGTACACCCTGTGCACACGTGGCTCCGCTCCATACACCTTGTACACATCTCTGCTCCGTACACCTCATACACGTGCAGCTCCACTCTGTTCACCTCGTACACACTTGGCTCCACTTCGTACATTTCGCACGTGCGCGGCTCCGCTCAGCACACCACGCTGTTATGATTGAGTCACCACAGGAGGAAAAAACAAAAACAAAAGCTAAGTCCAGAAAACCAGAGAGGTTGGTAACTAGCGGACCGCAGACCCCTGATCCTGTACACCACAACTAACAGTAGCCGTGGGGGGCTCCTACGATGCCCTAGGCCCCTCGTCACAGCCGGAGGACTACATAAGCCTTAAGAAAGAAAGGGGAAATCTAAACTGCCCCAGAGCAGACCCCAAAGCAATAGACAGCCCCCAACATGTATTGTCGGTGAAAACAGATGAAAACACAAACACAGACAGAAAGACAGGCAGAGCAAACGATGGGGCCCATCTAACTAGATAGCACAGGACAGAAAAGATGCTGACTGCAATCCGCAAAAAACCCTATCAAAATTATGTCCAACACGTCTGATGAAAAAAGCCCTGAAGTCACTAGACTTCAAAAACACTATATCAGCACTCAGGTATATTCTGAAGACAGAGTAAAAGATCTACTGATCAGTGACAAAAATGGAATTCAGCCCGTCCCAACCAGGGCAGGCTGAAAACAAACACTAAGTAAGCAGACAATATCTCAAGGAAAAATAGCAGAGCAACACTTAGCTTTTAGCAGACAGAAACTGAACTGGATACAAGCGCTCAGAGCTGAAAGGATCACCAGCAACCCAGCAGGGCGTCGGCTGACTTATATCCACTCAGTAATTCCGGATGTCCAATCATCTTCTATTTGATCTGATGATAGGTTCTTCCCATCCAGATCACTTTCACCACCTCCTTTCACCAGCAGAGGGAGTTCCTCAGACGTCAGAGGTGAAGGCGAAAATGAACTCATAACACCACGCACAGCTCTGCTCAGCACACCTTGCACACACGGCTCTGCTCCGTACAACTCGCAAATGTGTGGCTCCGCTCTGTACACCTTGCACACGCGTGGCTCCGCTCTGTACATCCTGTAAACCCCCACCTGACTCCACACATAAACTTTGCTCATCCAGCACGATGACAACCAGCACAGCAGTGTCCTGCGTACACCGATGGCTGTGCGTACAGGACCTGTGATGAGGTCACAGGAGGGGAGGAGTCAGGGGTCACATGATTAATTACAATTAGCCTCTGCGTGCTACCCTGCTGTGGGTAGCAGAGTGCATATGCCGCCCCCTTTGCACAGCAGCTGCCTGCCGCCTGAGGCAACAGGCTCAACATGCCTCACTATGTAGACTGTAAGCCTTCGCAGGCAGAGTCTTCTCTCCTTCTGTACTTGTGTGTCCCTTGTCTTACACATGTTTATTGTACTTGTCTATATTTCCCCTTTTAACATGTAAAGTGCCATGGAATAACTGGCGCTATATAAATGCATAATAATAATAATAATAATAATAATTATTATAGGTGCACCCCTGCCATCATTGTTATAATCATGATTACCTGGTTAGGGGCCACAGTCAGACACAGACAAAAAGGCCCCTGTGCAAGAACAAGATATGATCCCTTTGCAGCCCTAGAGCTCCTAAAAATGCAAAATTGTACCTTTTTTGGAGGTAGAAATGGGCCCCTCTACCTCTTGTCCCTTTGTGCGGCCATGCAGGTTGCATCAACGATATATCCTCCCATTAGGAGCCCACTCAGATGTTTCCCCCCCGAGCTGAACCCCTAGCTACGCCTCTGCGCCCATTATTTCTTGTAATTACTACTGCCCCATGGCCCAAATCATCATTTGCATTTTTAATTTCACTGTTCTGTTTTTTTCTTGAGATTTTTGTCACAGTTTTTTTGGAGTATGCAGTTTATGAATTTAGTAAAAAATAGTCTTTATGTTTTTTCTTTCACCTTTTATACAAAATTTTAACTCAAACACTGGTATGTTTCAAAAAATGTATCAAACATTTTACAAAATATCTGATGTATATAAAACAACTCCAAGGAGGGACTAAATTAAATTTTCACATGAATGTAATGACTTTTTAAAAGTTGTAAATTTTGAATCACGCAGAAATATTTCTATAACTTAAAACAGTGTTCCTCAACTCCAGTCCTCAAGAGCCACCAATAGGTCATGTTTTCAGGATTTCCTTTGTATTACCCAGAAAAACTTCTCTGCAAATCCAAATTTTAATATTAGGACTGCAGCCATTTTTTGTAACTTTAACGGCCATCAAAAGGTAAAAAAATGTTGATATTCTTGTACTCTTCTTACGGCTCATGTCTCTGACCCCTTTGCTCCTCAATGTAACCTGTCTGGTCACTGACACATCATCTTCTTATTTCGGCTGCTTGTACTAATATCCTTGGACCTTTCACACCTTGCTGGAACGTCGTATGTGCAAATGTATGTGCAAAGTCAGGGCGAACATCGAGATTTTATTACCTTTTTGTTCCTTGTGGAGAATCCTCCCAGGCTTCATCAGAGCTGGAATTCCCCGCTCATGTGTTAGAGCCCTGAGGATTGTAGCTCTCTCTACAGGAGCAGAAGATGCCACATCGACTGGACGGGTGACAATGAGGAAAGAAGGGACTGTAGACGTGAGTATAAGAATTTATTTTTTATTTTGAACATATTTCGTCTATTAAGTTCTGTGGTTTAGAGACCCTAGAGTATTAAAATGGATATTAAACACATAACATTTCAAAGAATGGAAATTCCTAGGAAAATCCTTGCAAAAAGGCGAAATCACATTTTTATTAATTTAATCATCTTCAATCATCAATGTTTAAGTGTCCGATAACCTCATTTATTATTTATGAAAGTATAAAATGAGATGATTTATTAAGTTCACTTACCGAAAAAACTCTAGTATATGCCGAGCCGAGTATAAGCCGACACCCCAAATTTTGCCACAAAAACTGGGAAAACTTATTGACGCTAGTATAAGCCTAGGGCGGAAAATGCAGCAGCTACATTTTTGAATATCCATATTGAATCAGGAGCCCCATATAATGCTCCATGCAGTTCATGATGGGCCCCATATGATGCTCCATACAAAATACACCTCATATAATGCTGCATAAAGGATAATAATGGCCCCATAAGATGCTCCAAAGAATAATATGCCCCATATGCTGCTCCATAAAGGTTATGGCCCTATACGCTGCTCCATAAAGAATATGGCCCCATAAGATGCTCCATAGAATAGGCCCCATATGCTGCTGCTGCGAATAAAAAAGTGACATACTCACCTCTTGTCATGGGGGTCAGGTGCCGGTGTTCTGAGCAGGCGGGGACACCAGCACGCTATGAGAGACAGGTGGTGTGTCAGCGCTGGCTCAGGGCCCCGGCACCTGCTATATTCAGCTGTCACTGTTCTACTGCCGTGAGTCACTCTGTCTTCCGGGTCCTCTGTCAGTGACTGTTCAGGAAGAGGGTGCGGCGTGCACTAACTACGTCATTGCGCCCTCTGACCTGAACGTCACTGCGGAGGACAGAGCGGTGCACAGCTGTGGAACAGGGACAGGTGAATATCGCGTATACTCACCCCCTCCTGGCATTTCTCTGCAGCCCCTGCTTCTCCCGTGGTCTCTGGTGCCGCTGCTCTTCCTTCCTTCAGCGATCACATGATACTTCTCATTAAAGTCATTAATAGACATTGCTCCCAAACCTCGTCCCTCATGTTATAGAAAGTGAAACCCCCCAACTGCTACACTCAGAAACCCATCTAATATTATTAATATTCCCTGCATGCCATCTGTCTCTCTTAATCATAGAATCATAGAATCGTAGAGTTGGAAGGGACCTCCTGGGCCATCTGGTCCAACCCCCTGCTCAAAGCAGGAGTCGCTAAATCATCCCAGTCAGATGTCTGTCCAGCCTCTGTTTGAAGACTTCCATTGAAGGAGAACTCACCACTTCTCGTGGCAGCCTGTTCCACTCATTGATCACTCTAACTGTCAAAAAGTTTTTTCTAATATCTAATCTGTGTCTCCTCCCATTCAGTTTCATCCCATTGCTTCTAGTCTTTCCTTGTGCAAATAAGAATAAAGTTGATCCTTCTACAATGTGACAGCCCTTTAGATATTTGTAGACAGCAATTAAGTCTCCTCTCAGTCTTCTCTTTTGCAAACTAAACATTCCCAAATCCTGCAACCTTTCCTCATAAGACAGGGTTTGCAGACCGGTCACCATTCTGGTCGCTCTTTTCTGAAATTGCTCCAGTTTGTTGATGTCTTTTTTAAAATGTGGTGCCCAAAACTGGACACAATATTCCAGATGAGGTCTGACCAAAGAGGAGTAGAGGGAAATAATGACTTCACGTGATCTAGACTGTATGCTTCTGTTAATACATCCTAGAACTGCATTTGCCTTTTTTGCTGCTGCATCACACTGTTGACTCATATTCAGTCTGTGATCTATTAGTATACCCAAGTCTTTTTCACATGTGCTGTCACTTAGCCCTATTCCTCCCATTCTATATATGCTTTTTTCATTTTTATTGCCCAGATGTAGTACTTTGCATTTCTCCCTGTTAAAAACCATTCTGTTAGTTACTGCCCACTTCTCCAGTTTATTTAAATCTTTTTGAATCCTCTCTCTCTCTTCTCTAGTATTAGCTATCCCTCCTAGCTTTGTGTCATCAGCAAATTTAATCAGTTTACCCTCAATTCCTTCATCTAAATCGTTGATAAAGATGTTGAACAATACAGGGCCCAGGACAGAGCCCTGTGGTACCCCACTTGAGACATTCTTCCAACTGGATGTGCAGCCATTTACGACCACTCTTTGGGTCCGATCACTAAGCCAGCTATGAATCCACCTAACAGTTGCCTTGCCCATTCCATACTTAGTCATTTTTTCAATAAGGATTGTATGAGAGACTTTGTCAAATGCTTTGCTGAAGTCAAGATATACTATATCTACAGCATTTCCTTGATCCACCCAATCAGTGATACCGTCATAGAAGGAAATTAAGTTAGTCTGACATGACTTATTAGTTACAAACCCATGCTGACTCTGTTTGATCACTTCATTCTTATCCAGGTATTGACTTACATGTTGTTTAATAATTTGTTCAAAGATCTTTCCTGGTATAGAAGTCAGACTCACCGACCTATAGTTGCCTGGGTCCACCTTCTTCCCCTTTTTGAAGATAGGAACAACATTTGCTCTTCTCCAGTCTTCTGGCACTTCTCCTGTTCTCCAAGAATTTTCAAAGATTATGGAGAGTGGTTCAGAAATTTCTTCTGCTATCTCCTTCAGTACTCTGGGGTGTAATTCATCTGGACCTGGAGACTTGAATTCATTTAGGTTAGCTAAGTGTTTCCTCACTATATTTCTGTTTATAGATATCCTGGATTCTTCTATTCCCTTAATAGGACAGTGAATAACAGTTGGTGTTACATTTCCTTTCTGAGAGAAAACAGATGCAAAATAGGAATTTAAAAGTTCAGCCTTCTCAACATCCTGTCTTACCATTTCATCATTTTCATCCTGTAAAAATCCTATAGCATCTTTGACTTTTCTTTTACTTTTGACATATCCCCAAAATCCTTTATTATTGCTTTTGACATCTCTTGCAAGCCTCAATTCATTTTCAGCTTTAGATAATCTGATTTGTGCCCTGCAGATTCTGCAGACAGCATTATATTCTTCTTTAGATATGCCTCCCTCTTTCCATTTTATAAACATTTTTTTCTTCCTTTTTAGCATGTGCTTAAGTTCTGTGTTCACCCATCCTGGTTTCCTTAAATGCTTCCTATTCTTCCCTCTTTTTGGAATTGTTAACAACTGTGCTTTGAGAATTTCATTTTTCAAGATTTCCCATCCTTCCTGGACATTTTTGTCTTTAAGGATATCCAGCCATTGGATCCCTCCAATTATCTTTCTGAATCCCTTAAAATCTGCCTTTCTGAAATCTAACCTTGACGTCTGAGTCTTCACAGGTCTTCCGCCTCTAGTTATCCAAAATTCTAAAATAGCATGGTCGCTACCTCCTAGGGTTCCAGCCACTTTTACCTCCTCAACCATTTCCTCCCTGTTTATAAGGATTAGATCCAAGGTAGCAGTTCCCCTTGTTTTCTCCCCTACCTTTTGGAAGATAAAGTTGTCAGCAAGAGAGGATAAGAATTTCCTTGACCTGTTAGTTTTGCCTGAGAGAGATTCCCAACAAATGTCTGGATAGTTGAAATCTCCCATGACAACTATGTCATATTTTTTGGAGAACTTGGCCATTTGATGCATAAAGAGTTCATCCATATCTTCAGCTTGCACAGGCGGCCTGTAGTAAATGCCTACAATGGTGTCCTTTCCATTGTTCTGTCCTTGTATTCTTACCCAAACAGTTTCCACAGAACTCCCAGTCTCTGAAGCTTCAATCTCTGTGCAGATATACGCGTTTCTAACATACAATGCGACACCTCCTCCTCGTTTATCAAGTCTGTTTCTTGCAAATAAGTTGTATCCTTCTAGTCTTGTATTCCAATCATGTGTATCGTCCCACCAAGTTTCAGTGATTCCAATGACATCATATTTCTTTTCCTGTGTTAGTAGTTCCAATTCTCCTTGTTTGTTGCCCATGCTTTGTGCATTAGTATAGAAACATTTTAGTTTGTGATTGGTTTCTCTTTCTCCAATATTTTTATTAATTAGATTCTTTCGTCTTTGTTCTTCCTTTCCACTTCTATTAGCAGAGTTCTCAATAGCATTTGTCAGGTGTATGGCTTTTTCTGGTCTTTTGCTTCCCTTCCCATGTTGTTCTAGTTTAAAGCTCTCCTTACAAGTGTAGCAAGGCGACTTCCAAATACATGCTTTCCAGTCTTCATAAGGTGCACCCCATCTCTAGCAAGTAGTCCATCGTATAAGTAGTTCACTCCGTGATCCAGAAATCCAAATCGTTGCTGACGGCACCATCGACGTAGCCAGTTGTTCACCTGCAGAATCTTATTCCACCTCCTTGTTCCATGGCCATCCACTGGGAGGATGGAAGAGAAGACCACCTGCGCTCCCAGTTCTTTCACTTTCTTGCCTAAGTCTTCAAAGTCTCTGCAGATGGTTTCCAGGTCGTTTCTTGCGGTGTCATTTGTCCCCACATGTAGTAGCAGGAATGGGTAGTCATCTGTAGGTCTGAAGAGTCCTGATATCCTGTCAGACACATCTTTAATTTTTGCACCTGGAAGACAGCACATTTCTCTTGAAGTTATATCCGGTCTGCAGATAGCGGCCTCTGTTCCTCTCAACAGGGAATCCCCCATGACCACCACTCTCCGTTTCTTCTTCACAACATTTTTCTTTCTCCATCCAGGAGGACTCTGAAGGCGTACAAGGTTGCTGTTTGTTGGCAAAGTCTTATCCTGATGTATTTCTTCATCATTTTCCTGCGTGAGAGCCTGGTACTGGTTTCTGAGCAGTATGGGTGCTGACTGCCTCCTGATCCTCCTGCTTCTCTGGGTCACATGTCTCCATTCCTCTGTTTCTTCAGGTGCACTTCGAATTTCTTCTCTTTCTGTAACATGAAGAGATAATTCTGCTCTGTCCAAGAACTCTTCACCTTCCTTAGTGATCTTCAACGTAGCCAACCTCTCTTCGAGATTTTGCAACTTTTCCTCCAACAGGGACACAAGCTTGCATTTGTGGCATGTGAAGTTTGGCTTTTCCACTGGTAAGTCTGTGAACATGTAGCAAGAAATGCAGCTCACCAAATGGCTCCTGGCCTCTTCCATCTTGAGATTTCTTAAAAACGATGAAAGATGAGCCAAAATTCCGTTTTTTCCGATCGGTTTTTCCGATTTCCTCTTTTCAGCTGCAATGGCCAAAACCCAGTGATCGTTGAGCTCGCGGAGACTCTTCACTTATCCCAGAAGGCACTGGGAATATGCAAATGATCTCCTCAAGACTCTTCCCCTGGCTCTTACTTGTGCACTTTGGAATTCTCACTCAGTGTGTAACAAACTCTCCTTCACTCATGTCTTTTTCCCTTCTAATTCTCTTAACCGCCTGGCTCTTACTGAAACCTGGATCCAGCAGTCAGACACTACTGCTGCTGCTGCTCTTTCATATGGGGGACTACACTTCTCTCATACCCCAAGATCAGACAATAGAGCAGGTGGAGGCGTTGGTCTGCTCCTATCACCAAAATGTACCTTTCAGGTTATCCCTCAACTACCCTCACTAGTCTTCCCTTCTTTTGAGGTCCATGCCGTCAGAAGCTACACCCCCTTCTACATGCGAGTGGTGGTGGTGTATCGTCCTCCCGGCCCCTCCCATCAGTTCCTGGACCATTTTGCCACTTGGCTTCCACATTTTCTCTCCTGTGACATCCCTACCCTCATCATGGGAGATTTCAACATCCCCATTGCTCTTCCACTCTCCCCATCTGCTACTCACCTTTTATCTCTAACCTCCTCGTTTGGCCTTACTAATTCTCCAACGCATGAAGACGGAAACTCCCTCGACTTGGTCTTCTCTCGGCTTTGTACAGTGTATGATTTTGCAAACTCCCCTCTCCCGCTCTCTGACCACAATCTTCTTTCATTCTCTATCAAGAACTGCCAGGCTGCTCAGGTCACCCCCACTGTCCATATTTATAAAAACATACAGGCCATTATCACCCAGAAACTTATGAAGCACTTGCAGTCTTCATTGGCCCCTATCTCCTCCCTCTCATGTCCTGATTCTGCATTGAAGCATTACAATGAAACACTTCAAAGTGCCCTGGATGAATTTGCACCCCCTATAAATAGAACACCACAAAACAGACGGAGACAACCCTGGCACACCCTGCAAACATATTTCCTGCAGCGGTGCTCCAGGTGTGCCATACGTCTGTGGAGAAAATCCACGAAGATTTCATCCATTATTGTTATGAATGAGTCACCGAGGAGGAAAAAACAAAAAGCAAGCTAAGCCCAGAAAACCAGAGAGGTTGGTAACAAGCGGATTGCAGACCCCTGATCCTATCCACAACAACTAGCAGTAGCAGTGGAGCACGCCTACGGTGGTCCTAGATGCCTCGTCACGGCCGGAGAACTAAATAAGCCTAAAGAAAGGGAAAATCTAAACTGCCCCAGAGCAGACCCCAAAGCAATAGACAGCCCCCAACATGTATTGTCTGCGAAACAAGATGAAAACACAGACACAGGTAGAAAGATAGGCTGAGCAAACGATGGGTCCCTCGCTAACTAGAAAGGACAGGAAAGAAAAGCTGCTGTCTGCAATCACGCAAAAAACCCTGCCAAAAAAATGTCCAACACGTCTGATAGAAAAAGGCAATCACTATATCAGCACTCAGGTATATTCTGAAGACAGAGCAAAAGAGATCAACTGATCAGAGACAAAATTGGGATTCAGCCCAGTCCCAGCCAGGGCTGGCTGAACACAAAAACTAAGTAAACCAGACGAAAACTCATATGAACAATAGCAGAGAAAACTTAGCTTTAGGAAGGCAGGAACCAAACTGGAAACCAGGAGCCACAGTCAGGAAAAATCACCAGCAAGAAACTAGGGAGTCGGCTGCCTTAAATCCAATCAGAAACTCCTGATGTCCAATCGCAGTCCTCTTCCTCAGGTGGCCGGTCTCTGCCATTTAGATCATCTTCATTACCTCCCTTCACCAACAGAGGGATTTGTCAGGGGAGTTTGTCTTCCAATTAGAAATCGTCCAGACCTGAATAAGTAAGATACTTCTTTATTGGACATGCCGGCATGGAGAGAGAATGACGACCACACAAGATGTGAGGAGTCCTCTGTCTAACTCAATACACATTCTTAAGAGTTTAAATAGCAAAGCCAAAAGGGTGTTGGAACATTGCGTTTGCAAAAAAGAGCACATACAATATGCTGAGCTTGTTAGAAATCCTTATCTACAGTTACCAGAGAAGTCATGTAAGACAAGGAAACCTGCTAACGTTCACAAAAAGTAACACCCAAAAGTAACACCCATGTATTACATCAGCTGAAAAGAGTTTCAAAGTCTTAAGCAAAAATAAATGGCATATATGCAGTCATGTGCATAGATACATATATACATACATACTGTATATACATATACACACACTCATACATACATACACACATGGGTATATATATACACACACATATATACAGTATATACACATACACCCATGCACACAAAAGAAAGAACTTTATTACAATTATTATAACATTCCCTCATCTTGTAATAAAATCATCTATCTGTACACATTGGGGACAGATTTCTTTTTGTCAGATTTCACAGAAGATCTTCATATAATCTAGAGGGAGAGTAATATGTATATTTATCATTAAGTCCAAAATTTTTCATTCTTTCGTTGGATTCCAAGGTCTCCATTCCTTGATGCATAGGTTTTGTTATGGCAGAGTCAATCAGTCTTTTAACAAGTCCTCTAATACATGGAATAGCACAACATCCACAAACAATCAGCACTCCGGCCACGATGGTAAGAGATGTCAACGCAGAAGTGAATAATCCGGACCATTTCCCAAACCATCCTTCAATCCAGGAATATGTCATCATATCCAGAGTTCTCTGCTAATTCATTAGACAGGGCAGTCAGTCCATCAAGAGCTTTGGAGATACTTCCATCAGGATCTGTATCAGGGATAAAGGGTGCAACAAAAATCCTCCAAACATTTTATATACACCTCCCTTTTCTGCTGAGAACTTGTCTAATGCCATCCTATTCTACCAAGCCATGAGAGGAGTTGGTCCTAATTGCTCAGCTATCCCTTTAACTGCATCTCAGGTATAATTAACAAATCTCTGCTGGTTATAGTATAAGTAGTTTATCCAATCTACATTCATTTTTATAATCACCCACCAAATTATGGATTCCCACCCGGCTGCTACCTGGTTCCTAGCCTTGTACTCGTTGGTCACTCCCCTGGGAACTCCAATGTCATCTCTGTAGATACTAGAATGGAAGGATCCTTGTGGAGTTTTACGCTTCTGTCTCTTCCACTACATACCTTTGGCCATATCCCTGTTGACAACAGGTGGAACGGCATGATTGGCTGGACCACCGCACAATCCCTTCGGGAACCATGTGGTAATCTGGCTCCTATGCTTTTATCACCGCATAACCACCATATATCCGCTCTCAGGGTAGTGTGGTCTGACCATATGGCTGAGTACTTGGCCCTGTGGGAGACAATGATCCATTCTCTACAAGAGTCGCCTTGGAGCTCTCCGAAGTCGTGCCCATGCCCTGGAAGACTAAAACAAGTATAGTTACCAGGATTAGCAATCACCTGTGGTGGGATATCCGGTTTCTCAAGTGGAGGATATAAAAATGATAACATTTTACATTTTCCTTCCCTTTCTAAGCAGACATAAGTTTTACTATATAGCTTAATTTTTTTTAAGCTTTCTGCAATGTATTTAAGCCATTCTAGCCATTCATTCTTCTCCTCACAGCCTCTCTCTAGAGCTAGTTTATCTTCATAAGTTAGGTTAGACAATCCAACTATGAACCCTATGGACTCTGTTATGGATTCTCTCTGGCATACCTTCCTTGGGTCTATGTATGCTATTATTCTGAACTTCTATGTAGAAATGTCCTATTGGCTCTAATCCTGACATATCAGCTCTTCTAACCTTTGATCCCTCATCTTAGGGTTTTTTAAAAGTTCTCAGTAGCTGATTACAATTATTCTTATTTGTGTAAGGGGATCTCCTTTTTCCTACTGGGGAATCAGGCTTTAAATCTATGTAGCCATAAGGCTTATACCTATAGTCTCGGGCTGCAGTTGTCCATGCTGCTTTACTCCAGTCACACACATCCATCCCCTCTGCTATTAGCGCTCATAACACAGACATACTTATCAGACTCTGCTAGTTTCACAGCTTGTTCCCTGTCTCTGTATCATTTATACAACAGACAGAAATCCACTAACATGGCGGCCTCCTGCCCGATTTCAAAAGTAAGATTGAAAGTCCTAAATCTGAAACCATTCTACCACCCTGGACTTTCCTCTCCTGCTGGGTCTATTACCCTCCAATCTCCCATCACTATGGTCATGAAGAATATACCTGTGACTAACCCTGATGTACACATCCTAGATCTGACCGTCTTGTCCGGGTAGGGGGATGAATGGGAGACTTCACCAGTTTAAGACAAGCTTTCCCTTGTGGAAAACCTCCCTTTGTAGCTGGACTTTGACAAGCAGGTCAGATTCTACCCTGTCCCTACCTGTCTGACAAGTTTACAGTGTGAGAGATGGATCCAGGAATCTTGACCGCAGTAGGAGAAGTCCACAGGACTTGGTAAGGACCTTCCCACTTAGGATGGTGCTGGTGTCTCTTCTTTATCACCTTCACAAGGACCCAGTCTGCAGGTTTCACGATCTCAGGTTTTGTTAGTGGGTTTTCCTGGAACAAAACTACGAGTAGAAACTTCTTTGTGAGTTAATATCTTAGCCATATATTCTGCTAATGTACAATCACCTTCCTCATCTATCCTTTTAAAGGATTTTAGCTGAGGTAACAGAAAAGATCTCCCATATATGATTTCAAAGGCTGTCAGCACTACCGATGTCCGTGTGACACACATATTTAGTACAACCAATAGGAGACAGTGCAACCAATTTTTCCTGTTTCCTGCATGGTCTTTGTCAACCTATTTTTCAAGATCCCACTGTGTCCTTCAACCAGTCCGGCTGACTGAGGATGACAGGCACAGCGGTTTCCCAACTCAATTGACAATGTTTTAGGTAATAATAACATTACTTAGTTTACTATATATTTTCTGGAACCCCAAATCTGGGTATGATTTCCTTTAGAAGGGCCTTCGGTACCATTAATGCATCAGGGTGGACAGCTTCAATCCACCTGCTGAAAGCATCCATAATAACAAGGCCGGACTTTTTCCCTCACACTTGTTCAATAAAATCCATACAAATGTGTTGGAATAAGTATTCAGGGTGAGGACATTGTCCTCTCTCTGGTCTCAGGTTCCCTTAGGAATTATTTTTGCACAAGTAATGCAGATTAAACAAAAAATGTAATAGTTAGTAAAGCCATACATCATAAATACGTAAGATATGACCTCTACCATCCCCCCTGTTGAGACATAGCTTATGCCATGGCTCAATACTGTGACATATCTTAGGAGGTCACTGGGCAGTTCATACATATAGGGCATCTATAAAAATAACCCCTTTTGTTACCAATATTTTTTTTTTTTTTTCTTTTAATGCCGATAGCATGTCATCCACATATAAGAGTATCTGGCTACCTTCTGGTGACTCACATTGAGCTAGGTTAGCCGATTTTACCTGGAACACAATAGTAGGTGATTCACAGTACCCTTGTGGGATTCCGGTGAATGTATACCTGCTCCCCTTATATGTGAATACAAACCAAACCTGGCTATCTGGATGTACCAGGATGCTGAAGAAGACATTACTGACATCACTGTAAAGACCTTATGTTCCGTTCTCCAGTCATTCAGCAGAGTATGGGGGTCTGGCACTGTGGGGGCTCTTGTTATCACCGCCTTGTTTACAGATGGGGGCGCCCTCCCTACTGGAAACAAGGCCGTGTTACAAGGTGAGCTGGACAGGGTATAATCACCCCTATTATCAATCCCACATCTGCAGGTCATGAGGACCACAAAGATTCTGGGTATGTGGTTAATTCTTCCTCTAATTCTAGGAAAGGATCAGCATTTCTCACTCGTTCCCCCGCCTCGCTGCAGGTGGACACTGGGTTTAGAAATGGTGTTCCACTTTAGTACTTGTGAATATGCCTGCAGTCTGGCATTGTAAAATGAGCCATCACCCAAATCCTCCCATCGTTACTTTCCTTACACTCTTCAACAAAATCACCAAGGAATTTCCATGATCTAATTTACATCTGGAGAGGGAAACATGTGGCACGGTGCCTCTAAAAAGCAAAAACAACAATTTAATTTGTTCTGACAGTTTACAACTGACGGCACAGTTCCCTTTATAATTCCAGTATATGGTGTGCAAAGAACAATCTAGAGCATGAAAATTCTCATATTTTACATCAGCACCCCTGAAACACCTGTAGTACATGGAGCAGTGTAGTTCTTCAGGTGTGTGAACATCTACATTTGTATACCTTTGTCTATTGCTTCCTTGATGAAGGACTCAGTAATAAAGGATGATCCTGCAGTTATTAGATCTAGACTGTAATAATATCTAGATTCCCCATACCTCTGGAGCACCATTGTCTCAGCCATGGATTTCACCTATAGTCCGGCAGCAGTAGGAATTATTCCCAGGCTCAGGGCTTGCATCATATCCCTCCCACACAGCTGATAATATAAGTTGTGTAATTGCACTTTTACCTGTGCCGAGAGACCGGTGTCTCCACAGGCATAGACAATGGCTCTCTGTGTCTTACCACTTGCTCCTTTTACCACTATGCAGGCAGCAGACAGCCCAATAGTCGGTATCTCTTCTGGATGTACTAAGGTTCTAGTGGCTCCTGAATCAACAAGAAAAGTGACCTCATGGCTTCCCACAAGGACGGTTACTTCTGGAAATACAGTGTTTTTTATAAATGTATTTCTACTTTAGCCAAATTAAATATTTCCTCTCATTACACATTTCTTGTACCAAATTTTAAACTAAGTTTATCATCAAATGCAACCCATCTGTCAAAAGACACATTCAGGGTCTCCTAGTGGCCCCTTCTTATCTCCAAACCACAAACACATTCCACAACAATCCTCATGTTAACAGCTTATCTCCCACCTCAGGACTGTGTGCTCTGGGTGGTGCCTACTCCTCGCTTGTCAAGACTAAAAAGACATTGTCAGGGATCTACAATGTTTACTCTCTATTTGTTACAATATATAAGAGTTAGGCCTATAAGTTACCAATAAGGACACATTAGACATTTGATCTGAAGACTGTTCTCTCTGGGTACCTGATGAGAAAGGACCATATCCAGTCTCATTCCAGGGATACCTTCTTGGTACAATCTTAATAACTTTCCAGCCATCAGATGAAATGGTCAATAACAATTCTGCCTTACAATGAGGACAAGATCTTAAAATATATTTATCTATGGGATAAAGTCCCATAATGATGTTACATAAAATTCTTAAACACAAAAAGACAAACAACAAGATGAGGACTATACACAATATAAACCCTGGAGCACAATGGATTTCTACCCACTTATAAGAAGTTTGACAAATATCAGTGAAATTAATATGTCAACAAGAAGATAAAAAACCAACAACAACAATTCAATTACTGCTCCTAATATCCAGTATCTAAATAATCCTCACTGATTACACTATGTCCCAGATATTTACCTGCTTGTATCTCTATATCTTGCCATCTCCGTCCAATGAAGGCCTGTAAGGGCCTAGTATGACAACACAGTGTGACAAACGTGAACGGTCCCCAAGGAATGGGGTCACGATGATAAATGTGGTCACTGATCTGAACAAGATAAATATACTCACAGGGACTTCTGACCAGTGTAACAGTACAAACACACAACATACAACACTCTTCACAGTTAGGGATTGGACAGACACACGTACACAGAGACATAAGACAAGAGAGTAAAGTTCCCTCGTACTCCTATTCCTGAAGTGCTGAGATAAAGTCCAATGACACCGCCTCTTTATATACAAAGACGTTCCCGTTCTTAATATCAGGTATTCAGAGCACCACAGGCGCAGACTCTCCTCAGTGAAATGAGGAGGGTTCAGTCACCCTGTGTTATTAAAAGAAAAACATATAACAAAACAACATAGAATATTCCCTATAGGGATCAGGTCGCGTGTGCCTAGGTGATTTATACCACTATAATAACCTATGATTTGTCTCCAGTCCACAGATGGCTGTTGACCACGCCTACTGGACTCCCTTATACAGTCAGGATTTTATTTCAATCCTCATACATTCACTCAAGATAACATTCAAGGAGTCTCATGTGTAACATAAAACATATATTTATGGCGTTTTAGTTCTATGTAGTTTTAAAAGACAGACAAAACAGCACACCTAACAGAAAACAACATTCAACAAAGTACAGAAGACAAAACAGAAAACCGGCAAAAATTCATCTTATACCGGATTCCTTAACCCCTTAGTAGCCTTTTTTAAAAACAGCACCCCCTGACATATTGAAAACTTCTGTCAGATAGTTTATTAACCCTTCAGGTGATTTACAGGAATTAATGCAAAGTGGTATAGCAGGATACAGCAAGTTGTCAGCTATAGTAGACAGCCGACAGCTGCTGGATCGTCACCTGTGTGGGGATGATATTCTCTTATATCTCAGGTCAGAAAAAAGATATATTGGCTGTCATTAAGGGGTTAATCTGACGAGAATCTCCCTCGATTCTCCCATCTAGATCAATTTAACGTGCACACGGAGTTTTTTATTCCACAGTAGCCTTCTCACACTGGCTTTGTACCCATTCAAAAATTAAAAAAATAAAATAAATAGAGATTATTGTTATTTAGCGGAATATCTTAAATGAACAAACAAACCCCAAATCTATGGAGCTTCGCAACTTACAGGAGTTATTATAACGCCAATTGCATGTAAACTTCCAATTTACAAGAGCCTCTCACAAACCCCAATTGGAAAAGTCTACCAGTTCCCTATTCAATTCCTAAAATAACATTCATAATATAATGAAAATTATTAAATGTTCTTACCTGTATTCAGATACAGACGATTCCCAGAGATCCTTAGACTATACGAAATCCGTCACTTTCCCTCAAACCGGGATAACTGATTAATGCCCCTGGTGACGCCTAATGTCAAGGCGGAGGACTTACTTAAGGAGTCCCAGACTCCCCCGTGCACGGTTTACAATACTCACCGGTGAGGGAAAGGTGTTGGATTCCCGGCCAACGCACCAAAATGTCAGGGGAGTTTGTCTTCCAATTAGAAATCGTCCAGACCTGAATAAGTAAGATGCTTCTTTATTGGACATGCCGGCATGGAGAGAGAATGACGACCACACAAGATGTGAGGAGTCCTCTGCCTAACTCAATACATATTCTTAAGAGTTTAAATAGCAAAGCCAAAAGGGTGTTGGAACATTGCGTTTGCAAAAAAGAGCACATACAATATGCTGAGCTTGTTAGAAATCCTTATCTACAGTTGCCAGAGAAGTCATGTAAGACAAGGAAACCTGCTAACGTTCACAAAAAGTAACACCCAAAAGTAACACCCATGTATTACATCAGCTGAAAAGAGTTTCAAAGTCTTAAGCAAAAATAAATGGCATGTATGCAGTCATGTGCATAGATACATATATACATACATATATACATATACACACACTCATACATACATACACGCATGGGTATACATATACACACACATATATACAGTATATACACATACACCCATGCACACAAAAGAAAGAACTTTATTACAATTATTATAACAGGATTCCAGATAGAGAACTCACTACTCCTCTGTCAGCACAGCCAGCTCCATAACCCTCACCAGAAGCCAGTGGCAAACCCGAAAATGAGCTCACAACAGTACCCCCTTGAGGAGGGGTCACCGAACCCTCATCCACGCCACCGGGCCAATCAGGATGGGCCCGATGAAAAGCATGAACCAATCTATCGGCATGAATATCAGAGGCAGAGACCCAAGAATTGTCCTCCTGGCGATAACCCTTCCACTTGACCAAATACAGGAGTCTCCGTCTAGCCAGACGAGAATCCAGTATTTTCTCTACCTCATATTCTATTCCACATTACCTTCAACCAATACAGGGTCAGGAGGTGCAGCAATAGGAACTACTGGCTCAACATATCTCTTCAACAGCGACTTATGAAACACGATATGGCCAATCGAAAAGAAACCGGATTAAGAATCTCCAAAATCTTGTAAGGTCCAATATATCTTGGCTTGAACTTTGGAGAAGCAACCTTCATAGAGATATTCTTTGATGACAACCAAACCATATCACCCACTTTAAACCGGGGACCAATGGTCCTATGCTGGTTAGAAAACCGCTGGGCCTTTTTCTGGGAGAGAGACAACTTATCCACTACTTGGTCCCAAATCTGTTGCATTCTCTCTACCACATTGTCAATGTCATGGTTAGGACATGGTTAATGTCCTGTTCTCACAGGGTTAACTTTTGTCAGCCTATCTTTGAATCTGGGAGTTGTATTTATACTCACTCCAAACTGGCATTCTCTGTAAGTTATACTGCTGTTCTGGTGTGTCTGACCCCTGGTGTGCGTGTACTCTGCTGTGTTTGTTTGCTTCCCGTGTATGACCCGGCTTGTTCCCTCACTCTGTATTCCGTCTGTCGTTTTTGTACTATTGTCTTTTCTGGTTCTGACCTCCTGGCTTGGCTATCATTACTCCATTACAGTTTACCCCTATGGTACCGTCTAATGCCCGTTCTGGTTTTCTGATCTATTGCTACGTCCTGATTATCCTTTCTGTCTAATCCTTTGGTACTGTATTGCTATCTCGTGCTTTGACCTCGGCTTGATCTGGTTTCTGTCTCTGTCTATGCCCCTTGGTAACATTGTCCTGTAGTTACCTTTCTAGGAGTTTCCCTGCAGCTCCTAGCTCTGTGGAGTTTAGGCCACGCCCCCAGCAGTCACATGCTTCAGGTCCTGGAGCATGCGTTGTCACCACTGCTGCCCGCTCCACAGGTATCTTTGTGCACAGTCTTGGTACTCAGGACACAAGCACTGGCTCAGTGAGCAAGGACAGTGCGGTGTTCCTGACAGTCAACACCTGGGCAGGCTGAATATTCCACTTGCCCTGAAGAAAATAGAGGATGAAACCCAAAGTTACAGAAAAAGGGCGACATCAAGGTGGCAGAACTAGCTCTATTATTTAAAGTGAATTCTGCCAAGGGCAAAAATGAAACCCAATCATCCTGATCAGCAGATATAAAACATCTCAAATACGACTCCAAAGTCTGGTTTGTTCTCTCCGTCTGCCCATTGGTCTGAGGGTGAAACGCACAGGAGAAGGACAACTGAATTCCCAGCTTGGAACAAAAGGCTTTCCAGAATCTAGAAACAAACAGAACTCCTCTGTCCGATACAATGTTCTCAGGAATCCCATGCAACCGAACCACCTGTTGTAAAAACAAGGGTACCAACTCTGAGGAAGATGGCAACTTTGGGAGTGGTACAAGATGGACCATCTTAGAGAATCTATCACAAATCACCCAGATAACAGTCATTCTCTGAGAGACAGGAAGATCAGAAATAAAATCCATTGAAATATGGGTCCATGGCCTCTTAGGCACCGGCAAGGGCATCAACAACCCACTAGAGTGAGAACAGGGTTTAGACCGGGAACAAGTCCCACAGGACTGCACAAAATTCCTGACATCATGAGATAAGGCAGGCCACCAAAAAGACCGACTCACCAATTCTCTGGTACCAAAAATACCTTGATGACCAGCCAATGCGGAGCAATGAACTTCAGACATCACTGTCTTCCTCCACTGGTCAGGAACATACAATTTTCCCATAGGACAACGCTCAGGTTTGTCCTCCTGGAATTCTTCCAGAGCACGTCTCAAATCGGGAGAGATGGCAGGAAGAACTACCACCTCACCAAGGATGGTAGTAGGCTTGGTCACAATAGGAGAATCAGCAAAGAAACTCCGAGAAAGGGCGTCTGCCTTAACATTCTTAGTGCCTGGAAGAAAGGAGACCACAAAATCAAAACGCGTAAAAATCAAGGCCCACCTAGCCTGTGTAGGATTCAAGCGTTTGGCCGACTCAAGGTAAATCAAATTCTTGTGGTCAGTGAGTACCACAACTTGATGTCTAGCTCCCTCCAACCAATGTCTCCACTCCTCAAATGCCCATTTCATGGCTAACAATTCCCGATTCCCCGCATCATAGTTGCGTTCAGATGGGGAGAACTTTCGGGAAAAGAAGGCACAGGGATTCATTTTAGACGTCACTGGATCTTTTTGGGTCAAAACAGCTCCTGCACCAATCTCTGAAGCGTCTACCTCCACCTGAAAAGGAAGTGAGACATCAGGTTGCCGCAAAACCGGAGCAGAAGTGTACCTCCGCTTAAGCTCCTGAAAGGCCGAAACAGCCTCTGAAGACCAATTCAGCACATCAGCACCCTTCTTAGTTAAATCAGTCAGTGGTTTAGCAATACCAGAAAAATTAGCTATAAATTTACGATAAAAATTAGCTAAACCCAAAAACTTCTGGAGAGCCTTCAAAGAAGTGGGTTGAACCCAATCATAAATGGCCTGTACCTTGGCCGGGTCCATTTCAATAGTTGAAGGATACAAAATAAATCCCAAAAATGAAATCCTCTGTTCACCAAAAAGGTACTTCGATCCCTTAACATTAGAGTTGAGCGAAACGGGTCGAAAAAATTCAAAAGTCGCCGACTTTCGCCAAAGTCGGGTACCATGAAACAAAACCCGACCCCAGTGTGAGGTTGGCCACGAGGTCGGCGACTTTAGCGCCAAAGTCGCGTTTCACAAGATGCTTGAGCGCCCTTTTTGCAGCCAATCAGAGAACGGACACTGTGGGCAACGTGATGACATAGGCAGCGGTCACCATCATCATGGAAAAGGGCATGCAAGTGATTGGCTTGCTTTGTGGGGCGTATAAAAGGGCGGGGACGCCGACCGCCATGTTACTCATGCTGATCTCAGAATAGGGAGAGCTGCTGCTGATGATGATTCTGTAGGGAGAGCGTTAGGCAGGGCAGAAGATACAGAAAACTGGTTCTGCTGCTAGCGATTTTGCCTGTACAACACACCAGTCACTGTGCAGTGCAAGGGGAGGCTATATTTTGGTGCATCAGCTCTGTTGGTTATTAGGCTGCCTTTTAAGGCTACCTAGTAGCTGCATTGCTGTGTGCACACTGCTGAGCAAACTGCTTTTTTCAAAGCAATCCAGATTTTATTGTTTTGTCCTTGTGAGTTACTGAGCATTCATTTTTCACACACTGTACAGCGGTGTACGCTCCTCACACAGTACCGTGTAACGGCTGTTATCACGGCCAACCTTGAAGCTAGATACGTGTGTGACTCTGTAAGAAAAAGCCGAGGAGTTTGTCCGTTCTTACAGACCTACACTCTAGGGAGATTCCAATCCTGCCCTGTCCTATATGACATTTTTCACACCAGCCAAATTGAGCCTGTGATACAGCGGTGTGATATACACTGGGCCTGACACAATACATCAGTGTCCAGAAGGGTGTAAGGACATTCCATTTCTTCCGTCCTATATAACATTTTTCTCAACAGCCAAATTGAGCCTGTCTTACAACGGTGTGATATACACTGGGCCTGACACAATACATCAGTGTCCAGAAGGGTGTAAGGACATTCCATTTCTTCCGTCCTATATAACATTTTTCACCACAGCCAAATTGAGCCTGTCATACAGTGGTGTGATATACACTGGGCCTGACACAATACATCAGTGTCCAGAAATGGTAGGAGAATTAAATTCTACCCTGTCCTATATTCACCTTGTACCTTGTTTTATAGTTCCATATCGTTGGTGGAATTGTGGGTACATTTTTCAAAAAAATGAGGATTTGTGGTGTAAGAGGCCGTGTTAGTGGGCGGCGGTTGCCAGCTGGTTATGATGGTGTTGGTGTTGGATCTGCTGGTAGTGGCAAAAGCAAAATAACACCTAATGCAGGAGTTGTTGAGCCTGCGTCATCGTCTGGCTCCACAAGGCCTCGAAGGCTCCCTTTTCTGGGAGTAGGTAAACCGCTTTTAAAGCCGGAGCTTCAGGAAAAAGTTTTGGCCTACATTGCTGACTCGGCCTCTAGCTCTATCGCCTCCTCTTCTGAACTTTTAACAAATAAAAGCACTGAGTCGTCTTTGGAGGCTCATGGTCATGAACCACACCTTTCTTTGTGTCCTTCACCCCAACCCAAATTGAAGGATGTTTTCACATACCATGCCTGGGTTATCAAGTGAAATGGTGAATTGCCCATGCCAAGATGAATCAGACATGGAGTGCACTGATGCACAGCCACTGATAGATGATTCTGCTGGTACATTCACTCAGAGCACGACATTGTCCTCGCAGTGTAGTGAGCCAGATTCTGACCCTGATGAAACTCAGGTGCCCCTTCCCACATACTATACCACCGTACACAGTGACATAGAGGAAGGTGCACATGACATTGAAGAGGAGGTGATGGATGACCCAGTTGTTGACCCAGATTGGCATCCATTGGGGGAAGAGGGTGCCGCTGCCAATAGCTCAGAAGGGGAGGAGGAGCATCTGCAGCAGGCATCGACATCGCAACAGCTGTTATCTGGCAGGCACGGAGCAGTCCAAAACCGGGTTACAAAAAGCCGAAAAGTTGCTGGACTGATTGGCGAGATGGTCACAATAGCACAGCGTGCAAGGAAGCCAAATGTCTTCCATAGTAGGAAGAGTGCAGTGTGGCAGTTTTTTTGAACAAAATCCTAATGATCAGGCCAAGGTTATCTGTAAGAAGTGCACAAAGACCTTTAGCCGAGGGAAAAATCTGAAAAATTTGAATACCAGTTGCATGCTTAGACATTTCACCACCATGCACTTGCACGCGTGGACGGAACACCAAACCTCGAGTACCACATGTGCAAATGCTCCCAAAGAAGGTAGTCAGCAACGCTCCATTGTTTTCCCCACTGTAAGCCCACCGGTAAGCACAGCAGCAAATGTTGAGGTGTCGTTGCAAGGCCAAAGCTGTCAGGGAATCACAATGTTATATCAACGAAAGACTGAATCTAGGCCATCAGAAAGAACACCAACTCCATCACCATCATCAACCCTCTCTCAGTCCGCCCTGTCCACCGCTAGTTCCACCATAGGCAGCTCTCAAGTCCAGCTCACCCTGCCAGACACTATGAATAGGACAAGAAAGTACTCATCCTCCCATCCGCGTACACTGGGTTTGAACGCCCACATAGCCAAACTAATCTCGTTAGAGATGATGCCCTATCGGTTGGTGGAAAGTGCAGCTTTCCGCGAACTCATGGCCTACGCAGTACCACGCTATGCCACTTCTTTTCTCGCAAAGCCATCCCAGCCCTCCACCTTCATGTGAAGGACCGCATTGTCCATGCACTCAAGCAATCAGTGAGTGGAAAGGTGCACCTCACAACTGATGCATGGTCCAGTAGGCATGGCCAGGGCCGTTACGTGTCCATCACTGTGCACTGGGTTAATGTGGTGGATGCAGGGTCCACAGGGGACAGCGGTGGTGGGACAGTGCTGCCTAGCCCACGGAATAGGAAACAGTTGGCTTTAGGCATTCGTCCCTCCTCCTCCTACTCCTCCAGAAGCGAAAGCTCATCCCCAGAGCGCAGTCGCAGCAGCACTCCATCCACAGCTGCCAGTGTTGCACACGAGGTGTCCCCCTATCGATCAGCTAGTGGAAAGCATCAGCAGACTGTGTTGAAGATGATGTGTTTGGGCGACAGACACACCGCGGAGGTACTGGCCGTCTACTTTCAGCAACAAACTGAGTCAAGTGAGGCCGTACCAGGCCGTTGGCCATAAAAGGGTGGCCGGCATGACAGGGTAGAGAGGGAAGTAGATACGGAGGTGGTTGGTGTATAGAATAGGGAAAAAGGGGTTAACTTCTTGTACAGCATGGATGGGCTGGGCTAAGACGTGGGTCGGTCACATGGTATGGGAGGGAAGGGTCACGGGCAGTTCGTATAAAAAGAGGAAGCCATTTTAGAGGGACAACCATTTTGGGTACACATTGACAGCAATAGGAATCTCCCACCCACCCTCCCCTTTTGTTTCAATTTAGTATATGATTGTAAGTACGTGTATTCAATCCATTTCATTGTTTGTAAGTTTTGTCATGGCAGTCGTGCGCAGGGGGGGTCCTCGAAGTTGGTGAAGCTGGACGCCCTGGGGGGGGGATCGGAATGAGGTCCTGGACTCCCTCCAGAGCGGGCTTAAGTGGACGACCAATTTAGGTTTCCCGAGGATGGGAAAAGGATCTGGGAGAGGCTAATGGTTCTGGACAGGCGGGTTGTTTTGGTGCCTCTGAGCTGGTGCTTTACGGCTGGAGGTAAAGAACTCGACCTGGGGCCATATGGGATGGTTAACATCTTGGAATTTTGGTTTCGGGCTTCGAGGACTGCCCCCCTCTGGTTTGTGGTTTAATGTAATGTTTGTTTTACGTTAAATAAATGGCTGCTGTGGCCAAATTATCCAACATCCTTAGTTTGGGTCTTTATTTATTATAAGCGGGGGGGTATTGAGATGGTTGACCTAAAGGGGCTGGGGTTGCGGTTATACTTATGGGATCTCCGAGGAATCTTGAATACCCCCTTTGTCATGGCTGGGCAGTGTACATCTTGAGGCAGGCAAGGTAGTTAGTGATAACGGGCATCATTTTGTGGCTGCCATAGCCCTTTCAAAACTCAGACACATACCTTGCTTGGCTCACACCTTGAACCTGGTGGTGCAGTGCTTCCTCAATAATTATCCAGAGTTAACAGGCCTGCTCCAGAAGGTTCGAAAACTGTGCTCGCACATCCGCCGTTCGCCCGTACACGCCAGTCGTATGCAGAAGCTGCAGCGATTGCTACACCTTCCAAAGAACCGGCTAATTATCGACGTTACAACAAGGTGGAACTCTACCCTACACATGGTTGAGCGGCTGTGCGAACAGAGGCAGGCTGTAATGCATTTGTGTGAGGATACCCGGACAGGCACTTTGAGGGCAGACATGGAGTTGACCGGTGTGCAGTGGTAAAAGCTGAAAGACCTCTGTAAAGTCCTTCAGTGTTTTGAGGAATGCACACGGATGGTAAGCGCAGACGATGCCATCATAAGCATGAGCATCCCACTTATGCGTCTGCTCATGCAAACTTTGATGCACATTAAGGAGCAGGCATCTGCAGCCGAGGTTGACGAGGTGGAAGAGGAGGAGGGAATCCTTGCTGACAAGGAGAAGTGGTGAGTTCTCCTTCAATGGAAGTCTTCAAACAGAGGCTGGACAGACATCTGACTGGGATGATTTAGCGAATCCTGCTTTGAGCAGGGGGTTGGACCAGATGGCCCAGGAGGTCCCTTCCAACTCTACGATTCTATGATTCTATGATTCTATGACAGTCAGCCATTGTCTGCTCCGGGACATCTCCTGGATGAGGTGGAGGAAGAAGAGGAAGAGGAGGAGGAGGGTGATGATGGGGATGATTATTTAGGGGAGGAGGATGCTTCTCGTGTGACCAGAGAAAATGTTGACGTGGCAAGGGCTGGTACAGGGTTTGTGCGTGACTGGAGGGATGTGGATTTGCCAGAAAGAAAGTGCTCCTCCACCCAGCAGTCGCACTGCATCATTGACACCGGGAACACTGGCCCACATGTCAGATTATGTCTTGCAGATCCTAAAAAGGGACCCCCACATTGCCAAAATGATGAACGATGATGACTACTGGTTGGCCAGCATCCTGGATCCACGGTATAAAGGCAAATTCCAAAACATCATGCCACAGGAGAACCTTGACCTAATATTGGCTAACAAACAAGCAACTCTGGTAAACCGGTTGGTTGAGGCATTCCAAGCACACAGCAGCGTTGATGTTTGTCACACGAGCCGTAGGGGCCGGGGGCACCTTGGAAGAGGAGTTCGTGGTGCACACATCAGAAGTGGCGTTGGAGAAAGGGGTTTCATGACCATGTGGTGGAGTGATTTTTCAAGTCCCGCTCAAACAACAGGTAATACTGCATCGATGGAAAGTGACAGGAGACAGCACTTGTCAACTATGGTTACAAACTACTTTTCCTCCCAGGTCGATGTTCTCCCTCACAGGTCATTCCCCTTTGACTATTGGGCCGCTAAACTGGACACCTGGCCTGAATTGGCACAATATGCGTTACAGGAGCTCGCTTGCACAGCTGCAAGTGTGCTATCGGAAAGAGTCTTCAGTGCTGCTGGATCAATCCTGACAGAAAAAAGGACCCGTCTGTCGACCCAAAATGTGGATGATCTAACCTTCATTAAAATGAACCATGCATGGGTTTCCAAGGATTTTGTCCCACCTTACCCTGATGACACATAGGTTGACAGAAAAATGACTTGCTTTGGTCCTCCTCTTCCTGGGACTTGATCAATTTCGCCTTTTGCATCAGCTGAATGTCCAACATCAACATATGCCACTTTGTAAACCTCCCTAACTGGGCTGCCTCCCCCCCATGGTCGGGTTCATCAGCTAGTGCACGCAACCGTGCGAGTGCCGTTGCCCTGGACAGGTGGGTAGGCCGACTCTTGGGCGCGGGCACTGGAACAGGGTCCCTCATAGTGCAATCAAGTGTCTCTGACGGTGGTGGTACACACCCACCGTCAGACACACCGCCATACTATGAGGGGCCCAGTGCCAGTACCGACGCCCACGAGTGGGCCACCCTTGCTTGGCCAGGGCCCCAGCATTTGCAATCTTTACCTCTCCCTGCTCCTCTGCTGTGTAGTCTGGGCTGTCAAATCCATACTGGGCCTGACACCGTCTGAGCCTGCCTCGTGATGTATAGACATATATTTTTAATGTGTAAACTATGCTATCCATACATGTTATCCGGTGATACGGTACCCTTTCTTACCTTTGTGCAATCACGTGTAATCCTTACTGGGCCTGAGAACGGCTGGCGAGCTGGTAAGCAAGCTACAGCAACTGTGGTTTGCACACATAAGTTTTTCATTTTTTCAGGAATGACGGTTAGGCCTAATTCCGGAACTGCGGTTGACCTGCACTTACTGAGAAATCATCGTTCGCGGGTAATAATTTTAATCCCAGATCCCTATCACTAACGGTGTTCAGCGGGTTATCTGCACCTGTAAGCGACACACGCTGGCCCTTTCGGTGTAGCGCGTATGCAGCCACGGACATGTAAGGCCTTGACACACCAGTTATTGGCCAATCTCGCATGCCAGAGCCTCGCGTCTCCCTCTAGTTAGCTGAACGCGGACCGCGGGGACAGGACGGAGTCACGTTCGTTAACGGAATTAAGCTTGCAATGTGTTCATCTTTTCGGTTGCTGGATGGTTGAGGTTGCCCGTGTTGAGTCCAATTACGCCGCAAGCTCCACTCCTGGTGGTGCCCTTCTGGACATTCCTTTAAGGTTCAGCTTTGCAACCATACTGCCCACGTCAAACAAAAATTTTGTCTTCATGGACGCTGCTTGGAGGGTCGTGAGTCGTGGGAATAACGTCGCCCAATCAGTTAACCTTCTAGAGAGATCCTTCATTGCTCCGAAGCATGACACCACACTCCCTAGGAGGAAAGTAATGCCACTGTGGCGACCATACTCCTGGGGGAGCCACAAGTGCACTGATGCCCAGCCACTGCTCGATGATTCTGCTGGTACATAGACCCAGACCACTACATTCCCCTCACACTCTACACAGCCTGAATCTGACTCTGAGGAAACTCAGGTTACCCTTCCCATATAATGTTCCACCTTACATGGTGACAAAGAGGAAGCTGCAGATGAAAGTGCAGGTTCGGCCCACCTGCCGTCAGACACACCGCCGTACTATCAGGGGCCCTGTGCCAGTGCCGTCGCCAACAAGTGGGCCCCCCCTGCTTGCTCAGGATCACAGCACTTGCAAGGTTGAAATACTTACCTCTCCCTGCTCCACCGCCATGACGTCTTCCGCGTTTCCTGACACTGATATTCTGATCAGAGAGCGCAATGACATCACGTCTGTACGCCCTCTGCCTAAACAGCCAAGTGCAGTGAGATGGAAGATGGGGACGACGAGGAGTCCTGGCTAATACAGGGATTCCATAGTGAGGAGACTTATTTCATTGTTTTCAGTGTTGGGACAGCAATTTTTGGGGAGCATTATACTCTGGAGAATGATAGATAGGGCCCACCATACACTGGAACATTCCAAAGGTGGACATCAGACACTGGAGCAGCATTTACAGGGCCCATTATACACTAGAGCATTAGAAATAGGGCCCATTATGTATGGAGCATTATTTGGGCCCATAAGACAGTGGAGCTTCATCCATGGGGACCAGCATATACTGTTGCATTATGTGGAGCTCATCATATACTGTTTCAAACATTATATGGGACCAATGATTCTGTAGGGAGAAATAGATGGGCCTCATTACTCTGTATAGTGCACTATGCGGTGGCCATAATACTGTATGGAGTAATATACTGTCCGTTTTTGGAGCTATTGGAGAATTTTAAATGGATATCAGTCATGAGATGTAAAAAGTGAAGTATTTTTCATTGTAGTATACCACTATTTCTCTGCCGTATCGGAGCATCATGAGTTGTGGTATGTGTTAAAGGGGCGCTCTTTGGCCCAGGGCACATGAAAACCTGGAGCCAGCCCTACCCCCACGCAACTTTATGCAAATAACCCCGATTTTTCAATGCGTAACTTGTATTATCAAGTAAATAAAGGGTGACAAGCTTCAGGAATAAGAATTTATGGTTTTGGCATTCAAATGGGCACTATAAGTGTGTTTCCTGTCCTCTTCTCACTCCCGACTTTTCTTCCCCATTGACTTACATTGGGTTTCGTGTTTCAGTCTGAACGAAACCCGCCTTTTTCCTTTAGTCGGCCGATTTCACTCGACCCGACTTTTGAGAAAGTCGGGTTTCTCGACCCGAAAAAAGGCAAAGTCGTTCATCTCTACTTAACATACAAGGAATTCTCCCTCAAAATCCGGAACACAGTCCGAACATGTTCCACATGAGAATCCCAATCCCTGGAAAAGATCAAAATATCATCCAGATAGATGATCAAAAACTTATCCACAAAGTCCCGGAAAATATCATTCATGAAGGATTGGAATACAGAAGGGGCATTAATGAGCCCAAAAGGCATCACCAGGTACTCAAAATGTCCCTCCGGAGTATTAAATGCCGTCTTCCATTCATCCCCATCCTTGATGCGAATAAGATTATACACCCCCCTGAGGTCAAGCTTAGTAAACCAGCAAGCACCTTTAACTCTGGAGAATAAATCAGAAATCAGGGGTAACGGATACTGAAATTTAACCGTAATTTTGTTGAGCGAACGATAGTCAATACAAGGCCTTAATGAGCCATCCTTCTTGGCCACGAAAAAAAAAGCAGCACCTAAGGGCGAAGAGGATGGTCTAATATGACCCTTCTCCAACGACTCCTTAATATAAGATCGCATAGCCTCGTGTTCGGGTACAGATAAATTGAAAAGTCGACCCTTGGGAAATTTACACCCAGGTCTCAACTCAATTGCACAGTCATAACTCCTTTGAGGAGGCAAAGACGCAGACTTGCTCTCACTAAATACATCATAAAAATCAGCCAAATAGTCAGGAACATCATGCGACTGGGGAGAGGTGGAGAAAACAGGAGTGTCGCTAAGAGCACACCGACAACCCCAACTCACCACAGACACAGATTTCCAATCCAAAACCGGATTATGGATTTGCAACCAGGGAAAACCCAGAACAAAGGTATCATGTAAATTATGCAAAACCAAAAATCTGCAATTTTCTTGGTGGTCTGGGGCGACCCGCATTATCACCTGGGTCCAAAACTGAGGTTTATTCTTCGCCAAAGGAGTAGCATCAATACCCGTCAAAGGAAAAGGCATCCACAATGGTGTCATAGGAAAACCACAACGTTTAGCAAAATCCAAGTCCATTAGATTCAAGGCCGCTCCTAAATCCACAAAAGCCTTAGCGGAAAATGTGGATAAGAAGCAGATCAGAGCAATTTCCAAAAGAAGCTTGTAGGTTGAAGGTTGTACCTATTTCAGCACCCTCATTGCCTCACTGTCCAATAACCCGAAACGTCTCTTTGACACTTTTCATTCTCTACTCAACCCAAGAGTACAGGCCCCAACCACGGAGCTCCGAGCTGATGATCTGGCCAATTACATCAAAGAAAATATTGACCAGATTCGACAGGAAATTATCTCCCAATCACCTCATACCATGCACTGTCCTCCCACCCCCTCTGCATCTAGCTCACTCTCTGATTTAGAACCAGTCACAGAAGAAGTAAGCAGGCTCCTTGCATCTTCTCGCCCAACCACTTGCACCAGTGACCCATTTCCATCACATCTCCTCCAGTCCCTTTCCCCTGCTGTCACCCCTCACCTAACTAAAATCTTTAACCTCTCTCTCTTCTGGTATCTTTCCCTCCTCATTTAAGCATGCCATCATACATCCACTACTTAAAAAACCATCCCTCAACAAAAACTGTGCCGATAACTGTAGACCTGTCTCTAATCTTCCTTTCATCTCTAAACTCCTGGAACGCCTGGTCCACTCCCGTCTTATCCGCTATCTCTTTGATAACTCTCTTCTCGACCCTCTCCAATCCGGTTTCCGCTCTTTACACTCTACTGAAACTGCCCTCACTAAAGTCTCTAATGATCTACTAACAGCTAAATCAAATGGTCATTTCTCCATGCTAATTCTCTTGGATCTCTCTGCAGCATTCGACACTGTGGATCATCAGCTCCTCCTCACTATGCTCCGTTCCATTGGCCTCAAGGACACTGTTCTCTCCTGGTTCTCCTCCTATCTCTCTGACCGGTCCTTTACTGTATCTTTTGCTGGCTCCTCCTCCTCTCTCCTTCCCCTTACTGTTGAAGTTCCTCAAGGATCGGTTCTAGGCCCCCTCCTCTTCTCCTTATACACTGCCCCTACTGGTAAAACAATCAGTATATTTGGTTTCCAGTACCATTCTCTATGCTGATGACACCCAATTATACGCTTCTTCGCCTGACATCACGCCAGCCTTTCTAGAAAACACCGGCGATTGTCTAAACGCTGTGTCTAACGTCATGTCCTCTCTATATCTGAAACTGAACCTGTCAAAGACTGAACTCCTTGTGTTTCCTCCCTCTACAAATGTACCTATACCCGACATTGCCATTTCTCTGCGTGGTTCCACTATTACACCTCAGCAACAGGCCCGCTGTCTTGGGGTCATACTTGACTCCGAGCTTTCCTTTGCCCCCCACATACGATCACTGGCTCGCTCTTGTCATCTGCACCTCAAAAACTTCTCTAGAATTCGACCTTTTCTTACTTTTGTCTCTGCAAAAACTCTTACTGTTTCTCTTATTCATTCTCGTCTCGACTATTGTAAATGTCTTCTAATCGGTCTCCCTCTTACCAAACTCTTCCCTCTCCAATCTGTCTTGAATGCTGCAGCCAGGATCATATTCCTCACCAATCGTTACACCTATGCCTCTACCTTGTGCCAGTCATTACACTGGCTACCCATCCACTCCAGAATTCAGTATAAACTTATTACCCTCACCCACAAAGCCCTCCATGGCTCAGCACCACCCTACATCTCCTCCCTTGTTTCAGTATACCACCCTACCCACGCCTTCCGCTCTGCTGATGCCCTGAGGTTAGCATCCTCAATAATCAGAACCTCCCACTCCCGTTTCCAAGACTTTACACGTGCTGTGTGAATTCTTTGGAATGCACTTCCCAGGTCAATACGATTAGTCCCCAATCCCCACAATTTTAAGCGTGCCCTGAAAACGCATTTATTCAGACTGGCTTATCGCCTCAACATATTTTTCTAATCTATCCCTGTGTGGCACAGCCAAAAGTTTTACCATAACCAGGTTCCCGGCATCATGTTCCCACATGCTTTATGCATCCATTAGCCCTCTGTGTCTGAACTGTTACACACTTAACCTTATGGCTGGTCCATACAATCAGGGCAACTGTTACCTCCCACCTTTCGTGTCTACCTCTTTCCTCATAGACTGTAAGCTTGCGAGCAGGGCCCTCATTCCTCCTGGTATCTATGATCTATGTGATTATTGTTATGCTGTAATGTCTATTGTCTGTACAAATCCCCTCTGAAATGTAAAGTGCTGCGGAATATGTCGGCGCTATAAAAATAAAATGTATTATTATTATATTATTAATGATCGGTACCACATGAGCGCTTAACACAGGTGGCGGCAACCATGGGAAAAGCAGGGGCTGGAGAGACATGTCAGGAGTAGGTGAGTGTGATATGACACCCATGCTCCCCTTCCCTTCCCGACCCCCTGGCATATATGACTTGAGTATAAGCCGAAAGAGGCACTTTAAGCCTTAAAAAATGAGATGAAAATCACCGCTTATACTCGAGTATATACGGTACTTTATATGAAATGGGAGGAATATTTCTTGATACCTAAATTACTATATACATGGCAACAATTCACTCATGAGTTTAGTTACAGATCACCCAAGTTTCACAAGGTCACACAGCCACTTGGCAACTGACAATGAAAAATATGAGTTGAGGAACGCCGTAGTTTTATGGCCCAATACTCCGATGGTCATCTCCACGTGGGGCTTATCAGCATTTATAATCTATGTGTGAAGCATTTTTTCTACATATAGATTATTTTGATCTTAGAATTCTTTCATGATTTACATAATTCACTTTCTTACAAGAAAGAGACTTCAATCAGTTTCTCTTGTTTTCAGTGTATTCACAGAAAATGTGCGACGTCAACCAGACTGAAGTCACAGAGTTCCTGATCCTTGGATTTAAAGGTCTATATAAATACAAATTTCTGCTCTTCATCCTTTTCCTCTTCTGTTACCTGATGATACTGGCTGGAAACCTCCTTATTATAGTGTTGGTGTCCACCAATCACAACCTCAATACCCCAATGTTCTACTTTCTCCAGCATCTAGCTGTAGCCGATATCATTTCCACTACGACCATTGTGCCCATGATGTTAAATATAATTCTATATGACATGAAGGAGGTGCCAGTGAGGATCTGCATCTTCCATCTCCATATTGTATCCATATTTGGTTTTAGCCCAATTATTCTTCTCACTATAATGTCTTATGATCGGTACTTGGCCATTTGCCGCCCGATGCACTACAATTCTATAATGCCACCTCATATTTGCTTCAAGATGGTTCTTGGCTCCTGGTTTTTTAACTTTGTCCTTTCCTTTGAGATCATTTTTGTTTGGCAGCTGGAGTTTTGTGGTAGCAACACAATAGACCACTTCTTCTGTGACTTCGGGATACTTCTTGAATTGACTTCCTCTGACATTCACCTCTTGACTTTGGTTAGCTTTGTAATAGACATCATTGGCAGTGTCATCCCTTTTGCTTTAATTCTCGTCAGCTATTTGAGTATTTTCTTCATCATAATGACCCGTTCATCCACCAGTGGCTTGTCAAAAGCCTTCTCCACATGTGGCTCCCATCTCACCACTGTATGTATCTACTATGGAACTATCTTCATGATTTACATGCCACTATCCAATGACAGATCATCGAGCACGAACAAGTTCTTATCTCTGCTGTACATTGTGGTGTCTCCAATGATGAATCCCATCATTTACAGTCTGAGGAATCAGGAGATCAGGAGAACTCTTCAACAAATGCTTAGAAAATTATATGGATATTATTAAATGCAGCACGCATATTTATGAGACTATCTTAACTGAATACTGTATTTCCAGATATGGAAAGGGAGGAACGGAAGATTTGTCTTCTGGATTTTGTTGACAGAATATTCACAATACATCATAAGTTTTTATTCACTTATAATATTGCAAGCTTTCTATTATATGGCACTTTGTACTTACTATTGCTCATTTTGCCCTTCTACTCAATTAATTATTTTATTTTTTTTAGATCTATGACATCATGTCATTAAAAACAAATGAGCTGAATCCTTCTAAGTTCTATATAGAAACAGGTGGTCCATTTTCCCTTTATGAATCATAAGTCACTTCAAAAGTCCCTGACAGGAGGAGGGAGCAGCTGGGTTAGTAGTTACAGAGGGGAAGGATTTTTGCAGGGAAAAGAGACTTCCTGTTTATACATTCTGTTCACATGGAACCCTTCTCCACTTCAGCCTTCAAAGTTCCCTTTTCAATATTTTCTACGACCACCAAGTAGCAGCAAAGTTGACCACCTGCAGCAGCAAGAAGCTAGTGGCTGACTCTGCACGCTAATGAAGTGCAAAGAATGCTCACTACTCTCTGTGTGCTCAGTCCTAGTGAGTATTCCAGCAGCTGTGCTCTGCTTGTGAGCAGCGCATAAAGCATAAAGCAGTTGCTGACACAGGTGCAGGATGCTGCAAGGGAGCGCCGGGTAGGTAAGTGTAATTTTTTTGTTTGTTTGTTTTCTGATTGGGCCATGCATACCAGGTTGGGGATGGTGGCAAATTATAAAGATAGGGCCATGCATACAAGGACCGTGATGGGGCCAATCATACCAGAATAGGGATGGGGCCATGTGCAGCAGGACGAGATGGGGCCCTGCATACCAGGATAGGGGTGAGGGTGATTGTTCCTGCCAGGATAGGGATGAGGGATCCATGGGGGCCATGTGTATCAGGAGATGATGAGGGGACATGTCTACCAGCAAAGGGGATATTAAGTTCAAAATTGACCACATTTTTTGTTTCAATTTTCTTTCCTAATTTCCTCCTCTAAACCTAGGTGCGTCTTATAATTTTTTAAATTCCTTTTGTTCTGGTCCTCTATGCTGAGCGCTTACTTTAGGTTTTCCATCGAGTGATGTGATAGATGAAACCCCCGAGGGATCCATTCACGGTAATGAGGCAGCAGAGTTACTCTGGCCTCTGTCTGGCCTCTGTTCAGTGGTGTACTTCTTTTCAGAAGTGCACAAAACTGTGGCCAACTGTTCTTTATTTGGGGATTTTATTAAAAAATTTAAAATTTGTAACTTTTTTTACTTATATAATTTGCTTTTTTAAAATTTAATTTCTAGTTATGCATATTTCATACCTAACAATAAATAGATATAAGCATGTATTATGTAGTTAGAAATAAAATACTATTTGTTATTTAAAATTGGGTCAAAAAGGGACAGGCCCACATGGGCCACCCCAGGGATAGCCCAAAATAAATTTTAATGATTAAGTGTTTCAAAACATACTAAATTTGATTAGAAAATAAAGGTTACAGTACCAGAAGAGATTTCCTCATGGAAAAGAGAGGGAGAAATGGAAAAACTGGTCCTCCCAGAATGAAAAAAGGGGAAGTGAAAAATGAGTGAGCAAAAAAAGGGATCAATGAAAAATACACAAAAAAATGTTTAACATGAAAAATAAGAAAATAACAAAAAATTAAAAATAGACATAGATATGGGTATAAAAAATAATGAGAAAAATAAAATCATAAAAAGTGAATAAATATAAAAATAAAATGAAAATGCATGTAGGGAGAAGATAAAAGGGGGAGGCACAAGAAAAATACATAAATGAAATACGTATAATGCTGAAATTTAATAAAGCAAGGCCTTCAGGGTGAGGAGTGAATAGTGTGGGTAATGAATATCACCCGGTTTGGAGACAGAAATATGTAAAGAGTAGAGATGAGCGACTTTGCCTTTTTTCGGGTCTAGTCGGGTTTCATGAAACCCGACTTTCGCAAAAGTCGGGTCGAACGAAATCGGCCGATTATTGTGAAAAGTCGAAGGCCGACTGAAACACAAAACCCAATGCAAGTCAATGGGGAAGCAAAGTCGGCAGGGAGTGGAGCACAGGAAACACACCTACAGTGCCCATTTGAATGACAAAAAACATCAATTCTTATTACTGAAGCTTTTTGTCATGGGAAGCCTAGGTAACTTTAGGCTGAAACCCCGGGGCCCCTGCGGTGTCCCTCAGACTAGGGGAAACCCTGTCTGTCCCTCAACCCAGGGTTTACATTGAAGGTGTGCCTGCCTGGGCCTCCACCCTGACCTTGTCTCTTGTCCAGCCCTAAGCTGAACCCACCACCCTCCACCCAGTGAGGAGACCAAACACCAGACCCCACAAATAAGTATGGACAGGGATAAAGGAAACGCACCACACCGCGTACACACAGGAGAATACAATAATGTGCAAGGGCAACCAAAAAATACAACACAGGGAGGCAAAATGGCACCAACGGAATATACTACACCAGAAACCGTATGCTCCTTAGACCCCCACTCCAGACCGGTATCGCTAGCACAAGGCAAGAACTATAGTCGGCGACGCCCATAATCAAGCAGGACAATTTAAATACAGAGGGCGTGGTTAAGCCCTCAGCCAGAATGACTGGTTAACTAAATCCAAGCCGGATCAGAAGACCAAACAGCGCCGCGGAGAACCAAGTGGTAGGATGGGGTATTACCGCTGTCTGCCGGACACCCTGGTGCGAACAGTGTCCGACATGACAGTACCCCGCCTTCTACGAGGGACTCCAGGAACCTCACAATGTCGAGGACCCGGCTTGTCCAGATGGCGGTGATGAAACACTGTAATCAGTCGGTCCGCATGTAGGCCCGAAGCTGGTACCCAAGTCCTCTCCTCAGGACCATAGCCACGCCAGTGGACCAGGTACTGTAGAGTGCGACGCACTACCCGAGAGTCAACCATCTTGGACACCTCAAACTCCAACGTGCCATCCACCAAGATGGGAGGTGGTTTCACGGGAGAACTATCAACAGCACCCACAACTTTCTTAAGTAATGCCTTGTGAAACACATTATGTATCTTGTATACGGCAGGTAACTCCAAACGAAATGCCACTGGGTTGATAATTGTGGAGATCCTAAACGGACCAATGAACCTGGGACCCAACTTAAGTGAAGGTATTTTGAGTTTGATGTTCCTTGTAGACAACCACAGCCAATCACCCACACACAGGTCCGGACCAGGCACACGTCTACTGTCAGCCACACGTTTGTACCTAGAACCTACATTCAGCAAGCGCTGCTTTACTCTCCTCCAAACGGATGACAGTTGTGCTCCCAACTGGTCCTCCTCAAGGATGCCCACAGAGCACCCTTGGCGCAAGGTACAGAATTGGGGATGTTGAACATAAACACAAAAGAAAGGAGATTCCCCAGACGATTCCTGACAATGATTGTTTATCGCAAATTCAGCCAGAGGAAGAAACACCGACCACTCTTCCTGATTGTCACTCACAAAACAACGTAAGTATTGTTCCAGGTTTTGGTTCATACGCTCAGTCTGCCCATTCGACTGCGGATGGAAAGCCGATGAATGAGACAATTTAATCCCTAGGCGTGAACAAAAAGCTCTCCAAAATTTTGCCACAAACTGTGTACCTCTATCAGATACAATGTCAGATGGGACACCATGAAGTCTGACCACCTCGCGAATAAATACCTGAGCAAGGGTCTTCGCATTGGGCAAAGATGGTAAAGCAACTAAATGCGACATTTTAGAGAACCGATCAACTATTACCAGAATGACCGTGTTCCCAGCCGAGGAGGGCAAATCCGTAATGAAATCCATGGAAATCTCAGTCCATGGCTTACTGGGCACACAGAGAGGATGCAACATGCCAGCAGGACAGGAGCGTGGTGTCTTGGCCCGTGTGCATGTGGTACAGGCTGACATATATGAGGCCACGTCCTGCTGGATTTTGGGCAACCAAAAACGACGTGATACAAGTTCCAGAGTGCCCTTAACCCCTGGGTGGCCCGCCAGGACAGTATCGTGATGTTCCCCTAACACCTTTAAGCGTAGGTGTAGTGGCACAAACGATTTATTAGGAGGCAGATCCGGCGGTACCTCCTCCTGAGCCTCAGCAATCTCTGCCTCAACTTCTGTCGTGAGAGCCAAGACCACAACTCCCTTTTGGAGGATAGGCACTGGATCCTCACGTGGCTCTCCACCCGGAAAACATCTGGACAAGGCGTCTGCCTTAGTATTCTTAGGACCTGGTCGGTATGTCACAAAAAAATTGAACCAGGTGAAAAATAACGCCCAGCGAGCCTGTCTGGGGGACAGGCGTTTAGCAGACTCTAAATAAAGCAGATTTTTATGGTCTGTTATAACAGTAATCTGATGGACAGCCCCCTCCAAGAAGTGTCGCCATTCCTCAAATGCCAACTTGATGGCTAACAATTCCCTGTTACCAATATCATAATTACGCTCGGCAGGCGACAGCTTCTTGGAGAAGTAGGCACATGGATGCAATTTGCCCAAGGATGGACCCTGAGACAGTACCGCCCCCACTCCAACCTCAGATGCATCCACCTCCACAGTAAATGGTAGGGAGACATCAGGCTGAACCAGGATGGGAGCTGAAGCAAAACTGTTTTTGAGGAATTCAAACGCGCGCACAGCAGCCTCAGACCAGTCAGAAAAATTGGTACCTTTTTTAGTCATGTCGGTGAGCGATTTAGCAATGATAGAAAAATTCTTAATAAATTTCCTATAATAGTTGGAAAAGCCCAGGAACCGCTGAAGCGCCTTGAGATTATCATGCCGATCCCACTGCAGCACCGCTTGCACCTTAGCGGTGTCCATTTTAAACCCTGAGGCGGAAATTACATAACCCAAAAAAGGTAATTCTTGGATGACAAATACACATTTCTCAAGCTTGGCATAGAGCTTGTTCTCCCTGAGCAACTGCAATACCTGCCTAACATGCTCTATGTGTGCATCACGGTCGCGTGAGTAAATAAGAATGTCATCAAGGTATATAATAACAAATTTCCCCAAGAGATGAGAAAAGACATCATTTATGAAATGTTGAAATACTGCTGGCACGCTCGTCAACCCAAATGGCATCACCAAATTCTCAAAATGACCCTCAGGGGTATTAAATGCCATCTTCCATTCATCCCCTTGACGGACTCTTATGAGATTGTACGCCCCCTGAGGTCAAGCTTGGAAAACCATTTGGCACCAGACACCTGGTTGAACAAATCGGGTATCAGTGGCATCGGGTATGGGTCACGCACCGTAATCTGGTTGAGTTCCCTGAAATCCAGACACGGGCGTAATCCGCTATCTTTCTTCTTGACAAAGAAGAACTCTGCTGCCAATGGAGATGATGAAGGCCTGATGTGCCCTTTGCTTAGACTTTCTGCAATGTATTCTTTGAGAGCTTGCCTCTCAGGACCTGAGATATTAAACATCCTGGCTTTCGGTAACTTGGCCCCCGGTTTTAACCTAATAGCACAGTCATAGGGTCGGTGCGGTGGCAGCTCTGAACAACCTCTTTCAGAAAATACATCAGCAAAGTCCAGCAGTGGCTACGGGATGCTGGGAGTCACAGCGGAGATACACGTGGCCAGACAACTCTCCTGGCAATATCTGCTCCACTGGATTATGTCCTGGGTTTTCCAATCATTCACCGGATTGTGCATAGACAACCATGGAAACCCCAGAACTACCTGAGCAGGTAAATTACTAAGCACCTTACATGTTACCTGCTCAGAGTGTAGGACCCCAATGTGGAGTTTTACATCAGCCACAAACTCTTTAATCTCCCCTTGTGAAAGAGGGGAGGCATTGATGGTAACCACCCAGATAGGATTAGGCAGTGTCTCCACCTTAAATCCCGCTGTACGCACAAACTTTCATCAATGAGATTAGCGGCTGAACCACTATCTACAAATACAGTAATCGACAGCTCTTGGCCCCCGATTACTACCTTGGCAGGGAGCATACACTGGGAGACCACCACGGAGGATATGCAAAGGCTCAGATGCGACTCCTCCAAACCCTCTGAGCCTAGCAGTTTTCCGCCGGCACGTCTTTCCTAGGTACCAGGTGGCAAGCATTAATAAAATGTCCTTTTTTGCCACAAAAAAATAGACCCCTTGCTTTCTGGGCAAGGGACATTTATGCTTGTTATTATGTGTATGTGATATACCAGCGATCTGCATAGGTTCCACGGATTCACCCGAGGCAACCTCACCAGAGACTGCCCCCCCCACAGGCAATGTCTCCTGCAACCTCTGACGAAAGCGGCGATCAATGCGTACTACAAGCACCATAGCAGCCTCCAGAGAGGCGGGAGTCACATACATTAGCAGAGCTTGTTTAACCCTTCCAGAAACCCCATGCAAGAATTGACTCCTTAGTGCAGGGTAATTCCATTGAGAGTCCACTGCCCAGCGACGAAATTCCGTGCAATAATCCTCCACCAGTCGCTCACCCTGGAGTAGAGAGCGTATTTTAGACTCTGCTAACGCCAGTCTGTCAGGATCGTCATAGATTAAACCAAGAGCAGAAAAAAAAACATCTACGGACTCAAATACAGGTGAATCAGAAGGTAATGAAAACGCCCATGCTTGTGGATCACCACTCAGCAAGGAAATTACCAAGCCCACACGCTGAGCCTCCTTTCCTGAGGAGAGAGGACGCATACAAAAATACAGTTTGCAGGATTCACGAAATACAACGAACTTACAGCGATCACCAGAAAATCGTTCAGGAAGAGGTAACTTGGGTTCAGCTGCCCTGACTGCTGCCTCAGTTTGCACAGCAAGAACTGACAGGCCTTGTTGCTGGACCGCCCCCCTCAGTTCAGTGACCTGTATGGACAGAGCCTCCAGCTGCTTGGTTATGGAGACTATAGGGTTTCCTCTAGTCTGAGGGACTCCGCAGGGGCCCCGGAGTTTCAGCCTAAAGTTACCTGACTGATATCCATTTTAAATTCTCCAATAGCTCCAAAAACGGACAGTATATAACTCCGTACAGTATTATGGCCACCGCATAGTGCGCTATACAGAGTAATGAGGCCCATATATTTATCCATACAGAATCATTGGTCCCATATAATGTTTGAAACAGTATATGATGAGCTCCGCATAATGCTACAGTATATGTTGGTCCCCATGGATGAAGCTCCACTGTTTTATGGGCCCAAATAATGCTCCATACATAATGGGCCCCATTTCTAATGCTCTAGTGTATAATTTGCCCTGTAAATGCTGCTCCAGTGTCTGATGTCCACCTTTGGAATGCTCCAGTGTATGGTGGGCCCCATATATCATTCTCCAGAGTATAGTGCTCCCCAAAAATTGCTGTCCCAACATTGAAAACAATTAAATAAGTCTCCTCGCTATGGAATCCCTGTACTAGTCTGGACTCCTCGTCGTCCCCATCGTCCATCTTACTGCACTTGGCTGTTTAGGCAGAGGGCGTACAGACGTGATGTCATTGCGCTCTCTGATCAGACTATCACTGTCAGGAAACGCGTAAGACGTTGTGGCTAGTGCCGTCACCCATGAGTATGTGCCCCCACCAGCTCAAGGAACCTGCAATTTCATCTGCACCTTCCTCTTTGTCACCATGTAAGGTGGTAAAGTATGCGGGAAGGGGAACCTGAGTTTCCTCTGGGTCAGATTCTGGCTGTGTAGAGTGTGAGGGGAATGTAGTGGTCTGGTCAATGTACCAGCAGAATCATTTAGCAGTGGCTGGGCATCAGTGCACTTGTGGCGTCCCCAGGAGTATGGTCGCCACAGTGGCATTACCTTCCTCCTAGGGAGTGTGATGTCATGCTTGGGCGCAACGAAGGATCTCTCTAGCAGTTAAACCAACACACAACACATTTCCCACTCCAGGCCAGCAGGGATACCTCTGAACCTGACTGCTGAGGAGCTGCTCTCTGTGGTCGGGAGGAGGTAAGTTAGGCCATGCTGTGCAGGGAAGGGGAAGTGTGTGGACGTGAGAAGGGGAGCTGGAGGATGAGCAGAGTTATGGCTCACTCCTAGCTGGAGCGCATGGTCCGGATTCCGGTCTCCGAGTTTGTAGGGACACTGACGTTCCAGCAGCAGACTCCGGAGGAAGTAGCAGCTGGAAATGCTCTGTACCCAACTAAGGCTTGGAGGCCCCTGCATCGACGTGTGTGAGTCAGAAGGAAAAGGCTTCGGCTGCCAGCCATACGAGAAAGTTCCAAAAGAGAGTCAACATGGGGAACTTCATTGAACTCAGCACTGCGAGTACCTCAGATAAGCGCTAGAACGGAGGCCACACTACCTATCTGCAGAGAGAGAAATCCAAATTGGCTTCCAGGCTGACCAACTCCTTCTCCATCTGTACTCTGGGTCCTGGACAGCACCTACCAAGTACAGGTAAAGGAACTGCACGACTGGGTCTGTCATCTTTCTCCTGCGCCTGGCGCACGGCTCAGCTACATCCTGCACTGCACACCATCTCCCAACTCTTTCATCTGCCCTGCGACTACGGCCCTACCTGTGCAGGGCTTCTACATTTTAGCTGCACCACAACATCTGTCCCACAGAAGCGACACTGCAGTGCTGGTCAATCTAATCAGAAACCAGAGGTGGCGTCACATATCATTCACCTATAAACGTAATTCACCCCTTTGCATGGACGTCCAGGGCCACGGAACGGGTCACCACCACCGTGACACATCCCTGTGAGACACCGGCCCGGTACCAATTAACCCCACTGCCCTGGCTGGCCACCCACACCTCATGTCAAATTCATCTTGGACTGGGGAATTCACGATTTAACGTGGTAACCCAGGCATGGTATGATAGAAAGAGCTACATGGACTAATGTGAAGTGTGGCCTGCTGTCTCATTCAGTTTGGGTGGGGGTGCAGGACACAAGGAAAGGGGTTCTTCCTGACCAGGAGCCAGCACTTGACTACTCAGTGCTTGCATTTTTTGAAACTTCAGAAGAGGCGGGCATATTTGATGGAGTCTGTTTCGGCAATGTAAGCCAAAACCAGTTCCTCATGCTCCGCCTTTAAAAGCGGTTAACCTACTCCCAGAAAAGCTAGCCTTCCAGGCGTTCCGGAGCCAGACCATGACGCAGGCTCAACACCTCCTGCCTTAGCTGCTATTGTGCTTTTGCCACTACCAGCAGATGCAGCACCACCACCATCATCACCAGCTGGCCCCCCCGCGCCCACGTCCGCGGCCTCTTCCACCAAACTTCAAAATTTTGCACAAAATAGACACAAAACAACATCAGATATATGGCACTGTATCAGAAATGTACAGCTCTATTCAGTCAAAGGATAATTGTCAATCTCCATATATATTCCATCAGTCACACAGACGCTCTCAGGCTCAGTATGGATTAGACAAGAATATAAAAAGTAGACAAAGTGTACAGTATCATCAGATAGCAGGTATATATAGCATAGTTTAAACATTAATTATGTACGTCTATATATCAGGAGTAGTGTTGAGCCACCACGCTAGTGTTTTGGTTCGTCACACAGGAGGCAAGTTCGTTGAATGTTCATCGAACCCCATTGAAAACAATGGCAGGCAAACACAAACACATAGAAAACAATTACAAAACACCTTAAAAGGTGTCCCAAAGCAGAGAAAATGCTCAGACGACAAAAATTACATATGGAAAAGGGCAACTACGTTTAGAAAAGAGGTGGAGGAGTAAAAGGAGGAGGTGGAGGAGACACAGATATAGGCTTGTCATTCCCTTATGAAGTCAAGAAAGGCTGGAATAGAAATGTAAAATACCAACCAAAAAAAAAAATCTGAAATCGAACACGATCATATACCGTCGGACTTCCCACCAATAAATTATGCCAACTGGCGATCGGGCGGCGTTATTCCCACGAACCTCCAAACAGTGTCCATGAAGGCAAAGTGTTTACTTTCCGGGGGCAGTATGATTGCATAGCTGAACCTTAAAGGAATGTCCAAAAGGGCACCACCAGGAGTGGAGCCTGCGGCTTAATTGGACTCCACCCGGGAAACCACAACCATGCCACCTCAAGAAAAGATGCTCATATTGAAAGCTTTGTCGATTGTGTGTGTGGTGTGGTATGTCCATTTGTAGTTGTGCTAGCAATTTGTCAGCTTTATTTCGTTAACGAACGAGACTCCGGCATGCCCCTGCGGTACGCGTCAAGCTTACTAGAGGGATACGCGAAGCTCTGGCACTATCATGGTCTATCATGGCGTTATATGTCCGGGGCTGCATGCGTGCTACACTGAAAGGACCAGCTTTTGTCGCTTACAGGTGCAGATAACCAGCAGAACACCGTTAGTGATGGGGATCTGTGATTCCAATTATTCCCTGCGAACGATGATTTCCCAGTAAGTGCAGGTCAACCGCAATTCCTGAATTAGGCCTAACCAGCATTCCTGAAAAAATGCAAAAAATTACGTGTCCAAACCAGAGTTGCTGTAGCTTGCTTAACAGCTCGGCAGCCGTTCTCAGGCCCAGTATGGATTCGACAAGATTATAGAAAGTTGATAAAGGGTACAGTTTCACCGAGAAACATGTATATATGTATCATAGTTTACACATTAAAAACCTATGTCTATACATCAGGAGGCAGGCTCAGACGGTCCCAGGCCCAGTATGGATTTGACCAGCTTGTACAACGTTGAGAAAGGGTACATTATCACTGGATAGCAGGTATATATACAGTGGGGAAAAAAAGTATTTAGTCAGTCAGCAATAGTGCAAGTTCCATCACTTAAAAAGATGAGAGGCGTCTGTAATTTACATCATAGGTAGACCTCAACTATGGGAGACAAGCTGAGAAAAAAAAATCCAGAAAATCACATTGTCTGTTTTTTTTCATTTTATTTGCATATTATGGTGGAAAATAAGTATTTGGTCAGAAACAAAATTTCATCTCAATACTTTGTGATATATCCTTTGTTGGCAATGACAGAGGTCAAACGTTTTCTGTAAGTCTTCACAAGGTTGCCACACACTGTTGTTGGTATGTTGGCCCATTCCTCCATGCAGATCTCCTCTAGAGCAGTGATGTTTTTGGCTTTTCGCTTGGCAACACGGACTTTCAACTCCCTCCAAAGGTTTTCTATAGGGTTGAGACCTGGAGACTGGCTAGGCCACTCCAGGACCTTGAAATGCTTCTTACGAAGCCACTCCTTCGTTGCCCTGGCGGTGTGCTTTGGATCATTGTCATGTTGAAAGACCCAGCCACGTTTCATCTTCAATGCCCTTGCTGATGGAAGGAGGTTTGCACTCAAAATCTCACGATACATGGCCCCATTCATTCTTTCATGTACCCGGATCAGTCGTCCTGGCCCCTTTGCAGAGAAACAGCCCCAAAGCATGATGTTTCCACCACCATGCTTTACAGTAGGTATGGTGTTTGATGGATGCAACTCAGTATTCTTTTTCCTCCAAACACGACAAGTTGTGTTTCTACCAAACAGTTCCAGTTTGGTTTCATCAGACCATAGGACATTCTCCCAAAACTCCTCTGGATAATCCAAATGCTCTCTAGCAAACTTCAGACGGGCCCGGACATGTACAGGCTTAAGCAGTGGGACACGTCTGGCACTGCAGGATCTGAGTCCATGGTGGCGTAGTGTGTTACTTATGGTAGGCCTTGTTACATTGGTCCCAGCTTTCTGCAGTTCATTCACTAGGTCCCCCGCGTGGTTCTGGGATTTTTGCTCACCGTTCTTGTGATCATTCTGACCCCACGGGTGGGATTTTGTGTGGAGCACCAGATCGAGGGAGATTATCAGTGGTCTTGTATGTCTTCCATTTTCTATTTATTGCTCCCACAGTTGATTTCTTCACTCCAAGCTGGTTGGCTATTGCAGATTCAGTCTTCCCAGCCTGGTGCAGGGCTACAATTTTGTTTCTGGTGTCCTTTGACAGCTCTTTGGTCTTCACCATAGTGGAGTTTGAGTCAGACTGTTTGAGGGTGTGCACAGGTGTCTTTTTATACTGATAACAAGTTTAAACAGGTGCAATTACTACAGGTAATGAGTGGAGGAAAGAGGAGACTCTTAAAGAAGAAGTTACAGGTCTGTGAGAGCCAGAAATCTTGATTGCTTGTTTCTGACCAAATACTTATTTTCCACCATAATATGCAAATAAAATGAAAAAAAAACAGACAATGTGATTTTCTGGATTTTTTTTTCTCAGTTTGTCTCCCATAGTTGAGGTCTACCTATGATGTAAATTACAGACGCCTCTCATCTTTTTAAGTGGTGGAACTTGCAATATTGCTGACTGACTAAATACTTTTTTCCCCACTGTAGCATAGTTTAAATATTTAAAATCTCCATGTTCTCAGTATGAATCTACCTTGGATCTAATCCTTATAAACAGGGAGGAAATGGATGAGGAGATAAAAGTGGCTGGGACCCTAGGAGGTAGCGACCATGCTATTTTAGAATTTTGGATAACTAGAGGAGGAAGACCTGTGAAGACTCAGACGTCAAGGTTAGATTTCAGAAAGGCAGATTTTAAGGGATTCAGAAAGAGAATTGGAGGGATCCAATGGCTGGATATCTTTAAAGACAAAAATGTCCAGGAAGGATGGGAAATCTTGAAAAATGAAATTCTCAAACCACAATTGTTAACAATTCCGAAAAGAGGGAAGAATAGGAAGCATTTAAGGAAACCAGGATGGATGAACACAGAACTTAAGCACATGCTAAAAAGGAAGAAAAAAATGTTTATAAAATGGAAAGAGGGAGGCATATCTAAAGAAGAATATCATGCTGTCTGCAGAACCTGCAGGGCACAAATCAGATTACTAAAGCTGACAATGAATTGAGGCTTGCAAGAGATGTCAAAAGCAATAATAAAGGATTTTGGGGTTATGTCAAAAGTAAAAGAAAAGTCAAAGATGCTATAGGATTTTTACAGGATGAAAATGATGAAATGGTAAGACAGGATATTGAGAAGGCCGAACTTTTAAATTCCTATTTTGCATCTGTTTTCTCACAGAAAGGAAATGTAACATCAACTGTTCTTCACTGTCCTATTAAGGGAATAGAAGAATCCAGGATATCTATAAACAGAAAGATAGTGAGGAAACACTTAGCTAACCTAAATGAATTCAAGTCTCCAGGGCCAGATGAATTACACCCCAGAGTACTGAAGGAGATAGCAGAAGAAATTTTTGAACCCCTCTCCATAATCTTTGAAAATTCTTGGAGAACAGGAGAAGTCCCAGAAGACTGGAGAAGAGCAAATGTTGTTCCTATCTTCAAAAAGGGGAAGAAGGTGGACCCAGGCAACTATAGGCTGGTGAGTCTGACTTCTATACAAGGAAAGATCTTTGAACAAATTATTAAACAACATGTATGTCATTACCTGGATAAGAATGAAGTGATTAAACAGAGTCAGCATGGGTTTGTAACTAATAAGTCATGTAAGTATCTCATACAATCCTTATTGAAAAAGTATGGAATGGACATGGCAACTGTTAGGTGGATTCATAACTGGCTTAGTGATCGGACCCAAAGAGTGGTCGTAAATGGCTGCACATCCAGTTGGAAGAATGTCTATGTGTCATCAGGGTAAGGTGTGACAAGATCCTTGGAAACCCATGCATGGTTCATTTTAATGAAGGTTAGATGACCCACATTTTGGGTCGACAGAAGGGTCCTTTTTTCTGTCAGGATTGATCCAGCAGCACTGAAGACTCTTTCCAATAGCACACTTGCAGTTGGGCAAGCGAGCTTCTGTAAGGCATATTGTGCAAATTCAGGCCAGGTGTCCAGTTTAGCTGCCCAATAGTCAAATGAGAATGACCTGTGAGGGAGAACATCTATGTGGGAGGAAAAGTAGATTGTAACCATAGTTGACAAGTGCTGTCTCCTGTCACTTTAAATTGATGCAGTATTACCAGTCATGTGAGCGGGACTAGAAAAATCAGTCCACAACATGGTCATGAAACTCCTGTCTCCAACGCCACTTCTGATGTGTGCACCACAACACCTCTTCCAAGTTGCCCACGGCCCCTACGGCTCGTGCGATAACCATCACCGCTGCTGTGTGCTGGGAATGCCTCAACCAACTGGTTTAAAAGAGTTGCTTGTTTGTTAGCCAATATTAGGTCAAGGTTCTCCTATGGCATGATGTTTTGGAATTTGCCTTTATAGCGTGGATCCAAAATGCTGGCCAACTAGTAGTCATCATCGTTCATCATTTTGGCAATGCAGGGGTCCCTTTTTAGGATCTGCAAGGCATAATCTGACATGTGGGCCAATGTTCCCGGTGTCAATGATGCACTGTGAGTGCTGGGTTGAGGAGCACTTTCAGGCAAATCCACATCCCTCCAGTCACGCACAAACCCAGTACCAGACCTTGCCATGCCAACATTTTCTCTTGCCCCACGAGATGCATCCTCCTCCCCTAAATAAGCATCCCCATCATCTCTTCTTCCTCCACCTCGTCCACGACAGTTCCCTGAACAGACAATGGCTGACTGTCATCAAGGCTTCCCTCCTCCTCTTCCTCATCATCCTCGGCTGCAGACACCTGCTCCTTGATGTGCGTCAAAGTTTGCATGAGCAGACGCATAAGTGGGATGTTCATGCTTATGATGGCATCATCTGCGCTTACTAGCCGTGTGCATTCCTCAAAACATTGAAGGACTTTACAGAGGTCTTTCAGCTTCGACCACTGCACACTTGTCAATTCCATGTCTGCCCTCAAAGTGCCTGCCCGTGTATCCTCCCACAAATGCATTACGGCCTGCCTCTGTTCGCACAGCCGTTCAACCATGTGCAGGGTGTAGTTCCACCTTGAGCAATGTCGATAATTAGGCGGTGCTTGGGAAGGTGGAGCAATCGCTGCAGCTTCTGCATACGACTGGAGTGTACCGGCGACCGGCGGATGTGCAAGCACAGTCTTCGAACCTTATGAAGCAGGCCTGTTAACTCTGGATAATTAGTGAGGAAGCACTGCACCACCAGGTTCAAGGTGTGAGCCAAGCAAGGTATGTGGCTGAGTTTTGAAAGGGCTATGGCTGCCACCATATTCCGGCCGTTATCACTAACTACCTTGCCTGCCTCAAGATGTAGACTGCCCAGCCATGATTCAGTTTGTCACTGAAAGTAGTCTGCCAGTACCTCCGCCATGTGTCTGCCGCCAAACACATCATCTTCAACACAGCCTGCTGACGCTTTCCACTAGCTGATCGATAGGGGACACCTCGTGTGCAACACTGGCAGCTGCGGATGGAGTGCTTGTGCGACTGCTTTCTGTGGACGAGCTTTCACTTCTGGAGGAGTAGGAGGAGGAGGGTCGAACGCCTACAGCCAACTGTGTCCTATACCGTGGGCTAGGCAGCACTGTGCCATCACAGCTGTCCCCTGTGGACCCTGCATCCACCATATTAACCCAGTGCGCAGTGATGGACACGTAATGGCCCTGGCCATGCCTAATGGACCATGCATCAGTTGTGAGGTGCACCTTTCCACTCACTGATTGCATGGACAATGCGGTCTTTCACATGAAGGTGGAGGGCTGGGATAGCTTTGCAAGAAAAGAAGTGGCGACTGGGTAGGTCATAGCGTGGTACTGCGTAGGCCATGAGTTCGCGGAAATCTGCGCTTTCAACCAACCGATAGGGCATCATCTCTAACGAGATTAGTTTGGCAATGTGGGTGTTCAAACCCAGTGTACACGGATGAGAGGATGAGTACTTTCTTGTCCTACTCAAAGTCTATGGTAGGGTGAGCTGGACTTGAGAGCTGCATATGGTGGAATTAGCGGTGGACATGGCGGACTGAGAGAGGGTTGATGATGGTGATGGAGTTGGTGTTCTTTCTGATGGCCTAGATTCAGTCTTTCGTTGCAATAACAGTGTGATTCCCTGACTGATTTGCCCTTGCGACGACAACTCAACATTTGCTGCTGGTGGTGTGGTAACCGGTGGGCTTACAGTGGGGGAAACAATGTAGCGTTGCTGACTACCTTCTTTGGGAGCAGTAGCACATGTGGTACGTGAGTTTTGGTAGTCCGTCCACTCATGGAAGTGCATGGTGGTTAAATGTCTTACCATGCAACTGGTATTCAATTTTCTCAGATTTTTCCCTCGGCTAAAGGTCTTTGCGCACTTCTTACTGATAACCTTTGCCTGATCATTAGGATTTTGTTCAAAAAAGTGCCACATTGCACTCTTCCTACTATGGAAGACATTTTGAGGCCTTGCACGCTGTGCTATTTTGACCGTCTGTCCAAGCTGTCCTGCAACTCTTTTGGTTTTTGCAACCCATTTTTGGACTGCTCCGGGCCTGCCAGATAACAGCTGTTGCGATGTCGATGCCCGCTGTGGATGCTCCTCCTCCTATTCTGAACTATTGGCATCGGCACCCTCTACCCCCAATGGATGCCAATCAGGGTCAACAACTGGGTCATCCATCACTTCCTCTTCAATGTCATGTGCACCTTCCTCTGTGTCACCGTGTATGGTGGCATAGTATGCAGGAAGGGGCACCTGAGTTTCATCTGGGTCAGATTCTGGCTCAGTACACTGCGAGGACAATGTAGTGCTCTGAGTGAATGTACCAGCAGAATCATCTATCATTGGCTGTGCATCAGTACATTCCATGTCAGATTCATCTTTGCCTGGGTAATTCACAAATTGACTTGATAACCCAGGCATGATATGTGAAAACAGCTCCATGGAGTAATCTGTAGTGTGGCCTGCCGCATCCTTCAATTTTGGTTGGGGTGAAGGACACAAGGAAAGGTGTAGTTCATGAACATGAGCCTCCAATGATGACTCAGTGCTTTTATTTTTTAAAACTTCAGAAGAGGAGGCGATAGAGCTGGGGGCTGAGTCAGCAATGTAAGCCAAAACTTGTTCTTGAAGCTCCGGCTTTAAAAGCGGTTTACCTACTCCCAAAAAAGGGAGCCTTCGAGGCCTTGTGGAGCCAGATGATGACGCAGGCTCAACACCTCCTGCATTAGGTGCTATTTTGCGTTTGCCACTACCAGCAGATACACCACCAACACCAACACCATCATTACCAGCTGCCAACCCCCGCCCACTTCCACGGACTCTTCCACCACACTTCCTCATTTTTGGGGAAAATGTACCCAAAAAAACACCAACTATATGGTACTGTAAAACAAGGTACAAGGTGTATATAGTAGTGGGGAGAATTGGAATCTCTGTAGACTTCAGGGCACAGTTGGATTCTGTCAGGCCCTGTTTATTTTACACCGCAATGTGACAGGCAGATTCTGGATGTTGTAAGAAAGGTGGATAGACGACTGTGGAGAATTGGAATCTCTGTAGACTTCAGGACACAGTTGGATTCTGTCAGGCCCTGTTTATTTTACACCACAATGTGACAGGCAGATTCTGGATTTAGTAAGAAAGGTGGATAGAGGACTGTGGAGAATTGGAATCTCTCTACACTTCAGGACACAGTTAAATCATGTCAGGTCCTGTGTCTATAACACCGCAATGTAACAGGCAGAAATTGCTTAGTGTATGACAAACTACAAGGTGTATATAGAATTGGGCAGAATTGGAATCTCCCTAGAGTGTAGGTCTGTAAGAACAGACAAACTGCTCGGCTTTTCCTTACAGAATCAAACACTTAGATAGCTTCAATTTGGCCATGATAACAGCCGTTACACGGTACTGAGAGAGGAGCGTGCACGTACACCGCTGTACGGTGTATGTAAAATTGTCAAGCTCCGTGTTTTGTGTTTAAATATTTTTTATTAAGTTTTCATAATAATATTACAGGGAAAGAAGGAAGGGTAGAAGGAGACAAATAAAAAGTAGAGAACTCTACTCTCCAGTGTTACATCACAAATGAAATAAAATGAATTTAAATAAAAGAAATAATAACAATTGAACAAATGAAAAGACTTAGTTACCTTTCTGAAAGTCTTTTGAGGCAAACATACAATCAGAAAAGCAGTAAATACCATAACTCAAATAATAAGTAACTTTAGACTAGGAAAATTTTTGGTTCCATAGGCCCCACTTCGAGTGATAGTTGGGTAAAGCATTGTTAATAAAAGCAAACCTCTTCTCCATAGAACTATGGATCCGAACCTTATCTAAAATATCTGAAAAGGAGGGTGAAGCAGTTTTCAGCCACCAAATTGCTATTGTATTTTTGGTCACCAGAAAAATATGTAACATAACAAATCTAATAGAAGGGTTAATTTTCTCAGTACCCAGAGAAAGCAGGGCCATTTGCGGAGTGACCTTGACCTTTTGGTCCGAAAAGGTACCTACATGGTCCAGGACCTCTTTCCACAATTTTTTTAGTTTGGGGCAGCTCCAGAATATGTGGTATAAGTTGCCCGGCAGGCCACAATTCCTCCAGCATAAGGGAGAGTATTTGGTGTCTATATGAGAAAGTCTAATCGGGGTGTAGTGCCACCTAGTCAATGTTTTAAAGAAAGACTCCCGCAGAGTCATAGAGATTGTTGAGGAGTTTGAAAATTTTATAGCCTTTTCCCATTTCTGAATATATGTGTTTTTTGTAAACTCCATATCTTCATTAAGATGGGAGAAGATAGTCTTAAGGCACCAAGTCGATTTATTATTAAACTTAGTAAACATAGAAACAGTAATATCAAGGTTTAGAACTCTACTGCTTAAACATTTCTGCAGTATATCTTTCAAAATAAGGTAGAAAGTGAATTGTGCAAAGGGAACATGATATTTGTTCTTAATCTCGCTAAAGGAAAGAAAATGCTGTCCATCCCATATATCCCCTATTTTACTAATTTTTTATTCATACCTTATTTCTGGAATGGGGCATTTATATATCCTAGACAATAAATTTAAAGGGAATTTTTTCATAATATGCTGCCTATTGACTTTCTTATTAAGTTTTGTAAAAGACCTCCATGCAGTAAATATAGAGTTTAAAATAGGATGGTGATGATCCTTAATAGAGGGTGACAGTAAGTGTCTAAAGAATAGGTCTGGGATGGAATTGTCCCCACATTGTTCAGATTCCAAGTCTAACCAGCCGGAAGATGCCGTCTCACCTAACCATTGATGGCTTTGGAGAACAAGAGAGGCTTGATAGTAGGCCTGAATGTTAGGTAATGCAAGGCCTCCATTATTTCTTTTCTTGTATAAGATTTTATTGGCTACTCTAGGTTTTTTCCCTTTCCAAATAAATAGATTGATTGATTTTTGAAGTCTTTTAATATATGAAGCATGGATAATTAATGGAACGTTTCTAAGTATAAAGAGTATTTTGGGTAATATATAGGATTTCATTACCAAAATTCTTCCCATCAGGGACAAATCATAATGATTATAACTGGAAAAATCTTTTGAAAGCTTTCTAATAAGATGATCCATATTCCTAGTCGAGATGGATTTTAAATCTTTAGGGAAAATAATCCCCAGAAATTCCAACTCGTTTTCCTCCCAATAAAAATTTCTTAGCTTTTTAAGATTCTGGATCCCTGAGCAATTTAAGTTAAATTGTAGCAGTTTAGATTTCTGAGCGTTTATTTTAAAGTAGGAAACTCTAGAAAAGCACTCCAAATCCGACACGAGGGCAATAAGAGAATTAGCGGGATCAGTAACTGATAACAGAAGGTCATCAGCAAATAAGGTTAATTTATGATGATGTTTCTTTGTTTTAAAACCTGAAATAGCAGAATTTTGTCTGATCATCTCCGCCAAGGGTTCAATCGCTAGGGCAAATAAGAGGGGAGAGAGGGGACAGCCTTGTCTTGTTCCATTAGTAATATTAAAGCGTCTAGAGAGTTGGTTATTAGTATAAATTTTAGCATTAGTATTAGAATATAATGCAAATACAGATGTTATAAATTTATTATTAAAGCCAAATTTTAGCAAGGCAGTTTTTAAGTAGGTCCAATTCACCCTATCGAAAGCCTTTTGGGCATCTAGTGATATAAACAACGAAGGGTAATTATTAGTTCTAGCCATGTTGAACAGATTCAGAATCTTCCTTGTACCGTCTGTAACTTGTCTACCACTAATAAAACCCACTTGTCCGTTTCTAATGAGGAGGGGTAGAAGAGTGTTTAAACGATCTGCTAAAATTTTTGAATAAATTTTAATATCAGTATTAATTAAGGATATTGGGCGATAATTTTTAACTTCCTCTAAATTCCCATTATCCTTTGGAATCATAATGATGGAAGCTTCCGTCATTTCTGTGGGAAACGAGCCAAGGTTGGAAGCATAATTGAAAAGAGACATTAAGTGAGGAGATAGGATGTTTGAAAAGGATTTAAAATACTCAGTGGTGAATCCATCTGGACCAGGGGATTTGTTTAGTTTGAGTTTATCAATGGATTTAGCAATTTCTTCTGTCGTCAAAGGTTGATTTAATAAATTTAGGTCCAAGTTATCTATTTGAGGGAGGGCCAATTTGGAAAAAAAGGAATCAATCTCCTCTTGACTAGGCTTAATTGTTGATGAGTTGTTTTTTAAATTGTAAAGGTTTTCAAAGTAGTCCGCAAAGGCTTGAGTGATATCAGAAGGGTGGTACTTGATTTATCCTGAAAGAAATTTAATTTTAATAATCCTCCTATTTACCCGTGAATGCTTCAATTTATTCATCATGTTCTTAGTAGGTTTATTAATTGAAGCATAGGTGTTGTTCTTTGATGCCCTAATAATGGAATCATATTCAGAGACAATTTCAGATCTTAAGTCCTGTCTAAGTTTCAAAATTTCTAAATGAATATCTTGGGAAGGAGTGGGTAGATTATTTTGTTGTGTTTCTTTTAAGGCAATTTGGGATTGGAGATCAACAATTTTTTCTCTTTTTTCTTTTTTATATCTCGTAGAAAGTTGAATGAGACACCCCCTCAAGACAGCTTTGTGTGCGTTCCAAACAGTAAAGGGATCCATCTCCTCTGAAGAGTTTTCATTAAAATAATTATTAATCGTATCACTGATTAACTCTTTGTACTTTTGGGTATGTAGTAAAGTGGAATTAACTCTCCATAGGAAGGTATTTGTCGTGGGAGGACCAGAATCAAACAGTGCAAGGACGGGGGAATGATCCGAAAAGGATTTCTCCAAGATCTCTATTTTGCTAAATTTTGTTAGGGAAAAAACATTGGTTAAAAAATGATCAATTCTTGAGGATGTTTTATATGTGTCAGAGTAAAAAGTAAATTCCCTAGATGAAGCATTCAGACATCGAAAGACATCAAACATCTCATTCTGTTTAATCCAATTACCCAGAGATCTGTTTGAATTAGAAGTGGCAGAAGAAGACGAGTCAATATTCCTATCAGGAACTAAGTTGAAATCACGTATTAGCAGAAGATCCCCTCTTTTAACCTCATTAACTTTCTTCAATAGTTTATTGAAAAATGAAAGGTGACCACTGTTAGCTGCATAAATATTTACAATCGTACAAAGATTAAAGTTTAGGTTACATATGAGAATGTGAAATCTTCCCTGAGAGTCAGCATGTTCTTCAATTAGTTGGAAAGGGATATCTTTTTTGACAATAGTTAACACTCCCGCAGTTTTTTTTATTTTTGAGGGCCTTAAAAATGTGGGGGAAATTTTTATGTTGGAAATTGGGATGATTATCTTTAATTAGTTTAACCTCTTGGAGACAAGAGACATCTGCGTGGAGCCGTTTTATTTCTTTCCAGGTAATATAGCGTTTGTGTAGACTGTTTAAACCTTTTACATTGTGGGAAAGGATTTTTAGTTTCATGTTGGTTTATTATGTTGGTATCAGGAACCTTCACCCGACCAATCTAAGGGTTTAGCAGAAAGGCAAAAAAAGAACAAGTAATCAAGCAAAAACTATGAACAGTACAAGGATAATGAAAAAAAAGGGAGTATGTATCTAAAGAGTCCTCCTGGAGGTTATCCACCAAATGTGGTATTACTCCTTTTGTGGGGACTTAAAAAAGCCAAAATGTGGCAAGATCCCAGAAAGCCATAAGGTGTGGAGTAGTAGCCTACTAACTATTGTTTAACTATTGTTTAATTATTATCTAAGACCCTCAGTATTAATTAAGCATAAGTATACATATAGAAAAAACAGGAAACCCAATAAAGGTAGGCTAGAGCAATAAAGTAAATGGCGTATGTTTCCATGATCAACCATTATCTTTACTAGAAGGATCTTTCTGTAGAAATGGTATGAAATCTAGTTCTTCTTCTGGAGAAAAGAGCGGGACAATTTTACCCCTATGGGGAACGAGTAATTTAGTTGGGAAGCCCCATCTATAAAAAATTCCCAGTTCCGTAAGTTTAGTAGTGATTTCTTTAAACGCTTTTCGGGCATCCATTGTTGATTTAGAAAAATCAGAAAAAAATTTTAGTTGGTCATGTGGAGAGGGGAGGGAGCCTTTCTCTCTGACATATTTCAAAATTTTTTCTTTTGTTTCAAAGAAGTGAAAGTGGAGAATCGTATCTCTTGGTTTATCTTTAGATACATTCTTGGGTAGGGGTAATCGATGGATTCTATCAATCGTTAGTTGTAGGTCAGTCAGAGATGGCAGAGCCTTCTTTAACATTGCTTTGGTGTCGTCTGACAGATCTCTCTGCATCACACTTTCGGGTATCCCTCTGATCTTGACATTATTACGCCTGCTCCGATCCTCTAAGTCCGTTAATTTGGGCCTAAAGGCCAGGAGCTCGGCTTTCAAATCTGAATTTTGTTTTACCAGGTTGTCCATCTTGTTCTCCACCTTAGTTAATCTTTTTTCATTTAATTCAAACCTTTGAGAAAATTTCTCACTGATTTCTCGAATATCTACTTTATGGGACTCAAAGGCTGATCTAATAGAATCATTGATAGAATTAGTGACAGAATCAGTGACAGATTTGGAGACAGATTTAAGGAGATTAACTAGCATTCCTTCAGTAACCATTCTGTCGGACTTCGATAGGGTAATGTAGTCAATATCTAGAACTGGGAGGGAAGCAGTAGAAGATAACTCCGAACAGCCCTTTTTTGGTGGTTGCTTGACAGGAGTGCTATTTGGAGAATACTCCTCGGAAGGGCTATCAGAATCAAGATCCACTGCCCCCTCTTCCACATTCCGATTTTCAGGGTTTTTCCTCTTATTAGATTGGGACATATCCATCCGGCTGTCCTCATCCTGAATAGGAGGCTGTACTTTGTTTATGGTCTTAGGGTTCTGACTGGATGAAAAAGACAAAGAACGAGAACCAGAGGACAAATTTTTTCTGGTCCGATTTCCCCTGAGTGGTCTTACCAGAAGAACTATTGGGCATATTTTCAGATGGAGTAGCTTCCTCCCTTTTTAGGGGGGATCTAGATTTAAGTGGGCTTAATACGTTGGCAGAGTCGGTATAAGATCTCTGGCTAGTAGTATTCTTAGTCTTTTGAAGTTTACTAGCGGTGGATTTAAGATTAGCTGCCATAATAGGGGTATGTACTCAAAGAAAGATAGTATATATAGTAAGTATAATCCCCCCAATTAAGGCCGTCTCACACCCTCCAAGCAATATACAGTTGCTTATTATGTAAATAATAGTGACACTATTACCTATAAAGTTATAGCAACTCCAACAGCCCCTAGTATTTTAGGGCTAGTTACAGATGCCTCTCAGGCGAGTATAAATTACAGCTAACACCCAGAATCACACCTGACACCCAAGATCACAGCCAGCACCCGAATATAACTAGCAGTCAGCAAAGTCCCCCAGAATAGTCCAGAATAATCTTCTTCAACAAAGCCGCTCACCACTCACCACTCCGCTTCTAGAGGTCACGACAGTTCAAGTCTCCTCTCTGGTATAAGCTCTGGTCAGGTCTAGATAGGGAAGTCCCCGTCAAACAGTTTCTCCCCTAGACTGCGCAGTAAAGCACCAGATCCGGATCTTCTCCTTTTAATACAATAGCACCACTCTCTCGTGGCTCAGCACCACCACTCACCACTCTCACGGCTCTCCAAGTCTCCACTCACAAGGATAGATAGAGGCACTACTGAACCGGATCTTCTCCTCTTAACGAGCCGGCTCCTCTTCCCCACCACCGATCAGCGCTGTCACTCACCGCTCCTGCAGCTCTGCAATTCTCCACTCTCCCCACCGTAGCACAGCAGAGCCGAACCAGTATATCCTGAGGCAGGCAATAAATTCTATCTCTCACCGACCGGGTCAGCTGTCACAGAAGCCAGCCGATCCCGATCTTCTCCTCTTGACGATCCGGCTCCACCGACCAGAACTGTCACTCACCGCCCCTGCAGCCCTGCAGATCTCCACTCTCCTCACCGCAGCACCGCAAATCCTGACTGGTAACCGTCTGAGACAGGTTTCAACGTGTGTCTCTCACCATCTGACAAGCAGCACGCAGCAGCGTTACTGATCCGGATCACCTCCTCTTGGCGATCCGGCTCCTCTTCTCCACCACCGATCAGCGATGTCACTCACCACTCCTGCAGCCCTCAATTGTCCACTCATCTCAACGCAGCACAGCAGAGCCCAGCCAGTATCTTCCTGAAGCAGGCTTAGTTTCTCTCTCCCAGCTTGCGGGTCAGCCAACAGAGTAATATTACTAATCCAGATCTTCTGCTCTTAAAGAGCCGACTCTCCTTCCTCACCGCCAAACAGCGCTGTAACTCACCGCTCCTGCAGGCCTGCTATTCTCCGCTCTGAGAATCCTCCTGAGGCAAGTTTGTACTTCTCTATCACACCACCGGGTCCGCAGATAATCACCTCACAGCAGCGATACAGATTCGGATCTTCTCCTAACGTGCCGGTTCCTCTTCCTCACACCGACTGCAATCTTCTTTATTTCTAGTCCTCTCACCGGCCACTTCAGCACCGGGCAGGGTGCTCAAAGGCTCACCAAACCAGACTCCAACAAGTCCTTTTGCCTAAAAGGCCTCCATAATAGTGGTTCCAGCGCTTCTTGCTGTGATGATTTTTTGCTGAGACACCGCTGATAGCTTATCCCTGCTGTCTTCCAGGAGCTATAACTTCATAAATATCCTGCGGATTTCCTCCAAAAAGGTCTCAAAAGGATCCCAATGAAAGTGGCAATCCACATCTGAGGGCCTTCCAGCAAAAGCAATCTTCTTAGTTAAATAAGTCACTTGAAACAACAGGCTTCACAGGAGCTCTGAGCTCACATGTCCTCCTCCATTGAGCTCCAGACCACGCCCCCCAAGCTCCGTTTTTTTGTATACGGACTGACGCACGCTGTCTCTCTCTAGTTTTGAATGTAATCAAACAGCAAATATACTAAACTGTTTGAAAAACGGACAAAACTATAAAGTGTAGGTCTGTAAGAACGGACAAACTCCACGGCTTTTCCTTACAGAGTCACACACTTAGATAGCTTCAATTTGGCCGTGATAACAGTCGTTACACGGTACTGTGTGAGGAGCGTACACCGCTATACGGTGTGTGAAAAAAAGAACGCTCACTACCTCACCAGGACAAAACAATGCAATTTGGATTGCTTTTAAAAGAGCAGTTTGAACACCAGTGTGCACACAGCAATGCAGCTAGCCTTAAAAGGCAGGCTAATCACCACCAGCGCTGCTACACAAAAGTAAAAATCTTCAACTTTCACTCCATAGTAACTACAGTGAAAAGCGCTAGCAGCAGAAGCAGTTTTTTTTTTTTGCCTTCCTAACGCTCTCCCTACAGAATCAGCAGCTACGGCAGCTCTCCCTATTCTGAGATCAGCATGAGTAACATGGCGGTCGGCGTCCCCGCCCTTTTATACCCCTTGTGACGCCACAAAAAGCAAGCCAATCACTTGCATGCCCTTCTCCAGGATGGTGGTGACCGCTGCCTATGTCATCACGTTGCCCACCGTGTCCGTTCTTCCCATAACCGCAACCCATATCTGTTGGAGTCCAACAGGGTTCAGTCCGAGGGCCCCTGCTCTTCTCCATTTATACATTCGGCCTCGGACAGCTTATAGAATCTCATGGCTTTCAGTATCACCTCTATGCTGATGACACACAGATCTACATCTCTGGACCAGATATCACCTACTTACTAGCCAGAATCCCTCAATGTCAGTATGCTATTTCATCCTTCTCCGCTAGATTTCTAAAACTTAATATGGACAAAACAGAATTCATTATCTTTCCCCATCTCACGTGAACCCCTCTACAGACCTATCCATTAAAGTAAATCACTGCTCACGCTCGCCAGTCCCACAAACTCGCTGCCTCAGGTTATCCTTGACACTGATTTCTCTTTCAAGCCACATACACAAGCCCTTTCCACTTCCTGCCGACTACAATTCAAAAATTTTTCACGACTCAGTACATTCCTCAACCAAGAATCTGCAAAAACCCTAGTCCATGCACTCATCATTTCCTGCCTTGACTACTGCAACCTCCTGATCTGTGGCCTCCCCTCTAACTCTCTCGCACCCCTCCAATCTATTCTAAACTCTGCTGCCCAACTAGTCCACCTGTCACCCCGCTATTCCCCAGCCTTTCTCATTTGTCAATCCCTGCACTGGCTACCCAAAGACTCAGTTCAAAACCCTAGCCATGTCATACAAAGCTGTTATGAATAGGTCACCGAGGAGGATGGCAGAAATAGCGAGGCCACCAGGAAACCAGAAAGGTTGGTCACTTAGAGGATTGCAGACCCCTAATCCAAACAACACAACTAACAGGAGCTGTGGAGCGTACCTACGATGCCCTTGATGCCTCGGAACAGCCGGAGAACTCATTAAGCCTAAAGCAACAAAGGTGAAATCTAAACTGCCCCGGAGTAGAACCCCAAAGAAATAGATAGCCCCCAACATATATTGTCGGTGAGACAAGATGAGGAACAAACACAGGCAGAAAATAGACTGAGCAAATGATGGGGCCCAAACTGTCTAGACATGATAGGAAAGGAAAGACACTGCAATCACGCAAAATCCCTAAAAAATCCAACACGTCTGATGTACAAAATCAATTATATTCAGAAATGGGGAAGCAGCAAACAAAGCCATCAGGAAAGACAATTTAGATAATTATATGGAAACCTGAGGCATAATAAAGAAGAATAGTTGATATAATGCTTTTTATTAGAACAGTCAGTCACAGAAATCCCAACATTTCGGCCTAATAGGCCTTTATCAAGGGTATTATCTAAATAAGATAACAATAACATCAATTTAGAAAATCCGATTAGGAAAAATAAGATTGTATGAGTAATTATTCAATACGATAAGAATTAATGACAGACATCTAATAATGAAAATAAAAGAAACCACATATCAAATGGACATCAATAAATGAATACAAATATATCTTAAATAATACACAGAACGGATTCCATATGTTGAATAGCAATGTATTAATTGCACAGATTGACTAATTCAAAATGAGACAAGATGCAGCCTAAAGCAGGACCTCAGGGCCTCACAGAAGTAGTGCACCAAGAGATCATTAAGTGGGTACCTGTGTGACCTTATGTTCCAATTTCAAAGTTATCTAAATGAGGAAAAAGAGGAAAAAGTGTACTGAGTAGAACACAAGATATACCCCAGGAAGACAAGTAAGATTGAAAATAAGTGTCTATTATTCACCAACCATTATCAGGAATTGAAGGAGAACCGGGGCCCATGCCGCCGCCTAATGAGTCTGTGTGTGTGAGGGGTGGGGAAAACATATCCTTTTAATACCCCCTAATAAGATGAAAATACCGGCAGCTGTGTGCCTGGAGGACGCGCGCTAGTGCGTCCGTCGCGCGCATGCGCTGTCACTCTTACAGGATGGAAATGGGGAACAAAGTCTCCGAAAACTGGAAGTGTGGCATGTTAACGCTTAAAAACTGAGCGCATGTGCTGTCACTCTCACAGAACGGAAGTGGGGAACAGAGTATCCGAAAACTGGAAGTGTGGCATATTAACGCTTAGTAACTAAGCGATGTGTCAACAAAGCTGCAGAGCACATGCGCTATGTGTGAAAAAAATGCTACAAAAGAGGAGGAGAACAGCACAACTTGTTGAAACTGTATAAATCATTTATCTAATAATAAATGTAAAAATAAGAATGTCTATCAGGCACATTTCAATATATGTATGTATTTATATATCTGATATAACTGGGTTTAACACATTAACCCATAAAGAGCCATAAAAGGGGGAAAAAAAGGGGGATGAAAGGGAGCAATCACCAATTGATAGAAAACCGGAAGCCAGATGTAAGATGCCCTCAATTCGCAATTAGGTCTGTAAAGAAAAGAAAAAAATGTTTTTAAATTTTTTTTTAAAAATAAATATTATATACATTGCCACTCTAATTAGAACTTAAATCTCTATATATCCTTTAAACAATATATATGTGCACACAAACCCATACGCATACACACTAAATAAGGGTGCGTACCCATGTAGTCTATACACACATACAAAAGATATACTAATAATCACTTATGCAAATCACATATATATATATATATATAGAGAGAGAGAGAGAGAGGGAGAGAGAGATAGAGAGAGAGTATAGCTATGCAAGGAGGCTAAAGCACAGCAACGCCACAATGTTCACCAAAAGGGCATCAAAAAAGTAGAAAAAATGCTAAATATTAAGAAAAAAAATCAATAGAAAACTTCATACTCTCTATTGAGATCTAAGGGTTCCAATGTTTGAAGGACAAATATCCAATAGGCCTCTGTCACGGGGTCCTTCTCTGGTATCACACAATCAACAGAGCAAGCGAAGAGTGAACAATTCCAAGACCTTTATTCAGGCAAAAATACGAAAAGGTCCATATTCAGTCCACCACACAAAGGATAAGATAGTCCAGAATAAGAATGCAGTCCAGTAACAGGAAAAATGTCCAGGGAAACGAGATTCCAAAACTCCAGCACCAGAGGATAAAAAATGGATCCTTCTCTCTGAAATGCAGTCTTTACACGATCCAGTCCACACCGGAACTGACTTGCCCAGCTCTTGTTCTCTCTCCACCCCCTTCCTTGTCCAGGGGTAGTCAAACAAGTTGGGGTGGGTTTCCAGGCCTCCCAGAGGAGAACAAAGGGCCTTAGAGGAGAACAAAGGGCCTTAGGGATTAATGCACTACAGGGGGTCATCAAGAGACAGATACAGTGAGGCTGTAGACTTACAATGTAATAAGAGAAACACTATGAAAATAACTGAAATAGAAAAATAGGAAAATACAAAAAAAAAAATGACATCGACATAGCATAGCACACCATCACAACCTCTCCCCCCCATAATAAGTGAGCACGCCTTTATGTGGTAAAAATGAAAATAAAGTTATTAGATGGTGAAATACGTGACGCCACCTGTGGTATTCTAGTCAGAGGAGACCAGCGCTGCGGTATTGTTCCTCTGGGATGGATGTTGGGCGCAGCTATGATGTTGTAGCCCTCCACAGGTAGGACTGTAGTCCCAGGGCAAAGATGTTAAATAAATAGTAAAAGTGGCTGTAAATGTTGGGGTGCAGATAAATGAGAGAAAGACACAGAGAGGTGCAGTTTCTTTACCTTTTACTGGTGATAGGTTGCAGTCCGGAGTACCCCATACAGGTGATGGAATGAGCCCGGCTCGCCTGGAGGCATTCAGGGGATCCACCTTGCCAGGTAGGGATTTAGGACCTTCCTTTCTGCGCTTTGTGTGTGGATCTCCGCTGTATATAACTATGCTGCGACCCTCTATTCGTGATAGTTTCACTAACCTGTACGGCTGTCAGCGTGAGCCTATTCCATGGGTACCGTCCTTTTTACCATCGGCCCCGGGCTCCTTATCTGCTGCCGTGCCCTCAGGTGTGCAATGTCACACAGGAACTTACAATCCCCTGTACTTTCAGATTCGGCTATCAGGGCGTACAGCTCCTGTCAGCCTAGGACTCTGATGTCCCTTTTCTCTTTATTAGCGCTTTAGTCAGGGGTCTGCTATATGCAGTATTTTAGCTTCCCTAGAGTCTCTCAGTCTCTGCTCGTGTCCTTTTCCTCTTCACAGATCAGCTGCCTGTCTTCATCTGACAGGATCTTACAGAAAGATCTTTTTTACCTCACGTCCTCATGTTGTAACTGTCATCTTTTTCCTCACAGCTCACAGCTGCTCTCGTTTCCATGACAACTCCCTCAGCTGACTTCTAGCTGACTCACCAACCCCCTCTGCTGGCCAGAATTTATAAGGCATCTCCCTTTTCTGACCTGCAGCAGGAAATTGTGATTTAATCTCTGTTACCTGGCATGGCGGTCCCTTTCTGCCTCCAAGCATGACTTCACCTCTTAGAGGGAGGCAATGTCACTGTGACAACGGGACTCTGGGGTGTCACATGTACAAGGAGTTGGACCTGTTAATGGGGCCCGTGGTGTTGACTAAGGAGTAGGCTGCTGGCTGGTGAAACAAACTGACAATAAGAAAGGTAATATTATGAAATAGTTACCAGGAGAAAGTATGAGGTGGCCTGAATACAAGCCAAGTTCAGAACTCAGAACTCAGAATTAGCAAAATTGCAACACATGAACTGGGGCGTAAAGAAGTGGACCAAGTAAGTAGAACTTAATAACTGGCAGAGTGGAGAGAAGATGTCTTCTGCATGAATAGACAAAAATTCCCATAGATAAACTCCATCCTATAGAAAGACTTGCGTGAATAGTGGGGTCAGTTATAGCTGCAAAGGGTGGACAACTCCATATTAATGTCTATGGGATGTTATGAAAGCTACTGGAGGTGCAATGTGGAAGGAGAACTACGCGTATCAAAGTAGTGACCTGAACAAGTAGAAAACTAACTGACATTAGAGAAGCAGGGCTAGAAAGCGCTAGCTAAGACTCAAGGCCAATATTGTAATTGGCCTGCTGCCTGTATGCAACAAATGCCACCCATGATAGAAAACTGGAACATTAACTAGAAATGTATGCAATCTGCGAACTATTGAAGTTCCTCCTCTATCTCCATGATCTACAAAATGAATGATGAGCAAAAAAAACCCTTAAAAATTAGTTACTGAACTTGTCTGCTCCATGCGTTTAACTACTGAACCAGGAAGATGAGGACAAATTACAAGGTGAGTAAATCTTTTTTTTAATCACCCGATCACATCGTGCCTTAGACCACCTTCTCTACAGTATATCTTTCTATAAAATGTTATGTAGAAAACTGTGAACATTGACAATTTTTCGCCTCAGTGTCAGTCGCGGCCGGTGATCGCACTTACATCAGGGTTGTCCATGTTTTTCTACTGATGAGAATAATGATTTTGTATTTTCATGGTATTTCTCAATCCATTTAGAATAAATTTTCAGATTTAAAAAAAAACTCCCTGAATTAACCAACATGAGGGATGATATACAGTCACCAGCAACAAAATGTGTTATAAGAAGTACCTCTATATATAGAAGTGAGAGGAGACGACTATGGGTATCTTTATTTCTCATTTCTCCTGCGGCTTACTCCACTGAGAAAATAAAACAGTAATTAGATAATTGTCCCCCATATCACCTAAGTCATTTTCTCTAAGAATACAGAAATAAAACCTAAAAAACAACCTGCTTTATCACAGGTCATTGTAAAGGTTTATTCACATGAGTTAATAATTTGCAGACTAGTATTTGTAGGATCAGTTTTCGGCAATCATTTGATAAATGAGCAATGATCGTTCGAGTAAGTGATCAGATAATTTATCTCGGCATAAAAATCAAAAATACAGCAGAAAAAGGGGCAGCACCGCTTACCTGCCCAGGTCTTTGAACAAATTCACTACAGGATGCAGCCAGCCCATATAGCAAAGATGGTGAAAAGCACAGGTGCAAAATACTAGATAGACAGCCACTCACCTATACATGGAGGCGGTGACTGTTTAGTATACATTTGCACAATAGAGGCTTGTATAGGGCGCTGTTCACATGCAGGTAATGCATAGTGTCTGGTTCACAGCAGTCATCCCCTCCATGAATGGGTAGGTGGAGAGTGGCTGTCTATTTAGTATTTTGCTAAAAACGCCTGGCCTGCACCAAATTCACGCACACACCAATAACCCTAGATTGGCACAGGAAAACCAAGTTGATCGGCGATGGCATCGGGAGGATATGTTCCATCCCAAGGTCCGACTGGGTCCCGACTTCCACTATGTTAACCCAGTGTGCCGTCAAGAAGATGTACCATCCCTGCCCACAAGCACTAGTCCGCCTGTCAGTGGTTAGGTGGATTTTCCCAGTAACTGCATTGTTGAGGGCATGGCTAATGTTGTGGGACACACACTTGTGTAATGCAGGGACGGCACCCCGGGAAAAATAGTGGTTGCTGGGGACCGAGTCCCGAGGGACAGACGACGCATCAGGTTGCGGAAAACTTCCATCTCCATGTTCCTAAAAGGCAACATTTCTAGCACAAGCAGACAAGAAATGTGTGACTTTAGAAGTGTGGCATGTGGGACGTTGGCTGCATATTTGCACTTGCATTCCAAACACTGAGGTATGGACAACTGAACACTGCGCTGGGACAAGGACTTGGACATGCTTGCTGATAATGCTAGTTGAGTGTGAGCAACGACAGGTGCAGGGCAGGAGGCATCTTTCCATGCACCATGGAAAGGGGATTGGCTTTTACACACAACAGTGGAAGAAGCAGTGGTGTCACCCGCAGACACTGTTTGTGGACCCTGGGTTTTGGTCCACAAAGTCGGGTGCTTTGCTGACATGTGCCTGATCATGCTGGTGGTGGTAAGGATGGTAGTTTTGCTACCCCTGCTGATGCTGACATAGCAGATAGTGCAAATGGGATTTTTGGGATTATCGGCAGAGTCTTTAAAAAACAACCAGACTCAGGAATACCTAACAGTTGTACTAGCAACTTCTGTTGTGTTGGTGTTACAGGGAATGGTTGCCGGTCTGTCTATTGCCACTGCACTCCTTCTTACTGCCAGTTGAGGTGCTATGCCTCACTCCCCCTGTGTGCTGCTGTCCTCACTCTGCATGTCCTCCTGCCAGCTTTGGTCAGTTATTATGTCATCTACCACCTCGTCCTCCACTTCCGCACCCTGGTCCTCCTCCTGAGATTCTGACAATTGTGTCTCATCATTCACCTCTTGTAACACGTTCCCACTGTCGCCTTCGAGTGACCGTGGCTGCTCAAATATTTGGACATCACTATACGCGATCTCCTCCTGCCCCACTTCAAGTTGACTGGGCGAGAGGCTAGAATCTATAAATGGAAAAGTGAACAGCTCTTCGAAGTGTACAAGTGTGGGCTCAGTTGTCTCCGGGCACTCAGCATAATGGGAGCAAGGAGGATCAGGGTGAGGAAAATGCGTTCCAGACTCATGGCTACTCAGACTTGACCATGTTTAAGACAGGGTGGTGGTGGCAAAGTGACTGGAAGCATTTTTTGCTATCCAACCAACACACTTTTGACACTGCTCTAGGATCAATAGCGGTGTGTTGCTGTGGTCCCTCAGTTATTGGGACAGGAAGGTCGGGCAACAAAATTTTGGTGTTTGTTGTGGCACAATTTTAGCTCACACATGACTTCGGCCTCGGCATGCACCATTACCATCAGGTCCACTTCCCCGTCCCTTGCCACGTGCTTTGCCCATTTTTAATGGGGTACAATATTTTCCAAGTTCACTAAAAACAGCTGAATTTGGAGCGAACTTATGTGATTGGTGTGCGTGAAAACCACAGTTTAAAATATCTGGCCTGTAGGTAACAAATAATCTTTTGCAGCAAACTGGTGTCAATAACTAGGTTAAGATACAGTAAAATAATTCAATAGAGGTCTGAAATGGCACAATTTTGAGCGCACTGATATGTGATGCCTGTGACGGAGATACCCACTTTCAAATATCTGACCTGTAGTTATTTTAATTTTTTTGCAACTAACTGGTGTCAATACCTAGGCTGAGACACAGCAAAAAAACTTCAATGGAGGCCTGAAATGGAACAATTTTGAGTGCACGAATACGTGATGCCTGTGACAGAGATACCTCAAATTCAAATAACTGGCCTGTAGTTTTTTTATTTTTTTTTGCAGCAAACTAGTATCAATAACTAGGCTAAGACAGCAAAAAAAAAATCAATAGAGGCCTGAAATGGCACAATTTTAAGCGCACTGATATGTGATGCATGTGAAGGAGAAACCCCACTTTCAAATATCTGGCCTGTAATTTTTTATGTTTTTTACGAGAAAACTGGTGGCAATAACTAGGCTAAGACACAGCAAAAAAATCAATAGAGGCCTGAAATGGCACAATTTTGAGCGCACTGAAATGTGATGCCTGTGACTAGAGTTGAGCGAAACGGGTCAAACAATTTCAAAAGTCGCCGACTTTTGGCAAAGTCGGTTTCATGAAACGAAACCCGACCCTAGGATGAGGTCGGCCACGAGGTCGGCGACTTACGCGCCAAAGTCGCGTTTCAAAAGTTTGTTTAGCGCTCTTTTTCAGCCAATCAGGATCCACGGACACTGTGGGCAACGTGATGACATAGGCAGGGGTCGCCACCATCTTTCAGAAGGGCATGCAAGTGATTGGCTTGCGTTGGTGGGCGTCACAGGGGTTATAAAAGGGCGTGCACGCCGACCGCCATCTTACTTCTGCCATCTTAGCATAGGGAGAGGTTGCTGATTCTGTAGGGAGAGCGTTAGGCAGGGAAGAAGACAAAAAAACTGCTTCTGCTGCTAGCGATTTTGCCTGTGCAACACACCAGTCACTGTGTGTTCAGTGCAAGGGGAGGCTATATTGTGGTGGATCAGCGGTGTTGGTTGTTAGGCTGCCTTCTAAGGCTTCCTGACAGCTGCATTGCTGTTTCCCCACTGCTCTGCAAACTGCTTTTTTAAAAGCAATCCCAATTTTTTTTTTGTCCTGCTAAGGTACTGAGCGTGCATTTATTCACACCATACAGCGGTGTACGCTCCTCACACAGTACCGTGTAACGGCTGTTATCACAGCCACAGTGAAGCTATCTGTGTGTCACTGTGGAAGGATAAGTGGAGGACTTGTTCCGTTCTTACAGACCTACACTCTAGGGAGATTCCTATTCTGCCAAATTCTACAATTCACTTTTTTCACACCTGTGCAATCGAGCCTGTGACATAGCGCTCTGATATTCAGTGGGCCTCACACAATCCAAAAGTGTCCAGTGTCCACAAGTGTCTGCAGAAATTCAAAATCTCCCTTATCCTGTAGTCACTTTTTTCACACCTGCTGCATCGAGCCTGTGACATAGCGCTCTGATATTCATTGGGCCTCACACAATCCAAAAGTGTCCAGTGTCTGCAGAAATTCAAAATCTCCCTTATCCTGTAGTCACTTTTTTCACACATGCTGCATCGAGCCTGTGACTTAGCGCTCTGATATTCATTGGGCCTCACACAATCCAAAAGTGTCCAGTGTCCACAAGTGTCTGCAGAAATTCAAAATCTCCCTTATCCTGTAGTCACTTTTTTCACACCTGTGCCATCGAGCCTGTGACATAGCGCTGTGATATTCAGTGGGCCTCACACAATCCAAGTGTCCAGTGTCCACAAGTGTCTGCAGAAATTTAAAATCTCCCTTATCCTGTAGTCACTTTTTTCACACCTGTACCATCGAGCCTGTGACATAACGCTGTGATATTCAGTGGGCCTCACACAATCCAAGTGTCCAGTGTCCACAAGTGTCTGCAGAAATTCAAAATCTCCCAGAAATTCAAAATCTCCCTTATCCTGTAGTCACTTTTTTCACACCTGTGCCATCGAGCCTGTGACATAGCACTGTGATATTCAGTGGGCCTCACACAATCCAAGTGTCCAGTGTCCACAAGTGTCTGCAGAAATTCAAAATCTCCCTTATCCTGTAGTCACTTTTTTCACACCTGTGCCATCAAGCCTGTGACATAGTGCTGTGATATTCAGTGGACCTCACACAATCCAAGTGTCCAGTGTCCACAAGTGTCTGCAGAAATTCAAAATCTCCCTTATCCTGTAGTCACTTTTTTCACACCTGTGCCATCGAGCCTCTGACATAGCGCTGTGATATTCAGTGGGCCTCACACAATCCAAGTGTCCAGTGTCCACAAGTGTCTGCAGAAATTCAAAATCTCCCAGAAATTCAAAATCTCCCTTATCCTGTAGTCACTTTTTTCAAACCTGTGCCATCGAGCCTGTGACATAGCACTGTGATATTCAGTGGGCCTCACACAATCCAAGTGTCCAGTGTCCACAAGTGTCTGCAGAAATTCAAAATCTCCCTTATCCTGTAGTCACTTTTTTCACACCTGTGCCATCGAGCCTGTGACATAGCGCTGTGATATTCAGTGGGCCTCACACAATCCAAGTGTCCAGTGTCCACAAGTGTCTGCAGAAATTCAAAATCTCCCAGAAATTCAAAATCTCCCTTATCCTGTAGTCACTTTTTTCAAACCTGTGCCATCGAGCCTGTGACATAGCACTGTGATATTCAGTGGGCCTCACACAATCCAAGTGTCCAGTGTCCACAAGTGTCTGCAGAAATTCAAAATCTCCCTTATCCTGTAGACACTTTTTTCACACCTGTGCCATCGAGCCTGTGACATAGCGCTGTGATATTCAGTGGGTCTCACACAATTCAAGTGTCCAGTGTCCACAATTGTCTGCAGAAATTCAAAATCTCCCAGAAATTCAAAATCTCCCTTATCCTGTAGTCACTTTTTTCACACCTGTGCCATCGAGCCTGTGACATAGCACTGTGATATTCAGTGGGCTTCACAAAATCCAAGTGTCCAGTGTCCACAAGTGTCTGCAGAAATTCAAAATCTCCCTTATCTTGTAGTCACTTTTTTCACACCTGTGCCATCGAGCCTGTGACATAGCGCTGTGATATTCAGTGGGCCTCACACAATCCAAGTGTCCAGTGTCCACAAGTGTCTGCAGAAATTCAAAATCTTCCTTATCCTGTAGTCACTTTTTTCACACCTGTGCCATCGAGCCTGTGACATAGCGCTGTGATATTCAGTGGGCCTCACACAATCCAAGTGTCCAGTGTCAACAAGTGTCTGCAGAAATTCAAAATCTCCCAGAAATTCAAAATCTCCCTTATCCTGTAGTCACTTTTTTCACACCTGTGCCATCGAGCCTGTGACATAGCGCTGTGATATTCAGTGGGCCTCACACAATCCAAGTGTCCAGTGTCCACAAGTGTCTGCAGAAATTTAAAATCTCACAGAAATTCAAAATCTCCCTTATCCTGTAGTCACTTTTTTCACACCTGTGCCATCGAGCCTGTGACATAGCACTGTGATATTCAGTGGGCTTCACAAAATCCAAGTGTCCAGTGTCCACAAGTGTCTGCAGAAATTCAAAATCTCCCTTATCTTGTAGTCACTTTTTTCACACCTGTGCCATCGAGCCTGTGACATAGCGCTGTGATATTCAGTGGGCCTCACACAATCCAAGTGTCCAGTGTCCACAAGTGTCTGCAGAAATTCAAAATCTCCCTTATCCTGTGGTCACTTTTTTCACACCTGTGCCATCGAGCCTGTGACATAGCGCTGTGATATTCAGTGGGCCTCACACAATCCAAGTGTCCAGTGTCAACAAGTGTCTGCAGAAATTCAAAATCTCCCAGAAATTCAAAATCTCTCTTATCCTGTAGTCACTTTTTTCACACCTGTGCTATCGAGCCTTTGACATAGCACTGTGATATTCAGTGGGCCTCACACAATCCAAGTGTCCAGTGTCCACAAGTGTCTGCAGAAATTCAAAATCTCCCTTATCCTGTAGTCACTTTTTTCACACCTGTGCCATCGAGCCTGTGACATAGCGCTGTGATATTCAGTGGGCCTCACACAATCCAAGTGTCCAGTGTCCACAAGTGTCTGCAGAAAATCTAAATCTCCTTTATCCTGTAGTCACTTTTTTCACACCTGTGCCATCGAGCCTGTGACATAGCGCTGTGATATTCAGTGGGCCTCACACAATCCAAGTGTCCAGTGTCCACAAGTGTCTGCAGAAATTCAAAATCTCCCAGAAATTCAAAATCTCCCTTATCCTGTAGTCACTTTTTTCACACCTGTGCCATCGAGCCTGTGACATAGCACTGTGATATTCAGTGGGCCTCACACAATCCAAGTGTCCAGTGTCCACAAGTGTCTGCAGCAATTCAAAATCTCCCTTATCCTGTATTCACTTTTTTCACACCTGTGCCATCGAGCCTGTGACATAGCGCTGTGATATTCAGTGGGCCTCACACAATCCAAGTGTCCAGTGTCCACAAGTGTCTGCAGAAATTCAAAATCTCCCAGAAATTCAAAATCTCCCTTATCCTGTAGTCACTTTTTTCACACCTGTGCCATCGAGCCTGTGACATAGCACTGTGATATTCAGTGGGCTTCACAAAATCCAAGTGTCCAGTGTCCACAAGTGTCTGCAGAAATTCAAAATCTCCCTTATCCTGTAGTCACTTTTTTCACACCTGTGCCTTCGAGCCTGTGACATAGCACTGTGATATTCAGTGGGCTTCACAAAATCCAAGTGTCCAGTGTCCACAAGTGTCTGCAGAAATTCAAAATCTCCCTTATCCTGTAGTCACTTTTTTCACACCTGTGCCTTCGAGCCTGTGACATAGCACTGTGATATTCAGTGGGCTTCACACAATCCAAGTGTCCAGTGTCCACTAGTGTCTGCAGAAATTCAAAATCTCCCTTATCCTGTAGTCACTTTTTTCACACCTGTGCCATCGAGCCTGTGACATAGCGCTGTGATATTCAGTGGGCCTCACACAATCCAAGTGTCCAGTGTCCACAAGTGTCTGCAGAAAATCTAAATCTCCCTTATCCTGTAGTCACTTTTTTCACACCTGTGCCATCGAGCCTGTGACATAGCACTGTGATATTCAGTGGGCCTCACACAATCCAAATGTCCAGTGTCCACAAGTGTCTGCAGAAATTCAAAATCTCCCTTATCCTGTAGTCACTTTTTTCACACCTGTGCCATCGAGCCTGTGACATAGCGCTGTGATATTCAGTGGGCCTCACACAATCCAAGTGTCCAGTGTCCACAAGTGACTGCAGAAAATCTAAATCTCCCTTATCCTGTAGTCACTTTTTTCACACCTGTGCCATCGAGCCTGTGACATAGCGCTGTGATATTCAGTGGGCCTCACACAATCCAAGTGTCCAGTGTCCACAAGTGTCTGCAGAAATACAAAATCTCCCAGAAATTCAAAATCTCCCTTATCCTGTAGTCACTTTTTTCACAGCTGTGCCATCGAGCCTGTGACATAACACTGTGATATTCAGTGGGCCTCACACAATCCAAGTGTCCAGTGTCCACAAGTGTCTGCAGAAATTCAAAATCTCCCTTATCCTGTAGTCACTTTTTTCACACCTGTGCCATCGAGCCTGTGACATAGCGCTGTGATATTCAGTGGGCCTCACACAATCCAAGTGTCCAGTGTCCACAAGTGTCTGCAGAAATTCAAAATCTCCCAGAAATTCAAAATCTCCCTTATCCTGTAGTCACTTTTTTCACACCTGTGCCATCGAGCCTGTGACATAGCACTGTGATATTCAGTGGGCCTCACACAATCCAAGTGTCCAGTGTCCACAAGTGTCTGCAGAAATTCAAAATCTCCCTTATCCTGTAGTCACTTTTTTCCACACCTGTGCCATCGAGCCTGTGACATAGCGCTGTGATATTCAGTGGGCCTCACACAATCCAAGTGTCCACAAGTGTCTTCAGAAAATCAAAATCTCCCTTATCCTGTAGTCACTTTTCTCACACCTGTGCCATCGAGCTTGTGACATAGCGCTGTGATATTCAGTGGGCCTCACACAATCCAAGTGTCCAGTGTCCACAAGTGTCTGCAGAAATTCAAAATCTCCCAGAAATTCAAAATCTCCCTTATCCTGTAGTCACTTTTTTCACACCTGTGCCATCGAGTCTGTGACATAGCACTGTGATATTCAGTGGGCCTCACACAACCCAAGTGTCCAGTGTCCACAAGTGTCTGCAGAAATTCAAAATCTCCCTTATCCTGTAGTCACTTTTTTTACACCTGTGCCATCGAGCCTGTGACATAGCGCTGTGATATTCCGTGGGCCTCACACAATCCAAGTGTCCAGTGTCCACAAGTGTCTGCAGAAATTCAAAATCTCCCAGAAATTCAAAATCTCCCTTATCCTGTAGTCACTTTTTTCACACCTGTGCCATCGAGTCTGTGACATAGCACTGTGATATTCAGTGGGCCTCACACAACCCAAGTGTCCAGTGTCCACAAGTGTCTGCAGAAATTCAAAATCTCCCTTATCCTGTAGTCACTTTTTTCACACCTGTGCCATCGAGCCTGTGACATAGCACTGTGATATTCAGTGGGCCTCACACAATCCAAGTGTCCAGTGTCCACAAGTGTCTGCAGAAATTCAAAATCTCCCTTATCCTGTAGTCACTTTTTTTACACCTGTGCCATCGAGCCTGTGACATAGCGCTGTGATATTCCGTGGGCCTCACACAATCCAAGTGTCCAGTGTCCACAAGTGTCTGCAGAAATTCAAAATCTCCCAGAAATTCAAAATCTCCCTTATCCTGGAGTCACTTTTTTCACACCTGTGCCATCGAGCCTGTGACATAGCGCTGTGATATTCAGTGGGCCTCACACAATCCAAGTGTCCAGTATCCACAAGTGTCTGCAGAAATTCAAAATCTCCCAGAAATTCAAAATCTCCCTTATCCTGTAGTCACTTTTTTCACACCTGTGCCATCGAGCCTGTGACATAGCGCTGTGATATTCAGTGGGCCTCACACAATCCAAGTGTCCAGTGTCCACAAGTGTCTGCAGAAATTCAAAATCTCCCTTATCCTGTAATCACTTTTTTCACACCTGCTGCATCGAGCCTGTGACATAGCGCTGTGATATTCAGTGGGCCTCACACAATCCAAGTGTCCAGTGTCCACAAGTGTCTGCAGAAATTCAAAATCTCCCAGAAATTCAAAATCTCCCTTATCCTGTAGTCACTTTTTTCACACCTGTGCCATCGAGCCTGTGACATAGCACTGTGATATTCAGTGGGCCTCACACAATCCAAATGTCCAGTGTCCACAAGTGTCTGCAGAAATTCAAAATCTCCCTTATCCTGTAGTCACTTTTTTCACACCTGTGCCATCGAGCCTGTGACATAGCGCTGTGATATTCAGTGGGCCTCACACAATCCAAGTGTCCAGTGTCCACAAGTGTCTGCAGAAATTCAAAATCTCCCTTATCCTGTAGTCACTTTTTTCACACCTGTGCCATCGAGCCTGTGACATAGCGCTGTGATATTCAGTGGGCCTCACACAATCCAAGTGTCCAGTGACCACAAGTGTCTGCAGAAATTCAAAATCTCCCAGAAATTCAAAATCTCCCTTATACTGTAGTCACTTTATTCACACCTGTGCCATCGAGCCTGTGACATAGCGCTGTGATATTCAGTGGGCCTCACACAATCCAAGTGTCCAGTGTCCACAAGTGTCTGCAGAAAATCTAAATCTCCCTTATCCTGTAGTCACTTTTTTCACACCTGTGCCATCGAGCCTGTGACATAGCACTGTGATATTCAGTGGGCCTCACACAATCCAAGTGTCCAGTGTCCACAAGTGTCTGCAGAAATTCAAAATCTCCCTTATCCTGTAGTCACTTTTTTCACACCTGTGCCATCGAGCCTGTGACATAGCGCTGTGATATTCAGTGGGCCTCACACAATCCAAGTGTCCAGTGTCCACAAGTGACTGCAGAAAATCTAAATCTCCCTTATCCTGTAGTCACTTTTTTCACACCTGTGCCATCGAGCCTGTGACATAGTGCTGTGATATTCAGTGGGCCTCACACAATCCAAGTGTCCAGTGTCCACAAGTGTCTGCAGAAATTCAAAATCTCCCAGAAATTCAAAATCTCCCTTATCCTGTAGTCACTTTTTTCACACCTGTGCCATCGAGCCTGTGACATAACACTGTGATATTCAGTGGGCCTCACACAATCCAAGTGTCCAGTGTCCACAAGTGTCTGCAGAAATTCAAAATCTCCCTTATCCTGTAGTCACTTTTTTCACACCTGTGCCATCGAGCCTGTGACATAGAGCTGTGATATTCAGTGGGCCTCACACAATCCAAGTGTCCAGTGTCCACAAGTTTCTGCAGAAATTCAAAATCTCCCTTATCCTGTAGTCACTTTTTTCACACCTGTGCCATCGAGCCTGTGACATAGCGCTGTGATTTTAAGAGGGCCTCACACAATCCAAGTGTCCAGTGTCCACAAGTGTCTGCAGAAATTCAAAATCTCCCAGAAATTCAAAATCTCCCTTATCCTGTAGTCACTTTTTTCACACCTGTGCCATCGAGCCTGTGACATAGCACTGTGATATTCAGTGGGCCTCACACAATCCAAGTGTCCAGTGTCCACAAGTGTCTGCAGAAATTCAAAATCTCCCAGAAATTCAAAATCTCCCTTATCCTGTAGTCACTTTTTTCACACCTGTGCCATCGAGCCTGTGACATAGCACTGTGATATTCAGTGGGCCTCACACAATCCAAGTGTCCAGTGTCTACAAGTGTCTGCAGAAATTCAAAATCTCCCTTATCCTGTAGTCACTTTTTTCCACACCTGTGCCATCGACCATGTGACATAGCGCTGTGATATTCAGTGGGCCTCACACAATCCAAGTGTCCACAAGTGTCTTCAGAAAATCAAAATCTCCCTTATCCTGTAGTCACTTTTCTCACACCTGTGCCATCGAGCCTGTGACATAGCGCTGTGATATACAGTGGGCCTCACACAATCCAAGTGTCCAGTGTCCACAAGTGTCTGCAGAAATTCAAAATCTCCCAGAAATTCAAAATCTCCCTTATCCTGTAGTCACTTTTTTCACACCTGTGCCATTGAGTCTGTGACATAGCACTGTGATATTCAGTGGGCCTCACACAATCCAAGTGTCCAGTGTCCACAAGTGTCTGCAGAAATTCAAAATCTCCCTTATCCTGTAGTCACTATTTTCACACCTGTGCCATCGAGCCTGTGACATAGCGCTGTGATATTCAGTGGGCCTCACACAATCCAAGTGTCCAGTGTCCACAAGTGTCTGCAGAAATTCAAAATCTCCCTTATCCTGTAGTCACTTTTTTTTACACCTGTGCCATCGAGCCTGTGACATAGCGCTGTGATATTCCGTGGGCCTCACACAATCCAAGTGTCCAGTGTCCACAAGTGTCTGCAGAAATTCAAAATCTCCCAGAAATTCAAAATCTCCCTTATCCTGTAGTCACTTTTTTCACACCTGTGCCATCGAGCCTGTGACATAGCGCTGTGATATTCAGTGGGCCTCACACAATCCAAGTGTCCAGTATCCACAAGTGTCTGCAGAAATTCAAAATCTCCCAGAGATTCATAATCTCCCTTATCCTGTAGTCACTTTTTTCACACCTGTGCCATCGAGCCTGTGACATAGCGCTGTGATATTCAGTGGGCCTCACACAATCCAAGTGTCCAGTGTCCACAAGTGTCTGCAGAAATTCAAAATCTCCCTTATCCTGTAATCACTTTTTTCACACCTGCTGCATCGAGCCTGTGACATAGCGCTGTGATATTCAGTGGGCCTCACACAATCCAAGTGTCGAGTGTCCACAAGTGTTTGCAGAAATTCAAAATCTCCCAGAAATTCAAAATCTCCCTTATCCTGTAGTCACTTTTTTCACACCTGTGCCATCGAGCCTGTGACATAGCACTGTGATATTCAGTGGGCCTCACACAATCCAAGTGTCCAGTGTCCACAAGTGTCTGCAGAAATTCAAAATCTCCCTTATCCTGTAGTCACTTTTTTCACACCTGTGCCATCGAGCCTGTGACATAGCGCTGTGATGTTCAGTGGGCCTCACACCTTCCAAGTGTCCAGTGTCCACAAGTGTCTGCAGAAATTCAAAATCTCCCTTATCCTGTAGTCACTTTTTTCACACCTGTGCCATCGAGCCTGTGACATAGCTCTGTGATATTCAGTGGGCCTCACACAATCCAAGTGTCCAGTGACCACAAGTGTCTGCAGAAATTCAAAATCTCCCAGAAATTCAAAATCTCCCTTATCCTGTAGTCACTTTTTTCACAACTGTGCCATCGAGCCTGTGACATAGCGCTGTGATATTCAGTGGGCCTCACACAATCCAAGTGTCCAGTGTCCACAAGTGTCTGCAGAAAATCTAAATCTCCCTTATCCTGTAGTCACTTTTTTCACACCTGTGCCATCGAGCCTGTGACATAGCACTGTGATATTCAGTGGGCCTCACACAATCCAAGTGTCCAGTATCCACAAGTGTCTGCAGAAATTCAAAATCTCCCTTATCCTGTAGTCACTTTTTTCACACCTGTGCCATCGAGCCTGTGACATAGCGCTGTGATATTCAGTGGGCCTCACACAATCCAAGTGTCCAGTGTCCACAAGTGACTGCAGAAAATCTAAATCTCCCTTATTCTGTAGTCACTTTTTTCACACCTGTGCCATCGAGCCTGTGACATAGTGCTGTGATATTCAGTGGGCCTCACACAATCCAAGTGTCCAGTGTCCACAAGTGTCTGCAGAAATTGAAAATCTCCCAGAAATTCAAAATCTCCCTTATCCTGTAGTCACTTTTTTCACACCTGTGCCATCGAGCCTGTGACATATCGCTGTGATATTCAGTGGGCCTCACACAATCCAAGTGTCCAGTGTCCACAAGTGTCTGCAGAAATTCAAAATCTCCCTTATCCTGTAGTCACTTTTTTCACACCTGTGCCATCGAGCCTGTGACATAGCGCTGTGATATTCAGTGGGCCTCACACAATCCAAGTGTCCAGTGTCCACAAGTGTCTGCAGAAATTCAAAATCTCCCTTATCCTGTAGTCACTTTTTTCACACCTGTGCCATCGAGCCTGTGAAATAGCGCTGTGATTTTAAGTGGACCTCACACAATCCAAGTGTCCAGTGTCCACAAGTGTCTGCAGAAATTCAAAATCTCCCAGAAATTCAAAATCTCCCTTATCCTGTAGTCACTTTTTTCACACCTGTGCCATCGAGCCTGTGACATAGCGCTGTGATATTCAGTGGGCCTCACACAATCCAAGTGTCCAGTGTCCACAAGTGTCTGCAGAAATTCAAAATCTCCCAGAAATTCAAAATCTCCCTTATCCTGTAGTCACTTTTTTCACACCTGTGCCATCGAGCCTGTGACATAGCACTGTGATATTCAGTGGGCCTCACACAATCCAAGTGTCCAGTGTCCACAAGTGTCTGCAGAAATTCAAAATCTCCCTTATCCTGTAGTCACTTTTTTCCACACCTGTGCCATCGAGCCTGTGACATAGCGCTGTGATATTCAGTGGGCCTCACACAATCCAAGTGTCCACAAGTGTCTTCAGAAAATCAAAATCTCCCTTATCCTGTAGTCACTTTTCTCACACCTGTGCCATCGAGCTTGTGACATAGCGCTGTGATATTCAGTGGGCCTCACACAATCCAAGTGTCCAGTGTCCACAAGTGTCTGCAGAAATTCAAAATCTCCCAGAAATTCAAAATCTCCCTTATCCTGTAGTCACTTTTTTCACACCTGTGCCATCGAGTCTGTGACATAGCACTGTGATATTCAGTGGGCCTCACACAACCCAAGTGTCCAGTGTCCACAAGTGTCTGCAGAAATTCAAAATCTCCCTTATCCTGTAGTCACTTTTTTCACACCTGTGCCATCGAGCCTGTGACATAGCACTGTGATATTCAGTGGGCCTCACACAATCCAAGTGTCCAGTGTCCACAAGTGTCTGCAGAAATTCAAAATCTCCCTTATCCTGTAGTCACTTTTTTTACACCTGTGCCATCGAGCCTGTGACATAGCGCTGTGATATTCCGTGGGCCTCACACAATCCAAGTGTCCAGTGTCCACAAGTGTCTGCAGAAATTCAAAATCTCCCAGAAATTCAAAATCTCCCTTATCCTGTAGTCACTTTTTTCACACCTGTGCCATCGAGCCTGTGACATAGCGCTGTGATATTCAGTGGGCCTCACACAATCCAAGTGTCCAGTATCCACAAGTGTCTGCAGAAATTCAAAATCTCCCAGAAATTCAAAATCTCCCTTATCCTGTAGTCACTTTTTTCACACCTGTGCCATCGAGCCTGTGACATAGCGCTGTGATATTCAGTGGGCCTCACACAATCCAAGTGTCCTGTGTCCACAAGTGTCTGCAGAAATTCAAAATCTCCCTTATCCTGTAATCACTTTTTTCACACCTGCTGCATCGAGCCTGTGACATAGCGCTGTGATATTCAGTGGGCCTCACACAATCCAAGTGTCCAGTGTCCACAAGTGTCTGCAGAAATTCAAAATCTCCCAGAAATTCAAAATCTCCCTTATCCTGTAGTCACTTTTTTCACACCTGTGCCATCGAGCCTGTGACATAGCACTGTGATATTCAGTGGGCCTCACACAATCCAAATGTCCAGTGTCCACAAGTGTCTGCAGAAATTCAAAATCTCCCTTATCCTGTAGTCACTTTTTTCACACCTGTGCCATCGAGCCTGTGACATAGCGCTGTGATATTCAGTGGGCCTCACACAATCCAAGTGTCCAGTGTCCACAAGTGTCTGCAGAAATTCAAAATCTCCCTTATCCTGTAGTCACTTTTTTCACACCTGTGCCATCGAGCCTGTGACATAGCGCTGTGATATTCAGTGGGCCTCACACAATCCAAGTGTCCAGTGACCACAAGTGTCTGCAGAAATTCAAAATCTCCCAGAAATTCAAAATCTCCCTTATACTGTAGTCACTTTATTCACACCTGTGCCATCGAGCCTGTGACATAGCGCTGTGATATTCAGTGGGCCTCACACAATCCAAGTGTCCAGTGTCCACAAGTGTCTGCAGAAAATCTAAATCTCCCTTATCCTGTAGTCACTTTTTTCACACCTGTGCCATCGAGCCTGTGACATAGCACTGTGATATTCAGTGGGCCTCACACAATCCAAGTGTCCAGTGTCCACAAGTGTCTGCAGAAATTCAAAATCTCCCTTATCCTGTAGTCACTTTTTTCACACCTGTGCCATCGAGCCTGTGACATAGCGCTGTGATATTCAGTGGGCCTCACACAATCCAAGTGTCCAGTGTCCACAAGTGACTGCAGAAAATCTAAATCTCCCTTATCCTGTAGTCACTTTTTTCACACCTGTGCCATCGAGCCTGTGACATAGTGCTGTGATATTCAGTGGGCCTCACACAATCCAAGTGTCCAGTGTCCACAAGTGTCTGCAGAAATTCAAAATCTCCCAGAAATTCAAAATCTCCCTTATCCTGTAGTCACTTTTTTCACACCTGTGCCATCGAGCCTGTGACATAACACTGTGATATTCAGTGGGCCTCACACAATCCAAGTGTCCAGTGTCCACAAGTGTCTGCAGAAATTCAAAATCTCCCTTATCCTGTAGTCACTTTTTTCACACCTGTGCCATCGAGCCTGTGACATAGAGCTGTGATATTCAGTGGGCCTCACACAATCCAAGTGTCCAGTGTCCACAAGTTTCTGCAGAAATTCAAAATCTCCCTTATCCTGTAGTCACTTTTTTCACACCTGTGCCATCGAGCCTGTGACATAGCGCTGTGATTTTAAGAGGGCCTCACACAATCCAAGTGTCCAGTGTCCACAAGTGTCTGCAGAAATTCAAAATCTCCCAGAAATTCAAAATCTCCCTTATCCTGTAGTCACTTTTTTCACACCTGTGCCATCGAGCCTGTGACATAGCACTGTGATATTCAGTGGGCCTCACACAATCCAAGTGTCCAGTGTCCACAAGTGTCTGCAGAAATTCAAAATCTCCCAGAAATTCAAAATCTCCCTTATCCTGTAGTCACTTTTTTCACACCTGTGCCATCGAGCCTGTGACATAGCACTGTGATATTCAGTGGGCCTCACACAATCCAAGTGTCCAGTGTCTACAAGTGTCTGCAGAAATTCAAAATCTCCCTTATCCTGTAGTCACTTTTTTCCACACCTGTGCCATCGACCATGTGACATAGCGCTGTGATATTCAGTGGGCCTCACACAATCCAAGTGTCCACAAGTGTCTTCAGAAAATCAAAATCTCCCTTATCCTGTAGTCACTTTTCTCACACCTGTGCCATCGAGCCTGTGACATAGCGCTGTGATATCCAGTGGGCCTCACACAATCCAAGTGTCCAGTGTCCACAAGTGTCTGCAGAAATTCAAAATCTCCCAGAAATTCAAAATCTCCCTTATCCTGTAGTCACTTTTTTCACACCTGTGCCATTGAGTCTGTGACATAGCACTGTGATATTCAGTGGGCCTCACACAATCCAAGTGTCCAGTGTCCACAAGTGTCTGCAGAAATTCAAAATCTCCCTTATCCTGTAGTCACTATTTTCACACCTGTGCCATCGAGCCTGTGACATAGCGCTGTGATATTCAGTGGGCCTCACACAATCCAAGTGTCCAGTGTCCACAAGTGTCTGCAGAAATTCAAAATCTCCCTTATCCTGTAGTCACTTTTTTTTACACCTGTGCCATCGAGCCTGTGACATAGCGCTGTGATATTCCGTGGGCCTCACACAATCCAAGTGTCCAGTGTCCACAAGTGTCTGCAGAAATTCAAAATCTCCCAGAAATTCAAAATCTCCCTTATCCTGTAGTCACTTTTTTCACACCTGTGCCATCGAGCCTGTGACATAGCGCTGTGATATTCAGTGGGCCTCACACAATCCAAGTGTCCAGTATCCACAAGTGTCTGCAGAAATTCAAAATCTCCCAGAGATTCAAAATCTCCCTTATCCTGTAGTCACTTTTTTCACACCTGTGCCATCGAGCCTGTGACATAGCGCTGTGATATTCAGTGGGCCTCACACAATCCAAGTGTCCAGTGTCCACAAGTGTCTGCAGAAATTCAAAATCTCCCTTATCCTGTAATCACTTTTTTCACACCTGCTGCATCGAGCCTGTGACATAGCGCTGTGATATTCAGTGGGCCTCACACAATCCAAGTGTCCAGTGTCCACAAGTGTCTGCAGAAATTCAAAATCTCCCAGAAATTCAAAATCTCCCTTATCCTGTAGTCACTTTTTTCACACCTGTGCCATCGAGCCTGTGACATAGCACTGTGATATTCAGTGGGCCTCACACAATCCAAATGTCCAGTGTCCACAAGTGTCTGCAGAAATTCAAAATCTCCCTTATCCTGTAGTCACTTTTTTCACACCTGTGCCATCGAGCCTGTGACATAGCGCTGTGATATTCAGTGGGCCTCACACAATCCAAGTGTCCAGTGTCCACAAGTGTCTGCAGAAATTCAAAATCTCCCTTATCCTGTAGTCACTTTTTTCACACCTGTGCCATCGAGCCTGTGACATAGCGCTGTGATATTCAGTGGGCCTCACACAATCCAAGTGTCCAGTGACCACAAGTGTCTGCAGAAATTCAAAATCTCCCAGAAATTCAAAATCTCCCTTATACTGTAGTCACTTTATTCACACCTGTGCCATCGAGCCTGTGACATAGCGCTGTGATATTCAGTGGGCCTCACACAATCCAAGTGTCCAGTGTCCACAAGTGTCTGCAGAAAATCTAAATCTCCCTTATCCTGTAGTCACTTTTTTCACACCTGTGCCATCGAGCCTGTGACATAGCACTGTGATATTCAGTGGGCCTCACACAATCCAAGTGTCCAGTGTCCACAAGTGTCTGCAGAAATTCAAAATCTCCCTTATCCTGTAGTCACTTTTTTCACACCTGTGCCATCGAGCCTGTGACATAGCGCTGTGATATTCAGTGGGCCTCACACAATCCAAGTGTCCAGTGTCCACAAGTGACTGCAGAAAATCTAAATCTCCCTTATCCTGTAGTCACTTTTTTCACACCTGTGCCATCGAGCCTGTGACATAGTGCTGTGATATTCAGTGGGCCTCACACAATCCAAGTGTCCAGTGTCCACAAGTGTCTGCAGAAATTCAAAATCTCCCAGAAATTCAAAATCTCCCTTATCCTGTAGTCACTTTTTTCACACCTGTGCCATCGAGCCTGTGACATAACACTGTGATATTCAGTGGGCCTCACACAATCCAAGTGTCCAGTGTCCACAAGTGTCTGCAGAAATTCAAAATCTCCCTTATCCTGTAGTCACTTTTTTCACACCTGTGCCATCGAGCCTGTGACATAGAGCTGTGATATTCAGTGGGCCTCACACAATCCAAGTGTCCAGTGTCCACAAGTTTCTGCAGAAATTCAAAATCTCCCTTATCCTGTAGTCACTTTTTTCACACCTGTGCCATCGAGCCTGTGACATAGCGCTGTGATTTTAAGAGGGCCTCACACAATCCAAGTGTCCAGTGTCCACAAGTGTCTGCAGAAATTCAAAATCTCCCAGAAATTCAAAATCTCCCTTATCCTGTAGTCACTTTTTTCACACCTGTGCCATCGAGCCTGTGACATAGCACTGTGATATTCAGTGGGCCTCACACAATCCAAGTGTCCAGTGTCCACAAGTGTCTGCAGAAATTCAAAATCTCCCTTATCCTGTAGTCACTATTTTCACACCTGTGCCATCGAGCCTGTGACATAGCGCTGTGATATTCAGTGGGCCTCACACAATCCAAGTGTCCAGTGTCCACAAGTGTCTGCAGAAATTCAAAATCTCCCTTATCCTGTAGTCACTTTTTTTTACACCTGTGCCATCGAGCCTGTGACATAGCGCTGTGATATTCCGTGGGCCTCACACAATCCAAGTGTCCAGTGTCCACAAGTGTCTGCAGAAATTCAAAATCTCCCAGAAATTCAAAATCTCCCTTATCCTGTAGTCACTTTTTTCACACCTGTGCCATCGAGCCTGTGACATAGCGCTGTGATATTCAGTGGGCCTCACACAATCCAAGTGTCCAGTATCCACAAGTGTCTGCAGAAATTCAAAATCTCCCAGAGATTCAAAATCTCCCTTATCCTGTAGTCACTTTTTTCACACCTGTGCCATCGAGCCTGTGACATAGCGCTGTGATATTCAGTGGGCCTCACACAATCCAAGTGTCCAGTGTCCACAAGTGTCTGCAGAAATTCAAAATCTCCCTTATCCTGTAATCACTTTTTTCACACCTGCTGCATCGAGCCTGTGACATAGCGCTGTGATATTCAGTGGGCCTCACACAATCCAAGTGTCGAGTGTCCACAAGTGTTTGCAGAAATTCAAAATCTCCCAGAAATTCAAAATCTCCCTTATCCTGTAGTCACTTTTTTCACACCTGTGCCATCGAGCCTGTGACATAGCACTGTGATATTCAGTGGGCCTCACACAATCCAAGTGTCCAGTGTCCACAAGTGTCTGCAGAAATTCAAAATCTCCCTTATCCTGTAGTCACTTTTTTCACACCTGTGCCATCGAGCCTGTGACATAGCGCTGTGATGTTCAGTGGGCCTCACACAATCCAAGTGTCCAGTGTCCACAAGTGTCTGCAGAAATTCAAAATCTCCCTTATCCTGTAGTCACTTTTTTCACACCTGTGCCATCGAGCCTGTGACATAGCTCTGTGATATTCAGTGGGCCTCACACAATCCAAGTGTCCAGTGACCACAAGTGTCTGCAGAAATTCAAAATCTCCCAGAAATTCAAAATCTCCCTTATCCTGTAGTCACTTTTTTCACAACTGTGCCATCGAGCCTGTGACATAGCGCTGTGATATTCAGTGGGCCTCACACAATCCAAGTGTCCAGTGTCCACAAGTGTCTGCAGAAAATCTAAATATCCCTTATCCTGTAGTCACTTTTTTCACACCTGTGCCATCGAGCCTGTGACATAGCACTGTGATATTCAGTGGGCCTCACACAATCCAAGTGTCCAGTATCCACAAGTGTCTGCAGAAATTCAAAATCTCCCTTATCCTGTAGTCACTTTTTTCACACCTGTGCCATCGAGCCTGTGACATAGCGCTGTGATATTCAGTGGGCCTCACACAATCCAAGTGTCCAGTGTCCACAAGTGACTGCAGAAAATCTAAATCTCCCTTATTCTGTAGTCACTTTTTTCACACCTGTGCCATCGAGCCTGTGACATAGTGCTGTGATATTCAGTGGGCCTCACACAATCCAAGTGTCCAGTGTCCACAAGTGTCTGCAGAAATTGAAAATCTCCCAGAAATTCAAAATCTCCCTTATCCTGTAGTCACTTTTTTCACACCTGTGCCATCGAGCCTGTGACATATCGCTGTGATATTCAGTGGGCCTCACACAATCCAAGTGTCCAGTGTCCACAAGTGTCTGCAGAAATTCAAAATCTCCCTTATCCTGTAGTCACTTTTTTCACACCTGTGCCATCGAGCCTGTGACATAGCGCTGTGATATTCAGTGGGCCTCACACAATCCAAGTGTCCAGTGTCCACAAGTGTCTGCAGAAATTCAAAATCTCCCTTATCCTGTAATCACTTTTTTCACACCTGTGCCATCGAGCCTGTGAAATAGCGCTGTGATTTTAAGTGGACCTCACAGAATCCAAGTGTCCAGTGTCCACAAGTGTCTGCAGAAATTCAAAATCTCCCAGAAATTCAAAATCTCCCTTATCCTGTAGTCACTTTTTTCACACCTGTGCCATCGAGCCTGTGACATAGCGCTGTGATATTCAGTGGGCCTCACACAATCCAAGTGTCCAGTGTCCACAAGTGTCTGCAGAAATTCAAAATCTCCCAGAAATTCAAAATCTCCCTTATCCTGTAGTCACTTTTTTCACACCTGTGCCATCGAGCCTGTGACATAGCACTGTGATATTCAGTGGGCCTCACACAATCCAAGTGTCCAGTGTCCACAAGTGTCTGCAGAAATTCAAAATCTCCCTTATCCTGTAGTCACTTTTTTCCACACCTGTGCCATCGAGCCTGTGACATAGCGCTGTGATATTCAGTGGGCCTCACACAATCCAAGTGTCCACAAGTGTCTTCAGAAAATCAAAATCTCCCTTATCCTGTAGTCACTTTTCTCACACCTGTGCCATCGAGCTTGTGACATAGCGCTGTGATATTCAGTGGGCCTCACACAATCCAAGTGTCCAGTGTCCACAAGTGTCTGCAGAAATTCAAAATCTCCCAGAAATTCAAAATCTCCCTTATCCTGTAGTCACTTTTTTCACACCTGTGCCATCGAGTCTGTGACATAGCACTGTGATATTCAGTGGGCCTCACACAACCCAAGTGTCCAGTGTCCACAAGTGTCTGCAGAAATTCAAAATCTCCCTTATCCTGTAGTCACTTTTTTCACACCTGTGCCATCGAGCCTGTGACATAGCACTGTGATATTCAGTGGGCCTCACACAATCCAAGTGTCCAGTGTCCACAAGTGTCTGCAGAAATTCAAAATCTCCCAGAAATTCAAAATCTCCCTTATCCTGTAGTCACTTTTTTCACACCTGTGCCATCGAGCCTGTGACATAGCACTGTGATATTCAGTGGGCCTCACACAATCCAAGTGTCCAGTGTCTACAAGTGTCTGCAGAAATTCAAAATCTCCCTTATCCTGTAGTCACTTTTTTCCACACCTGTGCCATCGACCATGTGACATAGCGCTGTGATATTCAGTGGGCCTCACACAATCCAAGTGTCCACAAGTGTCTTCAGAAAATCAAAATCTCCCTTATCCTGTAGTCACTTTTCTCACACCTGTGCCATCGAGCCTGTGACATAGCGCTGTGATATCCAGTGGGCCTCACACAATCCAAGTGTCCAGTGTCCACAAGTGTCTGCAGAAATTCAAAATCTCCCAGAAATTCAAAATCTCCCTTATCCTGTAGTCACTTTTTTCACACCTGTGCCATTGAGTCTGTGACATAGCACTGTGATATTCAGTGGGCCTCACACAATCCAAGTGTCCAGTGTCCACAAGTGTCTGCAGAAATTCAAAATCTCCCTTATCCTGTAGTCACTATTTTCACACCTGTGCCATCGAGCCTGTGACATAGCGCTGTGATATTCAGTGGGCCTCACACAATCCAAGTGTCCAGTGTCCACAAGTGTCTGCAGAAATTCAAAATCTCCCTTATCCTGTAGTCACTTTTTTTTACACCTGTGCCATCGAGCCTGTGACATAGCGCTGTGATATTCCGTGGGCCTCACACAATCCAAGTGTCCAGTGTCCACAAGTGTCTGCAGAAATTCAAAATCTCCCAGAAATTCAAAATCTCCCTTATCCTGTAGTCACTTTTTTCACACCTGTGCCATCGAGCCTGTGACATAGCGCTGTGATATTCAGTGGGCCTCACACAATCCAAGTGTCCAGTATCCACAAGTGTCTGCAGAAATTCAAAATCTCCCAGAGATTCAAAATCTCCCTTATCCTGTAGTCACTTTTTTCACACCTGTGCCATCAAGCCTGTGACATAGCGCTGTGATATTCAGTGGGCCTCACACAATCCAAGTGTCCAGTGTCCACAAGTGTCTGCAGAAATTCAAAATCTCCCTTATCCTGTAATCACTTTTTTCACACCTGCTGCATCGAGCCTGTGACATAGCGCTGTGATATTCAGTGGGCCTCACACAATCCAAGTGTCGAGTGTCCACAAGTGTTTGCAGAAATTCAAAATCTCCCAGAAATTCAAAATCTCCCTTATCCTGTAGTCACTTTTTTCATACCTGTGCCATCGAGCCTGTGACATAGCACTGTGATATTCAGTGGGCCTCACACAATCCAAGTGTCCAGTGTCCACAAGTGTCTGCAGAAATTCAAAATCTCCCTTATCCTGTAGTCACTTTTTTCACACCTGTGCCATCGAGCCTGTGACATAGCGCTGTGATGTTCAGTGGGCCTCACACAATCCAAGTGTCCAGTGTCCACAAGTGTCTGCAGAAATTCAAAATCTCCCTTATCCTGTAGTCACTTTTTTCACACCTGTGCCATCGAGCCTGTGACATAGCTCTGTGATATTCAGTGGGCCTCACACAATCCAAGTGTCCAGTGACCACAAGTGTCTGCAGAAATTCAAAATCTCCCAGAAATTCAAAATCTCCCTTATCCTGTAGTCACTTTTTTCACAACTGTGCCATCGAGCCTGTGACATAGCGCTGTGATATTCAGTGGGCCTCACACAATCCAAGTGTCCAGTGTCCACAAGTGTCTGCAGAAAATCTAAATCTCCCTTATCCTGTAGTCACTTTTTTCACACCTGTGCCATCGAGCCTGTGACATAGCACTGTGATATTCAGTGGGCCTCACACAATCCAAGTGTCCAGTATCCACAAGTGTCTGCAGAAATTCAAAATCTCCCTTATCCTGTAGTCACTTTTTTCACACCTGTGCCATTGAGTCTGTGACATAGCACTGTGATATTCAGTGGGCCTCACACAATCCAAGTGTCCAGTGTCCACAAGTGTCTGCAGAAATTCAAAATCTCCCTTATCCTGTAGTCACTATTTTCACACCTGTGCCATCGAGCCTGTGACATAGCGCTGTGATATTCAGTGGGCCTCACACAATCCAAGTGTCCAGTGTCCACAAGTGTCTGCAGAAATTCAAAATCTCCCTTATCCTGTAGTCACTTTTTTTTACACCTGTGCCATCGAGCCTGTGACATAGCGCTGTGATATTCCGTGGGCCTCACACAATCCAAGTGTCCAGTGTCCACAAGTGTCTGCAGAAATTCAAAATCTCCCAGAAATTCAAAATCTCCCTTATCCTGTAGTCACTTTTTTCACACCTGTGCCATCGAGCCTGTGACATAGCGCTGTGATATTCAGTGGGCCTCACACAATCCAAGTGTCCAGTATCCACAAGTGTCTGCAGAAATTCAAAATCTCCCAGAGATTCAAAATCTCCCTTATCCTGTAGTCACTTTTTTCACACCTGTGCCATCAAGCCTGTGACATAGCGCTGTGATATTCAGTGGGCCTCACACAATCCAAGTGTCCAGTGTCCACAAGTGTCTGCAGAAATTCAAAATCTCCCTTATCCTGTAATCACTTTTTTCACACCTGCTGCATCGAGCCTGTGACATAGCGCTGTGATATTCAGTGGGCCTCACACAATCCAAGTGTCGAGTGTCCACAAGTGTTTGCAGAAATTCAAAATCTCCCAGAAATTCAAAATCTCCCTTATCCTGTAGTCACTTTTTTCATACCTGTGCCATCGAGCCTGTGACATAGCACTGTGATATTCAGTGGGCCTCACACAATCCAAGTGTCCAGTGTCCACAAGTGTCTGCAGAAATTCAAAATCTCCCTTATCCTGTAGTCACTTTTTTCACACCTGTGCCATCGAGCCTGTGACATAGCGCTGTGATGTTCAGTGGGCCTCACACAATCCAAGTGTCCAGTGTCCACAAGTGTCTGCAGAAATTCAAAATCTCCCTTATCCTGTAGTCACTTTTTTCACACCTGTGCCATCGAGCCTGTGACATAGCTCTGTGATATTCAGTGGGCCTCACACAATCCAAGTGTCCAGTGACCACAAGTGTCTGCAGAAATTCAAAATCTCCCAGAAATTCAAAATCTCCCTTATCCTGTAGTCACTTTTTTCACAACTGTGCCATCGAGCCTGTGACATAGCGCTGTGATATTCAGTGGGCCTCACACAATCCAAGTGTCCAGTGTCCACAAGTGTCTGCAGAAAATCTAAATCTCCCTTATCCTGTAGTCACTTTTTTCACACCTGTGCCATCGAGCCTGTGACATAGCACTGTGATATTCAGTGGGCCTCACACAATCCAAGTGTCCAGTATCCACAAGTGTCTGCAGAAATTCAAAATCTCCCTTATCCTGTAGTCACTTTTTTCACACCTGTGCCATCGAGCCTGTGACATAGCGCTGTGATATTCAGTGGGCCTCACACAATCCAAGTGTCCAGTGTCCACAAGTGACTGCAGAAAATCTAAATCTCCCTTATTCTGTAGTCACTTTTTTCACACCTGTGCCATCGAGCCTGTGACATAGTGCTGTGATATTCAGTGGGCCTCACACAATCCAAGTGTCCAGTGTCCACAAGTGTCTGCAGAAATTGAAAATCTCCCAGAAATTCAAAATCTCCCTTATCCTGTAGTCACTTTTTTCACACCTGTGCCATCGAGCCTGTGAAATATCGCTGTGATATTCAGTGGGCCTCACACAATCCAAGTGTCCAGTGTCCACAAGTGTCTGCAGAAATTCAAAATCTCCCTTATCCTGTAGTCACTTTTTTCACACCTGTGCCATCGAGCCTGTGACATAGCGCTGTGATATTCAGTGGGCCTCACACAATCCAAGTGTCCAGTGTCCACAAGTGTCTGCAGAAATTCAAAATCTCCCTTATCCTGTAGTCACTTTTTTCACACCTGTGCCATCGAGCCTGTGAAATAGCGCTGTGATTTTAAGTGGACCTCACACAATCCAAGTGTCCAGTGTCCACAAGTGTCTGCAGAAATTCAAAATCTCCCTTATCCTGTAGTCACTTTTTTCACACCTGTGCCATCGAGCCTGTGACATAGCACTGTGATATTCAGTGGGCCTCACACAATCCAAGTGTCCAGTGTCCACAAGTGTCTGCAGAAATTCAAAATCTCCCTTATCCTGTAGTCACTTTTTTCCACACCTGTGCCATCGAGCCTGTGACATAGCGCTGTGATATTCAGTGGGCCTCACACAATCCAAGTGTCCACAAGTGTCTTCAGAAAATCAAAATCTCCCTTATCCTGTAGTCACTATTCTCACACCTGTGCCATCGAGCCTGTGACATAGCGCTGTGATATTCAGTGGGCCTCACACAATCCAAGTGTCCAGTGTCCACAAGTGTCTGCAGAAATTCAAAATCTCCCAGAAATTCAAAATCTCCCTTATCCTGTAGTCACTTTTTTCACACCTGTGCCATCGAGTCTGTGACATAGCACTGTGATATTCAGTGGGCCTCACACAATCCAAGTGTCCAGTGTCCACAAGTGTCTGCAGAAATTCAAAATATCCCTTATCCTGTAGTCACTTTTTTCACACCTGTGCCATCGAGCCTGTGACATAGCGCTGTGATATTCAGTGGGCCTCACACAATCCAAGTGTCCAGTGTCCACAAGTGTCTGCAAAAATTCAAAATCTCCCTTATCCTGTAGTCACTTTTTTTACACCTGTGCCATCGAGCCTTTGACATAGCGCTGTGATATTCCGTGGGCCTCACACAATCCAAGTGTCCAGTGTCCACAAGTGTCTGCAGAAATTCAAAATCTCCCAGAAATTCAAAATCTCCCTCATCCTGTAGTCACTTTTTTCACACCTGTGCCATCGAGCCTGTGACATAGTGCTGTGATATTCAGTGGGCCTCACACAATCCAAGTGTCCAGTATCCACAAGTGTCTGCAGAAATTCAAAATCTCCCAGAAATTCAAAATCTCCCTTATCCTGTAGTCACTTTTTTCACACCTGTGCCATAGAGCCTGTGACATAGCGCTGTGATATTCAGTGGGCCTCACACAATCCAAGTGTCCAGTGTCCACAAGTGTCTGCAGAAATTCAAAATCTCCCTTATCCTGTAATCACTTTTTTCACACCTGCTGCATCGAGCCTGTGACATAGCGCTGTGATATTCAGTGGGCCTCACACAATCCAAGTGTCCAATGTCCACAATTGTCTGCAGAAATTCAAAATCTCCCAGAAATTCAAAATCTCCCTTATCCTGTAGTCACTTTTTTCACACCTGTGCCATCGAGCCTGTGACATAGCACTGTGATATTCAGTGGGCCTCACACAATCCAAGTGTCCAGTGTCCACAAGTGTCTGCAGAAATTCAAAATCTCCCTTATCCTGTAGTCACTTTTTTCACACCTGTGCCATCGAGCCTGTGACATAGCGCTGTGGTATTCAGTGGGCCTCACACAATCCAAGTGTCCAGTGTCCACAAGTGTCTGCAGAAATTGAAAATCTCCCTTATCCTGTAGTCACTTTTTTCACACCTGTGCCATCGAGCCTGTGACATAGCGCTGTGATATTCAGTGGGCCTCACACAATTCAAGAGTCCAGTGACCACAAGTGTCTGCAGAAATTCAAAATCTCCCAGAAATTCAAAATCTCCCTTATCCTGTAGTCACTTTTTTCACACCTGTGCCATCGAGCCTGTGACATAGCACTGTGTTATTCAGTGGGCTTCACAAAATCCAAGTGTCCAGTGTCCACAAGTGTCTGCAGAAATTCAAAATCTCCCTTATCTTGTAGTCACTTTTTTCACACCTGTGCCATCAAGCCTGTGACATAGCGCTGTGATATTCAGTGGGCCTCACACAATCCAAGTGTCCAGTGTCCACAAGTGTCTGCAGAAATACAAAATCTCCCTTATCATGAAGTCACTTTTTTCACACCTGTGCCATCGAGCCTGTGACATAGCGCTGTGATATTCAGTGGGCCTCACACAATCCAAGTGTCCAGTGACCACAAGTGTCTTCAGAAATTCAAAATCTCCCAGAAATTCAAAATCTCCCTTATCTTGTAGTCACTTTTTTCACACCTGTGCCATCGAGCCTGTGACATATCGCTGTGATATTCAGTGGGCCTCACACAATCCAAGTGTCCAGTGTCCACAAGTGTCTGCAGAAAATCTAAATCTCCCTTATCCTGTAGTCACTTTTTTCACACCTGTGCCATCGAGCCTGTGACATAGCACTGTGATATTCAGTGGGCCTCACACAATCCAAGTGTCCAGTGACCACAAGTGTCTGTAGAAATTCAAAATCTCCCAGAAATTCAAAATCTCAATTATCCTGTAGTCACTTTTTTCACACCTGTGCCATCGAGCCTGTGAAATAGCACTGTGATATTCAGTGGGCTTCACAAAATCCAAGTGTCCAGTGTCCACAAGTGTCTGCAGAAATTCAAAATCTCCCTTATCTTGTAGTCACTTTTTTCACACCTGTGCCATCGAGCCTGTGACATAGCGCTGTGATATTCAGTGGGCCTCACACAATCCAAGTGTCCAGTGTCCACAAGTGTCTGCAGAAATTCAAAATCTCCCAGAAATTCAAAATCTCCCTTATCCTGTAGTCACTTTTTTCACACCTGTGCCATCGAGCCTGTGACATAGCGCTGTGATATTCAGTGGGCCTCACACAATCCAAGTGTCCAGTGACCACAAGTGTCTGCAGAAATTCAAAATCTCCCAGAAATTCAAAATCTCCCTTATCCTGTAGTCACTTTTTTCACACCTGTGCCATCGAGCCTGTGACATATCACTGTGGTATTCAGTGGGCTTCACACAATCCAAGTGTCCAGTGTCCACTAGTGTCTGCAGAAATTCAAAATCTCCCTTATCCTGTAGTCACTTTTTTCACACCTGTGCCATCGAGCCTGTGACATAGCGCTGTGATATTCAGTGGGCCTCACACAATCCAAGTGTCCAGTGTCCACAAGTGTCTGCAGAAAATCTAAATCTCCTTTATCCTGTAGTCACTTTTTTCACACCTGTGCCATCGAGCCTGTGACATAGCATTGTGATATTCAGTGGGCCTCACACAATCCAAGTGTCCAGTGTCCACAAGTGACTGCAGAAAATCTAAATCTCCCTTATCCTGTAGTCACTTTTTTCACACCTGTGCCATCGAGCCTGTGACATAGCGCTGTGATATTCAGTGGGCCTCACACAATCCAAGTGTCCAGTGTCCACAAGTGTCTGCAGAAATTCAAAATCTCCCAGAAATTCAAAATCTCCCTTATCCTGTAGTCACTTTTTTCACACCTGTGCCATCGAGCCTGTGACATAACACTGTGATATTCAGTGGGCCTCACACAATCCAAGTGTCCAGTGTCCACAAGTGTCTGCAGAAATTCAATATCTCCCTTATCCTGTAGTCACTTTTTTCACACCTGTGCCATCGAGCCTGTGACATAGCACTGTGATATTCAGTGGGCCTCACACAATCCAAGTGTCCAGTGTCCACAAGTGTCTGCAGAAATTCAAAATCTCCCTTATCTTGTAGTCACTTTTTTCACACCTGTGCCATCAAGCCTGTGACATAGCGCTGTGATATTCAGTGGGCCTCACACAATCCAAGTGTCCAGTGTCCACAAGTGTCTGCAGAAATACAAAATCTCCCTTATCATGAAGTCACTTTTTTCACACCTGTGCCATCGAGCCTGTGACATAGCGCTGTGATATTCAGTGGGCCTCACACAATCCAAGTGTCCAGTGACCACAAGTGTCTGCAGAAATTCAAAATCTCCCAGAAATTCAAAATCTCCCTTATCTTGTAGTCACTTTTTTCACACCTGTGCCATCGAGCCTGTGACATAGCGCTGTGATATTCAGTGGGCCTCACACAATCCAAGTGTCCAGTGTCCACAAGTGTCTGCAGAAAATCTAAATCTCCCTTATCCTGTAGTCACTTTTTTCACAACCGTGCCATCGAGCCTGTGACATAGCACTGTGATATTCAGTGGGCCTCACACAATCCAAGTGTCCAGTGACCACAAGTGTCTGTAGAAATTCAAAATCTCCCAGAAATTCAAAATCTCAATTATCCTGTAGTCACTTTTTTCACACCTGTGCCATCGAGCCTGTGAAATAGCACTGTGATATTCAGTGGGCTTCACAAAATCCAAGTGTCCAGTGTCCACAAGTGTCTGCAGAAATTCAAAATCTCCCAGAAATTCAAAATCTCCCTTATCCTGTAGTCACTTTTTTCACACCTGTGCCATCGAGCCTGTGACATAGCACTGTGATATTCAGTGGGCCTCACACAATCCAAGTGTCCAGTGACCACAAGTGTCTGCAGAAATTCAAAATCTCCCAGAAATTCAAAATCTCCCTTATCCTGTAGTCACTTTTTTCACACCTGTGCCATCGAGCCTGTGACATAGCACTGTGATATTCAGTGGGCCTCACACAATCCAAGTGTCCAGTGTCTACAAGTGTCTGCAGAAATTCAAAATCTCCCTTATCCTGTAATCACTTTTTTCACACCTGCTGCATCGAGCCTGTGACATAGCGCTGTGATATTCAGTGGGCCTCACACAATCCAAGTGTCCAGTGTCCACAAGTGTCTGCAGAAATTCAAAATCTCCCAGAAATTCAAAATCTCCCTTATCCTGTAGTCACTTTTTTCACACCTGTGCCATCGAGCCTGTGACATAGCACTGTGATATTCAGTGGGCCTCACACAATCCAAGTGTCCAGTGACCACAAGTGTCTGCAGAAATTCAAAATCTCCCAGAAATTCAAAATCTCCCTTATCCTGTAGTCACTTTTTTCACACCTGTGCCATCGAGCCTGTGACATATCACTGTGGTATTCAGTGGGCTTCACACAATCCAAGTGTCCAGTGTCCACTAGTGTCTGCAGAAATTCAAAATCTCCCTTATCCTGTAGTCACTTTTTTCACACCTGTGCCATCGAGCCTGTGACATAGCGCTGTGATATTCAGTGGGCCTCACACAATCCAAGTGTCCAGTGTCCACAAGTGTCTGCAGAAAATCTAAATCTCCTTTATCCTGTAGTCACTTTTTTCACACCTGTGCCATCGAGCCTGTGACATAGCACTGTGATATTCAGTGGGCCTCACACAATCCAAGTGTCCAGTGTCCACAAGTGACTGCAGAAAATCTAAATCTCCCTTATCCTGTAGTCACTTTTTTCACACCTGTGCCATCGAGCCTGTGACATAGCGCTGTGATATTCAGTGGGCCTCACACAATCCAAGTGTCCAGTGTCCTCAAGTGTCTGCAGAAATTCAAAATCTCCCAGAAATTCAAAATCTCCCTTATCCTGTAGTCACTTTTTTCACACCTGTGCCATCGAGCCTGTGACATAACACTGTGATATTCAGTGGGCCTCACACAATCCAAGTGTCCAGTGTCCACAAGTGTCTGCAGAAATTCAATATCTCCCTTATCCTGTAGTCACTTTTTTCACACCTGTGCCATCGAGCCTGTGACATAGCACTGTGATATTCAGTGGGCCTCACACAATCCAAGTGTCCAGTGTCCACAAGTGACTGCAGAAAATCTAAATCTCCCTTATCCTGTAGTCACTTTTTTCACACCTGTGCCATCGAGCCTGTGACATAGTGCTGTGATATTCAGTGGGCCTCACACAATCCAAGTGTCCAGTGTCCACAAGTGTCTGCAGAAATTCAAAATCTCCCAGAAATTCAAAATCTCCCTTATCCTGTAGTCACTTTTTTCACACCTGTGCCATCGAGCCTGTGACATAACACTGTGATATTCAGTGGGCCTCACACAATCCAAGTGTCCAGTGTCCACAAGTGTCTGCAGAAATTCAAAATCTCCCTTATCCTGTAGTCACTTTTTTCACACCTGTGCCATCGAGCCTGTGACATAGAGCTGTGATATTCAGTGGGCCTCACACAATCCAAGTGTCCAGTGTCCACAAGTTTCTGCAGAAATTCAAAATCTCCCTTATCCTGTAGTCACTTTTTTCACACCTGTGCCATCGAGCCTGTGACATAGCGCTGTGATTTTAAGAGGGCCTCACACAATCCAAGTGTCCAGTGTCCACAAGTGTCTGCAGAAATTCAAAATCTCCCAGAAATTCAAAATCTCCCTTATCCTGTAGTCACTTTTTTCACACCTGTGCCATCGAGCCTGTGACATAGCACTGTGATATTCAGTGGGCCTCACACAATCCAAGTGTCCAGTGTCCACAAGTGTCTGCAGAAATTCAAAATCTCCCTTATCCTGTAGTCACTTTTTTCACACCTGTGCCATCGAGCCTGTGACATAGCGCTGTGATTTTAAGAGGGCCTCACACAATCCAAGTGTCCAGTGTCCACAAGTGTCTGCAGAAATTCAAAATCTCCCAGAAATTCAAAATCTCCCTTATCCTGTAGTCACTTTTTTCACACCTGTGCCATCGAGCCTGTGACATAGCGCTGTGATATTCAGTGGGCCTCACACAATCCAAGTGTCCAGTGTCCACAAGTGTCTGCAGAAAATCTAAATCTCCCTTATCCTGTAGTCACTTTTTTCACACCTGTGCCATCGAGCCTGTGACATAGCACTGTGATATTCAGTGGGCCTCACACAATCCAAGTGTCCAGTGTCCACAAGTGTCTGCAGAAATTCAAAATCTCCCTTATCCTGTAGTCACTTTTTTCACACCTGTGCCATCGAGCCTGTGACATAGCGCTGTGATATTCAGTGGGCCTCACACAATCCAAGTGTCCAGTGTCCACAAGTGACTGCAGAAAATCTAAATCTCCCTTATCCTGTAGTCACTTTTTTCACACCTGTGCCATCGAGCCTGTGACATAGTGCTGTGATATTCAGTGGGCCTCACACAATCCAAGTGTCCAGTGTCCACAAGTGTCTGCAGAAATTCAAAATCTCCCAGAAATTCAAAATCTCCCTTATCCTGTAGTCACTTTTTTCACACCTGTGCCATCGAGCCTGTGACATAACACTGTGATATTCAGTGGGCCTCACACAATCCAAGTGTCCAGTGTCCACAAGTGTCTGCAGAAATTCAAAATCTCCCTTATCCTGTAGTCACTTTTTTCACACCTGTGCCATCGAGCCTGTGACATAGAGCTGTGATATTCAGTGGGCCTCACACAATCCAAGTGTCCAGTGTCCACAAGTTTCTGCAGAAATTCAAAATCTCCCTTATCCTGTAGTCACTTTTTTCACACCTGTGCCATCGAGCCTGTGACATAGCGCTGTGATTTTAAGAGGGCCTCACACAATCCAAGTGTCCAGTGTCCACAAGTGTCTGCAGAAATTCAAAATCTCCCAGAAATTCAAAATCTCCCTTATCCTGTAGTCACTTTTTTCACACCTGTGCCATCGAGCCTGTGACATAGCACTGTGATATTCAGTGGGCCTCACACAATCCAAGTGTCCAGTGTCCACAAGTGTCTGCAGAAATTCAAAATCTCCCAGAAATTCAAAATCTCCCTTATCCTGTAGTCACTTTTTTCACACCTGTGCCATCGAGCCTGTGACATAGCACTGTGATATTCAGTGGGCCTCACACAATCCAAGTGTCCAGTGTCTACAAGTGTCTGCAGAAATTCAAAATCTCCCTTATCCTGTAATCACTTTTTTCACACCTGCTGCATCGAGCCTGTGACATAGCGCTGTGATATTCAGTGGGCCTCACACAATCCAAGTGTCCAGTGTCCACAAGTGTCTGCAGAAATTCAAAATCTCCCAGAAATTCAAAATCTCCCTTATCCTGTAGTCACTTTTTTCACACCTGTGCCATCGAGCCTGTGACATAGCACTGTGATATTCAGTGGGCCTCACACAATCCAAGTGTCCAGTGACCACAAGTGTCTGCAGAAATTCAAAATCTCCCAGAAATTCAAAATCTCCCTTATCCTGTAGTCACTTTTTTCACACCTGTGCCATCGAGCCTGTGACATATCACTGTGGTATTCAGTGGGCTTCACACAATCCAAGTGTCCAGTGTCCACTAGTGTCTGCAGAAATTCAAAATCTCCCTTATCCTGTAGTCACTTTTTTCACACCTGTGCCATCGAGCCTGTGACATAGCGCTGTGATATTCAGTGGGCCTCACACAATCCAAGTGTCCAGTGTCCACAAGTGTCTGCAGAAAATCTAAATCTCCTTTATCCTGTAGTCACTTTTTTCACACCTGTGCCATCGAGCCTGTGACATAGCACTGTGATATTCAGTGGGCCTCACACAATCCAAGTGTCCAGTGTCCACAAGTGACTGCAGAAAATCTAAATCTCCCTTATCCTGTAGTCACTTTTTTCACACCTGTGCCATCGAGCCTGTGACATAGCGCTGTGATATTCAGTGGGCCTCACACAATCCAAGTGTCCAGTGTCCTCAAGTGTCTGCAGAAATTCAAAATCTCCCAGAAATTCAAAATCTCCCTTATCCTGTAGTCACTTTTTTCACACCTGTGCCATCGAGCCTGTGACATAACACTGTGATATTCAGTGGGCCTCACACAATCCAAGTGTCCAGTGTCCACAAGTGTCTGCAGAAATTCAATATCTCCCTTATCCTGTAGTCACTTTTTTCACACCTGTGCCATCGAGCCTGTGACATAGCACTGTGATATTCAGTGGGCCTCACACAATCCAAGTGTCCAGTGTCCACAAGTGACTGCAGAAAATCTAAATCTCCCTTATCCTGTAGTCACTTTTTTCACACCTGTGCCATCGAGCCTGTGACATAGTGCTGTGATATTCAGTGGGCCTCACACAATCCAAGTGTCCAGTGTCCACAAGTGTCTGCAGAAATTCAAAATCTCCCAGAAATTCAAAATCTCCCTTATCCTGTAGTCACTTTTTTCACACCTGTGCCATCGAGCCTGTGACATAACACTGTGATATTCAGTGGGCCTCACACAATCCAAGTGTCCAGTGTCCACAAGTGTCTGCAGAAATTCAAAATCTCCCTTATCCTGTAGTCACTTTTTTCACACCTGTGCCATCGAGCCTGTGACATAGAGCTGTGATATTCAGTGGGCCTCACACAATCCAAGTGTCCAGTGTCCACAAGTTTCTGCAGAAATTCAAAATCTCCCTTATCCTGTAGTCACTTTTTTCACACCTGTGCCATCGAGCCTGTGACATAGCGCTGTGATTTTAAGAGGGCCTCACACAATCCAAGTGTCCAGTGTCCACAAGTGTCTGCAGAAATTCAAAATCTCCCAGAAATTCAAAATCTCCCTTATCCTGTAGTCACTTTTTTCACACCTGTGCCATCGAGCCTGTGACATAGCACTGTGATATTCAGTGGGCCTCACACAATCCAAGTGTCCAGTGTCCACAAGTGTCTGCAGAAATTCAAAATCTCCCTTATCCTGTAGTCACTTTTTTCACACCTGTGCCATCGAGCCTGTGACATAGCGCTGTGATTTTAAGAGGGCCTCACACAATCCAAGTGTCCAGTGTCCACAAGTGTCTGCAGAAATTCAAAATCTCCCAGAAATTCAAAATCTCCCTTATCCTGTAGTCACTTTTTTCACACCTGTGCCATCGAGCCTGTGACATAGCGCTGTGATATTCAGTGGGCCTCACACAATCCAAGTGTCCAGTGTCCACAAGTGTCTGCAGAAAATCTAAATCTCCCTTATCCTGTAGTCACTTTTTTCACACCTGTGCCATCGAGCCTGTGACATAGCACTGTGATATTCAGTGGGCCTCACACAATCCAAGTGTCCAGTGTCCACAAGTGTCTGCAGAAATTCAAAATCTCCCTTATCCTGTAGTCACTTTTTTCACACCTGTGCCATCGAGCCTGTGACATAGCGCTGTGATATTCAGTGGGCCTCACACAATCCAAGTGTCCAGTGTCCACAAGTGACTGCAGAAAATCTAAATCTCCCTTATCCTGTAGTCACTTTTTTCACACCTGTGCCATCGAGCCTGTGACATAGTGCTGTGATATTCAGTGGGCCTCACACAATCCAAGTGTCCAGTGTCCACAAGTGTCTGCAGAAATTCAAAATCTCCCAGAAATTCAAAATCTCCCTTATCCTGTAGTCACTTTTTTCACACCTGTGCCATCGAGCCTGTGACATAACACTGTGATATTCAGTGGGCCTCACACAATCCAAGTGTCCAGTGTCCACAAGTGTCTGCAGAAATTCAAAATCTCCCTTATCCTGTAGTCACTTTTTTCACACCTGTGCCATCGAGCCTGTGACATAGAGCTGTGATATTCAGTGGGCCTCACACAATCCAAGTGTCCAGTGTCCACAAGTTTCTGCAGAAATTCAAAATCTCCCTTATCCTGTAGTCACTTTTTTCACACCTGTGCCATCGAGCCTGTGACATAGCGCTGTGATTTTAAGAGGGCCTCACACAATCCAAGTGTCCAGTGTCCACAAGTGTCTGCAGAAATTCAAAATCTCCCAGAAATTCAAAATCTCCCTTATCCTGTAGTCACTTTTTTCACACCTGTGCCATCGAGCCTGTGACATAGCACTGTGATATTCAGTGGGCCTCACACAATCCAAGTGTCCAGTGTCCACAAGTGTCTGCAGAAATTCAAAATCTCCCAGAAATTCAAAATCTCCCTTATCCTGTAGTCACTTTTTTCACACCTGTGCCATCGAGCCTGTGACATAGCACTGTGATATTCAGTGGGCCTCACACAATCCAAGTGTCCAGTGTCTACAAGTGTCTGCAGAAATTCAAAATCTCCCTTATCCTGTAATCACTTTTTTCACACCTGCTGCATCGAGCCTGTGACATAGCGCTGTGATATTCAGTGGGCCTCACACAATCCAAGTGTCCAGTGTCCACAAGTGTCTGCAGAAATTCAAAATCTCCCAGAAATTCAAAATCTCCCTTATCCTGTAGTCACTTTTTTCACACCTGTGCCATCGAGCCTGTGACATAGCACTGTGATATTCAGTGGGCCTCACACAATCCAAGTGTCCAGTGACCACAAGTGTCTGCAGAAATTCAAAATCTCCCAGAAATTCAAAATCTCCCTTATCCTGTAGTCACTTTTTTCACACCTGTGCCATCGAGCCTGTGACATATCACTGTGGTATTCAGTGGGCTTCACACAATCCAAGTGTCCAGTGTCCACTAGTGTCTGCAGAAATTCAAAATCTCCCTTATCCTGTAGTCACTTTTTTCACACCTGTGCCATCGAGCCTGTGACATAGCGCTGTGATATTCAGTGGGCCTCACACAATCCAAGTGTCCAGTGTCCACAAGTGTCTGCAGAAAATCTAAATCTCCTTTATCCTGTAGTCACTTTTTTCACACCTGTGCCATCGAGCCTGTGACATAGCACTGTGATATTCAGTGGGCCTCACACAATCCAAGTGTCCAGTGTCCACAAGTGACTGCAGAAAATCTAAATCTCCCTTATCCTGTAGTCACTTTTTTCACACCTGTGCCATCGAGCCTGTGACATAGCGCTGTGATATTCAGTGGGCCTCACACAATCCAAGTGTCCAGTGTCCTCAAGTGTCTGCAGAAATTCAAAATCTCCCAGAAATTCAAAATCTCCCTTATCCTGTAGTCACTTTTTTCACACCTGTGCCATCGAGCCTGTGACATAACACTGTGATATTCAGTGGGCCTCACACAATCCAAGTGTCCAGTGTCCACAAGTGTCTGCAGAAATTCAATATCTCCCTTATCCTGTAGTCACTTTTTTCACACCTGTGCCATCGAGCCTGTGACATAGCACTGTGATATTCAGTGGGCCTCACACAATCCAAGTGTCCAGTGTCCACAAGTGACTGCAGAAAATCTAAATCTCCCTTATCCTGTAGTCACTTTTTTCACACCTGTGCCATCGAGCCTGTGACATAGTGCTGTGATATTCAGTGGGCCTCACACAATCCAAGTGTCCAGTGTCCACAAGTGTCTGCAGAAATTCAAAATCTCCCAGAAATTCAAAATCTCCCTTATCCTGTAGTCACTTTTTTCACACCTGTGCCATCGAGCCTGTGACATAACACTGTGATATTCAGTGGGCCTCACACAATCCAAGTGTCCAGTGTCCACAAGTGTCTGCAGAAATTCAAAATCTCCCTTATCCTGTAGTCACTTTTTTCACACCTGTGCCATCGAGCCTGTGACATAGAGCTGTGATATTCAGTGGGCCTCACACAATCCAAGTGTCCAGTGTCCACAAGTTTCTGCAGAAATTCAAAATCTCCCTTATCCTGTAGTCACTTTTTTCACACCTGTGCCATCGAGCCTGTGACATAGCGCTGTGATTTTAAGAGGGCCTCACACAATCCAAGTGTCCAGTGTCCACAAGTGTCTGCAGAAATTCAAAATCTCCCAGAAATTCAAAATCTCCCTTATCCTGTAGTCACTTTTTTCACACCTGTGCCATCGAGCCTGTGACATAGCACTGTGATATTCAGTGGGCCTCACACAATCCAAGTGTCCAGTGTCCACAAGTGTCTGCAGAAATTCAAAATCTCCCTTATCCTGTAGTCACTTTTTTCACACCTGTGCCATCGAGCCTGTGACATAGCGCTGTGATTTTAAGAGGGCCTCACACAATCCAAGTGTCCAGTGTCCACAAGTGTCTGCAGAAATTCAAAATCTCCCAGAAATTCAAAATCTCCCTTATCCTGTAGTCACTTTTTTCACACCTGTGCCATCGAGCCTGTGACATAGCACTGTGATATTCAGTGGGCCTCACACAATCCAAGTGTCCAGTGTCCACAAGTGTCTGCAGAAATTCAAAATCTCCCAGAAATTCAAAATCTCCCTTATCCTGTAGTCACTTTTTTCACACCTGTGCCATCGAGCCTGTGACATAGCGCTGTGATATTCAGTGGGCCTCACACAATCCAAGTGTCCAGTGTCCACAAGTGTCTGCAGAAATTCAAAATCTCCCTTATCCTGTAATCACTTTTTTCACACCTGCTGCATCGAGCCTGTGACATAGCGCTGTGATATTCAGTGGGCCTCACACAATCCAAGTGTCCAGTGTCCACAAGTGTCTGCAGAAATTCAAAATCTCCCAGAAATTCAAAATCTCCCTTATCCTGTAGTCACTTTTTTCACACCTGTGCCATCGAGCCTGTGACATAGCACTGTGATATTCAGTGGGCCTCACACAATCCAAATGTCCAGTGTCCACAAGTGTCTGCAGAAATTCAAAATCTCCCTTATCCTGTAGTCACTTTTTTCACACCTGTGCCATCGAGCCTGTGACATAGCGCTGTGATATTCAGTGGGCCTCACACAATCCAAGTGTCCAGTGTCCACAAGTGTCTGCAGAAATTCAAAATCTCCCTTATCCTGTAGTCACTTTTTTCACACCTGTGCCATCGAGCCTGTGACATAGCGCTGTGATATTCAGTGGGCCTCACACAATCCAAGTGTCCAGTGACCACAAGTGTCTGCAGAAATTCAAAATCTCCCAGAAATTCAAAATCTCCCTTATACTGTAGTCACTTTATTCACACCTGTGCCATCGAGCCTGTGACATAGCGCTGTGATATTCAGTGGGCCTCACACAATCCAAGTGTCCAGTGTCCACAAGTGTCTGCAGAAAATCTAAATCTCCCTTATCCTGTAGTCACTTTTTTCACACCTGTGCCATCGAGCCTGTGACATAGCACTGTGATATTCAGTGGGCCTCACACAATCCAAGTGTCCAGTGTCCACAAGTGTCTGCAGAAATTCAAAATCTCCCTTATCCTGTAGTCACTTTTTTCACACCTGTGCCATCGAGCCTGTGACATAGCGCTGTGATATTCAGTGGGCCTCACACAATCCAAGTGTCCAGTGTCCACAAGTGACTGCAGAAAATCTAAATCTCCCTTATCCTGTAGTCACTTTTTTCACACCTGTGCCATCGAGCCTGTGACATAGTGCTGTGATATTCAGTGGGCCTCACACAATCCAAGTGTCCAGTGTCCACAAGTGTCTGCAGAAATTCAAAATCTCCCAGAAATTCAAAATCTCCCTTATCCTGTAGTCACTTTTTTCACACCTGTGCCATCGAGCCTGTGACATAACACTGTGATATTCAGTGGGCCTCACACAATCCAAGTGTCCAGTGTCCACAAGTGTCTGCAGAAATTCAAAATCTCCCTTATCCTGTAGTCACTTTTTTCACACCTGTGCCATCGAGCCTGTGACATAGAGCTGTGATATTCAGTGGGCCTCACACAATCCAAGTGTCCAGTGTCCACAAGTTTCTGCAGAAATTCAAAATCTCCCTTATCCTGTAGTCACTTTTTTCACACCTGTGCCATCGAGCCTGTGACATAGCGCTGTGATTTTAAGAGGGCCTCACACAATCCAAGTGTCCAGTGTCCACAAGTGTCTGCAGAAATTCAAAATCTCCCAGAAATTCAAAATCTCCCTTATCCTGTAGTCACTTTTTTCACACCTGTGCCATCGAGCCTGTGACATAGCACTGTGATATTCAGTGGGCCTCACACAATCCAAGTGTCCAGTGTCCACAAGTGTCTGCAGAAATTCAAAATCTCCCAGAAATTCAAAATCTCCCTTATCCTGTAGTCACTTTTTTCACACCTGTGCCATCGAGCCTGTGACATAGCACTGTGATATTCAGTGGGCCTCACACAATCCAAGTGTCCAGTGTCTACAAGTGTCTGCAGAAATTCAAAATCTCCCTTATCCTGTAGTCACTTTTTTCCACACCTGTGCCATCGACCATGTGACATAGCGCTGTGATATTCAGTGGGCCTCACACAATCCAAGTGTCCACAAGTGTCTTCAGAAAATCAAAATCTCCCTTATCCTGTAGTCACTTTTCTCACACCTGTGCCATCGAGCCTGTGACATAGCGCTGTGATATCCAGTGGGCCTCACACAATCCAAGTGTCCAGTGTCCACAAGTGTCTGCAGAAATTCAAAATCTCCCAGAAATTCAAAATCTCCCTTATCCTGTAGTCACTTTTTTCACACCTGTGCCATTGAGTCTGTGACATAGCACTGTGATATTCAGTGGGCCTCACACAATCCAAGTGTCCAGTGTCCACAAGTGTCTGCAGAAATTCAAAATCTCCCTTATCCTGTAGTCACTATTTTCACACCTGTGCCATCGAGCCTGTGACATAGCGCTGTGATATTCAGTGGGCCTCACACAATCCAAGTGTCCAGTGTCCACAAGTGTCTGCAGAAATTCAAAATCTCCCTTATCCTGTAGTCACTTTTTTTTACACCTGTGCCATCGAGCCTGTGACATAGCGCTGTGATATTCCGTGGGCCTCACACAATCCAAGTGTCCAGTGTCCACAAGTGTCTGCAGAAATTCAAAATCTCCCAGAAATTCAAAATCTCCCTTATCCTGTAGTCACTTTTTTCACACCTGTGCCATCGAGCCTGTGACATAGCGCTGTGATATTCAGTGGGCCTCACACAATCCAAGTGTCCAGTATCCACAAGTGTCTGCAGAAATTCAAAATCTCCCAGAGATTCAAAATCTCCCTTATCCTGTAGTCACTTTTTTCACACCTGTGCCATCGAGCCTGTGACATAGCGCTGTGATATTCAGTGGGCCTCACACAATCCAAGTGTCCAGTGTCCACAAGTGTCTGCAGAAATTCAAAATCTCCCTTATCCTGTAATCACTTTTTTCACACCTGCTGCATCGAGCCTGTGACATAGCGCTGTGATATTCAGTGGGCCTCACACAATCCAAGTGTCCAGTGTCCACAAGTGTCTGCAGAAATTCAAAATCTCCCAGAAATTCAAAATCTCCCTTATCCTGTAGTCACTTTTTTCACACCTGTGCCATCGAGCCTGTGACATAGCACTGTGATATTCAGTGGGCCTCACACAATCCAAATGTCCAGTGTCCACAAGTGTCTGCAGAAATTCAAAATCTCCCTTATCCTGTAGTCACTTTTTTCACACCTGTGCCATCGAGCCTGTGACATAGCGCTGTGATATTCAGTGGGCCTCACACAATCCAAGTGTCCAGTGTCCACAAGTGTCTGCAGAAATTCAAAATCTCCCAGAAATTCAAAATCTCCCTTATCCTGTAGTCACTTTTTTCACACCTGTGCCATCGAGCCTGTGACATAGCACTGTGATATTCAGTGGGCCTCACACAATCCAAATGTCCAGTGTCCACAAGTGTCTGCAGAAATTCAAAATCTCCCTTATCCTGTAGTCACTTTTTTCACACCTGTGCCATCGAGCCTGTGACATAGCGCTGTGATATTCAGTGGGCCTCACACAATCCAAGTGTCCAGTGTCCACAAGTGTCTGCAGAAATTCAAAATCTCCCTTATCCTGTAGTCACTTTTTTCACACCTGTGCCATCGAGCCTGTGACATAGCGCTGTGATATTCAGTGGGCCTCACACAATCCAAGTGTCCAGTGACCACAAGTGTCTGCAGAAATTCAAAATCTCCCAGAAATTCAAAATCTCCCTTATACTGTAGTCACTTTATTCACACCTGTGCCATCGAGCCTGTGACATAGCGCTGTGATATTCAGTGGGCCTCACACAATCCAAGTGTCCAGTGTCCACAAGTGTCTGCAGAAAATCTAAATCTCCCTTATCCTGTAGTCACTTTTTTCACACCTGTGCCATCGAGCCTGTGACATAGCACTGTGATATTCAGTGGGCCTCACACAATCCAAGTGTCCAGTGTCCACAAGTGTCTGCAGAAATTCAAAATCTCCCTTATCCTGTAGTCACTTTTTTCACACCTGTGCCATCGAGCCTGTGACATAGCGCTGTGATATTCAGTGGGCCTCACACAATCCAAGTGTCCAGTGTCCACAAGTGACTGCAGAAAATCTAAATCTCCCTTATCCTGTAGTCACTTTTTTCACACCTGTGCCATCGAGCCTGTGACATAGTGCTGTGATATTCAGTGGGCCTCACACAATCCAAGTGTCCAGTGTCCACAAGTGTCTGCAGAAATTCAAAATCTCCCAGAAATTCAAAATCTCCCTTATCCTGTAGTCACTTTTTTCACACCTGTGCCATCGAGCCTGTGACATAACACTGTGATATTCAGTGGGCCTCACACAATCCAAGTGTCCAGTGTCCACAAGTGTCTGCAGAAATTCAAAATCTCCCTTATCCTGTAGTCACTTTTTTCACACCTGTGCCATCGAGCCTGTGACATAGAGCTGTGATATTCAGTGGGCCTCACACAATCCAAGTGTCCAGTGTCCACAAGTTTCTGCAGAAATTCAAAATCTCCCTTATCCTGTAGTCACTTTTTTCACACCTGTGCCATCGAGCCTGTGACATAGCGCTGTGATTTTAAGAGGGCCTCACACAATCCAAGTGTCCAGTGTCCACAAGTGTCTGCAGAAATTCAAAATCTCCCAGAAATTCAAAATCTCCCTTATCCTGTAGTCACTTTTTTCACACCTGTGCCATCGAGCCTGTGACATAGCACTGTGATATTCAGTGGGCCTCACACAATCCAAGTGTCCAGTGTCCACAAGTGTCTGCAGAAATTCAAAATCTCCCTTATCCTGTAGTCACTATTTTCACACCTGTGCCATCGAGCCTGTGACATAGCGCTGTGATATTCAGTGGGCCTCACACAATCCAAGTGTCCAGTGTCCACAAGTGTCTGCAGAAATTCAAAATCTCCCTTATCCTGTAGTCACTTTTTTTTACACCTGTGCCATCGAGCCTGTGACATAGCGCTGTGATATTCCGTGGGCCTCACACAATCCAAGTGTCCAGTGTCCACAAGTGTCTGCAGAAATTCAAAATCTCCCAGAAATTCAAAATCTCCCTTATCCTGTAGTCACTTTTTTCACACCTGTGCCATCGAGCCTGTGACATAGCGCTGTGATATTCAGTGGGCCTCACACAATCCAAGTGTCCAGTATCCACAAGTGTCTGCAGAAATTCAAAATCTCCCAGAGATTCAAAATCTCCCTTATCCTGTAGTCACTTTTTTCACACCTGTGCCATCGAGCCTGTGACATAGCGCTGTGATATTCAGTGGGCCTCACACAATCCAAGTGTCCAGTGTCCACAAGTGTCTGCAGAAATTCAAAATCTCCCTTATCCTGTAATCACTTTTTTCACACCTGCTGCATCGAGCCTGTGACATAGCGCTGTGATATTCAGTGGGCCTCACACAATCCAAGTGTCGAGTGTCCACAAGTGTTTGCAGAAATTCAAAATCTCCCAGAAATTCAAAATCTCCCTTATCCTGTAGTCACTTTTTTCACACCTGTGCCATCGAGCCTGTGACATAGCACTGTGATATTCAGTGGGCCTCACACAATCCAAGTGTCCAGTGTCCACAAGTGTCTGCAGAAATTCAAAATCTCCCTTATCCTGTAGTCACTTTTTTCACACCTGTGCCATCGAGCCTGTGACATAGCGCTGTGATGTTCAGTGGGCCTCACACAATCCAAGTGTCCAGTGTCCACAAGTGTCTGCAGAAATTCAAAATCTCCCTTATCCTGTAGTCACTTTTTTCACACCTGTGCCATCGAGCCTGTGACATAGCTCTGTGATATTCAGTGGGCCTCACACAATCCAAGTGTCCAGTGACCACAAGTGTCTGCAGAAATTCAAAATCTCCCAGAAATTCAAAATCTCCCTTATCCTGTAGTCACTTTTTTCACAACTGTGCCATCGAGCCTGTGACATAGCGCTGTGATATTCAGTGGGCCTCACACAATCCAAGTGTCCAGTGTCCACAAGTGTCTGCAGAAAATCTAAATATCCCTTATCCTGTAGTCACTTTTTTCACACCTGTGCCATCGAGCCTGTGACATAGCACTGTGATATTCAGTGGGCCTCACACAATCCAAGTGTCCAGTATCCACAAGTGTCTGCAGAAATTCAAAATCTCCCTTATCCTGTAGTCACTTTTTTCACACCTGTGCCATCGAGCCTGTGACATAGCGCTGTGATATTCAGTGGGCCTCACACAATCCAAGTGTCCAGTGTCCACAAGTGACTGCAGAAAATCTAAATCTCCCTTATTCTGTAGTCACTTTTTTCACACCTGTGCCATCGAGCCTGTGACATAGTGCTGTGATATTCAGTGGGCCTCACACAATCCAAGTGTCCAGTGTCCACAAGTGTCTGCAGAAATTGAAAATCTCCCAGAAATTCAAAATCTCCCTTATCCTGTAGTCACTTTTTTCACACCTGTGCCATCGAGCCTGTGACATATCGCTGTGATATTCAGTGGGCCTCACACAATCCAAGTGTCCAGTGTCCACAAGTGTCTGCAGAAATTCAAAATCTCCCTTATCCTGTAGTCACTTTTTTCACACCTGTGCCATCGAGCCTGTGACATAGCGCTGTGATATTCAGTGGGCCTCACACAATCCAAGTGTCCAGTGTCCACAAGTGTCTGCAGAAATTCAAAATCTCCCTTATCCTGTAGTCACTTTTTTCACACCTGTGCCATCGAGCCTGTGAAATAGCGCTGTGATTTTAAGTGGACCTCACACAATCCAAGTGTCCAGTGTCCACAAGTGTCTGCAGAAATTCAAAATCTCCCAGAAATTCAAAATCTCCCTTATCCTGTAGTCACTTTTTTCACACCTGTGCCATCGAGCCTGTGACATAGCGCTGTGATATTCAGTGGGCCTCACACAATCCAAGTGTCCAGTGTCCACAAGTGTCTGCAGAAATTCAAAATCTCCCAGAAATTCAAAATCTCCCTTATCCTGTAGTCACTTTTTTCACACCTGTGCCATCGAGCCTGTGACATAGCACTGTGATATTCAGTGGGCCTCACACAATCCAAGTGTCCAGTGTCCACAAGTGTCTGCAGAAATTCAAAATCTCCCTTATCCTGTAGTCACTTTTTTCCACACCTGTGCCATCGAGCCTGTGACATAGCGCTGTGATATTCAGTGGGCCTCACACAATCCAAGTGTCCACAAGTGTCTTCAGAAAATCAAAATCTCCCTTATCCTGTAGTCACTTTTCTCACACCTGTGCCATCGAGCTTGTGACATAGCGCTGTGATATTCAGTGGGCCTCACACAATCCAAGTGTCCAGTGTCCACAAGTGTCTGCAGAAATTCAAAATCTCCCAGAAATTCAAAATCTCCCTTATCCTGTGGTCACTTTTTTCACACCTGTGCCATCGAGTCTGTGACATAGCACTGTGATATTCAGTGGGCCTCACACAACCCAAGTGTCCAGTGTCCACAAGTGTCTGCAGAAATTCAAAATCTCCCTTATCCTGTAGTCACTTTTTTCACACCTGTGCCATCGAGCCTGTGACATAGCACTGTGATATTCAGTGGGCCTCACACAATCCAAGTGTCCAGTGTCCACAAGTGTCTGCAGAAATTCAAAATCTCCCAGAAATTCAAAATCTCCCTTATCCTGTAGTCACTTTTTTCACACCTGTGCCATCGAGCCTGTGACATAGCACTGTGATATTCAGTGGGCCTCACACAATCCAAGTGTCCAGTGTCTACAAGTGTCTGCAGAAATTCAAAATCTCCCTTATCCTGTAGTCACTTTTTTCCACACCTGTGCCATCGACCATGTGACATAGCGCTGTGATATTCAGTGGGCCTCACACAATCCAAGTGTCCACAAGTGTCTTCAGAAAATCAAAATCTCCCTTATCCTGTAGTCACTTTTCTCACACCTGTGCCATCGAGCCTGTGACATAGCGCTGTGATATCCAGTGGGCCTCACACAATCCAAGTGTCCAGTGTCCACAAGTGTCTGCAGAAATTCAAAATCTCCCAGAAATTCAAAATCTCCCTTATCCTGTAGTCACTTTTTTCACACCTGTGCCATTGAGTCTGTGACATAGCACTGTGATATTCAGTGGGCCTCACACAATCCAAGTGTCCAGTGTCCACAAGTGTCTGCAGAAATTCAAAATCTCCCTTATCCTGTAGTCACTATTTTCACACCTGTGCCATCGAGCCTGTGACATAGCGCTGTGATATTCAGTGGGCCTCACACAATCCAAGTGTCCAGTGTCCACAAGTGTCTGCAGAAATTCAAAATCTCCCTTATCCTGTAGTCACTTTTTTTTACACCTGTGCCATCGAGCCTGTGACATAGCGCTGTGATATTCCGTGGGCCTCACACAATCCAAGTGTCCAGTGTCCACAAGTGTCTGCAGAAATTCAAAATCTCCCAGAAATTCAAAATCTCCCTTATCCTGTAGTCACTTTTTTCACACCTGTGCCATCGAGCCTGTGACATAGCGCTGTGATATTCAGTGGGCCTCACACAATCCAAGTGTCCAGTATCCACAAGTGTCTGCAGAAATTCAAAATCTCCCAGAGATTCAAAATCTCCCTTATCCTGTAGTCACTTTTTTCACACCTGTGCCATCAAGCCTGTGACATAGCGCTGTGATATTCAGTGGGCCTCACACAATCCAAGTGTCCAGTGTCCACAAGTGTCTGCAGAAATTCAAAATCTCCCTTATCCTGTAATCACTTTTTTCACACCTGCTGCATCGAGCCTGTGACATAGCGCTGTGATATTCATTGGCCTCACACAATCCAAGTGTCGAGTGTCCACAAGTGTTTGCAGAAATTCAAAATCTCCCAGAAATTCAAAATCTCCCTTATCCTGTAGTCACTTTTTTCATACCTGTGCCATCGAGCCTGTGACATAGCACTGTGATATTCAGTGGGCCTCACACAATCCAAGTGTCCAGTGTCCACAAGTGTCTGCAGAAATTCAAAATCTCCCTTATCCTGTAGTCACTTTTTTCACACCTGTGCCATCGAGCCTGTGACATAGCGCTGTGATGTTCAGTGGGCCTCACACAATCCAAGTGTCCAGTGTCCACAAGTGTCTGCAGAAATTCAAAATCTCCCTTATCCTGTAGTCACTTTTTTCACACCTGTGCCATCGAGCCTGTGACATAGCTCTGTGATATTCAGTGGGCCTCACACAATCCAAGTGTCCAGTGACCACAAGTGTCTGCAGAAATTCAAAATCTCCCAGAAATTCAAAATCTCCCTTATCCTGTAGTCACTTTTTTCACAACTGTGCCATCGAGCCTGTGACATAGCGCTGTGATATTCAGTGGGCCTCACACAATCCAAGTGTCCAGTGTCCACAAGTGTCTGCAGAAAATCTAAATCTCCCTTATCCTGTAGTCACTTTTTTCACACCTGTGCCATCGAGCCTGTGACATAGCACTGTGATATTCAGTGGGCCTCACACAATCCAAGTGTCCAGTATCCACAAGTGTCTGCAGAAATTCAAAATCTCCCTTATCCTGTAGTCACTTTTTTCACACCTGTGCCATCGAGCCTGTGACATAGCGCTGTGATATTCAGTGGGCCTCACACAATCCAAGTGTCCAGTGTCCACAAGTGACTGCAGAAAATCTAAATCTCCCTTATTCTGTAGTCACTTTTTTCACACCTGTGCCATCGAGCCTGTGACATAGTGCTGTGATATTCAGTGGGCCTCACACAATCCAAGTGTCCAGTGTCCACAAGTGTCTGCAGAAATTGAAAATCTCCCAGAAATTCAAAATCTCCCTTATCCTGTAGTCACTTTTTTCACACCTGTGCCATCGAGCCTGTGAAATATCGCTGTGATATTCAGTGGGCCTCACACAATCCAAGTGTCCAGTGTCCACAAGTGTCTGCAGAAATTCAAAATCTCCCTTATCCTGTAGTCACTTTTTTCACACCTGTGCCATCGAGCCTGTGACATAGCGCTGTGATATTCAGTGGGCCTCACACAATCCAAGTGTCCAGTGTCCACAAGTGTCTGCAGAAATTCAAAATCTCCCTTATCCTGTAGTCACTTTTTTCACACCTGTGCCATCGAGCCTGTGAAATAGCGCTGTGATTTTAAGTGGACCTCACACAATCCAAGTGTCCAGTGTCCACAAGTGTCTGCAGAAATTCAAAATCTCCCTTATCCTGTAGTCACTTTTTTCACACCTGTGCCATCGAGCCTGTGACATAGCACTGTGATATTCAGTGGGCCTCACACAATCCAAGTGTCCAGTGTCCACAAGTGTCTGCAGAAATTCAAAATCTCCCTTATCCTGTAGTCACTTTTTTCCACACCTGTGCCATCGAGCCTGTGACATAGCGCTGTGATATTCAGTGGGCCTCACACAATCCAAGTGTCCACAAGTGTCTTCAGAAAATCAAAATCTCCCTTATCCTGTAGTCACTATTCTCACACCTGTGCCATCGAGCCTGTGACATAGCGCTGTGATATTCAGTGGGCCTCACACAATCCAAGTGTCCAGTGTCCACAAGTGTCTGCAGAAATTCAAAATCTCCCAGAAATTCAAAATCTCCCTTATCCTGTAGTCACTTTTTTCACACCTGTGCCATCGAGTCTGTGACATAGCACTGTGATATTCAGTGGGCCTCACACAATCCAAGTGTCCAGTGTCCACAAGTGTCTGCAGAAATTCAAAATATCCCTTATCCTGTAGTCACTTTTTTCACACCTGTGCCATCGAGCCTGTGACATAGCGCTGTGATATTCAGTGGGCCTCACACAATCCAAGTGTCCAGTGTCCACAAGTGTCTGCAAAAATTCAAAATCTCCCTTATCCTGTAGTCACTTTTTTTACACCTGTGCCATCGAGCCTTTGACATAGCGCTGTGATATTCCGTGGGCCTCACACAATCCAAGTGTCCAGTGTCCACAAGTGTCTGCAGAAATTCAAAATCTCCCAGAAATTCAAAATCTCCCTCATCCTGTAGTCACTTTTTTCACACCTGTGCCATCGAGCCTGTGACATAGTGCTGTGATATTCAGTGGGCCTCACACAATCCAAGTGTCCAGTATCCACAAGTGTCTGCAGAAATTCAAAATCTCCCAGAAATTCAAAATCTCCCTTATCCTGTAGTCACTTTTTTCACACCTGTGCCATAGAGCCTGTGACATAGCGCTGTGATATTCAGTGGGCCTCACACAATCCAAGTGTCCAGTGTCCACAAGTGTCTGCAGAAATTCAAAATCTCCCTTATCCTGTAATCACTTTTTTCACACCTGCTGCATCGAGCCTGTGACATAGCGCTGTGATATTCAGTGGGCCTCACACAATCCAAGTGTCCAATGTCCACAATTGTCTGCAGAAATTCAAAATCTCCCAGAAATTCAAAATCTCCCTTATCCTGTAGTCACTTTTTTCACACCTGTGCCATCGAGCCTGTGACATAGCACTGTGATATTCAGTGGGCCTCACACAATCCAAGTGTCCAGTGTCCACAAGTGTCTGCAGAAATTCAAAATCTCCCTTATCCTGTAGTCACTTTTTCACACCTGTGCCATCGAGCCTGTGACATAGCGCTGTGGTATTCAGTGGGCCTCACACAATCCAAGTGTCCAGTGTCCACAAGTGTCTGCAGAAATTGAAAATCTCCCTTATCCTGTAGTCACTTTTTTCACACCTGTGCCATCGAGCCTGTGACATAGCGCTGTGATATTCAGTGGGCCTCACACAATTCAAGAGTCCAGTGACCACAAGTGTCTGCAGAAATTCAAAATCTCCCAGAAATTCAAAATCTCCCTTATCCTGTAGTCACTTTTTTCACACCTGTGCCATCGAGCCTGTGACATAGCACTGTGTTATTCAGTGGGCTTCACAAAATCCAAGTGTCCAGTGTCCACAAGTGTCTGCAGAAATTCAAAATCTCCCTTATCTTGTAGTCACTTTTTTCACACCTGTGCCATCAAGCCTGTGACATAGCGCTGTGATATTCAGTGGGCCTCACACAATCCAAGTGTCCAGTGTCCACAAGTGTCTGCAGAAATACAAAATCTCCCTTATCATGAAGTCACTTTTTTCACACCTGTGCCATCGAGCCTGTGACATAGCGCTGTGATATTCAGTGGGCCTCACACAATCCAAGTGTCCAGTGACCACAAGTGTCATCAGAAATTCAAAATCTCCCAGAAATTCAAAATCTCCCTTATCTTGTAGTCACTTTTTTCACACCTGTGCCATCGAGCCTGTGACATATCGCTGTGATATTCAGTGGGCCTCACACAATCCAAGTGTCCAGTGTCCACAAGTGTCTGCAGAAAATCTAAATCTCCCTTATCCTGTAGTCACTTTTTTCACACCTGTGCCATCGAGCCTGTGACATAGCACTGTGATATTCAGTGGGCCTCACACAATCCAAGTGTCCAGTGACCACAAGTGTCTGTAGAAATTCAAAATCTCCCAGAAATTCAAAATCTCAATTATCCTGTAGTCACTTTTTTCACACCTGTGCCATTGAGCCTGTGAAATAGCACTGTGATATTCAGTGGGCTTCACAAAATCCAAGTGTCCAGTGTCCACAAGTGTCTGCAGAAATTCAAAATCTCCCTTATCTTGTAGTCACTTTTTTCACACCTGTGCCATCGAGCCTGTGACATAGCGCTGTGATATTCAGTGGGCCTCACACAATCCAAGTGTCCAGTGTCCACAAGTGTCTGCAGAAATTCAAAATCTCCCAGAAATTCAAAATCTCCCTTATCCTGTAGTCACTTTTTTCACACCTGTGCCATCGAGCCTGTGACATAGCGCTGTGATATTCAGTGGGCCTCACACAATCCAAGTGTCCAGTGACCACAAGTGTCTGCAGAAATTCAAAATCTCCCAGAAATTCAAAATCTCCCTTATCCTGTAGTCACTTTTTTCACACCTGTGCCATCGAGCCTGTGACATAGCGCTGTGATATTCAGTGGGCCTCACACAATCCAAGTGTCCACAAGTGTCTGCAGAAAATCTAAATCTCCTTTATCCTGTAGTCACTTTTTTCACACCTGTGCCATCGAGCCTGTGACATAGCACTGTGATATTCAGTGGGCCTCACACAATCCAAGTGTCCAGTGTCCACAAGTGACTGCAGAAAATCTAAATCTCCCTTATCCTGTAGTCACTTTTTTCACACCTGTGCCATCGAGCCTGTGACATAGCGCTGTGATATTCAGTGGGCCTCACACAATCCAAGTGTCCAGTGTCCACAAGTGTCTGCAGAAATTCAAAATCTCCCAGAAATTCAAAATCTCCCTTATCCTGTAGTCACTTTTTTCACACCTGTGCCATCGAGCCTGTGACATAACACTGTGATATTCAGTGGGCCTCACACAATCCAAGTGTCCAGTGTCCACAAGTGTCTGCAGAAATTCAATATCTCCCTTATCCTGTAGTCACTTTTTTCACACCTGTGCCATCGAGCCTGTGACATAGCACTGTGATATTCAGTGGGCCTCACACAATCCAAGTGTCCAGTGTCCACAAGTGTCTGCAGAAATTCAAAATCTCCCTTATCTTGTAGTCACTTTTTTCACACCTGTGCCATCAAGCCTGTGACATAGCGCTGTGATATTCAGTGGGCCTCACACAATCCAAGTGTCCAGTGTCCACAAGTGTCTGCAGAAATACAAAATCTCCCTTATCATGAAGTCACTTTTTTCACACCTGTGCCATCGAGCCTGTGACATAGCGCTGTGATATTCAGTGGGCCTCACACAATCCAAGTGTCCAGTGACCACAAGTGTCTGCAGAAATTCAAAATCTCCCAGAAATTCAAAATCTCCCTTATCTTGTAGTCACTTTTTTCACACCTGTGCCATCGAGCCTGTGACATAGCGCTGTGATATTCAGTGGGCCTCACACAATCCAAGTGTCCAGTGTCCACAAGTGTCTGCAGAAAATCTAAATCTCCCTTATCCTGTAGTCACTTTTTTCACAACCGTGCCATCGAGCCTGTGACATAGCACTGTGATATTCAGTGGGCCTCACACAATCCAAGTGTCCAGTGACCACAAGTGTCTGTAGAAATTCAAAATCTCCCAGAAATTCAAAATCTCAATTATCCTGTAGTCACTTTTTTCACACCTGTGCCATCGAGCCTGTGAAATAGCACTGTGATATTCAGTGGGCTTCACAAAATCCAAGTGTCCAGTGTCCACAAGTGTCTGCAGAAATTCAAAATCTCCCAGAAATTCAAAATCTCCCTTATCCTGTAGTCACTTTTTTCACACCTGTGCCATCGAGCCTGTGACATAGCACTGTGATATTCAGTGGGCCTCACACAATCCAAGTGTCCAGTGACCACAAGTGTCTGCAGAAATTCAAAATCTCCCAGAAATTCAAAATCTCCCTTATCCTGTAGTCACTTTTTTCACACCTGTGCCATCGAGCCTGTGACATATCACTGTGGTATTCAGTGGGCTTCACACAATCCAAGTGTCCAGTGTCCACTAGTGTCTGCAGAAATTCAAAATCTCCCTTATCCTGTAGTCACTTTTTTCACACCTGTGCCATCGAGCCTGTGACATAGCGCTGTGATATTCAGTGGGCCTCACACAATCCAAGTGTCCAGTGTCCACAAGTGTCTGCAGAAAATCTAAATCTCCTTTATCCTGTAGTCACTTTTTTCACACCTGTGCCATCGAGCCTGTGACATAGCACTGTGATATTCAGTGGGCCTCACACAATCCAAGTGTCCAGTGTCCACAAGTGACTGCAGAAAATCTAAATCTCCCTTATCCTGTAGTCACTTTTTTCACACCTGTGCCATCGAGCCTGTGACATAGCGCTGTGATATTCAGTGGGCCTCACACAATCCAAGTGTCCAGTGTCCTCAAGTGTCTGCAGAAATTCAAAATCTCCCAGAAATTCAAAATCTCCCTTATCCTGTAGTCACTTTTTTCACACCTGTGCCATCGAGCCTGTGACATAACACTGTGATATTCAGTGGGCCTCACACAATCCAAGTGTCCAGTGTCCACAAGTGTCTGCAGAAATTCAATATCTCCCTTATCCTGTAGTCACTTTTTTCACACCTGTGCCATCGAGCCTGTGACATAGCACTGTGATATTCAGTGGGCCTCACACAATCCAAGTGTCCAGTGTCCACAAGTGACTGCAGAAAATCTAAATCTCCCTTATCCTGTAGTCACTTTTTTCACACCTGTGCCATCGAGCCTGTGACATAGTGCTGTGATATTCAGTGGGCCTCACACAATCCAAGTGTCCAGTGTCCACAAGTGTCTGCAGAAATTCAAAATCTCCCAGAAATTCAAAATCTCCCTTATCCTGTAGTCACTTTTTTCACACCTGTGCCATCGAGCCTGTGACATAACACTGTGATATTCAGTGGGCCTCACACAATCCAAGTGTCCAGTGTCCACAAGTGTCTGCAGAAATTCAAAATCTCCCTTATCCTGTAGTCACTTTTTTCACACCTGTGCCATCGAGCCTGTGACATAGAGCTGTGATATTCAGTGGGCCTCACACAATCCAAGTGTCCAGTGTCCACAAGTTTCTGCAGAAATTCAAAATCTCCCTTATCCTGTAGTCACTTTTTTCACACCTGTGCCATCGAGCCTGTGACATAGCGCTGTGATTTTAAGAGGGCCTCACACAATCCAAGTGTCCAGTGTCCACAAGTGTCTGCAGAAATTCAAAATCTCCCAGAAATTCAAAATCTCCCTTATCCTGTAGTCACTTTTTTCACACCTGTGCCATCGAGCCTGTGACATAGCACTGTGATATTCAGTGGGCCTCACACAATCCAAGTGTCCAGTGTCCACAAGTGTCTGCAGAAATTCAAAATCTCCCAGAAATTCAAAATCTCCCTTATCCTGTAGTCACTTTTTTCACACCTGTGCCATCGAGCCTGTGACATAGCACTGTGATATTCAGTGGGCCTCACGCAATCCAAGTGTCCAGTGTCTACAAGTGTCTGCAGAAATTCAAAATCTCCCTTATCCTGTAGTCACTTTTTTCCACACCTGTGCCATCGACCATGTGACATAGCGCTGTGATATTCAGTGGGCCTCACACAATCCAAGTGTCCACAAGTGTCTTCAGAAAATCAAAATCTCCCTTATCCTGTAGTCACTTTTCTCACACCTGTGCCATCGAGCCTGTGACATAGCGCTGTGATATCCAGTGGGCCTCACACAATCCAAGTGTCCAGTATCCACAAGTGTCTGCAGAAATTCAAAATCTCCCAGAGATTCAAAATCTCCCTTATCCTGTAGTCACTTTTTTCACACCTGTGCCATCGAGCCTGTGACATAGCGCTGTGATATTCAGTGGGCCTCACACAATCCAAGTGTCCAGTGTCCACAAGTGTCTGCAGAAATTCAAAATCTCCCTTATCCTGTAATCACTTTTTTCACACCTGCTGCATCGAGCCTGTGACATAGCGCTGTGATATTCAGTGGGCCTCACACAATCCAAGTGTCGAGTGTCCACAAGTGTTTGCAGAAATTCAAAATCTCCCAGAAATTCAAAATCTCCCTTATCCTGTAGTCACTTTTTTCACACCTGTGCCATCGAGCCTGTGACATAGCACTGTGATATTCAGTGGGCCTCACACAATCCAAGTGTCCAGTGTCCACAAGTGTCTGCAGAAATTCAAAATCTCCCTTATCCTGTAGTCACTTTTTTCACACCTGTGCCATCGAGCCTGTGACATAGCGCTGTGATGTTCAGTGGGCCTCACACAATCCAAGTGTCCAGTGTCCACAAGTGTCTGCAGAAATTCAAAATCTCCCTTATCCTGTAGTCACTTTTTTCACACCTGTGCCATCGAGCCTGTGACATAGCTCTGTGATATTCAGTGGGCCTCACACAATCCAAGTGTCCAGTGACCACAAGTGTCTGCAGAAATTCAAAATCTCCCAGAAATTCAAAATCTCCCTTATCCTGTAGTCACTTTTTTCACAACTGTGCCATCGAGCCTGTGACATAGCGCTGTGATATTCAGTGGGCCTCACACAATCCAAGTGTCCAGTGTCCACAAGTGTCTGCAGAAAATCTAAATCTCCCTTATCCTGTAGTCACTTTTTTCACACCTGTGCCATCGAGCCTGTGACATAGCACTGTGATATTCAGTGGGCCTCACACAATCCAAGTGTCCAGTATCCACAAGTGTCTGCAGAAATTCAAAATCTCCCTTATCCTGTAGTCACTTTTTTCACACCTGTGCCATCGAGCCTGTGACATAGCGCTGTGATATTCAGTGGGCCTCACACAATCCAAGTGTCCAGTGTCCACAAGTGACTGCAGAAAATCTAAATCTCCCTTATTCTGTAGTCACTTTTTTCACACCTGTGCCATCGAGCCTGTGACATAGTGCTGTGATATTCAGTGGGCCTCACACAATCCAAGTGTCCAGTGTCCACAAGTGTCTGCAGAAATTGAAAATCTCCCAGAAATTCAAATTCTCCCTTATCCTGTAGTCACTTTTTTCACACCTGTGCCATCGAGCCTGTGACATATCGCTGTGATATTCAGTGGGCCTCACACAATCCAAGTGTCCAGTGTCCACAAGTGTCTGCAGAAATTCAAAATCTCCCTTATCCTGTAGTCACTTTTTTCACACCTGTGCCATCGAGCCTGTGACATAGCGCTGTGATATTCAGTGGGCCTCACACTATCCAAGTGTCCAGTGACCACAAGTGTCTGCAGAAATTCAAAATCTCCCAGAAATTCAAAATCTCCCTTATCCTGTAGTCACTTTTTTCACACCTGTGCCATCGAGCCTGTGACATATCACTGTGGTATTCAGTGGGCTTCACACAATCCAAGTGTCCAGTGTCCACTAGTGTCTGCAGAAATTCAAAATCTCCCTTATCCTGTAGTCACTTTTTTCACACCTGTGCCATCGAGCCTGTGACATAGCGCTGTGATATTCAGTGGGCCTCACACAATCCAAGTGTCCAGTGTCCACAAGTGTCTGCAGAAAATCTAAATCTCCTTTATCCTGTAGTCACTTTTTTCACACCTGTGCCATCGAGCCTGTGACATAGCACTGTGATATTCAGTGGGCCTCACACAATCCAAGTGTCCAGTGTCCACAAGTGACTGCAGAAAATCTAAATCTCCCTTATCCTGTAGTCACTTTTTTCACACCTGTGCCATCGAGCCTGTGACATAGCGCTGTGATATTCAGTGGGCCTCACACAATCCAAGTGTCCAGTGTCCTCAAGTGTCTGCAGAAATTCAAAATCTCCCAGAAATTCAAAATCTCCCTTATCCTGTAGTCACTTTTTTCACACCTGTGCCATCGAGCCTGTGACATAACACTGTGATATTCAGTGGGCCTCACACAATCCAAGTGTCCAGTGTCCACAAGTGTCTGCAGAAATTCAATATCTCCCTTATCCTGTAGTCACTTTTTTCACACCTGTGCCATCGAGCCTGTGACATAGCACTGTGATATTCAGTGGGCCTCACACAATCCAAGTGTCCAGTGTCCACAAGTGACTGCAGAAAATCTAAATCTCCCTTATCCTGTAGTCACTTTTTTCACACCTGTGCCATCGAGCCTGTGACATAGTGCTGTGATATTCAGTGGGCCTCACACAATCCAAGTGTCCAGTGTCCACAAGTGTCTGCAGAAATTCAAAATCTCCCAGAAATTCAAAATCTCCCTTATCCTGTAGTCACTTTTTTCACACCTGTGCCATCGAGCCTGTGACATAACACTGTGATATTCAGTGGGCCTCACACAATCCAAGTGTCCAGTGTCCACAAGTGTCTGCAGAAATTCAAAATCTCCCTTATCCTGTAGTCACTTTTTTCACACCTGTGCCATCGAGCCTGTGACATAGAGCTGTGATATTCAGTGGGCCTCACACAATCCAAGTGTCCAGTGTCCACAAGTTTCTGCAGAAATTCAAAATCTCCCTTATCCTGTAGTCACTTTTTTCACACCTGTGCCATCGAGCCTGTGACATAGCGCTGTGATTTTAAGAGGGCCTCACACAATCCAAGTGTCCAGTGTCCACAAGTGTCTGCAGAAATTCAAAATCTCCCAGAAATTCAAAATCTCCCTTATCCTGTAGTCACTTTTTTCACACCTGTGCCATCGAGCCTGTGACATAGCACTGTGATATTCAGTGGGCCTCACACAATCCAAGTGTCCAGTGTCCACAAGTGTCTGCAGAAATTCAAAATCTCCCAGAAATTCAAAATCTCCCTTATCCTGTAGTCACTTTTTTCACACCTGTGCCATCGAGCCTGTGACATAGCACTGTGATATTCAGTGGGCCTCACACAATCCAAGTGTCCAGTGTCTACAAGTGTCTGCAGAAATTCAAAATCTCCCTTATCCTGTAGTCACTTTTTTCCACACCTGTGCCATCGACCATGTGACATAGCGCTGTGATATTCAGTGGGCCTCACACAATCCAAGTGTCCACAAGTGTCTTCAGAAAATCAAAATCTCCCTTATCCTGTAGTCACTTTTCTCACACCTGTGCCATCGAGCCTGTGACATAGCGCTGTGATATCCAGTGGGCCTCACACAATCCAAGTGTCCAGTATCCACAAGTGTCTGCAGAAATTCAAAATCTCCCAGAGATTCAAAATCTCCCTTATCCTGTAGTCACTTTTTTCACACCTGTGCCATCGAGCCTGTGACATAGCGCTGTGATATTCAGTGGGCCTCACACAATCCAAGTGTCCAGTGTCCACAAGTGTCTGCAGAAATTCAAAATCTCCCTTATCCTGTAATCACTTTTTTCACACCTGCTGCATCGAGCCTGTGACATAGCGCTGTGATATTCAGTGGGCCTCACACAATCCAAGTGTCGAGTGTCCACAAGTGTTTGCAGAAATTCAAAATCTCCCAGAAATTCAAAATCTCCCTTATCCTGTAGTCACTTTTTTCACACCTGTGCCATCGAGCCTGTGACATAGCACTGTGATATTCAGTGGGCCTCACACAATCCAAGTGTCCAGTGTCCACAAGTGTCTGCAGAAATTCAAAATCTCCCTTATCCTGTAGTCACTTTTTTCACACCTGTGCCATCGAGCCTGTGACATAGCGCTGTGATGTTCAGTGGGCCTCACACAATCCAAGTGTCCAGTGTCCACAAGTGTCTGCAGAAATTCAAAATCTCCCTTATCCTGTAGTCACTTTTTTCACACCTGTGCCATCGAGCCTGTGACATAGCTCTGTGATATTCAGTGGGCCTCACACAATCCAAGTGTCCAGTGACCACAAGTGTCTGCAGAAATTCAAAATCTCCCAGAAATTCAAAATCTCCCTTATCCTGTAGTCACTTTTTTCACAACTGTGCCATCGAGCCTGTGACATAGCGCTGTGATATTCAGTGGGCCTCACACAATCCAAGTGTCCAGTGTCCACAAGTGTCTGCAGAAAATCTAAATCTCCCTTATCCTGTAGTCACTTTTTTCACACCTGTGCCATCGAGCCTGTGACATAGCACTGTGATATTCAGTGGGCCTCACACAATCCAAGTGTCCAGTATCCACAAGTGTCTGCAGAAATTCAAAATCTCCCTTATCCTGTAGTCACTTTTTTCACACCTGTGCCATCGAGCCTGTGACATAGCGCTGTGATATTCAGTGGGCCTCACACAATCCAAGTGTCCAGTGTCCACAAGTGACTGCAGAAAATCTAAATCTCCCTTATTCTGTAGTCACTTTTTTCACACCTGTGCCATCGAGCCTGTGACATAGTGCTGTGATATTCAGTGGGCCTCACACAATCCAAGTGTCCAGTGTCCACAAGTGTCTGCAGAAATTGAAAATCTCCCAGAAATTCAAAATCTCCCTTATCCTGTAGTCACTTTTTTCACACCTGTGCCATCGAGCCTGTGACATATCGCTGTGATATTCAGTGGGCCTCACACAATCCAAGTGTCCAGTGTCCACAAGTGTCTGCAGAAATTCAAAATCTCCCTTATCCTGTAGTCACTTTTTTCACACCTGTGCCATCGAGCCTGTGACATAGCGCTGTGATATTCAGTGGGCCTCACACAATCCAAGTGTCCAGTGTCCACAAGTGTCTGCAGAAATTCAAAATCTCCCTTATCCTGTAGTCACTTTTTTCACACCTGTGCCATCGAGCCTGTGAAATAGCGCTGTGATTTTAAGTGGACCTCACACAATCCAAGTGTCCAGTGTCCACAAGTGTCTGCAGAAATTCAAAATCTCCCAGAAATTCAAAATCTCCCTTATCCTGTAGTCACTTTTTTCACACCTGTGCCATCGAGCCTGTGACATAGCGCTGTGATATTCAGTGGGCCTCACACAATCCAAGTGTCCAGTGTCCACAAGTGTCTGCAGAAATTCAAAATCTCCCAGAAATTCAAAATCTCCCTTATCCTGTAGTCACTTTTTTCACACCTGTGCCATCGAGCCTGTGACATAGCACTGTGATATTCAGTGGGCCTCACACAATCCAAGTGTCCAGTGTCCACAAGTGTCTGCAGAAATTCAAAATCTCCCTTATCCTGTAGTCACTTTTTTCCACACCTGTGCCATCGAGCCTGTGACATAGCGCTGTGATATTCAGTGGGCCTCACACAATCCAAGTGTCCACAAGTGTCTTCAGAAAATCAAAATCTCCCTTATCCTGTAGTCACTTTTCTCACACCTGTGCCATCGAGCTTGTGACATAGCGCTGTGATATTCAGTGGGCCTCACACAATCCAAGTGTCCAGTGTCCACAATTGTCTGCAGAAATTCAAAATCTCCCAAAATTCAAAATCTCCCTTATCCTGTAGTCACTTTTTTCACACCTGTGCCATCGAGTCTGTGACATAGCACTGTGATATTCAGTGGGCCTCACACAACCCAAGTGTCCAGTGTCCACAAGTGTCTGCAGAAATTCAAAATCTCCCTTATCCTGTAGTCACTTTTTTCACACCTGTGCCATCGAGCCTGTGACATAGCACTGTGATATTCAGTGGGCCTCACACAATCCAAGTGTCCAGTGTCCACAAGTGTCTGCAGAAATTCAAAATCTCCCAGAAATTCAAAATCTCCCTTATCCTGTAGTCACTTTTTTCACACCTGTGCCATCGAGCCTGTGACATAGCACTGTGATATTCAGTGGGCCTCACACAATCCAAGTGTCCAGTGTCTACAAGTGTCTGCAGAAATTCAAAATCTCCCTTATCCTGTAGTCACTTTTTTCCACACCTGTGCCATCGACCATGTGACAAAGCGCTGTGATATTCAGTGGGCCTCACACAATCCAAGTGTCCACAAGTGTCTTCAGAAAATCAAAATCTCCCTTATCCTGTAGTCACTTTTCTCACACCTGTGCCATCGAGCCTGTGACATAGCGCTGTGATATCCAGTGGGCCTCACACAATCCAAGTGTCCAGTGTCCACAAGTGTCTGCAGAAATTCAAAATCTCCCAGAAATTCAAAATCTCCCTTATCCTGTAGTCACTTTTTTCACACCTGTGCCATTGAGTCTGTGACATAGCACTGTGATATTCAGTGGGCCTCACACAATCCAAGTGTCCAGTGTCCACAAGTGTCTGCAGAAATTCAAAATCTCCCTTATCCTGTAGTCACTATTTTCACACCTGTGCCATCGAGCCTGTGACATAGCGCTGTGATATTCAGTGGGCCTCACACAATCCAAGTGTCCAGTGTCCACAAGTGTCTGCAGAAATTCAAAATCTCCCTTATCCTGTAGTCACTTTTTTTTACACCTGTGCCATCGAGCCTGTGACATAGCGCTGTGATATTCCGTGGGCCTCACACAATCCAAGTGTCCAGTGTCCACAAGTGTCTGCAGAAATTCAAAATCTCCCAGAAATTCAAAATCTCCCTTATCCTGTAGTCACTTTTTTCACACCTGTGCCATCGAGCCTGTGACATAGCGCTGTGATATTCAGTGGGCCTCACACAATCCAAGTGTCCAGTATCCACAAGTGTCTGCAGAAATTCAAAATCTCCCAGAGATTCAAAATCTCCCTTATCCTGTAGTCACTTTTTTCACACCTGTGCCATCAAGCCTGTGACATAGCGCTGTGATATTCAGTGGGCCTCACACAATCCAAGTGTCCAGTGTCCACAAGTGTCTGCAGAAATTCAAAATCTCCCTTATCCTGTAATCACTTTTTTCACACCTGCTGCATCGAGCCTGTGACATAGCGCTGTGATATTCAGTGGGCCTCACACAATCCAAGTGTCGAGTGTCCACAAGTGTTTGCAGAAATTCAAAATCTCCCAGAAATTCAAAATCTCCCTTATCCTGTAGTCACTTTTTTCACACCTGTGCCATCGAGCCTGTGACATAGCACTGTGATATTCAGTGGGCCTCACACAATCCAAGTGTCCAGTGTCCACAAGTGTCTGCAGAAATTCAAAATCTCCCTTATAGTGTAGTCACTTTTTTCACACCTGTGCCATCGAGCCTGTGACATAGCGCTGTGATGTTCAGTGGGCCTCACACAATCCAAGTGTCCAGTGTCCACAAGTGTCTGCAGAAATTCAAAATCTCCCTTATCCTGTAGTCACTTTTTTCACACCTGTGCCATCGAGCCTGTGACATAGCTCTGTGATATTCAGTGGGCCTCACACAATCCAAGTGTCCAGTGACCACAAGTGTCTGCAGAAATTCAAAATCTCCCAGAAATTCAAAATCTCCCTTATCCTGTAGTCACTTTTTTCACAACTGTGCCATCGAGCCTGTGACATAGCGCTGTGATATTCAGTGGGCCTCACACAATCCAAGTGTCCAGTGTCCACAAGTGTCTGCAGAAAATCTAAATCTCCCTTATCCTGTAGTCACTTTTTTCACACCTGTGCCATCGAGCCTGTGACATAGCACTGTGATATTCAGTGGGCCTCACACAATCCAAGTGTCCAGTATCCACAAGTGTCTGCAGAAATTCAAAATCTCCCTTATCCTGTAGTCACTTTTTTCACACCTGTGCCATCGAGCCTGTGACATAGCGCTGTGATATTCAGTGGGCCTCACACAATCCAAGTGTCCAGTGTCCACAAGTGACTGCAGAAAATCTAAATCTCCCTTATTCTGTAGTCACTTTTTTCACACCTGTGCCATCGAGCCTGTGACATAGTGCTGTGATATTCAGTGGGCCTCACACAGTCCAAGTGTCCAGTGTCCACAAGTGTCTGCAGAAATTGAAAATCTCCCAGAAATTCAAAATCTCCCTTATCCTGTAGTCACTTTTTTCACACCTGTGCCATCGAGCCTGTGACATATCGCTGTGATATTCAGTGGGCCTCACACAATCCAAGTGTCCAGTGTCCACAAGTGTCTGCAGAAATTCAAAATCTCCCTTATCCTGTAGTCACTTTTTTCACACCTGTGCCATCGAGCCTGTGACATAGCGCTGTGATATTCAGTGGGCCTCACACAATCCAAGTGTCCAGTGTCCACAAGTGTCTGCAGAAATTCAAAATCTCCCTTATCCTGTAGTCACTTTTTTCACACCTGTGCCATCGAGCCTGTGAAATAGCGCTGTGATTTTAAGTGGACCTCACACAATCCAAGTGTCCAGTGTCCACAAGTGTCTGCAGAAATTCAAAATCTCCCTTATCCTGTAGTCACTTTTTTCACACCTGTGCCATCGAGCCTGTGACATAGCACTGTGATATTCAGTGGGCCTCACACAATCCAAGTGTCCAGTGTCCACAAGTGTCTGCAGAAATTCAAAATCTCCCTTATCCTGTAGTCACTTTTTTCACACCTGTGCCATCGAGCCTGTGACATAGCGCTGTGGTATTCAGTGGGCCTCACACAATCCAAGTGTCCAGTGTCCACAAGTGTCTGCAGAAATTGAAAATCTCCCTTATCCTGTAGTCACTTTTTTCACACCTGTGCCATCGAGCCTGTGACATAGCGCTGTGATATTCAGTGGGCCTCACACAATTCAAGTGTCCAGTGACCACAAGTGTCTGCAGAAATTCAAAATCTCCCAGAAATTCAAAATCTCCCTTATCCTGTAGTCACTTTTTTCACACCTGTGCCATCGAGCCTGTGACATAGCACTGTGTTATTCAGTGGGCTTCACAAAATCCAAGTGTCCAGTGTCCACAAGTGTCTGCAGAAATTCAAAATCTCCCTTATCTTGTAGTCACTTTTTTCACACCTGTGCCATCAAGCCTGTGACATAGCGCTGTGATATTCAGTGGGCCTCACACAATCCAAGTGTCCAGTGTCCACAAGTGTCTGCAGAAATACAAAATCTCCCTTATCATGAAGTCACTTTTTTCACACCTGTGCCATCGAGCCTGTGACATAGCGCTGTGATATTCAGTGGGCCTCACACAATCCAAGTGTCCAGTGACCACAAGTGTCTTCAGAAATTCAAAATCTCCCAGAAATTCAAAATCTCCCTTATCTTGTAGTCACTTTTTTCACACCTGTGCCATCGAGCCTGTGACATATCGCTGTGATATTCAGTGGGCCTCACACAATCCAAGTGTCCAGTCTCCACAAGTGTCTGCAGAAAATCTAAATCTCCCTTATCCTGTAGTCACTTTTTTCACACCTGTGCCATCGAGCCTGTGACATAGCACTGTGATATTCAGTGGGCCTCACACAATCCAAGTGTCCAGTGACCACAAGTGTCTGTAGAAATTCAAAATCTCCCAGAAATTCAAAATCTCAATTATCCTGTAGTCACTTTTTTCACACCTGTGCCATCGAGCCTGTGAAATAGCACTGTGATATTCAGTGGGCTTCACAAAATCCAAGTGTCCAGTGTCCACAAGTGTCTGCAGAAATTCAAAATCTCCCTTATCTTGTAGTTACTTTTTTCACACCTGTGCCATCGAGCCTGTGACATAGCGCTGTGATATTCAGTGGGCCTCACACAATCCAAGTGTCCAGTGTCCACAAGTGTCTGCAGAAATTCAAAATCTCCCAGAAATTCAAAATCTCCCTTATCCTGTAGTCACTTTTTTCACACCTGTGCCATCGAGCCTGTGACATAGCGCTGTGATATTCAGTGGGCCTCACACAATCCAAGTGTCCAGTGACCACAAGTGTCTGCAGAAATTCAAAATCTCCCAGAAATTCAAAATCTCCCTTATCCTGTAGTCACTTTTTTCACACCTGTGCCATCGAGCCTGTGACATATCACTGTGGTATTCAGTGGGCTTCACACAATCCAAGTGTCCAGTGTCCACTAGTGTCTGCAGAAATTCAAAATCTCCCTTATCCTGTAGTCACTTTTTTCACACCTGTGCCATCGAGCCTGTGACATAGCGCTGTGATATTCAGTGGGCCTCACACAATCCAAGTGTCCAGTGTCCACAAGTGTCTGCAGAAAATCTAAATCTCCTTTATCCTGTAGTCACTTTTTTCACACCTGTGCCATCGAGCCTGTGACATAGCACTGTGATATTCAGTGGGCCTCACACAATCCAAGTGTCCAGTGTCCACAAGTGACTGCAGAAAATCTAAATCTCCCTTATCCTGTAGTCACTTTTTTCACACCTGTGCCATCGAGCCTGTGACATAGCGCTGTGATATTCAGTGGGCCTCACACAATCCAAGTGTCCAGTGTCCACAAGTGTCTGCAGAAATTCAAAATCTCCCAGAAATTCAAAATCTCCCTTATCCTGTAGTCACTTTTTTCACACCTGTGCCATCGAGCCTGTGACATAACACTGTGATATTCAGTGGGCCTCACACAATCCAAGTGTCCAGTGTCCACAAGTGTCTGCAGAAATTCAATATCTCCCTTATCCTGTAGTCACTTTTTTCACACCTGTGCCATCGAGCCTGTGACATAGCACTGTGATATTCAGTGGGCCTCACACAATCCAAGTGTCCAGTGTCCACAAGTGTCTGCAGAAATTCAAAATCTCCCTTATCTTGTAGTCACTTTTTTCACACCTGTGCCATCAAGCCTGTGACATAGCGCTGTGATATTCAGTGGGCCTCACACAATCCAAGTGTCCAGTGTCCACAAGTGTCTGCAGAAATACAAAATCTCCCTTATCATGAAGTCACTTTTTTCACACCTGTGCCATCGAGCCTGTGACATAGCGCTGTGATATTCAGTGGGCCTCACACAATCCAAGTGTCCAGTGACCACAAGTGTCTGCAGAAATTCAAAATCTCCCAGAAATTCAAAATCTCCCTTATCTTGTAGTCACTTTTTTCACACCTGTGCCATCGAGCCTGTGACAAAGCGCTGTGATATTCAGTGGGCCTCACACAATCCAAGTGTCCAGTGTCCACAAGTGTCTGCAGAAATTCAAAATCTCCCTTATCCTGTAGTCACTTTTTTCACACCTGTGCCATCGAGCCTGTGAAATAGCGCTGTGATTTTAAGTGGACCTCACACAATCCAAGTGTCCAGTGTCCACAAGTGTCTGCAGAAATTCAAAATCTCCCAGAAATTCAAAATCTCCCTTATCCTGTAGTCACTTTTTTCACACCTGTGCCATCGAGCCTGTGACATAGCGCTGTGATATTCAGTGGGCCTCACACAATCCAAGTGTCCAGTGTCCACAAGTGTCTGCAGAAATTCAAAATCTCCCAGAAATTCAAAATCTCCCTTATCCTGTAGTCACTTTTTTCACACCTGTGCCATCGAGCCTGTGACATAGCACTGTGATATTCAGTGGGCCTCACACAATCCAAGTGTCCAGTGTCCACAAGTGTCTGCAGAAATTCAAAATCTCCCTTATCCTGTAGTCACTTTTTTCCACACCTGTGCCATCGAGCCTGTGACATAGCGCTGTGATATTCAGTGGGCCTCACACAATCCAAGTGTCCACAAGTGTCTTCAGAAAATCAAAATCTCCCTTATCCTGTAGTCACTTTTCTCACACCTGTGCCATCGAGCTTGTGACATAGCGCTGTGATATTCAGTGGGCCTCACACAATCCAAGTGTCCAGTGTCCACAATTGTCTGCAGAAATTCAAAATCTCCCAAAATTCAAAATCTCCCTTATCCTGTAGTCACTTTTTTCACACCTGTGCCATCGAGTCTGTGACATAGCACTGTGATATTCAGTGGGCCTCACACAACCCAAGTGTCCAGTGTCCACAAGTGTCTGCAGAAATTCAAAATCTCCCTTATCCTGTAGTCACTTTTTTCACACCTGTGCCATCGAGCCTGTGACATAGCACTGTGATATTCAGTGGGCCTCACACAATCCAAGTGTCCAGTGTCCACAAGTGTCTGCAGAAATTCAAAATCTCCCAGAAATTCAAAATCTCCCTTATCCTGTAGTCACTTTTTTCACACCTGTGCCATCGAGCCTGTGACATAGCACTGTGATATTCAGTGGGCCTCACACAATCCAAGTGTCCAGTGTCTACAAGTGTCTGCAGAAATTCAAAATCTCCCTTATCCTGTAGTCACTTTTTTCCACACCTGTGCCATCGACCATGTGACAAAGCGCTGTGATATTCAGTGGGCCTCACACAATCCAAGTGTCCACAAGTGTCTTCAGAAAATCAAAATCTCCCTTATCCTGTAGTCACTTTTCTCACACCTGTGCCATCGAGCCTGTGACATAGCGCTGTGATATCCAGTGGGCCTCACACAATCCAAGTGTCCAGTGTCCACAAGTGTCTGCAGAAATTCAAAATCTCCCAGAAATTCAAAATCTCCCTTATCCTGTAGTCACTTTTTTCACACCTGTGCCATTGAGTCTGTGACATAGCACTGTGATATTCAGTGGGCCTCACACAATCCAAGTGTCCAGTGTCCACAAGTGTCTGCAGAAATTCAAAATCTCCCTTATCCTGTAGTCACTATTTTCACACCTGTGCCATCGAGCCTGTGACATAGCGCTGTGATATTCAGTGGGCCTCACACAATCCAAGTGTCCAGTGTCCACAAGTGTCTGCAGAAATTCAAAATCTCCCTTATCCTGTAGTCACTTTTTTTTACACCTGTGCCATCGAGCCTGTGACATAGCGCTGTGATATTCCGTGGGCCTCACACAATCCAAGTGTCCAGTGTCCACAAGTGTCTGCAGAAATTCAAAATCTCCCAGAAATTCAAAATCTCCCTTATCCTGTAGTCACTTTTTTCACACCTGTGCCATCGAGCCTGTGACATAGCGCTGTGATATTCAGTGGGCCTCACACAATCCAAGTGTCCAGTATCCACAAGTGTCTGCAGAAATTCAAAATCTCCCAGAGATTCAAAATCTCCCTTATCCTGTAGTCACTTTTTTCACACCTGTGCCATCAAGCCTGTGACATAGCGCTGTGATATTCAGTGGGCCTCACACAATCCAAGTGTCCAGTGTCCACAAGTGTCTGCAGAAATTCAAAATCTCCCTTATCCTGTAATCACTTTTTTCACACCTGCTGCATCGAGCCTGTGACATAGCGCTGTGATATTCAGTGGGCCTCACACAATCCAAGTGTCGAGTGTCCACAAGTGTTTGCAGAAATTCAAAATCTCCCAGAAATTCAAAATCTCCCTTATCCTGTAGTCACTTTTTTCACACCTGTGCCATCGAGCCTGTGACATAGCACTGTGATATTCAGTGGGCCTCACACAATCCAAGTGTCCAGTGTCCACAAGTGTCTGCAGAAATTCAAAATCTCCCTTATAGTGTAGTCACTTTTTTCACACCTGTGCCATCGAGCCTGTGACATAGCGCTGTGATGTTCAGTGGGCCTCACACAATCCAAGTGTCCAGTGTCCACAAGTGTCTGCAGAAATTCAAAATCTCCCTTATCCTGTAGTCACTTTTTTCACACCTGTGCCATCGAGCCTGTGACATAGCTCTGTGATATTCAGTGGGCCTCACACAATCCAAGTGTCCAGTGACCACAAGTGTCTGCAGAAATTCAAAATCTCCCAGAAATTCAAAATCTCCCTTATCCTGTAGTCACTTTTTTCACAACTGTGCCATCGAGCCTGTGACATAGCGCTGTGATATTCAGTGGGCCTCACACAATCCAAGTGTCCAGTGTCCACAAGTGTCTGCAGAAAATCTAAATCTCCCTTATCCTGTAGTCACTTTTTTCACACCTGTGCCATCGAGCCTGTGACATAGCACTGTGATATTCAGTGGGCCTCACACAATCCAAGTGTCCAGTATCCACAAGTGTCTGCAGAAATTCAAAATCTCCCTTATCCTGTAGTCACTTTTTTCACACCTGTGCCATCGAGCCTGTGACATAGCGCTGTGATATTCAGTGGGCCTCACACAATCCAAGTGTCCAGTGTCCACAAGTGACTGCAGAAAATCTAAATCTCCCTTATTCTGTAGTCACTTTTTTCACACCTGTGCCATCGAGCCTGTGACATAGTGCTGTGATATTCAGTGGGCCTCACACAGTCCAAGTGTCCAGTGTCCACAAGTGTCTGCAGAAATTGAAAATCTCCCAGAAATTCAAAATCTCCCTTATCCTGTAGTCACTTTTTTCACACCTGTGCCATCGAGCCTGTGACATATCGCTGTGATATTCAGTGGGCCTCACACAATCCAAGTGTCCAGTGTCCACAAGTGTCTGCAGAAATTCAAAATCTCCCTTATCCTGTAGTCACTTTTTTCACACCTGTGCCATCGAGCCTGTGACATAGCGCTGTGATATTCAGTGGGCCTCACACAATCCAAGTGTCCAGTGTCCACAAGTGTCTGCAGAAATTCAAAATCTCCCTTATCCTGTAGTCACTTTTTTCACACCTGTGCCATCGAGCCTGTGAAATAGCGCTGTGATTTTAGGTGGACCTCACACAATCCAATCCAGTGTCCACAAGTGTCTGCAGAAATTCAAAATCTCCCTTATCCTGTAGTCACTTTTTTCACACCTGTGCCATCGAGCCTGTGACATAGCACTGTGATATTCAGTGGGCCTCACACAATCCAAGTGTCCAGTGTCCACAAGTGTCTGCAGAAATTCAAAATCTCCCTTATCCTGTAGTCACTTTTTTCACACCTGTGCCATCGAGCCTGTGACATAGCGCTGTGGTATTCAGTGGGCCTCACACAATCCAAGTGTCCAGTGTCCACAAGTGTCTGCAGAAATTGAAAATCTCCCTTATCCTGTAGTCACTTTTTTCACACCTGTGCCATCGAGCCTGTGACATAGCGCTGTGATATTCAGTGGGCCTCACACAATTCAAGTGTCCAGTGACCACAAGTGTCTGCAGAAATTCAAAATCTCCCAGAAATTCAAAATCTCCCTTATCCTGTAGTCACTTTTTTCACACCTGTGCCATCGAGCCTGTGACATAGCACTGTGTTATTCAGTGGGCTTCACAAAATCCAAGTGTCCAGTGTCCACAAGTGTCTGCAGAAATTCAAAATCTCCCTTATCTTGTAGTCACTTTTTTCACACCTGTGCCATCAAGCCTGTGACATAGCGCTGTGATATTCAGTGGGCCTCACACAATCCAAGTGTCCAGTGTCCACAAGTGTCTGCAGAAATACAAAATCTCCCTTATCATGAAGTCACTTTTTTCACACCTGTGCCATCGAGCCTGTGACATAGCGCTGTGATATTCAGTGGGCCTCACACAATCCAAGTGTCCAGTGACCACAAGTGTCTTCAGAAATTCAAAATCTCCCAGAAATTCAAAATCTCCCTTATCTTGTAGTCACTTTTTTCACACCTGTGCCATCGAGCCTGTGACATATCGCTGTGATATTCAGTGGGCCTCACACAATCCAAGTGTCCAGTCTCCACAAGTGTCTGCAGAAAATCTAAATCTCCCTTATCCTGTAGTCACTTTTTTCACACCTGTGCCATCGAGCCTGTGACATAGCACTGTGATATTCAGTGGGCCTCACACAATCCAAGTGTCCAGTGACCACAAGTGTCTGTAGAAATTCAAAATCTCCCAGAAATTCAAAATCTCAATTATCCTGTAGTCACTTTTTTCACACCTGTGCCATCGAGCCTGTGAAATAGTACTGTGATATTCAGTGGGCTTCACAAAATCCAAGTGTCCAGTGTCCACAAGTGTCTGCAGAAATTCAAAATCTCCCTTATCTTGTAGTTACTTTTTTCACACCTGTGCCATCGAGCCTGTGACATAGCGCTGTGATATTCAGTGGGCCTCACACAATCCAAGTGTCCAGTGTCCACAAGTGTCTGCAGAAATTCAAAATCTCCCAGAAATTCAAAATCTCCCTTATCCTGTAGTCACTTTTTTCACACCTGTGCCATCGAGCCTGTGACATAGCGCTGTGATATTCAGTGGGCCTCACACAATCCAAGTGTCCAGTGACCACAAGTGTCTGCAGAAATTCAAAATCTCCCAGAAATTCAAAATCTCCCTTATCCTGTAGTCACTTTTTTCACACCTGTGCCATCGAGCCTGTGACATATCACTGTGGTATTCAGTGGGCTTCACACAATCCAAGTGTCCAGTGTCCACTAGTGTCTGCAGAAATTCAAAATCTCCCTTATCCTGTAGTCACTTTTTTCACACCTGTGCCATCGAGCCTGTGACATAGCGCTGTGATATTCAGTGGGCCTCACACAATCCAAGTGTCCAGTGTCCACAAGTGTCTGCAGAAAATCTAAATCTCCTTTATCCTGTAGTCACTTTTTTCACACCTGTGCCATCGAGCCTGTGACATAGCACTGTGATATTCAGTGGGCCTCACACAATCCAAGTGTCCAGTGTCCACAAGTGACTGCAGAAAATCTAAATCTCCCTTATCCTGTAGTCACTTTTTTCACACCTGTGCCATCGAGCCTGTGACATAGCGCTGTGATATTCAGTGGGCCTCACACAATCCAAGTGTCCAGTGTCCACAAGTGTCTGCAGAAATTCAAAATCTCCCAGAAATTCAAAATCTCCCTTATCCTGTAGTCACTTTTTTCACACCTGTGCCATCGAGCCTGTGACATAACACTGTGATATTCAGTGGGCCTCACACAATCCAAGTGTCCAGTGTCCACAAGTGTCTGCAGAAATTCAATATCTCCCTTATCCTGTAGTCACTTTTTTCACACCTGTGCCATCGAGCCTGTGACATAGCACTGTGATATTCAGTGGGCCTCACACAATCCAAGTGTCCAGTGTCCACAAGTGTCTGCAGAAATTCAAAATCTCCCTTATCTTGTAGTCACTTTTTTCACACCTGTGCCATCAAGCCTGTGACATAGCGCTGTGATATTCAGTGGGCCTCACACAATCCAAGTGTCCAGTGTCCACAAGTGTCTGCAGAAATACAAAATCTCCCTTATCATGAAGTCACTTTTTTCACACCTGTGCCATCGAGCCTGTGACATAGCGCTGTGATATTCAGTGGGCCTCACACAATCCAAGTGTCCAGTGACCACAAGTGTCTGCAGAAATTCAAAATCTCCCAGAAATTCAAAATCTCCCTTATCTTGTAGTCACTTTTTTCACACCTGTGCCATCGAGCCTGTGACATAGCGCTGTGATATTCAGTGGGCCTCACACAATCCAAGTGTCCAGTGTCCACAAGTGTCTGCAGAAAATCTAAATCTCCCTTATCCTGTAGTCACTTTTTTCACAACCGTGCCATCGAGCCTGTGACATAGCACTGTGATATTCAGTGGGCCTCACACAATCCAAGTGTCCAGTGACCACAAGTGTCTGTAGAAATTCAAAATCTCCCAGAAATTCAAAATCTCAATTATCCTGTAGTCACTTTTTTCACACCTGTGCCATCGAGCCTGTGAAATAGCACTGTGATATTCAGTGGGCTTCACAAAATCCAAGTGTCCAGTGTCCTCAAGTGTCTGCAGAAATTCAAAATCTCCCAGAAATTCAAAATCTCCCTTATCCTGTAGTCACTTTTTTCACACCTGTGCCATCGAGCCTGTGACATAGCGCTGTGATATTCAGTGGGCCTCACACAATCCAAGTGTCCAGTGACCACAAGTGTCTGCAGAAATTCAAAATCTCCCAGAAATTCAAAATCTCCCTTATCCTGTAGTCACTTTTTTCACACCTGTGCCATCGAGCCTGTGACATATCACTGTGGTATTCAGTGGGCTTCACACAATCCAAGTGTCCAGTGTCCACTAGTGTCTGCAGAAATTCAAAATCTCCCTTATCCTGTAGTGACTTTTTTCACACCTGTGCCATCGAGCCTGTGACATAGCGCTGTGATATTCAGTGGGCCTCACACAATCCAAGTGTCCAGTGTCCACAAGTGTCTGCAGAAAATCTAAATCTCCTTTATCCTGTAGTCACTTTTTTCACACCTGTGCCATCGAGCCTGTGACATAGCACTGTGATATTCAGTGGGCCTCACACAATCCAAGTGTCCAGTGTCCACAAGTGACTGCAGAAAATCTAAATCTCCCTTATCCTGTAGTCACTTTTTTCACACCTGTGCCATCGAGCCTGTGACATAGCGCTGTGATATTCAGTGGGCCTCACACAATCCAAGTGTCCAGTGTCCTCAAGTGTCTGCAGAAATTCAAAATCTCCCAGAAATTCAAAATCTCCCTTATCCTGTAGTCACTTTTTTCACACCTGTGCCATCGAGCCTGTGACATAACACTGTGATATTCAGTGGGCCTCACACAATCCAAGTGTCCAGTGTCCACAAGTGTCTGCAGAAATTCAATATCTCCCTTATCCTGTAGTCACTTTTTTCACACCTGTGCCATCGAGCCTGTGACATAGCACTGTGATATTCAGTGGGCCTCACACAATCCAAGTGTCCAGTGTCCACAAGTGACTGCAGAAAATCTAAATCTCCCTTATCCTGTAGTCACTTTTTTCACACCTGTGCCATCGAGCCTGTGACATAGTGCTGTGATATTCAGTGGGCCTCACACAATCCAAGTGTCCAGTGTCCACAAGTGTCTGCAGAAATTCAAAATCTCCCAGAAATTCAAAATCTCCCTTATCCTGTAGTCACTTTTTTCACACCTGTGCCATCGAGCCTGTGACATAACACTGTGATATTCAGTGGGCCTCACACAATCCAAGTGTCCAGTGTCCACAAGTGTCTGCAGAAATTCAAAATCTCCCTTATCCTGTAGTCACTTTTTTCACACCTGTGCCATCGAGCCTGTGACATAGAGCTGTGATATTCAGTGGGCCTCACACAATCCAAGTGTCCAGTGTCCACAAGTTTCTGCAGAAATTCAAAATCTCCCTTATCCTGTAGTCACTTTTTTCACACCTGTGCCATCGAGCCTGTGACATAGCGCTGTGATTTTAAGAGGGCCTCACACAATCCAAGTGTCCAGTGTCCACAAGTGTCTGCAGAAATTCAAAATCTCCCAGAAATTCAAAATCTCCCTTATCCTGTAGTCACTTTTTTCACACCTGTGCCATCGAGCCTGTGACATAGCACTGTGATATTCAGTGGGCCTCACACAATCCAAGTGTCCAGTGTCCACAAGTGTCTGCAGAAATTCAAAATCTCCCAGAAATTCAAAATCTCCCTTATCCTGTAGTCACTTTTTTCACACCTGTGCCATCGAGCCTGTGACATAGCACTGTGATATTCAGTGGGCCTCACACAATCCAAGTGTCCAGTGTCTACAAGTGTCTGCAGAAATTCAAAATCTCCCTTATCCTGTAGTCACTTTTTTCCACACCTGTGCCATCGACCATGTGACATAGCGCTGTGATATTCAGTGGGCCTCACACAATCCAAGTGTCCACAAGTGTCTTCAGAAAATCAAAATCTCCCTTATCCTGTAGTCACTTTTCTCACACCTGTGCCATCGAGCCTGTGACATAGCGCTGTGATATCCAGTGGGCCTCACACAATCCACGTGTCCAGTGTCCACAAGTGTCTGCAGAAATTCAAAATCTCCCAGAAATTCAAAATCTCCCTTATCCTGTAGTCACTTTTTTCACACCTGTGCCATTGAGTCTGTGACATAGCACTGTGATATTCAGTGGGCCTCACACAATCCAAGTGTCCAGTGTCCACAAGTGTCTGCAGAAATTCAAAATCTCCCTTATCCTGTAGTCACTATTTTCACACCTGTGCCATCGAGCCTGTGACATAGCGCTGTGATATTCAGTGGGCCTCACACAATCCAAGTGTCCAGTGTCCACAAGTGTCTGCAGAAATTCAAAATCTCCCTTAACCTGTAGTCACTTTTTTTTACACCTGTGCCATCGAGCCTGTGACATAGCGCTGTGATATTCCGTGGGCCTCACACAATCCAAGTGTCCAGTGTCCACAAGTGTCTGCAGAAATTCAAAATCTCCCAGAAATTCAAAATCTCCCTTATCCTGTAGTCACTTTTTTCACACCTGTGCCATCGAGCCTGTGACATAGCGCTGTGATATTCAGTGGGCCTCACACAATCCAAGTGTCCAGTATCCACAAGTGTCTGCAGAAATTCAAAATCTCCCAGAGATTCAAAATCTCCCTTATCCTGTAGTCACTTTTTTCACACCTGTGCCATCGAGCCTGTGACATAGCGCTGTGATATTCAGTGGGCCTCACACAATCCAAGTGTCCAGTGTCCACAAGTGTCTGCAGAAATTCAAAATCTCCCTTATCCTGTAATCACTTTTTTCACACCTGCAGCATCGAGCCTGTGACATAGCGCTGTGATATTCAGTGGGCCTCACACAATCCAAGTGTCGAGTGTCCACAAGTGTTTGCAGAAATTCAAAATCTCCCAGAAATTCAAAATCTCCCTTATCCTGTAGTCACTTTTTTCACACCTGTGCCATCGAGCCTGTGACATAGCACTGTGATATTCAGTGGGCCTCACACAATCCAAGTGTCGTGTCCACAAGTGTCTGCAGAAATTCAAAATCTCCCTTATCCTGTAGTCACTTTTTTCACACCTGTGCCATCGAGCCTGTGACATAGCGCTGTGATGTTCAGTGGGCCTCACACAATCCAAGTGTCCAGTGTCCACAAGTGTCTGCAGAAATTCAAAATCTCCCTTATCCTGTAGTCACTTTTTTCACACCTGTGCCATCGAGCCTGTGACATAGCTCTGTGATATTCAGTGGGCCTCACACAATCCAAGTGTCCAGTGACCACAAGTGTCTGCAGAAATTCAAAATCTCCCAGAAATTCAAAATCTCCCTTATCCTGTAGTCACTTTTTTCACAACTGTGCCATCGAGCCTGTGACATAGCGCTGTGATATTCAGTGGGCCTCACACAATCCAAGTGTCCAGTGTCCACAAGTGTCTGCAGAAAATCTAAATCTCCCTTATCCTGTAGTCACTTTTTTCACACCTGTGCCATCGAGCCTGTGACATAGCACTGTGATATTCAGTGGGCCTCACACAATCCAAGTGTCCAGTATCCACAAGTGTCTGCAGAAATTCAAAATCTCCCTTATCCTGTAGTCACTTTTTTCACACCTGTGCCATCGAGCCTGTGACATAGCGCTGTGATATTCAGTGGGCCACACACAATCCAAGTGTCCAGTGTCCACAAGTGACTGCAGAAAATCTAAATCTCCCTTATTCTGTAGTCACTTTTTTCACACCTGTGCCATCGAGCCTGTGACATAGTGCTGTGATATTCAGTGGGCCTCACACAATCCAAGTGTCCAGTGTCCACAAGTGTCTGCAGAAATTGAAAATCTCCCAGAAATTCAAAATCTCCCTTATCCTGTAGTCACTTTTTTCACACCTGTGCCATCGAGCCTGTGACATATCGCTGTGATATTCAGTGGGCCTCACACAATCCAAGTGTCCAGTGTCCACAAGTGTCTGCAGAAATTCAAAATCTCCCTTATCCTGTAGTCACTTTTTTCACACCTGTGCCATCGAGCCTGTGACATAGCGCTGTGATATTCAGTGGGCCTCACACAATCCAAGTGTCCAGTGTCCACAAGTGTCTGCAGAAATTCAAAATCTCCCTTATCCTGTAGTCACTTTTTTCACACCTGTGCCATCGAGCCTGTGAAATAGCGCTGTGATTTTAAGTGGACCTCACACAATCCAAGTGTCCAGTGTCCACAAGTGTCTGCAGAAATTCAAAATCTCCCAGAAATTCAAAATCTCCCTTATCCTGTAGTCACTTTTTTCACACCTGTGCCATCGAGCCTGTGACATAGCACTGTGATATTCAGTGGGCCTCACACAATCCAAGTGTCCAGTGTCCACAAGTGTCTGCAGAAATTCAAAATCTCCCTTATCCTGTAGTCACTTTTTTCCACACCTGTGCCATCGAGCCTGTGACATAGCGCTGTGATATTCAGTGGGCCTCACACAATCCAAGTGTCCACAAGTGTCTTCAGAAAATCAAAATCTCCCTTATCCTGTAGTCACTATTCTCACACCTGTGCCATCGAGCCTGTGACATAGCGCTGTGATATTCAGTGGGCCTCACACAATCCAAGTGTCCAGTGTCCACAAGTGTCTGCAGAAATTCAAAATCTCCCAGAAATTCAAAATCTCCCTTATCCTGTAGTCACTTTTTTCACACCTGTGCCATCGAGTCTGTGACATAGCACTGTGATATTCAGTGGGCCTCACACAATCCAAGTGTCCAGTGTCCACAAGTGTCTGCAGAAATTCAAAATCTCCCTTATCCTGTAGTCACTTTTTTCACACCTGTGCCATCGAGCCTGTGACATAGCGCTGTGATATTCAGTGGGCCTCACACAATCCAAGTGTCCAGTGTCCACAAGTGTCTGCAAAAATTCAAAATCTCCCTTATCCTGTAGTCACTTTTTTTACACCTGTGCCATCGAGCCTGTGACATAGCGCTGTGATATTCCGTGGGCCTCACACAATCCAAGTGTCCAGTGTCCACAAGTGTCTGCAGAAATTCAAAATCTCCCAGAAATTCAAAATCTCCCTTATACTGTAGTCACTTTATTCACACCTGTGCCATCGAGCCTGTGACATAGCGCTGTGATATTCAGTGGGCCTCACACAATCCAAGTGTCCAGTGTCCACAAGTGTCTGCAGAAAATCTAAATCTCCCTTATCCTGTAGTCACTTTTTTCACACCTGTGCCATCGAGCCTGTGACATAGCACTGTGATATTCAGTGGGCCTCACACAATCCAAGTGTCCAGTATCCACAAGTGTCTGCAGAAATTCAAAATCTCCCTTATCCTGTAGTCACTTTTTTCACACCTGTGCCATCGAGCCTGTGACATAGCGCTGTGATATTCAGTGGGCCACACACAATCCAAGTGTCCAGTGTCCACAAGTGACTGCAGAAAATCTAAATCTCCCTTATTCTGTAGTCACTTTTTTCACACCTGTGCCATCGAGCCTGTGACATAGTGCTGTGATATTCAGTGGGCCTCACACAATCCAAGTGTCCAGTGTCCACAAGTGTCTGCAGAAATTGAAAATCTCCCAGAAATTCAAAATCTCCCTTATCCTGTAGTCACTTTTTTCACACCTGTGCCATCGAGCCTGTGACATATCGTTGTGATATTCAGTGGGCCTCACACAATCCAAGTGTCCAGTGTCCACAAGTGTCTGCAGAAATTCAAAATCTCCCTTATCCTGTAGTCACTTTTTTCACACCTGTGCCATCGAGCCTGTGACATAGCGCTGTGATATTCAGTGGGCCTCACACAATCCAAGTGTCCAGTGTCCACAAGTGTCTGCAGAAATTCAAAATCTCCCTTATCCTGTAGTCACTTTTTTCACACCTGTGCCATCGAGCCTGTGAAATAGCGCTGTGATTTTAAGTGGACCTCACACAATCCAAGTGTCCAGTGTCCACAAGTGTCTGCAGAAATTCAAAATCTCCCAGAAATTCAAAATCTCCCTTATCCTGTAGTCACTTTTTTCACACCTGTGCCATCGAGCCTGTGACATAGCACTGTGATATTCAGTGGGCCTCACACAATCCAAGTGTCCAGTGTCCACAAGTGTCTGCAGAAATTCAAAATCTCCCTTATCCTGTAGTCACTTTTTTCCACACCTGTGCCATCGAGCCTGTGACATAGCGCTGTGATATTCAGTGGGCCTCACACAATCCAAGTGTCCACAAGTGTCTTCAGAAAATCAAAATCTCCCTTATCCTGTAGTCACTATTCTCACACCTGTGCCATCGAGCCTGTGACATAGCGCTGTGATATTCAGTGGGCCTCACACAATCCAAGTGTCCAGTGTCCACAAGTGTCTGCAGAAATTCAAAATCTCCCAGAAATTCAAAATCTCCCTTATCCTGTAGTCACTTTTTTCACACCTGTGCCATCGAGTCTGTGACATAGCACTGTGATATTCAGTGGGCCTCACACAATCCAAGTGTCCAGTGTCCACAAGTGTCTGCAGAAATTCAAAATCTCCCTTATCCTGTAGTCACTTTTTTCACACCTGTGCCATCGAGCCTGTGACATAGCGCTGTGATATTCAGTGGGCCTCACACAATCCAAGTGTCCAGTGTCCACAAGTGTCTGCAAAAATTCAAAATCTCCCTTATCCTGTAGTCACTTTTTTTTACACCTGTGCCATCGAGCCTGTGACATAGCGCTGTGATATTCCGTGGGCCTCACACAATCCAAGTGTCCAGTGTCCACAAGTGTCTGCAGAAATTCAAAATCTCCCAGAAATTCAAAATCTCCCTCATCCTGTAGTCACTTTTTTCACACCTGTGCCATCGAGCCTGTGACATAGTGCTGTGATATTCAGTGGGCCTCACACAATCCAAGTGTCCAGTATCCACAAGTGTCTGCAGAAATTCAAAATCTCCCAGAAATTCAAAATCTCCCTTATCCTGTAGTCACTTTTTTCACACCTGTGCCATAGAGCCTGTGACATAGCGCTGTGATATTCAGTGGGCCTCACACAATCCAAGTGTCCAGTGTCCACAAGTGTCTGCAGAAATTCAAAATCTCCCTTATCCTGTAATCACTTTTTTCACACCTGCTGCATCGAGCCTGTGACATAGCGCTGTGATATTCAGTGGGCCTCACACAATCCAAGTGTCCAATGTCCACAATTGTCTGCAGAAATTCAAAATCTCCCAGAAATTCAAAATCTCCCTTATCCTGTAGTCACTTTTTTCACACCTGTGCCATCGAGCCTGTGACATAGCACTGTGATATTCAGTGGGCCTCACACAATCCAAGTGTCCAGTGTCCACAAGTGTCTGCAGAAATTCAAAATCTCCCTTATCCTGTAGTCACTTTTTTCACACCTGTGCCATCGAGCCTGTGACATAGCGCTGTGGTATTCAGTGGGCCTCACACAATCCAAGTGTCCAGTGTCCACAAGTGTCTGCAGAAATTCAAAATCTCCCTTAACCTGTAGTCACTTTTTTCACACCTGTGCCATCGAGCCTGTGACATAGCACTGTGTTATTCAGTGGGCTTCACAAAATCCAAGTGTCCAGTGTCCACAAGTGTCTGCAGAAATTCAAAATCTCCCTTATCTTGTAGTCACTTTTTTCACACCTGTGCCATCAAGCCTGTGACGTAGCGCTGTGATATTCAGTGGGCCTCACACATTCCAAGTGTCCAGTGTCCACAAGTGTCTGCAGAAATACAAAATCTCCCTTATCATGAAGTCACTTTTTTCACACCTGTGCCATCGAGCCTGTGACATAGCGCTGTGATATTCAGTGGGCCTCACACAATCCAAGTGTCCAGTGACCACAAGTGTCTTCAGAAATTCAAAATCTCCCAGAAATTCAAAATCTCCCTTATCCTGTAGTCACTTTTTTCACACCTGTGCCATCGAGCCTGTGACATAGCGCTGTGATATTCAGTGGGCCTCACACAATCCAAGTGTCCAGTGTCCACAAGTGTCTGCAGAAAATCTAAATCTCCCTTATCCTGTAGTCACTTTTTTCACACCTGTGCCATCGAGCCTGTGACATAGCACTGTGATATTCAGTGGGCCTCACACAATCCAAGTGTCCAGTGACCACAAGTGTCTGTAGAAATTCAAAATCTCCCAGAAATTCAAAATCTCAATTATCCTGTAGTCACTTTTTTCACACCTGTGCCATCGAGCCTGTGAAATAGCACTGTGATATTCAGTGGGCTTCACAAAATCCAAGTGTCCAGTGTCCACAAGTGTCTGCAGAAATTCAAAATCTCCCTTATCTTGTAGTCACTTTTTTCACACCTGTGCCATCGAGCCTGTGACATAGCGCTGTGATATTCAGTGGGCCTCACACAATCCAAGTGTCCAGTGTCCACAAGTGTCTGCAGAAATTCAAAATCTCCCAGAAATTCAAAATCTCCCTTATCCTGTAGTCACTTTTTTCACACCTGTGCCATCGAGCCTGTGACATAGCTCTGTGATATTCAGTGGGCCTCACACAATCCAAGTGTCCAGTGACCACAAGTGTCTGCAGAAATTCAAAATCTCCCAGAAATTCAAAATCTCCCTTATCCTGTAGTCACTTTTTTCACACCTGTGCCATCGAGCCTGTGACATATCACTGTGGTATTCAGTGGGCTTCACACAATCCAAGTGTCCAGTGTCCACTAGTGTCTGCAGAAATTCAAAATCTCCCTTATCCTGTAGTCACTTTTTTCACACCTGTGCCATCGAGCCTGTGACATAGCGCTGTGATATTCAGTGGGCCTCACACAATCCAAGTGTCCAGTGTCCACAAGTGTCTGCAGAAAATCTAAATCTCCTTTATCCTGTAGTCACTTTTTTCACACCTGTGCCATCGAGCCTGTGACATAGCACTGTGATATTCAGTGGGCCTCACACAATCCAAGTGTCCAGTGTCCACAAGTGACTGCAGAAAATCTAAATCTCCCTTATCCTGTAGTCACTTTTTTCACACCTGTGCCATCGAGCCTGTGACATAGCGCTGTGATATTCAGTGGGCCTCACACAATCCAAGTGTCCAGTGTCCACAAGTGTCTGCAGAAATTCAAAATCTCCCAGAAATTCAAAATCTCCCTTATCCTGTAGTCACTTTTTTCACACCTGTGCCATCGAGCCTGTGACATAGCGCTGTGATATTCAGTGGGCCTCACACAATCCAAGTGTCCAGTGACCACAAGTGTCTGCAGAAATTCAAAATCTCCCAGAAATTCAAAATCTCCCTTATCTTGTAGTCACTTTTTTCACACCTGTGCCATCGAGCCTGTGACATAGCGCTGTGATATTCAGTGGGCCTCACACAATCCAAGTGTCCAGTGACCACAAGTGTCTGCAGAAATTCAAAATCTCCCAGAAATTCAAAATCTCCCTTATCTTGTAGTCACTTTTTTCACACCTGTGCCATCGAGCCTGTGACATAACACTGTGATATTCAGTGGGCCTCACACAATCCAAGTGTCCAGTGTCCACAAGTGTCTGCAGAAATTCAATATCTCCCTTATCCTGTAGTCACTTTTTTCACACCTGTGCCATCGAGCCTGTGACATAGCACTGTGATATTCAGTGGGCCTCACACAATCCAAGTGTCCAGTGTCCACAAGTGTCTGCAGAAATTCAAAATCTCCCTTATCTTGTAGTCACTTTTTTCACACCTGTGCCATCAAGCCTGTGACATAGCGCTGTGATATTCAGTGGGCCTCACACAATCCAAGTGTCCAGTGTCCACAAGTGTCTGCAGAAATACAAAATCTCCCTTATCATGAAGTCACTTTTTTCACACCTGTGCCATCGAGCCTGTGACATAGCGCTGTGATATTCAGTGGGCCTCACACAATCCAAGTGTCCAGTGACCACAAGTGTCTGCAGAAATTCAAAATCTCCCAGAAATTCAAAATCTCCCTTATCTTGTAGTCACTTTTTTCACACCTGTGCCATCGAGCCTGTGACATAGCGCTGTGATATTCAGTGGGCCTCACACAATCCAAGTGTCCAGTGTCCACAAGTGTCTGCAGAAAATCTAAATCTCCCTTATCCTGTAGTCACTTTTTTCACACCTGTGCCATCGAGCCTGTGACATAGCACTGTGATATTCAGTGGGCCTCACACAATCCAAGTGTCCAGTGACCACAAGTGTCTGTAGAAATTCAAAATCTCCCAGAAATTCAAAATCTCAATTATCCTGTAGTCACTTTTTTCACACCTGTGCCATCGAGCCTGTGAAATAGCACTGTGATATTCAGTGGGCTTCACAAAATCCAAGTGTCCAGTGTCCACAAGTGTCTGCAGAAATTCAAAATCTCCCTTATCTTGTAGTCACTTTTTTCACACCTGTGCCATCGAGCCTGTGACATAGCGCTGTGATATTCAGTAGGCTTCACACAATCCAAGTGTCCAGTGTCCACAAGTGTCTGCAGAAATTCAAAATCTCCCAGAAATTCAAAATCTCCCTTATCCTGTAGTCACTTTTTTCACACCTGTGCCATCGAGCCTGTGACATAGCGCTGTGATATTCAGTGGGCCTCACACAATCCAAGTGTCCAGTGACCACAAGTGTCTGCAGAAATTCAAAATCTCCCAGAAATTCAAAATCTCCCTTATCCTGTAGTCACTTTTTTCACACCTGTGCCATCGAGCCTGTGACATATCACTGTGGTATTCAGTGGGCTTCACACAATCCAAGTGTCCAGTGTCCACTAGTGTCTGCAGAAATTCAAAATCTCCCTTATCCTGTAGTCACTTTTTTCACACCTGTGCCATCGAGCCTGTGACATAGCGCTTTGATATTCAGTGGGCCTCACACAATCCAAGTGTCCAGTGTCCACAAGTGTCTGCAGAAAATCTAAATCTCCTTTATCCTGTAGTCACTTTTTTCACACCTGTGCCATCGAGCCTGTGACATAGCGCTGTGATATTCAGTGGGCCTCACACAATCCAAGTGTCCAGTGTCCACAAGTGTCTGCAGAAATTCAAAATCTCCCAGAAATTCAAAATCTCCCTTATCCTGTAGTCACTTTTTTCACACCTGTGCCATCGAGCCTGTGACATAACACTGTGATATTCAGTGGGCCTCACACAATCCAAGTGTCCAGTGTCCACAAGTGTCTGCAGAAATTCAAAATCTCCCTTATCCTGTAGTCACTTTTTTCACACCTGTGCCATCGAGCCTGTGACATAGCGCTGTGATTTTAAGTGGGCCTCACACAATCCAAGTGTCCAGTGTCCACAAGTGTCTGCAGAAATTCAAAATCTCCCAGAAATTCAAAATCTCCCTTATCCTGTAGTCACTTTTTTCACACCTGTGCCATCGAGCCTGTGACATAGCACTGTGATATTCAGTGGGCCTCACACAATCCAAGTGTCCAGTGTCCACAAGTGTCTGCAGAAATTCAAAATCTCCCTTATCCTGTAGTCACTTTTTTCCACACCTGTGCCATCGAGCCTGTCACATAGCGCTGTGATATTCAGTGGGCCTCACACAATCCAAGTGTCCACAAGTGTCTTCAGAAAATCAAAATCTCCCTTATCCTGTAGTCACTTTTCTCACACCTGTGCCATTGAGCCTGTGACATAGCGCTGTGATATTCAGTGGGCCTCACACAATCCAAGTGTCCAGTGTCCACAACTGTCTGCAGAAATTCAAAATCTCCCAGAAATTCAAAATCTCCCTTATCCTGTAGTCACTTTTTTCACACCTGTGCCATCGAGTCTGTGACATAGCACTGTGATATTCAGTGGGCCTCACACAATCCAAGTGTCCAGTGTCCACAAGTGTCTGCAGAAATTCAAAATCTCCCTTATCCTGTAGTCACTTTTTTCACACCTGTGCCATCGAGCCTGTAACATAGCGCTGTGATATTCAGTGGGCCTCACACAATCCAAGTGTCCAGTGTCCACAAGTGTCTGCAGAAATTCAAAATCTCCCTTATCCTGTAGTCACTTTTTTTACACCTGTGCCATCGAGCCTGTGACATAGCGCTGTGATATTCCGTGGGCCTCACACAATCCAAGTGTCCAGTGTCCACAAGTGTCTGCAGAAATTCAAAATCTCCCAGAAATTCAAAATCTCCCTTATCCTGTAGTCACTTTTTTCACACCTGTGCCATCGAGCCTGTGACATAGCGCTGTGATATTCAGTGGGCCTCACACAATCCAAGTGTCCAGTGTCCACAAGTGTCTGCAGAAATTCAAAATCTCCCTTATCCTGTAATCACTTTTTTCACACCTGCTGCATCGAGCCTGTGACATAGCGCTGTGATATTCAGTGGGCCTCACACAATCCAAGTGTCCAGTGTCCACAAGTGTCTGCAGAAATTCAAAATCTCCCTTATCCTGTAGTCACTTTTTTCACACCTGTGCCATCGAGCCTGTGACATAGCGCTGTGGTATTCCGTGGGCCTCACACAATCCAAGTGTCCAGTGTCCACAAGTGTCTGCAGAAATTCAAAATCTCCCAGAAATTCAAAATCTCCCTTATCCTGTAGTCACTTTTTTCACACCTGTGCCATCGAGCCTGTGACATAGCACTGTGATATTCAGTGGGCCTCACGCAATCCAAGTGTCCAGTGTCCACAAGTGTCTGCAGAAATTCAAAATCTCCCTTATACTGTAGTCAATTTTTTCACACCAGTGCCATCGAGCCTGTGACATAGCGCTGTGGTATTCAGTGGGCCTCACACAATCCAAGTGTCCAGTGACCACAAGTGTCTGCAGAAATTCAAAATCTCCCAGAAATTCAAAATCTCCCTTATCTTGTAGTCACTTTTTTCACACCTGTGCCATCGAGCCTGTGACATAGCGCTGTGATATTCAGTGGGACTCACACAATCCAAGTGTCCAGTGTCCACAAGTGTCTGCAGAAAATCTAAATCTCCCTTATCCTGTAGTCACTTTTTTCACACCTGTGCCATCGAGCCTGTGACATAGCACTGTGATATTCAGTGGGCCTCACACAATCCAAGTGTCCAGTGTCCACAAGTGTCTGCAGAAATTCAAAATCTCCCTTATCCTGAAGTCACTTTTTTCACACCTGTGCCATCGAGCCTGTGACATAGCGCTGTGATATTCAGTGGGCCTCATACAATCCAAGTGTCCACAAGTGTCTTCAGAAAATCAAAATCTCCCTTATCCTGTAGTCACTTTTTTCACACCTGTGCCATCGAGCCTGTGACATAGCGCTGTGATATTCAGTGGGCCTCACACAATCCAAGTGTCCAGTGTCCACAAGTGTCTGCAGAAAATCTAAATCTCCCTTATCCTGTAGTCACTTTTTTCACACCTGTGCCATCGAGCCTGTGACATAGCACTGTGATATTCAGTGGGCCTCACACAATCCAAGTGTCCAGTGTCCACAAGTGTCTGCAGAAATTCAAAATCTCCCAGAAATTCAAAATCTCCCTTATCCTGTAGTCACTTTTTTCACACCTGTGCCATCGAGCCTGTGACATAACACTGTGATATTCAGTGGGCCTCACACAATCCAAGTGTCCAGTGTCCACAAGTGTCTGCAGAAATTCAAAATCTCCCTTATCCTGTAGTCACTTTTTTCACACCTGTGCCATCGAGCCTGTGACATAGCGCTGTGATTTTAAGTGGGCCTCACACAATCCAAGTGTCCAGTGTCCACAAGTGTCTGCAGAAATTCAAAATCTCCCAGAAATTCAAAATCTCCCTTATCCTGTAGTCACTTTTTTCACACCTGTGCCATCGAGCCTGTGACATAGCACTGTGATATTCAGTGGGCCTCACACAATCCAAGTGTCCAGTGTCCACAAGTGTCTGCAGAAATTCAAAATCTCCCTTATCCTGTAGTCACTTTTTTCCACACCTGTGCCATCGAGCCTGTCACATAGCGCTGTGATATTCAGTGGGCCTCACACAATGCAAGTGTCCACAAGTGTCTTCAGAAAATCAAAATCTCCCTTATCCTGTAGTCACTTTTCTCACACCTGTGCCATTGAGCCTGTGACATAGCGCTGTGATATTCAGTGGGCCTCACACAATCCAAGTGTCCAGTGTCCACAACTGTCTGCAGAAATTCAAAATCTCCCAGAAATTCAAAATCTCCCTTATCCTGTAGTCACTTTTTTCACACCTGTGCCATCGAGTCTGTGACATAGCACTGTGATATTCAGTGGGCCTCACACAATCCAAGTGTCCAGTGTCCACAAGTGTCTGCAGAAATTCAAAATCTCCCTTATCCTGTAGTCACTTTTTTCACACCTGTGCCATCGAGCCTGTAACATAGCGCTGTGATATTCAGTGGGCCTCACACAATCCAAGTGTCCAGTGTCCACAAGTGTCTGCAGAAATTCAAAATCTCCCTTATCCTGTAGTCACTTTTTTTACACCTGTGCCATCGAGCCTGTGACATAGCGCTGTGATATTCCGTGGGCCTCACACAATCCAAGTGTCCAGTGTCCACAAGTGTCTGCAGAAATTCAAAATCTCCCAGAAATTCAAAATCTCCCTTATCCTGTAGTCACTTTTTTCACACCTGTGCCATCGAGCCTGTGACATAGCGCTGTGATATTCAGTGGGCCTCACACAATCCAAGTGTCCAGTGTCCACAAGTGTCTGCAGAAATTCAAAATCTCCCTTATCCTGTAATCACTTTTTTCACACCTGCTGCATCGAGCCTGTGACATAGCGCTGTGATATTCAGTGGGCCTCACACAATCCAAGTGTCCAGTGTCCACAAGTGTCTGCAGAAATTCAAAATCTCCCTTATCCTGTAGTCACTTTTTTCACACCTGTGCCATCGAGCCTGTGACATAGCGCTGTGGTATTCCGTGGGCCTCACACAATCCAAGTGTCCAGTGTCCACAAGTGTCTGCAGAAATTCAAAATCTCCCAGAAATTCAAAATCTCCCTTATCCTGTAGTCACTTTTTTCACACCTGTGCCATCGAGCCTGTGACATAGCACTGTGATATTCAGTGGGCCTCACGCAATCCAAGTGTCCAGTGTCCACAAGTGTCTGCAGAAATTCAAAATCTCCCTTATACTGTAGTCAATTTTTTCACACCAGTGCCATCGAGCCTGTGACATAGCGCTGTGGTATTCAGTGGGCCTCACACAATCCAAGTGTCCAGTGTCCACAAGTGTCTGCAGAAATTCAAAATCTCCCTTATCCTGTAGTCACTTATTTCACACCTGTGCCATCGAGCCTGTGACATAGCGCTGTGATATTCAGTGGGCCTCACACAATCCAAGTGTCCAGTGACCACAAGTGTCTGCAGAAATTCAAAATCTCCCAGAAATTCAAAATCTCCCTTATCCTGTAGTCACTTTTTTCACACCTGTGCCATCGAGCCTGTGACATAGCACTGTGTTATTCAGTGGGCTTCACAAAATCCAAGTGTCCAGTGTCCACAAGTGTCTGCAGAAATTCAAAATCTCCCTTATCTTGTAGTCACTTTTTTCACACCTGTGCCATCGAGCCTGTGACATAGCGCTGTGATATTCAGTGGGCCTCACACAATCCAAGTGTCCAGTGTCCACAAGTGTCTGCAGAAATTCAAAATCTCCCTTATCCTGTAGTCACTTTTTTCACACCTGTGCCATCGAGCCTGTGACATAGCGCTGTGATATTCAGTGGGCCTCACACAATCCAAGTGTCCAGTGACCACAAGTGTCTGCAGAAATTCAAAATCTCCCAGAAATTCAAAATCTCCCTTATCTTGTAGTCACTTTTTTCACACCTGTGCCATCGAGCCTGTGACATAGCGCTGTGATATTCAGTGGGACTCACACAATCCAAGTGTCCAGTGTCCACAAGTGTCTGCAGAAAATCTAAATCTCCCTTATCCTGTAGTCACTTTTTTCACACCTGTGCCATCGAGCCTGTGACATAGCACTGTGATATTCAGTGGGCCTCACACAATCCAAGTGTCCAGTGTCCACAAGTGTCTGCAGAAATTCAAAATCTCCCTTATCATGTAGTCACTTTTTTCACACCTGTGCCATCGAGCCTGTGACATAGCGCTGTGATATTCAGTGGGCCTCACACAATCCAAATGTCCAGTGTCCACAAGTGTCTGCAGATAATCTAAATCTCCCTTATCCTGAAGTCACTTTTTTCACACCTGTGCCATCGAGCCTGTGACATAGCGCTGTGATATTCAGTGGGCCTCACACAATCCAAGTGTCCAGTGTCCACAAGTGTCTGCAGAAATTCAAAATCTCCCAGAAATTCAAAATCTCCCTTATCCTGTAGTGACTTTTTTCACACCTGTGCCATCAAGCCTGTGACATAACACTGTGATATTCAGTGGGCCTCACACAATCCAAGTGTCCAGTGTCCACAAGTGTCTGCAGAAATTCAAAATCTCCCTTATCCTGTAGTCACTTTTTTCACACCTGTGCCATCGAGCCTGTGACATAGCGCTGTGATATTCAGTGGGCCTCACACAATCCAAGTGTCCAGTGTCCACAAGTGTCTGCAGAAATTCAAAATCTCCCTTATCCTGAAGTCACTTTTTTCACACCTGTGCCATCGAGCCTGTGACATAGCGCTGTGATATTCAGTGGGCCTCATACAATCCAAGTGTCCACAAGTGTCTTCAGAAAATCAAAATCTCCCTTATCCTGTAGTCACTTTTTTCACACCTGTGCCATCGAGCCTGTGACATAGCGCTGTGATATTCAGTGGGCCTCACACAATCCAAGTGTCCAGTGTCCACAAGTGTCTGCAGAAAATCTAAATCTCCCTTATCCTGTAGTCACTTTTTTCACACCTGTGCCATCGAGCCTGTGACATAGCGCTGTGATATTCAGTGGGCCTCACACAATCCAAGTGTCCAGTGTCCACAAGTGTCTGCAGAAATTCAAAATCTCCCAGAAATTCAAAATCTCCCTTATCCTGTAGTCACTTTTTTCACACCTGTGCCATCGAGCCTGTGACATAGCACTGTGATATTCAGTGGGCCTCACACAATCCAAGTGTCCAGTGTCCACAAGTGTCTGCAGCAATTCAAAATCTCCCTTATCCTGCAGTCACTTTTTTCACACCTGTGCCATCGAGCCTGTGACATAGCGCTGTGATATTCAGTGGGCCTCACACAATCCAAGTGTCCAGTGTCCACAAGTGTCTGCAGAAATTCAAAATCTCCCAGAAATTCAAAATCTCCCTTATCCTGTAGTCACTTTTTTCACACCTGTGCCATCGAGCCTGTGACATAGCACTGTGATATTCAGTGGGCTTCACAAAATCCAAGTGTCCAGTGTCCACAAGTGTCTGCAGAAATTCAAAATCTCCCTTTTCTTGTAGTCACTTTTTTCACACCTGTGCCATCGAGACTGTGACATAGCGCTGTGATATTCAGTGGGCCTCACACAATCCAAGTGTCCAGTGTCCACAAGTGTCTGCAGAAATTCAAAATCTCCCTTATCCTGTAGTCACTTTTTTCACAACTGTGCCATCGAGCCTGTGACATAGCGCTGTGATATTCAGTGGGCCTTACACAATCCAAGTGTCCAGTGACCACAAGTGTCTGCAGAAATTCAAAATCTCCCTTATCCTGTAGTCACTTTTTTCACACCTGTGCCTTCGAGCCTGTGACATAGCACTGTGATATTCAGTGGGCTTCACAAAATCCAAGTGTCCAGTGTCCACAAGTGTCTGCAGAAATTCAAAATCTCCCTTATCTTGTAGTCACTTTTTTCACACCTGTGCCATCGAGCCTGTGACATAGCGCTGTGATATTCAGTGGGCCTCACACAATCCAAGTGTCCAGTGTCCACAAGTGTCTGCAGAAATTCAAAATCTCCATTATCCTGTAGTCACTTTTTTCACACATGTGCCATCGAGCCTGTGACATAGCGCTGTGATATTCAGTGGGCCTCACACAATCCAAGTGTCCAGTGACCACAAGTGTCTGCAGAAATTCAAAATCTCCCTTATCCTGTAGTCACTTTTTTCACACCTGTGCCATTGAGCCTGTGACATATCACTGTGATATTCAGTGGGCTTCACACAATCCAAGTGTCCAGTGTCCACTAGTGTCTGCAGAAATTCAAAATCTCCCTTATCCTGTAGTCACTTTTTTCACACCTGTGCCATCGATCCTGTGACATAGCGCTGTGATATTCAGTGGGCCTCACACAATCCAAGTGTCCAGTGTCCACAAGTGTCTGCAGAAAATTTAAATCTCCCTTTTCCTGTAGTCACTTTTTTCACACCTGTGCCATCGAGCCTGTGACATAGCACTGTGATATTCAGTGGGCCTCACACAATCCAAGTGTCCAGTGTCCACAAGTGTCTGCAGAAATTCAAAATCTCCCTTATCCTGTAGTCACTTTTTTCACACCTGTGCCATCGAGCCTGTGACATAGCGCTGTTATATTCAGTGGGCCTCACACAATCCAAGTGTCCAGTGTCCACAAGTGACAGCAGAAAATCTAAATCTCCCTTATCCTGTAGTCACTTTTTTCACACCTGTGCCATCGAGCCTGTGACATAGCGCTGTGATATTCAGTGGGCCTCACACAATCCAAGTGTCCAGTGTCCACAAGTGTCTGCAGAAATACAAAATCTCCCAGAAATTCAAAATCTCCCTTATCCTGTAGTCACTTTTTTCACAGCTGTGCCATCGAGCCTGTGACATAACACTGTGATATTCAGTGGGCCTCACACAATCCAAGTGTCCAGTGTCCACAAGTGTCTGCAGAAATTCAAAATCTCCCTTATCCTGTAGTCACTTTTTTCACACCTGTGCCATTGAGCCTGTGACATAGCGCTGTGATATTCAGTGGGCCTCACACAATCCAAGTGTCCAGTGTCCACAAGTGTCTGCAGAAATTCAAAATCTCCCAGAAATTCAAAATCTCCCTTATCCTGTATTCACTTTTTTCACACCTGTGCCATCGAGCCTGTGACATAGCACTGTGATATTCAGTGGGCCTCACACAATCCAAGTGTCCAGTGTCCACAAGTGTCTGCAGAAATTCAAAATCTCCCTTATCCTGTAGTCACTTTTTTCCACACCTGTGCCATCGAGCCTGTGACATAGCGCTGTGATATTCAGTGGGCCTCACACAATCCAAGTGTCCACAAGTGTCTTCAGAAAATCAAAATCTCCCTTATCCTGTAGTCACTTTTCTCACACCTGTGCCATCGAGCCTGTGACATAGCGCTGTGATATTCAGTGGGCCTCACACAATCCAAGTGTCCAGTGTCCACAAGTGTCTGCAGAAATTCAAAATCTCCCAGAAATTCAAAATCTTCCTTATCCTGTAGTCACTTTTTTCACACCTGTGCCATCGAGTCTGTGACATAGCACTGTGATATTCAGTGGGCCTCACACAATCCAAGTGTCCAGTGTCCACAAGTGTCTGCAGAAATTCAAAATCTCCCTTATCCTGTAGTCACTTTTTTCACACCTGTGCCATCGAGCCTGTGACATAGCACTGTGATATTCAGTGGGCCTCACACAATCCAAGTGTCCAGTGTCCACAAGTGTCTGCAGAAATTCAAAATCTCCCTTATCCTGTAGTCACTTTTTTTACACCTGTGCCATCGAGCCTGTGACATAGCGCTGTGATATTCCGTGGGCCTCACACAATCCAAGTGTCCAGTGTCCACAAGTGTCTGCAGAAATTCAAAATCTCCCAGAAATTCAAAATCTCCCTTATCCTGTAGTCACTTTTTTCACACCTGTGCCATCGAGCCTGTGACATAGCGCTGTGATATTCAGTGGGCCTCACACAATCCAAGTGTCCAGTATCCACAAGTGTCTGCAGAAATTCAAAATCTCCCAGAAATTCAAAATCTCCCTTATCCTGTAGTCACTTTTTTCACACCTGTGCCATCGAGCCTGTGACATAGCGCTGTGATATTCAGTGGGCCTCACACAATCCAAGTGTCCAGTGTCCACAAGTGTCTGCAGAAATTCAAAATCTCCCTTATCCTGTAATCACTTTTTTCATACCTGCTGCATCGAGCCTGTGACATAGCGCTGTGATATTCAGTGGGCCTCACACAATCCAAGTGTCCAGTGTCCACAAGTGTCTGCAGAAATTCAAAATCACCCAGAAATTCAAAATCTCCCTTATCCTGTAGTCACTTTTTTCACACCTGTGCCATCGAGCCTGTGACATAGCACTGTGATATTCAGTGGGCCTCACACAATCCAAGTGTCCAGTGTCCACAAGTGTCTGCAGAAATTCAAAATCTCCCTTATCCTGTAGTCACTTTTTTCACACCTGTGCCATCGAGCCTGTGACATAGCGCTGTGATATTCAGTGGGCCTCACACAATCCAAGTGTCCAGTGACCACAAGTGTCTGCAGAAATTCAAAATCTCCCAGAAATTCAAAATCTCCCTTATCTTGTAGTCACTTTTTTCACACCTGTGCCATCGAGCCTGTGACATAGCGCTGTGATATTCAGTGGGCCTCACACAATCCAAGTGTCCAGTGTCCACAAGTGTCTGCAGAAAATCTAAATCTCCCTTATCCTGTAGTCACTTTTTTCACACCTGTGCCATCGAGCCAGTGACATAGCACTGTGATATTCAGTGGGCCTCACACAATCCAAGTGTCCAGTGTCCACAAGTGTCTGCAGAAATTCAAAATCTCCCTTATCATGTAGTCACTTTTTTCACACCTGTGCCATCGAGCCTGTGACATAGCGCTGTGATATTCAGTGGGCCTCACACAATCCAAATGTCCAGTGTCCACAAGTGTCTGCAGATAATCTAAATCTCCCTTATCCTGAAGTCACTTTTTTCACACCTGTGCCATCGAGCCTGTGACATAGCGCTGTGATATTCAGTGGGCCTCACACAATCCAAGTGTCCAGTGTCCACAAGTGTCTGCAGAAATTCAAAATCTCCCAGAAATTCAAAATCTCCCTTATCCTGTAGTGACTTTTTTCACACCTGTGCCATCAAGCCTGTGACATAACACTGTGATATTCAGTGGGCCTCACACAATCCAAGTGTCCAGTGTCCACAAGTGTCTGCAGAAATTCAAAATCTCCCTTATCCTGTAGTCACTTTTTTCACACCTGTGCCATCGAGCCTGTGACATAGCGCTGTGATATTCAGTGGGCCTCACACAATCCAAGTGTCCAGTGTCCACAAGTGTCTGCAGAAATTCAAAATCTCCCTTATCCTGAAGTCACTTTTTTCACACCTGTGCCATCGAGCCTGTGACATAGCGCTGTGATATTCAGTGGGCCTCATACAATCCAAGTGTCCACAAGTGTCTTCAGAAAATCAAAATCTCCCTTATTCTGTAGTCACTTTTTTCACACCTGTGCCATCGAGCCTGTGACATAGCGCTGTGATATTCAGTGGGCCTCACACAATCCAAGTGTCCAGTGTCCACAAGTGTCTGCAGCAATTCAAAATCTCCCTTATCCTGCTGTCACTTTTTTCACACCTGTGCCATCGAGCCTGTGACATAGCGCTGTGATATTCAGTGGGCCTCACACAATCCAAGTGTCCAGTGTCCACAAGTGTCTGCAGAAATTCAAAATCTCCCAGAAATTCAAAATCTCCCTTATCCTGTAGTCACTTTTTTCACACCTGTGCCATCGAGCCTGTGACATAGCACTGTGATATTCAGTGGGCTTCACAAAATCCAAGTGTCCAGTGTCCACAAGTGTCTGCAGAAATTCAAAATCTCCCTTTTCTTGTAGTCACTTTTTTCACACCTGTGCCATCGAGACTGTGACATAGCGCTGTGATATTCAGTGGGCCTCACACAATCCAAGTGTTCAGTGTCCACAAGTGTCTGCAGAAATTCAAAATCTCCCTTATCCTGTAGTCACTTTTTTCACACCTGTGCCATCGAGCCTGTGACATAGCGCTGTGATATTCAGTGGGCCTCACACAATCCAAGTGTCCAGTATCCACAAGTGTCTGCAGAAATTCAAAATCTCCCAGAAATTCAAAATCTCCCTTATCCTGTAGTCACTTTTTTCACACCTGTGCCATCGAGCCTGTGACATAGCGCTGTGATATTCAGTGGGCCTCACACAATCCAAGTGTCCAGTGTCCACAAGTGTCTGCAGAAATTCAAAATCTCCCTTATCCTGTAATCACTTTTTTCATACCTGCTGCATCGAGCCTGTGACATAGCGCTGTGATATTCAGTGGGCCTCACACAATCCAAGTGTCCAGTGTCCACAAGTGTCTGCAGAAATTCAAAATCACCCAGAAATTCAAAATCTCCCTTATCCTGTAGTCACTTTTTTCACACCTGTGCCATCGAGCCTGTGACATAGCACTGTGATATTCAGTGGGCCTCACACAATCCAAGTGTCCAGTGTCCACAAGTGTCTGCAGAAATTCAAAATCTCCCTTATCCTGTAGTCACTTTTTTCACACCTGTGCCATCGAGCCTGTGACATAGCGCTGTGATATTCAGTGGGCCTCACACAATCCAAGTGTCCAGTGACCACAAGTGTCTGCAGAAATTCAAAATCTCCCAGAAATTCAAAATCTCCCTTATCTTGTAGTCACTTTTTTCACACCTGTGCCATCGAGCCTGTGACATAGCGCTGTGATATTCAGTGGGCCTCACACAATCCAAGTGTCCAGTGTCCACAAGTGTCTGCAGAAAATCTAAATCTCCCTTATCCTGTAGTCACTTTTTTCACACCTGTGCCATCGAGCCTGTGACATAGCACTGTGATATTCAGTGGGCCTCACACAATCCAAGTGTCCAGTGTCCACAAGTGTCTGCAGAAATTCAAAATCTCCCTTATCATGTAGTCACTTTTTTCACACCTGTGCCATCGAGCCTGTGACATAGCGCTGTGATATTCAGTGGGCCTCACACAATCCATATGTCCAGTGTCCACAAGTGTCTGCAGATAATCTAAATCTCCCTTATCCTGAAGTCACTTTTTTCACACCTGTGCCATCGAGCCTGTGACATAGCGCTGTGATATTCAGTGGGCCTCACACAATCCAAGTGTCCAGTGTCCACAAGTGTCTGCAGAAATTCAAAATCTCCCAGAAATTCAAAATCTCCCTTATCCTGTAGTGACTTTTTTCACACCTGTGCCATCAAGCCTGTGACATAACACTGTGATATTCAGTGGGCCTCACACAATCCAAGTGTCCAGTGTCCACAAGTGTCTGCAGAAATTCAAAATCTCCCTTATCCTGTAGTCACTTTTTTCACACCTGTGCCATCGAGCCTGTGACATAGCGCTGTGATATTCAGTGGGCCTCACACAATCCAAGTGTCCAGTGTCCACAAGTGTCTGCAGAAATTCAAAATCTCCCTTATCCTGAAGTCACTTTTTTCACACCTGTGCCATCGAGCCTGTGACATAGCGCTGTGATATTCAGTGGGCCTCATACAATCCAAGTGTCCACAAGTGTCTTCAGAAAATCAAAATCTCCCTTATTCTGTAGTCACTTTTTTCACACCTGTGCCATCGAGCCTGTGACATAGCGCTGTGATATTCAGTGGGCCTCACACAATCCAAGTGTCCAGTGTCCACAAGTGTCTGCAGAAAATCTAAATCTCCCTTATCCTGTAGTCACTTTTTTCACACCTGTGCCATCGAGCCTGTGACATAGCGCTGTGATATTCAGTGGGCCTCACACAATCCAAGTGTCCAGTGTCCACAAGTGTCTGCAGAAATTCAAAATCTCCCAGAAATTCAAAATCTCCCTTATCCTGTAGTCACTTTTTTCACACCTGTGCCATCGAGCCTGTGATATAGCACTGTGATATTCAGTGGGCCTCACACAATCCAAGTGTCCAGTGTCCACAAGTGTCTGCAGCAATTCAAAATCTCCCTTATCCTGCAGTCACTTTTTTCACACCTGTGCCATCGAGCCTGTGACATAGCGCTGTGATATTCAGTGGGCCTCACACAATCCAAGTGTCCAGTGTCCACAAGTGTCTGCAGAAATTCAAAATCTCCCAGAAATTCAAAATCTCCCTTATCCTGTAGTCACTTTTTTCACACCTGTGCCATCGAGCCTGTGACATAGCACTGTGATATTCAGTGGGCTTCACAAAATCCAAGTGTCCAGTGTCCACAAGTGTCTGCAGAAATTCAAAATCTCCCTTTTCTTGTAGTCACTTTTTTCACACCTGTGCCATCGAGACTGTGACATAGCGCTGTGATATTCAGTGGGCCTCACACAATCCAAGTGTTCAGTGTCCACAAGTGTCTGCAGAAATTCAAAATCTCCCTTATCCTGTAGTCACTTTTTTCACAACTGTGCCATCGAGCCTGTGACATAGCGCTGTGATATTCAGTGGGCCTTACACAATCCAAGTGTCCAGTGACCACAAGTGTCTGCAGAAATTCAAAATCTCCCTTATCCTGTAGTCACTTTTTTCACACCTGTGCCTTCGAGCCTGTGACATAGCACTGTGATATTCAGTGGGCTACACAAAATCCAAGTGTCCAGTGTCCACAAGTGTCTGCAGAAATTCAAAATCTCCCTTATCTTGTAGTCACTTTTTTCACACCTGTGCCATCGAGCCTGTGACATAGCGCTGTGATATTCAGTGGGCCTCACACAATCCAAGTGTCCAGTGTCCACAAGTGACTGCAGAAAATCTAAATCTCCCTTATCCTGTAGTCACTTTTTTCACACCTGTGACATCGAGCCTGTGACATAGCGCTGTGATATTCAGTGGGCCTCACACAATCCAAGTGTCCAGTGTCCACAAGTGTCTGCAGAAATACAAAATCTCCCAGAAATTCAAAATCTCCCTTATCCTGTAGTCACTTTTTTCACAGCTGTGCCATCGAGCCTGTGACATAACACTGTGATATTCAGTGGGCCTCACACAATCCAAGTGTCCAGTGTCCACAAGTGTCTGCAGAAATTCAAAATCTCCCTTATCCTGTAGTCACTTTTTTCACACCTGTGCCATCGAGCCTGTGACATAGCGCTGTGATATTCAGTGGGCCTCACACAATCCAAGTGTCCAGTGTCCACAAGTGTCTGCAGAAATTCAAAATCTCCCAGAAATTCAAAATCTCCCTTATCCTGTATTCACTTTTTTCACACCTGTGCCATCGAGCCTGTGACATAGCACTGTGATATTCAGTGGGCCTCACACAATCCAAGTGTCCAGTGTCCACAAGTGTCTGCAGAAATTCAAAATCTCCCTTATCCTGTAGTCACTTTTTTCCACACCTGTGCCATCGAGCCTGTGACATAGCGCTGTGATATTCAGTGGGCCTCACACAATCCAAGTGTCCACAAGTGTCTTCAGAAAATCAAAATCTCCCTTATCCTGTAGTCACTTTTCTCACACCTGTGCCATCGAGCCTGTGACATAGCGCTGTGATATTCAGTGGGCCTCACACAATCCAAGTGTCCAGTGTCCACAAGTGTCTGCAGAAATTCAAAATCTCCCAGAAATTCAAAATCTTCCTTATCCTGTAGTCACTTTTTTCACACCTGTGCCATCGAGTCTGTGACATAGCACTGTGATATTCAGTGGGCCTCACACAATCCAAGTGTCCAGTGTCCACAAGTGTCTGCAGAAATTCAAAATCTCCCTTATCCTGTAGTCACTTTTTTCACACCTGTGCCATCGAGCCTGTGACATAGCACTGTGATATTCAGTGGGCCTCACACAATCCAAGTGTCCAGTGTCCACAAGTGTCTGCAGAAATTCAAAATCTCCCTTATCCTGTAGTCACTTTTTTCCACACCTGTGCCATCGAGCCTGTGACATAGCGCTGTGATATTCAGTGGGCCTCACACAATCCAAGTGTCCAGTGTCCACAAGTGTCTGCAGAAATTCAAAATCTCCCAGAAATTCAAAATCTCCCTTATCCTGTAGTCACTTTTTTCACACCTGTGCCATCGAGCCTGTGACATAGCGCTGTGATATTCAGTGGGCCTCACACAATCCAAGTGTCCAGTATCCACAAGTGTCTGCAGAAATTCAAAATCTCCCAGAAATTCAAAATCTCCCTTATCCTGTAGTCACTTTTTTCACACCTGTGCCATCGAGCCTGTGACATAGCGCTGTGATATTCAGTGGGCCTCACACAATCCAAGTGTCCAGTGTCCACAAGTGTCTGCAGAAATTCAAAATCTCCCTTATCCTGTAATCACTTTTTTCACACCTGCTGCATCGAGCCTGTGACATAGCGCTGTGATATTCAGTGGGCCTCACACAATCCAAGTGTCCAGTGTCCACAAGTGTCTGCAGAAATTCAAAATCACCCAGAAATTCAAAATCTCCCTTATCCTGTAGTCACTTTTTTCACACCTGTGCCATCGAGCCTGTGACATAGCACTGTGATATTCAGTGGGCCTCACACAATCCAAGTGTCCAGTGTCCACAAGTGTCTGCAGAAATTCAAAATCTCCCTTATCCTGTAGTCACTTTTTTCACACCTGTGCCATCGAGCCTGTGACATAGCACTGTGATATTCAGTGGGCCTCACACAATCCAAGTGTCCAGTGTCCACAAGTGTCTGCAGAAATTCAAAATCTCCCTTATCCTGTAGTCACTTTTTTCACACCTGTGCCATCGAGCCTGTGACGTAGAGCTGTGATATTCAGTGGGCCTCACACAATCCAAGTGTCCAGTGTCCACAAGTGTCTGCAGAAATTCAAAATCTCCCTTATCCTGTAGTCACTTTTTTCACACCTGTGCCATCGAGCCTGTGACATAGCGCTGTGATTTTAAGAGGGCCTCACACAATCCTAGTGTCCAGTGTCCACAAGTGTCTGCAGAAATTCAAAATCTCCCAGAAATTCAAAATCTCCCTTATCCTGTAGTCACTTTTTTCACACCTGTGCCATCGAGCCTGTGACATAGCACTGTGATATTCAGTGGGCCTCACACAATCCAAGTGTCCAGTGTCCACAAGTGTCTGCAGAAATTCAAAATCTCCCAGAAATTCAAAATCTCCCTTATCCTGTAGTCACTTTTTTCACACCTGTGCCATCGAGCCTGTGACATAGCACTGTGATATTCAGTGGGCCTCACACAATCCAAGTGTCCAGTGTCTACAAGTGTCTGCAGAAATTCAAAATCTCCCTTATCCTGTAGTCACTTTTTTCCACACCTGTGCCATCGACCATGTGACATAGCGCTGTGATATTCAGTGGGCCTCACACAATCCAAGTGTCCACAAGTGTCTTCAGAAAATCAAAATCTCCCTTATCCTGTAGTCACTTTTCTCACACCTGTGCCATCGAGACTGTGACATAGCGCTTTGATATCCTGTGGGCCTCACACAATCCAAGTGTCCAGTGTCCACAAGTGTCTGCAGAAATTCAAAATCTCCCAGAAATTCAAAATCTCCCTTATCCTGTAGTCACTTTTTTCACACCTGTGTCATTGAGTCTGTGACATAGCACTGTGATATTCAGTGGGCCTCACACAATCCAAGTGTCCAGTGTCCACAAGTGTCTGCAGAAATTCAAAATCTCCCTTATCCTGTAGTCACTATTTTCACACCTGTGCCATCGAGCCTGTGACATAGCGCTGTGATATTCAGTGGGCCTCACACAATCCAAGTGTCCAGTGTCCACAAGTGTCTGCAGAAATTCAAAATCTCCCTTATCCTGTAGTCACTTTTTTTAACACCTGTGCCATCGAGCCTGTGACATAGCGCTGTGATATTCCGTGGGCCTCACACAATCCAAGTGTCCAGTGTCCACAAGTGTCTGCAGAAATTCAAAATCTCCCAGAAATTCATAATCTCCCTTATCCTGTAGTCACTTTTTTCACACCTGTGCCATCGAGCCTGTGACATAGCGCTGTGATATTCAGTGGTCCTCACACAATCCAAGTGTCCAGTATCCACAAGTGTCTGCAGAAATTCAAAATCTCCCAGAGATTCAAAATCTCCCTTATCCTGTAGTCACTTTTTTCACACCTGTGCCATCGAGCCTGTGACATAGCGCTGTGATATTCAGTGGGCCTCACACAATCCAAGTGTCCAGTGTCCACAAGTGTCTGCAGAAATTCAAAATCTCCCTTATCCTGTAATCACTTTTTTCACACCTGCTGCATCGAGCCTGTGACATAGCGCTGTGATATTCAGTGGGCCTCACACAATCCAAGTGTCCAGTGTCCACAAGTGTCTGCAGAAATTCAAAATCTCCCAGAAATTCAAAATCTCCCTTATCCTGTAGTCACTTTTTTCACACCTGTGCCATCGAGCCTGTGACATAGCACTGTGATATTCAGTGAGCCTCACACAATCCAAGTGTCCAGTGTCCACAAGTGTCTGCAGAAATTCAAAATCTCCCTTATCCTGTAGTCACTTTTTTCACACCTGTGCCATTGAGCCTGTGACACAGCGCTGTGATATTCAGTGGGCCTCACACAATCCAAGTGTCCAGTGTCCACAAGTGTCTGCAGAAATTCAAAATCTCCCTTATCCTGTAGTCACTTTTTTCACACCTGTGCCATCGAGCCTGTGACATAGCTCTGTGATATTCAGTGGGCCTCACACAATCCAAGTGTCCAGTGACCACAAGTGTCTGCAGAAATTCAAAATCTCCCAGAAATTCGAAATCTCCCTTATCCTGTAGTCACTTTTTTCACAACTGTGCCATCGAGCCTGTGACATAGCGCTGTGATATTCAGTGGGCCTCACACAATCCAAGTGTCCAGTGTCCACAAGTGTCTGCAGAAAATCTAAATCTCCCTTATCCTGTAGTCACTTTTTTCACACCTGTGCCATCGAGCCTGTGACATAGCACTGTGATATTCAGTGGGCCTCACACAATCCAAGTGTCCAGTGTCCACAAGTGTCTGCAGAAATTCAAAATCTCCCTTATCCTGTAGTCACTTTTTTCACACCTGTGCCATCGAGCCTGTGACATAGCACTGTGATATTCAGTGGGCCTCACACAATCCAAGTGTCCAGTGTCCACAAGTGTCTGCAGAAATTCAAAATCTCCCTTATCCTGTAGTCACTTTTTTCACACCTGTGCCATCGAGCCTGTGACGTAGAGCTGTGATATTCAGTGGGCCTCACACAATCCAAGTGTCCAGTGTCCACAAGTCTCTGCAGAAATTCAAAATCTCCCTTATCCTGTAGTCACTTTTTTCACACCTGTGCCATCGAGCCTGTGACGTAGAGCTGTGATATTCAGTGGGCCTCACACAATCCAAGTGTCCAGTGTCCACAAGTGTCTGCAGAAATTCAAAATCTCCCTTATCCTGTAGTCACTTTTTTCACACCTGTGCCATCGAGCCTGTGACATAGCGCTGTGATTTTAAGAGGGCCTCACACAATCCTAGTGTCCAGTGTCCACAAGTGTCTGCAGAAATTCAAAATCTCCCAGAAATTCAAAATCTCCCTTATCCTGTAGTCACTTTTTTCACACCTGTGCCATCGAGCCTGTGACATAGCACTGTGATATTCAGTGGGCCTCACACAATCCAAGTGTCCAGTGTCCACAAGTATCTGCAGAAATTCAAAATCTCCCAGAAATTCAAAATCTCCCTTATCCTGTAGTCACTTTTTTCACACCTGTGCCATCGAGCCTGTGACATAGCACTGTGATATTCAGTGGGCCTCACACAATCCAAGTGTCCAGTGTCTACAAGTGTCTGCAGAAATTCAAAATCTCCCTTATCCTGTAGTCACTTTTTTCCACACCTGTGCCATCGACCATGTGACATAGCGCTGTGATATTCAGTGGGCCTCACACAATCCAAGTGTCCACAAGTGTCTTCAGAAAATCAAAATCTCCCTTATCCTGTAGTCACTTTTCTCACACCTGTGCCATCGAGACTGTGACATAGCGCTTTGATATCCTGTGGGCCTCACACAATCCAAGTGTCCAGTGTCCACAAGTGTCTGCAGAAATTCAAAATCTCCCTTATCCTGTAGTCACTATTTTCACACCTGTGCCATCGAGCCTGTGACATAGCGCTGTGATATTCAGTGGGCCTCACACAATCCAAGTGTCCAGTGTCCACAAGTGTCTGCAGAAATTCAAAATCTCCCTTATCCTGTAGTCACTTTTTTTAACACCTGTGCCATCGAGCCTGTGACATAGCGCTGTGATATTCCGTGGGCCTCACACAATCCAAGTGTCCAGTGTCCACAAGTGTCTGCAGAAATTCAAAATCTCCCAGAAATTCATAATCTCCCTTATCCTGTAGTCACTTTTTTCACACCTGTGCCATCGAGCCTGTGACATAGCGCTGTGATATTCAGTGGTCCTCACACAATCCAAGTGTCCAGTATCCACAAGTGTCTGCAGAAATTCAAAATCTTCCAGAGATTCAAAATCTCCCTTATCCTGTAGTCACTTTTTTCACACCTGTGCCATCGAGCCTGTGACATAGCGCTGTGATATTCAGTGGGCCTCACACAATCCAAGTGTCCAGTGTCCACAAGTGTCTGCAGAAATTCAAAATCTCCCTTATCCTGTAATCACTTTTTTCACACCTGCTGCATCGAGCCTGTGACATAGCGCTGTGATATTCAGTGGGCCTCACACAATCCAAGTGTCCAGTGTCCACAAGTGTCTGCAGAAATTCAAAATCTCCCAGAAATTCAAAATCTCCCTTATCCTGTAGTCACTTTTTTCACACCTGTGCCATCGAGCCTGTGACATAGCACTGTGATATTCAGTGAGCCTCACACAATCCAAGTGTCCAGTGTCCACAAGTGTCTGCAGAAATTCAAAATCTCCCTTATCCTGTAGTCACTTTTTTCACACCTGTGCCATTGAGCCTGTGACACAGCGCTGTGATATTCAGTGGGCCTCACACAATCCAAGTGTCCAGTGTCCACAAGTGTCTGCAGAAATTCAAAATCTCCCTTATCCTGTAGTCACTTTTTTCACACCTGTGCCATCGAGCCTGTGACATAGCTCTGTGATATTCAGTGGGCCTCACACAATCCAAGTGTCCAGTGACCACAAGTGTCTGCAGAAATTCAAAATCTCCCAGAAATTCGAAATCTCCCTTATCCTGTAGTCACTTTTTTCACAACTGTGCCATCGAGCCTGTGACATAGCGCTGTGATATTCAGTGGGCCTCACACAATCCAAGTGTCCAGTGTCCACAAGTGTCTGCAGAAAATCTAAATCTCCCTTATCCTGTAGTCACTTTTTTCACACCTGTGCCATCGAGCCTGTGACATAGCACTGTGATATTCAGTGGGCCTCACACAATCCAAGTGTCCAGTGTCCACAAGTGTCTGCAGAAATTCAAAATCTCCCTTATCCTGTAGTCACTTTTTTCACACCTGTGCCATCGAGCCTGTGACATAGCACTGTGATATTCAGTGGGCCTCACACAATCCAAGTGTCCAGTGTCCACAAGTGTCTGCAGAAATTCAAAATCTCCCTTATCCTGTAGTCACTTTTTTCACACCTGTGCCATCGAGCCTGTGACGTAGAGCTGTGATATTCAGTGGGCCTCACACAATCCAAGTGTCCAGTGTCCACAAGTCTCTGCAGAAATTCAAAATCTCCCTTATCCTGTAGTCACTTTTTTCACACCTGTGCCATCGAGCCTGTGACGTAGAGCTGTGATATTCAGTGGGCCTCACACAATCCAAGTGTCCAGTGTCCACAAGTGTCTGCAGAAATTCAAAATCTCCCTTATCCTGTAGTCACTTTTTTCACACCTGTGCCATCGAGCCTGTGACATAGCGCTGTGATTTTAAGAGGGCCTCACACAATCCTAGTGTCCAGTGTCCACAAGTGTCTGCAGAAATTCAAAATCTCCCAGAAATTCAAAATCTCCCTTATCCTGTAGTCACTTTTTTCACACCTGTGCCATCGAGCCTGTGACATAGCACTGTGATATTCAGTGGGCCTCACACAATCCAAGTGTCCAGTGTCCACAAGTGTCTGCAGAAATTCAAAATCTCCCAGAAATTCAAAATCTCCCTTATCCTGTAGTCACTTTTTTCACACCTGTGCCATCGAGCCTGTGACATAGCACTGTGATATTCAGTGGGCCTCACACAATCCAAGTGTCCAGTGTCTACAAGTGTCTGCAGAAATTCAAAATCTCCCTTATCCTGTAGTCACTTTTTTCCACACCTGTGCCATCGACCATGTGACATAGCGCTGTGATATTCAGTGGGCCTCACACAATCCAAGTGTCCACAAGTGTCTTCAGAAAATCAAAATCTCCCTTATCCTGTAGTCACTTTTCTCACACCTGTGCCATCGAGACTGTGACATAGCGCTTTGATATCCTGTGGGCCTCACACAATCCAAGTGTCCAGTGTCCACAAGTGTCTGCAGAAATTCAAAATCTCCCAGAAATTCAAAATCTCCCTTATCCTGTAGTCACTTTTTTCACACCTGTGTCATTGAGTCTGTGACATAGCACTGTGATATTCAGTGGGCCTCACACAATCCAAGTGTCCAGTGTCCACAAGTGTCTGCAGAAATTCAAAATCTCCCTTATCCTGTAGTCACTATTTTCACACCTGTGCCATCGAGCCTGTGACATAGCGCTGTGATATTCAGTGGGCCTCACACAATCCAAGTGTCCAGTGTCCACAAGTGTCTGCAGAAATTCAAAATCTCCCTTATCCTGTAGTCACTTTTTTTAACACCTGTGCCATCGAGCCTGTGACATAGCGCTGTGATATTCCGTGGGCCTCACACAATCCAAGTGTCCAGTGTCCACAAGTGTCTGCAGAAATTCAAAATCTCCCAGAAATTCATAATCTCCCTTATCCTGTAGTCACTTTTTTCACACCTGTGCCATCGAGCCTGTGACATAGCGCTGTGATATTCAGTGGTCCTCACACAATCCAAGTGTCCAGTATCCACAAGTGTCTGCAGAAATTCAAAATCTCCCAGAGATTCAAAATCTCCCTTATCCTGTAGTCACTTTTTTCACACCTGTGCCATCGAGCCTGTGACATAGCGCTGTGATATTCAGTGGGCCTCACACAATCCAAGTGTCCAGTGTCCACAAGTGTCTGCAGAAATTCAAAATCTCCCTTATCCTGTAATCACTTTTTTCACACCTGCTGCATCGAGCCTGTGACATAGCGCTGTGATATTCAGTGGGCCTCACACAATCCAAGTGTCCAGTGTCCACAAGTGTCTGCAGAAATTCAAAATCTCCCAGAAATTCAAAATCTCCCTTATCCTGTAGTCACTTTTTTCACACCTGTGCCATCGAGCCTGTGACATAGCACTGTGATATTCAGTGAGCCTCACACAATCCAAGTGTCCAGTGTCCACAAGTGTCTGCAGAAATTCAAAATCTCCCTTATCCTGTAGTCACTTTTTTCACACCTGTGCCATTGAGCCTGTGACACAGCGCTGTGATATTCAGTGGGCCTCACACAATCCAAGTGTCCAGTGTCCACAAGTGTCTGCAGAAATTCAAAATCTCCCTTATCCTGTAGTCACTTTTTTCACACCTGTGCCATCGAGCCTGTGACATAGCTCTGTGATATTCAGTGGGCCTCACACAATCCAAGTGTCCAGTGACCACAAGTGTCTGCAGAAATTCAAAATCTCCCAGAAATTCGAAATCTCCCTTATCCTGTAGTCACTTTTTTCACAACTGTGCCATCGAGCCTGTGACATAGCGCTGTGATATTCAGTGGGCCTCACACAATCCAAGTGTCCAGTGTCCACAAGTGTCTGCAGAAAATCTAAATCTCCCTTATCCTGTAGTCACTTTTTTCACACCTGTGCCATCGAGCCTGTGACATAGCACTGTGATATTCAGTGGGCCTCACACAATCCAAGTGTCCAGTGTCCACAAGTGTCTGCAGAAATTCAAAATCTCCCTTATCCTGTAGTCACTTTTTTCACACCTGTGCCATCGAGCCTGTGACATAGCGCTGTGATATTCAGTGGGCCTCACACAATCCAAGTGTCCAGTGTCCACAAGTGACTGCAGAAAATCTAAATCTCCCTTATTCTGTAGTCACTTTTTTCACACCTGTGCCATCGAGCCTGTAACATAGTGCTGTGATATTCAGTGGGCCTCACACAATCCAAGTGTCCAGTGTCCACAAGTGTCTGCAGAAATTGAAAATCTCCCAGAAATTCAAAATCTCCCTTATCCTGTAGTCACTTTTTTCACACCTGTGCCATCGAGCCTGTGACATAGCACTGTGATATTCAGTGGGCCTCACACAATCCAAGTGTCCAGTGTCCACAAGTGTCTGCAGAAAATCAAAATCTCCCTTATCCTGTAGTCACTTTTTTCACACCTGTGCCATCGAGCCTGTGACATAGCGCTGTGATATTCAGTGGGCTTCACACAATCCAAGTGTCCAGTGTCCACAAGTGACTGCAGAAAATCTAAATCTCCCTTATCCTGTAGTCACTTTTTTCACACCTGTGCCATCGAGCCTGTGACATAGCGCTGTGATATTCAGTGGGCCTCACACAATCCAAGTGTCCAGTGTCCACAAGTGTCTGCAGAAATTCAAAATCTCCCAGAAATTCAAAATCTCCCTTATCCTGTAGTCACTTTTTTCACACCTGTGCCATCGAGCCTGTGACATAACACTGTGATATTCAGTGGGCCTCACACAATCCAAGTGTCCAGTGTCCACAAGTGTCTGCAGAAATTCAAAATCTCCCTTATCCTGTAGTCACTTTTTTCACACCTGTGCCATCGAGCCTGTGACATAGCGCTGTGATTTTAAGTGGGCCTCACACAATCCAAGTGTCCAGTGTCCACAAGTGTCTGCAGAAATTCAAAATCTCCCAGAAATTCAAAATCTCCCTTATCCTGTAGTCACTTTTTTCACACCTGTGCCATCGAGCCTGTGACATAGCACTGTGATATTCAGTGGGCCTCACACAATCCAAGTGTCCAGTGTCCACAAGTGTCTGCAGAAATTCAAAATCTCCCTTATCCTGTAGTCACTTTTTTCCACACCTGTGCCATCGAGCCTGTGACATAGCGCTGTGATATTTAGTGGGCCTCACACAATCCAAGTGTCCACAAGTGTCTTCAGAAAATCAAAATCTCCCTTATCCTGTAATCACTATTATCACACCTGTGCCATCGAGCCTGTGACATAGCGCTGTGATATTCAGTGGGCCTCACACAATCCAAGTGTCCAGTGTCCACAAGTGTCTGCAGAAATTCAAAATCTCCCAGAAATTCAAAAACTCCCTTATCCTGTAGTCACTTTTTTCACACCTGTGCCATCGAGTCTGTGACATAGCACTGTGATATTCAGTGGGCCTCACACAATCCAAGTGTCCAGTGTCCACAAGTGTCTGCAGAAATTCAAAATCTCCCTTATCCTGTAGTCATTTTTTTCACACCTGTGCCATCGAGCCTGTGACATAGCGCTGTGATATTCAGTGGGCCTCACACAATCCAAGTGTCCAGTGTCCACAAGTGTCTGCAAAAATTCAAAATCTCCCTTATCCTGTAGTCACTTTTTTTACACCTGTGCCATCGAGCCTGTGACATAGCGCTGTGATATTCCATGGGCCTCACACAATCCAAGTGTCCAGTGTCCACAAGTGTCTGCAGAAATTCAAAATCTCCCAGAAATTCAAAATCTCCCTCATCCTGTAGTCACTTTTTTCACACCTGTGCCATCGAGCCTGTGACATAGTGCTGTGATATTCAGTGGGCCTCACACAATCCAAGTGTCCAGTATCCACAAGTGTCTGCAGAAATTCAAAATCTCCCAGAAATTCAAAATCTTCCTTATCCTGTAGTCACTTTTTTCACACCTGTGCCATCGAGCCTGTGACATAGCGCTGTGATATTCAGTGGGCCTCACACAATCCAAGTGTCCAGTGTCCACAAGTGTCTGCAGAAATTCAAAATCTCCCTTATCCTGTAATCACTTTTTTCACACCTGCTGCATCGAGCCTGTGACATAGCGCTGTGATATTCAGTGGGCCTCACACAATCCAAGTGTCCAGTGTCCGCAAGTGTCTGCAGAAATTCAAAATCTCCCAGAAATTCAAAATCTCCCTTATCCTGTAGTCACTTTTTTCACACCTGTGCCATCGAGCCTGTGACATAGCACTGTGATATTCAGTGGGCCTCACACAATCCAAGTGTCCAGTGTCCACAAGTGTCTGCAGAAATTCAAAATCTCCCTTATCCTGTAGTCACTTTTTTCACACCTGTGCCATCGAGCCTGTGACATAGCGCTGTGGTATTCAGTGGGCCTCACACAATCCAAGTGTCCAGTGACCACAAGTGTCTGCAGAAATTCAAAATCTCCCAGAAATTCAAAATCTCCCTTATCCTGTAGTCACTTTTTTCACACCTATGCCATCGAGCCTGTGACATAGCACTGTGTTATTCAGTGGGCTTCACAAAATCCAAGTGTCCAGTGTCCACAAGTGTCTGCAGAAATTCAAAATCTCCCTTATCATGAAGTCACTTTTTTCACACCTGTGCCATCGAGCCTGTGACATAGCGCTGTGATATTCAGTGGGCCTCACACAATCCAAGTGTCCAGTGTCCACAAGTGTCTGCAGAAATTCAAAATCTCCCTTATCATGAAGTCACTTTTTTCACACCTGTGCCATCGAGCCTGTGACATAGCGCTGTGATATTCAGTGGGCCTCACACAATCCAAGTGTCCAGTGACCACAAGTGTCTGCAGAAATTCAAAATCTCCCAGAAATTCAAAATCTCCCTTATCTTGTAGTCACTTTTTTCACACCTGTGCCATCGAGCCTGTGACATAGCGCTGTGATATTCAGTGGGCCTCACACAATCCAAGTGTCCAGTGTCCACAAGTGTCTGCAGAAAATCTAAATCTCCCTTATCCTGTAGTCACTTTTTTCACACCTGTGCCATCGAGCCTGTGACATAGCACTGTGATATTCAGTGGGCCTCACACAATCCAAGTGTCCAGTGACCACAAGTGTCTGCAGAAATTCAAAATCTCCCAGAAATTCAAAATCTCCCTTATCCTGTAGTCACTTTTTTCACACCTGTGCCATCGAGCCTGTGAAATAGCACTGTGATATTCAGTGGGCTTCACAAAATCCAAGTGTCCAGTGTCCACAAGTGTCTGCAGAAATTCAAAATCTCCCTTATCTTGTAGTCACTTTTTTCACACCTGTGCCATCGAGCCTGTGACATAGCGCTGTGATATTCAGTGGGCCTCACACAATCCAAGTGTCCAGTGTCCACAAGTGTCTGCAGAAATTCAAAATCTCCCAGAAATTCAAAATCTCCCTTATCCTGTAGTCACTTTTTTCACACCTGTGCCATCGAGCCTGTGACATAGCGCTGTGATATTCCGTGGGCCTCACACAATCCAAGTGTCCAGTGTCCACAAGTGTCTGCAGAAATTCAAAATCTCCCAGAAATTCAAAATCTCCCTTATCCTGTAGTCACTTTTTTCACACCTGTGCCATCGAGCCTGTGACATAGCGCTGTGATATTCAGTGGGCCTCACACAATCCAAGTGTCCAGTGTCCACAAGTGTCTGCAGAAATTCAAAATCTCCCTTATCCTGTAATCACTTTTTTCACACCCGCTGCATCGAGCCTGTGACATAGCGCTGTGATATTCAGTGGGCCTCACACAATCCAAGTGTCCAGTGTCCACAAGTGTCTGCAGAAATTCAAAATCTCCCTTATCCTGTAGTCACTTTTTTCACACGTGTGCCATCGAGCCTGTGACATAGCGCTGTGGTATTCCGTGGGCCTCACACAATCCAAGTGTCCAGTGTCCACAAGTGTCTGCAGAAATTCAAAATCTCCCAGAAATTCAAAATCTCCCTTATCCTGTAGTCACTTTTTTCACACCTGTGCCATCGAGCCTGTGACATAGCGCTGTGATATTCAGTGGGCCTCACACAATCCAAGTGTCCAGTGTCCACAAGTGTCTGCAGAAATTCAAAATCTCCCAGAAATTCAAAATCTCCCTTATCCTGTAGTCACTTTTTTCACAACTGTGCCATCGAGCCTGTGACATAGCGCTGTGATATTCAGTGGGCCTCACACAATCCAAGTGTCCAGTGTCCACAAGTGTCTGCAGAAAATCTAAATCTCCCTTATCCTGTAGTCACTTTTTTCACACCTGTGCCATCGAGCCTGTGACATAGCACTGTGATATTCAGTGGGCCTCACACAATCCAAGTGTCCAGTGTCCACAAGTGTCTGCAGAAATTCAAAATCTCCCTTATCCTGTAGTCACTTTTTTCACACCTGTGCCATCGAGCCTGTGACATAGCGCTGTGATATTCAGTGGGCCTCACACAATCCAAGTGTCCAGTGTCCACAAGTGACTGCAGAAAATCTAAATCTCCCTTATTCTGTAGTCACTTTTTTCACACCTGTGCCATCGAGCCTGTAACATAGTGCTGTGATATTCAGTGGGCCTCACACAATCCAAGTGTCCAGTGTCCACAAGTGTCTGCAGAAATTGAAAATCTCCCAGAAATTCAAAATCTCCCTTATCCTGTAGTCACTTTTTTCACACCTGTGCCATCGAGCCTGTGACATAGCACTGTGATATTCAGTGGGCCTCACACAATCCAAGTGTCCAGTGTCCACAAGTGTCTGCAGAAAATCAAAATCTCCCTTATCCTGTAGTCACTTTTTTCACACCTGTGCCATCGAGCCTGTGACATAGCACTGTGATATTCAGTGGGCCTCACACAATCCAAGTGTCCAGTGTCCACAAGTGTCTGCAGAAAATCAAAATCTCCCTTATCCTGTAGTCACTTTTTTCACACCTGTGCCATCGAGCCTGTGACATAGCGCTGTGATATTCAGTGGGCTTCACACAATCCAAGTGTCCAGTGTCCACAAGTGACTGCAGAAAATCTAAATCTCCCTTATCCTGTAGTCACTTTTTTCACACCTGTGCCATCGAGCCTGTGACATAGCGCTGTGATATTCAGTGGGCCTCACACAATCCAAGTGTCCAGTGTCCACAAGTGTCTGCAGAAATTCAAAATCTCCCAGAAATTCAAAATCTCCCTTATCCTGTAGTCACTTTTTTCACACCTGTGCCATCGAGCCTGTGACATAGCGCTGTGGTATTCCGTGGGCCTCACACAATCCAAGTGTCCAGTGTCCACAAGTGTCTGCAGAAATTCAAAATCTCCCAGAAATTCAAAATCTCCCTTATCCTGTAGTCACTTTTTTCACACCTGTGCCATCGAGCCTGTGACATAGCGCTGTGATATTCAGTGGGCCTCACACAATCCAAGTGTCCAGTGTCCACAAGTGTCTGCAGAAATTCAAAATCTCCCAGAAATTCAAAATCTCCCTTATCCTGTAGTCACTTTTTTCACAACTGTGCCATCGAGCCTGTGACATAGCGCTGTGATATTCAGTGGGCCTCACACAATCCAAGTGTCCAGTGTCCACAAGTGTCTGCAGAAAATCTAAATCTCCCTTATCCTGTAGTCACTTTTTTCACACCTGTGCCATCGAGCCTGTGACATAGCACTGTGATATTCAGTGGGCCTCACACAATCCAAGTGTCCAGTGTCCACAAGTGTCTGCAGAAATTCAAAATCTCCCTTATCCTGTAGTCACTTTTTTCACACCTGTGCCATCGAGCCTGTGACATAGCGCTGTGATATTCAGTGGGCCTCACACAATCCAAGTGTCCAGTGTCCACAAGTGACTGCAGAAAATCTAAATCTCCCTTATTCTGTAGTCACTTTTTTCACACCTGTGCCATCGAGCCTGTAACATAGTGCTGTGATATTCAGTGGGCCTCACACAATCCAAGTGTCCAGTGTCCACAAGTGTCTGCAGAAATTGAAAATCTCCCAGAAATTCAAAATCTCCCTTATCCTGTAGTCACTTTTTTCACACCTGTGCCATCGAGCCTGTGACATAGCACTGTGATATTCAGTGGGCCTCACACAATCCAAGTGTCCAGTGTCCACAAGTGTCTGCAGAAAATCAAAATCTCCCTTATCCTGTAGTCACTTTTTTCACACCTGTGCCATCGAGCCTGTGACATAGCGCTGTGATATTCAGTGGGCTTCACACAATCCAAGTGTCCAGTGTCCACAAGTGACTGCAGAAAATCTAAATCTCCCTTATCCTGTAGTCACTTTTTTCACACCTGTGCCATCGAGCCTGTGACATAGCGCTGTGATATTCAGTGGGCCTCACACAATCCAAGTGTCCAGTGTCCACAAGTGTCTGCAGAAATTCAAAATCTCCCAGAAATTCAAAATCTCCCTTATCCTGTAGTCACTTTTTTCACACCTGTGCCATCGAGCCTGTGACATAACACTGTGATATTCAGTGGGCCTCACACAATCCAAGTGTCCAGTGTCCACAAGTGTCTGCAGAAATTCAAAATCTCCCTTATCCTGTAGTCACTTTTTTCACACCTGTGCCATCGAGCCTGTGACATAGCGCTGTGATTTTAAGTGGGCCTCACACAATCCAAGTGTCCAGTGTCCACAAGTGTCTGCAGAAATTCAAAATCTCCCAGAAATTCAAAATCTCCCTTATCCTGTAGTCACTTTTTTCACACCTGTGCCATCGAGCCTGTGACATAGCACTGTGATATTCAGTGGGCCTCACACAATCCAAGTGTCCAGTGTCCACAAGTGTCTGCAGAAATTCAAAATCTCCCTTATCCTGTAGTCACTTTTTTCCACACCTGTGCCATCGAGCCTGTGACATAGCGCTGTGATATTTAGTGGGCCTCACACAATCCAAGTGTCCACAAGTGTCTTCAGAAAATCAAAATCTCCCTTATCCTGTAGTCACTATTATCACACCTGTGCCATCGAGCCTGTGACATAGCGCTGTGATATTCAGTGGGCCTCACACAATCCAAGTGTCCAGTGTCCACAAGTGTCTGCAGAAATTCAAAATCTCCCAGAAATTCAAAAACTCCCTTATCCTGTAGTCACTTTTTTCACACCTGTGCCATCGAGTCTGTGACATAGCACTGTGATATTCAGTGGGCCTCACACAATCCAAGTGTCCAGTGTCCACAAGTGTCTGCAGAAATTCAAAATCTCCCTTATCCTGTAGTCATTTTTTTCACACCTGTGCCATCGAGCCTGTGACATAGCGCTGTGATATTCAGTGGGCCTCACACAATCCAAGTGTCCAGTGTCCACAAGTGTCTGCAAAAATTCAAAATCTCCCTTATCCTGTAGTCACTTTTTTTACACCTGTGCCATCGAGCCTGTGACATAGCGCTGTGATATTCCATGGGCCTCACACAATCCAAGTGTCCAGTGTCCACAAGTGTCTGCAGAAATTCAAAATCTCCCAGAAATTCAAAATCTCCCTCATCCTGTAGTCACTTTTTTCACACCTGTGCCATCGAGCCTGTGACATAGTGCTGTGATATTCAGTGGGCCTCACACAATCCAAGTGTCCAGTATCCACAAGTGTCTGCAGAAATTCAAAATCTCCCAGAAATTCAAAATCTTCCTTATCCTGTAGTCACTTTTTTCACACCTGTGCCATCGAGCCTGTGACATAGCGCTGTGATATTCAGTGGGCCTCACACAATACAAGTGTCCAGTGTCCACAAGTGTCTGCAGAAATTCAAAATCTCCCTTATCCTGTAATCACTTTTTTCACACCTGCTGCATCGAGCCTGTGACATAGCGCTGTGATATTCAGTGGGCCTCACACAATCCAAGTGTCCAGTGTCCGCAAGTGTCTGCAGAAATTCAAAATCTCCCAGAAATTCAAAATCTCCCTTATCCTGTAGTCACTTTTTTCACACCTGTGCCATCGAGCCTGTGACATAGCACTGTGATATTCAGTGGGCCTCACACAATCCAAGTGTCCAGTGTCCACAAGTGTCTGCAGAAATTCAAAATCTCCCTTATCCTGTAGTCACTTTTTTCACACCTGTGCCATCGAGCCTGTGACATAGCGCTGTGGTATTCAGTGGGCCTCACACAATCCAAGTGTCCAGTGACCACAAGTGTCTGCAGAAATTCAAAATCTCCCAGAAATTCAAAATCTCCCTTATCCTGTAGTCACTTTTTTCACACCTATGCCATCGAGCCTGTGACATAGCACTGTGTTATTCAGTGGGCTTCACAAAATCCAAGTGTCCAGTGTCCACAAGTGTCTGCAGAAATTCAAAATCTCCCTTATCATGAAGTCACTTTTTTCACACCTGTGCCATCGAGCCTGTGACATAGCGCTGTGATATTCAGTGGGCCTCACACAATCCAAGTGTCCAGTGTCCACAAGTGTCTGCAGAAATTCAAAATCTCCCTTATCATGAAGTCACTTTTTTCACACCTGTGCCATCGAGCCTGTGACATAGCGCTGTGATATTCAGTGGGCCTCACACAATCCAAGTGTCCAGTGACCACAAGTGTCTGCAGAAATTCAAAATCTCCCAGAAATTCAAAATCTCCCTTATCTTGTAGTCACTTTTTTCACACCTGTGCCATCGAGCCTGTGACATAGCGCTGTGATATTCAGTGGGCCTCACACAATCCAAGTGTCCAGTGTCCACAAGTGTCTGCAGAAAATCTAAATCTCCCTTATCCTGTAGTCACTTTTTTCACACCTGTGCCATCGAGCCTGTGACATAGCACTGTGATATTCAGTGGGCCTCACACAATCCAAGTGTCCAGTGACCACAAGTGTCTGCAGAAATTCAAAATCTCCCAGAAATTCAAAATCTCCCTTATCCTGTAGTCACTTTTTTCACACCTGTGCCATCGAGCCTGTGAAATAGCACTGTGATATTCAGTGGGCTTCACAAAATCCAAGTGTCCAGTGTCCACAAGTGTCTGCAGAAATTCAAAATCTCCCTTATCTTGTAGTCACTTTTTTCACACCTGTGCCATCGAGCCTGTGACATAGCGCTGTGATATTCAGTGGGCCTCACACAATCCAAGTGTCCAGTGTCCACAAGTGTCTGCAGAAATTCAAAATCTCCCAGAAATTCAAAATCTCCCTTATCCTGTAGTCACTTTTTTCACACCTGTGCCATCGAGCCTGTGACATAGCGCTGTGATATTCAGTGGGCCTCACACAATCCAAGTGTCCAGTGTCCACAAGTGTCTGCAGAAATTCAAAATCTCCCAGAAATTCAAAATCTCCCTTATCATGAAGTCACTTTTTTCACACCTGTGCCATCGAGCCTGTGACATAGCGCTGTGATATTCAGTGGGCCTCACACAATCCAAGTGTCCAGTGTCCACTAGTGTCTGCAGAAATTCAAAATCTCCCTTATCCTGTAGTCACTTTTTTCACACCTGTGCCATCGAGCCTGTGACATAGCACTGTGATATTCAGTGGGCCTCACACAATCCAAGTGTCCAGTGTCCACAAGTGTCTGCAGAAATTCAAAATCTCCCTTATCCTGTAGTCACTTTTTTCACACCTGTGCCATCGAGCCTGTGACATAGCGCTGTGATTTTAAGTGGGCCTCACACAATCCAAGTGTCCAGTGTCCACAAGTGTCTGCAGAAATTCAAAATCTCCCAGAAATTCAAAATCTCCCTTATCCTGTAGTCACTTTTTTCACACCTGTGCCATCGAGCCTGTGACATAGCGCTGTGATATTCAGTGGGCCTCACACAATCCAAGTGTCCAGTGTCCACAAGTGTCTGCAGAAATTCAAAATCTCCCTTATCCTGTAGTCACTTTTTTCACACCTGTGCCATCGAGCCTGTAACATAGCGCTGTGATATTCAGTGGGCCTCACACAATCCAAGTGTCCAGTGTCCACAAGTGTCTGCAGAAATTCAAAATCTCCCTTATCCTGTAATCACTTTTTTCACACCCGCTGCATCGAGCCTGTGACATAGCGCTGTGATATTCAGTGGGCCTCACACAATCCAAGTGTCCAGTGTCCACAAGTGTCTGCAGAAATTCAAAATCTCCCTTATCCTGTAGTCACTTTTTTCACACCTGTGCCATCGAGCCTGTGACATAGCGCTGTGGTATTCCGTGGGACTCACACAATCCAAGTGTCCAGTGTCCACAAGTGTCTGCAGAAATTCAAAATCTCCCAGAAATTCAAAATCTCCCTTAACCTGTAGTCACTTTTTTCACACCTGTGCCATGGAGCCTGTGACATAGCGCTGTGATATTCAGTGGGCCTCACACAATCCAAGTGTCCAGTGTCCACAAGTGTCTGCAGAAATTCAAAATCTCCCTTATACTGTAGTCAATTTTTTCACACCAGTGCCATCGAGCCTGTGACATAGCGCTGTGGTATTCAGTGGGCCTCACACAATCCAAGTGTCCAGTGTCCACAAGTGTCTGCAGAAATTCAAAATCTCCCTTATCCTGTAGTCACTTATTTCACACCTGTGCCATCGAGCCTGTGACATAGCGCTGTGATATTCAGTGGGCCTCACACAATCCAAGTGTCCAGTGACCACAAGTGTCTGCAGAAATTCAAAATCTCCCAGAAATTCAAAATCTCCCTTATACTGTAGTCAATTTTTTCACACCAGTGCCATCGAGCCTGTGACATAGCGCTGTGGTATTCAGTGGGCCTCACACAATCCAAGTGTCCAGTGTCCACAAGTGTCTGCAGAAATTCAAAATCTCCCTTATCCTGTAATCACTTTTTTCACACCTGCTGCATCGAGCCTGTGACATAGCGCTGTGATATTCAGTGGGCCTCACACAATCCAAGTGTCCAGTGTCCACAAGTGTCTGCAGAAATTCAAAACCTCCCTTATCCTGTAGTCACTTTTTTCACACCTGTGCCATCGAGCCTGTGACATAGCGCTGTGGTATTCCGTGGGCCTCACACAATCCAAGTGTCCAGTGTCCACAAGTGTCTGCAGAAATTCAAAATCTCCCAGAAATTCAAAATCTCCCTTATCCTGTAGTCACTTTTTTCACACCTGTGCCATCGAGCCTGTGACATAGCGCTGTGATATTCAGTGGGCCTCACACAATCCAAGTGTCCAGTGTCCACAAGTGTCTGCAGAAATTCAAAATCTCCCAGAAATTCAAAATCTCCCTTATCCTGTAGTCACTTTTTTCACACCTGTGCCATCGAGCCTGTGACATAGCACTGTGATATTCAGTGGGCCTCACACAATCCAAGTGTCCAGTGTCCACAAGTGTCTGCAGAAATTCAAAATATCCCTTATACTGTAGTCAATTTTTTCACACCAGTGCCATCGAGCCTGTGACATAGCGCTGTGGTATTCAGTGGGCCTCACACAATCCAAGTGTCCAGTGTCCACAAGTGTCTGCAGAAATTCAAAATCTCCCTTATCCTGTAGTCACTTATTTCACACCTGTGCCATCGAGCCTGTGACATAGCGCTGTGATATTCAGTGGGCCTCACACAATCCAAGTGTCCAGTGTCCACAAGTGTCTGCAGAAATTCAAAATCTCCCAGAAATTCAAAATCTCCCTTATCCTGTAGTGACTTTTTTCACACCTGTGCCATCAAGCCTGTGACATAACACTGTGATATTCAGTGGGCCTCACACAATCCAAGTGTCCAGTGTCCACAAGTGTCTGCAGAAATTCAAAATCTCCCTTATCCTGTAGTCACTTTTTTCACACCTGTGCCATCGAGCCTGTGACATAGCGCTGTGATATTCAGTGGGCCTCACACAATCCAAGTGTCCAGTGTCCACAAGTGTCTGCAGAAATTCAAAATCTCACTTATCCTGAAGTCACTTTTTTCACACCTGTGCCATCGAGCCTGTGACATAGCGCTGTGATATTCAGTGGGCCTCATACAATCCAAGTGTCCACAAGTGTCTTCAGAAAATCAAAATCTCCCTTATCCTGTAGTCACTTTTTTCACACCTGTGCCATCGAGCCTGTGACATAGCGCTGTGATATTCAGTGGGCCTCACACAATCCAAGTGTCCAGTGTCCACAAGTGTCTGCAGAAAATCTAAATCTCCCTTATCCTGTAGTCACTTTTTTCACACCTGTGCCATCGAGCCTGTGACATAGCGCTGTGATATTCAGTGGGCCTCACACAATCCAAGTGTCCAGTGTCCACAAGTGTCTGCAGAAATTCAAAATCTCCCAGAAATTCAAAATCTCCCTTATCCTGTAGTCACTTTTTTCACACCTGTGCCATCGAGCCTGTGACATAGCACTGTGATATTCAGTGGGCCTCACACAATCCAAGTGTCCAGTGTCCACAAGTGTCTGCAGCAATTCAAAATCTCCCTTATCCTGCAGTCACTTTTTTCACACCTGTGCCATCGAGCCTGTGACATAGCGCTGTGATATTCAGTGGGCCTCACACAATCCAAGTGTCCAGTGTCCACAAGTGTCTGCAGAAATTCAAAATCTCCCAGAAATTCAAAATCTCCCTTATCCTGTAGTCACTTTTTTCACACCTGTGCCATCGAGCCTGTGACATAGCACTGTGATATTCAGTGGGCTTCACAAAATCCAAGTGTCCAGTGTCCACAAGTGTCTGCAGAAATTCAAAATCTCCCTTATCCTGTAGTCACTTTTTTCACACCTGTGCCATCGATCCTGTGACATAGCGCTGTGATATTCAGTGGGCCTCACACAATCCAAGTGTCCAGTGTCCACAAGTGTCTGCAGAAAATCTAAATCTCCCTTTTCCTGTAGTCACTTTTTTCACACCTGTGCCATCGAGCCTGTGATATAGCACTGTGATATTCAGTGGGCCTCACACAATCCAAGTGTCCAGTGTCCACAAGTGTCTGCAGAAATTCAAAATCTCCCTTATCCTGTAGTCACTTTTTTCACACCTGTGCCATTGAGCCTGTGACATAGCGCTGTGATATTCAGTGGGCCTCACACAATCCAAGTGTCCAGTGTCCACAAGTGACTGCAGAAAATCTAAATCTCCCTTATCCTGTAGTCACTTTTTTCACACCTGTGCCATCGAGCCTGTGACATAGCGCTGTGATATTCAGTGGGCCTCACACAATCCAAGTGTCCAGTGTCCACAAGTGTCTGCAGAAATTCAAAATCTCCCTTATCCTGTAGTCACTTTTTTCCACACCTGTGCCATCGAGCCTGTGACATAGCGCTGTGATATTCAGTGGGCCTCACACAATCCAAGTGTCCACAAGTGTCTTCAGAAAATCAAAATCTCCCTTATCCTGTAGTCACTTTTCTCACACCTGTGCCATCGAGCCTGTGACATAGCGCTGTGATATTCAGTGGGCCTCACACAATCCAAGTGTCCAGTGTCCACAAGTGTCTGCAGAAATTCAAAATCTCCCAGAAATTCAAAATCTTCCTTATCCTGTAGTCACTTTTTTCACACCTGTGCCATCGAGTCTGTGACATAGCACTGTGATATTCAGTGGGCCTCACACAATCCAAGTGTCCAGTGTCCACAAGTGTCTGCAGAAATTCAAAATCTCCCTTATCCTGTAGTCACTTTTTTCACACCTGTGCCATCGAGCCTGTGACATAGCACTGTGATATTCAGTGGGCCTCACACAATCCAAGTGTCCAGTGTCCACAAGTGTCTGCAGAAATTCAAAATCTCCCTTATCCTGTAGTCACTTTTTTTACACCTGTGCCATCGAGCCTGTGACATAGCGCTGTGATATTCCGTGGGCCTCACACAATCCAAGTGTCCAGTGTCCACAAGTGTCTGCAGAAATTCAAAATCTCCCAGAAATTCAAAATCTCCCTTATCCTGTAGTCACTTTTTTCACACCTGTGCCATCGAGCCTGTGACATAGCGCTGTGATATTCAGTGGGCCTCACACAATCCAAGTGTCCAGTGTCCACAAGTGTCTGCAGAAATTCAAAATCTCCCTTATCCTGTAATCACTTTTTTCACACCTGCTGCATCGAGCCTGTGACATAGCGCTGTGATATTCAGTGGGCCTCACACAATCCAAGTGTCCAGTGTCCACAAGTGTCTGTAGAAATTCAAAATCACCCAGAAATTCAAAATCTCCCTTATCCTGTAGTCACTTTTTTCACACCTGTGCCATCGAGCCTGTGACATAGCACTGTGATATTCAGTTGGCCTCACACAATCCAAGTGTCCAGTGTCCACAAGTGTCTGCAGAAATTCAAAATCTCCCTTATCCTGTAGTCACTTTTTTCACACCTGTGCCATCGAGCCTGTGACATAGCGCTGTGATATTCAGTGGGCCTCACACAATCCAAGTGTCCAGTGTCCACAAGTGTCTGCAGAAATTCAAAATCTCCCTTATCCTGTAGTCACTTTTTTCACACCTGTGCCATCGAGCCTGTGACATAGCGCTGTGATATTCAGTGGGCCTCACACAATCCAAGTGTCCAGTGACCACAAGTGTCTGCAGAAATTCAAAATCTCCCAGAAATTCAAAATCTCCCTTATCCTGTAGTCACTTTTTTCACACCTGTGCCATCGAGCCTGTGACATAGCGCTGTGATATTCAGTGGGCCTCACACAATCCAAGTGTCCAGTGTCCACAAGTGTCTGCAGAAAATCTAAATCTCCCTTATCCTGTAGTCACTTTTTTCACACCTGTGCCATCGAGCCTGTGACATAGCACTGTGATATTCAGTGGGCCTCACACAATCCAAGTGTCCAGTGTCCACAAGTGTCTGCAGAAATTCAAAATCTCCCTTATCCTGTAGTCACTTTTTTCACACCTGTGCCATCGAGCCTGTGACATAGCGCTGTGATATTCAGTGGGCCTCACACAATCCAAGTGTCCAGTGTCCACAAGTGTCTGCAGAAATTCAAAATCTCCCAGAAATTCAAAATCTCCCTTAACCTGTAGTCACTTTTTTCACACCTGTGCCATGGAGCCTGTGACATAGCGCTGTGATATTCAGTGGGCCTCACACAATCCAAGTGTCCAGTGTCCACAAGTGTCTGCAGAAATTCAAAATCTCCCTTATACTGTAGTCAATTTTTTCACACCAGTGCCATCGAGCCTGTGACATAGCGCTGTGGTATTCAGTGGGCCTCACACAATCCAAGTGTCCAGTGTCCACAAGTGTCTGCAGAAATTCAAAATCTCCCTTATCCTGTAGTCACTTATTTCACACCTGTGCCATCGAGCCTGTGACATAGCGCTGTGATATTCAGTGGGCCTCGCACAATCCACGTGTCCAGTGTCCACAAGTGTCTGCAGAATTTCAAAATCTCCCTTATCCTGTATTCACTTTTTTCACACCTGTGCCATCGAGCCTGTGACATAGCGCTGTGATATTCAGTGGTCCTCACACAATCCAAGTGTCCAGTGTCCACAAGTGTCTGCAGAAATTCAAAATCTCCCTTATCCTGTAATCACTTTTTTCACACCTGCTGCATCGAGCCTGTGACATAGCGCTGTGATATTCAGTGGGCCTCACACAATCCAAGTGTCCAGTGTCCACAAGTGTCTGCAGAAATTCAAAATCTCCCTTATCCTGTAGTCACTTTTTTCACACCTGTGCCATCGAGCCTGTGACATAGCGCTGTGGTATTCCGTGGGCCTCACACAATCCAAGTGTCCAGTGTCCACAAGTGTCTGCAGAAATTCAAAATCTCCCAGAAATTCAAAATCTCCCTTATCCTGTAGTCACTTTTTTCACACCTGTGCCATCGAGCCTGTGACATAGCGCTGTGATATTCAGTGGGCCTCACACAATCCAAGTGTCCAGTGTCCACAAGTGTCTGCAGAAATTCAAAATCTCCCAGAAATTCAAAATCTCCCTTATCCTGTAGTCACTTTTTTCACACCTGTGCCATCGAGCCTGTGACATAGCACTGTGATATTCAGTGGGCCTCACACAATCCAAGTGTCCAGTGTCCACAAGTGTCTGCAGAAATTCAAAATCTCCCTTATACTGTAGTCAATTTTTTCACACCAGTGCCATCGAGCCTGTGACATAGCGCTGTGGTATTCAGTGGGCCTCACACAATCCAAGTGTCCAGTGTCCACAAGTGTCTGCAGAAATTCAAAATCTCCCTTATCCTGAAGTCACTTTTTTCACACCTGTGCCATCGAGCCTGTGACATAGCGCTGTGATATTCAGTGGGCCTCATACAATCCAAGTGTCCACAAGTGTCTTCAGAAAATCAAAATCTCCCTTATCCTGTAGTCACTTTTTTCACACCTGTGCCATCGAGCCTGTGACATAGCGCTGTGATATTCAGTGGGCCTCACACAATCCAAGTGTCCAGTGTCCACAAGTGTCTGCAGAAAATCTAAATCTCCCTTATCCTGTAGTCACTTTTTTCACACCTGTGCCATCGAGCCTGTGACATAGCGCTGTGATATTCAGTGGGCCTCACACAATCCAAGTGTCCAGTGTCCACAAGTGTCTGCAGAAATTCAAAATCTCCCAGAAATTCAAAATCTCCCTTATCCTGTAGTCACTTTTTTCACACCTGTGCCATCGAGCCTGTGACATAGCACTGTGATATTCAGTGGGCCTCACACAATCCAAGTGTCCAGTGTCCACAAGTGTCTGCAGCAATTCAAAATCTCCCTTATCCTGCAGTCACTTTTTTCACACCTGTGCCATCGAGCCTGTGACATAGCGCTGTGATATTCAGTGGGCCTCACACAATCCAAGTGTCCAGTGTCCACAAGTGTCTGCAGAAATTCAAAATCTCCCAGAAATTCAAAATCTCCCTTATCCTGTAGTCACTTTTTTCACACCTGTGCCATCGAGCCTGTGACATAGCACTGTGATATTCAGTGGGCTTCACAAAATCCAAGTGTCCAGTGTCCACAAGTGTCTGCAGAAATTCAAAATCTCCCTTTTCTTGTAGTCACTTTTTTCACACCTGTGCCATCGAGACTGTGACATAGCGCTGTGATATTCAGTGGGCCTCACACAATCCAAGTGTCCAGTGTCCACAAGTGTCTGCAGAAATTCAAAATCTCCCTTATCCTGTAGTCAATTTTTTCACAACTGTGCCATCGAGCCTGTGACATAGCGCTGTGATTTTCAGTGGGCCTTACAAAATCCAAGTGTCCAGTGACCACAAGTGTCTGCAGAAATTCAAAATCTCCCTTATCCTGTAGTCACTTTTTTCACACCTGTGCCTTCGAGCCTGTGACATAGCACTGTGATATTCAGTGGGCTTCACAAAATCCAAGTGTCCAGTGTCCACAAGTGTCTGCAGAAATTCAAAATCTCCCTTATCCTGTAGTCACTTTTTTCACACCTGTGCCTTCGAGCCTGTGACATAGCGCTGTGATATTCAGTGGGCCTCACACAATCCAAGTGTCCAGTGTCCACAAGTGTCTGCAGAAATTCAAAATCTCCATTATCCTGTAGTCACATTTTTCACACCTGTGCCATCGAGCCTGTGACATAGCGCTGTGATATTCAGTGGGCCTCACACAATCCAAGTGTCCAGTGTCCACAAGTGTCTGCAGAAATTCAAAATCTCCCTTATCCTGTAGTCACTTTTTTCACACCTGTGCCTTCGAGCCTGTGACATAGCGCTGTGATATTCAGTGGGCCTCACACAATCCAAGTGTCCAGTGCCCACAAGTGTCTGCAGAAATTCAAAATCTCCATTATCCTGTAGTCACATTTTTCACACCTGTGCCATCGAGCCTGTGACATAGCGCTGTGATATTCAGTGGGCCTCACACAATCCAAGTGTCCAGTGACCACAAGTGTCTGCAGAAATTCAAAATCTCCCAGAAATTCAAAATCTCCCTTATCCTGTAGTCACTTTTTTCACACCTGTGCCATCGAGCCTGTGACATATCACTGTGATATTCAGTGGGCTTCACACAATCCAAGTGTCCAGTGTCCACTAGTGTCTGCAGAAATTCAAAATCTCCCTTATCCTGTAGTCACTTTTTTCACACCTGTGCCATCGATCCTGTGACATAGCGCTGTGATATTCAGTGGGCCTCACACAATCCAAGTGTCCAGTGTCCACAAGTGTATGCAGAAAATCTAAATCTCCCTTTTCCTGTAGTCACTTTTTTCACACCTGTGCCATCGAGCCTGTGATATAGCACTGTGATATTCAGTGGGCCTCACACAATCCAAGTGTCCAGTGTCCACAAGTGTCTGCAGAAATTCAAAATCTCCCTTATCCTGTAGTCACTTTTTTCACACCTGTGCCATCGAACCTGTGACATAGCGCTGTGATATTCAGTGGGCCTCACACAATCCAAGTGTCCAGTGTCCACAAGTGTCTGCACAAATACAAAATCTCCCAGAAATTCAAAATCTCCCTTATCCTGTAGTCACTTTTTTCACAGCTGTGCCATCGAGCCTGTGACATAACACTGTGATATTCAGTGGGCCTCACACAGTCCAAGTGTCCAGTGTCCACAAGTGTCTGCAGAAATTCAAAATCTCCCTTATCCTGTAGTCACTTTTTTCACACCTGTGCCATGGAGCCTGTGACATAGCGCTGTGATATTCAGTGGGCCTCACACAATCCAAGTGTCCACAAGTGTCTTCAGAAAATCAAAATCTCCCTTATCCTGTAGTCACTTTTCTCACACCTGTGCCATCGAGCCTGTGACATAGCGCTGTGATATTCAGTGGGCCTCACACAATCCAAGTGTCCAGTGTCCACAAGTGTCTGCAGAAATTCAAAATCTCCCAGAAATTCAAAATCTTCCTTATCCTGTAGTCACTTTTTTCACACCTGTGCCATCGAGTCTGTGACATAGCACTGTGATATTCAGTGGGCCTCACACAATCCAAGTGTCCAGTGTCCACAAGTGTCTGCAGAAATTCAAAATCTCCCTTATCCTGTAGTCACTTTTTTCACACCTGTGCCATCGAGCCTGTGACATAGCACTGTGATATTCAGTGGGCCTCACACAATCCAAGTGTCCAGTGTCCACAAGTGTCTGCAGAAATTCAAAATCTCCCTTATCCTGTAGTCACTTTTTTTACACCTGTGCCATCGAGCCTGTGACATAGCGCTGTTATATTCCGTGGGCCTCACACAATCCAAGTGTCCAGTGTCCACAAGTGTCTGCAGAAATTCAAAATCTCCCAGAAATTCAAAATCTCCCTTATCCTGTAGTCACTTTTTTCACACCTGTGCCATCGAGCCTGTGACATAGCGCTGTGATATTCAGTGGGCCTCACACAATCCAAGTGTCCAGTATCCACAAGTGTCTGCAGAAATTCAAAATCTCCCAGAAATTCAAAATCTCCCTTATCCTGTAGTCAATTTTTTCACACCTGTGCCATCGAGCCTGTGACATAGCGCTGTGATATTCAGTGGGCCTCACACAATCCAAGTGTCCAGTGTCCACAAGTGTCTGCAGAAATTCAAAATCTCCCTTATCCTGTAATCACTTTTTTCACACCTGCTGCATCGAGCCTGTGACATAGCGCTGTGATATTCAGTGGGCCTCACACAATCCAAGTGTCCAGTGTCCACAAGTGTCTGCAGAAATTCAAAATCACCTAGAAATTCAAAATCTCCCTTATCCTGTAGTCACTTTTTTCACACCTGTGCCATCGAGCCTGTGACATAGCACTGTGATATTCAGTGGGCCTCACACAATCCAAGTGTCCAGTGTCCACAAGTGTCTGCAGAAATTCAAAATCTCCCTTATCCTGTAGTCACTTTTTTCACACCTGTGCCATCGAGCCTGTGACATAGCGCTGTGATATTCAGTGGGCCTCACACAATCCAAGTGTCCAGTGTCCACAAGTGTCTGCAGAAATTCAAAATCTCCCTTATCCTGTAGTCACTTTTTTCACACCTGTGCCATCGAGCCTGTGACATAGCGCTGTGATATTCAGTGGGCCTCACACAATCCAAGTGTCCAGTGACCACAAGTGTCTGCAGAAATTCAAAATCTCCCAGAAATTCAAAATCTCCCTTATCCTGTAGTCACTTTTTTCACACCTGTGCCATCGAGCCTGTGACATAGCGCTGTGATATTCAGTGGGCCTCACACAATCCAAGTGTCCAGTGTCCACAAGTGTCTGCAGAAAATCTAAATCTCCCTTATCCTGTAGTCACTTTTTTCACACCTGTGCCATCGAGCCTGTGACATAGCACTGTGATATTCAGTGGGCCTCACACAATCCAAGTGTCCAGTGTCCACAAGTGTCTGCAGAAATTCAAAATCTCCCTTATCCTGTAGTCACTTTTTTCACACCTGTGCCATCGAGCCTGTGACATAGCGCTGTGATATTCAGTGGGCCTCACACAATCCAAGTGTCCAGTGTCCACAAGTGACTGCAGAAAATCTAAATCTCCCTTATCCTGTAGTCACTTTTTTCACACCTGTGCCATCGAGCCTGTGACATAGTGCTGTGATATTCAGTGGGCCTCACACAATCCATGTGTCCAGTGTCCACAAGTGTCTGCAGAAATTCAAAATCTCCCAGAAATTCAAAATCTCCCTTATCCTGTAGTCACTTTTTTCACACCTGTGCCATCGAGCCTGTGACATAACACTGTGAAATTCAGTGGGCCTCACACAATCCAAGTGTCCAGTGTCCACAAGTGTCTGCAGAAATTCAAAATCTCCCTTATCCTGTACTCACTTTTTTCACACCTGTGCCATCGAGCCTGTGACGTAGAGCTGTGATATTCAGTGGGCCTCACACAATCCAAGTGTCCAGTGTCCACAAGTGTCTGCAGAAATTCAAAATCTCCCTTATCCTGTAGTCACTTTTTTCACACCTGTGCCATCGAGCCTGTGACATAGCGCTGTGATTTTAAGAGGGCCTCACACAATCCAAGTGTCCAGTGTCCACAAGTGTCTGCAGAAATTCAAAATCTCCCTTATCCTGTAATCACTTTTTTCACACCTGCTGCATCGAGCCTGTGACATAGCACTGTGATATTCAGTGGGCCTCACACAATCCAAGTGTCCAGTGTCCGCAAGTGTCTGCAGAAATTCAAAATCTCCCAGAAATTCAAAATCTCCCTTATCCTGTAGTCACTTTTTTCACACCTGTGCCATCGAGCCTGTGACATAGCACTGTGATATTCAGTGGGCCTCACACAATCCAAGTGTCCAGTGTCCACAAGTGTCTGCAGAAATTCAAAATCTCCCAGAAATTCAAAATCTCCCTTATCCTGTAGTCACTTTTTTCACACCTGTGCCATCGAGCCTGTGACATAGCACTGTGATATTCAGTGGGCCTCACACAATCCAAGTGTCCAGTGTCTACAAGTGTCTGCTGAAATTCAAAATCTCCCTTATCCTGTAGTCACTTTTTTCCACACCTGTGCCATCGACCATGTGACATAGCGCTGTGATATTCAGTGGGCCTCACACAATCCAAGTGTCCACAAGAGTCTTCAGAAAATCAAAATCTCCCTTATCCTGTAGTCACTTTTCTCACACCTGTGCCATCGAGCCTGTGACATAGCGCTGTGATATCCAGTGGGCCTCACACAATCCAAGTGTCCAGTGTCCACAAGTGTCTGCAGAAATTCAAAATCTCCCAGAAATTCAAAATCTCCCTTATCCTGTAGTCACTTTTTTCACACCTGTGCCATTGAGTCTGTGACATAGCACTGTGATATTCAGTGGGCCTCACACAATCCAAGTGTCCAGTGTCCACAAGTGTCTGCAGAAATTCAAAATCTCCCTTATCCTGTAGTCACTATTTTCACACCTGTGCCATCGAGCCTGTGACATAGCACTGTGATATTCAGTGGGCCTCACACAATCCAAGTGTCCAGTGTCCACAAGTGTCTGCAGAAATTCAAAATCTCCCTTATCCTGTAGTCACTTTTTTTAACACCTGTGCCATCGAGCCTGTGACATAGCGCTGTGATATTCCGTGGGCCTCACACAATCCAAGTGTCCAGTGTCCACAAGTGTCTGCAGAAATTCAAAATCTCCCAGAAATTCAAAATCTCCCTTATCCTGTAGTCACTTTTTTCACACCTGTGCCATCGAGCCTGTGACATAGCGCTGTGATATTCAGTGGGCCTCACACAATCCAAGTGTCCAGTATCCACAAGTGTCTGCAGAAATTCAAAATCTCCCAGAGATTCATAATCTCCCTTATCCTGTAGTCACTTTTTTCACACCTGTGCCATCGAGCCTGTGACATAGCGCTGTGATATTCAGTGGGCCTCACACAATCCAAGTGTCCAGTGTCCACAAGTGTCTGCAGAAATTCAAAATCTCCCTTATCCTGTAATCACTTTTTTCACACCTGCTGCATCGAGCCTGTGACATAGCGCTGTGATATTCAGTGGGCCTCACACAATCCAAGTGTCCAGTGTCCACAAGTGTCTGCAGAAATTCAAAATCTCCCAGAAATTCAAAATCTCCCTTATCCTGTAGTCACTTTTTTCACACCTGTGCCATCGAGCCTGTGACATAGCACTGTGATATTCAGTGAGCCTCACACAATCCAAGTGTCCAGTGTCCACAAGTGTCTGCAGAAATTCAAAATCTCCCTTATCCTGTAGTCACTTTTTTCACACCTGTGCCATTGAGCCTGTGACACAGCGCTGTGATATTCAGTGGGCCTCACACAATCCAAGTGTCCAGTGTCCACAAGTGTCTGCAGAAATTCAAAATCTCCCTTATCCTGTAGTCACTTTTTTCACACCTGTGCCATCGAGCCTGTGACATAGCTCTGTGATATTCAGTGGGCCTCACACAATCCAAGTGTCCAGTGACCACAAGTGTCTGCAGAAATTCAAAATCTCCCAGAAATTCAAAATCTCCCTTATCCTGTAGTCACTTTTTTCACAACTGTGCCATCGAGCCTGTGACATAGCGCTGTGATATTCAGTGGGCCTCACACAATCCAAGTGTGCAGTGTCCACAAGTGTCTGCAGAAAATCTAAATCTCCCTTATCCTGTAGTCATTTTTTTCACACCTGTGCCATTGAGTCTGTGACATAGCACTGTGATATTCAGTGGGCCTCACACAATCCAAATGTCCAGTGTCCACAAGTGTCTGCAGAAAATCTAAATCTCCCTTATCCTGAAGTCACTTTTTTCACACCTGTGCCATCGAGCCTGTGACATAGCGCTGTGATATTCAGTGGGCCTCACACAATCCAAGTGTCCAGTGTCCACAAGTGTCTGCAGAAATTCAAAATCTCCCTTATCCTGTAGTCACTTTTTTAACACCTGTGCCATCGAGCCTGTGACATAGCGCTGTGATATTCCGTGGGCCTCACACAATCCAAGTGTCCAGTGTCCACAAGTGTCTGCAGAAATTCAAAATCTCCCAGAAATTCAAAATCTCCCTTATCCTGTAGTCACTTTTTTCACACCTGTGCCATCGAGCCTGTGACATAGCGCTGTGATATTCAGTGGGCCTCACACAATCCAAGTGTCCAGTATCCACAAGTGTCTGCAGAAATTCAAAATCTCCCAGAGATTCAAAATCTCCCTTATCCTGTAGTCACTTTTTTCACACCTGTGCCATCGAGCCTGTGACATAGCGCTGTGATATTCAGTGGGCCTCACACAATCCAAGTGTCCAGTGTCCACAAGTGTCTGCAGAAATTCAAAATCTCCCTTATCCTGTAATCACTTTTTTCACACCTGCTGCATCGAGCCTGTGACATAGCGCTGTGATATTCAGTGGGCCTCACACAATCCAAGTGTCCAGTGTCCACAAGTGTCTGCAGAAATTCAAAATCTCCCAGAAATTCAAAATCTCCCTTATCCTGTAGTCACTTTTTTCACACCTGTGCCATCGAGCCTGTGACATAGCACTGTGATATTCAGTGAGCCTCACACAATCCAAGTGTCCAGTGTCCACAAGTGTCTGCAGAAATTCAAAATCTCCCTTATCCTGTAGTCACTTTTTTCACACCTGTGCCATTGAGCCTGTGACACAGCGCTGTGATATTCAGTGGGCCTCACACAATCCAAGTGTCCAGTGTCCACAAGTGTCTGCAGAAATTCAAAATCTCCCTTATCCTGTAGTCACTTTTTTCACACCTGTGCCATCGAGCCTGTGACATAGCGCTGTGATATTCAGTGGGCCTCACACAATCCAAGTGTCCAGTGACCACAAGTGTCTGCAGAAATTCAAAATCTCCCAGAAATTCAAAATCTCCCTTATCTTGTAGTCACTTTTTTCACACCTGTGCCATCGAGCCTGTGACATAGCGCTGTGATATTCAGTGGGCCTCACACAATCCAAGTGTCCAGTGTCCACAAGTGTCTGCAGAAAATCTAAATCTCCCTTATCCTGTAGTCACTTTTTTCACACCTGTGCCATCGAGCCTGTGACATAGCACTGTGATATTCAGTGGGCCTCACACAATCCAAGTGTCCAGTGTCCACAAGTGTCTGCAGAAATTCAAAATCTCCCTTATCATGTAGTCACTTTTTTCACACCTGTGCCATCGAGCCTGTTACATAGCGCTGTGATATTCAGTGGGCCTCACACAATCCAAATGTCCAGTGTCCACAAGTGTCTGCAGAAAATCTAAATCTCCCTTATCCTGAAGTCACTTTTTTCACACCTGTGCCATCGAGCCTGTGACATAGCGCTGTGATATTCAGTGGGCCTCACACAATCCAAGTGTCCAGTGTCCACAAGTGTCTGCAGAAATTCAAAATCTCCCAGAAATTCAAAATCTCCCTTATCCTGTAGTGACTTTTTTCACACCTGTGCCATCAAGCCTGTGACATAACACTGTGATATTCAGTGGGCCTCACACAATCCAAGTGTCCAGTGTCCACAAGTGTCTGCAGAAATTCAAAATCTCCCTTATCCTGTAGTCACTTTTTTCACACCTGTGCCATCGAGCCTGTGACATAGCGCTGTGATATTCAGTGGGCCTCACACAATCCAAGTGTCCAGTGTCCACAAGTGTCTGCAGAAATTCAAAATCTCCCTTATCCTGAAGTCACTTTTTTCACACCTGTGCCATCGAGCCTGTGACATAGCGCTGTGATATTCAGTGGGCCTCATACAATCCAAGTGTCCACAAGTGTCTTCAGAAAATCAAAATCTCCCTTATCCTGTAGTCACTTTTCTCACACCTGTGCCATCGAGCCTGTGACATAGCGCTGTGATATTCAGTGGGCCTCACACAATCCAAGTGTCCAGTGTCCACAAGTGTCTGCAGAAATTCAAAATCTCCCAGAAATTCAAAATCTCCCTTATCCTGTAGTCACTTTTTTCACACCTGTGCCATCGAGTCTGTGACATAGCACTGTGATATTCAGTGGGCCTCACACAATTCAAGTGTCCAGTGTCCACAAGTGTCTGCAGAAATTCAAAATCTCCCTTATCCTGTAGTCACTTTTTTCACACCTGTGCCATCGAGCCTGTGACATAGCGCTGTGATATTCAGTGGGCCTCACACAATCCAAGTGTCCAGTGTCCACAAGTGTCTGCAAAAATTCAAAATCTCCCTTATCCTGTAGTCACTTTTTTTATGCCTGTGCCATCGAGCCTGTGACATAGCGCTGTGATATTCCGTGGGCCTCACACAATCCAAGTGTCCAGTGTCCACAAGTGTCTGCAGAAATTCAAAATCTCCCAGAAATTCAAAATCTCCCTTATCCTGTAGTCACTTTTTTCACACCTGTGCCATCGAGCCTGTGACATAGCGCTGTGATATTCAGTGGGCCTCACACAATCCAAGTGTCCAGTGTCCACAAGTGTCTGCAGAAATTCAAAATCTCCCTTATCCTGTAATCACTTTTTTCACACCTGCTGCATCGAGCCTGTGACATAGCGCTGTGATATTCAGTGGGCCTCACACAATCCAAGTGTCCAGTGTCCACAAGTGTCTGCAGAAATTCAAAATCTCCCTTATCCTGTAGTCACTTTTTTCACACCTGTGCCATCGAGCCTGTGACATAGCGCTGTGGTATTCCGTGGGCCTCACACAATCCAAGTGTCCAGTGTCCACAAGTGTCTGCAGAAATTCAAAATCTCCCAGAAATTCAAAATCTCCCTTATCCTGTAGTCACTTTTTTCACACCTGTGCCATCGAGCCTGTGACATAGCGCTGTGATATTCAGTGGGCCTCACACAATCCAAGTGTCCAGTGTCCACAAGTGTCTTGAGAAATTCAAAATTTCCCAGAAATTCAAAATCTCCCTTAACCTGTAGTCACTTTTTTCACACCTGTGCCATGGAGCCTGTGACAGAGCGCTGTGATATTCAGTGGGCCTCACACAATCCAAATGTCCAGTGTCCACAAGTGTCTGCAGAAATTCAAAATCTCCCTTATACTGTAGTCAATTTTTTCACACCAGTGCCATCGAGCCTGTGACATAGCGCTGTGGTATTCAGTGGGCCTCACACAATCCAAGTGTCCAGTGTCCACAAGTGTCTGCAGAAATTCAAAATCTCCCTTATCCTGTAGTCACTTATTTCACACCTGTGCCATCGAGCCTGTGACATAGCGCTGTGATATTCAGTGGGCCTCACACAATCCAAGTGTCCAGTGACCACAAGTGTCTGCAGAAATTCAAAATCTCCCAGAAATTCAAAATCTCCCTTATCCTGTAGTCACTTTTTTCACACCTGTGCCATCGAGCCTGTGACATAGCACTGTGTTATTCAGTGGGCTTCACAAAATCCAAGTGTCCAGTGTCCACAAGTGTCTGCAGAAATTCAAAATCTCCCTTATCTTGTAGTCACTTTTTTCACTCCTGTGCCATCGAGCCTGTGACATAGCGCTGTGATATTCAGTGGGCCTCACACAATTCAAGTGTCCAGTGTCCACAAGTGTCTGCAGAAATTCAAAATCTCCCTTATCCTGTAGTCACTTTTTTCACACCTGTGCCATCGAGCCTGTGACATAGCGCTGTGATATTCAGTGGGCCTCACACAATCCAAGTGTCCAGTGTCCACAAGTGTCTGCAGAAATTCAAAATCTCCCAGAAATTCAAAAACTCCCTTATCCTGTAGTCACTTTTTTCACACCTGTGCCATCGAGTCTGCGACATAGCACTGTGATATTCAGTGGGCCTCACACAATCCAAGTGTCCAGTGTCCACAAGTGTCTGCAGAAATTCAAAATCTCCCAGAAATTCAAAATCTCCCTTATCCTGTAGTCACTTTTTTCACACCTGTGCCATCGAGTCTGTGACATAGCACTGTGATATTCAGTGGGCCTCACACAATTCAAGTGTCCAGTGTCCACAAGTGTCTGCAGAAATTCAAAATCTCCCTTATCCTGTAGTCACTTTTTTCACACCTGTGCCATCGAGCCTGTGACATAGCGCTGTGATATTCAGTGGGCCTCACACAATCCAAGTGTCCAGTGTCCACAAGTGTCTGCAGAAATTCAAAATCTCCCAGAAATTCAAAAACTCCCTTATCCTGTAGTCACTTTTTTCACACCTGTGCCATCGAGTCTGTGACATAGCACTGTGATATTCAGTGGGCCTCACACAATCCAAGTGTCCAGTGTCCACAAGTGTCTGCAGAAATTCAAAATCTCCCTTATCCTGTAGTCACTTTTTTCACACCTGTGCCATCGAGCCTGTGACATAGCGCTGTGATATTCAGTGGGCCTCACACAATCCAAGTGTCCAGTGTCCACAAGTGTCTGCAAAAATTCAAAATCTCCCTTATCCTGTAGTCACTTTTTTTACACCTGTGCCATCGAGCCTGTGACATAGCGCTGTGATATTCCATGGGCCTCACACAATCCAAGTGTCCAGTGTCCACAAGTGTCTGCAGAAATTCAAAATCTCCCAGAAATTCAAAATCTCCCTCATCCTGTAGTCACTTTTTTCACACCTGTGCCATCGAGCCTGTGACATAGTGCTGTGATATTCAGTGGGCCTCACACAATCCAAGTGTCCAGTATCCACAAGTGTCTGCAGAAATTCAAAATCTCCCAGAAATTCAAAATCTCCCTTATCCTGTAGTCACTTTTTTCACACCTGTGCCATCGAGCCTGTGACATAGCGCTGTGATATTCAGTGGGCCTCACACAATCCAAGTGTCCAGTGTCCACAAGTGTCTGCAGAAATTCAAAATCTCCCTTATCCTGTAATCACTTTTTTCACACCTGCTGCATCGAGCCTGTGACATAGCACTGTGATATTCAGTGGGCCTCACACAATCCAAGTGTCCAGTGTCCGCAAGTGTCTGCAGAAATTCAAAATCTCCCAGAAATTCAAAATCTCCCTTATCCTGTAGTCACTTTTTTCACACCTGTGCCATCGAGCCTGTGACATAGCACTGTGATATTCAGTGGGCCTCACACAATCCAAGTGTCCAGTGTCCACAAGTGTCTGCAGAAATTCAAAATCTCCCTTATCCTGTAGTCACTTTTTTCACACCTGTGCCATCGAGCCTGTGACTTAGCGCTGTGGTATTCAGTGGGCCTCACACAATCCAAGTGTCCAGTGTCCACAAGTGTCTGCAGAAATTCAAAATCTCCCTTATCCTGTAGTCACTTTTTTCACACCTGTGCCATCGCGCCTGTGACATAGCGCTGTGATATTCAGTGGGCCTCACACAATCCAAGTGTCCAGTGACCACAAGTGTCTGCAGAAATTCAAAATCTCCCAGAAATTCAAAATCTCCCTTATCCTGTAGTCACTTTTTTCACACCTGTGCCATCGAGCCTGTGACATAGCACTGTGTTATTCAGTGGGCTTCACAAAATCCAAGTGTGCAGTGTCCACAAGTGTCTGCAGAAATTCAAAATCTCCCTTATCTTGTATTCACTTTTTTCACACCTGTGCCATCGAGCCTGTGACATAGCGCTGTGATATTCAGTGGGCCTCACACAATCCAAGTGTCCAGTGTCCACAAGTGTCTGCAGAAATTCAAAATCTCCCTTATCATGAAGTCACTTTTTTCACACCTGTGCCATCGAGCCTGTGACATAGCGCTGTGATATTCAGTGGGCCTCACACAATCCAAGTGTCCAGTGACCACAAGTGTCTGCAGAAATTCAAAATCTCCCAGAAATTCAAAATCTCCCTTATCTTGTAGTCACTTTTTTCACACCTGTGCCATCGAGCCTGTGACATAGCGCTGTGATATTCAGTGGGCCTCACACAATCCAAGTGTCCAGTGTCCACAAGTGTCTGCAGAAAATCTAAATCTCCCTTATCCTGTAGTCACTTTTTTCACACCTGTGCCATCGAGCCTGTGACATAGCACTGTGATATTCAGTGGGCCTCACACAATCCAAGTGTCCAGTGACCACAAGTGTCTGCAGAAATTCAAAATCTCCCTTATCTTGTAGTCACTTTTTTCACACCTGTGCCATCGAGCCTGTGACATAGCGCTGTGATATTCAGCGGGCCTCACACAATCCAAGTGTCCAGTGTCCACAAGTGTCTGCAGAAATTCAAAATCTCCCAGAAATTCAAAATCTCCCTTATCCTGTAGTCACTTTTTTCACACCTGTGCCATCGAGCCTGTGAAATAGCACTGTGATATTCAGTGGGTTTCACAAAATCCAAGTGTCCAGTGTCCACAAGTGTCTGCAGAAATTCAAAATCTCCCTTATCTTGTAGTCACTTTTTTCACACCTGTGCCATCGAGCCTGTGACATAGCGCTGTGATATTCAGTGGGCCTCACACAATCCAAGTGTCCAGTGTCCACAAGTGTCTGCAGAAATTCAAAATCTCCCAGAAATTCAAAATCTCCCTTATCCTGTAGTCACTTTTTTCACACCTGTGCCATCGAGCCTGTGACATAGCGCTGTGATATTCAGTGGGCCTCACACAATCCAAGTGTCCAGTGACCACAAGTGTCTGCAGAAATTCAAAATCTCCCAGAAATTCAAAATCTCCCTTATCCTGTAGTCACTTTTTTCACACCTGTGCCATCGAGCCTGTGACATATCACTGTGATATTCAGTGGGCTTCACACAATCCAAGTGTCCAGTGTCCACTAGTGTCTGCAGAAATTCAAAATCTCCCTTATCCTGTAGTCACTTTTTTCACACCTGTTCCATCGAGCCTGTGACATAGCGCTGTGATATTCAGTGGGCCTCACACAATCCAAGTGTCCAGTGTCCACAAGTGTCTGCAGAAAATCTAAATCTCCTTTATCCTGTAGTCACTTTTTTCACACCTGTGCCATCGAGCCTGTGACATAGCACTGTGATATTCAGTGGGCCTCACACAATCCAAGTGTCCAGTGTCCACAAGTGACTGCAGAAAATCTAAATCTCCCTTATCCTGTAGTCACTTTTTTCACACCTGTGCCATCGAGCCTGTGACATAGCGCTGTGATATTCAGTGGGCCTCACACAATCCAAGTGTCCAGTGTCCACAAGTGTCTGCAGAAATTCAAAATCTCCCAGAAATTCAAAATCTCCCTTATCCTGTAGTCACTTTTTTCACACCTGTGCCATCGAGCCTGTGACATAGCACTGTGATATTCAGTGGGCCTCACACAATCCAAGTGTCCAGTGTCCTCAAGTGTCTGCAGAAATTCAAAATCTCCCTTATACTGTAGTCAATTTTTTCACACCAGTGCCATCGAGCCTGTGACATAGCGCTGTGGTATTCAGTGGGCCTCAGACAATCCAAGTGTCCAGTGTCCACAAGTGTCTGCAGAAATTCAAAATCTCCCTTATCCTGTAGTCACTTATTTCACACCTGTGCCATCGAGCCTGTGACATAGCGCTGTGATATTCAGTGGGCCTCACACAATCCAAGTGTCCAGTGACCACAAGTGTCTGCAGAAATTCAAAATCTCCCAGAAATTCAAAATCTCCCTTATCCTGTAGTCACTTTTTTCACACCTGTGCCATCGAGCCTGTGACATAGCACTGTGTTATTCAGTGGGCTTCACAAAATCCAAGTGTCCAGTGTCCACAAGTGTCTGCAGAAATTCAAAATCTCCCTTATCTTGTAGTCACTTTTTTCACACCTGTGCCATCGAGCCTGTGACATAGCGCTGTGATATTCAGTGGGCCTCACACAATCCAAGTGTCCAGTGTCCACAAGTGTCTGCAGAAATTCAAAATCTCCCTTATCCTGTAGTCACTTTTTTCACACCTGTGCCATCGAGCCTGTGACATAGCGCTGTGATATTCAGTGGGCCTCACACAATCCAAGTGTCCAGTGTCCACAAGTGTCTGCAGAAATTCAAAATCTCCCAGAAATTCAAAAACTCCCTTATCCTGTAGTCACTTTTTTCACACCTGTGCCATCGAGTCTGTGACATAGCACTGTGATATTCAGTGGGCCTCACACAATCCAAGTGTCCAGTGTCCACAAGTGTCTGCAGAAATTCAAAATCTCCCTTATCCTGTAGTCACTTTTTTCACACCTGTGCCATCGAGCCTGTGACATAGCGCTGTGATATTCAGTGGGCCTCACACAATCCAAGTGTCCAGTGTCCACAAGTGTCTGCAAAAATTCAAAATCTCCCTTATCCTGTAGTCACTTTTTTTACACCTGTGCCATCGAGCCTGTGACATAGCGCTGTGATATTCCATGGGCCTCACACAATCCAAGTGTCCAGTGTCCACAAGTGTCTGCAGAAATTCAAAATCTCCCAGAAATTCAAAATCTCCCTCATCCTGTAGTCACTTTTTTCACACCTGTGCCATCGAGCCTGTGACATAGTGCTGTGATATTCAGTGGGCCTCACACAATCCAAGTGTCCAGTATCCACAAGTGTCTGCAGAAATTCAAAATCTCCCAGAAATTCAAAATCTCCCTTATCCTGTAGTCACTTTTTTCACACCTGTGCCATCGAGCCTGTGACATAGCGCTGTGATATTCAGTGGGCCTCACACAATCCAAGTGTCCAGTGTCCACAAGTGTCTGCAGAAATTCAAAATCTCCCTTATCCTGTAATCACTTTTTTCACACCTGCTGCATCGAGCCTGTGACATAGCACTGTGATATTCAGTGGGCCTCACACAATCCAAGTGTCCAGTGTCCGCAAGTGTCTGCAGAAATTCAAAATCTCCCAGAAATTCAAAATCTCCCTTATCCTGTAGTCACTTTTTTCACACCTGTGCCATCGAGCCTGTGACATAGCACTGTGATATTCAGTGGGCCTCACACAATCCAAGTGTCCAGTGTCCACAAGTGTCTGCAGAAATTCAAAATCTCCCTTATCCTGTAGTCACTTTTTTCACACCTGTGCCATCGAGCCTGTGACTTAGCGCTGTGGTATTCAGTGGGCCTCACACAATCCAAGTGTCCAGTGTCCACAAGTGTCTGCAGAAATTCAAAATCTCCCTTATCCTGTAGTCACTTTTTTCACACCTGTGCCATCGCGCCTGTGACATAGCGCTGTGATATTCAGTGGGCCTCACACAATCCAAGTGTCCAGTGACCACAAGTGTCTGCAGAAATTCAAAATCTCCCAGAAATTCAAAATCTCCCTTATCCTGTAGTCACTTTTTTCACACCTGTGCCATCGAGCCTGTGACATAGCACTGTGTTATTCAGTGGGCTTCACAAAATCCAAGTGTCCAGTGTCCACAAGTGTCTGCAGAAATTCAAAATCTCCCTTATCTTGTAGTCACTTTTTTCACACCTGTGCCATCGAGCCTGTGACATAGCGCTGTGATATTCAGTGGGCCTCACACAATCCAAGTGTCCAGTGTCCACAAGTGTCTGCAGAAATTCAAAATCTCCCTTATCCTGTAGTCACTTTTTTCACACCTGTGCCATCGAGCCTGTGACATAGCGCTGTGATATTCAGTGGGCCTCACACAATCCAAGTGTCCAGTGACCACAAGTGTCTGCAGAAATTCAAAATCTCCCAGAAATTCAAAATCTCCCTTATCTTGTAGTCACTTTTTTCACACCTGTGCCATCGAGCCTGTGACATAGCGCTGTGATATTCAGTGGGCCTCACACAATCCAAGTGTCCAGTGTCCACAAGTGTCTGCAGAAAATCTAAATCTCCCTTATCCTGTAGTCACTTTTTTCACACCTGTGCCATCGAGCCTGTGACATAGCACTGTGATATTCAGTGGGCCTCACACAATCCAAGTGTCCAGTGTCCACAAGTGTCTGCAGAAATTCAAAATCTCCCTTATCATGTAGTCACTTTTTTCACACCTGTGCCATCGAGCCTGTTACATAGCGCTGTGATATTCAGTGGGCCTCACACAATCCAAATGTCCAGTGTCCACAAGTGTCTGCAGAAAATCTAAATCTCCCTTATCCTGAAGTCACTTTTTTCACACCTGTGCCATCGAGCCTGTGACATAGCGCTGTGATATTCAGTGGGCCTCACACAATCCAAGTGTCCAGTGTCCACAAGTGTCTGCAGAAATTCAAAATCTCCCAGAAATTCAAAATCTCCCTTATCCTGTAGTGACTTTTTTCACACCTGTGCCATCAAGCCTGTGACATAACACTGTGATATTCAGTGGGCCTCACACAATCCAAGTGTCCAGTGTCCACAAGTGTCTGCAGAAATTCAAAATCTCCCTTATCCTGTAGTCACTTTTTTCACACCTGTGCCATCGAGCCTGTGACATAGCGCTGTGATATTCAGTGGGCCTCACACAATCCAAGTGTCCAGTGTCCACAAGTGTCTGCAGAAATTCAAAATCTCCCTTATCCTGAAGTCACTTTTTTCACACCTGTGCCATCGAGCCTGTGACATAGCGCTGTGATATTCAGTGGGCCTCATACAATCCAAGTGTCCACAAGTGTCTTCAGAAAATCAAAATCTCCCTTATCCTGTAGTCACTTTTCTCACACCTGTGCCATCGAGCCTGTGACATAGCGCTGTGATATTCAGTGGGCCTCACACAATCCAAGTGTCCAGTGTCCACAAGTGTCTGCAGAAATTCAAAATCTCCCAGAAATTCAAAATCTCCCTTATCCTGTAGTCACTTTTTTCACACCTGTGCCATCGAGTCTGTGACATAGCACTGTGATATTCAGTGGGCCTCACACAATTCAAGTGTCCAGTGTCCACAAGTGTCTGCAGAAATTCAAAATCTCCCTTATCCTGTAGTCACTTTTTTCACACCTGTGCCATCGAGCCTGTGACATAGCGCTGTGATATTCAGTGGGCCTCACACAATCCAAGTGTCCAGTGTCCACAAGTGTCTGCAAAAATTCAAAATCTCCCTTATCCTGTAGTCACTTTTTTTATGCCTGTGCCATCGAGCCTGTGACATAGCGCTGTGATATTCCGTGGGCCTCACACAATCCAAGTGTCCAGTGTCCACAAGTGTCTGCAGAAATTCAAAATCTCCCAGAAATTCAAAATCTCCCTTATCCTGTAGTCACTTTTTTCACACCTGTGCCATCGAGCCTGTGACATAGCGCTGTGATATTCAGTGGGCCTCACACAATCCAAGTGTCCAGTGTCCACAAGTGTCTGCAGAAATTCAAAATCTCCCTTATCCTGTAATCACTTTTTTCACACCTGCTGCATCGAGCCTGTGACATAGCGCTGTGATATTCAGTGGGCCTCACACAATCCAAGTGTCCAGTGTCCACAAGTGTCTGCAGAAATTCAAAATCTCCCTTATCCTGTAGTCACTTTTTTCACACCTGTGCCATCGAGCCTGTGACATAGCGCTGTGGTATTCCGTGGGCCTCACACAATCCAAGTGTCCAGTGTCCACAAGTGTCTGCAGAAATTCAAAATCTCCCAGAAATTCAAAATCTCCCTTATCCTGTAGTCACTTTTTTCACACCTGTGCCATCGAGCCTGTGACATAGCGCTGTGATATTCAGTGGGCCTCACACAATCCAAGTGTCCAGTGTCCACAAGTGTCTGCAGAAATTCAAAATTTCCCAGAAATTCAAAATCTCCCTTAACCTGTAGTCACTTTTTTCACACCTGTGCCATGGAGCCTGTGACAGAGCGCTGTGATATTCAGTGGGCCTCACACAATCCAAATGTCCAGTGTCCACAAGTGTCTGCAGAAATTCAAAATCTCCCTTATACTGTAGTCAATTTTTTCACACCAGTGCCATCGAGCCTGTGACATAGCGCTGTGGTATTCAGTGGGCCTCACACAATCCAAGTGTCCAGTGTCCACAAGTGTCTGCAGAAATTCAAAATCTCCCTTATCCTGTAGTCACTTATTTCACACCTGTGCCATCGAGCCTGTGACATAGCGCTGTGATATTCAGTGGGCCTCACACAATCCAAGTGTCCAGTGACCACAAGTGTCTGCAGAAATTCAAAATCTCCCAGAAATTCAAAATCTCCCGTATCCTGTAGTCACTTTTTTCACACCTGTGCCATCGAGCCTGTGACATAGCACTGTGTTATTCAGTGGGCTTCACAAAATCCAAGTGTCCAGTGTCCACAAGTGTCTGCAGAAATTCAAAATCTCCCTTATCTTGTAGTCACTTTTTTCACTCCTGTGCCATCGAGCCTGTGACATAGCGCTGTGATATTCAGTGGGCCTCACACAATCCAAGTGTCCAGTGTCCACAAGTGTCTGCAGAAATTCAAAATCTCCCAGAAATTCAAAATCTCCCTTATCCTGTAGTCACTTTTTTCACACCTGTGCCATCGAGTCTGTGACATAGCACTGTGATATTCAGTGGGCCTCACACAATTCAAGTGTCCAGTGTCCACAAGTGTCTGCAGAAATTCAAAATCTCCCTTATCCTGTAGTCACTTTTTTCACACCTGTGCCATCGAGCCTGTGACATAGCGCTGTGATATTCAGTGGGCCTCACACAATCCAAGTGTCCAGTGTCCACAAGTGTCTGCAAAAATTCAAAATCTCCCTTATCCTGTAGTCACTTTTTTTACGCCTGTGCCATCGAGCCTGTGACATAGCGCTGTGATATTCCGTGGGCCTCACACAATCCAAGTGTCCAGTGTCCACAAGTGTCTGCAGAAATTCAAAATCTCCCAGAAATTCAAAATCTCCCTTATCCTGTAGTCACTTTTTTCACACCTGTGCCATCGAGCATGTGACATAGCGCTGTGATATTCAGTGGGCCTCACACAATCCAAGTGTCCAGTGTCCACAAGTGTCTGCAGAAATTCAAAATCTCCCTTATCCTGTAATCACTTTTTTAACACCTGCTGCATCGAGCCTGTGACATAGCGCTGTGATATTCAGTGGGCCTCACACAATCCAAGTGTCCAGTGTCCACAAGTGTCTGCAGAAATTCAAAATCTCCCTTATCCTGTAGTCACTTTTTTCACACCTGTGCCATCGAGCCTGTGACATAGCGCTGTGGTATTCCGTGGGACTCACACAATCCAAGTGTCCAGTGTCCACAAGTGTCTGCAGAAATTCAAAATCTCCCAGAAATTCAAAATCTCCCTTATCCTGTAGTCACTTTTTTCACACCTGTGCCATCGAACCTGTGACATAGCGCTGTGATATTCAGTGGGCCTCACACAATCCAAGTGTCCAGTGTCCACAAGTGTCTGCAGAAATTCAAAATCTCCCAGAAATTCAAAATCTCCCTTAACCTGTAGTCACTTTTTTCACACCTGTGCCATGGAGCCTGTGACATAGCGCTGTGATATTCAGTGGGCCTCACACAATCCAAGTGTCCAGTGTCCACAAGTGTCTGCAGAAATTCAAAATCTCCCTTATACTGTAGTCAATTTTTTCACACCAGTGCCATCGAGCCTGTGACATAGCGCTGTGGTATTCAGTGGGCCTCACACAATCCAAGTGTCCAGTGTCCACAAGTGTCTGCAGAAATTCAAAATCTCCCTTATCCTGTAGTCACTTATTTCACACCTGTGCCATCGAGACTGTGACATAGCGCTGTGATATTCAGTGGGCCTCACACAATCCAAGTGTCCAGTGACCACAAGTGTCTGCAGAAATTCAAAATCTCCCAGAAATTCAAAATCTCCCTTATCCTGTAGTCACTTTTTTCACACCTGTGCCATCGAGCCTGTGACATAGCACTGTGTTATTCAGTGGGCTTCACAAAATCGAAGTGTCCAGTGTCCACAAGTGTCTGCAGAAATTCAAAATCTCCCTTATCTTGTAGTCACTTTTTTCACACCTGTGCCATCGAGCCTGTGACATAGCGCTGTGATATTCAGTGGGCCTCACACAATCCAAGTGTCCAGTGTCCACAAGTGTCTGCAGAATTTCAAAATCTCCCTTATCCTGTATTCACTTTTTTCACACCTGTGCCATCGAGCCTGTGACATAGCGCTGTGATATTCAGTGGGCCTCACACAATCCAAGTGTCCAGCGTCCACAAGTGTCTGCAGAAATTCAAAATCTCCCTTATCCTGTAATCACTTTTTTCACACCTGCTGCATCGAGCCTGTGACATAGCGCTGTGATATTCAGTGGGCCTCACACAATCCAAGTGTCCAGTGTCCACAAGTGTCTGCAGAAATTCAAAATCTCCCTTATCCTGTAGTCACTTTTTTCACACCTGTGCCATCGAGCCTGTGACATAGCGCTGTGGTATTCCGTGGGCCTCACACAATCCAAGTGTCCAGTGTCCACAAGTGTCTGCAGAAATTCAAAATCTCCCAGAAATTCAAAATCTCCCTTATCCTGTAGTCACTTTTTTCACACCTGTGCCATCGAGCCTGTGACATAGCGCTGTGATATTCAGTGGGCCTCACACAATCCAAGTGTCCAGTGTCCACAAGTGTCTGCAGAAATTCAAAATCTCCCAGAAATTCAAAATCTCCCTTATGATGTAGTCACTTTTTTCACACCTGTGCCATCGAGCCTGTGACATAGCACTGTGATATTCAGTGGGCCTCACACAATCCAAGTGTCCAGTGTCCACAAGTGTCTGCAGAAATTCAAAATCTCCCTTATACTGTAGTCAATTTTTTCACACCAGTGCCATCGAGCCTGTGACATAGCGCTGTGGTATTCAGTGGGCCTCACACAATCCAAGTGTCCAGTGTCCACAAGTGTCTGCAGAAATTCAAAATCTCCCTTATCCTGTAGTCACTTATCTCACACCTGTGCCATCGAGCCTGTGACATAGCGCTGTGATATTCAGTGGGCCTCACACAATCCAAGTGTCCAGTGACCACAAGTGTCTGCAGAAATTCAAAATCTCCCAGAAATTCAAAATCTCCCTTATCCTGTAGTCACTTTTTTCACACCTGTGCCATCGAGCCTGTGACATAGCGCTGTGATATTCAGTGGGCCTCACACAATCCAAGTGTCCAGTGTCCACAAGTGTCTGCAGAAATTCAAAATCTCCCTTATCCTGTAGTCACTTTTTTCACACCTGTGCCATCGAGCCTGTGACATAGCGCTGTGATATTCAGTGGGCCTCACACAATCCAAGTGTCCAGTGTCCACAAGTGTCTGCAGAAATTCAAAATCTCCCTTATCCTGTAGTCACTTTTTTCACACCTGTGCCATCGAGCCTGTGACATAGCGCTGTGATATTCAGTGGGCCTCACACAATCCAAGTGTCCAGTGACCACAAGTGTCTGCAGAAATTCAAAATCTCCCAGAAATTCAAAATCTCCCTTATCTTGTAGTCACTTTTTTCACACCTGTGCCATCGAGCCTGTGACATAGCGCTGTGATATTCAGTGGGCCTCACACAATCCAAGTGTCCAGTGTCCACAAGTGTCTGCAGAAAATCTAAATCTCCCTTATCCTGTAGTCACTTTTTTCACACCTGTGCCATCGAGCCTGTGACATAGCACTGTGATATTCAGTGGGCCTCACACAATCCAAGTGTCCAGTGTCCACAAGTGTCTGCAGAAATTCAAAATCTCCCTTATCATGTAGTCACTTTTTTCACACCTGTGCCATCGAGCCTGTTACATAGCGCTGTGATATTCAGTGGGCCTCACACAATCCAAATGTCCAGTGTCCACAAGTGTCTGCAGAAAATCTAAATCTCCCTTATCCTGAAGTCACTTTTTTCACACCTGTGCCATCGAGCCTGTGACATAGCGCTGTGATATTCAGTGGGCCTCACACAATCCAAGTGTCCAGTGTCCACAAGTGTCTGCAGAAATTCAAAATCTCCCAGAAATTCAAAATCTCCCTTATCCTGTAGTGACTTTTTTCACACCTGTGCCATCAAGCCTGTGACATAACACTGTGATATTCAGTGGGCCTCACACAATCCAAGTGTCCAGTGTCCACAAGTGTCTGCAATAATTCAAAATCTCCCTTATCCTGTAGTCACTTTTTTCACACCTGTGCCATCGAGCCTGTGACATAGCGCTGTGATATTCAGTGGGCCTCACACAATCCAAGTGTCCAGTGTCCACAAGTGTCTGCAGAAATTCAAAATCTCCCTTATCCTGAAGTCACTTTTTTCACACCTGTGCCATCGAGCCTGTGACATAGCGCTGTGATATTCAGTGGGCCTCATACAATCCAAGTGTCCACAAGTGTCTTCAGAAAATCAAAATCTCCCTTATCTTGTAGTCACTTTTCTCACACCTGTGCCATCAAGCCTGTGACATAGCGCTGTGATATTCAGTGGGCCTCACACAATCCAACTGTCCAGTGTCCACAAGTGTCTGCAGAAATTCAAAATCTCCCAGAAATTCAAAATCTCCCTTATCCTGTAGTCACTTTTTTCACACCTGTGCCATCGAGCCTGTGACATAGCGCTGTGATATTCAGTGGGCCTCACACAATCCAAGTGTCCAGTGTCCACAAGTGTCTGCAGAAATTCAAAATCTCCCAGAAATTCAAAATCTCCCTTAACCTGTAGTCACTTTTTTCACACCTGTGCCATGGAGCCTGTGACATAGCGCTGTGATATTCAGTGGGCCTCACACAATCCAAGTGTCCAGTGTCCACAAGTGTCTGCAGAAATTCAAAATCTCCCTTATCCTGTAGTCACTTATTTCACACCTGTGCCATCGAGCCTGTGACATAGCGCTGTGATATTCAGTGGGCCTCACACAATCCAAGTGTCCAGTGACCACAAGTGTCTGCAGAAATTCAAAATCTCCCAGAAATTCAAAATCTCCCTTATCTTGTAGTCACTTTTTTCACACCTGTGCCATCGAGCCTGTGACATAGCGCTGTGATATTCAGTGGGCCTCACACAATCCAAGTGTCCAGTGTCCACAAGTGTCTGCAGAAAATCTAAATCTCCCTTATCCTGTAGTCACTTTTTTCACACCTGTGCCATCGAGCCTGTGACATAGCACTGTGATATTCAGTGGGCCTCACACAATCCAAGTGTCCAGTGTCCACAAGTGTCTGCAGAAATTCAAAATCTCCCTTATCATGTAGTCACTTTTTTCACACCTGTGCCATCGAGCCTGTGACATAGCGCTGTGATATTCAGTGGGCCTCACACAATCCAAATGTCCAGTGTCCACAAGTGTCTGCAGAAAATCTAAATCTCCCTTATCCTGAAGTCACTTTTTTCACACCTGTGCCATCGAGCCTGTGACATAGCGCTGTGATATTCAGTGGGCCTCACACAATCCAAGTGTCCAGTGTCCACAAGTGTCTGCAGAAATTCAAAATCTCCCAGAAATTCAAAATCTCCCTTATCCTGTAGTCACTTTTTTCACACCTGTGCCATCAAGCCTGTGACATAACAGTGTGATATTCAGTGGGCCTCACACAATCCAAGTGTCCAGTGTCCACAAGTGTCTGCAGAAATTCAAAATCTCCCTTATCCTGTAGTCACTTTTTTCACACCTGTGCCATCGAGCCTGTGACATAGCGCTGTGATATTCAGTGGGCCTCACACAATCCAAGTGTCCAGTGTCCACAAGTGTCTGCAGAAATTCAAAATCTCCCTTATCCTGAAGTCACTTTTTTCACACCTGTGCCATCGAGCCTGTGACATAGCGCTGTGATATTCAGTGGGCCTCACACAATCCAAGTGTCCACAAGTGTCTTCAGAAAATCAAAATCTCCCTTATCCTGTAGTCACTTTTCTCACACCTGTGCCATCGAGCCTGTGACATAGCGCTGTGATATTCAGTGGGCCTCACACAATCCAAGTGTCCAGTGTCCACAAGTGTCTGCAATAATTCAAAATCTCCCAGAAATTCAAAATCTCCCTTATCCTGTAGTCACTTTTTTCACACCTGTGCCATCGAGTCTGTGACATTGCACTGTGATATTCAGTGGGCCTCACACAATCCAAGTGTCCAGTGTCCACAAGTGTCTGCAGAAATTCAAAATCTCCCTTATCCTGTAGTCACTTTTTTCACACCTGTGCCATCGAGCCTGTGACATAGCGCTGTGATATTCAGTGGGCCTCACACAATCCAAGTGTCCAGTGTCCACAAGTGTCTGCAAAAATTCAAAATCTACCTTATCCTGTAGTCACTTTTTTTACGCCTGTGCCATCGAGCCTGTGACATAGCGCTGTGATATTCCGTGGGCCTCACACAATCCAAGTGTCCAGTGTCCACAAGTGTCTGCAGAAATTCAAAATCTCCCAGAAATTCAAAATCTCCCTTATCCTGTAGTCACTTTTTTCACACCTGTGCCATCGAGCCTGTGACATAGCGCTGTGATATTCAGTGGGCCTCACACAATCCAAGTGTCCAGTGTCCACAATTGTCTGCAGAAATTCAAAATCTCCTTTATCCTGTAGTCACTTTTTTCACACCTGTGCCATCGAGCCTGTGACATAGCGCTGTGATATTCAGTGGGCCTCACACAATCCAAGTGTCCAGTGTCCACAAGTGTCTGCAGAAATTCAAAATCTCCCGTATCCTGTAATCACTTTTTTCACACCTGCTGCATCGAGCCTGTGACATAGCGCTGTGATATTCAGTGGGCCTCACACAATCCAAGTGTCCAGTGTCCACAAGTGTCTGCAGAAATTCAAAATCTCCCAGAAATTCAAAATCTCCCTTATCCTGTAGTCACTTTTTTCACACCTGTGCCATCGAGCCTGTGACATAGCACTGTGATATTCAGTGGGCCTCACACAATCCAAGTGTCCAGTGTCCACAAGTGTCTGCAGAAATTCAAAATCTCCCTTATCCTGTAGTCACTTTTTTCACACCTGTGCCATCGAGCCTGTGACATAGCGCTGTGATATTCAGTGGGCCTCACACAATCCAAGTGTCCAGTGTCCACAAGTGTCTGCAGAAATTCAAAATCTCCCTTATCCTGTAGTCACTTTTTTTACACCTGTGCCATCGAGCCTGTGACATAGCGCTGTGATATTCAGTGGGCCTCACACAATCCAAGTGTCCAGTGTCCACAAGTGTCTGCAGAAATTCAAAATCTCCCAGAAATTCAAAATCTCCCTTATCCTGTAGTCACTTTTTTCACACCTGTGCCATCGAGCCTGTGACATAGCGCTGTAATATTCAGTGGGCCTCACACAATCCAAGTGTCCAGTGTCCACAAGTGTCGGCAGAAATTCAAAATCTCCCAGAAATTCAAAATCTCCCTTATCCTGTAGTCACTTTTTTCACACCTGTGCCATCGAGCCTGTGACATAGCACTGTGATATTCAGTGGGCCTCAGACAATCCAAGTGTCCAGTGTCCACAAGTGTCGGCAGAAATTCAAAATCTCCCAGAAATTCAAAATCTCCCTTATCCTGTAGTCACTTTTTTCTCACCTGTGCCATCGAGCCTGTGACTTAGCGCTGTGATATTCAGTGGGCCTCACACAATCCAAGTGTCCAGTGTCCACAAGTGTCTGCAGAAATTCAAAATCTCCCAGAAATTCAAAATCTTCCTTATCCTGTAGTCACTTATTTCAGACCTGTGCCATCGAGCCTGTGACATAGCTATGTGATATTCAGTGGGCCTCACACAATCCAAGGGTCCAGTGTCCAAAAGTGTCTGCAGAAATTCAAAATCTCCCAGAAATTCAAAATCTCCCTTATCCTGTAGTCACTTTTTTCACACCTGTGCCATCGAGCCTGTGACATAGCGCTTTGATATTCAGTGGGCCTCACACAATCCAAGTGTCCAGTGTCCACAAGTGTCTGCAGAAAATCTAAATCTCCCCTGTCCTATACACACCTTGTACCTTGTTTTACATTACTATATAGTTTGTAGGATTTTGTCTACATTTCTACCAAAAATGAGGAGGGCTGGTGGAAGAGGCCGTGGAATTGGGCGGGGTTTGGCAGCTGGTAATGATGGTGTTGGTGGTGGATCTGATGGTAGTGGCAAAAGCAAAATAGGACCGAATGCAGGAGGTGTTGAGCCTGCGTCATCGTCTGGCTCCATAAGGCTTCGAAGGCTTAGTTTTCTAGGAGTTGGCAAACCGCTTTTAACGCCAGAGCATCAGGAAAAAGTTTTGTCTTACATTGCTGACTCAGCATCCAGCTCTATCGCCTCCTCTTCTGAAGTTGTAAAAAGTAAAAGCACTGAGTCGTCATTGGAGGCTCATGTTCATGAACCACACCTTTCCTTGTGTCCTTCACCACAACCAAGATTGAAGGATGATGCAGGCCATGCTACTGATTACTCCATGGAGCTGTTTTCACATACCATGCCTGGATTATCAAGTGAAATGGTAAATTACCCAGGCCAAGATGAATCTGACATGGAGTGCACTGATGCACAGCCGCTGATAGATGATTCTGCTGGTACATTCACTCAGAGCACTACATTGTCCTCGCAGTGTACAGAGCCAGATTCTGACCCTGATGAGACTCAGGTGCCCCTTCCCGCACACTATACCACCATACACGGTGACACAGAGGAAGGTGCACATGACATTGAAGAGGAGGTGATGGATGACCCAGTTGTTGACCCAGATTGGCATCCATTGGGGGAAGAGGGTGCTACTTCCAATAGCTCAGATGAGGAGCATCCACAGCAGACATCAACATCGCAACAGCTGTTATCTGGCAGGCCCAGAGCACTCCAAAGACAGGTTCCAAAAATCAAAAGAGTTGCTGGAGAGCTTGTCCAGAGGGTCAAAACATCACAGCGTGCTAGGCCGCAAAATGTCTGCCAAAGTAGGAAGAGTGCAGTGTGGCACTTTTTTGAACAAAATCCTCATGATCAGGCCAAGGTTATCTGTAAGAAGTGCGCAAAGACCTTTAGCCGTGGGAAAAATCTGAAAAATTTGAATCCCAGTTGCATGCTTAGACATTTAACCAGCATGCACTTGCAAGCGTGGACACAACACCAAACCTCAAGTGCCACATGTGCAACTGATCACAAAGAAGGTAGTCAGCAACGCTACATTGTTTCCCCCACTGTAAGCCCACCGGTTAGCACAGCAGCAAATGTTGAGGTGTCGTTGCAAGGCCACAGCAGTCAATGAATCCCACTATTATATCAACAAAATACTGAATCTAGGCCATCAGAAAGAACACCAACTTCATCACCATCATCAACCCTCTCTCAGTCCGCCCTGTCCACCGCTACTTCCACCATATGCAGCTCTCAAGTCCAGCTCACCTCCCAGACACTATGAGTAGGTCAAGAAAGTACTCAGTCTCTCATCCGCGTACACTGGGTTTGAACGCCCACATTGCCAAACTAATCTCGTTTGAGATGATGCCCTATTGGTTGGTGGAAAGCGCAGCTTTCCGCGAACTCATGGCCTATGCAGTACCACGCTATGACCTACCCAGTCGCCACTTCTTCTCTCGCAAAACCATCGCAGCCCTCCACCATCATGTGAAAGACCGCATTGTCCATGCACTCAAGCAGTCAGTGAGTGGAAAGGTGCATCTCACAACTGATGCATGGTCCAGTCGGCATGGCCAGGGCTGTTACGTGTCCATCACTGTGCACTGGGTTAATGTGGTGGATGCAGGGTCCACAGGGGACAGTGGTGGTGGGACAGTGCTGCCTAGCCCACGGTATAGGAAACAGTTGGCTGTAGGCGTTCCACCCTCCTCCTCCTCCTCCTCCTCCTCCAGAAGCGAAAGCTCGTCCACAGAGCGCAGTCGTATGAGCACTCCATCTGCAGCTGCCACTGTCGCACACGAGGTGTCCCCCTATCGAGCAGCTAGTGGAAAGCATCAGCAGGCTGTGTTGCAGATGATGTGTTTGGGCGACAGACACACTGTCGAGGTGCTGGCCGAGTACTTGAAGCGACAAACTGAGTCATGGCTGGGCAGTGTACATCTTGAGGCAGGCAAGGTAGTTAGTGATAACGGCCGTAATTTTGTGGCAGCCATAGCCCTTTCAAAACTCAGCCATATACCTTGCTTGGCTCACACCTTGAACCTGGTGGTGCAGTGCTTCCTCAAAAATTATCCGGAGTTAACAGCCCTGCTCCATAAGGTGCGAAGACTGTGCGCGCACATGCGCCGGTTGCCTGTACACTCCGTTCGTATGCAGAAGCTGCAGCGATTGCTCCACCTTCCCAACCACCACCTCATTATCGACATTGCAACAAGGTGGAACTCCACCCTGCACATGGTGGAGCGGCTGTGCGAGCAGAGGCAGGCCATAATGCATTTGTGGGAGGATACACGGCCAGGCACTTTGAGAGCAGACATGGAGTTGACAGGTGTGCAGTGGTCGAAGCTGAAAGACCTCTGTAAAGTCCTTCAGTGTTTTGAGGAATGCACACGGCTGGTAAGCGCAGACGACACCATCCTAAGCATGAGCATCCCACTTATGCGTCTGCTCATGCAAACTTTGACGCACCTTAAGGAGCAGGCGTCTGCAGCCAATGTTGATGAGGAGGAAGAGGTGGAGGGAATCCTTGATGACATTCAGCCATTGTCTGCTCAGGGACCTCTCCTGGACGAGTTTGAGGAAGAAGAGGAGGAGGAGGATGATGATGGGGATGATTACTTAGGGGAGGAGGATGCATCTCGTGGGGCAAGTGAAAATGTTGGCGTGGCAAGGTCTGGTACAGGGTTTGTGCGTGACTGGAGGGATGTGGATTTGCCAGAAAGTGCTCCTCCAACCAGCACTCGCAGTGCATCATTGACACCGGGAACATTGGCCCACATGTTAGATTATGCCTTGCGGATCCTAAAAAGGGACCCCCGCATTGCCAAAATGATGAACGATGACGACTACTGGTTGGCCAGCATCCTGGATCCACGCTATAAAGGCAAATTACAAAACATCATGCCACAGGAGAACCTTGACCTAATATTGGCTAATAAACAAGCAACTCTGGTAAATCGGTTGCTTGAGGCATTCCCAGCACACAGCAGCGGTGATGGTTCTCACACGAGCCGTACGGGCCGGGGGCAGCTTGGCAGAGGTGTTCATGGTGCACACAGCAGAAGTGGCGTTGGAGACAGGGGTTTCATGACAATGTTGTGGACTGATTTTTCAAGTACCGCTCACACAACTGGTAATACAGCATCGATGGAAAGTGACAGGAGACAGCAGTTGTCAACTATGGTTACAAACTACTTTTCCATCTGCAGAGACTTTGAAGACTTAGGCAAGAAAGTGAAAGAACTGGGAGCGCAGGTGGTCTTCTCTTCCATCCTCCCAGTGGATGGCCATGGAACAAGGAGGTGGAATAAGATTCTGCAGGTGAATAACTGGCTACGTCGATGGTGCCGTCAGCAACGATTTGGATTTCTGGATCACGGAGTGAACTACTTATACGATGGACTACTTGCTAGAGATGGGGTGCACCTTACGAAGACTGGAAAACATGTATTTGGAAGTCGCCTTGCTACACTTGTAAGGAGAGCTTTAAACTAGAACAACATGGGAAGGGAAGCAAAAGACCAGAAAAAGCCATACACCTGACAAATGCTATTGAGAACTCTGCTATTAGAAGTGGAAAGGAAGAACAAAGACGAAAGAATCTAATTAATAAAAATATTGGAGAAAGAGAAACCAATCACAAACTAAAATGTTTCTATACTAATGCACAAAGCATGGGCAACAAACAAGGAGAATTGGAACTACTAACACAGGAAAAGAAATATGATGTCATTGGAATCACTGAAACTTGGTGGGACAATACACATGATTGGAATACAAGACTAGAAGGATACAACTTATTTGCAAGAAACAGACTTGATAAACGAGGAGGGGGTGTCGCATTGTATGTTAGAAACGCGTATATCTGCACAGAGATTGAAGCTTCAGAGACTGGGAGTTCTGTGGAAACTGTTTGGGTAAGAATACAAGGACAGAACAATGGAAAGGACACCATTGTAGGCATTTACTACAGGCCGCCTGTGCAAGCTGAAGCTATGGATGAACTCTTTATGCATCAAATGGCCAAGTTCTCCAAAAAATATGACATAGTTGTCATGGGAGATTTCAACTATCCAGACATTTGTTGGGAATCTCTCTCAGGCAAAACTAACAGGTCAAGGAAATTTTTATCCTCTTTTGCTGACAACTTTATCTTCCAAAAGGTAAGGGAGAAAACAAGGGGAACTGCTACCTTGGATCTAATCCTTATAAACAGGGAGGAAATGGTTGAGGAGGTAAAAGTGGCTGGGACCCTAGGAGGTAGCGACCATGCTATTTTAGAATTTTGGATAACTAGAGGCGGAAGACCTGTGAAGACTCAGACATCAAGGTTAGATTTCAGAAAGGCAGATTTTAAGGGATTCAGAAAGAGAATTGGAGGGATCCAATGGCTGGATATCCTTAAAGACAAAAATGTCCAGGAAGGATGGGAAATCTTGAAAAATGAAATTCTCAAAGCACAGTTGTTAACAATTCCGAAAAGAGGGAAGAATAGGAAGCAGATAAGGAAACCAGGATGGATGAACACAGAACTTAAGCACATGCTAAAAAGGAAGAAAAAAATGTTTATAAAATGGAAAGAGGGAGGCATATCTAAAGAAGAATATAATGCTGTCTGCAGAACCTGCAGGGCACAAATCAGATTAGCTAAAGCTGAAAATGAATTGAGGCTTGCAAGAGATGTCAAAAGCAATAATAAAGGATTTTGGGGATATGTCATAAGTAAAAGAAAAGTCAAAGATGCTATAGGATTTTTACAGGATGAAAATGATGAAATGGTAAGACAGGATGTTGAGAAGGCTGAACTTTTAAATTCCTATTTTGCATCTGTTTTCTCTCAGAAAGGAAATGTAACATCAACTGTTATTCACTGTCCTATTAAGGGAATAGAAGAATCCAGGATATCAATAAACAGAAAGATAGTGAGGAAACACTTAGCTAGCCTAAATGAATTCAAGTCTCCAGGTCCAGATGAATTACACCCCAGAGTACTGAAGGAGATAGCAGAAGAAATTTTTGAACCCCTCTCTATAATCTTTGAAAATTCTTGGAGAACAGGAGAAGTGCCAGAAGACTGGAGAAGAGCAAATGTTGTTCCTATCTTCAAAAAGGGGAAGAAGGTGGACCCAGGTAACTATAGGCCGGTGAGTCTGACTTCTATACCAGGAAAGATCTTTGAACAAATTATTAAACAACATGTATGTCAATACCTGGATAAGAATGAAGTGATTAAACAGAGTCAGCATGGGTTTGTAACTAATAAGTCATGTCAGACTAACTTAATTTCCTTCTATGACGGTATCACTGATTGGGTGGATCAAGGAAATGCTGTAGATATAGTATATCTTGACTTCAGCAAAGCATTTGACAAAGTCTCTCATACAATCCTTATTGAAAAAATGATTAAGTATGGAATGGACAAGGCAACTGTTAGGTGGATTCATAACTGGCTTAGTGATCGGACCCAAAGAGTGGTCGTAAATGGCTGCACATCCAGTTGGAAGAATGTCTCAAGTGGGGTACCTCAGGGCTCTGTCCTGGGCCCTGTATTGTTCAACATCTTTATCAATGATTTAGATGAAGGAATTGAGGGTAAACTGATTAAATTTGCTGATGACACAAAGCTAGGAGGGATAGCTAATACTAGAGAAGAGAGAGAGAGGATTCAAAAAGATTTAAATAAACTGGAGAAGTGGGCAGCAACTAACAGAATGGTCTTTAACAGGGAGAAATGCAAAGTACTACATCTGGGCAATAAAAATGGAAAAAACATATATAGAATGGGAGGAATAGGGCTAAGTGACAGCACATGTGAAAAAGACTTGGGTATACTAATAGATCACAGACTGAATATGAGTCAACAGTGTGATGCAGCAGCAAAAAAGGCAAATGCAATTCTAGGATGTATTAACAGAAGCATACAGTCTAGATCACGTGAAGTCATTATTTCCCTCTACTCCTCTTTGGTCAGACCTCATCTGGAATATTGTGTCCAGTTTTGGGCACCACATTTTAAAAAAGACATCAACAAACTGGAGCAAGTTCAGAAAAGAGCGACCAGAATGGTGACCGGTCTGCAAACCCTGTCTTATGAGGAAAGGTTGCAGGATTTGGGAATGTTTAGTTTGCAAAAGAGAAGACTGAGAGGAGACTTAATAGCTGTCTACAAATATCTAAAGGGCTGTCACATTGTAGAAGGATCAACTTTATTCTCATTTGCACAAGGAAAGACTAGAAGCAATGGGATGAAACTGAATGGGAGGAGACACAGATTAGATATTAGAAAAAATTTTTTGACAGTTAGAGTGATCAATGAGTGGAACAGGCTGCCACGAGAAGTGGTGAGTTCTCCTTCAATGGAAGTCTTCAAACAGAGGCTGGACAGACATCTGACTGGGATGATTTAGCGAATCCTGCTTTGAGCAGGGGGTTGGACCAGATGGCCCAGGAGGTCCCTTCCAACTCTACGATTCTATGATTCTATGATTCTATGATTCCTCCCATATCGATGTTCTCCCACACAGGTCATTCCCCTTTGACTATTGGGCTGCTAAACTGGACACCTGGCCTGAATTGGCCCAATATGCCTTACAGGAGCTCGCTTGCCCAGCTGCAAGTGTGCTATCGGAAAGAGTCTTCAGTGCAGCTGGATCAATCCTGACAGAAAAAAGGACCCGTCTGTCAACCCAAAATGTGGATGATCTAACATTCATTAAAATGAACCATGCATGGGTTTCCAAGGATTTTGTCCCACCTTCCCCTGATGACACATAGGGTGACAGAAAAATGGCTTGCTTTGGTCCACCTCTTCCTGGGACTTGACCTATTTCGCCTTTTGCATCAGCTGAATGTCCAACATCAACATATGCACTTTCTAAAACTCCCTAGCTGTGCTGCCTCCCCCCCCATGGCCGGGGTCACCACCTAGCGCACGACATCGTGCGAGTGCCGTTGCCCTGGACAGGTGGGTAGGCCGACTCTTGGGCGCGGGCACTGGCACAGGGTCCCTCATAGTGCAATCAAGTGTTTCTGACGGTGGTGGTGCACACCCACCATCAGACACACCGCCGTACCATGAGGGGCCCAGTGCCAGTACCGACGCCCACGAGTGGGCCCCCCTTGCTTGGGCAGGGCCCCAGCATTTGCAATCTTTACCTCTCCCTGCTCCTCCGCTGTGTAGTCTGGGCCGTCAAATCCATACTGTGCCTGACACCGTCTGAGCCTGCCTCCTGATGTATAGACATATCTTTTGAATGTGTACGCTATCCATACATGTTATCCGGGGATACGGTACCCTTTCTCACCTTTGTGCAATCACTTGCAAGCCATACTGGGCCTTACACCATCTGAGCCTGCCTCCTGATGTATAGACATATCTTTTGAATGTGTACGCTATCCATACATGTTATCCAGGGATACGGTACCCTTTCTCACCTTTGTGCAATCACGTGCAAGCCATACTGGGCCTAACAACGTCTGAGCATGCCTCCTGATATATAGACATATCTTTTGAATGTGTACGCTATCCATACATGTTATCCGGGGATACGGTACCCTTTCTCACCTTTGTGCAATCACGTGCAAGCCATACTGGGCCTAACACCGTCTGAGCCTGCCTCCTGATGTATAGACATATCTTTTGAATGTGTACGCTATCCATACATGTTATCCAGGGATACGGTACCCTTTCTCACCTTTGTGCAATCACGTGCAACCCATACTGGGCCTAACACCGTCTGAGCATGCCTCCTGATGTATAGACATATCTTTTGAATGTGTACGCTATCCATACATGTTATCCGGGGATACGGAACCCTTTCTCACCTTTGTGCAATCACTTGCAAGCCATACTGGGCCTTACACCGTCTGAGCCTGCCTCCTGATGTATAGACATATCTTTTGAATGTGTACGCTATCCATACATGTTATCCGGGGATACGGTACCCTTTCTCACCTTTGTGCAATCACGTGCAAGCCATACTGGGCCTAACACCGTCTGAGCCTGCCTCCTGATGTATAGACATATCTTTTGAATGTGTACGCTATCCATACATGTTATCCGGGGATACGGTACCCTTTCTCACCTTTGTGCAATCACGTGTAACCCATACTGGGCGTGAGAACGGCTGGCAAGCTGTTAAGCAAGCTACAGCACCTGTGGTTTGCACACGTAAGTTTTTCATTTTTTTCAGTAATGACGGTTAGGCCTAATTCCGGAACTGCAGTTGACCTGCACTTACTGGGAAATCATCGTTCGCGAGTAATAATTGTAATCAGTGATCCCCATCACTAACGTTGTTCAGCGGATTATCTGCACCTGTAAGCGACAAACGCTGGCCTTTTCAGTGTAGCACACATGCAGCCACGGACATCTAAGGGCATGACACACCAGTTATTGGCCAATCTCATGTGCCAGAGCCTCACGTGTCCCTCTAGTAAGCCGGACTCGGACCGCGGGGCATGACGGAGTCTCGTTCGTTAACGGAATAAAGCTTGCAATGTGTGCATCTGTTCTGTAGCTGGCATGGTTGAGGTTGCCCGTGTTGAGTCAAATTACGCAGTAGGCTCCACTCCTGGTGGTGCCCTTCTGGACATTCCTTTAAGGTTCAGCTTTTCAACCATACTGCCCACGTAAAACAAACACTTTGCCTTCATGAACGCTGTTTGGAGGGTCATGACTCGTGGGAATAACGCCGCCCAATCAGTTAACCTGCTAGAGAGATCCTTCGTTGCTCCCAAGCATGACATCACACTCCCTAGGAGGAAGGTAATGCCACTGTGGCGACCGTACTCCTGGGGGCGACACAAGTGCACTGATGCCCAGCCACTGCTCGATGAATCTGCTGGTACATTGACCCAGACCACTACACTACCCACGCACACTACCCGGCCTGAATCTGACCCTGATGAAACTCAGGTTACCCTTCCCATATACAGTTCCATCTTACACGGTGACAAAGAGGAAGCTGCAGATGAAAGTGCAGGTTCGGCCCACCCGCCATCAGACACACCACCGTACTATCAGGGGCCCTGTGCCAGTGCCGTCGCCAACGAGTGGGCCCCCCCCGCTTGCTCAGGATCACAGCACTTGCAAGGTTGAAATACTGTGCAGTGAGATGGAAGATGGGGACAACGAGGAGTCCAGACTAGTACAGGGATTCCCTAGCGAGGAGTCTTATTTGATTGTTTTCAATGTTGGGACAGCAATTTTTGGGGAGCACTATACTCTGGAGAATGATAGATGGGGCCCACCATACACTGGAACATTCCAAAGGTGGACATCAGACACTGGAGCAGCATTTACAGGGCCCATTATACACTAGAGCATTAGAAATGGGGCCCATTATGTTTGGAGCATTATTTGGGCCCATAAGACAGTGGAGCTTCATCCATGGGGACCAACATATACTGTAGCATTATGTGGAGCTCATCATATACTGTTTCAAACATTATATGGGACCAATGATTCTGTATGGAGAAATAGATGGGCCTCGTCATGAGATGTAAAAAGTGAGGTATTTTTCATTGTACTATACCGCTATTTCTCTGCCGTATCGGAGCATGATGAGTTGTGGTATTATGTGTTAAAGGGGCGCTCTTTCGCCCAGGGCACATGAAAACCTGGAGCCAGCCCTACCCCCCCACAACTTTAGCCAAATAACCCCCATTTTTCAGTGCGTAACTTGTATTATGAAGTTAATTAAGGTTGACCAGCTTAAGTAAGAAGAATTGATGCTTTTGGCATTCAAATGAGCACTGTAGGTGTGTTTCCTGTCCTCCTCTCACTGCCGACTTTTATTCCCCATTGACTTACATTGGGTTTCGTGTTTCGGGACGACCCCGACTTTTCCCTATAATCGGCCGATCTTGCGCGACCAGACTTTTGGAAAAGTCGGGTTTCACAAAACGAAACTCGACCATAAAAAAACAAAAGTCGCTCAACTCTACCTGTGACGTAAATACCCCACTTTCAAATATGTGACCTTTAATTTTTTATATTTTTTCCTGCAAACTGGTGGCAATAAGTAAGCTAAGACACAGCAAAAAAATTCAATCGAGTCCTGAAATGGCACAATTTTGAGGCCACTTATGTGTGATGTCTGTGACAGAGATACCCCAATTTCAGATATGTGGCCTGTAGATTTATTTATTTTTTCCACCAAACTAGTGGCAATAACTAGGCTAATATACAGCATAAAAATGGAGGTCTGAAATGGCACAATTTTAAGCGCTCTGATATGTGATGCATGGGATGGAGATAACCCACTTTAAAATATCTGGCCTGTATTTCTTTTATGTTTTACCAGCAAATTGGTGGCCATAACTAGTCTAAGACACAGTGTTAGGGTTCGCAGATCGCACTAAATAAACTATAAAAATAAAGTGCAATCACAACCCTGGGTCCACCGTGCAGAGATGTAACCTGCTGCTACTGTGAACAATGACAGAATTAAACAGCGAGCACTCACCTAAACACACTGTGGAATCGCCACACAGTGTGATCGGAGCACTGAGTACCAAGCTCAGTTACTTCACAGAGAGGTACTGCACCAAGTATGCGAAGTACTACACCCTGTTAGGCTAGTTTCACACTAGCGTTTATTCGAAGCAGCGCACGGCGCCACTAAGCCCCACCCCCTGCCGGCTCCCTGCCCGCCCCATCCGGTCTTCGCCGCCTACTATCGCACATGGACTCTTGCGATCTGCGCACCCTATCTTTAGCATAGGGTGCGCAGATCGTGCGCTTGTCGTGCGCTAGTAGGATTTTGGCGTGCGCTGCGCACTTTTGAAGGTGCGCCCGTGAGGTTGCTATAATATATAAAGGATCTAGATGTATTCTGCAGTGCAAAGAAGCAAATGGAGCAAAAAATGTTGGGCTCTGGATTGATTTTAAAGAAAATAATCAGGATTAAGATCCAAAAAAAATATTCCTGGCCCCTGATACCTGAGACTATCTATATAAATATTTGTAATAGGCAACAGCAGCAGAAGACAGTACAGGAATGGACCATCTTGCTATATGCAATGATGTCTGCCACATGCACTACCTGCCTGCCTAGCACTGATATCAATATGCGCCTTGTTTAGTCCTCAGAAGGACGTAGTAACATAGTTAGTAAGGCCGAAAAAAGACATTAGTCCATCCAGTTCAGCCCATAAACTTCTGTCAGAATAAATCCCCAGATCTTCGTCCTTCTAAAGAACCTAACAATAACTGTAAGATACAATATCGTTACGCTCCAGGAAGACATCCAGGCCTCTCTTGAACCCTGTTGGTTGAGATGGATTTCTGTGCTACAGATGTTATACCTACACTAACTAATAAAATTGCAAATTTCTCCTTATCTCAGCAGCAACTCTCCCTACACTGCTTTATTCCGGAACTGACTGTGACGATCAGGAGGGCACCAGGTCTGGTATAGACCTGATAACGCTGTGCGTCCAGCCAATCACTGTAATGCCACAACCAACATGGCTGCGGCAATACAGTGTGTGGCAGACAATCACTGCTTGTTCATTGGTGCTCTATTGAGTGCCAAACATGCAGGGCGGGGACCCAAACTCCAGCCGAGTAATTCCGGAAATACTCGGCAAGCTCTGAGCATCACGAGCACTGCAATGTTCAGGCGAGCATCGAGTAGTGATAAGCGTATTCGCGCATCACTATTAGTAATTGATAGGTGTCTCACAGAAGCCTCTCCATTACTAAGCCATGGGCTTGATGTCACCTGACAATACAAAGGTGACTTTAACCCCACTAGTATGAACCCAACTTGCCACCGCTACAGGGCAAGTGGGAAGAGCCAGGCAAAGTGCCAGAATTGGTACATCTAATAGACGCACATTTTCAGAGCAGCTACAGGCTGCTTTTTTAGGCTATTGGGGTCAATATCCATGGCCCCTTACCAGGCTGAGTTTACCAGGCCCCAGATGTCTGCTTTAGCAAGGCTGGTTGTCAAAATGGAGGGGACCCCAAGTCGTTCTTTATTTATTTAAATAATTAAAAATATGGTGTAGGAACCCCTCTACTCAAGATAACCAGCCTTTCTGAAGCCCCCAGCTGTGAGTTTTTCTTGGCTGATTATGAAAAATACAGGGGAACCCATGTCGTTTTTTATTTATTTATTAATTTATAGCACAAGCAACGACTGATGACTAATCCCATCAGCCACTCCTGCTGTCATTGTTATTAGCGGCAGCAGGCAGAGGCTGAAAGGAGTAATAGGAGTAACAGTCCCATCAGCCACCACCTACTATCATTGTTCTCACTTAAATGCAACTCTCATCATTCTCCCCTGCTAGTGCTGATCGCCGGCAGAGCAGGGGGAGAAAGATGCCAGGAAACAGCGCTTATTGCGTCCGCTGTATGTTTCTGATATGGCACACGGGAGGCACACGGTTGCCACATGTGTGACGCAAGTATTACATACATGGACACACGGACACTGACATGTCGTGTACCGTTTTAACTTTAGCGCTAGCGCCATGGGAAAATTTCTAATGGCATTTGCACTAAAGGCAGAAAGGTGAAGTGAATTCATTGGCTGTGAACTCAGGGGACCTTTCTGAAGGCACCGGGAGCGTGTGAACTTTCTCACGCTCGTGGTGACGTAAGACAGGTCCTAAGAGATCAACACGAGATACTGAACAGTGGTAGCCTGTTATCTAAATGTAGCAGAGCTATAACTGCTGTGGGACAAATGGATTATCAGCATATTTGCGGAAAGGTGAGGAATATTGTTGGTTTTAAATTTGTAACTCTTTTGCAGATGACAAGGGGCGTCGTTGAAATGGGTGATGTTGTAAGTATGGTTTAATTAAGAATTATTAAAAGAGTCTGTGTAATTCTTTCAATTAAAGGACTTTTTTTCTGGGTGTCTGTGTTTTCAAACAATGTGACTATGGGATTAGTAATGGGGGCGTCTTATTGAGGCCTCTCCTTTACTAACCTTGGGGCTTGATGTCACCTGACAATACAAAGGTAACATCAACGTCCCCACTATCACCCCACTTGCCACCGCTACAGAGCAAGTGGGAAGAGCATGGCTAAGTGCCAAAATTGGCTTCAGTGGATTAAGCGTTCGAAAAGTATGGTTTAATTTAGAATCAATAGAGAAGTCTGTGTAATTTTTTGTCAAATAAAGGACTTTATTCTTGGAGTCTGTATTTTTATAATATCACTATGGGGTTAGTATTGGGAGGGTCATATATATGCCTCTTCATTACTAACCTGTTGGCTTGATATCACCTGACAATATAAATGTGACATCAACTTCCCCAACCATTACCCCACTTGACTCCACTACAGGGCAGGTGGGAAGAGCGAGGCTAAGCACCAGATTTGGTGCCACATATAGACTCACTTTTTCTGGGGTGCAGCCAGCCCATAAAGCAAGATGTCAGCAACACAGGTGCAAAATACTAGATAAGCAGCCACTCTCCACCTACCCATTCCTGGAGGGGGTGACTGCCCAGTATACAATTGCACAATAAAGGCCCATAAAGGGCGTTGTTCACACAAAGGTCCCGCACAGTGTCTGGTTCACAGCCTATTAGTCATGCCCCTACTGGCCAAAATGAATGAAGTTTTGGAGACCTTGAGTCTTCTTTAGTGGCTTTGATATTTAGTTTAGTGTAGGGACCCATAAACGTGGGGACCTTTGGTGCAGGTTACGGGCTCACGTATTTTAGCCAAAATATCAGCCAATACCTCATTAATTTAGTATTTTTTGCACTATATTTTTCAGTGTGCAGTCAAGCCCAGACACGTCTGGTCTCTCATGAGGGGTGCTCCCATAGCTATGCACTGAGAATGTGCTGGTCAGCCCACCTAATCGAAAAGTAGGGGCGTGACTAATAGGCTGTGAACCAGACACTGTGTGGTACCTTTTTGTGAACAACGCCCTATGCGGGCCTTTATTGTGCAATTGTATTGTCATGCCCACTATGCCTGCTATGCTGCAAGATCCCTGAAGCAGTGTGCATGCCCACCTCATGACTGCTGTGCTGCGTGACTCCTGGAGCAATGAGTATGCGCACGCGTACCTCATGGCTGAACGCCGTTGCTGTGTGGGCACCCGTCTCTGCTCTGCCTGCTGTGGTTTTTTCTGTGGTCGTGGAGACCCTGATCATTTGACCTTTCCTATGGTCCAGCACAGTCTGATCCAGCTATCCTCTGTATGGTCTTGAAGTACTCGCCCATGTGATCCACTCTATGATCCTGGAGGAACTGAACCGGAAGTCCTTCCCTGGTTCTGACCCGGAAGTGCAGGTGCTATGGCGCTATATCAGACTGCCCCTGCCTATTGTCGGGGCCTGAGTATCGTGTTGCTTCCCTGCATGGCTGCTTGGTCTGCTCGGTCGCTCCCCATATTCTGTGCCCCTGCACTTGGCCCTGTCGTGCGTCTCTGCCCATGCTCTGCGCTTGTACTCTGCCTCTTGTCCTGTGCCATGTCTTGTGTTGTCCTTTGTTCCATGTTTTGTCTTTGTCATGCTTGGACTTGTAGTCCATCCTGTGTTGTCTGTCTTTGCCTGCTTTGCCATGTTTTGTCTACGCTATGCTTTCCTTGTACTGCTTCCGCTTCCCTGTTTATGCCTGGTCATCCTTGTTCTGACCTAGGGTGCTCTGTTGAGCCTCCTGGCACATGCACCATTCCTCCTCTCTTACCTATGGTGCTCTGTTGTGCCTCCTGGCACACGCACCATTCCTCTGCTCTCTGACCAATGGTGCTTCTCAAGCACATTTCCAGGCTAGTCTCAAGGTTCTTCCTTGACCCGGCTCTGGGCTTCAGCCTACGCTCCGCTGCTAGCCCTGTTCTCTGCCTGGTGCTCTGTTGTGCCTCCTGGCACACACACCATCTCTGCTCTCTGACCTATGGTGCTCTCTTGCACCTTTCCAGGCTAGTCTCAAGGCTCTGCCTTGACCCGGCTCTGGGCTTCGGCCTACGCTCCGGTGCTAGCTCTATGTCTCTGTACCCAGCTCTGGGCTCTAGCATACGCTCCGCTTCTATGTCTCTGTACCCGGCTCTGGGCTCTAGCATACGCTCCACTTCTCTTCTCTTGTACCTGGCTCTGTGCTACTGCCTACGTTCCATTCCTTGCTTTGTACCTTGCCTCGCCTTGCCTTGTTTCCTCGCGTGCCCTTTGCATGCGCCTGGCCTTTCTTGCCTCCTGTCTATGCCTCAGCCATGCCATCCTAGCCGTGCCCGCCTGCTTGTGCCTCAGCCGTTCTCGTCGGCCAGTGACAGCTGTGTCGCCTGTTATGCATCAGCCAGGTTTGCCTCAGTATTGCCCGTCTGTCTGTGCCGCAGCCCGACCAGCTAGCCAGTGCCCCAGCCATGCTCTCTGTGCTTTCTTGCACCCACGCTGTCTGTGCACTGTGCATTGCGTGCTCTCTAAAGCACGTGCAGGCCCTAGCCTGCTTCTTGGCATACCTCCCCATGCTTCTCTAAGGTACGCGCTGGTCTTGCCATGTACCCTGTTGTGCAATCTTGCACGTACAGGTCCTAGCCTATACCCTGGAGTGCCTCCTAGCACGCACCCTGCCTTACTATCCCGTTAGTCACATTGTAAGAAAACACAGACACCCAGAAAAAAGTCCTTTAACTGAAAGAATGACACAGATTCATTTAATAATCTTAATTAAACCACACTTAGAACCTCGCCTAATTCCACCGAAGCCCTCGTTCTCCTAATGAAACTAAAATAAAAAAACAACAATATACCAACCAAACATCCTTCTGTCCAATGCCGTTATCCATGTCTGGGGGAGAAACAGTTTTCAACCTGGACGGTACCAAGAAGCGACCATCCAGACTAAGAACCACTGGTGAATGCGATGCTTCAAGAGCAGCGTCAGTGACTAGCAGTGACGTCACTGAGGCTGCGTTCCCAGCCGGCTTTTATTCTATCTTTTACCAAATTCTACCGACATTTCCAATTTTAAGAAAAATGCTTGTGTTACGATCACTGCACCTCTAGATGAATTCTTTGAGAGGTGTATTAGGCACCAGGATTCTCCCTCTGCCCAGGCCTTGTCTTCTCCTGCAGTCTCCCATTCAGTCTCGACCACAGTGAACTCTACACAGCAAAGATGTTTGTTTCAGCATCTTGCTCAGACTCAGACATCTTGCTGTGCGCTTGGTTACTGCTGCTTCTCCAGGTTCAGCGATAGTAACTGGCAATAATCAGCGGCGAGCAGTCACTCCTGAGGCTAAGTCCAGAATTCACCTTACTGAGCATGCTCGTGAGGTGGCAACCTCACATTGGTGGTCAGTAGTCAGCTGCTCAGGTTCTGCAGTGAGTCCAGATTGGCTAGCATGTAAGGTCCTTTCTGACGTCCATGTTTTTTCTTTTCCAATACCTTCACATCGGCGGAGACAAACTATTCCATCTGGGACAGGGATTTGCTGGCCATGAAACTGGGTTTCTCGGAGTGGAGACACCTCCTTGAAGGGGCACGTTTCCCCTTCCAAGTCTTCACCGACCAAAAAATGTGCTGTACCTGCAGACTGCCCAGTAGTTGCATTCTCACCAGGCCAGATGGTCTTTAGTCTTCTCCCAATTTAATTTCATCCTCCATGTTATCTTAGGGGAGAAGAATCTCCAAGTCAATGCACTGTTCCTTTCTGTTGTATCATCTGAGGAGGGGGACGAGCCTTGGCTTATCGTCCCATTGGAGAGTCTGTGAACGGTAGCCATGATTTTGCTTGAGTCAGTGCCTCCAGGCAAAACTCTGGTACCTCCAAGTCTTGGAGGTTCTCTCTTTGGCTCACTCATTTAGGGTGGGTGAACATTTCAGGACCAAAAACCAAAAGGAAGTCTGAGCTTCTGGGGAGGTCATATTGGTGGCAGCGAATGGTACGCGACATTTGGGAATATGTCCAGGCATGCATCTCCTGCACCAGGAATTGGCCAGCCTGGCAGAGGCCCCTGCCGGTGGTAGAAAGGCCCTGGGAGATGTTCCAGATGGACTTTGTTGTGGGTTTTCCTATGTCCTATAACAATACAGTCATCTAGGTAGTCACCGACAACTTCTCCAAGATGGCATACTAAGTTTCTCTTCCGCATGTACCGTCAGCACTGGCTTAGGCTGCGCTTTTTGTGAAGCATGTCTTCCATCTTTAAGGCATGCTGGACAATATAGTCAATGATCGGGGTCCTCATTTCGCTTACCGGTTCTGGAGAGAGCTCTGTCATCTGTTCAGTGTTGAGCCTAATCTCCCTTCAGCCTACCATCCCGAGACGAATGGGTTGGTGGAAAAGGCCATTCAGATTCTCGTCACATACCTACGACACTTTGCCTCTGCCAGGCATGATGACTTCATCCCCTGAGGAAGAAGTAGTCCTTACTTCGAAACGCATTGGGAATAAATGATTAATCTTTCACCGTAAGTGGGATTCTGTATTTTGTCAAGCAGCGCATGGAAGTCCATAAATTAATTCAATAAGAATTGATGTATCAGCGGTCACTCGGTTTGACCTTTAGATGTGCAGCAGCTGACCACGAATCCTATGTGCTTAATCTCTCCTACAAATAGGCGAGTGAATTTCTTTTAATCTTTTAATATTAACTTGGATAAGACCCTATTGCGCTTTTCTGTTCCTTTAGTGTAAGGCATGATGACTGGGCATCCATGTTGTCTTGGGCAGTTTGCTCTTAACAATGCGGTCACTGCTTCCACAGGGCAGACTCCGTTCCTCCTTAATTACGGTCAGCATCCGCATGTTCCCGTCCCCATACCCGTCTCGTCTTCCTACTCTAGTGTAGTAGACTGGGCTGTAGGGGCTCGTGACATCTGAGACCAAACACAGGATGCCATCAAGGCCTCTAAGGCGAAAATGAGGATTTCTGCTGATGCACATTGCCGTCACGCTCCTGTCTTCGATCCCAGCAACTTGGTGTGGCTCTCAGCTCATAATGTCAAGCTGTGTGTAGCGTCCACTAAGTTTGTTCCCCTTAATCTAGGTCCTTTTAAAGTCTTGGAGAAGGTTATTCCTGTGGTCTATTGCCTGTCCCTTCTGCTGTGCCTGAATATCACCGACTCCTTTCAAGTGTCCCTCTTGAAACCCGTTCACATATCTCGGTTTTCTGAGTCACCTGCCGAGACGTTGTGTACATCCTCAGACGATTTTGAGGTGAACGCAATTGTCGGTTCCAAGGTGGTATGTGGCAAAAATTTTATTTAGTGGACTGGAAGGTGTCAGGAACACCGCACTGTACTTGCTCACTGAGCCAGTGCGTGTGTCCTGAGTGTCAGGATCCTGTCAGCGCCGGCGTGCAGCCTCCGCTGAGCAGGGACTCACCTGCACTGTAGGGGTACCGGGGTCAGGTACAGCCAGAAAGTACCGATGCACAGGACCTGCGGATGCTGAAGTTTAGCAAGCAGACACGGGACCTACGGTCATGTGACTGCAAGGGGGCGGGGCTTAGCGTCCTGCTTAGTGGGATGGAAAGACACTATGCAGAATTACTCAGAGTCAGGCAAAACAGGGTTCATACACAGAGATAGCAGTAACGTACCAAGGATGAGACAGAGCGGATAGTCAGGGCCAAGCAGCGGTCAAAACCAAACAGACATAGAAGGTACCAAGCAGAATCCAAAGCAATATCCAGAGACCAGACCGAGTCATACACAGATTATTAAGCAACCAGAACACAGCACAAACACACTCAGGCGTCACCACACTATGCCAAGGGCAAGAGTATAACTGACAGGGATGGGAGCGTCCTGAGGCTATAAGAAGCCTCTCCCAGAACCAGGGAGAGGCCACAATCATAGCCCCAGGTGTGCAGGTAAGCCTGCACCGGGATCACAACCTTTAACCCCAGAAATGCCAGTCATCAGCACTAGTTCCAGACATTAACCCCACGTGTGCGAGTCAAACCCGCACTGAGATCATGACAGAAGGGTCATGGGCCAAAGGATAGGACCTGGGAGCCAGTTGAGCACATTCATGCCCCCCCAGCTTATTGCGGCCATTGAGCATGGCGAGGCTTGCAGGGGGAGGGCATGTTAGGCAACAATATTCTCCCTCTGCACAGGATGGATCCCAAGCCTTGTCTTCTCCTTCGGTCTGCCATTCAGCCTCGACCGCAGTGAATGCTGCTAGGCAAAGACATCAGTCTCAGCGCCTTACTCCGACTCAGGCTGTGTGCTTGGTTACTATTGCCTCTCCAGGTTCAGCTAAAGAAATTGGCAATACTCAGCAGCGAGCAGTCACTCCTGAGACTAAGTCCAGGATTCGCTTCACTGAGCATGCTTGTGAGGTGGCGACCCCATTGGCCAGCGAGTAAGGTCCTTTCTGACTGGCCTAGTCTATAAAAGGATCTCTGAGGTGTCCGTTGGCATGCTCTATTCACTTGCATATGGTGTTATATGTGTGTGTGCGGTTCTCGTTACCACCCTGTGTGCACATGTTAGGTCCGGCTTCACGCCAAGCATTATCCAGCTCCTCCAGAGAGTAGTTGTATGCTCATGTGCTGCTACTGGCACTGCTAGTGTACTCTAAGTCAGGCAGTGTAAGGTGAGAACTCCCACTTGAGCTTAGCACCTGCACCGGGTGGTGGCTCCGCATGTGCTGACTTGCACAAACTGTGTGACAGGGCAGGCTCAATAACCAGCGTAGTGGGGTTGAGTTTTAGGGACCCCAACTAGTGTCCTTAGAACTGAGCTCCTGTGATGTCGAACAGGGCACAGTTTAGAGTGCTTTCAGTTTCACTTCTGCTCTGTGAAGTAACAGAGTCAAGTACTTGCACTCTGTTTGCACCGAGTGACTTTTACTGTGTTAAGGGTGATTGCTCATGTCTTTGCACTGCCATTGACTTCTAGCTGTGGTTACCACTTCTTCTCACGATGGACCCCAGGTTGCGATCACACCTTATCCTAAGTTATATTTGGTGCGATCTGCAAACCCTAGCAGGTGTAGTTTGTGAAATGGGGTCACTTTTGGGGGTTCTGTTGTTCTAGCGTCTCATGGGCTCTTTCAGTGGGTAATAGCCCCTTCAAACCACAACATTAAAATCTGCCTTCTAAACTGGGGGTTCAAGGTGCTCACTATGCATCTAAATACATTCCTCAAGGGGTCTAGTTTCCAAAATGTGGTTACTTGCGGGGGGTTTACACTGTTAAGGCACATCAGGGGCTCTCCAAATGGGACATAACATCCACTAATAATTCCAGAAAATTTTACATTCAAAAAGTCAAATGACACTCTTTCCCCTCCAAGCCCTGCCGTGCACCCAAACAGTAGTTTTCACCCTCATGTGGGGTATCGGCATACTCAGGAAAAATAGGTCAACAAATTGTATGGTGAAATTTCTCCTGTTACCCTTATGAAAATGCAATATTTTGTGCTAAAAACATGCTTGTGGTGAAAATTACATTTTTGTAATTTTTATGGCTCATCGTTATAACCTTCTGTGAAGCACCTGAGGGTTCAATTTGCTCACAATACATCTATATCAGTTCCATGAGGGTCTATTTTCCAAAATAGTGTCACTTGTGGTGGATTTTCTCTGGTTAGGCACTTCAGATGCTCCCCAAATGCAATATGGTGTCTGCCAATTGTTCCAGCAAATCTTGCATTGAAAAAGTCAAATGGTGCTCTTTCCCTTCCGAGCTCTGCCGTGAGCCCAAACAGTGGCTTTCTCCCTCATATGGAGAAATTACACAACAAATTTTGGGGTTCATTTTTTCCTTTTACCCTTGTCAAAATAAAAAAAATGGATCTGAAGTAATTTTTTTGTGAAAAAAGTTAAATGTTAATTTTTTCCCACATTCCAAAAATTCCCGATGAGTTAATAAACTTCTTGAATGTGGTGTTGAGCACCTTGAGGAGTGCAGTTTTTAGAATGGTGTCACTTTGCATATTTTCTATCATAGAGACCCCTCAAATGAACTTCAAATGTGATGTGGTCTCTAAAAAAAAATTGTTTTGTAAAAATTAGAAATTGCTGGTCAACCTTTAACGCTTATAACTTCCTAACAAAAAGAATTGGCTCCAATATTGAGCTGTTGAAAATTAGATATTTAGGAAATGTTACTTATTAAGTATTTTGTGTGACATATCTCCATGAAAATTCAAAGTTGGAAGATTGCAAAATTTTTACCAAAATATCCATTTTTTTCACAAATATATGCAAGTCTTAAATTTACCACTAACAAGTACAATATGTCACAAAAAAACAATCTCAGAATCACTGGGATCCACTGAAGCATTCAATAGTTATTACCACATAAAGGGACAGTGGTCAGAATTGTAAAAACTGGCCTGGTCATTAATGTGCAAACCACCCTCGGGATAAAGGTGTTAATATTTTACATTTAAAACCTAAAAAATGTTTTTTGGCAAAAGATTTGTACTAACATATTATATTTGACTTGACCTTTTTACCAGATGAGCTCCAGAAAAATTACAGAAAAAAACAATGGCTATTTGTTTAAAAAACATTCTACATATATTTTTTTTTACAATATTTTAAATATTAAAGTAGACCCTGGCAACAGTAAATACAATTCCTCCTCCAAAAATGTCTTCATTCAGTATGACAATTTAAAAAATATCAGTGATTTTAGGTTTTATTTGAGAAATCAATAGTACATATGGAAAAGAGCTACTTTGGTAAACATCTTACCCGAAAAATCTGCTCCTCTGTCCTCACTGATTGATTTTTCTTTTTAGTTCAAGGGTAAAATTTGTAAAATCAGCATTCAGTGAAGAGATTTTCCAATTACCGAGATAGATGACAGTTGGTGTGTGGTGCTGAGGGTTCAGTCGCCACAGAGGTACTGCACCTCCTCCTGAGGTGTGGTGCCCCACCATTCAGGTAAGGTGGAGACACCTGACCACACTCCAACACCTGCATCCCACATAACATAGCAGTGTAGCAAAGCACCTTTTGGTGGCTCCCTGCTTGGAACATGAAGCGTGCTGGGAGGCGGGTGGAGTTTAGTTTTGCACAAAATAGCGGGAAGGGTTTAGGATTCAGGCAGTTTGTTACAGGATGCTGACGAGGTCAGTCTGTGAGAGAAGATCCCCTGAGTGGGATGGATGAAGGAAGTGCTGCAGCCGACCTCAGTGACCTGGGTCCGCTGGCACAGAAAAGGAACTTTGATAGAAAGCCTGACTCTCCATAAGAAGGAAAGGATTAGTATGGAACGTGAGGAGAAGAAGAGAAGTAAGGATTAGGGTTAGAGGAGAACCCTTTCCAAGTTCTAAGCGCAAGGCCGGGGTCTGGTCCCCGAGGTTGTATGGATACTTGCCTGGAAGTTGGCTGAGCTCCTGACCCGGAGAACACGGCACGGATGCGGGCTCTTGTGCCACAACAGACTGTGAGTAAAGCTTTGGAAGTACATGCCCTGGTGTCCTCCACTTATTCCTGCGTCAACCTGCCTGGCACTGCTACATCCCCTGCGCCCGACACTACACCATCTAAGTGTCACTTCATTTCACTGCCCTGGGACTAAAGCCCTGCCTGTGGAGTGCTACAACATCATTGCTGCACCACACCATCTGTCCCAGAGGATCTGTCTGCAGTATCGGCTTAACATCTTCATTGCCGAACACCACAGGTGGCGTCACGACTCATTCATTCTAATCATCATAAGCACACTGAACTTTCCCACTCTACTACATTGGGCGCCCAGGGCCTCGGGTCGAGTCCCAGCTGCCGTGACAACTCCCATTGAAGCTCATCGAGCCCGGTACCGAGTATCCCACAGCCCTGGGAGGGCGACCCAACTCGGCGTCATGAACAGGATGACAAAGCCCGATGCCACCGGGTTTTGTGTGCCTAAAATTTATTGGACTTAAACATTGCTGAAAATGTGCAGAATAACCAAATTAATAGACTGTAAAATGGACTCTAAAAATGGTGGGAAAAGAGTCCAGACAGGAAGAAGAAGGAAGAGCGAACGCCATGATGGAGGACGGATGGAGGACAGGAGAACGCAAGGGAGAGAGACCACTCACTCCCAAGCTGCCCCTGAGAGGCATACGACCGCTGCGATACCATCTACAGTGCCCACCTCCACCTCCAAACTGGTGCTGCCACTGGATGCGACCTGCCAGAAGGAGATACATGCGAGTCCCGGAGCAAGCGGTGGAGCAGGGGCTGAGGCCCTACCCAGACCTGGCGCAGCCTTGCATGTCCACCCCGGAGGTCTTGGCGGACATCGACCCTGCCCCAGTACAAACCCCACTGCCATCCTTCTATCAGGCAGCCTCAGGGGTTATGGCTGCCATCGTTCACCACCCTGTACCCACGCAGGAACCGGAGCTTCATCGAGAAGTACCAGGCACGGTCACTGTCCCGACCATGATCCTGGTGTTAGGGACGGCGCCTGTGGACAGAAACGGTCCAATGTTTGCTCAGGCATCAAGCGACAGCACCAACATGGCGCTATACCGACAGCAACAGATATTAGTGCCGTTAACTGCAGTACCGCCCGAACCACATCCATTGGTACCAGCTGCAATTTCTGCAGAAGTACAGGCAGCAGAGATATTACCAGCAGCAGTTGATGTGCTACCTATACAGGCAGATGCCAATATCACTCCAGGAGAAAAGGAGTATCTTCAATTTGTGGCCAGTCAGCAGGAAGAGGATGCTCACAAGTTCTTCCCTGGAAGCAGCCCAAGTCATCAGCTTCCAGTACCCCAGGAGGGGACCACTAACACTAAAGATAACTAACTAACTTTGTTACCCAAGAGGGTATTTGCACAGTTGTGCCCCATTGTTTATTATGTTTCTTTGATTTCAGTTTTGTTGCCGAGTTTTATTGGCAGCGTTTTTCTTATTGAACTGTGGAGATCATGGACACTGAATGATCCAGAATTTTAATGTATATAGTTGCACCTCTTTAGGTGCCCTCTCTTGCCTTAACATAGCCTTTTTGGAATATGGACTACCTCACTTGAAGCATGGCTCCCACCAAAATGACACTGCAAGAGATCCCGGCTGGGAGCGGTGTCCAGCACTTACAAGAATTATTGAAGTTTTGATGTGAAGTATTTTATAATGTGCCTTATGAAAGTATTAATAATGAGTAGTGTTGAACATTCCGATACCGCAAGTATCGGGTATCGGCCGATACTTGCTGTATCGGAATTCCGATACCGACTTCCGATATTTTTTCAATATCGGAAGTCGGCATCGGAATCGGAAGTTCAAAGTTGATTGACAGCCGAAATGACGTCATCACGATGCGCGGTGTGTGCGCATCATGATGCGCCGTCATTTCGGGCCTTCCGGGGGTCTCTGCCGGCCTGCCGGGGGGCTGTGTGGACTGCCCGGGGTCTGTACCGGCCTGCCGGGGGGCTGTGCCGGCCTGCCGGTGGTCTGTGCACCCTGTGGGGGTCTGTACCGGCCTGCCAGGGGGCTGTGCCAGCCTGCCGGGGGCTGTGCTGATGTCCGGGGGTCTGTGCAAGCATCGTCCGATGGGACTATAAGTCCCATCTGGCGATGCCTGCTACCATGACAGTGATTGACACATTAGCCAATGATGGGACAGTAGTAGTCCCATCATCCGGCTAATGTGTTAAATGTTAAAAAAAAAAAAAAAAATACTACATACATACTACATACATACTACATGCATGCTACATACATACTACATGCTACATACATACTACATATATACTACATGCATGCTACATACATACTACATGCTACATACATACTACATATATACTACATGCATGCTACATACATACTGCATGCTAAATACATACTACATACATACTACATACATACCACATATATACTACATACATACTACATGCATGCTACATACATACTACATACATACTACATACATACTACATACCTACCACATATATACTACATACATACTACATGCATGCTACATACATACCACATACATACTACATGCATGCTACATACATAACACATATATACTACATGCATGCTACATACATACTACATGCTACATACATACTACATATATACTACATACATACTACATACATATTACATGCATGCTACATACATACTACATGCTACATACATACCACATACATACTACATACATACTACATGCTACATGCTACATACATACTACATATATACTACATGCATGCTACATACATACTGCATGCTACATGCATGCTACATACATACTACATACATACTACATGCTACATACATACCACATATATACTACATACATACTACATACAATACATTCATACAATACATACATAGACATACAGTACATATAACATAGAGTAACATACTTACCAATACTTGTCACATTGTTCCCCGAAGCCATTGTCTTTTACGGAATAAATATTAACATAACAAACCACAAAAATACTCACCCACGATCCGAAGCAGTCCACGAGTGTGTCCCACGACGATCTTGGGTAGAGAACTGCAGCATCAGCTGATGCTGCCGTTCTCTACGGGCTGCAGGAATCCAATGACGGAAGGTAGGTATCCTTCCGCACTGTATTCCTCCGCCACTTAAAAAAAAAAGTCCCTAGTCTCACTTTATGCCATTGCTGCGTGGGAAATTCCGTGGGACTGCTTCGGATCGTGGGTGAGTATTTTTGTGGTTTGTTATGTTAATATTTATTCCATAAAAGACAATGGCTTCGGGGAACAATGTGACAAGTATTGGTAAGTATGTTAATCTATGTTATATGTACTGTATGTCTATGTATGTATTGTATGAATGTATTGTATGTAGTATGTATGTAGTATGTATGTAGCATGCATGTAGCATGCAGTATGTATGTAGCATGCATATAGTATACTGTATATGTAGTATGTATGTGGTATGTATGTAGCATGTAGTATGTATGTAGCATGCATGTAGTATGTATGTAGTATGTATGTGGTATGTATGTAGCATGTAGTATGTATGTAGCATGCATGTAGTATATATGTAGTATGTATGTAGCATGTAGTATGTATGTAGCATGCATGTAGTATGTATGTAGTATGTATGTAGCATGCATGTAGCATGCAGTATGTATGTAGCATGCATGTAGTATATATGTAGTATGTATGTGGTATGTATGTAGCATGTAGTATGTATGTAGCATGCATGTAGTATGTATGTAGTATGTATGTAGTATGTATGTGGTATGTATGTAGCATGTAGTATGTATGTAGCATGCATGTAGTATATATGTAGTATGTATGTAGCATGTAGTATGTATGTAGCATGCATGTAGTATGTATGTAGTATGTATGTAGTATGTATGTGGTATGTATGTAGCATGTAGTAAGTATGTAGCATGCATGTAGTATATATGTGTTATGTATGTAGCATGTAGCATGCATGTAGCATGCATGTAGTATGTATGTAGTATGTATGTAGTATGTATGTGGTATGTATGTAGCATGTAGCATGCATGTAGTATGTATGTAGAATGTATGTGGTATGTATGTAGCATGTAGTATGTATGTAGCATGCAGTATGTATGTAGCATGCATGTAGTATATATGTAGTATGTATGTAGCATGTATGTAGCATGTAGTATGTATGTAGCATGCAGTATGTATGTAGCATGCATGTAGTATATATGTAGTATGTATGTAGTATATATGTAGTATGTATGTTGCATGTAGTATATATGTAGTATGTATGTTGCATGTAGTATATATGTAGTATGTATGTTGCATGTAGTATATATGTAGTATGCATGTTGCATGCATGTAGTATATATGTAGTATGTATGTTGCATGTAGTATATATGTAGTATGAATGTAGCATGTATGTAGTATGTAGTATGAATGTAGCATGTATGTAGTATGCATGTTGTATGTATGTAGCATGTATGTAGCATGTAATTTTTTTTTTTTTTTTTACATTCAACACATTAGCCGGATGATGGACTACTACTGTCCCATCATTGGCTAATGTGTCAATCACTGTCATGGTAGCAGGCATCGCCCGATGGGACTTGTAGTCCCATCGGACGATGCCTGCACAGACCCCCGAAGCCTGCACAGACCACCGGCAGGCCGGCACAGCCCCCCGTGCAGGCCGGCACAGCCCACCGGAGCCTGCACAGACCACCGGCAGGCCGGCACAGCCCCCCGGCAGGCCAGCACAGCCCACCGGAGCCTGCACAGACCACCGGCAGGCCGGCACAGCGCCCCGGCAGGCCGGCACAGACCACCGGAGCCTGCACAGACCCCCTGGCAGGCCGGCACAGCCCCCCCGAAAGGCCCGTACAGACCCCAGAGAGGCTGTACAATGCAAAAACAGGGTTTTTCTTATTCCGATACCGGAAGTCCCATAGACTTGAATGGGACTTCCGGTATCGGAATCGGCGATACCGATACTTTTTTTTAAGATCGGCCGATCCATTCCGATCCGATACTTTGAAGTATCGGACGGTATCGCTCAACTCTAATAATGAGAGAACAGTTTTTATATAGAATATAGTTAATAGCAATAACTATTAGGAATGTTTTAACAAAGAGATAACGGATTTGAATAAAGATAAAGATTTGAAAGATGCAGGTGACAAACCAGGCATCAGCGGTTGTCACTTAATGTTAATAATAGAAATTAGAAAATGTGAAAGAAGAAATGATAAAGGAATGTGTTGATGATACTTGAAATTGCACTTTGAATTAGGAACTGTAGCAAGATATAGATAGTTAGTTAAAATGTTTGTAACGTTCAAGACTCAGTGCCTCCCACATTGAGAAGTTTAGACAAGAACTGTTTATTTAGCATTACAAAAATTTTGTATGTTCCTGTATTTGTCAATCTTTGCTTCTTTTACAGGCCGCGGACGCGCTGTGTTTAACGAGGGGGGTATTTGGCGCCCCTGAGGGTTCAGTCGCCACACACTCTAAACACTTAACTAAGGTGGAGACACCTGACCACACTCCAACACCTGCATCCCACACAACTTGGTAGTGTAGCAAAGCACCCTTTGGTGGCTCCCTGCTTGGAACATGAAGCATGCTGGGAGGCGGGTGGAGTTTAGTTTTGCACAAAAGAGCGGGAAGGGTTTAGAATCATAGAATTATAGAATTGTAGAGTTGGAAGGGACCTCCTGGGCCATCTGGTCCAACCCCCTGCTCACAGCAGGATTCGCTAAATCATCCCAGTCAGATGTCTGTCCAGCCTCTGTTTGAAGACATCCATTGAAGGAGAACTCACCACTTCTCGTGGCAGCTTGTTCCGCTCATTGATCACTCTAACTGTCAAAAAGTTTTTTCTAATATCTAATCTGTGTCTTCTCCCATTCAGTTTCATCCCATTGCTTCTAGTCTTTCCTTGTGCAAATGAGAATAAAGTTGATCCTTCTACAATGTGAAAGCCCTTTAGATATTTGTAGACAGCTATTAAGTCTCCTCTCAGTCTTCTCTTTTGCAAACTTAACAATCCCAGATCCTGCAACCTTTCCTCAAAAGACAGGGTTTGCAGACCGGTCACCATTCTGGTTGCTCTTTTCTGAACTTGCTCTAGTTTGTTGATGTCTTTTTTAAAATGTGGTGCCCAAAACTGGACACAATATTCCAGATGAGGTCTGACCAAAGAGGAGTAGAGGGAAATAATGACTTCACGTGATCTAGACTGTATGCTTCTGTTAATACATCATAGAATTGTATTTGCCTTTTTTGCTGCTGCATCACACTGTTGACTCATATTCAGTCTCTGATCTATTAGGCTGTGTGCACACGATGCAGATTTGCAGCGGTTCCGCAGCGGATTTTACCGCGCAGAAACGTTGCATTTCTGCATTGTGATGTACAGTAGCCTTAAAATCAATGTAAAAAAAAAAAAAAATGTGCAGACGCTGCGGATTTTTCTGCGCGGTTTTCCCGCGGTACAAAATCCACAGCATGTTACTTCTTTTGTGCGGTTTTCCATCTCCCCTGTCACCAAATCCGCAGGGGGAAAACCGCGATGGAAAACCGCACAAAAACCGCATGAAAACCACATGAAAAATGGAAGAAATCCGCAGGAAAAATGCAGGTCATTTGACCTGCGGATTTCTTCCACTCTGCGCGGAAAAATTCGCAGGGCCAAAAAGTACATCTGCACTCAGCCTTAGTATACCCAAGTTTTTCACATGTGCTCTTGCTTAGGCCTATTCCTCCCATTCTGTATATGCTTTTTTCATTTTTATTGCCCAGATGTAGTACTTTGCATTTTTCCCTGTTAAAAAACATTCTGTTAGTTGCTGCCCACTTCTCCAGTTTATTTATATCTTTTTGAATCCTCTCTCTCTCTTCTCTAGTATTAGCTATCCCTCCTAGCTTTGTGTCATCAGCAAATTTAATCAGTTTACCCTCAATTCCTTCATCTAAATCATTGATAAAGATGTTGAACAATACAGGGTCCAGGACAGAGCCCTGTGGCACCCCACTTGAGACATTCTTCCAACTGGATGTGCAGCCATTTACGACCACTCTTTGGGTCCGATCACTAATCCAGTTATGAATCCACCTAACAGTTGCCTTGTCCATTCCATACTTAGTCATTTTTTCAATAAGGATTGTATGAGATACTTTGTCAAATGCTTTGCTGTAATCAAGATATACTATATCTACAGCATTTCCTTGATCCACCCAATCAGTGATTCCGTCATAGAAGGAAATTAAGTTAGTCTGACATGACTTATTAGTTACAAACCCATGCTGACTCTGTTTAATCACTTCATTCTTATCCAGGTACTGACATACATGTTGTTTAATAATTTGTTCAAAGATCTTTCCTGGTATAGAAGTCAGACTCACCGGCCTATAGTTGCCTGGGTCCACCTTCTTCCCCTTTTTGAAGATAGGAACAACATTTGCTCTTCTCCTCTCTTCTGGGACTTCTCCTGTTCGCCAAGAATTTTCAAAGATTATGGAGAGGGGTTCAAAAATTTCTTCTTCTATCTCCTTCAGTACTCTGGGGTGTAATTCATCTGGACCTGGAGACTTGAATTCATTTAGGTTAGCTAAGTGTTTCCTCACTGTCTTTCTGTTTATAGATATCCTGGATTCTTCTATTCCCTTAATAGGACAGTGAAGAACAGTTGATGTTACATTTCCTTTCTGAGAGAAAACAGATGCAAAATAGGAATTTAAAAGTTCGGACTTCTCAACATCCTGTCTTACCATTTCTTCATTTTCATCTAGTAAAAATCCTATAGCATCTTTGACTTTTCTTTTACTTTTGACATATCCTTAAAAATTCTTTATTATTGCTTTTGACATCTCTTGCAAGCCTCAATTCATTGTCAGCTTTAGCTAATCTGATTTGTGCCCTGCAGGTTCTGCAGACAGCATTATATTCTTCTTTAGATATGCCTCCCTCTTTCCATTTTCTAAACATTTTTTTCTTCCTTTTTAGCATGTGCTTAAGTTCTGTGTTCATCCATCCTGGCTTCCTTAAATGCTTCCTGTTCTTCCCTCTTTTCGGAATTGTTAACAATTGTGCTTTGAGAATTTCATTTTTCAAGATTTCCCATCCTTCCTGGGCATTTTTGTCTTTAAGGATATCCAGCCATTGGATCCCTCCAATTCTCTTTCTGAATCCCTTAAAATCTGCCTTTCTGAAATCTAACCTTGACGTCTGAGTCTTCACAGGTCTTCCTCCTCTAGTTATCCAAAATTCTAAAATAGCATGGTCGCTACCTCCTAGGGTCCCAGCCACTTTTACCTCCTCAACCATTTCCTCCCTGTTTATAAGGATTAGATCCAAGGTAGCAGTTCCCCTTGTTTACTCCCCTACCTTTTGGAAGATAAAGTTGTCAGCAAGAGAGGATAAGAATTTCCTTGACCTGTTAGTTTTGCCTGAGAGAGATTCCCAACAAATGTCTGGATAGTTGAAATCTCCCATGACAACTATGTCACATTTTTTGGAGAACTAGGCCATTTGATGCATAAAGAGTTCATCCATATCTTCAGCTTGCACAGGCGGCCTGTAGTAAATGCCTACAATGGTGTCCTTTCCATTGTTCTGTCCTTGTATTCTTACCCAAACAGTTTCCACAGAACTCCCAGTCTCTGAAGATTCAATCTCTGTGCAGATATACGCGTCTCTACCATACAATGCGACACCTCCTCCTCGTTTATCAAGTCTGTTTCTTGCAAATAAGTTGTATCCTTCTAGTCTTGTATTCCAATCATGTGTATTGTCCCACCAAGTTTCAGTGATTCCAATGACATCATATTTCTTTTCCTGTGTTAGTAGTTCCAATTCTCCTTGTTTGTTGCCCATGCTTTGTGCATTAGTATAGAAACATTTTAGTTTGTGATTGGTTTCTCTTTCTCCAAAATTTTTATTAATTAGATTCTTTTGTCTTTGTTCTTCCTTTCCACTTCTAATAGCAGAGTTCTCAGTAGCATTTGTCAGGTGTATGGCTTTTTCTGGTCTTTTGCTTCCCTTCCCATGTTGTTCTAGTTTAAAGCTCTCCTTACAAGTGTAGCAAGGCGACTTCCAAATACATGCTTTCCAGTCTTCGTAAGGTGCACCCCATCTCTAGCAAGTAGTCTAGCAAGTAGTAAAAGTAATTCACTCCGTGATCCATAAATCCAAATCGTTGCTGATGGCACCATCGACGTAGCCAGTTGTTCACCTGCAGAATCTTATTCCACCTCCTTGTTCCATGGCCATCCACTGGGAGGATGGAAGAGAAGACCACCTGCGCTCCCAGTTCTTTCACTTTCTTGCCTAAGTCTTCAAAGTCTCTGCAGATGGTTTCCAGGTCGTTTCTTGCGGTGTCATTTGTCCCCACATGTAGTAGCAGGAATGGGTAGTCATCTGTAGGTCTGAAGAGTCCTGATATCCTGTCAGACACATCTTTAATTTTTGCACCTGGAAGACAGCACATTTCTCTTGAAGTTATATCCGGTCTGCAGATAGCGGCCTCTGTTCCTCTCAACAGGGAATACCCCATTACCACCACTCTCCTTTTCTTCTTCACAACATTTTTCTTTCTCCATCCAGGAGGACTCCATCCAGTCTTATCCATCTGTATTTCTTCATCGTTTTCCTGCGTGAGAGCCTGGTACTGGTTCCTGAGCAGTATGGGTGCTGACTGCCTCCTGATCCTCCTGCTTCTCTGGGTCACATGTCTCCATTCCTCTGTTTCTTCTGGTGCACTTCGAATTTCTTCTCTTTCTGTAACATGAAGAGATAATTCTGCTCTGTCCAAGAACTCTTCACCTTCCTTAATGATCTTCAATGTAGCTAACCTCTCTTCGAGATTTTGCAACTTTTCCTCCAACAGGGACACAAGCTTGCATTTGTGGCATGTGAAGTTTGGCTTTTCCACTGGTAAGTCTGTGAACATGTAGCAAGAAATGCAGCTCACCAAATGGCTCCTGGCCTCTTGCATACTGAGATTTCTTAAAAACGATGAAAGATGAGCCAAAACTCTTGCGCCTTCCCCTGGTTTTCCAATTTCCTCTTTTCAGCTGCAACGGCCAAAACCCAGCGATCGTTGAGCTCGCGGAGACTCTTCACTTATCCCAGAAGGCACTGGGAATATGCAAATGATCTCCTCAAGACTCTTCCCCTGGTTTAAAATTCAATTTAAACAGCAGACAAAAATGCAGCAATACTTACCTGCCCAGATCATGGAACAAATGCACTACAGAGTGCAGCCAGCCCAAAAAGCAAGATGTTAGGAACACATGTGGAAAATATCAGATCAACAACCACTTTCTACCTACCCATTCATGGAGGGGGTGACTGCCCAGTATACAGTTGCACAATAAAGGCCCGCATAGGGTGTTGTTCACACAAGGGATCTGTATGGTGTCTGGTTCACAGGCTATTAGTCACACCCCTACTTTTAGATTAGGCGGGCTGCCCAGCACACTTTCAATGCATGACAGTGTGGACACCCCTCATGCGACACCAGATGTGTCCGGGCCTGGCTGCTCCCTGAAAAACACAGTGCAAAAAATATAAAAATACAAAAATAGTTAGGTATTATTTGATATTTTGGCCAAATGCGCAAGCTCGTAATCCTCGTCTCGGATCCCTACACTAAACTAATTAGCAAAGCTACTAAAGACTCAAAGTCTCCAAAAATTCAATTTAAACAGCAGACAAAAAGACCGCAACATTTAAAGGTAATCTGTCACCTGAATTTGGCGGGCTATTTAAATTACTTCTGTCCGGTCCGATGAGCGGTGTTTCCTATCCATTCCTCTTCCCCATGCCTGGCCGCCATCAGCAATATTTTCTGGAATTTGAGTAGGTGTCCGCTATTGACCGTGCGTGCGCAGTGCAATCCTGCCTCGCGCACGCGCAGTATGCTTTACCCAACTGCGGGCAAAGCATAGAAGCATTACAGCGAAGGCGCTTTTTAACTATGTCCCTGAAGAGAGTGAAATACTTCCGGGACATAGTTAACCGGAACATAGTTGTCCCGCCTTCCGCTGCCCAAGAAGTTCTTGGGCAATAGTGCCTCCTGTAGAGGCTTCGTGAGACAGTGTGTTATACAGCTAGAGCTGCTGGCTACATGTTTCCCGTCTGAGTGGGCTAAGGTGAGATTTATCATCTCCCTCCTGATGGTTAGGGCTTTGGAGTCGACCACACTGCTGTTGGAATACGGTGATCATGTGGTGCAGAGTTCCTCGCAGTTCCTGGTCACTCTGAAGCAGGTCTTTCTGGGACCACGGGTCACCCATGATACTGCGCTCCAGCTGCTGGCATTGACACAGGGCTCGTCTTTGGTCAGCCATTATGCCATCCAGTTCTGGACTCTGGTCCCAGAGCTGGAGTGGCCAGAAAAGGTCCTCGTTCTGGTGTTCTGGAAAAGTCTGACTGACCATGTGAAGGACACCCTGGCCACCAGGGAAGTTCTCGCCACACTGGAGGAGCTTATTACCGTCTCCACCTGTATAGATCTTCGTTTTATGGAGCGAAGGTTGGAGCGGTCTCAGTGTAGGCAGAGGTTTAGGTATGCACCTACTTTTTCTAAACCTCTGGAATCTCCCGATCCGGCGTCTGAGTCCCAAGAGGCCATGGAGGTTTCTCGCGCAGGATCCAAGTCCCGGTCTGCTCAAGCACCCATGGTCTGCTATCATTGCTGGCAGTCTGGTCACCTTGCCAACAGGTTCCCACAGCGGCAGGAAAACGCTTGCGTTTAGAGGCTGTTGGAGGAGGCCTACTACACATGGTGACGTTTTGCTCCAAGCTGTCCTTTGAGGGAACACTTGAATTCTGCTTTTCCACTCTGGCGGTGGAGGTTTGCGTGCATTCCGGGGCAGAGGGCAATTTTATGCTGTCTGCCTTCGCCCAACGGCACACAATCCCCCTGGTTTTGCTTCCTCAGTCAGTCACCATCAGGGTGGTGAATGGTGCGACACTACCCTCACAGACTACACACCAGACCATCCCGCTGATACTTTCAGTGTATCCTTCCCATCAGGAGACATTATCTCTCCTTATTATGCGATATCACTCTCCCCATATAGAGTGGTCTTCGGGGAAAATTCTCAATTGGAGTAAAACCTGTGAGGGTAGATGTCAGAGGGAGTGCATGCAGGTTGCCTCCACTGAGTTTCCCGCAGATCTTTCCTCTCTCCCCAAACACTATCAACAGTATGCAGACGTATTCTCCAAGAAAGCGGCGGAGAGTCTTCCGCCGCACCGCCCCTATGACTGTCCTATTGACCTCTTGCCTGGTACCGAGCCTCCCCAGGGTCAATTGTATCCCCTATCTCTCCCAGAGACAGAGGCCATGTCTCTATACATCAGGGATAATCTGGCAAGAGGATTCATTAGGAAGTTGGTGTCACCTGTGGGGGCGGGATTCTTCTTTGTCCAAAAGAAGAATGGAGAACTACGTCCCTGCATCATCGATTACAGGGGTTTTAATGCCATCACTGTTAAGTATAAGTACCCTCTGCCCCTGATATCGGAACTGGTTGATAGGCTACGGCAAGCGAGAGTTTTTTCCAAACTAGATCTGTGGGGGGGCCTACATCCTGATTCGCATCCATGAGGGGGAAAAATGGAAGATGGCATTCAACACGAGAGATGGCCACTACGAGTATCTGGGCTCTGTAATGCTCCTGCCGTCTTCCAAGACTTTGTAAATGACTTCTTTCTGGATATGTTCTCCACCTCGGTGGTTGTCTATATGGATGATATTCTCATCTACTCTTCAGATTTGGACTCCCACCGGAGAGAGATTTGCAGAGTCTTCGACCACTTATGAGTGAACTCCCTCTACGCCAAGTTGGAGAAGTGCCTGTTCGAGCAGGAGTCCTTGCCTTTCCTCTTCTATATCTGCAAACTGCAGGAGGTAATGGACTGGCAGGAACCACACTCTCTTAAAGTAGTGCAGCGCTTTCAGGGGTTCATAAATTACTATTGCGAGTTCATTCCCCAGTTCTCCACCTTGGTAGCTCCCTTAGTTGCCCTCAATAAGAAGGGAGCAAATCCCAAGTTGTGGTCGGAACAGGTCTCCAAGGCCTTCTCCTCCATTAAATCTCATTTTGCTAGTGCTCCCATACTACATCTTCCTGATGTGGATAAACCCTTCATCTTGGAGGTGGAGCGGTCCTCTTCCAGAAGGACGCTGAAGTTTGGAAGCAGCCTTACTTCTTCTTTTCAAAGACCTTTTCACAGGCGGAGAGGAACTATTCCATCGGGGACAGGGAGTTACTAGCAATGAAGTTGGCCTTCCCAGAGTGGAGTAACCTCTTGGAGTGGACTTGGTTTCCCTTATAAGTGTTTGCCGACCACAAAAACTTGGTGCATTTGCAGACTGCCCAGTGGCTAAATTCTCGGCAGGCCAGATGGTTCCTATTCTTCTCCCAGTTCCACTTTACCCTTCAATTCCTCTCCGGTGAGAAGAGCATCCATGCAGATGCCCTCTCTCACTCCGTGGTGTCATCAGAGGAGGAGGAGGAAAAGCCTCGGCTGATTGTTCCATCCAAGAGCCTGAGGACCGTGGCTCCGTTCGCCCTTGAGTCGGTGCCTCTGGGCAAGACATTCATCCCTGCCCATTTTCAACCAGAGGTCATCTCTTGAGCTCACTCCTCCAGGGTGGGTAGACATTTTAAGACAAAGCGGACATCTGCGCTTCTGGCGAGGACGTACTAGTGGCCGCATATGGCCCTAGACGTCGGGGACTATATTCGCAGGTGCGTATCCTGCGCCCAGAATATGTCTCCTCAGCAACGGCCCACTGGGTTACTTTACTCTCTGCCAGTGGAAGACAGGCCCTGGGAAATGGTCGGCATGGACTTCGTGGTGGGTCTGCCCAAGTCCCGTGGCAGCACAGTCATTTGGTTTGTCACCAACCATTTCTCCAAGATGGTTCATCTGGTGCCTCTTGCATGGTTGCCTTCTGCATGGGCCTTGGCTGCGCTGTTCATCAAGCATGTGTTCTGCCTCCATGGTATGCCTGAGAAGATTGTCAGTGACCGGGGTCTCCAGTTCGTGTCTCAATTTTGGAGAGAGCTCTTTCACTTGCTCTGCATTGAGCTGAACCTCTCTTCACCCTACCACCCAGAGACAAATGGGTAGGTAGAGAGGGCCAACCAGACCTTAGTCACATACCCATAACACTTTGTCTCGGCTAGGCAGGATGACTGGGCTTCCTTGCTGCCATGGGCGGAATTCGCTTTGAACAAAGCTATGGCCGACTCCACGGGTCAGACCCCATTCCTTCTTAATTACGTCCAGCATCCGCGCGTCCCCGTGCCCATGCCCGTGTTGTCCACCAACTCTAGGATGGCAGACTGTGCGGTGGAGGCACATGATATTTGGGACCGCACTCGGGATGCCATCCGGGCCTCCAAGGAGAGAATGAGGGTCTCCGCTGATGCACACCGGAGTCCAGCTCCGTCCTTTTCCCCCAGCGACTTAGTGTGGTCCTCTGCCCGTAACATCAGGCTGTAGGTTGAGGCTACTAAGTTCACGCCTCACTACATAGAGCCTTTCAAGGTTCTCGAACAGGTCAACACGGTGATCTACCGCCTGGCTCTTCCTCCACGCCTAGGTATCACTGGCACCTTCCACGTATCCCTCCTTAAGACCGTCCATATGTGCCGGTTTTCCGAGTCATCTGATGGGACATCAGAGTTGTCCTCGGAAGTGTATGGGATGAATCCCATCGTGGGGTGCAAGGTGTTAAGTGGCAAAAAATAATATCTGGTGGACTGGTCCAGAGGATAGGACCTGGGAACTTGTGGAGAACATCAGTGCTCCCCTGCTCATTGTGCCCTTGAGTGTAGCGAGGCTCAAGGGGGAGGGGAACCCAGGAGGGGGGTAATGTTAGTTGTTGTGTTTCTTCCCCTGCCTTCTGCAGTCTCCCATTTATTTCCGGCAGCAGAGGAGGTTGCTCAGCAGAGAAGTCGATCCCGGCATCTTACTCATCCTAGTGTTGTTTGGTTGGTTGCTGCTGCCACTCCTGGTTCAGCTATGGCAATCCACACTAGCCAGTGGCGAGCAGCTTCTGGGACTAAGTCCTTCTGTCGGTCTACTGAGCATGCCCGTGGGACGACTTCTTATTGGAGGCCGGAGGTCACATGCTCAGGTCCTGTTGCTGCTCTAATTGGACCACTAGGAAGGCTGCAACTGTAAAAGGTCCGCATGGCCACGTGGCCATGCGCTAGCATAGAATACTGTACTCGTGTGTGATTGTGGATGCATGTTTCTGGTGACTGACTCGCTATGACTCCCTCCCTCTGGTTGTGTATGTGATAGGATCTGTCAGTGGACTAGCGCCAGACTTAGCCATCCACCTCTTGGCATGAGCATACTGCTTCGAGCCTGCAGCAATCACCTGTGTGGCACTGTGCGCAATGGGTGCGCTTTCCTAGCCCCAGTAAAGGGAGGTTAGTGGCATCTGCCAGTGCGGTACTGTACGCAGGCAGCATGCTAAGCCATTAGCGCAGTCTCTCCTCGGCACCACAGTTGTGGTGTCGTGCGCCGGTGGGTCTAGAGGGACTCTAGACCTATGTCCTTGGGGCAGAGTTCTGTGACTGCACGCCGGCATCCTCTTCGTCGTGGTCTGTGTAGTCTTAACAGGCTACGGAATTTACGTGCCATTTTAGGTAGGCTCTGTGAAGCAACAGAGTTCGCTTCAGTACACAACGGGTGACGTTAACCCGCGTGCGTTCTATTATTACCCCGCTATACGGTGTCTGTCATTCTGTAACACCTCTGCACGGTGGACTCCAGGCTGCAAACGCACCCTGTCATTATCTTTATTTAGTGAGTTCCGCCACCCCCTAACAGCAGGTGATTAAATTGTCACCTGTGCAATACAAGGAAATTCTGAAAACATGACCTGTTTGCGGCCTTGAGGAATGCAGTTTGAGAACTCTGCACTACAGGGTGTAGCCAACCCCTAAAGCAAGCCCATTAAGCTTGTGTGAACAGCACCCTATGCGGGCCCTTATTGTGCAATTGTATACTGGGCAGTCACTCCCTCCATGAATGGGTAGGTGAGAGTGGCTGTTGATCTGGCATTTTACACACGTCTTGCTAACATCTTGCTTTATGGGCTGGCTGCCCCAGTAGTGCATTTGTTCCATGATCTAGGCAGGATAGTGTTGCTGCCTTTTTGTCTGCCGTTTAAATTGTAGACACAGACATTCAACAGCATGTTCTCCAGAAAAGACTATAACAGTTCCCCATAGAATGTTATGAGCGCCAATTGCCATCAACCTGTCACTTATCTCTCTCAGTAATGATAAAATCTGTGTTTACTGAATGGAGATCTTACATCGGAAATTGAAAATTTTGAGAAAAAATGATCAATCCAGAAGGTGAAAGAAGTAGATTTCTCAAATATGATATATTACAAAATTTCTTATTTTCATGAGTACCATTCATTTATGAAAACTGATGGTTGCAAAAAAAAGAATTGTTGAAAAATAGAAAGTAAAAAAATGACAAAGGTAAACTACATGAAGAGCTTAAACTGGTGTTTATTGTATCACTGCATAAAATGTATTAAAGTTGAAAAGTTAAAATGTAGATTAAAAGTGTATTCTCTTTTTTACTGCTTCACTTATATTGTTATTCCTCAGGCTGTAGATAATGGGGTTGATAAAAGGAGTGAATACCGTATACAGCAGTGAGAGGAGTTTACTGATATTTATAGTTTGGCCTTGTGTTGGGAAAACATAAACACTGAACATGGTCCAGTAGAATATGGAGACCACAGTGAGGTGGGAGCTACAGGTGGAGAAGGCTTTCTGTCTGCCGGTACTGGATGGAATCCTTAAGATAGCAGCAATGATCTTGGCATATGATACAACTATTATTATTGTTGGGATCATTACTAATGGAGAGGCTAATAATGTGACTTCAAGGTGAACAATGGAAGAATCAGAACAGGCAATGTCTAGTAGAGGATTTACGTCACAGAAGAAATGGTCAATAATATTGGGACCACAGAATTTTAGCATTGCTGTTGTGATAGAGTCAGTCAATGTAGTAGAAAAACCGCAACACCAAGAGATGAAGGCCAATTTCATACAACACGTCCTCGTCATTATGGCAGCGTAACGGAGGGGATTACAGATGGCCACGTATCTGTCATATGTCATCACTGTGAGAAGAAGACATTGAAATGCTTCCGAGGCACAAAAAATATAAAGTTGGGTGATACAACCAATAAAAGTAATAGTTCTCCCATTATACAGAATAATTTGAAGCATGTTGGGGACAATATTTGTGCTCAATAAAATGTCACTGACGGACAGTTGTGAGATGAAGAAGTACATTGGGGTGCGGAGGGTCTTGCTGGTGGACACCAGGGTGATGATCAGGAGATTCCCACAGATTGTTGCACAATAAATTAGTAGGAAAAGACAGAAAAGGAAAATTCTTAAATATTTACTAGCTTGAAATCCTAAGAGGAAAAAACCTGTAGCCATGGTTAAATTCCTTTCCTATGTTTGGGTGGAAAAAAGCAAAGGAATATTATTTACTGTCAGCATCAAGTCATAGAGTAACAATAATATGTGCCACTAAAGAGATGATAGATCTAGGTGATCAATGGAATCTTATTCATGATTTACTGTAGGTGCAGCCTGTGAGAAAAACACGTTAGAAAACTTCAGATAAAGCTCTTATTCAGCTAAAATCTATATCCTTCAACATCTCATGAAGTAGAAATGTATAAAACAGCAGTACAGTTTGCGGATAGAGAGACAAGTATGTGCAAAATTCTTTTTGTAACAAATTATTCCCTAAGAACAGTGGTTTGGGCATGCTGAATTCTCCAAATTTCCTATTATTAAATGGCAGCAGAAAGACATCCTATACACATAAATACATAAATGTAATAAAAAGATCCCACTCCAATGAGGACTTTATCGCATTCAAACAGTCCCTCACTACTTTCAAGGACACACTTGCTGCTGCAGCAAAACAAACCTACTTCTCATCTCTCATATCCTCCCTGTCTTACAACCCTAAACAGTTATTCAACACCTTCAATTCTCTCATCCACCCCCCCAGCACCTCCCCCCTCGCCACTCATCTCAGCTGAAGACTTTGCCTCATTTTTCAAGGAGAAGATTGATGACATCAGAGAAAGTCTGGGTCAACAACCCCCAGTGCCCTTCCTCCTAACTGCCCTGCACTCCCCCAAAACCAACTTCTCCACCATTACAGAAGATCAACTCTCCACTCCACTCTCAAGATCACATCTCACTACCTGTGTACTTGACCCGATCCCATCCCACCTCATCCCAAACCTCACCACAGTCTTCATCCCAAACCTAACCCACCTCTTCAACCTGTCACTAACAACTGTTGTTTTCCACTCAAGCTTTATACATGCCTCAATCACACCTATCCTCAAAAAGCCCTCTCTTCACCCATCCTCTATCTAGCTATCGCCTTTTATCACTTCTCCCCTATGCCTCAAAACTACTGGAACAACACGACCATCTTGAACTGTCCTCCCAACTCTATTCTTGCTCCCTCCTTGACCGATTACAATCTGGCTTCCGGCCACACCACTCCACTGAAACTGCCCTAACTAAGGTTACCAATGACCTACTAGCCACCAAGGCCAAGCCACACTACTCTGTCCTCCTCCTCCTTCACCTGTCCTCTGCCTTTGACACAGTGGACCATTCCCTATTACTACAGACCCTCTCATCTCTTGGTATCACAGACTTGGCCCTATCTTGGATTGCGTCATACCTAACAGACGGGACATTCAGCGTCTCCCACTCGCACACCACCTCCTCACTGCACCCCCTATCCGTCGGAGTCCGACAAGGTTCAGTCCTAGCGCCCCTGCTCTTCTCCATTTACACCTTTGGCCTCGGACAGCTCATAGAATCTCATGGCTTTCAGTATCACCTCTATGCTGATGACACACAGATCAACATCTCTGGACCAGGTATCACCTCCTTACTAAACAGAATACCTCAATGTCTGTCTGCTATTTCATCCTTCTTTTCCGCTAGATTTCTAAAACATAATATGGACAAGCAGAATTAATCATCTTTCCCCGATCTCACGTGACCCCCCCAATGGACCTATCCATTAAAGTAAACGACTGCCCACTCTCTACAGTCCAACAAGCTCGCTGCCTCGGGGTTTTCCTTGACACTGATCTCTCTTTCAAGCCACATATCCAAGGCCTTTCCACTTCCTGCCGACTTCAACTCAAAAATATTTTACGGATCCGTACATTCCTCAACCAAGTATCTGCAAAAACCCTAGTCCATGCCCTCATCATCTTCCGCCTTGACTACTGCAACCTCCTGGTCTGTGGCCTCCCCTCTAACACTCTCGCACCCCTCCAATCTATTCTAAACTCTGCTGCCCGACTAATCCACCTGTCCCCCGCTATTCCCCGGCCTCTCCCCTCTGTCAATCCCTGTACTAGCTCCCCATTACTCAAAGACTCCAGTTCAAAACCCTAACCATGACATACAAAGCCATCCACAACCTGAGTCCTCCATACATCTGTGACCTCGTCTCCCAGTACTTACCTGCACGAAACCTCCGATCCTCACAAGATCTCCTTCTGTACTTCCTTCTTATCTCCTCTTTCCACAATCCCATACAAGACTTGTCCCGTGCATCCCCCTACTCTGGAACTCTCTACCACAACATATCAGGCTCTCACCTACCATGGAAACCTTCAAAAAGAACCTGAAGACCTACCTCTTCCGACAAGCCTACAACCTGCAGTAACCTCCGATCCACCAAACCGCTGCATGACCAGCTCTACTCTTGCCTACTGTATCCTCACCCATCCCTTGTAGATTGTGAGCCCTCACGGTCAGGGTCCTCTCTCATCCTGTACCAGTCATGACTTGTATTGTTTAAGATTACTGCACTTGTATGTATTTTGTATACCCCTCCTCACATGTAAAGCTCCATGGAATAAATGGCGCTATAATAATAAATAATAATAATAATATTAATAAATACAACTTGTTTTTAATGAGTAGAATTTTTATTTTATATCAGGATTCATCTACTCTTTTTTGTAAAATGTTGACTTATAGTAACCCCCAGTAATTGTGCAAACATAAGTCATTGGTCTTAGTAACATAGTAATATAGTTAGCAAGGCCGAAAAAAGCTATTTGTCTCTCCAGTTCAGCCTATATTCCGTCAGAATAAATCCCCAGATCTGCATCCTTCTAAAGAACCTAATCACTGTAAGATACAATATTGTTACGCTCCAGGAAGACATCCAGGCCTCTTTTGAACCCCTCGACTAAGTTCGCCATCACCACCTCCTCAGGCAGGGAATTCCAGATTCTCACTTCCCCATCAGTAAAAAATCCTCTTCTATGTTGGTGGAAAAACCTTCACTCCTCCAGATGCAGAAAATGCCCCCTTGTGATCGTCACCTTCCTTGGTATAAATAGATCCTCAGAGAGATATTTGTATTGTCCCCTTATATACTTATACATGGTTATTAGATCGCCCCATAGACATCTTTTTTATACTAAATAATCCTAATTTTGCTAATCTCTCTGGGTATTGTAGTTCCCCCATCCCCTTTATTAATTTTGTCGCCCTCCTTTGTACTTGCTCTAGTTTCGTTATATCCTTCCTGAGCACCGGTGCCCAAAACTGTGCGCAGTGCTCCATGTGCGGTCTAACTAGGGATTTGTACAGAGGCAGTATAATGCTCTCATCATGTGTATCCAGACCTCTTTTAAGGCACCCCATGATCCTGTTTGCCTTGGCAACTGCTGCCTGGCACTGGCTGCTCCAGGTAAGTTTATCATTAACTAGTATCCCCAAGTCCTTCTCCATGTCAGATTTACCCAGTGCTTTCCCCTTCAGTGCCTAATGGTGATATTGATTCCTTCTTCCATGTGTATAACCTTACATTCATCATTGTTAGACCGCATCTGCCACCTTTCAGCCCAAGTTCCCAACATATCCAGATCCATCTGTAGCAGAATACTATCTTCTCTTGTCTTGACTGCTTTACATAGTTTTGTATCATTTGCAAATATCAATATTTTACTGTGCAAACCTTCTACCAGATCGTTAATAAATATGTTGAAGAGAATAGGTCCCAACACCGACCCCTGCGGTCCCCGCTGGTCACAGCAACCCAGTTAGAGAATATACCATTTATAACCCCCCTCTGCTTTCTATCACTCAGCCAGTTACTTACCCATTTACACACATTTTCCCCCAGATCCAGCATTCTCACTGTGTGTACCAACCTCTTGTGTGGCACGGTATCAAACGCTTTGGAAAAATCAAGATACACAACGTCCAATGACTCACCTTGGTCCAGTCTATTGCTTACCTCTTCATAAAAACAGATTAGATTGGTTTGACAGGAGCGATTCCTCATAAACCCATGCTGATATGGAGTTAAACAGTTATTCTCATTGGGATAATCCAGAATAACATCCCTCAGAAACCCTTCACATATCTCACCAACAATAGAGGTTAGTCTTACTGGCCGATAATTTCCAGGGTCACTTTTAGAGCCCTTTTTGAATATTGGTACCACATTTGCTATGCGCCAGTCCTGTGGAACAGACCCCGTCGCTATAGAGTCCCTAAATATAAGAAATTATGGCTTGTCTATTACATTACTTAGTTCTCTTAGTACTCGTGGGTGTTTGTGATCTGGACTATCTTGATTCAAGTAATCCTGTTGTCATCTCACACCTTAATACAATAATACATTAAGGTCCTTAGTTACTCAAGTGTCACAACGGCACTGTTTCAGGTAGCCTGACAGGTCTAAATAGAGCTTCAATGGAGAAGCTTAACTCTAGCCATTCTGTAACCCAGTTCTCGGGGGTTGCACTGGACTTTATCTCTACCCCTTGTGCAGTGAGCTGTTTTTTTTTTAATGGGGCTCATGGTTTTGACCAAGGAGTAAAATGTTGGCTGGTGGAGCAAGCTGACAATAAGTAAGGTACAATCCTGAAGTAGTGACCAGGAGAAATGATGCGGAAGTCTGAATACAAACCAAGTTTAGACACCAGAATAAGCAAAACAGCCACACAGGAACAGAGAGCAAAGAAGTGGACCAAGTAACCTGAAATTAATAACTGGCAATGTGAAGATGTCTTCTGCCTTAATGAGAAAAAATGTCATAGAAAAACTCCATCCTATAGAAAGACTTTCCTGAATAGTGTGGGCAGTTATAGCTGCAGAGGGTGGACAACTCCATATTAATGTCTATGGATTTAGAATGGGATGTTATGAAAGATACTGGAGGTGTAATGCGGAAGGAGCACAAAACTTTTATCAAAATAGTGACCTGAACAAGTAGAAAATTAACTGACAATTTGAGAAGCAAGGCTATATGCTAATTGTCTCTTCAGAGAGGAAGAGGACTAGTGCCATCTCTGCAAGGAGAAACGATACTTCTTTTATATAGAAGCTTTAGCTAAGACTCAAGACTTATGTTGTAGTTGGCCAGCTGTCTGTATGAAACTAATGACATCGCTGATGAAAAATCAGAACATTAACTAGAAATGTATGCAATCTGTGAACTATTGAAGTTCCTCCTCTATCTCCATCATCTACAAAATGACTGATGAGCAAAAGAAAAACCCTTTACAAATTAGTTACTGAAGTTGTCTGCTCCATGCCTTTAACTACTGATCCAGGAGGACGAGGACAAATTACAAGGTGAGTAAAACATGATCACATCGTGCCTTAGACCACCTTCTTTACAGTATATCTTTCTCTTAAATTTTATGTAGAAAACTGAGAACATTGACAATTTTTCGCCTCAGTGACAGTCGTGGCCGGTGATCGCACTTACATCAGGGTTGTCCATGTTTTTCTACCAATGAGAATAATGACTATTGTATTTTCATGGTATTTCTCAATCCATTTAGAGTAAATTTTCAGATTTAAAAGAAAACTCCCCGAATTAACCAACATGAGGGATGATATAAGGTTGCCAGCAACAAAATGTGTTATAAGAAGAACCTCTATATATACATAAGTGAGAGGAGACGACTATGGGTATCTTTATTTCTCATTTCTCCTGCGGCTTACTCCACTGAGAAAATAAAACAGTAATTAGATAATTGTCCCCAATTTCACCTAAGTCCTTTTCTCTAAGAATACAGAAATAAAACCATGCATTAAGCTCCCAAAAAACCTGCATGACACACATCATTGTAAAGGTTTATTCAGATGAGATAGTAATTGACAGAAGTATTTGTAGGATCATTTTTTTGGGCAATCACTTGATGAATGAGCAATGATCATCCCTGCATGTGATCAGATAATTTTTGTCGGCCTAAAAATCAACTTTTTTTTATTTTAGTGAGGTTGTTGAGGTCAAGAATAGATAAAATCAGATTATTTAAAATTTGATTAATTTGATTCGGTTTGCGATTGCCAAATTTGCAATATTTCAACAATTTATTAGTCGAATATTCCCAAACATAGCCGAACACCATTAAAGTCAATGAGAGGAAAAAACAAACGCATACACAACATCTTAAAATGGACCCAAATGCTGCTAAAACACATCAAATAAGGGTCAGACACCAAGAAAGTGGACTCAATTCACCCACAGTGCAAAATTTTAGAATGGCACGGCAGCAAGCAGCTGTGCATAAGGTATCAGGGTCTGGGCCAGCATTTACAGCTTTGAATTGAACGTCAAATTAAGATGAGGTGGTGAGGGATCAGTGTAGGCCTGCTGTGCTGGGAGCCCTGATACCACATGTAACATCTCTACATGCTTTCATGCTCAGCCACACTCAGGTGGCAAAAATAACAATTTCTTAGACTACCATTGTCAGAAAATGCAGTAGTTGACTCAAAGTAAGTGGAGGCCTGTTGGTCTCAGAGGCCTACTGCTATAGGCAACACACATGAAAAAGACCTAACCATGAGTCTACACATTTGCAAAAATTAGTGGCAGACACCAACAAAGTGGCATCAATTTCACCACAGAAGAAATAGTATAATAGAGACCAACACATCTCGCACTACAACTATCCCAGAAGATGGAGACCCAATCAGTTGTATTCAAATTTAAAATATTTAGGGGCAGACACCACCAAAGTGGCATCAATTTTACCTGAGTGTAAACAATATAATGGGGAGCAACATCATTTCCACACCAGAAAACTCAGCAGATGGAGAACCAATCAGGAGTTTTCAAATGTCAAAGAATTGGGTCTGACGCCACACAACTGGTGTCAATTTCAACAGATTAGAAATAGTATAAAAGGGACCGAGACGTATTCCACTACAGCAATCCAAAAGGTGGAGACCCAACCAGGAGTGTTTACATTTCTAAAAATTAGTGGCAGACTCTAACCAAGTGACACCAATATTACCACAGTAGTAAAAGTATAATGAGGAACATCATATTTTCCACAATAGCCAACCCAGCAGATGGAGAGACCCAGGAGTCTTCAAATGTCAAAAAATTAGGGCCTGACACCACTGAACTGGCATCAATTTCACCAGTGTAAAAATAGTATAAAAAGGACCGACGCATCTTCCACTACAGCAACCCATAAGATGGAGACCTAATCAGAAGTCTTCAAGTTTAAAATAATTAGGGGTAGTCACCACCAAAGTGTCATCAATTTATCAATTTCACCAGGGTAGAAATAGAATAACAGGGAGCGACATCTCTTCCACTGCAGACAATCCAACAGAAGGACACCCAATCAGGAGTGTTTACATTTTACACAATTAGTGGCAGATACCCACAAACTAGCTTCAATTTTACCAGAGTAGAAATGGTATAATGAAGAGCAACATCTTTTCCAGCACAGCCAACCCAACAGATAGATACCCAAGCAGGAGAGTTCACATTTCCAAAAATTAATGTCAGACACCACCAAAGTGGCTTCAGTTTCGCGAGAGTAGAAATAGTGAATTAGGGACTAACACATCTTCCACTAAAGCCAACCAAACAGATAAAAACCAAACCAGGAGTCTTCAAATTTCAAAAAATGAGGACCTGACTTAACCAAAGTGGCAACAATTTCACTAGAGTAGAAATACTATAATAGGAACCAACACGTCTTCCACTACGGACAACCCAGAAGATTGAGATCAACCAAGACTGTTCACTAGTGATGAGCGAGCATACTCGGTAATGCTCATTAATTGACCGAGTATCGCTATAGCACTGAGCATTTCTGGGATTGCTCTCCAGCAACTCGAGTCCCCTCCATGATGACGCTCTTTAGAGAGCTAATCAACTGTGATGGTTCCCAAGGGTGAACCCACTGGACCGCGGTAAGCGACCCTCCCCTGGGTGAGCGGGCCAGGTCGACCACCCCCTATACAGGGAGTGTTAGGGACAGGCCCAGGGGAAACTACTCACCGTGGCAGCTGGTACCCAAGGAGGACAGAGGAGACACAGCAGGAGATGAGAGAGGCAGGCGGACGGACGTGCAGGACCGGAACCACGGTGGATGGAGGGGACGGAGACACAGGCTAGCAGGACTGGAACACAGGGATGTGGGCAGGAAGATTCAGGTAGGCACGGCAGGAACGCTGAGATACAGACTGGATGAAGACACAAGCTGGCAGGACTGGAACACGGGGACACAGACTGGAAGTGGACACGGGATGGCAGGCACTGGGAGAGACACAAAGGAGCAGTTTAAATATTGTAGGATGACCGAGATAGGGAGCGGAGTAACGCAGCAGGAACTGGGAAGGCAGGTAGACAAGGGGCCAGGGTCACTAGCTAAACACGAGTGATGATCAGGCAACGCCAGGGAGGAAGAGGCGGCCTGATAAGGGCAGGTGCAGAGGTGCTTCCATGTCAGGACCTATAGTGAGCCGGGGAGAGAGGACAGTCTCACAGAGAGGGGTGTGCGCGGTGGAGCCGGTCGCGTGCGCGCGCCTGACAGGAAGCCGAGACAGGAGCGGGTGCAGGGGAAGAAGGGCAGACGGGACTGCGCCGAGCCCGGTGAGTATGACGAGGTGCGGGCACATGCGGCCGCGAGGCAGGCAGAGCAGGCAGCGGCGTGACATCAACATGCAGGGATTGTGTGCCACACACTGTAAAGCCACAGCCATCTTTGTTGTGGCATTACAGTGATTGGCTGGCCGCACAGCACCATCAGATCTATAAGAGACCTGGCGCTACCCTGCTCATTGCGTTCAGCTCTGGATTCAGACAGTGTAGGGAGAGGTGCTGCCGAGATAGGGTCAGATTTGGGGGGTTTTCAGATAGTGTGGGTCTACCATCTTACAAAACACAATTCCAGTTAAACCAACAGTCCTTCTAAGGACTAATTACAGAGTATATAAATTGCAGTGCTAGGTAGGCAGGGTAGTGTATGTGGCTCTGTCATATAGATATCTTGCCGGGTGCTGAGCCTCCCCAGGGATGTATTTATCATCTATCTCTCCCAGAGACTGAGTCTATGTCACAATATATTAAAGAGAATCTGGCGAGAAGGTTTATCAAGAAGTCAGTGTCTCTCGCTGGGGCTGGGTTCTTTTTTGCTCAGAAGAAGAATGGAGAACTAAGTCCATGCATAGATTGCAGGGGTCTAAATGCCATTACTATCAAAAATAAATACCCTCTACCTCTCATCTCGGAGCTCTTTGACAGGCTACGAGGAGTGAAAGAATTTATGAAATTATATCTGCGTGGCCCTTGTAATTTGATACAAATTTGTGAGGGAGATAAATGGAAGACCATGTTTAACAAATGGGAGGGCCACTACAAATATTTGGTGATGCCGATCGGCTGGTGTAATGCTCCTGCCGTGTTCCAAGACTTTGTTAATGACTTGTTTCGGGAGATGTTATCCACCTCGGTAGTCGTCTTTCTGGATGACACACTTATTTACTCCCCAGATATTAACTCCCATCGAAAGGATGTCTGTAAGGTCTTTGAACACCTACGCACCAATTCCCTGTTCACTAAGTTAGAGAAGTGTGTGTTTGAGCAGGAATTTTTGCCTTTCCTTGGCTATATCATCTCCGTCAAGGGCTTGGCCATGGATCCTGCCGAACTGGATGTAATGAAATGGCAAGAGCCCCATTCTCTGAAAGCAGTGCTGCGCTTCATGGTGTTAATTAATTACTATCGGCAGTTCATTCTGCACTTCTCTACTCTATTGTGCCTCTTTTGTGGTCACCTCATTTAAATATCTTCAAAGTTTCCACACAATGGTACATTAAAAAACCATCTTTATTTATAAATATCACAAAATTACAATTATAAAAAGAAGGTGCTGGACAACTTGTGAGAGACAGCAAACAAACATAGAGCCACCATACAAAAATGCATTTATATTCAGGAAGCTAATGGTGAATACAATTCAATATACTGCATGAATATCAGAAGAGATGCATCAAAATTAACTTGCTCCATATCTAACACTAATTATCTCCAGATATATATAAGTGAAGGAGTGTTTCACCTGCTGATGCTTCACAATGCATGTAATTAAAGCTGTTAATTCCCACCATCTAAATTGGCTTGCTCCATATCTAACACTAATTATCCTCAGATGTAAATTATCCTCAGATGTAAAGGATCATTTCACCTACTGATACCTCAAAACTAGTGTTGAGCGATACCGTTCGATACCCAAAAATATCGTATCGGATGGTATCGCCCGATACGAAAAAAATATCAAGTATCGCCGATTCCGATACCGGAAGTCCCATTCAAGTCAATGGGACTTCCGGTATCGGAATTTAAAAAAGCCCTTTATTTCCTTGTTGGCTAATTCTACATAAATGAAAACAAATAAGAATCATGTAGAATGTATTGTGGGAGGTGGAGGAGACATTAAAGGCATAGTGGTTTATTCAAATCACATGGCATAGCATTAATTCCAATTTTTTTTTTCAAGACGTTCGGAGTTAAAAAGATATTGACTATGTTAACTTTTTTATATTTAGTCAGATATGTATGTTTCACAACTTCCATGCTCTTCACCTTCTTTTGTACTTCTCCCACACTTTCTCCTTCGTGATCCGCAGCAGTAGCATTTTTTTCATCATCTTTTTCTTCACCTTATTCATCTTCTTCTTCTTCATCTTCTTCCCATTAATTTTTTTTTTCCATTATTCATATTCTTCTTATTCAGCTATTATTAATTTTCATATGCTATTTCTTCATCTTCTTCCTATTCTTCTTTTTCTTCATTTTCTTATGGTGACAGGCATTCCTGTAGTACTTATCTATAAAAGTTATAAGATTACACCTTACGTTCTGCCTGTCACAAAAGATTTACAACAGGATTTGTTCGCGTTCAGTTTGGCCTGCAGCAGCAGGCATTTTCCAGGGACACCACGAGGAGGAACGGACTCACCCCCATTTACTGCTTAGTCTTCTTCTGCTTATAATTTTGATATCTTCTATGCTGATTTTTAGTCTTATGCTTAATGTTCTTCTGCTTTCTGTTCTTCTGCTTTTGCTTCTTCTGCTTCTTGTTCTTCTGTCTTTTGTTCTGTATCTTGGTTGTTGTCTTCATGTTCTTTGTCCTCTTGGTCTTATTAACTGATGGTGCTGGACCACAGTTACTAAGCAGAAGGTACCTGTGCTAAAAAGCACTACCAAGGACCAGCTGACGTTGCTGGACCTCGGATACCGAGATGGAGGCACCTAGGCCAAAGGCTCTGGCGAGAACCAGCTGACAGTGCTGGAACCCGGAAGGGTAGCAGAAGGAACAAGAGCCAATGCCAATATCGAGGACCAACTGACGGTGCTGGACCACGGTTACTAAGCAGAAGGTACCTGTGCTAAAAAGCACTACCAAGGACCAGCTGACGGTGCTGGACCTCGGATACCGAGATGGAGGCACCTAGGCCAAAGGCTTTGGCGAGAACCAGCTGACAGTGCTGGAACCCGGGTGGGTAGCAGAAGGTACCCATCCAAAGCAAAGTAGCCAGGCCGCAAGCCGGCCGGAGTTACCGAAACCCACAGTCCTACAGGGGGTCCATGTCCCATTGGCACTACGGATCCAGCCTTCAGTGCCAGTTCCCGCAGCCCACATAGGAGTCACCTAAACTGCAGGCACCGTAGAGTCGGCTAACCCGGCCGCAAGGCGACAGGACAACGGATTGTTGGCATAGTGAACTTGACACTACCCGGAAACAGCTGGCGTGCTGGAATCAGGCTGGGCAACAGGGAGTACCCGTGCCAAAGACACTGCCGAGAACCAGCTGACGGTGCTGGAACCCAGATGGGTAGCAAAAGCTACAAGAGCCAATGGCACTACCGAGGAACAGCTGACGGTGCTGGACCCCAGTTACTATGCAGGAGGTACCTGTGCTAGAAACCACTACCAAGGACCAGCTGACGGTGCTGGACTTCGGATACCGAGATGGAGGCACCTAGGCCAAAGGCTCTGGCGAGAACCAGCTGGCAGTGCTGGCACCCGGATGGGTAGCAGAAGGAACAAGAGCCAATGGCACTACCGAGGACCAACTGACGGTGCTGGACCACGGTTACTAAGCAGAAGGTACCTGTGCTAAAAAGCACTACCAAGGACCAGCTGACGGTGCTGGACCTCGGATACCGAGATGGAGGCACCTAGGCCAAAGGCTGTGGCGAGAACCAGCAGACAGTACTGGCACCCGGATGGGTAGCAGAAGGAACAAGAGCCAATGGCACTACCGAGGACCAACTGACGGTGCTGGACCACGGTTACTAAGCAGAAGGTACCTGTGCTAAAAAGCACTACCAAGGACCAGCAGACGGTGCTGGACCTCAGATACCGAGATGGAGGCACATAAGCCAAAGGCTCTGGCGAGAACCAGCAGACAGTGCTGGAACCCGGGTGGGTAGCAGAAGGTACCCATTCAAAGCAAAGTAGCCAGGCCGCAAGCCGGCCGGAGTTACCGAAACCCACAGTCCTACAGGGGGTCCATGTCCCATTGGCACTACGGATCCAGCCTTCAGTGCCAGTTCCCGCAGCCCACATAGGAGTCACCTAAACTGCAGGCACCGTAGAGTCGGCTAACCCGGCCGCAATACGACAGGACAACGGATTGTTGGCATAGTGACCTTGACACTACCCGGAAACGGCAGGCGTGCTGAAAACAGGCTGGGCAACAGGGAGTACCCGTGCCAAAGACACTGCCGAGAACCAGCTGACGGTGCTGGAACCCAGATGGGTAGCAAAAGCTACAAGAGCCAATGGCACTACCGAGGAACAGCTGACGGTGCTGGACCACGGTTACTAAGCAGAAGGTACCTGTGCTAAAAAGCACTACCAAGGACCAGCTGACGGTGCTGGACCTCGGATACCGAGATGGAGGCACCTAGGCCAAAGGCTCTGGCGAGAACCAGCTGACAGTGCTGGAACCCGGGTGGGTAGCAGAAGGTACCCATTCAAAGCAAAGTAGCCAGGCCGCAAGCCGGCCGGAGTTACCGAAGCCCACAGTCCTACAGGGGGTCCATGTCCCATTGGCACTACGGATCCAGCCTTCAGTGCCAGTTCCCGCAGCCCACATAGGAGTCACCTAAACTGCAGGCACCGTAGAGTCGGCTAACCCGGCCGCAAGACGACAGGACAACGGATTGGTGGCATAGTGACCTTGACACTACCCAGAAACAGCAGGCGTGCTGGAACCAGGCTGGGCAACATGGAGTACCCGTGCCAAAGACACTGCCGAGCACCAACTGGCGTTGTTGGAGCCCAGGGACAATCATGGTGTAGGCCGAGGACTACTTGGTGGCAGTTTTAGCTTGTTCGTAGGCTACAACAGACTGTCAACGTGCTCCAATTAGGCATCTGTCTCCACTCTGTTTCCAGGATTTCACGTGACCACCAACACCGCCAGTTTATGCGTACAGTAGCCGTCTGCCCAATCCACACGTGTTCCTGTGTTACTGGGGTTCTGTAATGTCAGCAGATCACCTGATGTGTGTCTGCCACTGTCTCCTGCTCTGTCCACATTCCCACCACTTGTAGTGTAAAGGTGGACAGCGCAGAAGACAGTGCCGGACACACATTGGGGGATCTGCTCACGTAACAGAACACCAGGAACACAGGAACAAGTGTGGAATGCGTGGACGGCAACTGTGAGCAGGAACTGGCGGTGTTGGAGGTCAGGGGAAATACTAGAGACAGAGTGGAGACAGAGGCCAAATCAGAGAATGTTTAAATCTGAAGTAGTTACAATTTGGAGGCAGCAGCAGTTTGCCCTCCACACAGCAGGGGATCAGCTGACGTTACCGAACCCCACTTTCACATGAACGAGTGTTTATTTCTGTGTGGACAGCACTTCCAAGCAACAACTGACGATGTTGGAGCCCTGGGATAGTCATTTTGTAGGCTAAGGCCTACTTGGAGGCAGTTTAAGATAAGACGTTGTTTGAATTTGGAGGAAGCAGCAGTTTGCCCTCCACACAGCAGGGGATCAGCTGACGTTACCGACCCCCACTTTCACATGAACGAGTGTTTATTTCTGTGTGGACAGCACTTCCGAGCAACAACTGACGATGTTGGAGCCAAGGGATAGTCATTTTGTAGGCTGAGGCCTACTTGGAGGCAGTTTAAGATAAGACGTTGTTTGAATTTGGAGGAAGCAGCAGTTTGCCCTCCACACAGCAGGGGATCAGCTGACGTTACTGAACCCCACTTTCACATGAACGAGTGTTTATTTCTGTGTGGACAGCACTTTCGAGCAACAACTGACAATGTTGGAGCCCAGGGATAGTCATTTTGTAGGCTGAGGCCTACTTGGAGGCAGTTTAAGATAAGACGTTGTTTGAATTTGGAGGAAGCAGCAGTTTGCCCTCCACACAGCAGGGGATCAGCTGACGTTACTGACCCCCACTTTCACATGAACGAGTGTTTATTTCTGTGTGGACAGCACTTCTGAGCAACAACTGACGATGTTGGAGCCCTGGGATAGTCATTTTGTAGGCTGAGGCCTACTTGGAGGCAGTTTAAGATAAGACGTTGTTTGAATTTGGAGGAAGCAGCAGTTTGCCCTCCACACAGCAGGGGATCAGCTGACGTTACCGAACCCCACTTTCACATGAACGAGTGTCTATTTCTGTGTGGACAGCACTTCCGAGCAACAACTGACGATGTTGGAGCCCAGGGATAGTCATTTTGTAGGCTGAGGCCTACTTGGAGGCAGTTTAAGATAAGACGTTGTTTGAATTTGGAGGAAGCAGCAGTTTGCCCTCCACACAGCAGGGGATCAGCTGACGTTACTGACCCCCACTTTCACATGAACGAGTGTTTATTTCTGTGTGGACAGCACTTCCGAGCAACAACTGACGATGTTGGAGCCCAGGGATAGTCATTTTGTAGGCTGAGGTCTACTTGGAGGCAGTTTAAGATAAGACGTTGTTTGAATTTGGAGGAAGCAGCACTTTGCCCTCCACACAGCAGGGGATCAGCTGACGTTACCGAACCCCACTTTCACATGAACGAGTGTTTATTTCTGTGTGGACAGCACTTCCGAGCACCAACTGGCGTTGTTGGAGCCCAAGGACAATCATGGTGTAGGCCGAGGCCTACTTGGTGGCAGTTTTAGCTTGTTTGGAGGCTACAACAGACTGTCAACGTGCTCCAATTAGGCATCTGTCTCCACTCTGTTTCCAGGATTTCACGTGACCACCAACACCGCCAGTTTATGCGTACAGTAGCCATCTGCCCAATCCACACATGCTCCTGTGTTACTGGGGTTCTGTAATGTCAGCAGATCCCCTGATGAGTGTCTGCCACTGTCTCCTGCTCTGTCCACATTCCCACCGCTTGCAGTGGGAAGGTGGACAGCGCAGGAGACAGTGGCGGACACATATTGGGGGATCTGCTGATGTTACAAAACCCCAGTAACACAGGAACACGTGTGGAATGCGTGGACGGCAACTGTGAGCAGGAACTGGCGGTGTTGGAGGTCAGGGGAAATACTAGAGACAGAGTGGAGACAGAGGCCAAATCAGAGAATGTTTAAATCTGAAGTAGTTACAATTTGGAGGCAGCAGCACTTTGCCCTCCACACAGCAGGGGATCAGCTGACGTTACCGAACCCCACTTTCACATGAACAAGTGTGTTTTTCTGTGTGGACAGCACTTCCGAGCACCAACTAGCGTTGTTGGAAGCCAAGGACAATCAGGCTGCAGGCCGAGGACTACTAGGAGCCAGGTGTAAATCTGAGGTTGTTTGACTGTGGAGGGAGCAGGACACTTTGCAGTACACACAGCAGGGGATCAGCTGACGTTACTGACCCCCACTTTCACATGAACAAGTGTGTTTTTCTGTGTGGACAGCACTTCCGAGCACCAACTAGCGTTGTTGGAAGCCAGGGACAATCAGGGTGCAGGCCGAGGCATACTAGGAGCCAGGTGTAAATTTGAGGTTGTTTGACTGTGGAGAGAGCAGGACACTTTGCCATACACACAGCAGGGGATCAGCTGACGTTACTGACCCCCTCTTTCACATGAAAAAGTGTGTTTTTCTGTGTGGACAGCACTTCTGAGCACCAACTAGCGTTGTTGGAAGCCAGGGACAATCAGGGTGCAGGCCGAGGCCTACTAAGAGCCAGGTGTAAATCTGAGGTTGTTTGACTGTGGAGAGAGCAGGACACTTTGCCATACACACAGCAGGGGATCAGCTGACTTTACTGACCCCCACTTCCACATGAACAAGTGTGTTTTTCTGTGTGGACAGCACTTCCGAGCACCAACTAGCGTTGTTGGAGCCCAGGGACAATCAGGGTGCAGGCCGAGGCCTACTTGGTGGCAGTTTGTGATTGTTTCTAGACTACTACTAACTGTCAACGTACTCCAATTAGGCCTCTGTCTTCACCCTGTTTCGAGTATTTCCTCTGGCTTCCAACCACGCCAGTTGCTGCTCTGAAATGCCGTCTGCACAACCCACACTTGTTCCTGTGTTACTGGGGTTCTGTAACAGCAGCTTCTCCCTAGAGGTGAGTCAGGCAATGTCTCCTGCTCTGTCCACATTTCCACTACAAGTAGTGGGAATGTAGACAAAGCAGGAGACATTGCCGTGCTCACCTCTGGAGATGAGCAGATGTTACAGGACCCAGGTAACACAGGAACAAGTGTGGATTGTGCAGACGGCACTTGAGAGCAGAAACAGGCAGTGTTGTAGGCCGGAGGAAATACTCAAAACAGAGTGGAGACAGAGGGCAAATCAGAGAACATATTAAATCAGAGGTAGTCAGAAGTTGTAGGCAGCAGGAGAGTTTGCCGTACACACAGCAGGGGATCAGCTGACGTTACCGAACCCCACTTACACATGAGCGAGCGTTTTGTCTGTGCGGACAGCACTTCTGAGCACCAACTGGCGGTGTCGGAGCCCAGGGAAAATCAGGTAGTAGGCCGAGGCCTACTTGGAGCCAGGTGTAAATCTGAGGTTGTTAGACTGTGGAGGGAGCAGGACACTTTGCCGTACACACAGCAGGGGATCAGCTGACGTTTTCGAACCCCACTTACACATGAGCGAGTGTTTTGTCTGTGCGGACAGCACTTCCGAGCACCAACTGGCGGTGTCGGAGCCCAGGGAAAATCAGGTAGTAGGCCGAGGCCTACTTGGTGGCAGTTTGCGATTGTTTCTAGACTACTAATAACTGTCAACGTACTCCAATTAGGCCTCTGTCTTCACCCTGTTTCGAGTATTTCCTCTGGCTTCCAACCACGCCAGTTGCTGCTCTGAAATACCGTCTGCACAACCCACACTTGTTCCTGTGTTACTGGGGTTCTGTAACAGCAGCTTCTCCCTAGAGGTGAGTCAGGCAATGTCTCCTGCTCTGTCCAAATTTCCACTACAAGTAGTGGGAATATAGACAAAGCAGGATACATTGCCGTGCTCACCTCTGGAGATGAGCAGATGTTACAGGACCCAGGTAACACAGGAACAAGTGTGGATTGTGCAGACGGCACTTGAGAGCAGAAACAGGCGGAGGGAGCAGGACACTTTGCCGTACACACAGCAGGGGATCAGCTGACGTTACCGAACCCCACTTACACATGAGCGAGTGTTTTGTCTGTGTGGACAGCACTTCTGAGCAACAACGGGCGTTGCTGTAGCCCAGGAAATAAAGTTCAGGTTATAGAAACATGAACACAACAGGAGACCTGGATCCTGTTGCCAGCCAATTATTTATTCTGGAAGAGGACTGGCAAATTCAAGTGAGATCCAGGCCTTGTTCATTTTCAGAAAAGTAAGCCGGTCAACATTATCGGCGGATAGTCGCGTGCGACGGTCTGTTACCACACCACCTGCAGCACTAAAGACACGTTCCGATAATACACTGGCAGCAGGGCAAGCCAGCACCTCCAATGCATACTGGCTAAGCTCTGGCCATGTATCCAGCTTAGAGACCCAATACTTGAACGGGGAAGAGCCGTCTGGGAGAACACTAACAGGGCAAGACAAGTAGTCTGTCACCATCTGACGGAAACGTTGCCTCCTGCTGACTGGAGCCGTCTGGGATGGTGTAGCCGTTTGTGGCGGTCCCACAAAACTTTTCTACATTTCGGCCATACTGGCCTTGCCTTGTCCTGCGGCACTGCCTCTGCTACCTCTTTGTGCAGAGCTTCCTCCACTGCCTCTACCCACATGACTGCTTTGAAAAGCACTACCAGCAACACTTGCGGGGGGAATGGAGAACATGATGGCCTGCACAAGTGTTTCTTGGTACTCCCGCATTTTTCGCTCCCGGTTCAACTGTGGTATGAGGCTTTGTAAGTTGTCCCGGTAGCGAGGATCTAGGAGGGTATACTCCCAATAATCAGCCGTGTGGAGAATGTTGGCGATGCGGCGGTCATTTAAAGAGAACTGCAGCATGAAATCAACCATGTGCTGCAGACTGCCAACTGGACCAGAAACGCTGTCCCCAGCTTGAGGCAGCATCTCTGCCTGCTCAGCATCACCCCACCCTCGCTGTACACACTGACCACTGGAGCCTTGTGTACCTCCCTCCTCTGTAGAGATGTGTTCCTCCTAATCCATTGACTCCTCGTCATCCTCCTCACTAAGTGTCCCCTGCCTGGGCCTTTGTGTGGAAGCACGTTGCGCAGACTTGCCAGAAGCAGATGGCATTTCTGACTGCTCATCCTCGACCTCTTCAAAAACCTCCTCACTTTGTGCTTGTAAGGTTTTTTGAAGCAGACTGATGAGGGGGACAGTCATGCTGATTAGTGCATCATCTGCACTGGCCATCCACGTGGAGTCATCGAAGGCACGCAAAACTTGGCAGATGTCCCTCATAGTGGCCCTCTCAGTGGTGGTGAAGTGTGTCCGGCGCACAGTGCGACTTGTTTGCGCCTGATGCAGCTGGTACTCGATTACTGCTGCCTGCTGCTCACACAACCGCTCCAACATATGTAACGTTGAATTCCACCTGGTGGGGAGGTCACATATGATGCGATGTTCTGGCAGGCGGAATCGGCGTTGCAGAGATGCAATGCGCGATCTTGCCATGCTGGAATGCCGCAAGTGAGAACACTCTAGGCGAACCTTGTGCAGCAGTGCATCAAGATCCGGATAGTCCCTCAGAAATCTCTGCACGACCAAATTGAGCACGTGTGCCAGACATGGTATGTGAGTGAGGTTGCCTAGGCCCAGAGCTGCCACTAGATTTCGGCCATTGTCACTCACTACCAAACCTGGCTGGAGATTCGCTGGCACAAGCCACACATCGCTCTCCTGCTTGATGGCATTCCAGAGCTCCTGTGCTGTGTGGCTCCGATTCCCCAAAGAAATTAATTTAAGGACGGCCTGTTGACGTTTGGCCACACCTGTGCTCATTTCTGGCCTAACAGGTTCACGCAGTGCTGATTCCGAGGAACTAGAGTAGGAGGAGGACTCAATATGTACAGACTGCATTCCTGCAATCCTTGGAGTTGGCAGAATACGTACAGAGCCACTCTCCAGATCTGTACCCGGCTCCACAACATTGACCCAATGGGCAGTAAGGGAAAGGTATCGTCTCTGTCCATGGCTACTGGTCCCCGCATCGGTGGTCAGGTGGACCTTGCTACTGACTGCATTTAGTAGCGCATTTTTAATTTTTCCCTCCACATGCTTTTGCAGGGCAAGGACGGCTTGCCTGCTGAAATAAAAGCGGCTGGGCACATTGTATTGTGGAACTGCCAATGACATAAAGTTCCGGAAGGTGTCAGTCTCCACCAGCCTGAATGACAGCATCTCAAGGGCCAGTAGTTTGGCAATGCCGGCATTCAGAGCCAGTGCTCGGGGATGGTTTGCCGAGTATGGCCGCTTTTTCTCCCATGCCTGTGCTTCCGATTGCTGGTGAGTGGCCTGGGAGTGTGATGATGACTGCGAACGTGGTTCAGTGAGTGGAATTTCACTGGGTCTCTGGACAACAGTGGCAGTGGTTCTTCCATGGCGTTCCAGTGAGGAAGCCGAACCAGCTGTGTGTGAGCTGGAGGAAGAGGCCCCAACACGAGCTGAAGAGATGGTAGGTGCTGCTGAAGGTTGGCCTACATCTTCAGTGTGTCTGTGTAACTCCACCTCGTGCTTGGTACGCACATGTTTCCACATATTTGTGGTATTGAGGTTGCTCACATTTTTCCCTCGTTTCACTTTCTGATGATACAGCTTGCATTTGACAAAGCAAATGTCATCTGCAACTGTGTCAAAAAAAGACCACGCACTGCAAGTCCTGGGAGCGCCCGTTTTGTGTTTTGGAAGAGGATTGCTCCTCAAGGGTGCCAAAGTGGAGGCTACAGGCAACCAAGTCTGCCCCCGCCCTCTCCCTCCTCTTTTGGCCGTTCGGGGAATCTCTTCCTCAGAGCTGCTCCCACCACCTTCCTGTGGCTGACGCCATGATGGGTCAAGGACCTCATGATCTCCACTCCCCTCTTCAAGCATCGGCTGGTCCTGGGTTGTCTCGCCAGCACCGTACGCACCAGAAATTGGCAACTGAGTCTCATCATCATCAGATGAGCACTGAGGTGTGCTGACAATAGGCACTGGCCCACCCTCCTCTTCAGATTCAGAGGGACAAAGCAGTTGCGCATCACTGCATACTCTCTCTTCTTCACGCTCTTGAATGCTGCTTGGCTGGCCACCTCTTTCCAAGCCAACAGATTCTGAGAACAGAAGTAAAGATTGAGATGGCTCCTGTCCAGGGCTCTCAGACTGGCTGGGCAATTTGGCAGGTGGTGAAGAGACAGATGGTTGCTCTTCAGTGCTCTGGCCTTGGGAGGATGCGGAAGTCATTGAAGTGGATGCGTTAGCTGCCATCCATCCGACAACGGCTTCAATTTGTTCATCACGCAGCAGTGGGGTACGGCGAGGTCCTACAAAGCTGTGCATGAAGGACTGTTGCCTGGTAAAAGTGGGGGATGCCGGGTCACTGGTGGCCGCAGCAGACACCGAATCCCCACGTCCTCTCCATGCTGAATCCCCCCGTCCTCTCCCTGCTGAAACTCCACGGCCACGACCACGTGCCTTACTCCCTGCCTTCTTCATCTTGGTAGACTGATAGGCAGAAAAGTAAAAAAGGGGTGGCTTAGTGTTCTTATTCCTGAACACCTGCTAACCAGTATAAGAAACACTAATTTGGCTAAGAGTGTGTGTACTACACTTTAATATGATCTAATGTGGCCTAGACAACTGTAAAGTGGAGTGTTTGGTGAACTTTATTTCCTTTTTTTTTGGGGGGGGGGAAAGAAAAGGATGTGACCAAAGTTTGAAAGCTATAGTATCACAAACTTTTTGGAGCGATTACAATGCAGGAAGCTAACCTACAATGCAATTGATGAGGCTCCAAAAAATAGGGTGATACTAGCCTGGCTGGCCCTGAAGGGCACAAGCCAGCAAAAAGGCTCCTCTATCTAATCCTATATAGTGTTTGCAACCAACCAATGACAATGGATGCGGATGGAAGCACACTAATATAGAAGCAAAAATCTGGCTAAATTAGCTGCAAACAAAGGACTATGTATGAGGCAGTGACGCACGCTGAGCGGACTACAGCTAGCGGTGGCTGTTGAACACACTGCAACGTGAGCTGCACTCACACACAGAGAGACCTATCAGACAGCCAAAAACAGTGCAGAGAAATGGGCTATAGCACTGAAAGGCTGCTGAAAGGCTCCGCTGTCCACTCCTTTAGTGTTTGCAACCAACGTATATGGATACGTATGGAAGCACACTATACAGGAGAAAAAAAGCAGCAATAAAAGAAAAATGTGTATGAGGCAGAGACACACGCTGGGTGGCCTACAAGCAGACGTGCCTGCAGGACACACTACACAGCGTGGGTCTGCACTCACACAGCCCTTGCAGACAGCTATTAAAACAGCGCTGCTGGGCTACAAAAATGCTACAGTGGTGGATTATGTAGCCTGGGTAGAGCAATAGATATTTTGGATGATCGCTATTTCTAACTGTCCCTCACAGTCTTCAACAGCAGCCTGTCCCTAACTGAATTCACAGCAGAGTGACCAGAAATGGCGGCTGCAGCGGTTTTTATAGTGCATCATGACATCATTTCAGCAGCCAATCAAAGCCATGCCAGTAGTTAACATGCCTACATGCCTAACAGGATGTGCCCACACTTCTGAGGATCCCCATTGGCTGAATCAAAGCGAGCGGGCTCCTAGCATTATGGGAACTTCCGATTCCAGTATTCGATATGAAAAAAGTATCGGAACTAAGTATCGGAACTCCGATACAGCTAATATCAGCCGATACCCGATACTTGCGGTATCGGAATGCTCAACACTAGTGGTAAGATTGCTCTTTTTAGTAGTGTTTTTATTTTTTTTATTTAGTAACAGGTTAATGTGTTTCAGTCATTATGTAGCAGGTGTATGGTGGTATCATTGGTCTTTGTATAGAGTGTTTTGTTATGTAGAGATAATGGTCATATTATAATGTATTCTCTGTGTATTGGTGATGATAGTGGACATTGTGTAGCCGTATTGTTTGGTCTTTTGTAGTAGTCATTTTGATAATATTGGTCTTTGCATTGTGTGTTGTTGGCTAGCAACAGTGATATACTGTAATTACAGATGGTATTTTATATGGATATAGGGCGGTCATATGGGGAAACATGCACTTTGGGGCTTGGACCCCTGGTCTTTTAGGACCCTAGCAACACCCCTGCGTACTGTGTGTTTACATGTCCGTGTTTCCGGAGTTGTATGTTTGAAGGTAAGCTCAGTTATGGTACCATATCTAAGCAGTAAGCTTGGTTCTGGTACTGTATCGATGTAGTAATCTAGATTCTGGTACCATATATATGCCATAAGCTTGGTATTGTTCCCGTATTTATGTAGTAGACTTAGTAATCTCGGTTTAGCTCCCATATCTCTGGAGTAAGCTCTGTTCTGCTCCCATATCTCTGTAGTAAACTCTGTTCTGCTCCCATATCTCTGTAGTAAGCTCATTTCTGCTCCCATATCTCTCTAGTAAGCTCGGATCTGCTCCCATAGCTCTGTAGTAAGCTCTGTTCTACTTGCTTATCTCTGTAGTATGCTCGGTTCTGCTCCCATATCTCTGTAGTAAGCTTGGCTCTGCTCCCTTATCGCTGTAGTAAGCTCGTTTCAGTTCCCTTATCTAAGTAGTATTCTTGGTTCCGTTCTTGTGTCTATGTAGTTAGCTTGCTTCTGTTACTGTATCTATGTAGGCAGTAAGCTTGGTTCTACTCCCATATCTATGCAGCAAGCTTTGTTCTGTTCGCATATGTATGTACCAGCCTGTCGTTAAAGCTTGTCATTGCTGCTGCTTTAATGCAGCGGCCAGAGATAAGCAGGGCAGAGGTGGGCCACCACAATTCGAGGGCCACTGCCTTGTGATTGCCCCCCAGGCTGAAAAGTGCCAGCCAGCCCCTGCCCGACACCAAACCAACATTTCACATCTGGGGGGTATTACAATGGGAAAAGCATCACTCACTCTGACGCTGCCAATCTCTCCACCAGAGAGTTCTACCTGTTGCCTTTGCATCAGGGCTCGGATCACCTTCTGCAGGACTCTTTGTTCTCCGGAACCAGCAGTCTCAGCCACCTGTTGCAACAAGACAATAACCTCAGACAGACAGTTTTCAATTACATTTGTACCAAGAGTCATCATGGGATTACATTCACGTCGATCAATATCAACAATTATCAGACCTTGTGATTTTAGCTCCACCCGGCCTACTTTAACAGTAATTTCCTTGCATCCAATCTGTGGCAAGGTATGCCCATTACTAGCAACTACTGTTAATTCATCAGTTGGGCCACGGGTGAGTTCAGAATCAGCCCAGTACCTCTTGTACAAAATGTACGGCATAGTGGTCACCTGGGATCCAGTGTCCAACAAAGCGTTTCATGGGGATGCCGTCAATCACCACAGGAAGGATCGTCTCCCTCCCACATACTTGGTTCTCCAGTTCTTTGGGCCTGGTGATCCTACTCCTGGGGGGTTGGCCCTCTGCCCCAGGGGTTGCTCGTTTAAAGGACAGTACCTTGCAAGATGACCTGCCTTGTAACAGCGGCGACAGATGGGACATCCGTTCTGGTCGTAGCGATCGTTGTTCCTTCCTCGAAGTGGCGGGGTTCTCCTCCTCCGGAGCCACGGGACATCCTCTGGACTGGAAGCAAGCTGGACCTTTTCTTTGGAGGAATCCTGCAGGGACTGCACGGTTCTGGTGAGTGCAGCCATCCCTTTGGTCAGCTCCTGGACTTGAAGACGCAGCTCCTCTGTTGGATCTTTATCCAGGGTCTGGGCATCAGCCTCCACAGGGATGGAAGGAAAGGATGTAGCTTCCTGATGGTAGGTGATCGCTGGGCGCCTAGGGGGCGCTGGACGGCTGTCAGATGATTCCTGTAGTACCCGGATAGCCCTGTCCTTGAAATTAGCAAAGTCCTGATCAGGGTCTTGCAGGGTTAAAGTACGTAACTGCCCTCTGTGGGTACTGGACAGGAGCCCTTCAATGAACTGCTCCTTTAACAGTTGATCTTCTTCCTTTACACTCTCAGGGTCAACTTGTTTAACTGCTCGCAGCGCCTCCTGCAGGTTGAGAGCATAGTCTCTGATACAGTCCTGTGCCTTCTGTTTACAGCCAAAGAACCTCTTCTTGATTTCAGCTGCAGTGGGGGTGTCAAAAGTGCTCTTCAGCTTGGCCAGGACCTTTTGCAACAGTCTCTTTATCAGTGTCCTGCCAGGCTTTCACCTCCCTTAGTGCTGCACCTGTTAGCTGTCCAATCAGGATATTCACTTTCTGGCTTTCAGACAGGGGGTAAACTTTAAACAAGCTGCACAGTCTTTCTTTAAATTCACTCAGGGTATGTGACTCACCCGAGAACTGCGGTAGGGCATGGATAGCGGCATTATGGGGACCGCTGCGGCGGGTGCTCCTCCTGGCGGTACCGCGGGGTTGGCAGTGGCGTCCGCCGCTGCATTGGCTTGTGGCGCAGACATTCTCTCCCCCCCAGTTAACGTTAGCCAGGGTCGGGGGTTGCGGGAGCTCACCGGCGGCTGCTTTGCAGGCCCGACTCTCCGGGCTGTAGGCCTCAGCTCCTCCTCCTCTCGCGCGCTGTCTTCTCTTCCCGCTCTGCACTTCTCTTCTTCGCGCTCTGCGGCAGGCTCCGCCCATGAAGGCCGCCCCTCTTTCTTCCCGCGTGCGCCAAGCAGCACGGCAATGGTGGCAAATGGCGCCAAATTCACACAGTTCACAAACAGTCTTTGGCACACAGGACCCGGGGATACCGGGCTCCGTAATCATGTTCATGACGCCAAATTGGGTCACCCTCCAAAGGGCTGTGGGGTACTCGGTACCGGGCCGGTGTCAGGGGGATGTGTCACAACAGTGGTGACCCGGTCCATGGCCCTGGGCGCCCAAGCAATGGGGAGATGTAGTTAATGGTAGGATAGTTCGTGACGCCACCCGTGGTGTTTGGCAAATATGGTGTTAGGCCAACGCTACGTACAGATCCGCTGGGACTGATGGTATGTGCAGCTTAGATGGTAAAGCTCCCCACAGGTGGAGCTGTAGTCCCAGGGCAGTGTAGATGTAGCTGGCACGGGGATGTAGCAGTGCCGAAAGCGTAGGTAGCAGACAAGACACAGCATTTGTAGTTTCTTTATCTTTACTGAGTATATGCAATCCAGAGTCCTGATTACAGATGGTATTGGAGCAGGTTAGCCTGGAAGAAGATCAGGATTCTCTCTCAGCAGAAGGGCTGTGCAGTCTCCTTCCTAGCGCTTTGTAGTGTGAAGCACTCCAGTACTTAGTTACTCTGAAATGCCTCTCTTCAGATGTTCCTAGAACTTTACTTGCATGACAGACAGCTGTAGCCTCTCTCGGGGACTCCTCTCCTGAGTCCTGGCTCACTAGTCAATTGCTGTTGTGTCCCAAGTCTTTGCTGGGAGCAGGGCATTTACAGCCTCCTACTCCTCTGGTATCTGTGGTAGGACCGTCAGTATCCGTACCACCGTGGAGACCAGGCTCCAGTTCTGTGCGCTCTCAAGCTGAGGGAGCTCGCCTTCTGCAGCTCAACCTCTCAACTTCGCATCTCCCGTCTGCACACTTCACCCTCCGCAGACTATCTGATCTCTTTTCCTCCTGGCCCTCAGAGGACACCCCTTTCCAGAATCCTGGTTCAGAGTTCCCCCTGCTGGCCCGGAGTGGAACGGTGTTGCATGCATTAGGTTAACAGCTGGAGAGACCCATCACTGCTTCCAAGCCTGGCATTACCCTCCCCTGGAGGAAGGCAAAGCCAGTGTGGCGACCATACTCCTGGGGGCGCCACATGTACGTGGCGGTTATGGGATATTCTCAACCCATTAGTGTACAGACTTGGGGATTACGAAAGGGGGGTTGGCCATCATAATCCATCACAGGCTTGGCAAATATGAGGTAAATGAAGTTGTGGTTGGGGCTGAAGCAGAAAGCATTTTTGGAGTATGTCCTACAACTAGTGTTGAGCATTCCGATACCGCAGGTATTGGGTATCGGCCGATATTCGCTGTATCGGAATTCCGATACTTAGTTCCGATACTTTTTTCATATGGAATACCGGAATCGGAAGTTCCCATAATGCTAGGAGCCCGCTCGATTTGATTCAGCCAATGGGGATCCTCAGAAGTGTGGGCACATCCTGTTAGACATGTAGGCATGTTAACTACTGGCATGGCTGTGATTGGCTGCTGAAATGATGTCATGATGCACTATAAAAACCGCAGCAGCCACCATTTCGGGTTCACTCTGCTGTGGATTCAGTTAGGGACAGGCTGCTGTTGAAGACTGTGAGGGACAGTTAGAAATAGCTATCATCAAACATATCTATTGCTCTACCCAGGCTACATAATCCACCACTGTAGCATTTTTGTAGCCCAGCAGCGCTGTTTTAATAGCTGTCTGCAAGGGCTGTGTGAGTGCAGACCCACGCTGTGTAGTGTGTCCTGCAGGCACGTCTGCTTGTAGGCCGCCCAGCGTGTGTCTCTGCCTCATACACATTTTTCTTTTATTGCTGCTTTTTTTTCTCCTGTATAGTGTGCTTCCATACGTATCCATATACGTTGGTTGCAAACACTAAAGGAGTGGACAGCGGAGCCTTTCAGCAGCCTTTCAGTGCTATAGCCCATTTCTCTGCACTGTTTTTGGCTGTCTGATAGGTCTCTCTGTGTGTGAGTGCAGCACGCTGCAGTGTGTTCTACAGCCACCGCTGGTTGTAGTCCGCTCAGCGTGCGTCACTGCCTCATAAATAGTCCTTTTTTTGCAGCTAATTTGTCCAGATTTTTGCTCCTATATTAGTGTGCTTCCATCCGCATCCATTGTAATTGGTTGGTTGCAAACACTATATAGGATTAGATAGAGGAGCCTTTTTGCTGGCTTGTGCCCTTCAGGGCCAGCCAGACTAGTATCACCCTATTTTTTGGAGCCTCATCAGTTGCATTGTAGGTTAGCTTCCTGCATTGTAATCGCTCCAAAAAGTTTGTGATACTATAGCTTTCAATCTTTCCCTCACTGCCCATTGGGTCAATGTTGTGGAGCCGGGTACAGATCTGGAGAGTGGCTCTTTACGTATTCTGCCAACTCCAAGGATTGCAGGAATGCAGTCTGTACATATTGAGTCCTCCTCCTACTCTAGTTCCTCCGAATCAGCACTGCTTGAGCCTGTTAGGCCAGATATGAGCACAGGTGTGGCCAAACGTCAACAGGCTGTCCTTAAATTAATTTCTTTGGGGAATCGGAGCCACACAGCACAGGAGCTCTGGAATGCCATCAAGCAGGAGAGCGATGTGTGGTTTGTGCCAGCGAATCTCCAGCCAGGTTTGGTAGTGAGTGACAATGGCCGAAATCTAGTGGCAGCTCTGGGCCTAGGCAACCTCACTCACATACCATGTCTGGCACACGTGCTCAATTTGGTCGTGCAGAGCTTTCTGAGGATAATAATATAATTCACCGCACACTCAGAGGGGTTTCTTTATGCAAATAAGTGCTTATTTTTATTATATACAAAAAATGTGGGAGCCAAACAAGTATATATAGCACGAAGTAGAAGCGATATAATTTAGTACATATAGCACGAAGTAGAAGCGATATAATTTAATACGACGTTTCGGCTCAATCCGAGCCTTTATCACTTTTATCGCTGTAAATAAAGAGAAATACATCAGAAAATGAGAAAATAAACACAAGAGAATTACAACACCATACAAAAAAACAAAAATAATCCCAATAAACAACAATAGTAAAACAATATATACAGAGCATATACAAATATACAATATGGTACATGTAGAACACTCAAGTAAAGAAGGTTCAGTGAACCAACTCCATCTTAGGTACAATAGGAGAAAAGGTGATTACCTGAATTGAAATTCGGATCTTTGAATAAGGAAGAACAGAACTCCCAAGAGAATAGCCCAAGAAAGATGGCTGAAAGGAATTGTCAAAATCGTAGTTTAGTAGATTCACATGTGTAGACACCATGATGTCTCTATAAGGTCATAAAGCAGGCCATCTACACAAGGGGAATACAATGTTTTGCTGTTATATAAAGGTGGATGTGTTCCTTATGACAGATAATATAGTGTTCAGGATGTCCGTAATACCGCAATATACTGTGCACGGAGCAGGCATAGTTGTATGTAGTTTTTGAATGGTATATATATGCTATACGATATGACTGTTGGTTACATAGGTGTCCCTAGATAGTATCATATATCTCAGTGTACTTTGCATGAAAAGGTTGCTGTAACTAAATAGTATGTGCTGGTGTGCACACTCTCAGATGATAGTCAATTAAAAAAGCGTCCCTGAAAAGTGCCACTAAAGATGGCCATGTATACAGTACCTGGTGCAGTGGTGCTAGATAGCGGCGCTCCCACGCCTAGCTGCAGTGGCGTCATGCTAATACAATCAGGGTGAAGTGGTATTTAAATAGGGACCGGGTGGTAGCGTCAGACCGGAAGTGAACCTCTGAACCGGAAGTGACGTCGCGCTGTCCCAATAGGAGCACTGCGCATGTCTAAGGACTATACTATTAAGCTGTACACATACAGCGGTTGCCCTGGTGATAGGGAAAATAGCGATTTTTTCCTCCTATCAGAAGGAAAGCGGTATAATGTTGTCATGATGTATGGATTACATAGGATACAGACTAGGTAAATGTACTATTGATCAAGAACAGATAATTAGTAAAAATTGCATAATTATGGTTAGGACATCTAGACAAATAATGAATCCTAAAAAAGAAAAAGAAAACCGTAGAAAAATAGGGAAAACAAATAAAAATAAAAATAATAGTAAAAAAGTAAAAAAATGTAAAGTAAAAATAAAAATAAAAATAAAAAGAGGTAGATGGAAAATAATGAAAATCAGCAAAACATTGTTAACTCATGTACAATACCTTATGTATGGACATGTAGACATAAGTGTATCAATATATATATATATATATACACAAAAAACTTACATATATATACATATATACACATACACAGGGGCAAACATCTCAATCTAAGACAGAGTCCAGTGGGCGGAGCAAACTCACCTAGGGTTAAAGTGTACTAACGAGTCTGCAAAAATAACAGAAAAAGGTTGTTAGTCATTATATAAGCCAGTCTATTTCTCTATTCAGCCCTCTAGGGGTCAGAGTATCAAGCTTATGTATCCAGTATGTTTCCCTCTCTCTTAATAATTTGATATGGTCACCACCCCTCCTCGGACGGGGTACATGCTCAATTACCTGGTATTTCAACTGTGCAACTGAGTGTCGGTATTTAGTAAAGTGCTCAGGCAGGGGTAACCAGTTTTTTTGACATCTAATCGTTGACTTATGGCTGGCAATACGGTCTTTGACGTGTTGGGTTGTTTCCCCTACATAGAGGAGGCCACATGGGCATTTCACCAAATAAACCACGAAGTTTGAATCGCACGTATAATAGCCACGTATCGGAAAAGACTTGCCTGTCCTAGGGTGAGTGATATTGTCTGACCTGATCACATTCGAACAGGCTGCACAGTTGAGGCAGGGAAATGTGCCACAACGGCGAGGGGCGAGTAACCTCTGGGTAGTAGTAGAAACTTTACTGCCTATGTCAGCCCTTACCACCTTGTCACGGACATTGGTGGGACGTTTAGTACAGATCAATACAGGGGCCCCAAAAGAACCGATGTCCGGGTAAGCTTTATAAAGGAGAGGCCAGTGTTTCTTAATAATAGAGTAAACTTTAGGCATCAGCGGATGAAAAGTGTGAACAAAGGGGATCCTTTCTCTAGGATATCTTGTAGGTGGAGGGGAAGGGGGTGTTAGTACCCGTTGTTTTTCGATCTCCAGCAATTTGGATGGATACCGTCTGTCCCTAAATTTCCTAGCCATTGTGTCGAGCCTCTCATTGCGGACATCCTGATCCGATACAATACGTGCTACCCTGTTGAACTGTGAACGTGGTAGACTGTTCTTAGTGGCTCTTGGGTGACAACTCGAGTAATGTAAAAGACTGTTACTATCGGTAGGTTTACAATATAGGTCCGTTGAGAGAGTACCCTCACTATCCTGTAAAACTCTCGTGTCCAAAAAAGGAACTGATTCCATACTGAAATGTAGCGTGAATTGTAGTTCTGGATAAATGGAGTTGAGATACAGATGGAAATCCTGTAAGGATGATATCGTACCTGTCCAGACAAAGAAGATATCATCGATATAGCGATGATATTCTATAGCATATTGTGAAAAAAGATTATTGGAGAAAACATGATTAATCTCGAACAGGTTCATGTAGGCATTAGCGTAAGCCGGCGCTATGTTCGCGCCCATTGCAGTCCCGCACCTCTGTACATAGTAGGTGTCCTCATATAGAAAGTAGTTTTCATGCAATACTAGTTTAAGTAGGGCTATACAGAATTCCATGGAGTCTGTGGACAGGTCTGAAGAATTAAGCAAGAATCTTGCGGCTTCCATTCCTTTATCGTGGGTGATCGATGTGTATAGGCTATTGACATCTAGGGTGGTAAGGATACTGCCTGGTGGTACATTACCCAATTTTTGAATGACTTCCAAGAAATGCCCTGTGTCCAAGAGGAAAGACCTTGTCTGTTTGACTAGAGGTGTGAATATTTTCTCAAGGAAAATGGATAATGGAGATAGAACTGAATCCGTAGAAGCTACAATCGGTCTGCCTGGTGGATTTTGTAAGGACTTATGTATCTTAGGTAGAATATAAAAAAACGGTGTAATCGGATGAGGGTTAATCAGAAAATTGGCAGTTTTTTGGTCAATTGTATGACTGTCCAGATAAGTTTTGGTCAGTTCCTTGATTTTGTGAGTAATGGTGGAAACCGGATCCCTAGGGATAATCCTGTAGGTATTAGTGTCAGATAACTGCCTATTCACTTCCTTATTATAATCAGTGTAGTTCATAACCACTAAAGCACCGCCTTTATCAGCCGGTTTGATTACGATGTTCTTGTTATTGTGAATAGAATTGAGAGCTTGTTTTTCAGTAAGTGACAGATTAGAGTGAGTTTTGAAGAGACCGAGTTGTGCCTGATGAGAGAGTAGTTTGACCTCACGGTCCACCAGCGAAATGAATGTCTCCGCCGCATGGTATGTGCTAGGAGGACAGAATTTACTCGGGTTGCGAAGACCAAGTGCAGAAATAGACAATTTAGGAACCTGAATATCGCAAGATAATGGTGTCCCCTCACCCATAGGGTTAGGAGACAAGCCAAAATGGGTCTTAAGTCTAATAGTTCGATAAAATCGCTTGAGGTCTTTTTCGAGTTGGAACGAGTTCCACATGGGAGTGGGACAAAAAGAAAGTCCCTTCTGTAGCACGGAGAGTTCTGACGGGGAGAGGAGATAGTCTGAAATGTTGATCACCAGTTCCGATGCTATATCTGTTGTCTCACCTGTGAGCGGGTTGCCATCCTTTCTCCTGCCTCGCCTGGTGGGTCTGTGGTACGCTGGTTCCCCCTGCGGCTTCTTCCTAAAAAACGTTGTCTGCCAGAGTTTGTGGAGGAGTCGCTTCCGGAACTGAAGGACCCATTTCTTCGTTGGTAATAAGGTCTGCGCCAGGGACCCGTAGTAGCGGATGTATCGTTCCATTTGTATACTCTGTTCATAGAATAGTCGTCTGAATCACGCTGAAATTTCTGCCTCTTACGTTCCTGTAGAGACTTTAGATGTTCGGACAGGGCTTTCTCGGTTTTGGTTTTGAGAGATGTCCACTCCGTTGAGGAGATAGAGGTGGAGAGTTGCGCTTCAATGGCCTGTATATTTTGTTTAGTTTCCACTATGGCCCTCTGCAGATATTCCACCGTCAATATAATAATGTCTAATGAACATTTATTAAGTATCTTTTTATACTTTTCACAATACTCTGAATTGTCAGAGAAGAGAGTAGGGCGGAGATTACTCCTAAGCCCCCTTGGAATCTTATTCTGTCTGTGGTACTCTGCCAGTGTAGTACAATGTAAATCATACGAGATCAATCTACGTTTTGCTTTTTCATAGTCACGGGTCCTAAGCTCTTGGACTGGAGTTCTCAAAAACTCGTTGGAGCTAGTAACTTGAGCCAAAATATTGGTGCTCGTAGCCAAATCATATGCAAATGTGTCCGTAGACATATGGAGATAGGGGAGTGACTGGTGCAAACGCCAGAGCTTTCTGAGGGACTATCCGGATCTTGATACACTGCTGCACAAGGTTCGCCTAGAGTGTGCTCACTTGCGGCGTTCCAGCATGGCAAGATCGCGCATTGCATCTCTGCAACGCCGATTCCGCCTGCCAGAACATCGCATCATATGTGACCTCCCCACCAGGTGGAATTCAACGTTACATATGTTGGAGCGGTTGTGTGAGCAGCAGGCAGCAGTAATGGAGTACCAGCTGCATCAGGCGCAAACAAGTCGCACTGTGCGCCGGACACACTTCACCACCACTGAGTGGGCCACTATGAGGGACATCTGCTAAGTTTTGTGTGCATTCGATGACTCCACGCGGATGGCCAGTGCAGATGATGACTAGTCAGCATGACTGTCCCCCTTATCTGTCTGCTTCAAAAAACCTTACAAGCACTAAGTGAGGAGGTTTTTGAAGAGGTCGAAGATGAGGAGTCAGAAATGCCATCTGCTTCTGGCAAGTCTGCGCAACGTGCCTCCACACAAAGGCCAAGGCAGGGGACACTTAGTGAGGAAGATGATGAGGAGTCAATGGAGGAGGAACACATCTCTCCAGAGGAGGGAGGTACACAAGGCTCTAGTAGTCAGTGTGTACAGCGAGGGTAGGGTGATGCTGAGCAGGCTGAGATGCTGCCTCAAGCTGGGGACAGCGTTTCCGGTCCAGTTGGCAGTCTACAGCACATGGTTGATTTCATGCTGCAGTGCTTGATAAATGACCACCGCATCGCCAACATTCTCCACACGGCTGATTATTGGGTGTACACCTTCCTAGATCCTCGCTACTGAGACAACTTACAAAGCCTCATACCACAGTTGAACCGGGAGCGAAAAATGCGGGAGTACCAAGAAACACTTGTGCAGGCCATCATGTTCTCCATTCCCCCCGCAAGTGTTGCTGGTAGTGCTTTTCAAAGCAGCCATGTGGGTAGAGGCAGTGGAGGAAGCTCTGCACAAAGAGGTAGCAGAGGCAGTGCCGCAGGACAAGGCAAGGCCAGTATGGCCCAAAAGTTTTGTGGGACCGCCACAAACGGCTACACCATCACAGACGGCTCCAGTCAGCAGGAGGCAACGTTTCCGTCAGATGGTGACAGACTACTTGTCTTGCCCTGTTAGTGTACTCTCAAACGGCTCTTCCCCGTTCAAGTATTGGGTCTCTAAGCTGGATACATGGCCAGAGCTTAGCCAGTATGTATTGGAGGTGCTGGCTTGCCCTGCTGCCAGTGTATTATCGGAACGTGTCTTTAGTGCTGCAGGTGGTGTGGTAACAGACCGTGGCACGCGACTATCCGCCGATAATGTTGACCGGCTTACTTTTCTGAAAATGAACAAGGCCTGGATCTCACCTGAATTTGCCAGTCCTCTTCCAGAATAAATAATTGGCTGGCTACAGGATCCAGGTCTCCTGTTGTGTTCATGTTTCTATGACCTGAACTTTATTTCCTGGGCTACAGCAACGCCCGTTGTTGCTCAGAAGTGCTGTCCACACAGACAAAACACTCGCTCATGTGTAAGTGGGGTTCGGTAACGTCAGCTGATCCCCTGCTGTGTGTACGGCAAACTCTCCTGCTGCCTACAACTTCTGACTACCTCTGATTTAATATGTTCTCTGATTTGCCCTCTGTCTCCACTCTGTTTTGAGTATTTCCTCCGGCCTACAACACCGCCTGTTTCTGCTCTCAAGTGCCGTCTGCACAATCCACACTTGTTCCTGTGTTACCTGGGTCCTGTAACATCTGCTCATCTCCAGAGGTGAGTCCGGCAATGTCTCCTGCTTTGTCTACATTCCCACTACTTGTAGTGGAAAAGTGGACAGAGCAGGAGACATTGCCTGACTCACCTCTAGGGAGAAGCTGCTGTTACAGAACCCCAGTAACACAGGAACAAGTGTGGGTTGTGCAGACGGCATTTCAGAGCAGCAACTGGCGTGGTTGGAAGCCAGAGGAAATACTCGAAACAGAGTGAAGACAGAGGCCTAATTGGAGTACGTTGACAGTTAGTAGTAGTCTAGAAACAATCGAAAACTGCCACCAAGTAGGCCTCAGCCTACTACCTGATTTTCCCTGGGCTCCAACACCGCCAGTTGGTGCTCAGAAGTGCTGTACGCACAGACAAAACACTCACTCATGTGTAAGTGGGGTTCGGTAACGTCAGCTGATCCCCTGCTGTGTGTATGGCAAAGTGTCCTGCTCCCTCCGCAGTCAAGCAAACTCAGATTTACACCTGGCTCCAAGTAGGCCTCGGCCTACTACCTGATTTTCCATGGGCTCCGACACCGCCAGTTGGTGCTCAGAAGTGCTGTACACACAGACTAAACACTCGCTCATGTGTAAGTGGGGTTTGGTAACGTCAGCTGATCCCCTGTTGTGTGTATGACAAAGTGTCCTGCTCCCTCCACAGTCAAACAACCTCAGATTTACACCTGGCTCCAAGTAGGCCTCGGACTACTACCTGATTATCCCTGGGCTCCGACACCGCCAGTTGGTGCTCAGAAGTGCTGTCCACACTGAAAAAAACACTTGTTCATGTGAAAGTGGGGTTCGGTAACGTCTGCTGATCCCCTGCTGTGTGTACGGCAAACTCTCCTGCTGCCTCCAAATTCTAACAACGTCTTATCTTAAACTGACTCCAAGTAGGCCTCAGCCTACAAAATGACTATCCCTGGGCTCCAACATCGTCAGTTGTTGCTCGGAAGTGCTGTTCGCACAGAAAAAAACATTCGTTCATGTGAAAGTGGGGGTCAGTAATGTCAGCTGATCCCCTGCTGTGTGGAGGGCAAACTGCTGCCGCCTCCAAATTGTAACTACTTCAGATTTAAACATTCTCTGATTTGGCCTCTGTTTCCACTCTGTCTGCAAGCGGTGGGAATGTGGACAGAGCAGGAGACAGTGGCAGATACACATCAGGGGATCTGCTGACATTACAGAACCCCAGTAACACAGGAACACGTGTGGATTGGGCAGACGGCTGCTGTACGCATAAACTGGCGGTGTTGGTGGTCACGTGAAATCCTGGAAACAGAGTGGAGACAGATGCCTAATTGGAGCACGTTAACAGTCTGTTGTAGCCTACAAACAATCTAAAACTGCCACCAAGTAGGACTCGGCCTACACCATGATTGTCCCTGGGCTCAAACAACGCCAGTTGGTGCTCGGAAGTGCTGTCCACACAGAAAAAAACACTTGTTCATGTGAAAGTGGGGTTCGGTAACGTCAGCTGATCCCCTGCTGTGTGGAGGGCAAAGTGTCCTGCTCCCTCCAAAGTCAAAATACCTCCGATTTACACCTGGCTTCTAGTAGGCATCGGCCTGCACCATGATTGTCCCTGGGCTCCAACAACGCCAGTTAGTGCTCGGAAGTGCTGTCCACACAGAAAAAAACACTCGTTCATGTGAAAGTGGGGTTCGGTAACGTCAGCTGATCCCCTGCTGTGTGGAGGGCAAACTGCTGCTGCCTCCAAACTGTAACTACTTCAGATTTAAACATTCTCTGATTTGGCCTCTGTCTCCACTCTGTCTCTAGTATTTCCCCTGACCTCCAACACCGCCAGTTCCTGCTCACAATTGCCGTCCACGCATTCCACACTAGTTCCTGTGTTCCTGGTGTTCTGTTACGTGAGCAGATCCCCAAATGTGTATCCGGCACTGTTTCCTGCGCTGTCCACCTTCCCACTGTAAGTGGTGGGAATGTGGACAGAGCAGGAGACATTGGCAGACACACATCAGGGGATCTGCTGACATTACAGAACCCCACTAACACAGGAACACGTGTGGATTGGGCAGACAACAATTGTACGCATAAACTGGCGGTGTTGGTGATGGTCATGTGAAATCCTGGAAAAAGAGTGGAGACAGATGCCTAATTGGATCAGGTGAACAGTCTGTTGTAGCCTACAAACAATCTAAAACTACCACCAAGTAGGCCTCGGCCTACACCATGATTGTCCCTGGGCTCCAACAACGCCAGTTGGTGCTCGGAAATGCTGTCCACACAGAAAAAAACACTCGTTCATGTGAAAGTGGGGTTCTGTAACGTCTGTTGATCCCCTGCTGTGTGTACGGCAAACTCTCCTGCTGCCTCCAAATTCTAACAACGTCTTATCTTAAACTGCCTCCAAGTAGGCCTCAGCCTACAAAATGACTATCCCTGGGCTCCAACATCGTCAGTTGTTGCTCGGAAGTGCTGTCCACACAGAAAAAAAGACTTGTTCATGTGAAAGTGGGGGTCAGTAACGTCAGCTGATCCCCTGCTGTGTGGAGGGCAAACTGCTACTGCCTCCAAATTGTAACTACTTCAGATTTAAACATTCTCTGATTTGGCCTCTGTCTCCACTCTGTCTCTAGTATTTCCCCTGACCTCCAACACCGCCAGTTCCTGCTCACAGTTGCCGTCCACGCATTCCACACTTGTTCCTGTGTTCCTGGTGTTCTGTTACGTGAGCAGATCCCCCAATGTGTGTCCGGCACTGTCTCCTGCGCTGTCCACCTTCCCACTGCAAGTGGTGCGAATGTGGACAGAGCAGGAGACAGTGGCAGACACACATCAGGGGATCTGCTGACATTACAGAACCCCAGTAACACAGGAACACGTGTGGATTGGGCAGACGGCTACTGTACGCATAAACTGGCGGTGTTGGTGGTCACGTGAAATCCTGGAAACAGAGTGGAGACAGATGCCTAATTGGAGCACGTTGACAGTCTGTTGTAGCCTACAAACAATCTAAAACTGCCACCAAGTAGGCCTCGGCCTTCACCATGATTGTCCCTGGGTTCCAACACCGCCAGTTGGTTCTCGGCTATTGTCTTTGGCATGGGTACTCCCTGTTGCCCAGCCTGGTTCCAGCACGCCAGCTGTTTCCGGGTAGTGTCAAGGTCACTATGCCAACAATCCGTTGTCCTGTCGTCTTGCAGCTGGGTTAGCCGACTCTACGGTGCCTGCAGTTTAGGTGACTCCTATGTGGGCTGCGTGAACTGGCACTGAAGGCTGGATCCATAGTGCCAATGGGACATGGACCCCCTGTAGGACTGTGGGTTTCGGTAACTCCGGCCGGCTTGCGGCCTTGCTACTTTGCTTTGGATGGGTACCTTCTGCTACCCACCCGGGTTCCAGCACTGTCAGCTGGTTCTCGCCAGAGCCTTTGGCCTAGGTGCCTCCATCTCGGTATCCGAAGGTTCAGCACCGTCAGCTGGTCCTTGGTAGTGCTTTCTAGCACAGGTACCTTCTGCCTAGTAACCGTGGTCCAGCACCGTCAGCTGTTCCTCGGTAGTGCCATTGGCTCTTGTAGCTTTTGCTACCCATCTGGGTTCCAGCACCGTCAGCTGATTCTCGGCAGTGTCTTTGGCACGGGTACTCCCTGTTGCCCAGCCTGGTTCCAGCACGCCAGCTGTTTCCGGGTAGTGTCAAGGTCACTATGCCAACAATCCGTTGTCCTGTCGTCTTGCGGCCGGGTTAGCCGACTCTACGGTGCCTGCAGTTTTGGTGACTCCTATGTGGGCTGCGGGAACTGGCACTGAAGGCTGGATCCGTAGTGCCAATGGGACATGGACCCCCTGTAGGACTGTGGGTTTCGGTAACTCCGGCCGGCTTGCGGCCTGGCTACTTTGCTTTGGATGGGTACCTTCTGCTACCCACCCGGGTTCCAGCACTGTCAGCTGGTTCTAGCCAGAGCCTTTGGCCTAGGTGCCTCCATCTCGGTATCCGAAGGTCCAGCACCGTCAGCTGTTCCTTGGTAGTGCTTTCTAGCACAGGTACCTCCTTCCTAGTAACCGTGGTCCAGCACCGTCAGCTGTTCCTCGGTAGTGCCATTGGCTCTTGTAGCTTTTGCTACCCATCTGGGTTCCAGCACCGTCAGCTGGTTCTCGGCAGTGTCTTTGGCACGGGTACTCCCTGTTGCCCAGCCTGATTCCAGCACGCCAGCTGTTTCCGGGTAGTGTCAAGTTTACTATGCCAACAATCCGTTGTCCTGTCGCCTTGCGGCCGGGTTAGCCGACTCTACGGTGCCTGCAGTTTAGGTGACTCCTATGTGGGCTGCGTGAACTGGCACTGAAGGCTGGATCCGTAGTGCCAATGGGACATGGACCCCCTGTAGGACTGTGGGTTTCGGTAACTCCGGCCGGCTTGCGGCCTGGCTACTTTGCTTTGGATGGGTACCTTCTGCTACCCACCCGGGTTCCAGCACTGTCAGCTGGTTCTCACCTGAGCCTTTGGCCTAGGTGCCTCCATCTCGGTATCCGAGGTCCAGCACCGTCAGCTGGTCCTTGGTAGTGCTTTTTAGCACAGGTACCTTCTGCTTAGTAACCGTGGTCCAGCACCGTCAGTTGGTCCTCGATAGTGCCATTGGCTCTTGTTCCTTCTGCTACCCTTCCGGGTTCCAGCACTGTCAGCTGGTTCTCGCCAGAGTCTTTGGCCTAGGTGCCTCCATCTCGGTATCCGAGGTCCAGCAACGTCAGCTGGTCCTTGGTAGTGCTTTTTAGCACAGGTACCTTCTGCTTAGTAACCGTGGTCCAGCACCATCAGTTGGTCCTCGGTAGTGCCATTGGCTCTTGTAGCTTTTGCTACTCATCTGGGTCCCAACACCGTCAGCTGTTCCTCAGTAGTGCCATTGGCTCTTGTTCCTTCTGCTGCCACTACGGGTTCCACTACTGTCAGCTGGTTCTCACCAGTTTCTCAGCCTTCTTGTACCTTCTGCTACATTTCCAAGATCAAGCTTTTTGATATTGTCTTTGGTAATCCGTATTGATCTCCATGACGACGACCCTGATGACGACGACCCTGAAGACCACACCAAAGAAGACCAGAAATATGACCCTAAATAATAAGACCAAGAGGACAAAGAACATGAAGACAACCACCAAGATACAGAACAAAAGACAGAAGAACAAGAAGCAGAAGAAGCAAAAGCAGAAGAACAGAAAGCAGAAGAACATTAAGCATAAGACTAAAAATCAGCATAGAAGAAATCAAAATTATAAGCAGAAGAAGACTAAGCAGTAAATGGGGGTGAGTCCATTCCTCCTCGTGGTGCCCCTGGAAAATGCCTGCTGCTGCAGGCCAAACTGAACGCGGACAAATCCTGTTGTAAATCTTTAGTGACAGGCAGAACGTAAGGTGTAATCTTATAACTTTTATAGATAAGTACTACAGGAAGGCCTGTCACCATAAGAAAATGAAGAAAAAGAAGAATAGGAAGAAGATGAAGAAATAGCATATGAAAATTAATAATAGCTGAATAAGAAGAATATGAATAATGGAGAAAAAAAAGTAATGGGAAGAAGGTGAAGAAGAAGAAGATGAATAAGGTGAAGAAAAAGTTGATAAAAAAAATGCTACTGCTGCGGATCATGAAGGAGAACGTGTGGGAGAAGTACAAAAGAAGGTGAAGAGCATGGAAGTTGTGAAACATACAGTACATATCTGACTACATATAAAAAAGGTTAACATAGTCAATATCTTTTTAACTCCGAACGTCTTGAAAAAAAAATTGGAATTAATGCTATGCCATGTGATTTGAATAAACCGCTATGCCTTTAATGTCTCCTCCACCTCCCACAATACATTCTACATGATTCTTATTTGTTTTCAATTATGTAGAATTAGCCAACAAGGAAATAAAGGGCTTTTTTAAATTCCGATACCGGAAGTCCCATTGACTTGAATGGGACTTCCGGTATCGGAATCGGCGATACCCGATATTTTTTTCGTATCGGGCGATACCATCCGATACGATATTTTGGGTATCGAACGGTATCGCTCAACACTACCTACAACACTTTTATGCTTCCTGAAAAAAAATGTTCCAGTGATAATGGATGAGGTAGTGGCACAGGAGGAAGAGGAGAAAGAACATGGACCAAACGCACCATTATCAGGATCAGGCCAGTTGTCATTTGCCTATCCACATTCTTTGCACCCTGAAAAGTACAGAGAATAAAACTGCCTGTATACAGAGAGAGAGACTGGCCAGCAGATTATCACACTGCCTTTATTCAGAGTGCCCCCACAGAACCTGTTTCAGAGTATCCCAAAAATGTAAATTAAAACAAACAAACAAAGAAACAGTGTTGGCTACATCCTTCACCGCCTCCTCCACCTGCAGTGCGTCATCCACCTCTAGCTCCTCCACTTACTCCTCCATATGGCCCTCTGCCTCCTGATCCAAGATTATTATTTTTTGTTATTTTTAATTCTATTTTTTTCAAGTAATTTCCCTATCCACACTTGTTGTCAGAGCACTTGTCCTGCTGTTAAACCAACTTTGATTCCTTTTGAAGCCTTTTAGCATATACTATGACCAATTTTAAGCCATTTTAAAACATAAAAGTTCGGGTTTCCATTGACTTTTATTGAGTTCAGGCTTTGGGTCAAGTTAGGACAGCAAACCGAATTTTGAACTGCAGTTTGGCCGAACAGAACATCCACAGGTCTGCTTATCTCTACTAATAATCTAAGCTAAGAAATCCTAAAACTGTATACTTTACACAGAGAGCATTTATAAGAGTTGGTGTTAGGTGTTGAGTTTGCCCCACTGCACAGGGGGAATCTCAAGCGTTGTCCTCTGCGGTCTCCCATTCTTCTGCAGCCACAGAGGTTCTTGATCATCAGAGACGTCGGTCCCAGCCTCTTGCCCAGGCTGATGCAAGGCGTCTGGTTGCTCCTCCAGGCTCAGCTATAGCACCATGCATGAGTCAGCGGTGAGCAAAAATCCTGCTTTTCCCCATCTGACCAAGCCTGTGAAATGACCGCTCACTGGTGGTCGGAGGTCACATGCCCAGGTCCTCAAGCAGCTTGGATTGGTCCATCAGGAAGGTCCCGGAAGGCTGCACCTATAAAAGGATCGCATGGTCGCACGGCCATGCGCTAGTATAGACTATGTGGAGTGAGTGTTGCATACACGTATGAATGTCTCAGGTGATTGACTCAATATGAAAGCCCTACCCTTGGTATGCATGTGTTGTGTAGCCTAGCTTGTTCAGCGCCCATGCTGAGGTGCAGGTAGGAGGCAGAGTCAGAGACTGGCATCAGTACCAACTGTTGGCTTTGTCTGTACACCACGGTGCACGTGCTCGGCACTACACAGTAGCCAGCCTCCATTAGTGGCATCCGCAGGAGCGACGGCGCACGCTTAGTAGGTCTAGAGGAACTCTGACCCCGTGTCCTTGGGCTGAGTTCTGTGACCGTTTACTGAGCGTTTACCTTGCCAAGCTCTGTGAGCTTAAACAGGCTCCGGCATTTATGTTCCGCGGTAGTGCGGCTCTGTGAGGTAACAGAGTCTGCCCCTGTACACACCGGGGGTGATGTTAAACCACATGTGTTCTTCTTTTATAGCGCCATATAGCGTCCACCATTACCGGGCAGCAGTTTATCATCTTTGCACGGTAGACCCTGGGCTGCAAGCGCACCTTATTACCATCTTTTTAGTATTTGGTGCGTTCCGCCAGCCCTAAGAGTAGGTTATGCAATTGTAATTAGGATTACTTCCTCATAGCTGAGTCAGTGCTTTTTGATTGGTCGCTCTAAGATGATAGATCGCTGAAGGCTCAATAAACTGAATAGATGATGTAATAGATGATGAACGACTAACAATGCATTAATGATGATGATGAAATAATGAAGATGCAATTTTTTTAAAAAACTTGCATGATAGATGTCATAAGTAATTACAACCTCCCCTGGGTCTTAAAAATTAGAGCCAATCAGCAAATGTTGGCATCAGATTCATTTTCAGCACCAAAAAATTAGCTGAATTCAACTGTTATGTCTCGGAACCAGTTTTGCTGTAGAACAGTCTTATAGATTGTGATGAAGTGTATGCATAAAAAAATGTTTTCTGTACAGCTTTGAAGATATCCTTATTTCTCAAGCTGTATATGATGGGGTTGACCAAAGGAGTAAACATAGTATATAGGAGAGATAGCATCTTACTCATGACGCGATTTTCTCCTTTTGTTGGGAAAACATACACACTGAACAGAGTCCAGAAGAAAATCGAGACCACAGTGAGGTGGGAGCTACAGGTGGAGAAGGCTTTCTGTCTACTGATATTGGATGGAATCCTTAACATAGTGATGATTATTTTAGCATAGGATGGAATTATTATCATTATTGGTATGATAACTGATGGTATGCTTAGCAACATAACTTCTAACTGAACCAGAGAGGTGTCAGAACAGGAAATATCAAGTAAAGGAAGAAGATCACAAAATAAATGGTCTACAATGTTTGGTCCACAAAAATGTAGCTTTGATACTGCTGAAACATTAATTAATATTATGGAAAAGCCAACCAACCAGCAGGAGATAGCCAATTTTACACAGCATGCTTTTGTCATTATAGAAGCATAACGGAGGGGATCACAGATGGCCACATATCTGTCGTAAGACATCACTGTGAGTAGAAAGCATTCAGATGCTATGGAAGTGCTGAAGAGATAAAACTGGGTCATACAACCAATAAAAGTAATGGTCCCCCCATTGTTCAGTAGAACATAAAGCATGTTGGGGACAATATCTGAGATCACCAAGATGTCACTGATGGACAGTTGTGAGATGAAGAAGTACATTGGAGTGTGGAGAATCTTGCTGGTGGACACCAGGGTGATGATCAGGAGATTCCCACATATGGTCCCACAGTAAGTCACCAGAATAAGGCAGAACAGGAGTGGTCTTACATTTGGGCTACATTGAAATCCTAAAAGGAAAAATTCTGTGACTACAGTCAGATTGTTCTCCTGTGTGGACGGTTAGAAAATAGAAAGGTTTATATTTACTTTTCATGCACATTATTTAAATTAAACTGGTAATGATCTGTAGAATCATAATGGAAGGTCAGTTTTAGCATTTAGTGAACATGGTAAAAAAATAAATAAATTGTGGGATTACACTCTATAAAGCAAAATCAATGGTGTCATTCAAAATTACAACTCGTCTTGCAAAAAATAAGCAATCACATGGCCATATTGACGGAAAAGTAAAAAAGTTACGGCTTTGGGAAGAAGAAGAGCAAAAGACAAAAATGGAAAATCCCAAGGACGTGAAGGGGTTAAACGATTATCTTATTTATTAATTACATACAGTTGAAACATTAATAATAAGAGCTGAGCACTGCCATACAGGAGCAGGGATGCACAATGTATCTTTTAGTAAAATGAATGCACTGGTTATAATATTCACATGGATAATACAAATATGATCATAAAATACAATAAAAATAATTTTGCTTCTAATAAAGGATACACAATTCAAAGTGCTATAATATAGATTCTTGTACAACCTATCAGGATCCTGTCAGCACCGGCGGACTGCCGCGGCTGAGCAGGGTAACTCACCCAGACTACAGGAGGACCCGGGGTCCAATACTGCAGGGAAAGTTCAGACAACAGGACCTGCGACACTGAAAATAGTTAGCAGTACAAGAACCTACGATCATGTGACCACAGGGGGCGTTGCTTAGCGTCCTGCTGCAGGAGAGGGCAGTAGGGTTCTATCACAGGAATCCTGGAGTAAAGGCTAGGGAAACTCAGGTCAGACAAACGGGGTTCATACACGAAGAGGGCGGCACAGTACCAGAAGAACAAGCAGAGAATAGTCAAAACGTAAGCAATGAATCATACACAGAGATAGCAACGTAGTACAAGGGGGGCAGTCAGAGAGTAGTCAGGTCCAAGGCAAAAGAGTCATACACGGAGATGGCAGAGCAGTACAAAAGGAACAGGCAGAAATCGTAACAGAGACAGAACCGGATCAAAACCAAACAAGCACAAAGTATCACAGTCACAAAGCACACCAGGGTCACACTCTCGGCCAAGGGTCTGAGTATAAGCGACAAGGAGTGAGCCCACAATGAGGCTATAAAAACCTCCCAGAATCTCAGAGTGAGGCTGTCCAGATTAACCTCTTAACTACCTGATCACACAAACTCAGCAGATCATGACACAACCATGATTATGGGAGTAATAATTAATTGTCAAGTTTGCTCCAATAATAAATCAATATAAATCAGATGAGCATACCATACAAGACTAGACTCAGTGATCTAATCCAGATGAGTGACTAATTATGTGGTCATGCTGAAATAGAGCATGCATCGCACCTCCAAAAATCATACATTGATCTAATGCCGCTAGGCAAAAATATATATAACTGAACATGAGGCTCTTAGTTTAACATTCTGATCAGGCTGTGGAAGCCCACTGCCACGCCACCGCAAACCTCTTAGTGGGTCTCTGTCACCCTAACGGAGCCGAGTCGCGGGCTGACCACCTCCGCAGTGACAATGCACAGGCAGGGCAGACGGCCTGGTGCCTCACAGCACCCATGCTGCAAGACTGAGTCCCCATGACTCCAGACCACGCCACCCCACCAACTGCAGTAGCGGCATTAGATCAATGTATGATTTTTGGAGGTACTCTCCATTCCCTATTTCAACATAATTTTACAGTCAGTTTAGGCAAATTAAACACTTTCATGTGAACATAACATATGCCACTATGCTTAACAGCATGATCAAGTTAAATCACAGCCAGTTTCAGAGAGTGAATCACTTGCATATGTTTTAATTGGTAGTGTAGTGCCTGCAACCCCAACCTGTGTTTTGCCTTTTCTTCATCAGGGGGCCTGTATTTAGGGGATGGAGGGCCTGACAAAACATGTTCATGAATTTTTTGTAACTACTAGAGATCATAATTGGTTACTATACTTGGTGGTCTTGAGGCCATATAATGAAACATGCCAATTTCTATATAATTGGTAGGGTCCATGTCTAACACCCAGGACCATCCACTGATCAGATGTATTCGGTGCCAGCGGTAGCTGCCAGCTAGAGATGCTCAATTGCAGAGCTTTTTTCAGTCTTCTGATAGTGGCCTGGGTCCTGTACTATGCATCCGACTCCTATTCAAATCAGTACAGGCTGTTGCAAGAGGTGGTGAATTCTCCTTCAATGGAAATCCTCAGACACAGTGTTAGGCGCCGGATTTCTGGCTCTGCAGGAATCCAGAGCCGTACATTCAGAGGTCTCCCATTCCGCTCCGACCGCTCTGGGCCCTGCTCAGCAATCACGGCGAGCCAGGCGTGCTGCTCAGACTCATTCTGGGAGCCTGGATGTTGCTGCCACCTCTGGTGCAGCAATGGTAGCGCAACCTGCCCTGCAGGGAACCGCTCCAGAGGCTAAGTCCTCGTGCCGTGCTACTGGGCATGCCCATAACGTGACCTCTCACTGGAAAGCAGGGGTCACATGCTCAGGTCCTGCGTCGGATCTGATTGGTCCTTTCCAGGGTACAGGAAGGTCCCAGAAGCGCATGGCTATAAAAATCCCGCATGGTGGCTCGGCCATGCGCTAGTGTAGACTAAGATTTATATGTGTGTATGGTGATGGATGCATGGACTGGTGACTGACTTATTATGAAATCTGTTATGAATGAGTCACCGAAGGAGGAAAAAACAAAAATACAAGCTAAGTCCAGAAAACCGGAGAGGTTGGTAGCTATCGGATTGCAGACCCCTGATCCTATTCACACAACTAACAGTAGCCGTGGGGGGTTCCTACGGTGCCCTAGACCCCTCGTTCACAGCTGGAGAACTAAATAAGCCTAAAGAAAGAAAGGGGAAATCTAAACTGCCCCAGAGCAGACCCCAAAGCAATAGACATCCCCCAACATGTATTGTCGGTGAAAAGCAGATGAAAACACAAACACAGACAGAAAGACAGGTTGAGCAAACGATGGGGCCCAACTAACTAAATAGGAAAGGACAGAAAAGATGCTGGCTGCAATCCGCAAAAATTCTGCCAAAATAATGTCCAACACGTCTGATAGAAAAAGTCACTAGTCACTAGACTTCAAAAACACTATATCAGCACTCAGGTATATTCTGAAGACTGAGCAAAAGATCAACTTGACCATAGACAAAAATGGAGCTCAGCCTGTACCAACAAGGGCAGGCAGAACACAAACACTAAGTGAACAGACAATATCTCATGGAAAAATAAGAGAGCAAATACTTAGCTTTCAGAAGACAGGTACTAAACTGGTTTGCAAGAGCTCAGAGCAGAAAGGATCACCAGCACCCCTGTAGGGCGTCGGCTGCCTTATATCCACTCAGTGATTCCAGGTGTCCAATCAGGCTCCACCTGTTCAGATGACAAGTTCTTCCCAACCCAATCAATTTCACTACCTCTCTTCACCAGCAGAGGGAGTTCATCAGACATCAACGGTGAAGGGGAAAATGAACTCACAACAGAAACCCCTTTCCTCTGACATTACGGATGGTGACAGAATGTTGGTTTAGTCAGCGCCAGGTTGTGGCAAGCTACACGCCACTGTGCTTACCGCACCTACACTAGCGTCCATTGGTGTCCGGCTCTCCGGCACCATCGCCCGGCAGTTATAGTTGTCCGCCGCGCTGCCCTCTGCAGTGATCATTTGCGTTTGTGGCTGCAATGCCACCCGCTGGTTACCCTGTGAGGCTAACAGGGCCAGCATCTGTTTCTATTTTGCGTTTAGGCGTCTGTGTCTGAACAGAGCCGATCCTAGGCTCTCAGGTGACGATAACCCGAGCGCTGTATCGCACCTCTAGCGTTTCTGTCATTGTCCTGCAGCGGTCTTGTCATCTACCGCAGGGTGGACCACGGGCGGCGAACGCACCTTCGATTATTTATATCTTGTGCGTTCCGCCGACCCTAACATTACACTAGTGCAAGGGTCTGGCTGGTAATGGCAGACCTGCAGCAGTTGCAGCGCTACATTCGGCAGCTGGAGAGCAGGTGGCGGCTATCGAGAGTGCCAACTCAGCTGCGAATGCTGTGCTGGCTGCTGTCCAGACAGTCGCTGAGGCTGTCTCACGTGTGCCCACACTATTGCCCATGCCGACAATCTCTCGCCTCCCGCTCCCCGACAAGTTTTCGGGTGACAGCGCCACCTGTTGGGGATTCATCAGCCAGTGCTCAATTCAGCTCGAGTTACTGGCTGCATGGTTCCCTACAGAGCAGGCTAAGGTGGAATTCATTGTCTCTTTACTGTCTGGCAGGACATTACAGTGGGCCACGCCATTGTGGGAACGTGATGATCCGGTGGTTCAGGGCACTGCTCAGTTCCTCACGGCCCTGAAGCAGGTTTTTTTGGGACCACAGATCAAACACGATACTTCTCTCCTACTGCTGTCCCTAACACAGGGGTCGCTCTCGTTCAGCCATTATGCCGTCTGGTTCCGGACATTGGCTTCCGAATTAGAGTGGCCGGACAAAACTCTAGTCCCGGTGTTTTGGAGAGGGTTAGCAGAGCATGTTAAAGATGCTCTAGCTACTAGAGAGGTTCCCACAAGTCTGGAGGAACTGATTGCAGTTTCCACCCGCATTGACCTCCGGTTTACGGAGCGCGGGTTGGAACGTGCACAATCCAGACGAAGGGTTAATCTGGCTCCCACCTTCACCAAGCCGTTAATATATCCCACACAGGAGCCTGCAACCTCCGAACCTATGGAGGTGTCTTGCACTGGCCCAAAGCCACGTCCGATGTGAGACTCTGTTTGGTAATCAGGTTAGCACGTGTCCTCTGCGGGCGAGAAAACGTCCAGTGGTCGTAGGCGGTGGGCAGTCCAATGTGAAATCCTTCTCACCCAAACCGGTATTCCGGGGTACCTTAGACAGTGGGCCCTCCACCTGGGAGGCAGAGGTTACCGTGGATTCCGGGGCCGAAGAGAACTTCATGTCCTCGATCTTTGCCCAGAAACACGCCATCCCTTTGGTGTTACTACCACAACCTCTGACCATCAGGGTGGTAAATGGGGCACCTTTACCATCTCAGGTGACACACCAGATAATCCCACTTGGTCTCTCTATCTCGCCCTCTCATCGTGAGATTCTGTCCTTGCTCATATTGCCAGATGGCATCAACCAGGTGCTTCTCAGAGCTCCCTGGCTTTGTTGCGACTCTCCTCATATTGATTGGGCTTCAAGGAGTATACTGGGTTGGAGCAAGGACTGTGAGGGAAGGTGTCTGAGGGGCACGGTTCATGGAGCCTCCACTGAAGTGCCTGCGGATCTCTCCGCGCTTCCCAAATCCTACCACCAGTACACAGACGTCTTCTCTAAGAAGTCTGCGGAGACGCTTCCGCCACACCGTCCATACGACTGCCCAATAGTCTTTATGCCAGGCACAGAACCTCCTAGGGGTTGTGTGTACCCTCTCTTTCTCCCCGAGACGGAGGCTATTTCTCAATATATCCGGGAGAACCTGGCGAGAGGTTTTATCAGAAAGTCGGTGTCGCCGACTGGGGCAGGGTTCTTCTTCATTCCGAAGAAGAGCGGAGAGTTACGTCCCTGCATTGACTACAGAGGTCTTAATGCCATAACAGTAAAAAATAAATACCCTCTTCCGCTGATCTCTGAATTGTTTGACAGGTTGCGAGGGGCCCGGATCTTTACGAAACTAGATCTGCAGGGGGCATACAACCTGATCCGCGTTCGTGAGGGAGACGAGTGGAAGACAGCCTTTAATAACAGGGATGGCCACTATGAATATCTGGTCATGCCCTTCGGCCTGTGTAATGCGCCTGCTGTCTTCCAAGATTTTGTCAACGACGTCTTCCGTGACATGCTCTCTACCTCGGTGGTGGTCTATCTGGATGACATACTCATCTTCTCGCCAGACCTGACCACCCACCGGAGAGACGTCTGTAGGGTATTCGACCGTCGATGGGCGAATTCTCTTTTTGACAAGCTGGAAAAGTGTCAGCTTGAGCAGGAGTCCTTGCCGTTCTTGGGCTGCATCATCTCGGCCCAGGGATTGGCTATGGATCCAGCCAAACTGCAAGTGGTGATGGACTGGCAAGAACCCCATTCACTCAAAGCGGTGCAGCGCTTTTTGGGGCTTGTCAATTATTACCGTCAGTTTATACCACACTTTTCCACTCTGGTTGCTCCTCTGGTTGCTCTCACTAAGAAAGGAACTAACCCCAACTCTTGGACTGAACAGGTCTCCAAGGCCTTCTCGGCTATAAAATCTCATTTTGCTGGCGCTCCCATTTTACATCGTCCCGATGTGAATAAACTGTTTATTCTGGAGGAAGATGCCTTGTCCGTTGGCGCAGGAGCAGTCCTTTTCCAGAAGGATGCTCAAGGTCGGAAGCATCCTTGCTTCTTTTTCTCAAAGACCTTCGCACCAGCGGAAAAGAATTACTCCATCGGTGACAGGGAGTTGTTAGCCATGAAGTTGGCCTTTTCTGAGTGGAGACATCTCCTGGAGGGAGCTCGGTTCCCTTTCCAGGTATATATGGACCATAAAAACCTGGTCTACTTACAGACGGCCCAGCGCTTGAACTCGCGTCAGGCAAGATGGTCGCTCTTCTTCTCCCGCTTCCGCTTCACCTTGCATTATCTATCAGGAGAGAAGAATGTCCATGCAGGTGCTCTCTCACGCTCGGTAGTTTCTGCGGAAGAAGGAGAGGCTGGGCCTTGGTTAATTCTCCCACCGGAGAGTTTCACAACCGTGACTCCAGTGGCTCTCGAGTCAGTGCCACCAGGCAAGACCTTGGTGCCTGCTCAGCTGTGGCCGGAGGTCCTCGCCTGGGCATACGCCTCCAGGGTGGGTGGTCACTTTGGCAATAAATGGACCACTGAACTTCTGGCAAGGTCATATTGGTGGCCGCATATGGCTCGAGACGTTAAGGAATACGTGCAAGCATGCGTCTCGTGTGCCCGGAACAGGTCCCATAGACAGAGGCTGGCGGGGCTCATGTATCCCCTGCCAGTGGCGGACAGACCTTGGGAGATGGTTGGCACGGACTTCGTGGTTGGCCTGCCCAAGTCTGGTGGCAGTACGGTCATCTGGGTGGTCACCGACCATTTTTCCAAAATGGTGCATCTGGTGCCACTTGCACGGTTGCCTTCCGCTCGTGGTCTTGCCACTTTGTTCATAAAGCACGTGTTCCATTTACATGGCATGTCGGGCAAAATTATGAGTGACCGAGGTCCCCAGTTTGCGTCTCGGTTTTGGAGGGAGCTCTGCAGCCCACTCAGCATCGAGCAAAATCTGTCCTACGCTTACCATCCTGAGACGAACGGCTTGGTTGAGAGAGCCAATCAGACCTTGGTTACCTACCTGCGGCATTTTGTCTCTGCCAGGCAGGATGACTGGGCATCCTTGCTACGATGGGCTGAATTTGCCCTAAACAATGCGGTGGCTGATTCCACTGGTCAGACGCCCTTTCTCCTAAATTACGGCCAACATCCATGCATCCCTGTCCCGATGCCAGCGTCCTCCACTGACTCCAGGGTGGCAGACTGGGCAGCAGAGGCCCGGGACATTTGGGATCGCACTCAGGATGCTATCCATGCCTCTAAAGAAAGGATGAGGGTGTCCGCCGACACGCATCGGCGACCCGCTCCAAGCTTCTCCCCTGGCGACATGGTGTGGCTCTCCACCCGAAATATCAAATTGCGGGTCAAGTCCCCCAAGTTCACTCCATGTTACATTGGACCTTTCAAGGATCTCGAGTGAATTAGCTCGGTGGTTTACCGCCTGGCCTTTCCTCCACATTTAGCCATTTCGGAGGTGTTGCATGTGTTCCTCCTCAAACCAGTTCACATGGCCCGGTTTTCTGAGTCATCAGCCGGGTCATCAGACTTGTCGTCTGACGAGTTTGAGGTTAATTCCATCGTAGGACGCAGGTTTGTCCGTGGCAAAAAAATTTATCTAGTGGATTGGAAGGGTCATGGGCCCGAGGCTCGAACCTGGGAGCCGGTGGAAAACATCCACGCACCGCTCCTGATCGCAGCTTTTGAGCGCAGTGGGGAGGGGGCCCTAGGAGGGGGGGTAATGTTAGGCGCTGGATTTGTGGCTCTGCACAGCAGGAATCCAGAGCCGTACATTCAGCGGTCTCCCATTCCGCTCCGACCGCTCTGGGCCCTGCTCAGACTCGTTCTGGGAGACTGGATGTTGCTGCCGCCTCTGGTGCAGCAATGGTAGTGCAACCTGCCCTGCAGGGAACCGCTCCAGAGGCTAAGTCCTCGTGCCGTGCTACTAGGCATGCCCGTAACGTGACTTCTCACTGGAGAGCAGGGGTCACATGCTCAGGTCCTGCGTCGGATCTGATTGGTCCTTTCCAGGGTACTGGAAGGTCCCGGAAGCGCATGGCTATAAAAAGCCCGCATGGCGGCTCAGCCATGCGCTAGTGTAGACTAAGATTTATATGTGTGTATGGTGATGGATGCATGGACTGGTGACTGACTTATTATGAAACCCCTTCCCTAAGACATTACGGATGGTGACAGAATGTTGGTTTAGTCAGCGCCAGGTTGTGGCAAGCTACACGCCACTGTGCTTACCGCACCTACACTAGCGTCCGTCGGTGTCCGGCTCTCCGGCACCGTCACCCGGCGGTTATAGTTGTCCGCCGCGCTGCCCTCTGCAGCGATCATTGGCGTTTGCGGCTGCAACGCCACCTGCTAGTTACCCTGTGAGGCTAACAGGACCAGCGTCTGTTTCTATTTTGTGTTTAGGCGTCTCTGTGTCTGAACAGAGCCGATCCTAGGCTCTCGGGTGACGTTAACCTGAGCGCTGTATCGCACCTCTAGCGTTTCTGCCATTGTCCAGCAGCGGTCTTGTCATCTACCGCATGGTGGACCCCGGGCGGCGAACGCACCTTCTATTATTTATATCTGGTGCGTTCCGCCGACCCTAACACACAGGCTGGACAGGCATCTGTCTGAGATTATTTAGTGACTCTAATTTGAGCAGGGGATTGGGCACAATGACTAAGGAGGTCGTTTCCAACTGTAACATACTAGGATTCTATGATTCTAAGCTCCATATTTGAACATTTCTGGCCTGAGGTCGACACCACTGACAAGGAATACAGTTGACATGCAGGAGGGGTGTCGGATGTTAGATATTGATATGACCTATGATAGGTCATCAATGATAAAGTAGTGAACAATCACTTTAATGTTTAGAATCCAGTAACAAAAAAAAATGCAAGACAACTACAACAAATCTGTATTTGCAGTCCAAATGGTGGGGCGTGACCAACCCCCCCCCGACAAAGCTTGGTGAAACACGCATTGGGGCTTGGGTATCACACTACGCTTTACCCAATTGAGTGCATCACTTGATTTAGGTATTACACCTGCTTTGTATATATTTTATTTGCTATCAGTACATACTATTCTATTTGTTATAGTCGAGAACTTTAAGTCGACATGTTGCTATCTGCGCACTTTGTGTATGTCCTTTATTATCTATATACAGTATATTTATGTATAGTTGTTACCCCAATTTTTGTATACTCTATGTTTATTTAATATCTTTACTTACCTTGTATTGTTTTAATATTTTCAATTAATTGCATAGTGTATGAGGCTAAGTTAGCACTTTATTGGTTTCTGTTGGTATTGCTTGTGGTTACCAATAGATGCTCAATTATAAAACTAAGGTATTGCAGCCAAAATCAATCAGTGAGGCTACTTTTACACTTACCGCATTTTTTATTATTATTGAGGCCAGTTTTTGTGGGCCGTATCGCTGCATTTTTTGTGGTCTGCCGCAATAACGGACCACAAAAAAGTTTGCGGATCATCGTTTTTCTTTTTTCCAATATTCCAATACTATAGAATTAGTATTGGAAAAAAAAACGGCGTTCCGCAAAACCGGAAGTCACTTTGCACTGCAAAAAAAACCTTCCTTTTGTTTTTGCGGCCCCATTTATTTACAATGTCCATACGCCGTATAAAAGATCGAGCAAGCTTGATCTTTTATCTCGGCCGCAAAAATGGCCTGCATGGCCGTACGGTACACGGCGCACCGAGGAATTTTTGTGGGCCGATTTTGCAGCCGCAAAATCGGCCCACAAAAACACGGTAAGTGTAAAAGCAGCATTAATCAGAAAATATGCCCAGCTACTGAAAGTCCTGTGCAGATAATCATCACTTAACTCAAAATTCATCGCCAACAATGACGGGACGTCTCACCAGTCATGGTCACCTTATAGTTTTGGAAGAACTTCTCCAAGGCAATTTATTATAGATCAACTGTAGAAAATCACCAGAGCATATTTTTAATCTAAAGGTGTTGTTTGGGCATATGATATTATTGTCCAATCTGTAGTAGAGGTCATCAATATCATATCAGTGAGGGTACGGTACCAGTCACCCCATGATCAGATGTTATCAGCTGTGGTAGCGGATGAATGTAAACACAAAACATAATTACATTTCATCAATATCATATGCCTGAACAATCCCTTTAATAATTTATAGTCCATTATAAAATATCTTGGATGAAGAAATGTTACCACCTACACGCAATTAGAATGTATGTAGATGTTGTCTATCATTTCTCCTAGGAATCTGGTGTTAAACAATAATAAAATCAGAATTCTTACCATTAAATCTGCTGAAAAGTATAATCATCAACAGCTCGTCTACAATAATTACTACATTAAATGACGGTTTCATCAAGTGATTCCTGCAATCAGAGCCAGAGCTCCCCAATCCAGAGCGTGAGCCTCATAGTCAATGCTTAGAAAATAATGACATTACAGATAGTCTGACAGCTTCTCTTTAGCCACAGGAGTCCAAGTCTGTCTATATTTTTGCATAAAGGTTTTTCTTCCTAATAGGTACAGATAGTTTAAAGTGAATCAATGGTGACCAGAAAAATATTTCATACAAAAAGACCAAGAAGCTGCTAAAACCTATATATATCTAACATGAAGGCAACATACTGTGTCTGCAAGTCTATGGAGATTCCTGACATTTTCTCCTGTGATCCAGTCCACTGAGGGATTATAGGGACATTTGTTTCATTTTGAAGATATCTTTTATCTATTGAAACAAATAATTAAGAGTCCTTACGACTAGTGATGGACAAATCTGAACAGTAAAGTTTGGGATCTGTACCAAACACTTAGTGTTCGGGGATGGACACCGAACACGGACTTCTCCAGGAAGTCAATGTAACTGTTCGGATTCAGTACCCTGAATATCGGGTGATTCCTATGCTTTCATCTGCATGACAGTGTGAGAAACACCGGTGTCTCTGAAGGGTGATGTTTTAAAAAAAGATCCTCTGCGGTCTGCACTGGACAGATTGGTAAGATATCATCCACCTGTCCATTAGGTCAAATCAAGCCAACCAGCAATCAGAGCAGGCCTCAAGTCATCCTCCTCCCCTCATTACCACACTCATCTTTTATTAATTCCACACTCAATCCTCATTTTTTCCGGTCATGATAGGCAAAATGCTGACAAGCTGTGTTAGGCATCGAGTTTCCCCCACTGCACAGGGGGAATCTCAAGCCATGTCCTCTGCAGTCTCCCATTCCTCTGCAGCTGCAGAAATTCCTGCTCAGCAGAGACGTCAGTCCAGGCATCTTGCCCACTCTGATGCTAGGCAGCTGGTTGCTATTTCAGGCTCTGCTGTAACACCATGTTTGAGTCAGCAGCAAACAGACGCTCTAAGTCTTGTATTCTGTCTACTGAGCATGCCCATGGGACGACCTCTCATTGGAGGTCGGAGGTCACATGCGCAGATCCCATTCCTGCTCTGATTGGTCCACTACTGGGAAGGTCCCGGAAGGACCCAGCTATAAAAGAACCTCATGGTCGCTCGGCAATGCGCTAGTATAGACTCTTATGCTTATTTGTGTGTATGGTGATGGATGCATGTATCTGGTGACTGACTCATTAAGATTCCCTCCCTCTGGTTGTGTTTGTGTTAGGGATTCAGAGCTATAGTCAGCGCCAATGGGTGGCTATGATCACGCCACTGTGCTCCTAGTACTCTGCACCCACTAGCGCTAGATGGTGTCGCCCACTGCAGGGCACTATCGCATCGCGGCAAGTGGCAGCTACCGCCTGTGCAGCGCATTGCACAACCTGTGCGCTTATCTGGCCAAACCCTGGGCGATTAGAGGCGTCTGCCTGAGTGACTCTGTGTGCACCTGCACGCTTATCTAGGGTTATTATCCCATGCTGTCACCGCTGCAGCGGCGCCGAGCGCTAGTGGACTAGAAGAACTCTAATCACGTGTCCTTGGGACAGAGTCCTGTGTCCGTATTCTAGTGCTCATCTGGCCGAGTCCTTTGAGCTTAACAGGCTTCGGCATTTAGTTTGTGCGGCACCGCGGTTCTGTGAAGTAACAGAACTTGCGTCTGTACACACCGGGTGCCGCTAACCCGTGTGTGTTCATTTATCGTCTGCCGTATAACCTCCGCTATTACCGAGCAGCAGTTCTACACCTCTGCACGGTGGACCCTAGGTGGCGAACGAACCTCATTGTCATTTTCATTATTTGGTGCGTTCCGCCAGCCTAACAAGCTATTTCACTGCTTGAACGCTTTGAGGAGAAAATCCACATTGTGGACGAGTTGCTGTGCATCAAGAGGTTTCCCATTAACTGCATTTGCTGGAAAGATGATCTTTTCCTGAAATTCCGTGCCCGTTTTTCTCCATACAAATCTTTGATCGAGAAAGAGTTCTATTTTAACCTTATCGGTCCACAGGACTTGTTTCAAAAATGTATCAAGCTTGATATCTTTTGTATACTTCTAACCATGAATTTTATGTTGACAGCTCAGGAGAAATTTTTTATTGATGACTCTTCCATGAAGGCCATATTTGTGCAGTTGTCTCTCAACATTAGAATAATGTACCACAACTCCAGAGTCTGCTAAATTTTTCTGTGAGTCTTTTGCAATCAAACAGGGCTCTGATTTGCCTCTCTAGCAATTGTGCGAGCAGCTCTCAATGAAATTTTACTTGTTCTTCAAGACTTTATCTTTACCCCAACTGTTCCTGTTACTGCAAGTTGTCTTTCTGTGTACATCATTTTAAACTTTGAAGCTGAAAGAAAAGCAAGAATTAAATAGGTAGACATTCAAAATATTCAATTGTGACTACACAGGGATATATATTATGATGATTATAATATATTAAGAGGATAAAAACTTTGATGGGAGGGCTTCTTTAAACCTGAATTTCAGCCAAGTGCTCAATGTTTTCTGACAGAATTGCAGAATTAGTCTCGATATTGGCTTAATTTAAAGCACGAGCCATGCATTTTTAATTCAATGCTGGAGTGGTACTTTAAATAGAAATCCCCTGCCTCCTATCTGATACTCACCTTATGTAGTTTTCATCAGTTTTCACTGCCACTCTATTCAGTTTCCTGCAGTTTATGACCTGCTTTACGAGCCGGCATTCACTAATCAATGTAAGTCTATAAGAGCTTAGTTCTGACCTCCTTCTGGATCTCAAACACTTGCACTGAGAGCTTGTGTTGTAACTTCTGAGTTCTGGTCATTCCAAAGCTGCGCTAACAGGATGGTGCTGTGGGACAGGAGCAGTGCCAAGAAACATTAAAGACACCAGAAGGAACAGATAGAGGGACAGATCATGCCAGGCCTCCAGCTATGAGACCCAATAGTTGAAAGTTGCAGAGGAATTAGGGAGTACACTGGTTTGGTTGGCCAGGTATTGCTTATCCATCTTTAAAAACTTTTCCCTCCTTGTCTAAAATACTTGGTCATCAGGTCTGCCTTTGACACTTTACCTCAGCCTCTACTTTGTGTTTCCGTGGCCTCTCCTCCTTGGTTGAGCAAGAAAGCTTGCCCCCTGCTGCTAGGATTGTCTGATAGCATTTTTTTTAACAAATTTTCCACAATGGCCATCTGGTATAGCACCATTTTAGAAGACCTCTCCACCTCAGGAAGAAGAGATGCAAAGTTCTCCTTGCAGCATTGTTCTAACAGGGTGAACAACCAGTAATTTTTTTTGCCAAGATGATTTTAACCCTAGCATGCATATTGGGGGCCTGCTTACTTTTTTGCTATTATCTGCAAAATTACTAAAGTTAAAATTTTGAAACTCCAGGTAATCCTCAAGTATGTCGTTGTTGGTAATATCCAGTTGTTCATATAATTTTTTTCAAAGGCATTTCGATGTAACAATGCTTTTTTGGTGAAAACCACATCTGTACGGATTGGGGGGCCTTTTAGGCCCCCAAGTATTTTTTATCATGTTCTCAGTAGTGTTTGTGTCTCAAGTTACTTTATTTGTACTCAGTAATGCCGGTAGAGGGGCCAGGGTGTGGATAATGCCATATGAGGATGTCATGTGTTTTTTGGAGGGAGAAATAAGGCCATGACATCATCTCAGGTCCTTCTGAACACAGTAATGAGCGAACACGTGCATTGAGGTTTGAAACAAACAAATTAGCCCCTATCAGTTATATCTGGAGCATATTTATCAAAAATTGCACCAAACTTTACAATCCTAGTACTAATGTTACAGTAGATGAGCAGCTTGTACCTTTCAGAGGACGCCGCAAGTTCATACAATACATGCCCCGCAAGCCAGCCAAATATGGAATCAAAATCTTCTGGATGTGTGATTCTGCAAATTATTATGGCATAAATGGCGTAATCTATTGTGGCAAAGAGATTGGTGCACCAGTACAGAAGGATCTGGGGTCTGAAATTGTCAAAACTCTTGCTGTTCCAATATTCAATTCAGGTAGAAACATTACCATAGACAATTATTTCACCAATGTTGAACTAGGCAATTTTCTGCTTCAAAAAGCTATTACACTTGTTGGTACTATCAAGCCAAACAGACGGGAAATTCCAGAAGCACTGAAACACAATAGTCAGCGAGCATTTTATGAGAGTGTCTTTGGATTCAATAACAAAGCGACTTTGGTATCTTACAAAACGAAGGAGAAATCAGTGATTTTACTCAGTGCCATGCATCATAATTGCAGCATTGACAGAAAATTATAACCAGAAATCATCCTGCATTATAATAAAACAAAAGGAGGTGTAGACAAAATGGATGAGATGGTGGGAGAATATTCATGCAAGAGGCAACAAAACGATGGCCTGTAGAACTTTTTTCAAATTTGCTTGATGTAGCAGCCCTAAATTCATTCATCATTTATACAGAAACTCATCCAGAATTCCATGCACGTAGGAAGGACAGGAGACGCCTATTTTTGAAGGACCTTTGTCATGAACTTGTAATGCCTCACATGATACAGCGAAACGACGTGAAAGGCTTGCTAAAGCAAACTAAAGAAGCAATGAAGCAGTGTGGCATACAGTTTCCGATGATTCCAGGGCCAGGAGAAAGAAAAAGAAAGCGCTGTTTCATGTGTCCAAGAAACTTAGAAAGGAAAACTGAGAGATTTTGTTCAATTTGTAAGGAAAATGTCTGCAAAGAACATTCTTCCGAAAAAATAACTTGTCAAAATTTTTTGGAAGACTAATATAATAGAAAAGAAACATAATAGAAATGTAGCTGCAGATAGTTTGGTATAGATTTCTATGCATTTTTTCATATGTTTGTGTGAAATTTGGAAAAAAAAAATTTTTTGGGTGTTTTCGGTGAAAAATTATAATTAAAATTTTGTTTACTAATCAAATTTTATTTCGCAGTTTTAAAATAAACTTGTAAAAGTTATATAAGTGTGTTTTTCCACATGATTTGCATGGGGGCCTAAAAGGCCCCCAATACGTTAATATGAAGATTTCTGATGTCACGCATACTTGGGTCAATGCGAGGGTCACGGGAAAGGCAACTGTACACAAAGTCGGCCATATGTGACAAGCTCCATACAGCCAACACTTCCCTTTCACCACCATGATGATGACTCTCCATCTTCTCCTCGCTCTCTTCCTCCTCACACCCATCCTCAGCACATTTACTTAGGAGAGACCGGACAAAGTATGTGTGACTAGTACCCTCTGTTGCACTAGCCACTAGCTGCTGTTCCTCCTCTTCCTCCTCCTCTTCCTCCTCCTCCTCCTCCTCCTCCTCCTCAGCGTCCACCTCCTCATTAATGACCAATTCAAGCTGAGCAGATGAGAAAAGTGTGGGATTGCTACAATCTCTTTGTGATATGTCTTCTTCAATCCCCTCCTGGTCCGAATGCAAAGCTTCATGTACAATTTTGAGTAGCGATTGTTTAAGTAAGGACAGAAGCTGGATAGTTGCACTGGCTTTGGTGTCATCACCACTCGCCATCTTTGTGGAGTCCTCAACATCTTGGAAAACAACTCAAATTTCAAACATCCATGCCCACTCTTCAGTTGTTATGTGAGGAGGCTGACCAGAATACTAATGGGTGTGTTGGAGCTGGTACTCAACCACTGGCTTCTTCTTCTCACAAAACCTTTCCTGCATGCTATGTGGAATTGCAGTATGTCATGATGTCACACACCAGTCGGTGAGCTGGCATTTGCATGCATTGCTGAAGCATTGCCAGAGCGGAATCAGCTGTAGTCGATTTGTGGAAATGGGCGCTGACGCAGCGTGCCTTGACCAGAAGCTCTGAAAAATCTGTGTATATTTTCAGAAACTGCTGAACTACAAAGCAGAGCACATGTGCAAAGCATGGTCCATGTTTGAGATTGCCAAGATTCATAGCCACCACATGGTTGCGCCCATTATCACACACGACCATTCCTGGTTGGTGGTTCATCAGAAAAAAACACAGAACTGTCTGGTCTGTTATTCCATTAAGTAACTCTGCCATGGTGTGGGGTTTGTATCCTGGACAAATTAGCTTCAGCAAAGCCTGTTGTCGCCATGCTGAGGAAGTGCTGCAGAACTTCCAGAGTATGTGTGAAGTGGACAACATGCTCTGAGATAGCACATAGGAGATGGAGGATGAGAAACAGTAGGAGGAGGTGTAGGAACTGCTTCAGGAGGTGGGGGAAACCTTAAAAGAAGTAGGGCCAGCAATCCTTAGCGTTGAGAACACATGTGCCATGCCAGAGTGTGACTCGGCCCCAGCCTCCACAATGTTCACCAATTGTGCCATCAGGGAAATATTGCGTCCCTGACCACAAGAGCTTGTCCACATGTTCATGTTCGGTGGACAATGCCAGTAAGTGCATTGGTAAGGCCTCGGGTGATGTTCCTGGACATTTGCAAGTACAAGGTGAGGTCTCTATACTGGGAGAAAAAGAGGCGGCTGAGGAGCAAGTACAGGGGATGGCTGCCGCCATGAGAAATCCTTTTTGTTTGCCAGTCTAAATGACAACATTTCCACTGCAAGCAGCCTGTAAATTTTTAGCATTTGTCACTGAGGGTGGGTGGATTGCAAACTTTCTTTTTCGTTTCAAGGCTTGGGGTAGGGACAGCTGAACGTTGTGCATAGACAAGGATTTGGAAGTGCCTGATGATGGTAAGTCAGAATGTGCAGGCCAGTGTTTTGGACAGGGTATTGGGAAGCATCTAGCACAGGAGAAGAGGCACTGGTGTCACCCAATGGCACAAATCTTGGATCCACAAGGCAATAATTTTACAAATGTTTGTGATTGTGATAGTTTATTATGTAATAAAATTGAGTATAGAATTTTAATTGGTGGTTCTTGTGCTTTTTGGTGACCTTTCTCTTGGTTATCACTCTAGTATCATGGTGCTCGGATGTGCTCGTTACTCGATGAGAAATGTGCTGTGCTCGAGATCAAACTTGCATCCCTGCCCCGCATCTTTGGTGCCTGTTGTGTAGTCAATAAGCATACAAGGGTTGCCTGTGAGTCACTATAGTGTTTTAACCATCTTGTTTGCGACAATATTGTGCTTTCTAGGCCATGTGAAATCAGGGGTTATAAAAAAGAACACGCACCACCCGGCTTGGCATACTGATGCTATTGCACATCTCTGAGACACTTTGTATTGGAGGGAGAGAGTGCTTGCCAAGGCCTGTGTATGCACATTACAATGACTAAGAGACCTGTAGAGTTGATACTGGTGCTGAAGCTGAGCCATCAAACCAAAAGTCCTTCTAAGGTATAATCATTTGTAGCACATTAAATTTGCATTTAGCCTACGGAAGGAGAGCAACTCGCAGGTGCAGCGAGAGTGAGAGAAACCGGTCTGGAGACAGGGATTAGGCCTGTGCAATTCATTGTTAAATATATAGCTGCATTTTTTGTGGCAGTTGAAAAAGTTGGATATATTTGGATCCAACAAGTATTATGTGCTTTGAAATCTTTTTTGTGTTATATAAAACACTCAAATTTTTTTTCTACTGACCTACATTTCTCAGCCATGCAAATGTTCCGTATTGTGGAGTAACTTTCTTTCATCTCTAATACTGATGAAAAGCTTTTAAAAATATTGTAGGCTTTCATTTTTCAGACACGCACTCTTATGTGGTCTGTGAGCATTTCTGTGATCTGTAAAACTGATAAAACGCTTTTAAAAATGTTGTAGGCTTTGATTTCTCAAACATAGAGTGCTACTTGGTCTGTGAACCTTTCTGTGATCTGTAAAACTGCTAGAATACTTTTCAAAATGTTTGTAGGCTTCTTTTTTCAGACAAGCAGTGTTACAAGGACTGTGAACATTTATGTTATCTCTAAAAGTAAACAAATGCTTATAAAAATGTTGTAGGCGTCAATTTCTGAGACATACGAGTGTGAACAGCGCTCAATGCAAGCCGCTTTTGTGCAATCTAATACTAAGCAATCACCCCCCGTTCATGAATTGCTAGGCTGTGAGTGGTTGTCTCATCAGTATCTTGCACCTTTGCTGCCGCCATCTTTGCTACATGGGTTTGCTGCATCCTGAGAGTGCACTCGTTTGGAGACCTGTGCAGGTAAGATCTGTAAAACTACTAAACAGCTTTTAAAAATTTTGTAGGCTTCTATTTCTCAGAAATGCAGTGTTACATGGTCTTGGAACTTTTTGGTGATCTGTAAAACTACTGAAAATCTTTAAATAATTTTGTATGCTTCCATTTCTCAGGCATGCAGTGTTACGTGGTCTGCTAGCATTTCTGTTATCTGTAAAACAGCTAGAAAGCTTTTAAAAAGGCTAGTCTAAAACATTTTGTATAAAGCTGTATTGGAGTGGGGAATAAGGAGGCCACATTGCCTCTTAAAAATCCTTAGGCCTAATATAGTAGTTCAGCCAGGAGGCTCTATTCGCTTATCACAATCATTTGGGATAAAACTGTGTTGCAGTGAGGAAACAGGAGGACCAATTTCCACTAAAAAATAGTTAGTTCTAATATTGGGGTTCACCCAGTTGGCCCTATTTGCTAATCTTAGTCATTTGCGATAAATCTGTGTTGCAGTGAGGAATCAGGAGGCCCAATTTCCTCATAAATATTGTGAGGTCTAATATAGGAGTTCGCTAACCCAAATCATTTGGGGTAAAACTGTTGCAGAAAAGAATCAGGAGTCCCCTTTGCTCTTCAAAATCGATTGTTAGGTACAGTTGTGGCCAAAAGTATTGACACCCCTGCAATTCTGTCAGATAATACTCAGTTTCTTCCTGAAAATGATTGCAAACACAAATTCTTTGGTATTATTATCTTCATTTAATTTGTCTTAAATGAAAAAAACACAAAAAGAATTGTCCTAAAGCCAAATTGGATATAATTCCACACCAAACATAAAAAAGAGGGTGGACAAAAGTATTGGCACTGTTCAAAAAATCATGTGATGCTTCTCTAATTTGTGTAATTAACAGCACCTGTAACTTACCTGTGGCACCTAACAGGTGTTGGCAATAACTAAATCACACTTGCAGCCAGTTGACATGGATTAAAGTTGGCTCAACCTCTGTCCTGTGTCCTTGTGTGTACCACATTGAGCATGGAGAAAAGAAAGAAATGTTACACAAGGCAGAAATAAAATTCTGCATAAGTAGGGACGCAAAGTAATTTTATCCCCCTCTACTCCTCCTTGGTCAGGCCACATCTGGAACAGTGTCCAGTTCTGGGCATCATATTTTTAAAAATATATTGCATAACTGGAGCAAAATCTGAGATGAGCTACCACGATGGTGAGCAGATGGCAAAATATATCCTATGAGGAACGGTTAAAGAATTTGGGAATATTTAGCTTGCAAAAAAGAAAGCTAAGAGGAGACTTAATAGCTGTCTACAAAAATCTTAAGGGATGGCACAGTGTAGAGGGATCATCATTATTTTTATTTGCACATGGAAACACGAGCATGAAACTGAAAGGGAGAATTAAATATTTGAAAAAATGTTTTGACAGTGAAGGTGATCAATGAGTGGAACAGGCTGCCTCGAGAGGTGGTGAGTTCTCCTTCAATGGAAGTCATCAAACAGAGGCTGGACAGACATGTCTGACATGGTTTAGTGAATCCTGCATCGAACAAGTTGGAATATCGATAGAAGAAAACTCCATATTGGGTGAAATGTCGAGTTGACAATGCTGGTCCAGTGTATGAAGTTCAACTCGAAGGGGAGGAAGAGGCACCTACCTGAATAGTTCACTGCAGCATGTTGCATACTTGCCTGTCATGGGACTCTGAAGAGGAGAGGAGAGAGCGAAGTCCAATAACCCCTGATTATGATGAGGAAGAACCACTCGCATCATCCTCTGACTTGGAAAGTTCACTGGCCGTCAGTCCAGAAGTGTGACGGCCCAAAACACCAGAGATGGCTGTTCCATTGGAACCGGATGTGCCATCGCCTTCTACCATCCAACCCGACTCTACCACTCAACCTAAACTATGTTGCACTGAACGGACGATCTCTGGGATACCTCCCACTCATTATGAACAGGATCAGTTTATTTGGCAATGGATAGAAGAGTGTCAACACCTACTGCAAGAACTCTCGCCTGTGGAATGGCGAACTAAAGGAAAAGGAGAATGTAAGGAGGAAGACTGGGCTGCAGGTACAAGTATTGAGCCGGGTCTGGAACTGTCGAGGCTGCATCCCATGTTTCCTGAGGGAAGGAATATGTGACTGGACAGACCACATGACCTAGGCAGCGGCGTGTTTAGACAGGGAACCCAGCCGGAAGCTGAGGCAAAAGCGCGTGAATCGGCAGCTAGGCTCCCATCGTCAGCGTGCGAGCAGCAAGGTGGGCAGTGCGCTCTGCCCCCAAAGTGCCAACACTGTGATGGACTGCAGCAGACAGCTCCCGGTGCCACCAGTGAGACAGCTAGTGTAAGAAGCACCGTGCTCCCAGTGACAGTAAAGTCAGTGAAGGATCAGAGAGCCAAGGGCAGGTTACAGGACAGTACCCTGCTGTCCTAACTGACGGACAGTGTACCACAGCCCTCGTTTAACCCCAGGATTGCTGCAGCTATTGTTGCGTTGGCTGCACAGACTCATGGACTAGGGTCTCAGCGTCTTAAACCAGAGACCGCTAGAAGTCGGACCATCGTCTGTAGGACCTCATCTGTGACAACTACTCCAGCCGTTTCCAGGACTACAAACTCCAGGGGAGCACCGTCGGCTTACAAATCTAAGGACACAATAAGTCTGATAACAACTGTTTTCTTCTATTACCATTTCTCCTTAGAATTGGTATATTGTTAAGCCTTGCTCTGTCTCTCTCGTATCAATGAGAAACCCTTATTATTACTATTATTACTACCTTCATGCAATTTTTGCAATATATTTTTTTACTTTTTTATTCCAGGATATTTGTTTTGTGTTTTGCTTTTGGTTTTCTCTGTGTAAAGGTCATGTGTTCATATGCAATTACATTTTGCATGCACATTAATTTACTTTTTCTGCTCAGACCCAGTTTCTCATTTGTTTCATTGTGCATTCTGTGCATATAAGGGTGTGACCGCCCTGTTTCTGAGTTGGAAAATCCATCCTGTCTGGCCTATACTATTACTGGTGGCTCAGTCCCTCAGTCCTTGTTCACATTTACGTCACTTGACAAGTGGAAAGGTTTTAAATACAAGAGTTAGGACTGTCCCACAAGGGTTGCCGTGACGTGGCGGGATGGCTTCTACATTATTTTGATCAAAATTATGTTAACTAAATACCCTTATTATTACTATTATTACTACCTTCATGCAATTTTTGCAATATATTTTTTTACTTTTTTATTCCAGGATATTTGTTTTGTGATTTGCTTTTGGTTTTCTCTTGTATCAATGCATCTCTCAACCTGCTCACAACCTCTCCCTCTCACCAGCTGTTAACCCGTGTTTTAATAATAAAGCATACTGTTTGCACTTTTTTTGTAACCAGTTTTTCATCTCATTTTTCCTATATATATATATATATTAGCTGAAGAGCCCTGCGCTGCTGCATAGTAACTAACTGTGGTTAGTTATAACAAATTATAATTATCCTCCATCCCATAGTCCAGTGCCCATATACCCATCATACATATCCACGATCCCATAGACCCGTGCCCATATACCCATCATACATATCCTCCATCCCATAGTCGATACCCATCACACAACATCCTCCATCCCATAGTCCTGTGCCCATATACCCATCATACATATCCACCATCCCATAGTCCTGTGCCCATATACCCATCATACATATCCTCCATCCCATAGTCCAGTGCCCATATACCCATCACACATCCTCCATCCCATAGTCAACCATTATGACATTATAATGAGGGGCGGGGCTTGATACACACACTTTTTCCACATTATGTAGATAGGGGCAAAATTGTTTGGTGAATTGGAACTCACGGGGTTAAAATTTCGCCTCACAACATAGCTTAGGACACTCTCGGGGTCCAGACGTGTGACTGTGCCAAATTTTGTGGCTGTAGCTGCGACGGTGCGGATGCCAATCCCGGACATACACACATACATACATACACACACACATACATACATACACACACTTGAGCTTTATACAGTGTATATACATATATATGTATATATATATATACATATATAGGTGCATATCTATCTATCTATATACATATATAAAAGAGGCATTGTGATTACTCGCTAATCCCGCCCCCACCCCATTACCACACACAATCCTGCCCTCGCAACCCATTACCACACACAATCCCGCCCCCACCACATTACCACACACAATCCCGCCCACCACCCCATTACCACACACAATCCTGCCCTCGCAACCCATTACCACACACAATCCCGCCCCCCACCACATTACCACACACAATCCCGCCCCCCCACCACATTACCACACACAATCCCACCCCCACCACATTATCACTCACAATCCCCCCCACATTATCACACACAATCCCGCCCCCCACCACATTACCACACACAGTCTCACCCCACCACATCCCCCCACATTACCACACGAGGCTCCGTCCCCACACATTACCACACGAGGCTCCGCCCCCCACATTACCACACGAGGCTCCGTCCCCACACATTACCACACGAGGCTCCATCCCCCCACATTACCACACGAGGCTGCATCCCCACACATTACCACATGAGGCTCCATCCCCACACATTACCACACGAGGCTCCGTCCCCCCACATTATCACACAAGGCTCCATCCCTGCACATAACCACACGAGGCTCCGTCCCCACACATTACCACACGAGGCTCCGTCCCCACACATTACCACATGAGGCTCCGCTCCCTCACATTAACACACGAGGCTCGGTCCCCACACATTACCACACGAGGCTCCATCCCCCCACATTACCACACGAGGCTCCGTTCCCCCACATTACCACACGAGGCTCTGTCCCCACTCATTACCACATGAAGCTCCATTCCCCCACATTAACACATAAGGCTCAGTCCCCCCACATTACCACACGAGGCTCCGTCCCCCCACATTACCACACGAAGCTCCATCCCCACACATTACCACATGAGGCTCCGTCCCCACACATTACCACACGAGGCTCCGTCCCCCCACATTACCACACGAGGCTCCCTCCTCACACATTACCACACGAGGCTCTGTCCCCCCACATTACCACACGAGGCTCCGTCCCCCCCACATTACCACACGAGGCTCTGTCCCCCCACATTAACACACGAGGCTCCGTCCCCCCACATTACCACATGAGGCTACGTCCCCCCACATTACCACATGAGGCTCCGTCCTCACACATTACCACACGAGGCTCCGTCCCCCCACATTACCACATGAGGCTCGGTCCCCCCCACATTACCACACGAGGCTCCGTCCCCCCACATTACCACACGAGGCTCCGTCCTCACACATTACCACATGAGGCTCTGTCTCCACACTTTACCACACGAGGCTCCATCCCCACACATTACCACACGAGGCTCTGTCTCCACACTTTACCACACGAGGCTCCATCCCCACACATTACCACACGAGGCTCTGTCCTCACACATTACCACATGAGGCTCCATCCCCCCACATTACCACACGAGGCTCCGTCCCCACACATTACCACACGAGGCTCCGTCCCCACACATTACTACACGAGGCTCCGTCCCCGCACATTACCACACGAGGCTCCGTCCCCACACATTACCACACGAGGCTCCGTCCCCACACATTACCACACGAGGCTCCGTCCCCACACATTACCACACGAGGCTCCGTCCCCGCACATTACTACACGAGGCTCCGTCCCTATTTAATTCAAACACTTCAGCCAAGGTAAACTTACATTTAATTGTGTTTACAGAGAAATTTTAACTTAATTTATGTTTCGTTATGAAATTTGTTTAGATGCTGGAATGAATAAAAAACGCACATCTTACTGAATCCAGTTTATTTTTGATTTTACACTGTGAATAAAATGTATCATTAGTATTATTCAGATTTTTAATGATTATTATAGTTATTAACTTCATTTTAATTTAATTTACCACCTGCGTAAGCGCTATTGAATGTTGTCATTATTTACTTTAGTTTAATCACCAGCAGCGTTAATTAGATAACAATGAGCGTGTCGAGCGCTGGCTGGAAACAACTAGTGGTTTTATATTTGTTGCCTTAAAATATTGTATTGTGATGATTCAAACCATGTATGTTTGTTGTATGCATTCTCATTACATTTCTCTACTCCTGCATACTTTGACGGTGATCCTAAGGACTTTGTGTATTGGTGCACTGTATGGTTTGAGATATTTCTGCATTAATTCTTTTCTTACCTGTCCAAAGTGACCTGCATTTTATCGTTGCTGTTTGTTAATGCTTTGGCGGAATCTGTGACATTGTATCAGTAGGACAACCCTATGATGCATTTCCTGACATGGTTCCTGTCTACCCTCCGTAAAGCTTTAGATGATTGATTTATGTCCAATACACTGTGGATTTCATACTGAAGTCAGAAAAAAGTTTAGTAGGGATGAGTGAACCTGAACTGCAATTTTCCTTGTCACCCATGTGGATGTGCATTTCAAAGAATGTATTATAAAAAAAAATGATTTCTTGCATCTTATATTCCAAGATGTCTTCAAAATCCCATCCCTGAATGGCTGAGCTGGAACCCATGGTGATCAATTGGAACAGGTTATATCCAGCTGAAATATTTAGTCACTTTACTGACAGACTCTGTTTGTATTATGACAAATGGGATCATTATCCCACAAACCATTTAAAATTGAAGAAGAAATGGGGAGAATTACAGGCAGCATGTGAAGAGAGAGGTATTGCCCTAAAATTACTGCGTTCATCCACCAAAGATAAGTTACTTGTTCCTATACACTGTATGTTTCCTATAGTTATTCTGTGTTCATGGGACTCTTATTGATCCTAGAGCAGTAGAAAATTTAAAGGCCTTCTCTCTGGCCAAAGGCAGAGAATTCCCTTATTTTCTTTGCAGACGTCCTGAAGCTAACATTCTTGAATTGTTCAACAATTCCTGGTGGTTGTATCCAATTATGGAAAGTGTAACTCTCAAAATTGATGCATTAGATGTTTAGGATATTTCTTTTATAGTTTTGCTACTTTCTGATGTACCAGTACTTTTGAGAGTTCCGAGGTTAAGGCTACACCCTCTCGTCATTGACTGGTTACCTGACTAGATTGTTGGGATGTTCTCATCATAACTGGTTCAAAATTCCACCTCAACCACCCTCTCAGAAACTCTGCTCTACAAACGCTGCCTCTAATATCTCTGCTTCCTATTAGAAATTGCAGATGTCTTTTCTGGGCATGAGGTCAATTAGGACTGCAGGGAAGATATGACTGAGCGTTAGTGTGTTCTTGTTTTAACAATTCTTAATCTGAAGGTCGTCCTCTGTGCCTCGACAAAGCCTGTTTTACAGTTAAAGCAGTTTCTGCTTCTCCTTCTGATTCACCAATAGTGTATGAAATAAACCGTGTTCTGGACTGTGAAAAGACTTATGGTCCTGATGAGAGATGCTGTGTGCCAAAGATGGTCACAGATGCTCCTATCCTGCTCAAGAGCATCAGCTTTCTGTTGTCACAAAATCATCTTAAATGGGCCCTAAGATGTGAGTGTTGTACTGTTATCCATCTGCCATGGGTATCCTGGTCTCAGATCCCTTCTACTCGATCCGCTACCCTCTGTTGTGCTCCACATCAGGTTACGCAAGTTGCCTAGAGTGGATCTATGACATCACCTCCCTAGACCTATGTAAAGTCCATTGAAACACACATCACTGTTAGGCATCGGGTTTCTTCCTCTGCACAGGAGGAATCCTAAGCCTTGCCTTCTGCGGTCTCTCATCCAGTCTCGACTGCAGAGGATGCTGCTCAGCAGAGATGTCGATCCCGGTGTCTTGCTCAGGCTAGTGCTGTCAGTTTGGTTACTGCTGCCACCTCTGGTTCAGCTATAGTAACCTGCACTAGTCAGCGAGCAGCTCTGTGGACTAAGTCCTTCTTTCAGCCTACTCAACATGCCTGTGGGATGACCTCTCATTGGAGGTCAGAGGTCACATGATCAAGTCCTATTGCTGCTCTTATTGGACCACTAGGAAGGTCCCGGAAGGCTGCAACTATAAAAGGTTTACCTGACCACTCGGTCATGCACTAGTTTAAAACTACACTTGTGGATGTATGTATGGCTCTGGTGACTGACTCATTAAGAAACCCCTACCCTTGGTACGCATGTGTTGTTCAACTTTGCCAGGTAGTGCTAGGCTGATAGTGCAGGTATGAGGTAGAGTTAGGGCCTGTCTTCAGTGCCAAGGAGTGGCACTGCCTATGCGCCACTGTGCACTCATTCCACACTTCTCTATAGTTAGCGTCAGTTATTGGTGTTTGCCTGTGTGACGCCGCGTGCACTCTGTGCGCTATATCCAGCGGTGCCCTGTGTCAGCTAACAGGGTACAGTGGTGGTATAGTGGGGTGTAGCGCTCCTGTGACTTAACAGAGCTCACCGCAGTATACACCGGGTGACTGTTAACCCATGTGTTTTCAGTGCATGACTGCCATTTTGTGTTCGCCATTACCGAGCAGCAGTCAACATGTCTGCATGGTGGGCCCCGGGCTGCGAACGCACCTTTATACTATCGCTTTATTATTCGGTGCGTTCCGCCAGCCCTACCAATCAGTGTCCTTGGATTGTGTTTCAAGGCTCTTGTTTGTTTTTCTCCACCTCCAGAGCACACTGTTGTGCTAACCTACCTCTTTCCATGCTGACTTCATTGCATTCATCCTGTAGCTCCCAAAACTCCTGAGTATACTACGTACTCACTCACTTCATGTCATTGTGCTAGCTGCACCAATATTAGGATGATTTACACACCCGGACCTGGAGATTAGTGATTCCACTTCACAAAGTAAGCCTCACACAAAGGCTCACAATGCTAATAACTTAAAAGGAGTTCAAAGAAGCACCTGTCTTGTCTTGAATGACAAGCTTTTTTCCCATCCCCATAGCTGCTATCCTTTGGTGTGCTCCATGTTGAGTTTTGCAAGGGGCCTGGTTTTCCTCAGTGACATCATCTGCCAAGGCTTTTCAATGTCAATCTTGACACATCATTGAGCTGAATATTGACTCTAACATTTTCAGTTATTGTTCGGAGATTGCCAGTATTCTGTTTCTTCAGTTGCAGTCATTTCCTCAACTTTCTGTAATATCCATCATTTGCTGTAAGCATCACAAACTGTTATTAGAATCTGTGCACATTACCTGTATTTGCTGTTGGATAATGCACTTTTTGGTGCAAACGTCATGAATTGTTTTATAGACTGTTTTAACTATCTTCCATTCTACTGTGAATTTTGTATATCGCATCTCCTACATTTGCTGTAGGGGTCATGAACTGTTATTGGAGCCTGTTGATACTGCATTGCTACCTGATGTGGACTTCCCTACCTATTTCAGGGTGCCGTTTGAAATCTGCCGTTTTTCTCTCCTTCTGTCCTGACGGTTCTTTAGCTTCCCGCATGGCCCTTCTTACTTGTTTGTCTGCCCTCCGACATAACTTGTAGTCAATGTCCTCCCTGTTCCTCTTTAACTCCTAACTTTTACTATATTTACATTATCTATTCAACTTTAAAAACTACTTTGGACATTCCAAATAAAAATCTATTATTTAAAATTTATTTTCTGTAATTGGTTTAACAAAAGAGTCGCATGAGAAATAAGCAAATATTATCTCCCCAGACATGTCTCACCTGGCATGTTGCCTTTTACTGAGTATATAAATATCTCATGTATCCATTATGTTCATATTCATATATATGATGGCGGCATAACACGACGGTGATGTTCTCTATTTCCCTGCAATTTTATTCACAGAAGAATTGAGAAATAATCATTACAATTCATGATCAATATCCAGAACAAAGAAATATCTGAATTTGATGTTGCTTGAAAACTTCTAGAAATATTACATAATGACATCTGATGGAGATTCTTCTCAAACTGAAATATATTAAAAAGAAAACCAAGTAATTATATTACTGTGAAGTATCTTAACAAAGAACTGTCAAATCTCTCATGGTCTTCTTGATCGTTTTAAAGCTCCGATGCACTTTTCTATTTATTTTATGCATAAAATTGGCAAGTAGAAGTAGAGATGCATTAACGATTAGAGGACATTGCTTCATAATATATTCCAGTTGAAATGCAGTACAGCAATCTGACTGTGGTGACAGAATTCTTTATTTCAGGTTTTCAGATCGGCCAAGGTTCAAGGATATTCCTGTTCTGTGTTTTCTTTGGGATTTACTGTGGGACAATATGTGGGAATCTCCTGATCATCACCCTGGTGTCCACCAGCAAGACCCTCCACACTCCAATGTACTTCTTCATCTCACAACTGTCCATCAGTGACATCTTGGTGATCACAGACATTGTTCCCAACATGCTGAACATTTTCATTTATAATGGGGGGACCGTTACTGTTATTGACTGTATCACTCAGTTTTATTTTTTATCTGCCTCTGAGGCATTTGAGTGTTTTCTCCTTACTGTGATGTCTTATGACCGATATGTGGCCATCTGTAACCCTCTACGTTACTCCACCATCATGACGAGTGGATATTGTGTGATATTGTCTATGGCATGTTGGGTGTTTGGATTTTCTATCAATTTGATTTACATTATTAAACTGGGCAAGCTGATTTTTTGTGATTCAAATACTATTGACCATTTATTCTGTGATATTCTCCCCTTACTAGAACTTTCCTGTTCTGACATCTTCATTATCCAATTAGAGATCTATGTTATGGCCATTCCAACTGTTATGATCCCAACTTTCGTCATTGTAGTAACTTACACTTATATAGTTCTAGTAATCTTAAGGATCCCATCCAGTATCGGTAGACAGAAAGCCTTCTCCACCTGTAGCTCCCACCTCACTGTGGTCTCCATATTCTACTGGACTATGTTCAGTGTTTATGCTGTCCCAACAAAAGGACAAACATCTACAATCAGTAAAATCCTATCACTGCTATACACTGTGTTTACTCCTTTCATCAATCCTATAATATACAGTCTAAGGAATAAAGATATTAGGAAAGCCGTACAGGAGACACTTCATAAGCAGAAGATCTGGTAAATTTTCCAGATTTGTCGTGACCGGTTGCCCAAACTGAAAATAAATAAAATGATAATAATATTTTCATAACATAGATAGCGATAGATAGATAGATAGATAGATGATAGATAGATAGATAGATAGATAATAGACAGACATTGGAATAAGTAATAGGAAGGAAGGAAATATATATGGTGGGACTATTTGTGGATAAGTGATTAAGTAAAGATCTTACAGTGGGGAAAAAAAGTATTTAGTCAGTCAGCAATAGTGCAAGTTCCACCACTTAAAAAGATGAGAGGCGTCTGTAATTTACATCATAGGTAGACCTCAACTATGGGAGACAAACTGAGAAAAAAAAATCCAGAAAATCAAGTATTGGTAAGTATGTTACTCTATGTTATATGTACTGTATGTCTATGTATGTATTGTATGAATGTATTGTATGTAGTATGTATGTAGTATATATGTGGTATGTATGTAGCATGTAGTATATATGTAGTATGTATGTAGTATGTATGTAGTATGTATGTAGCATGTAGTATGTATGTAGTATGTATGTAGCATGTAGTATGTATGTAGTATATATGTAGTATGTATGTAGCATGTAGTATGTATGTAGCATGCATGAAGTATATATGTGGTATGTATGTAGCATGTAGTATATATGTAGTATGTATGTAGTATGTATGTAGTATGTATGTAGCATGTAGTATGTATGTAGTATGTATGTAGCATGTAGTATGTATGTAGCATGCATGTAGTATGTATGTAGTATATATGTAGTATGTATGTAGCATGTAGTATGTATGTAGCATGCATGTAGTATATATGTAGTATATATGTAGTATGTATGTAGCATGTAGTATGTATGTAGCATGTAGTATATATGTAGTATGTATGTAGTATGTATGTGGTATGTATGTAGCATGTAGTATATATGTAGTATGTATGTAGTATGTATGTAGTATGTATGTAGCATGTAGTATGTATGTAGTATGTATGTAGCATGTAGTATGTATGTAGCATGCATGTAGTATGTATGTAGTATGTATGTAGTATGTATGTAGCATGTAGTATGTATGTAGCATGCATGTAGTATGTATGTAGTATATATGTAGTATGTATGTAGCATGTAGTATGTATGTAGCATGTAGTATATATGTAGTATGTATGTAGTATGTATGTGGTATGTATGTAGCATGTAGTAGGTATGTAGCATGCATGTAGTATATATGTGTTATGTATGTAGCATGCATGTAGTATATATGTAGTATGTATGTAGCATGTAGTATGTATGTAGCATGCATGTAGTATGTATGTAGTATGTATGTAGTATGTATGTGGTATGTATGTAGCATGTAGTATGTATGTAGTATGTATGTGGTATGTATGTAGCATGTAGTATGTATGTGGTATGTATGTAGCATGTAGTAAGTATGTAGCATGCATGTAGTATATATGTGTTATGTATGTAGCATGCATGTAGTATATATGTAGTATGTATGTAGCATGTAGTATCTATGTAGCATGCATGTAGTATGTATGTAGTATGTATGTAGTATGTATGTAGTATGTATGTAGCATGTAGTATATATGTAGTATGTATGTAGTATGTATGTAGTATGTATGTAGCATGTAGTATGTATGTAGTATGTATGTAGTATGTATGTAGTATGTATGTAGCATGTAGTATGTATGTAGCATGCATGTAGTATGTATGTAGTATATATGTAGTATGTATGTAGCATGTAGTATGTATGTAGCATGCATGTAGTATATATGTAGTATGTATGTAGTATGTATGTGGTATGTATGTAGCATGTAGTAGGTATGTAGCATGCATGTAGTATATATGTGTTATGTATGTAGCATGCATGTAGTATATATGTAGTATGTATGTAGCATGTAGTATGTATGTAGCATGCATGTAGTATGCATGTAGTATGTATGTAGTATGTATGTGGTATGTATGTAGCATGTAGTATGTATGTAGTATGTATGTAGTATGTATGTGGTATGTATGTAGCATGTATGTAGTATATATGTGGTATGTATGTAGTATGTATGTAGTATGTATGTAGTATGTATGTAGCATGCAGTATGTATGTAGCATGTATGTAGTATGTATGTAGTATGTATGTAGTATGTATGTAGTATGTATGTAGCATGTAGTAGGTATGTAGCATGCATGTAGTATATATGTGTTATGTATGTAGCATGCATGTAGTATATATGTAGTATGTATGTAGCATGTAGTATGTATGTAGCATGCATGTAGTATGTATGTAGTATGTATGTAGTATGTATGTGGTATGTATGTAGCATGTAGCATGTATGTAGTATGTATGTAGTATGTATGTGGTATGTATGTAGCATGTATGTAGTATATATGTGGTATGTATGTAGTATGTATGTAGTATGTATGTAGTATGTATGTAGTATGTATGTAGCATGCAGTATGTATGTAGCATGTATGTAGTATATATGTGGTATGTATGTAGTATGTATGTAGTATGTATGTAGTATGTATGTAGCATGTAGTATGTATGTAGCATGCATGTAGTATATATGTAGTATGTATGTAGCATGTAGTATGTATGTAGCATGCATGTAGTATGTATGTAGTATGTATGTAGTATATATGTAGTATGTATGTAGCATGTAGTATGTATGTAGCATGCATGTAGTATATATGTAGTATGTATGTAGCATGTAGTATGTATGTAGCATGCATGTAGTATGTATGTAGTATGTATGTAGTATATATGTAGTATGTATGTAGCATGTAGTATGTACAGTGGGGAAAAAAAGTATTTAGTCAGTCAGCAATAGTGCAAGTTCCACCACTTAAAAAGATGAGAGGCGTCTGTAATTTACATCATAGGTAGACCTCAAATATGGGAGACAAACTGAGAAAAAAAATCCAGAAAATCACATTGTCTGTTTTTTTTTCATTTTATTTGCATATTATGGTGGAAAATAAGTATTTGGTCAGAAACAAGCAATCAAGATTTCTGGCTCTCACAGACCTGTAACTTCTTCTTTAAGAGTCTCCTCTTTCCTCCACTCATTACCTGTAGTAATGGCACCTGTTTAAACTTGTTATCAGTATAAAAAGACACCTGTGCACACCCTCAAACAGTCTGACTCCAAACTCCACTATGGTGAAGACCAAAGAGCTGTCAAAGGACACCAGAAACAAAATTGTAGCCCTGCACCAGGCTGGGAAGACTGAATCTGCAATAGCCAACCAGCTTGGAGTGAAGAAATCAACTGTGGGAGCAATAATTAGAAAATCTTTGCTCCTGAGGAAGTGTACAGTGTGTACACGAAACGCGTAGAGTTTGTGGAATAAAAAGAAAGTTATAATCACTGCTTGGTCCTTGGATTAACTCCTTGTGAACTTTGGACTGGAACAGCGCGATCCTGAAAGCCGGACTTCTCTCCTTCCTATATATGCAATTCTAGTGACCGGCTGATTGCTGCAGTTCATCGGATCCTACCCATTTGTGCTTATGGTTGTTGTGTTTCACACAACTGAACCAGGTGAGTGGATCCATATCTGTGAAATGTTTATATCATTGGATAAGACCCTATTGTGCGCTTCTGTCTCCCCCTTTTTTTATAATTAGAAAATGGAAGACATACAAGACCACTGATAATCTCCCTCGATCTGGTGCTCCACGCAAAATCCCACCCCGTGGGGTCAGAATGATCACAAGAACGGTGAGCAAAAATCCCAGAACTACGCGGGGGGACCTAGTGAATGAACTGCAGAGAGCTGGGACCAATGTAACAAGGCCTACCATAAGTAACACACGACGCCACCATGGACTCAGATCCTGCAGTGCCAGACGTGTCCCACTGCTTAAGCCTGTACATGTCCGGGCCCGTCTGAAGTTTGCTAGAGAGCATTTGGATGATCCAGAGGAGTTTTGGGAGAATGTCCTATGGTCTGATGAAACCAAACTGGAACTGTTTGGTAGAAACACAACTTGTCGTGTTTGGAGGAAAAAGAATACTGAGTTGCATCCATCAAACACCATACCTACTGTAAAGCATGGTGGTGGAAACATCATGCTTTGGGGCTGTTTCTCTGCAAAGGGGCCAGGACGACTGATCCGGGTACATGAAAGAATGAATGGGGCCATGTATCGTGAGATTTTGAGTGCAAACCTCCTTCCATCAGCAAGGGCATTGAAGATGAAACGTGGCTGGGTCTTTCAACATGACAATGATCCAAAGCACACCGCCAGGGCAACGAAGGAGTGGCTTCGTAAGAAGCATTTCAAGGTCCTGGAGTGGCCTAGCCAGTCTCCAGATCTCAACCCTATAGAAAACCTTTGGAGGGAGTTGAAAGTCCATGTTGCCAAGCGAAAAGCCAAAAACATCACTGCTCTAGAGGAGATCTGCATGGAGGAATGGGCCAACATACTAACAACAGTGTGTGGCAACCTTGTGAAGACTTACAGAAAACGTTTGACCTCTGTCATTGCCAACAAAGGATATATCACAAAGTATTGAGATGAAATTTTGTTTCTGACCAAATACTTGTTTTATTTTTAAAACAGACAATGTGATTTTCTGGATTTTTTTTTCTCAGTTTGTCTCCCATAGTTGAGGTCTACCTATGATGTAAATTACAGACGCCTCTCATCTTTTTAAGTGGTGGAACTTGCACTATTGCTGACTGACTAAATACTTTTTTTCCCCACTGTATTTGTTGTTCTTCCTAGAAATAAATGTCAGGATAATACTGTGTAGCTATAACTTTGACATATCCCAGCAAAGAACAAACAGATGAACGGCAAACTAGGGCACACAAATCACCACATTAACAGACGGAGCTATTTATCTGAAGTATTGCGGTATATATTTCAGTAAAAAACGGAGGTGCTTGCATGAAAAAACATGAATACTTCAATGTGAAATGAAAAAAGAAGAAATATGCAGCACTCACCGATATAGCTGAAAAACTGTGCGTCTTATTTCACATGAATTCCAGGACGTTAGAGGAATGTTAGGGGAGGGAGGTGTCCGGCACCTCCCTCCCCTAGCATTCCTCTAACGTCCTGCATGTCCACATATCTATTGATGGAATTCATGTGAAATAAAGACGCACAGTTTTTCAGCTATATCGGTGAGTGCTGCATATTTCTTCTTTTTTCATTTCACATTGAAGTATTCATGTTTTTTCATTTCATTTCACATTGAAGTATTCATAACTTTGACATATGCTGAACTGGTCAAATGGAAATATAAAGCAGATAAATTCATCCCAAACATAGACCACAAGAGATGCAGTAATTTAATCATATTAAACTCTATCTATCCATATCCTACGCTAGAGTCTTACAATATCAGTAGATTGTGAATAAACATCTCTATTACTTCAGCCATAAAAGAAAGTTTCGGCATACCTGTTAAGCTTGCCAATTGAAAACTCCACACCTATACTATGGGCACTGTTCTGTCTCCAAAATTTAATTCATGATCTTTGACTGTCTGCTAGTTTATATTTACAGTGATTTACTGAGAATATGTAGAATGTTCAGTTTTCCATAGATTCTATTGTTATCATTGTTTCTGGCTCCCTCTAGTGACCAGAGTCATAATCACAGTGTTATTTTCTTTCACTTTTGATGCTTGTACTTTTCCCTCCATTGCAGTGCATTCTGGTAAGCTTTTGCAGTGCATTCTGGTAAGGTTGCAATGCATCCTGGTAGACTTTTGCAAAGGATTATGGTATATTCCCTCCAGTCCACCATTTTCCTTCAGCCTGCAGTCAGGAAGCATCTCATTTCTCTTCTCCCCTTGTGATAGCATCGCTGGTATGTATTTATGTTTCCTGTATCCAATTCCTGTCTCATACTAGCCTGGTTATTTAGTTCTTCTCCTGGTTAGATATTAGTGCAGATGTTGATTTATAATGTATTATGTATATATGTATCCCTGATGTACCCTGTATTGACTGAGTGTATATTATATATATGTTTTGCTTGTAGTTTCACTGCGCCAATATACCATCACGTTCAATAAAGCACAGATTCAAATACAGTCTCCTTATTGTACCCGGTATAGCAGTTTAGCTGCCTGTATAAGCTACAATGATGTCTGTCTCATTCAATGAGGACAAAACAGTGAAACAGTGGCTGTCCAACTAGTGGGAACTCAGAGAAAGTAGAGTCTTCCATCCTGCAGGGGCCAGTGAAACAGCGGCCATCCAGCTAGTGGAATTCAGGGAAAAGACAGCCTTCCATCCAGCTTAAAGAAGTTTTTATTGTAATAGTATCAAAATATAAAATTTACATAGATGAATAGTACAGCATGTAACACGAAACAGATAGTTGTTAACAACTCCGCTTGCTTGGTGTTATTAACTTATTATATATCAGGAGCGCCATAGGGGATTTGTCTCCAAAAAGTCACTGAGGGTGACTTAAGAAGGATTACTATTATGTTCTCTGTACTTGGGATCCTGTTATTCATTTCTTCCATCCAGCTTGCATGAACTAGTGAAACTGCAGCCTTCCAGCTAGTGAGATTCAAGTCACGGGCTACAAAGAGACTAAACACAGCTACAGCAATCCCTGTACAGCCAAGCATTTCCCCCAAGACACCATGTCCCACAAATCACACTGGACAAAATCTGTTGCATCCGTCCCCTCAAAGACTATATCCATCAGCAGCACGGTCGCCATTGCACGTGCAAATGCTGAAGCCACCAAAATGCGAGCAAGCTTTGCTGTAGAAGAGATGGAACATAAATTAGAGAAAGCACGCCTAGAAGACAAAGAATCATAGAATCATAGAATCATAGAGTTGGAAGGGACCTCCTGGGCCATCTGGTCCAACCCCCTGCTCAAAGCAGGATTCGCTAAATCATCCCAGTCAGAGAGAAGATAACGCAGAGAGAGAGAAGATCAAGAGAGAAAGTCACGCATAGAGAGAGAAGTCACGCTTAGAAAGACATGAGCAAGAGAGAAGGTTATGCTTAGAGAGAGATGAGCAAGAGAGAAGTTTATGCTTAGAAAGAGATGAGCAAGAGAGAAAGACGCAGTTAGAGAAGGCATGCGTGGATGCCGCCTTACAGAGTCTAGCAGCAAAAAGAGAAGCTGCTGCAGCAGTAGCCAAAGCAGAATCGCTAGAAGCCGCACATAACTCTGAGCTGCATAGCTGAAGCAGTTCATTAAGTCTGTAGTTGCCACTGCAATATTCATTACAACGCACATCTCAGTGTGATAATGAACTTCCTGATCCAAACTATAACCAAGAACACGACACCTTCAGTGAAGCGAGTGAGAGTCATCATGAGCCTCAGCTCCAAGAAAACATGGAGCAAAACAATTCTGCTAATGACTACCTTGCCCCTCACCAGGTAACTAACGTGAATCACCTTGCTGACACACCGCACGTCAGACCAAAGCAATATGACACCGGCTGGCACCACCCTGAGGACACTAACAGGTACGAACGCACCTCACATCACTATCAGGGTGACCCATCTTCAGTATACACTGCTGACAACCGGTTCACAACAGAATTTGCTAAGTTCTTCAGACAACGTGATCTGGTGCCAAGGGACTCATGAAATTCACTAACCATGCTGAAGGTTACAGAGCTTGGAAAGCTTCCTTCCAAAATGTTACTAGAGACTTGGGGCTACAACCCAGGGAAGAGGTAGACCTCTTAGTCAAATACCTAGGAGAAGAGTCAGTCAAACACGTAGTAAGGATCATAGACATTAATATAAATCACCCTGAGATTGGCCTCAAAGAGATCTGGAAGAGGCTAGACGAGTGTTACGGCACAGCAGAGGTAATAGAGAGAGCCTTGTTCAAAAGAATTGATGACTTTCCTAAAATATCTAACAAAGGTCTCCAGAAACTTATAGAACTAAGTGACCTGCTAAAGGAAGTCTTAGTTGCCAAATGTGAGGGTGACCTACAAGGACTTGCATTCCTTGACATAGCCAAAGGTGTTAACCTTATAGTCCAAAAGTCGCCCTGCAATCTACAAGAGAGGTGGCTCACACATGGTTCCACATACAAATACAAACACAGTGTTCCATTCCCTCCCTTCTCCGTTTTTGTAGACTTTGTACACAAACAAGCAACAATTAGGAACGATCCCAGCTTTGACTTTGCAATGTCATATACCACACCGTCACCAGCTGCAAATCTACGCAGAACATCTGTGGCAGTGCACAAGACTTACTGTATGTTTCCTCTCCAAGTTCCAATTACAGGGCTGCTGGCTTCTCTCAATCAGAGACAAAGGTGCAGGACCCTGACAAGCAGGTGCCCGCTCCATCAGAAGCCTCATCCTCTCCTGAAATGCAGAGCCTTCAGGGGAAAATCTATGCCAGTTCGCAGAAGCTTCCTGAAAGAGAACGGTATCTGCTACAAGTGCTGCTCATCCACAACTCATCTCGCCAAGGATTGCAAGGTCAGTGTAAAATGCACAGAATGTGGCACCACAGATCATAACCTGCTCTACACCCTGACCCAGTTCCATGGAGTGCACAAAACATGCCAGCTGACAGTAAGCATGGCGGGGAGGAAAGGAACACTGATGCAGCTATGCCAGATATCACTTCACAATGTACCGAAGTCTGTAAAGGGACAATAGACAGTAGGTCCTGTTCAAAAATACGCCTCCTCAGAGTGTACCCAAAGGGTCATAGAGACAAAGCTGTAAGACTGTATGCTATCTTGGATGATCAAAGTAATCGATCCTTGGCTAGATCAACATTATTTGACCTATTCAGCATCAAAGGGCCAAGCACCCCCTACTCATTAAAGGCATGTGCAGGTACTGTGACAACAGCAGGTAGAAAAGCCACTTACTACCAAATTGAGTCCTTAGACGGACAATTCTGCCTGCCACTACCTACAATCATTGAGTGTAATCAGATCCCAGACAACAGATCTGAAATCCCTACCCCAGATGTGGCAATCCATCACGCTCACTTGAAATGCATAGCCCCCTTATACCGGAACTCGACCATCAGGCCCAGATAATACTCCTGTTGGGGAGAGACATCCTACATGTTCATAATGTGAGAAGTCATATCAATGGACTCCACAATGCTCCCTATGCCCAAAAGCTAGACCTAGGATGGGTCATAATAGGAAATGTATGCTTATAGAATCATAGAATCATAGAGTTGGAAGGGACCTCCTGGGCCATCTGGTCCAACCCCCAGCTCAAAACAGGATTCGCTAAATCATCCCAGTCAGATGTCTGTCCAGCCTCTGTTTGAAGACTTCCATTGAAGGAGAACTCACCACTTCTCGTGGCAGCTTGTTCAACTCATTGATCACTCTAACTTTCTAAAAGTTTTTTCTAATATCTAATCTGTGTCTCCTCCCATTCAGTTTCATTCCATTGCTTCTAGTCTTTCCTTGTGCAAATGAGAATAAAGTTGATCCTTCTACAATGTGACAGCCCTTTAGATATTTGTAGACAGCTATTAAGTCTCCTCTCAGTCTTCTCTTTTGCAAACTAAACATTCCCAAATCCTGCAACCTTTCCTCATAAGACAGGGTTTGCAGACCGGTCACCATTCTGGTCGCTCTTTTCTGAACTTGTTCCAGTTTGTTGATGTCTTTTTTAAAATGTGGTGCCCAAAACTGGACACAATATTCCAGATGAGGTCTGACCAAAGAGGAGTAGAGGGAAATAATGACTTCACGTGATCTAGACTGTATGCTTCTGTTAATACATCCTAGAATTGCATTTGCCTTTTTTGCTGCTGCATCACACTGTTGACTCATATTCAGTCTGTGATCTATTAGTATACCCAAGTCTTTTTCACATGTGCTGTTGCTTAGCCCTATTCCTCCCATTCTGTATATGCTTTTTTCATTTTTATTGCCCAGACGTAGTACTTTGCATTTTTCCCTGTTAAAAACCATTCTGTTAGTTGCTGCCCACTTCTCCAGTTTATTTATATCTTTTTGAATCCTCTCTCTCTTCTCTAGTATTAGCTATCCCTCCTAGCTTTGTGTCATCAGCAAATTTAATCAGTTTACCCTCAATTCCTTCATCTAAATCGTTGATAAAGATGTTGAACAATACAGGGCCCAGGACAGAGCCCTGTGGTACCCCACTTGAGACATTCTTCCAACTGGATGTGCAGCCATTTATGACCACTCTTTGGGTCCGATCACTAAGCCAGTTATGAATCCACCTAACAGTTGCCTTGTCCATTCCATACTTAGTCATTTTTTCAATAAGGATTGTATGAGATACTTTATCAAATGCTTTGCTGAAGTCAAGATATACTATATCTACAGCATTTCCTTGATCCACCCAATCAGTGATTCCATCATAGAAGGAAATTAAGTTAGTCTGACATGACTTATTAGTTACAAACCCATGCTGACTCTGTTTAATCACGTCATTCTTATTCAGGTACTGACATACATGTTGTTTAATAATTTGTTCAAAGATCTTTCCTGGTATAGAAGTCAGACTCACCGGCCAATAGTTGCCTGGGTCCACCTTCTTCCCCTTTTTGAAGATAGGAACAACATTTGCTCTTCTCCAGTCTTCCGGGACTTCTCCTGTTCTCCAAGAATTTTCAAAGATTGTGGAGAGGGGTTCAAAAATTTCTTCTGCTATCTCCTTCAGTACTCTGGGGTGTAATTCATCTGGACCTGGAGACTTGAATTCATTTAGGTTAACTAAGTGTTTCCTCACTATCTTTCTGTTTATAGATATCCTGGATTCTTCAATTCCCTTAATAGGGCAGTGAAGAACATTTGATGTTACATTTCCTTTCTGAGAGAAAACAGAAGCAAAATAGGAATTTAAAAGTTCGGCCTTCTCAACATCCTGTCTTACCATTTCATCATTTTCATCCTGTAAAAATCCTATAGCATCTTTGACTTTTCTTTTACTTTTGACATGTCCCCAAAATCCTTTATTATTTCTTTTGACATCTCTTGCAAGCCTCAATTCATTGTCAGCTTTAATAATCTGATTTGTGCCCTGCAGGTTCTGCAGACAGCATTATATTCTTCTTTAGATATGCCTCCCTCTTTCCATTTTATAAACATTTTTTTCTTCCTTTTTAGCATGTGCTTGGGACATATGCACTCCCCATCAAGTGTGAGATGATATGAATATATGAATTAATCCAGAATTGAACCAGAAGGGAACAAATGGTAACTGGAAACAGTCACTGTAAACAATGTTTCTGTTTGTTTCCACTCTGACCCCTATAATCCTTCACTTTCTGATAACCCCACTAATACCTACACCAAGCAAGTAACTGTTCATCTCTTCTTCAGTCCTTCCAATCCATCTCACCTCTTGCTCAGATCTGTTTCTCAACATGAAATCCTCTTTCTCCAAACACAGACAGCCCCCTCATGCCCTCTCCTGATCCCACCTGCTAACACTCTCTCTGCTCCTCCTCACTGCCGGCGATATCTCTCCAAATCCTGGTCCTCCTCACCACAATCCCACAGCCATTTCTACCTCCCATCAATGCCCAATCACAACTTTCCGTCACCACTCCAACCTTATACACATTCTCCCGGCCCCAGCTTCCCGAGTCCCACAAACAGGAGCTCTGTGGAACGCTCGCACTGTCTGCAACAAACTTTCCTTCATCCATGATCTTTTTATTGCTAACAAACTTTCCTTCCTCGCCATCACCGAAACCTGGCTCACCCCCTCTGACACAGCCTCTCCTGCTGCACTCTCGTATGGTGGATCCCACCTTTCCAACACCCCGCCCCAGTATCAAGCATGGTGGAGGAGTTGGTTTTCTCCTGTCAGATAACTGCTCCTTCACCCCAATCCCACTGCCACCCTCTGTTACCCTCCCTTCCTTTGAGGTGCACTCTGCGCACATCTACTCCCCCTCCAACCTCCAACTAGCTGTCATATACTGCCCTCCAGGGCCAGCCACCACCTTCTTTGACCACTTCACCACCTGGCTACTTCATTTCCTTTCCACTGATATCCCCATTATCATCTTGTGCGACTTCATCATCCCCATTGGCACTTCCTCTCAGCTGCCACTAAACTTCTATCTCTCACTTCCTTCTTTGTCCTCACTCAATGATCTTCTGTAACCACTCACAAAGATGGCCACACACTAGATCTCATCTTCACCCGCCTCTGCTCCTTATCTAGCTTCTCTAACTCACCTCTTCCTCTCTCTGACCACAACCTACTTACATTCTCTTCCCTCTCCTCCTCAGGTCCACAATCCCCACCTCAAAAACTTGCACACCCTCGCAGAAATCTTCAACACCTCGATCTACACTCACTGTCTGAATCCTTCCTCCCTCTAACAGACATAAGTTCCCTACACAGTGCGGATGCCGCTGCCGCTCTCTTTAACACCACAATAGCTGTAGCTTTGGAATCAGTTGCCCCTCTCAAACATACCAAAGCTTGCAAAATCAACAGACAGCCCTGGCACACCAGTCTGACCAAAGAACTGAGGCAGGCTTCCAGGGCTGCTGAGCGGAGATGGAAAAGATCCCACTCCAATGAGGAATTTATCGCTTTCAAACAGTTCCTCACTACTTTCAAGGACACACTCGCTGCAGCAAAACAAACCTACTTCTCATCTCTCATATCCTCCCTGTCTCACAACCCTAAACAGTTATTCAACACCTACAATTCTCTTCTCCGCCCCCCCAGCACCTCCTCCCTCCCCACTCACCTCAGCTGAAGACTTTGCCTCATTTTTCAAGGAGAAGATTGCTAACTAGAGTTGAGCGAAACGAGTCGAAAAAATTCAAAAGTCGCCGACTTTTGGCAAAGTCGGGTTTCATGAAACGAAACCCGACCCTAGGATGAGGTCGGCCACGAGGTCGGTGACTTACGCGCCAAAGTCGCGTTTCAAAAGTTTGTTTTGCACTCTTTTTCAGCCAATCAGGATCCACGGACACTGTGGGCAAAATGATGACATAGGCATGGGTCACCACCATCTTTCAGAAGGGCATGCAAGTGATTGGCTTGCTTTGGTGGGCGTCACAGGGGGTATAAAAGGGCGTGCACGCCGACCGCCATCTTACTTCTGCCGATCTTAGTATAGGGAGAGGTTGCTGCTGATTCTGTAGGGAGAGCGTTAGGCAGGGAAGAAGACAAAAAAACTGCTTCTGCTGCTAGCGATTTGGCCTGCACAACACACCAGTCACTGTGTGTGCAGTGCAAGGGGAGGCTATATAGTGGTGTATCAGTGGTGTTGGTTGTTGGGCTGCCTTTTAAGGCTTCCTGACATTCCTGCATTGCTGTTTACCCACTGCACCTCAAACTGCATTTTTAAAAGCAATCCCAATTTTTTTTTTTTTTGTCCTGCTGAGAAGACAAAAAAACTGCTTCTGCTGCTAGCAATTTGGCCTGCACAACACACCAGTCACTGTGTGTGCAGTGCAAGGGGAGGCTATATAGTGGTGTATCAGGGTTGTTGGTTGTTGGGCTGCCTTCTAAGGCTTCCTGACATTCCTGCATTGCTGTTTACCCACTGCTCTGCAAACTGCTTTTTTAAAAGCAATCCAATCTCCCTTATCCTCTAGTCACTTTTGTCACAGCTGTGCCATCGAGCCTGTCACATAGCGCTCAGATATTCATTGGGCCTCACACAATCCAAAAGTGTCCAGTGTCCAAAAGTGTGTGCAGAGATTCAAAATCTCCCTTATCCTCTAGTCACTTTGGTCACAGCTGTGCCATCGAGCCTGTCACATAGCGCTCGGATATCAGTGGGCCTCACACAATCCAAAAGTGTCCAGTGTCCAAAAGTGTGTGCAGAGATTCAAAATCTCCCTTATCCTCTAGTCACTTTTGTCACAGCTGTGCCATCGAGCCTGTCACATAGCGCTCAGATATTCATTGGGCCTCACACAATCCAAAAGTGTCCAGTGTCCAAAAGTGTGTGCAGAGATTCAAAATCTCCCTTATCCTCTAGTCACTTTGGTCACAGCTGTGCCATTGAGCCTGTCACATAGCGCTCAGATATCAGTGGGCCTCACACAATCCAAAAGTGTCCATCCAGTGTCCAAAAGTGTGTGCAGAGATTCAAAATCTCCCTTATCCTCTAGTCACTTTGGTCACAGCTGTGCCATCGAGCCTGTCACATAGCGCTCAGATATTCATTGGGCCTCACACAATCCAAAAGTGTCCAGTGTCCAAAAGTGTGTGCAGAGATTCAAAATCTCCCTTATCCTCTAGTCACTTTGGTCACAGCTGTGCCATCGAGCCTGTCACATAGCGCTCAGATATCAGTGGGCCTCACACAATCCAAAAGTGTCCAGTGTCCAAAAGTGTGTGCAGAGATTCAAAATCTCCCTTATCATCTAGTCACTTTGGTCACAGCTGTGCCATCGAGCCTGTCACATAGCGCTCAGATATCAGTGGGCCTCACACAATACAAAAGTGTCCATCCAGTGTCCAAAAGTGTGTGCAGAGATTCAAAATCACCCTTATCCTCTAGTCACTTTGGTCACAGCTGTGCCATCGAGCCTGTCACATAGCGCTCAGATATCAGTGGGCCTCACACAATCCAAAAGTGTCCAGTGTCCAAAAGTGTGTGCAGATATTCAAAATCTCCCTTATCCTCTAGTCACTTTGGTCACAGCTGTGCCATTGAGCCTGTCACATAGCGCTCAGATATCAGTGGGCCTCACACAATCCAAAAGTGTCCAGTGTCCAAAAGTGTGTGCAGAGATTCAAAATCTCCCTTATCCTGTAGTCACTTTTGTCACAGCTGTGCCATCGAGCCTGTCACATAGCGCTCAGATATTCATTGGGCCTCACACAATTCGAAAGTGTCCAGTGTCCAAAAGTGTGTGCAGAGATTCAAAATCTATCTTATCCTCTAGTCACTTTGGTCACAGCTGTGCCATCGAGCCTGTCTCATAGCGCTCAGATATTCATTGGGCCTCACACAATCCAAAAGTGTCTAGTGTCCAAAAGTGTGTGCAGAGATTCAAAATCTCCCTTATCCTCTAGTCACTTTGGTCACAGCTGTGCCATCGAGCCTGTCACATAGCGCTCAGATATTCATTGGGCCTCACACAATCCAAAAGTGTCTAGTGTCCAAAAGTGTGTGCAGAGATTCAAAATCTCAATTATCCTCTAGTCACTTTGGTCACAGCTGTGCCATCGAGCCTGTCACATAGCGCTCAGATATTCATTGGGCCTCACACAATACAAAAGTGTCCAGTGTCCAAAAGTGTGTGCAGAGATTCAAAATCTCCCTTATCCTCTAGTCACTTTGGTCACAACTGTGCCATCGAGCCTGTCACATAGCGCTCAGATATCAGTGGGCCTCACACAATCCAAAAGTGTCCAGTGTCCAAAAGTGTGTGCAGAGATTCAAAATCTCCCTTATCCTCTAGTCACTTTTGTCACAGCTTTGCCATCGAGCCTGTCACATAGCGCTCAGATATTCATTGGGCCTCACACAATCCAAAAGTGTCCAGTGTCCAAAAGTGTGTGCAGAGATTCAAAATCTCCCTTATCCTCTAGTCACTTTTGTCACAGCTGTGCCATCGAGCCTGTCACATAGCGCTCAGATATTCATTGGGCCTCACACAATCCAAAAGTGTCCAGTGTCCAAAAGTGTGTGCAGAGATTCAAAATCTCCCTTATCCTCTAGTCACTTTGGTCACAGCTGTGCCATCGAGCCTGTCACATAGCGCTCAGATATCAGTGGGCCTCACACAATCCAAAAGTGTCCATCCAGTGTCCAAAAGTGTGTGCAGAGATTCAAAATCTCCCTTATCCTCTAGTCACTTTGGTCACAGCTGTGCCATCGAGCCTGTCACATAGCGCTCAGATATCAGTGGGCCTCACACAATCCAAATGTGTCCATTGTCCAAAAGTGGGTGCAGAGATTCAAAATCTCCCTTATCCTCTAGTCACTTTGGTCACAGCTGTGCCATCGAGCCTGTCACATAGCGATCAGATATTCATTGGGCCTCACACAATCCAAAAGTGTCCAGTGTCCAAAAGTGTGTGCAGAGATTCAAAATCTCCCTTATCCTCTAGTCACTTTGGTCACAGCTGTGCCATCGAGCCTGTCACATAGCGATCAGATATTCATTGGGCCTCACACAATCCAAAAGTGTCTAGTGTCCAAAAGTGTGTGCAGAGATTCAAAATCTCCCTTATCCTCTAGTCACTTTGGTCACAGCTGTGCCATCGAGCCTGTCACATAGCGCTCAGATATTCATTGGGCCTCACACAATCCAAAATTGTCTAGTGTCCAAAAGTGTGCGCAGAGATTCAAAATCTCCCTTATCCTCTAGTCACTTTGGTCACAGCTGTGCCATCGAGCCTGTCACATAGCGCTCAGATATCAGTGGGCCTCACACAATCCAAAAGTGTCCAGTGTCCAAAAGTGTGTGCAGAGATTCAAAATCTCCCTTATCCTCTAGTCACTTTGGTCACAGCTGTGCCATCGAGCCTGTCACATAGCGCTCGGATATCAGTGGGCCTCACACAATCCAAAAGTGTCCAGTGTCCAAAAGTGTGTGCAGAGATTCAAAATCTCCCTTATCCTCTAGTCACTTTTGTCACAGCTGTGCCATCGAGCCTGTCACATAGCGCTCAGATATTCATTGGGCCTCACACAATCCAAAAGTGTCCAGTGTCCAAAAGTGTGTGCAGAGATTCAAAATCTCCCTTATCCTCTAGTCACTTTGGTCACAGCTGTGCCATTGAGCCTGTCACATAGCGCTCAGATATCAGTGGGCCTCACACAATCCAAAAGTGTCCATCCAGTGTCCAAAAGTGTGTGCAGAGATTCAAAATCTCCCTTATCCTCTAGTCACTTTGGTCACAGCTGTGCCATCGAGCCTGTCACATAGCGCTCAGATATTCATTGGGCCTCACACAATCCAAAAGTGTCCAGTGTCCAAAAGTGTGTGCAGAGATTCAAAATCTCCCTTATCCTCTAGTCACTTTGGTCACAGCTGTGCCATCGAGCCTGTCACATAGCGCTCAGATATCAGTGGGCCTCACACAATCCAAAAGTGTCCAGTGTCCAAAAGTGTGTGCAGAGATTCAAAATCTCCCTTATCATCTAGTCACTTTGGTCACAGCTGTGCCATCGAGCCTGTCACATAGCGCTCAGATATCAGTGGGCCTCACACAATACAAAAGTGTCCATCCAGTGTCCAAAAGTGTGTGCAGAGATTCAAAATCACCCTTATCCTCTAGTCACTTTGGTCACAGCTGTGCCATCGAGCCTGTCACATAGCGCTCAGATATCAGTGGGCCTCACACAATCCAAAAGTGTCCAGTGTCCAAAAGTGTGTGCAGATATTCAAAATCTCCCTTATCCTCTAGTCACTTTGGTCACAGCTGTGCCATTGAGCCTGTCACATAGCACTCAGATATCAGTGGGCCTCACACAATCCAAAAGTGTCCAGTGTCCAAAAGTGTGTGCAGAGATTCAAAATCTCCCTTATCCTGTAGTCACTTTTGTCACAGCTGTGCCATCGAGCCTGTCACATAGCGCTCAGATATTCATTGGGCCTCACACAATTCGAAAGTGTCCAGTGTCCAAAAGTGTGTGCAGAGATTCAAAATCTATCTTATCCTCTAGTCACTTTGGTCACAGCTGTGCCATCGAGCCTGTCTCATAGCGCTCAGATATTCATTGGGCCTCACACAATCCAAAAGTGTCTAGTGTCCAAAAGTGTGTGCAGAGATTCAAAATCTCCCTTATCCTCTAGTCACTTTGGTCACAGCTGTGCCATCGAGCCTGTCACATAGCGCTCAGATATTCATTGGGCCTCACACAATCCAAAAGTGTCTAGTGTCCAAAAGTGTGTGCAGAGATTCAAAATCTCAATTATCCTCTAGTCACTTTGGTCACAGCTGTGCCATCGAGCCTGTCACATAGCGCTCAGATATTCATTGGGCCTCACACAATACAAAAGTGTCCAGTGTCCAAAAGTGTGTGCAGAGATTCAAAATCTCCCTTATCCTCTAGTCACTTTGGTCACAACTGTGCCATCGAGCCTGTCACATAGCGCTCAGATATCAGTGGGCCTCACACAATCCAAAAGTGTCCAGTGTCCAAAAGTGTGTGCAGAGATTCAAAATCTCCCTTATCCTCTAGTCACTTTTGTCACAGCTTTGCCATCGAGCCTGTCACATAGCGCTCAGATATTCATTGGGCCTCACACAATCCAAAAGTGTCCAGTGTCCAAAAGTGTGTGCAGAGATTCAAAATCTCCCTTATCCTCTAGTCACTTTTGTCACAGCTGTGCCATCGAGCCTGTCACATAGCGCTCAGATATTCATTGGGCCTCACACAATCCAAAAGTGTCCAGTGTCCAAAAGTGTGTGCAGAGATTCAAAATCTCCCTTATCCTCTAGTCACTTTGGTCACAGCTGTGCCATCGAGCCTGTCACATAGCGCTCAGATATCAGTGGGCCTCACACAATCCAAAAGTGTCCATCCAGTGTCCAAAAGTGTGTGCAGAGATTCAAAATCTCCCTTATCCTCTAGTCACTTTGGTCACAGCTGTGCCATCGAGCCTGTCACATAGCGCTCAGATATCAGTGGGCCTCACACAATCCAAATGTGTCCATTGTCCAAAAGTGGGTGCAGAGATTCAAAATCTCCCTTATCCTCTAGTCACTTTGGTCACAGCTGTGCCATCGAGCCTGTCACATAGCGATCAGATATTCATTGGGCCTCACACAATCCAAAAGTGTCCAGTGTCCAAAAGTGTGTGCAGAGATTCAAAATCTCCCTTATCCTCTAGTCACTTTGGTCACAGCTGTGCCATCGAGCCTGTCACATAGCGATCAGATATTCATTGGGCCTCACACAATCCAAAAGTGTCTAGTGTCCAAAAGTGTGTGCAGAGATTCAAAATCTCCCTTATCCTCTAGTCACTTTGGTCACAGCTGTGCCATCGAGCCTGTCACATAGCGCTCAGATATTCATTGGGCCTCACACAATCCAAAATTGTCTAGTGTCCAAAAGTGTGCGCAGAGATTCAAAATCTCCCTTATCCTCTAGTCACTTTGGTCACAGCTGTGCCATCGAGCCTGTCACATAGCGCTCAGATATCAGTGGGCCTCACACAATCCAAAAGTGTCCAGTGTCCAAAAGTGTGTGCAGAGATTCAAAATCTCCCTTATCCTCTAGTCACTTTGGTCACAGCTGTGCCATCGAGCCTGTCACATAGCGCTCAGATATTCATTGGGCCTCACACAATCCAAAAGTGTCCAGTGTCCAAAAGTGTGTGCAGAGATTCAAAATCTCCCTTATCCTCTAGTCACTTTGGTCACAGCTGTGCCATTGAGCCTGTCACATAGCGCTCAGATATCAGTGGGCCTCACACAATCCAAAAGTGTCCATCCAGTGTCCAAAAGTGTGTGCAGAGATTCAAAATCTCCCTTATCCTCTAGTCACTTTGGTCACAGCTGTGCCATCGAGCCTGTCACATAGCGCTCAGATATCAGTGGGCCTCACACAATCCAAAAGTGTCCAGTGTCCAAACGTGTGTGCAGATATTCAAAATCTCCCTTATCCTCTAGTCACTTTGGTCACAGCTGTGCCATCGAGCCTGTCACATAGCGCTTAGATATCAGTGGGCCTCACACAATCCAAAAGTGTCCAGTGTCCAAAAGTGTGTGCAGAGATTCAAAATCTCCCTTATCCTCTAGTCACTTTTGTCACAGCTGTGCCATCGAGCCTGTCACATAGCGCTCAGATATTCATTGGGCCTCACACAATCCAAAAGTGTCCAGTGTCCAAAAGTGTGTGCAGAGATTCAAAATCTCCCTTATCCTCTAGTCACTTTGGTCACAGCTGTGCCATCGAGCCTGTCACATAGCGCTCAGATATCAGTGGGCCTCACACAATCCAAAAGTGTCCAGTGTCCAAAAGTGTGTGCAGAGTTTCAAAATCTCCCTTATCCTCTAGTCACTTTGGTCACAGCTGTGCCATCGAGCCTGTCACATAGCGCTCAGATATCAGTGGGCCTCACACAATACAAAAGTGTCCATCCAGTGTCCAAAAGTGTGTGCAGAGATTCAAAATCTCCCTTATCCTCTAGTCACTTTGGTCACAGCTGTGCCATCGAGCCTGTCACATAGCGATCAGATATCAGTGGGCCTCACACAATCGAAAAGTGTCCAGTGTCCAAAAGTGTGTGCAGAGATTCAAAATCTCCCTTATCCTCTAGTCACTTTGGTCACAGCTGTGCCATCGAGCCTGTCACATAGCGCTCAGATATCAGTGGGCCTCACACAATCCAAAAGTGTCCAGTGTCCAAAAGTGTGTGCAGAGATTCAAAATCTCCCTTATCATCTAGTCACTTTTGTCACAGCTGTGCCATCGAGCCTGTCACATAGCGCTCAGATATTCATTGGGCCTCACACAATCCAAAAGTGTCCAGTGTCCAAAAGTGTGTGCAGAGATTCAAAATCTATCTTATCCTCTAGTCACTTTGGTCACAGCTGTGCCATCGAGCCTGTCTCATAGCGCTCAGATATTCATTGGGCCTCACACAATCCAAAAGTGTCCAGTGTCCAAAAGTGTGTGCAGAGATTCAAAATCTCCCTTATCCTCTATTCACTTTGGTCACAGCTGTGCCATTGAGCCTGTCACATAGCGCTCAGATATCAGTGGGCCTCACACAATCCAAAAGTGTCCATCCAGTGTCCAAAAGTGTGTGCAGATATTCAAAATCTCCCTTATCCTCTAGTCACTTTGGTCACAGCTGTGCCATCGAGCCTGTCACATAGCGCTCAGATATCAGTGGGCCTCACACAATACAAAAGTGTCCAGTGTCCAAAAGTGTGTGCAGAGATTCAAAATCTCCCTTATCCTCTAGTCACTTTGGTCACAGCTGTGCCATCGAGCCTGTCACATAGCGCTCAGATATTCATTGGGCCTCACACAATCCAAAAGTGTCCAGTGTCCAAAAGTGTGTGCAGAGATTCAAAATCTCCCTTATCCTCTAGTCACTTTGGTCACAGCTGTGCCATCGAGCCTGTCACATAGCGCTCAGATATCAGTGGGCCTCACACAATCCAAAAGTGTCCAGTGTCCAAAAGTGTGTGCAGAGATTCAAAATCTCTCTTATCATCTAGTCACTTTGGTCACAGCTGTGCCATCGAGCCTGTCACATAGCGCTCAGATATCAGTGGGCCTCACACAATACAAAAGTGTCCATCCAGTGTCCAAAAGTGTGTGCAGAGATTCAAAATCTCCCTTATCCTCTAGTCACTTTGGTCACAGCTGTGCCATCGAGCCTGTCACATAGCGCTCAGATATCAGTGGGCCTCACACAATCCAAAAGTGTCCAGTGTCCAAAAGTGTGTGCAGATATTCAAAATCTCCCTTATCCTCTAGTCACTTTGGTCACAGCTGTGCCATCGAGCCTGTCACATAGCGCTCAGATATCAGTGGGCCTCACACAATCCAAAAGTGTCCAGTTTCCAAAAGTGTGTGCAGAGATTCAAAATCTCCCTTATCCTCTAGTCACTTTGGTCACAGCTGTGCCATCGAGCCTGTCACATAGCGCTCAGATATTCATTGGGCCTCACACAATCCAAAAGTGTCCAGTGTCCAAAAGTGTGTGCAGAGATTCAAAATCTATCTTATCCTCTAGTCACTTTGGTCACAGCTGTGCCATCGAGCCTGTCTCATAGCGCTCAGATATTCATTGGGCCTCACACAATCCAAAAGTGTCTAGTGTCCAAAAGTGTGTGCAGAGATTGAAAATCTCCCTTATCCTCTAGTCACTTTGGTCACAGCTGTGCCATCGAGCCTGTCACATAGCGCTCAGATATTCATTGGGCCTCACACAATCCAAAAGTGTCTAGTGTCCAAAAGTGTGTGCAGAGATTCAAAATCTCCCTTATCCTCTAGTCACTTTGGTCACAGCTGTGCCATCGAGCCTGTCACATAGCGCTCAGATATTCATTGGGCCTCACACAATACAAAAGTGTCCAGTGTCCAAAAGTGTGTGCAGAGATTCAAAATCTCCCTTATCCTCTAGTCACTTTGGTCACAACTGTGCCATCGAGCCTGTCACATAGCGCTCAGATATCAGTGGGCCTCACACAATCCAAAAGTGTCCAGTGTCCAAAAGTGTGTGCAGAGATTCAAAATCTCCCTTATCCTCTAGTCACTTTTGTCACAGCTGTGCCATCGAGCCTGTCACATAGCGCTCAGATATTCATTGGGCCTCACACAATCCAAAAGTGTCCAGTGTCCAAAAGTGTGTGCAGATATTCAAAATCTCCCTTATCCTCTAGTCACTTTGGTCACAGCTGTGCCATTGAGCCTGTCACATAGCACTCAGATATCAGTGGGCCTCACACAATCCAAAAGTGTCCAGTGTCCAAAAGTGTGTGCAGAGATTCAAAATCTCCCTTATCCTGTAGTCACTTTTGTCACAGCTGTGCCATCGAGCCTGTCACATAGCGCTCAGATATTCATTGGGCCTCACACAATTCGAAAGTGTCCAGTGTCCAAAAGTGTGTGCAGAGATTCAAAATCTATCTTATCCTCTAGTCACTTTGGTCACAGCTGTGCCATCGAGCCTGTCTCATAGCGCTCAGATATTCATTGGGCCTCACACAATCCAAAAGTGTCTAGTGTCCAAAAGTGTGTGCAGAGATTCAAAATCTCCCTTATCCTCTAGTCACTTTGGTCACAGCTGTGCCATCGAGCCTGTCACATAGCGCTCAGATATTCATTGGGCCTCACACAATCCAAAAGTGTCTAGTGTCCAAAAGTGTGTGCAGAGATTCAAAATCTCAATTATCCTCTAGTCACTTTGGTCACAGCTGTGCCATCGAGCCTGTCACATAGCGCTCAGATATTCATTGGGCCTCACACAATACAAAAGTGTCCAGTGTCCAAAAGTGTGTGCAGAGATTCAAAATCTCCCTTATCCTCTAGTCACTTTGGTCACAACTGTGCCATCGAGCCTGTCACATAGCGCTCAGATATCAGTGGGCCTCACACAATCCAAAAGTGTCCAGTGTCCAAAAGTGTGTGCAGAGATTCAAAATCTCCCTTATCCTCTAGTCACTTTTGTCACAGCTTTGCCATCGAGCCTGTCACATAGCGCTCAGATATTCATTGGGCCTCACACAATCCAAAAGTGTCCAGTGTCCAAAAGTGTGTGCAGAGATTCAAAATCTCCCTTATCCTCTAGTCACTTTTGTCACAGCTGTGCCATCGAGCCTGTCACATAGCGCTCAGATATTCATTGGGCCTCACACAATCCAAAAGTGTCCAGTGTCCAAAAGTGTGTGCAGAGATTCAAAATCTCCCTTATCCTCTAGTCACTTTGGTCACAGCTGTGCCATCGAGCCTGTCACATAGCGCTCAGATATCAGTGGGCCTCACACAATCCAAAAGTGTCCATCCAGTGTCCAAAAGTGTGTGCAGAGATTCAAAATCTCCCTTATCCTCTAGTCACTTTGGTCACAGCTGTGCCATCGAGCCTGTCACATAGCGCTCAGATATCAGTGGGCCTCACACAATCCAAATGTGTCCATTGTCCAAAAGTGGGTGCAGAGATTCAAAATCTCCCTTATCCTCTAGTCACTTTGGTCACAGCTGTGCCATCGAGCCTGTCACATAGCGATCAGATATTCATTGGGCCTCACACAATCCAAAAGTGTCCAGTGTCCAAAAGTGTGTGCAGAGATTCAAAATCTCCCTTATCCTCTAGTCACTTTGGTCACAGCTGTGCCATCGAGCCTGTCACATAGCGATCAGATATTCATTGGGCCTCACACAATCCAAAAGTGTCTAGTGTCCAAAAGTGTGTGCAGAGATTCAAAATCTCCCTTATCCTCTAGTCACTTTGGTCACAGCTGTGCCATCGAGCCTGTCACATAGCGCTCAGATATTCATTGGGCCTCACACAATCCAAAATTGTCTAGTGTCCAAAAGTGTGCGCAGAGATTCAAAATCTCCCTTATCCTCTAGTCACTTTGGTCACAGCTGTGCCATCGAGCCTGTCACATAGCGCTCAGATATCAGTGGGCCTCACACAATCCAAAAGTGTCCAGTGTCCAAAAGTGTGTGCAGAGATTCAAAATCTCCCTTATCCTCTAGTCACTTTGGTCACAGCTGTGCCATCGAGCCTGTCACATAGCGCTCAGATATTCATTGGGCCTCACACAATCCAAAAGTGTCCAGTGTCCAAAAGTGTGTGCAGAGATTCAAAATCTCCCTTATCCTCTAGTCACTTTGGTCACAGCTGTGCCATTGAGCCTGTCACATAGCGCTCAGATATCAGTGGGCCTCACACAATCCAAAAGTGTCCATCCAGTGTCCAAAAGTGTGTGCAGAGATTCAAAATCTCCCTTATCCTCTAGTCACTTTGGTCACAGCTGTGCCATCGAGCCTGTCACATAGCGCTCAGATATCAGTGGGCCTCACACAATCCAAAAGTGTCCAGTGTCCAAACGTGTGTGCAGATATTCAAAATCTCCCTTATCCTCTAGTCACTTTGGTCACAGCTGTGCCATCGAGCCTGTCACATAGCGCTTAGATATCAGTGGGCCTCACACAATCCAAAAGTGTCCAGTGTCCAAAAGTGTGTGCAGAGATTCAAAATCTCCCTTATCCTCTAGTCACTTTTGTCACAGCTGTGCCATCGAGCCTGTCACATAGCGCTCAGATATTCATTGGGCCTCACACAATCCAAAAGTGTCCAGTGTCCAAAAGTGTGTGCAGAGATTCAAAATCTCCCTTATCCTCTAGTCACTTTGGTCACAGCTGTGCCATCGAGCCTGTCACATAGCGCTCAGATATCAGTGGGCCTCACACAATCCAAAAGTGTCCAGTGTCCAAAAGTGTGTGCAGAGTTTCAAAATCTCCCTTATCCTCTAGTCACTTTGGTCACAGCTGTGCCATCGAGCCTGTCACATAGCGCTCAGATATCAGTGGGCCTCACACAATACAAAAGTGTCCATCCAGTGTCCAAAAGTGTGTGCAGAGATTCAAAATCTCCCTTATCCTCTAGTCACTTTGGTCACAGCTGTGCCATCGAGCCTGTCACATAGCGATCAGATATCAGTGGGCCTCACACAATCGAAAAGTGTCCAGTGTCCAAAAGTGTGTGCAGAGATTCAAAATCTCCCTTATCCTCTAGTCACTTTGGTCACAGCTGTGCCATCGAGCCTGTCACATAGCGCTCAGATATCAGTGGGCCTCACACAATCCAAAAGTGTCCAGTGTCCAAAAGTGTGTGCAGAGATTCAAAATCTCCCTTATCATCTAGTCACTTTTGTCACAGCTGTGCCATCGAGCCTGTCACATAGCGCTCAGATATTCATTGGGCCTCACACAATCCAAAAGTGTCCAGTGTCCAAAAGTGTGTGCAGAGATTCAAAATCTATCTTATCCTCTAGTCACTTTGGTCACAGCTGTGCCATCGAGCCTGTCTCATAGCGCTCAGATATTCATTGGGCCTCACACAATCCAAAAGTGTCCAGTGTCCAAAAGTGTGTGCAGAGATTCAAAATCTCCCTTATCCTCTATTCACTTTGGTCACAGCTGTGCCATTGAGCCTGTCACATAGCGCTCAGATATCAGTGGGCCTCACACAATCCAAAAGTGATCATCCAGTGTCCAAAAGTGTGTGCAGATATTCAAAATCTCCCTTATCCTCTAGTCACTTTGGTCACAGCTGTGCCATCGAGCCTGTCACATAGCGCTCAGATATCAGTGGGCCTCACACAATACAAAAGTGTCCAGTGTCCAAAAGTGTGTGCAGAGATTCAAAATCTCCCTTATCCTCTAGTCACTTTGGTCACAGCTGTGCCATCGAGCCTGTCACATAGCGCTCAGATATTCATTGGGCCTCACACAATCCAAAAGTGTCCAGTGTCCAAAAGTGTGTGCAGAGATTCAAAATCTCCCTTATCCTCTAGTCACTTTGGTCACAGCTGTGCCATCGAGCCTGTCACATAGCGCTCAGATATCAGTGGGCCTCACACAATCCAAAAGTGTCCAGTGTCCAAAAGTGTGTGCAGAGATTCAAAATCTCTCTTATCATCTAGTCACTTTGGTCACAGCTGTGCCATCGAGCCTGTCACATAGCGCTCAGATATCAGTGGGCCTCACACAATCCAAAAGTGTCCATCCAGTGTCCAAAAGTGTGTGCAGAGATTCAAAATCTCCCTTATCCTCTAGTCACTTTGGTCACAGCTGTGCCATCGAGCCTGTCACATAGCGCTCAGATATCAGTGGGCCTCACACAATCCAAAAGTGTCCAGTGTCCAAAAGTGTGTGCAGATATTCAAAATCTCCCTTATCCTCTAGTCACTTTGGTCACAGCTGTGCCATCGAGCCTGTCACATAGCGCTCAGATATCAGTGGGCCTCACACAATCCAAAAGTGTCCAGTTTCCAAAAGTGTGTGCAGAGATTCAAAATCTCCCTTATCCTCTAGTCACTTTGGTCACAGCTGTGCCATCGAGCCTGTCACATAGCGCTCAGATATTCATTGGGCCTCACACAATCCAAAAGTGTCCAGTGTCCAAAAGTGTGTGCAGAGATTCAAAATCTATCTTATCCTCTAGTCACTTTGGTCACAGCTGTGCCATCGAGCCTGTCTCATAGCGCTCAGATATTCATTGGGCCTCACACAATCCAAAAGTGTCTAGTGTCCAAAAGTGTGTGCAGAGATTGAAAATCTCCCTTATCCTCTAGTCACTTTGGTCACAGCTGTGCCATCGAGCCTGTCACATAGCGCTCAGATATTCATTGGGCCTCACACAATCCAAAAGTGTCTAGTGTCCAAAAGTGTGTGCAGAGATTCAAAATCTCCCTTATCCTCTAGTCACTTTGGTCACAGCTGTGCCATCGAGCCTGTCACATAGCGCTCAGATATTCATTGGGCCTCACACAATACAAAAGTGTCCAGTGTCCAAAAGTGTGTGCAGAGATTCAAAATCTCCCTTATCCTCTAGTCACTTTGGTCACAACTGTGCCATCGAGCCTGTCACATAGCGCTCAGATATCAGTGGGCCTCACACAATCCAAAAGTGTCCAGTGTCCAAAAGTGTGTGCAGAGATTCAAAATCTCCCTTATCCTCTAGTCACTTTTGTCACAGCTGTGCCATCGAGCCTGTCACATAGCGCTCAGATATTCATTGGGCCTCACACAATCCAAAAGTGTCCAGTGTCCAAAAGTGTGTGCAGAGATTCAAAATCTCCCTTATCCTCTAGTTACTTTTGTCACAGCTGTGCCATCGAGCCTGTCACATAGCGCTCAGATATTCATTGGGCCTCACACAATCCAAAAGTGTCCAGTGTCCAAAAGTGTGTGCAGAGATTCAAAATCTCCCTTATCCTCTAGTCACTTTGGTCACAGCTGTGCCATCGAGCCTGTCACATAGCGCTCAGATATCAGTGGGCCTCACACAATCCAAAAGTGTCCATCCAGTGTCCAAAAGTGTGTGCAGAGATTCAAAATCTCCCTTATCCTCTAGTCACTTTGGTCACAGCTGTGCCATCGAGCCTGTCACATAGCGCTCAGATATCAGTGGGCCTCACACAATCCAAAAGTGTCCAGTGTCCAAAAGTGTGTGCAGAGATTCAAAATCTCCCTTATCCTCTAGTCACTTTGTTCACAGCTGTGCCATCGAGCCTGTGACATAGCGCTCAGATATCAGTGGGCCTCACACAATCCAAATGTGTCCAGTGTCCAAAAGTGTGTGCAGAGATTCAAAATCTCCCTTATCCTCTAGTCACTTTGGTCACAGCTGTGCCATCGAGCCTGTCACATAGCGCTCAGATATTCATTGGGCCTCACACAATCCAAAAGTGTCCAGTGTCCAAAAGTGTGTGCAGAGATTCAAAATCTCCCTTATCCTCTAGTCACTTTGGTCACAGCTGTGCCATCGAGCCTGTCACATAGCGCTCAGATATTCATTGGGCCTCACACAATCCAAAAGTGTCTAGTGTCCAAAAGTGTGTGCAGAGATTCAAAATCTCCCGTATCCTCTAGTCTCTTTGGTCACAGCTGTGCCATCGAGCCTGTCACATAGCGCTCAGATATTCATTGGGCCTCACACAATCCAAAAGTGTCTAGTGTCCAAAAGTGTGCGCAGAGATTCAAAATCTCCCTTATCCTCTAGTCACTTTGGTCACAGCTGTGCCATCGAGCCTGTCACATAGCGCTCAGATATCAGTGGGCCTCACACAATCCAAAAGTGTCCAGTGTCCAAAAGTGTGTGCAGAGATTCAAAATCTCCCTTATCCTCTAGTCACTTTGGTCACAGCTGTGCCATCGAGCCTGTCACATAGCGCTCAGATATTCATTGGGCCTCACACAATCCAAAAGTGTCCAGTGTCCAAAAGTGTGTGCAGAGATTCAAAATCTCCCTTATCCTCTAGTCACTTTGGTCACAGCTGTGCCATTGAGCCTGTCACATAGCGCTCAGATATCAGTGGGCCTCACACAATCCAAAAGTGTCCATCCAGTGTCCAAAAGTGTGTGCAGAGATTCAAAATCTCCCTTATCCTCTAGTCACTTTGGTCACAGCTGTGCCATCGAGCCTGTCACATAGCGCTCAGATATCAGTGGGCCTCACACAATCCAAAAGTGTCCAGTGTCCAAAAGTGTGTGCAGAGATTCAAAATCTCCCTTATCCTCTAGTCACTTTGGTCACAGCTGTGCCATCGAGCCTGTCACATAGCGCTCAGATATTCATTGGGCCTCACACAATCCAAAAGTGTCCAGTGTCCAAAAGTGTGTGCAGAGATTCAAAATCTCCCTTATCCTCTAGTCACTTTGGTCACAGCTGTGCCATCGAGCCTGTCACATAGCGCTCAGATATCAAAGGGCCTCACACAATCCAAAAGTGTCCAGTGTCCAAAAGTGTGTGCAGAGATTCAAAATCTCCCTTATGCTCTAGTCACTTTGGTCACAGCTATGCCATCGAGCCTGTCACATAGCGCTCAGATATCAGTGGGCCTCACACAATACAAAAGTGTCCATCCAGTGTCCAAAAGTGTGTGCAGAGATTCAAAATCTCCCTTATTCTCTAGTCACTTTGGTCACAGCTGTGCCATCGAGCCTGTCACATAGCGCTCAGATATCAGTGGGCCTCACACAATCCAAAAGTGTCCAGTGTCCAAAAGTGTGTGCAGATATTCAAAATCTCCCTTATCCTCTAGTCACTTTGGTCACAGCTGTGCCATCGAGCCTGTCACATAGCGCTCAGATATCAGTGGGCCTCACACAATCCAAAAGTGTCCAGTGTCCAAAAGTGTGTGCAGAGATTCAAAATCTCCCTTATCCTATAGTCACTTTTGTCACAGCTGTGCCATCGAGCCTGTCACATAGCGCTCAGATATTCATTGGGCCTCACACAATCCAAAAGTGTCCAGTGTCCAAAAGTGTGTGCAGAGATTCAAAATCTATCTTATCCTCTAGTCACTTTGGTCACAGCTGTGCCATCGAGCCTGTCTCATAGCGCTCAGATATTCATTGGGCCTCACACAATCCAAAAGTGTCCAGTGTCCAAAAGTGTGTGCAGAGATTCAAAATCTCCCTTATCCTCTAGTCACTTTTGTCACAGCTGTGCCATCGAGCCTGTCACATAGCGCTCAGATATTCATTGGGCCTCACACAATCCAAAAGTGTCCAGTGTCCAAAAGTGTGTGCAGAGATTCAAAATCTCCCTTATCCTCTAGTCACTTTTGTCACAGCTGTGCCATCGAGCCTGTCACATAGCGCTCAGATATTCATTGGGCCTCACACAATCCAAAAGTGTCCAGTGTCCAAAAGTGTGTGCAGAGATTCAAAATCTCCCTTATCCTCTAGTCACTTTGGTCACAGCTGTGCCATCGAGCCTGTCACATAGCGCTCAGATATCAGTGGGCCTCACACAATCCAAAAGTGTCCATCCAGTGTCCAAAAGTGTGTGCAGAGATTCAAAATCTCCCTTATCCTCTAGTCACTTTGGTCACAGCTGTGCCATCGAGCCTGTCACATAGCGCTCAGATATCAGTGGGCCACACACAATCCAAAAGTGTCCAGTGTCCAAAAGTGTGTGCAGAGATTCAAAATCTCCCTTATCCTCTAGTCGCTTTGGTCACAGCTGTGCCATCGAGCCTGTCACATAGCGCTCAGATATCAGTGGGCCTCACACAATCCAAAAGTGTCCAGTGTCCAAAAGTGTGTGCAGAGATTCAAAATCTCCCTTTTCCTCTAGTCACTTTGGTCACAGCTGTGCCATCGAGCCTGTCACATAGCGATCAGATATTCATTGGGCCTCACACAATCCAAAAGTGTCCAGTGTCCAAAAGTGTGTGCAGAGATTCAAAATCTCCCTTATCCTCTAGTCACTTTGGTCACAGCTGTGCCATCGAGCCTGTCACATAGCGCTCAGATATTCATTGGGCCTCACACAATCCAAAAGTGTCTAGTGTCCAAAAGTGTGTGCAGAGATTCAAAGTCTCCCTTATCCTCTAGTCACTTTGGTCACAGCTGTGCCATCGAGCCTGTCACATAGCGCTCAGATATTCATTGGGCCTCACACAATCCAAAAGTTTCTAGTGTCCAAAAGTGTGTGCAGAGATTCAAAATCTCCCTTATCCTCTAGTCACTTTGGTCACAGCTGTGCCATCGAGCCTGTCACATAGCGCTCAGATATCAGTGGGCCTCACACAATCCAAAAGTGTCCAGTGTCCAAAAGTGTGTGCAGAGATTCAAAATCTCCCTTATCCTCTAGTCACTTTGGTCACAGCTGTGCCATCGAGCCTTTCACATAGCGCTCAGATATTCATTGGGCCTCACACAATCCAAAAGTGTCCAGTGTCCAAAAGTGTGTGCAGAGATTCAAAATCTCCCTTATCCTATAGTCACTTTGGTCACAGCTGTGCCATCGAGCCTGTCACATAGCGCTCAGATATTCATTGGGCCTCACACAATCCAAAAGTGTCCAGTGTCCAAAAGTGTGTGCAGAGATTCAAAATCTATCTTATCCTCTAGTCACTTTGGTCACAGCTGTGCCATCGAGCCTGTCTCATAGCGCTCAGATATTCATTGGGCCTCACACAATCCAAAAGTGTCCAGTGTCCAAAAGTGTGTGCAGAGATTCAAAATCTCCCTTATCCTCTAGTCACTTTGGTCACAGCTGTGCCATCGAGCCTGTCACATAGCGCTCAGATATCAGTGGGCCTCACACAATCCAAATGTGTCCATTGTCCAAAAGTGTGTGCAGAGATTCAAAATCTCCCTTATCCTCTAGTCACTTTGGTCACAGCTGTGCCATCGAGCCTGTCACATAGCGCTCAGATATCAGTGGACCTCACACAATCCAAAAGTGTCCAGTGTCCAAAAGTGTGTGCAGAGATTCAAAATCTCCCTTATCCTCTAGTCACTTTGGTCACAGCTGTGCCATCGAGCCTGTCACATAGCGCTCAGATATCAGTGGGCCTCACACAATCCAAAAGTGTCCAGTGTCCAAAAGTGTGTGCAGAGATTCAAAATCTCCCTTATCCTCTAGTCACTTTTGTCACAGCTGTGCCATCGAGCCTGTCACATAGCGCTCAGATATTCATTGGGCCTCACACAATCCAAAAGTGTCCAGTGTCCAAAAGTGTGTGCAGAGATTCAAAATCTCCCTTATCCTCTAGTCACTTTGGTCACAGCTGTGCCATCGAGCCTGTCACATAGCGCTCAGATATTCATTGGGCCTCACACAATCCAAAATTGTCCAGTGTCCAAAAGTGTGTGCAGAGATTCAAAATCTCCCTTATCCTATAGTCACTTTGGTCACAGCTGTGCCGTCGAGCCTGTCACACAGCGCTCAGATATCAGTGGGCCTCACACAATCCAAAAGTGTCCAGTGTCCAAAAGTGTGTGCAGAGATTCAAAATCTCAATTATCCTCTAGTCAGTTTTGTCACAGCTGTGCCATCGAGCCTGTCACATAGCGCTCAGATATTCATTGGGCCTCACACAATCCAAAAGTGTCCAGTGTCCAAAAGTGTGTGCAGAGATTCAAAATCTCCCTTATCCTCTAGTCACTTTGGTCACAGCTGTGCCATCGAGCCTGTCACATAGCGCTCAGATATCAAAGGGCCTCACACAATCCAAACGTGTCCATCCAGTGTCCAAAAGTGTATGCAGAGATTCAAAATCTCCCTTATCCTCTAGTCACTTTGGTCACAGATGTGCCATCGAGCCTGTCACATAGCGCTCAGATATCAGTGGGCCTCACACAATCCAAAAGTGTCCAGTGTCCAAAAGTGTGTGCAGAGATTCAAAATCTCCCTTATCCTCTAGTCACTTTTGTCACAGCTGTGCCATCGAGCCTGTCACATAGCGCTCAGATATTCATTGGGCCTCACACAATCCAAAAGTGTCCAGTGTCCAAAAGTGTGTGCAGAGATTCAAAATCTCCCTTATCCTCTAGTCACTTTGGTCACAGCTGTGCCATCGAGCCTGTTACATTGCGCTCAGATATTCATTGGGCCTCACACAATCCAAAAGTGTCCAGTGTCCAAAAGTGTGTGCAGAGATTCAAAATCTCCCTTATCCTCTAGTCACTTTGGTCACAGCTGTGCCATCGAGCCTGTCACATAGCGCTCAGATATCAGTGGTCCTCACACAATCCAAAAGTGTCCTGTGTCCAAAAGTGTGTGCAGAGATTCAAAATCTCCCTTATCCTCTAGTCACTTTTGTCACAGCTGTGCCATCGAGCCTGTCACATAGCGCTCAGATATTCATTGGGCCTCACACAATCCAAAAGTGTCCAGTGTCCAAAAGTGTGTGCAGAGATTCAAAATCTCCCTTATCCTCTAGTCACTTTGGTCACAGCTGTGCCATCGAGCCTGTCACATAGCGCTCAGATATTCATTGGGCCTCACACAATCCAAAAGTGTCCAGTGTCCAAAAGTGTGTGCAGAGATTCAAAATCTCCCTTATCCTCTAGTCACTTTGATCACAGCTGTGCCATCGAGCCTGTCACATAGCGCTCAGATATCAGTGGGCCTCACACAATCCAAAAGTGTCCAGTGTCCAAAAGTGTGTGCAGAGATTCAAAATCTCCCTTATCCTCTAGTCACTTTTGTCACAGCTGTGCCATCGAGCCTGTCACATAGCGCTCAGTTATTCATTGGGCCTCACACAATCCAAAAGTGTCCAGTGTCCAAAAGTGTGTGCAGAGATTCAAAATCTCCCTTATCCTCTAGTCACTTTGGTCACAGCTGTGCCATCGAGCCTGTCACATAGCGCTCAGATATCAGTGGGCCTCACACAATCCAAAAGTGTCCAGTGTCCAAAAGTGAGTGCAGAGATTCAAAATCTCCCTTAACATCTAGTCACTTTTGTCACAGCTGTGCCATCGAGCCTGTCACATAGCGCTCAGATATTCATTGGGCCTCACACAATCCAAAAGTGTCCAGTGTCCAAAAGTGTGTGCAGAGATTCAAAATCTCCCTTATCCTCTAGTCACTTTGGTCACAGCTGTGCCATCGAGCCTGTCACATAGCGCTCAGATATCAGTGTGCCTCAAACAATCCAAAAGTGTCCATCCAGTGTCCAAAAGTGTGTGCAGAGATTCAAAATCTCCCTTATCCTCTAGTCACTTTGGTCACAGCTGTGCCATCGAGCCTGTCACATAGCGCTCAGATATCAGTGGGCCTCACACAATCCAAAAGTGTCCATCCAGTGTCCAAAAGTGTGTGCAGAGATTCAAAATCTCCCTTATCCTCTAGTCACTTTGGTCACAGCTGTGCCATCGAGCCTGTCACATAGCGCTCAGATATCAGTGGGCCTCACACAATCCAAAAGTGTCCAGTGTCCAAAAGTGTGTGCAGAGATTCAAAATCTCCCTTATCCTCTAGTCACTTTGGTCACAGCTGTGCCATCGAGCCTGTCACATAGCGCTCAGATATTCATTGGGCCTCACACAATCCAAAAGTGTCCAGTGTCCAAAAGTGTGTGCAGAGATTCAAAATCTCCCTTATCCTCTTGTCACTTTGGTCACAGCTGTGCCATCGAGCCTGTCACATAGCGCTCAGATATCAGTGGGCCTCACACAATCCAAAAGTGTCCAGTGTCCAAAAGTGTGTGCAGAGATTCAAAATCTCCCTTATCCTCTAGTCACTTTTGTCACAGCTATGCCATCGAGCCTGTCACATAGCGCTCAGATGTTCATTGGGCCTCACACAATCCAAAAGTGTCCAGTGTCCAAAAGTGTGTGCAGAGATTCAAAATCTCCCTTAACCTCTAGTCACTTTGGTCACAGCTGTGCCATCGAGCCTGTCACATAGCGCTCAGATATCAGTGGGCCTCACACAATCCAAATGTGTCCAGTGTCCAAAAGTGTGTGCAGAGATTCAAAATCTCCCTTATCCTCTAGTCACTTTTGTCACAGCTGTGCCATCGAGCCTGTCACATAGCGTTCAGATATTCATTGGGCCTCACACAATCCAAGAAGTGTCCAGTGTCCAAAAGTGTGTGCAGAGATTCAAAATCTCCCTTATCCTCTAGTCACTTTGGTCACAGCTGTGCCATCGAGCCTGTCACATAGCGCTCAGATATCAGTGGGCCTCACACAATCCAAAAGTGTCCATCCAGTGTCCAAAAGTGTGTGCAGAGATTCTAAATCTCCCTTATCCTCTAGTCTCTTTGGTCACAGCTGTGCCATCGAGCCTGTCACATAGCGCTCAGATATCAGTGGGCCTCACACAATCCAAAAGTGTACATCTTGTGTCCAAAAGTGTGTGCAGAGATTCAAAATCTCCCTTATCCTCTAGTCACTTTGGTCACAGCTGTGCCATCGAGCCTGTCACATAGCGCTCAGATATCAGTGGGCCTCACACAATCCAAAAGTGTCCATCCAGTGTCCAAAAGTGTGTGCAGAGATTCAAAATCTCCCTTATCCTCTAGTCACTTTGGTCACAGCTGTGCCATCGAGCCTGTCACATAGCGCTCAGATATCAGTGGGCCTCACACAATCCAAAAGTGTCCAGTGTCCACAAGTGTCTGCAGAAATTCAAAATCTCCCCTGTCCTATAGACACCTTGTACCTTGTTTTACATTACTATTTAGTTTGTTGGATTTTGTCTACATTTCTACCAAAAATGAGGAAGGCTGGTAGAATAGGCCGTGGAATTGGGTGGGGGTTGGCAGCTGGTAATGATGGTTTGGTGGTGGATCTGATGGTAGTGGCAAGAGCAAAATAGGACCGAATGCATGAAGTGCTGACCCTGCGTCATCGTCTGGCTACATAAGGCCTCGAACGCTTAGTTTTCTAGAAGTTGGCAAACCGCTTTTAAAGCCAGAGCATCAGGAAAAAGTTTTGTCTTACATTGCTGACTCAGCCTCCAGCTCTATCGCCTCCTCTTCTTCAGTTGTAAAAAGTAAAAGCACTGAGTCGTCATTGGAGGCTCATGTTCATGAACCACACCTTTCCTTGTGTCCTTCACCCCAACCAAGATTGAAGGATGACGCAGGCCATACTACTGATTACTCCATGGAGCTGTTTTCACATACCATGCCTGGATTATCAAGTGAAATGGTGAATTACCCAGGCCAAGATGAATCTGACATGGAGTGCACTGATGCACAGCCGCTGATGGATGATTCTGCTGGTACATTCACTCAGAGCACTACATTGTCCTCGCAGTGTACAGAGCCAGATTCTGACCCTGATGAGACTCAGGTGCCCCTTCCCGCACACTATACCACCATACACGGTGACACAGAGGAAGGTGCACATGACATAGAAGAGGAGGTGATGGATGACCCAGTTGTTGACCCAGATTGGCATCCATTGGGGGAAGAGGGTGCTGCTTCCAATAGCTCAGATGAGGAGCATCCACAGCAGACATCGACATCGCAACAGCTGTTATCTGGCAGGCCCGGAGCACTACAAAGACAGGTTCCAAACATCAAAAGAGTTGCTGGACAGCTTGTCCAGAGGGTCAAAGGATCACAGCGTGCTAGGCCGCAAAATGTCTGCCAAAGTAGGAAGAGTGCAGTGTGGCACTTTTTTGAACAAAATCCTCATGATCAGGCCAAGGTTATCTGTAAGAAGTGCGCAAAGACCTTTAGCCGAGGGAAAAATCTGAAAAATTTGAATACCAGTTGCATGCTTAGACATTTAACCAGCATGCACTTGCAAGCGTGGACACAACACCAAACCTCAAGTGCCACATGTGCAACTGATCACAACGAAGTTAGTCAGCAACGCTACATTGTTTCCCCCACTGTAAGCCCACCGGTTAGCACAGCAGCAAATGTTGAGGTGTCGTTGCAAGACCACAGCAGTCAGGGAATCCCACTGTTATATCAACGAAAGACTGATTCTAGGCCATCAGAAAGAACACCAACTCCATCACCATCATCAACCCTCTCTCAGTCTGCCCAGTCCACCGCTACTTCCACCATATGCAGCTCTCAAGTCCAGCTCACCCTCCCAGACACTATGAGTAGGTCAAGAAAGTACTCAGTCTCTCATCCGCGTACACTGGGTTTGAACGCCCACATTGCCAAACTAATCTCGTTTGAGATGATGCCCTTTCGGTTGGTGGAAAGCACAGCTTTCCGCGAACTCATGGCCTATGCAGTACCACGCTATGACCTACCCAGTCGCCACTTCTTCTCTCGCAAAGCCATCCCAGCCCTCCACCATCATGTGAAAGACCGCATTGTCCATGCACTCAAGCAGTCAGTGAGCGCAAAGGTGCACCTCACAACTGATGCATGGTCCAGTCGGCATGGCCAGGGCCGTTACGTGTCCATCACTGCGCACTGGGTTAATGTGGTGGATGCAGGGTCCACAGGGGACAGCGGTGGTGGGACAGTGCTGCCTAGCCCACGGTATAGGAAACAGTTGGCTGTAGGCGTTCGACCCTCCTCCTCCTCCTCCAGAAGCGAAAGCTCGTCCACAGAGCGCAGTCGTACGAGCACTCCATCTGCAGCTGCCACTGTTGCACACGATGTGTCCCCCTATCGAGCAGCTAGTGGAAAGCGTCAACAGGCTGTGTTGCAGATGATGTGTTTGGGCGACAGACACACCGCCGAGGTGCTGGCCGAGTACTTGAAGCGACAAACTGAGTCATGGCTGGGCAGTGTACATCTTGAAGCAGGCAAGGTAGTTAGTGATAACGGCCGTAATTTTGTGGCAGCCATAGCCCTTTCAAAACTCAGCCACATACCTTGCTTGGCTCACACCTTGAACCTGGTGGTGCAGTGCTTCCTCAAAAATTATCCGGAGTTAACAGCCCTGCTCCAGAAGGTGCGAAGACTGTGCGCGCACATCCGCCGGTCGCCTGTACACTCCGTTCGTATGCAGAAGCTGCAGCGATTGCTCCACCTTCCCAACCACCGCCTCATTATCGACATTGCAACAAGGTGGAACTCCACCCTGCACATGGTGGAGCGGCTGTGCGAGCAGAGGCAGGCCATAATGCATTTGTGGGAGGATACACGGCCAGGCACTTTGAGAGCAGACATGGAGTTGACAGGTGTGCAGTGGTCGAAGCTGAAAGACCTTTGTAAAGTCCTTCAGTGTTTTGAGGAATGCACACGGCTGGTAAGCGCAGACGACGCCATCCTAAGCATGAGCATCCCACTTATGCGTCTGCTCATGCAAACTTTGACGCACCTTAAGGAGCAGGCGTCTGCAGCCAATGTTGATGAGGAGGAAGAGGAGGAGGGAATCCTTGATGACATTCAGCCATTGTCTGCTCAGGGACCTCTCCTGGACGAGGTGGAGGAAGAAGAGGAGGAGGAGGAGGATGATGGGGATGATTACTTAGGGGAGGAGGATGCATCTCGTGGGGCAAGTGAAAATGTTGGCGTGGCAAGGTCTGGTACAGGGTTTGTGCGTGACTGGAGGGATGTGGATTTGCCAGAAAGTGCTCCTCCACCCAGCACTCGCAGTGCATCTTTGACACCGGGAACATTGGCCCACATGTCAGATTATGCCTTGCGGATCCTAAAAAGGGACCCCCGCATTGCCAAAATGATGAACGATGACGACTACTGGTTGGCCAGCATCCTGGATCCACGCTATAAAGGCAAATTACAAATCATCATGCCACAGGAGAACCTTGACCTAATATTGGCTAATAAACAAGCAACTCTGGTAAATCGGTTGCTTGAGGCATTCCCAGCACACAGCAGCGGTGATGGTTCTCACACGAGCCGTACAGGCCGGGGGCAGCTTGGCAGAGGTGTTCGTGGTGCACACAGCAGAAGTGGCGTTGGAGACAGGAGTTTCATGACAATGTTGTGGACTGATTTTTCAAATACCGCTCACACAACTGGTAATACTGCATCGATGGAAAGTGACAGGAGACAGCAGTTGTCAACTATGGTTACAAACTACTTTTCCTCCCATATCGATGTTCTCCCACACAGGTCATTCCCCTTTGACTATTGGGCCGCTAAACTGGACACCTGGCCTGAATTGGCCCAATATGCCTTACAGGAGCTCGCTTGCCCAGCTGCAAGTGTGCTATCGTAAAGAGTCTTCAGTGCAGCTGGATCAATCCTGACAGAAAAAAGGACCCGTCTGTCAACCCAAAATGTGGATGATCTAACCTTCATTAAAATGAACCATGCATGGGTTTCCAAGGATTTTGTCCCACCTTCCCCTGATGACACATAGGGTGACAGAAAAATGGCTTGCTTTGGTCCACCTCTTCCTGGTACTTCACCTATTTCGCCTTTTGCATCAGCTGAATGTCCAACATCAACATATGCCACTTTCTAAAACTCCCTAACTGTGCTGCCTCCCCCCCATGGCTGGGGGCACCACCTAGCGCACGACACCGTGCGAGTGTCGTTGCCCTGGACAGGTGGGTAGGCGGACTCTTGGGCGCGTGCACTGGCACAGGGTCCCTCATAGTGCAATCAAGTGTCTCTGACGGTGGTGGTGCACACCCGCCGTCAGACACACCGCTGTACTATGAGGGGCCCAGTGCCAGTACCGACGCCCACGAGTGGGCCCCCCTTGCTTGGGCAGGGCCCCAGCATTTGCAATCTTTACCTCTCCCTGCTCCTCCGCTGTGTAATCTGGGCCGTCAAATCCATACTGTGCCTGACACCATCTGAGCCTGCCTCCTGATGTATAGACATATATTTTGAATGTGTACGCTATCCATACATGTTATCCGGGGATACGGTACCCTTTCTAACCTTTGTGCAATCACGTGCAATCCATACTGGGCCTAACACCGTCTGAGCCTGCCTCCTGAGACATATATTTTGAATGTGTACGCTATCCATACATGTTATCCGGGGATACGGTACCCTTTCTAACCTTTGTGCAATCACGTGCAATCCATACTGGGCCTAACACCGTCTGAGCCTGCCTCCTGAGACATATATTTTGAATGTGTACGCTATCCATACATGTTATCCGGGGATACGGTACCCTTTCTAACCTTTGTGCAATCACGTGCAATCCATACTGGGCCTAACACTGTCTGAGCCTGCCTCCTGAGACATATATTTTGAATGTGTACGCTATCCATACATGTTATCTGGGGATACGGTACCCTTTCTAACCTTTGTGCAATCACGTGCAATCCATACTGGGCCTAACACCGTCTGAGCCTGCCTCCTGAGACATATATTTTGAATGTGTATGCTATCCATACATGTTATCCAGGGATACGGTACCCTTTCTAACCTTTGTGCAATCACGTGCAATCCATACTGGGCCTAACACCCTCTGAGCCTGCCTCCTGAGACATATATTTTGAATGTGTACGCTATCCATACATGTTATCTGGGGATACGGTACCCTTTCTAACCTTTGTGCAATCACGTGCAATCCATACTGGGCCTAACACCGTCTGAGCCTGCCTCCTGAGACATATATTTTGAATGTGTACGCTATCCATACATGTTATCCGGGGATACGGTACCCTTTCTAACCTTTGTGCAATCACGTGCAATCCATACTGGGCCTAACACCGTCTGAGCCTGCCTCCTGAGACATATATTTTGAATGTGTACGCTATCCATACATGTTATCTGGGGATACGTACCCTTTCTAACCTTTGTGCAATCACGTGCAATCCATACTGGGCCTAACACTGTCTGAGCCTGCCTCCTGAGACATATATTTTGAATGTGTACGCTATCCATACATGTTATCCGGGGATACGGTACCCTTTCTAACCTTTGTGCAATCACGTGCAATCCATACTGGGCCTAACACCGTCTGAGCCTGCCTCCTGAGACATATATTTTGAATGTGTACGCTATCCATACATGTTATCTGGGGATACGGTACCCTTTCTAACCTTTGTGCAATCACGTGCAATCCATACTGGGCCTAACACCGTCTGAGCCTGCCTCCTGAGACATATATTTTGAATGTGTACGCTATCCATACATGTTATCTGGGGATACGGTACCCTTTCTAACCTTTGTGCAATCACGTGCAATCCATACTGGGCCTAACACCGTCTGAGCCTGCCTCCTGAGACATATATTTTGAATGTGTACGCTATCCATACATGTTATCTGGGGATACGGTACCCTTTCTAACCTTTGTGCAATCACGTGCAATCCATACTGGGCCTAACACCGTCTGAGAATGATAGATGGGGCCCACCATACACTGGAACATTCCAAAGGTGGACATCAGACACTGGAGCAGCATTTACAGGGCCCATTATACACTAGAGCATTAGAAATGGGGCCCATTATGTTTGGAGCATTATTTGGGCCCATAAGACAGTAGAGCTTCATCCATGGGGACCAACATATACTGTAGCATTATGTGGAGCTCATCATATACTGTTTCAAACATTATATGGGACCAATGATTCTGTATGGAGAAATAGATGGGCCTCGTCATGAGATGTAAAAAGTGAGGTATTTTTCATTGTACTATACCGCTATTTCTCTGCCGTATCGGTGCATGATGAGTTGTGGTATGTGTTAAAGGGGCGCTCTTTCGCCCAGGGCACATGAAAACCTGGAGCCAGCCCTCCCCCCCCACAGTCTGTAGCCAAATAACCCCCATTTTTCAGTGCGTAACTTGTATTATGAAGTTAATTAAGGTTGACAAGCTTAAGTAAGAAGAATTGATGCTTTTGGCATTCAAATGGGCACTGTTGGTGTGTTTCCTGTCCTCCTCTCACTGCCGACTTTTATTCCCCATTGACTTACATTGGGTTTCGTGTTTCGGGACGACCCCGACTTTTCCCTATAATCGGACGATCTTGCTCGACCCGACTTTTGGAAAAGTCGGGTTTCACGAAACGAAACGCGACCCTAAAAAACCAAAAGTCGCTCAACTCTATTGCTAACATCTGAGACAGTCTTGGTCAACAACCCCCAGTAACCTTCCTCCTAACTGCCCTACCCTCCTCCTCCAAAACCAACTTCTCCACCATTACAGAAGATCGACTCTCCACTCTACTTTCAAGATCACATCTCACTAGCTGTGCACTTGACCCAATCCCATCCCACTTCATCCCAAACCTCACCACAGTCTTCATCCCAACCCTAACCCACCTCTTCAACCTATCACTAACAACTGGTGTTTTCCCCTCATGCTTTAAACATGCCTCAATTACACCTATCCTCAAAGAGCCTTTTCTTGACCCATTCTCTGTATCTAGCTATCGCCCTATATCACTTCTCCCCTATGCCTAAAAACTACTGGAACAACACATCCATCTTGAACTGTCCTCCCACCTCTCTTCTTGCTTCCTCCTTGACCGCTTACAATCTGGCTTCCGGCCACACCACTCCACTGAAAATGCCCTAATTAAGGTCACCAATGACCTACTAGCCGCCAAGGCCAAGAGACACTACTGTGTCCTCCTCCTCCTGGATCTATCCTCTGCCTTTGACACTGTGGACCATTCCCTATTACTACAGACTCTCTCATCTCTTGTTACCGCAGACTTGGCCCTATCTTGGATTGCGTCATACATAACAGACGGGACATTCAGCATCTCCCACTCGCACACCACGTCCTCACCTTGCTGCCTATCCATCAGAGTCCTGCAAGGTTCAGTCCTAGGGCCCCTGCTCTTCTCCATTTACACCTTCGGCCTCGGACAGCTCATAGAATATCATGGCTTTCAGTTTCACCTCTATGCTGATGACACACAGATCTACATCTCTGACCAGATATCATCTCCCTACTAAACAGAATCCCTCAATGTCTGTCTGCTATTTCATCCTTCTTCTCCACTAGATTTCTAAAACTTAATATGGACAAAATAGAATTAATCATCTTTCCCCATCTCACATGACCCCTCAAATAGACCTATCCATTAATGTAACCGGCGGCCCACTCTCTCCAGTCCCACAAGCTCGCTGCTTCGGGGTTATCCTTGACACTGATCTCTCTTTCAAACCACATATGAAAGCCCTTTCCACTTCCTGCCGATTTCAACTCAAAAATGTTTCACGGATCCGTATATTCCTCAACCAAGAATATGCAAAAACCTTAGTCCATGCCCTCATCATCTCCCGCCTTGACTACTGCAACTTCCTGCTCTGTGGCCTCCCCTCTAACACTCTCACACCCCTCCAATCTTTTCTAAACCCTGCTGCCCAACTAATCCACCTGTCCCCCCGCTATTCCCCGACCTCTCCCCTCTTTGAATCCCTGCACTGGCTCCCCATTACCCAAAGACTCCAGTTCAAAACCCTAACCATGACATACAAAACCATCCACAATCTGAGTCCTCCAAACATCTGTGACCTCGTCTCCCGGTACTTACCTGCACAATACCTGCGATCCTCACAAGATCTCCTTCTGTACTCCCCTCTTATCTCCTCTTCCCACAATCGCATACAAGACTTCTCCCGTGCATCCCCCCTACTCTGGAACTCTCTACCACAACATAGACTCTCGCCTACCATGGAAACCTTCAAAATGAACCTGAAGACCTACCTCTTCTGTCACGCCTACAACCTGCAGTAACCACCGATCCATCAAACCGCTGCACGACCAGCTCTACCCTCGCCTACTGTATCCTCACCCATCCCTTGCAGATTGTGAGCCCTCGTGGGCAATTGCTGCTGTTGCCTATCTCAAAACTGTGGACTCCAAATGTCAGAGCCACATTGGATTTGTTATAGGAAAGGCCAAACTTGCTCCACAGCCAGAGCACACTATACCCAGGTTAGTGCTTTGTGCTGCAGCCATAGCCGTTGAGTTAGCAGAGTTCATCGCATCCGAGATATATATCGACCTGACACAAGCCAAGTTCTACTCAGACAGCAAAGTAGTCCTGGGATACATCCACAATGAAACTAGACGATTCTACATTTATGTCAACAACAAAGTGCTACAAATTAGGAGATCAGTTCATCCAAAATAGTGGCATTACGATCCCATGGACCAAAATCCTGCAGATCATACAACTAGAGCCGTTGATGCAATTCGATCAGGAAGCACAACTTGGCTCCCAGGACCAAAACTATTGTACACTGAGGAACATTTTCAAGATACCTTTGAACTAGTGGGAGAGGACTGAGATGCTGAAATTCACCCTTAAGTGTCTACACTTCATACAATGACTTCTACTATCCAGCTTGGATCTCACAGTTCTGACAAATTTTCAAGTTGGAAGTCACTCACTCGAGCCATTACCTGCCTGACTCATATAGCTCGCTCATTCAAGATCACACAGAAAAATGTAAAGGTTGGCATCTGTGCAAAAATACCTATGTTATCACAGACTTGGAATTCTTCAGAAACCACATCATCTACACTATTCAAAGAGAAACCTACTCAGTGGAAATCCAATGCCTTATTAGCAAAGCTCCAATAACAGTAAGCAGCGCATTGAGGAAACTCGACCCCGAGGAACCCTTGTTATTGACTCCAGCTACTCTCCTCACCCAGAAAGCAGGACTATCCAGTGCCCCTCCAGGAGGATTTGACACTAAGGACCTCTACAAGCGCCAATGGAGACAGGTACAAAGTCTTGCAAACACATTTTGGGACAGGTGGCGCAAACAGTACTTGTCTACCCTGCAGCCACTGATGAAGTGGCAATCTACCAGGCCTAATCTCAGGATTGGTAACCTCATCCTTGTGAAAGACTGTCAAGTCCACCAAAGCCAGTGGCCACTTGGTCTAGTGACCGCAAAATTCCTGAGTAAGGATGGCAACGTCCGCAAAGTTGAACTGAGGATGGCCAAAGGGAATGAACTTAAGACATTCTCCAGACCAGTAACTGAGCTGTTCCTATTGTTGTCTTCTGAGAAAAAAGGATGGTGTCATCTGATTGATGCCAGATGGGGAGTGTTCTGTGTCCGACATTTAAGTCATGATCTTTGACCGTCTACTTGTTTATATTTACAGTGATTTACTGAGAATATATAGAAAATGTTAAGCTTTCCAAAGATTCTATTGTTTTCATTGTTTCTGGCTCCCTCCAGTGACCAGAGTCTTAACCACAGTATTATTTTACTTTCACTTTAGATGCTTGTACTATTCCCTTCATTACAGTGGATTCTGGTAAGCTTTTGCAGTGCATTCTGGTAAGGTTGCAATGCATTCTGGTAGCCTTTTGCAAAGGAATATGATATTTTCCCTCCAGTCCACCATTTTCCTTCAGCCTGCATTCAGGAAGCATCTCATTTCTCTTCTCCCCTTGTGATAGCATCGCTGGTATGTATTTATGGTTCCTGTATCCAATTCCTGTCTCATACTAGCCTGGTTATTAAGTTCTTCTCCTGGTTAGATATTAGCGCAGATGTTGATTTATAATGTGTTATGTATATATGTATCCCTGATGTTCCTTGTACTGACTGAGTTTATATATATATTTTGCTTGTAGTTTCACCATGCCAATATACCATCACGTTCAATAAAGCTCAGATTCAACTACAGTCTCCTTATTGGACCCCCGGTATAGCGGTTTAGCTGCCTGTATAAGCTGCAATGATGTCTGTCTCATTCAGTGAAGACAGAACAGGCACACTGTTGTTTTATTATTCTTTTGAGCCGTCACATGTATCTTGAGTAACATTTCTTTTGATTCCATATTTTTCAGGTTTCTAAAAGCTTGGTTAAATATTTTTGTAAACTTCATATTACTGTTCACAATGTAGGGTGAGCATAAAATTGATACTGGCAACATTTGTGAAATCGGGTTCAGCACTGTATAAAGCAGAGTACAACACTCTTGATACCTGTTTATAGGAAGCCAATCCAGGTGACTACATTATGAAGCTGCTTAACAGAATGTCAAGGAGGTTTCAAGATGCGATCTCAATAAAGTTGATACTCAGAAAATGTGATTGACCTTACATTCAGGAATGTCAATTAAACAATAGTCAAGCGCAATCTCAGTTCACAAATTTAAAAATATAAGTGATGCAGGTAATGTTTCATCCCTTCCCAACATTAGACATAATATTGTGACCTATTTTGCAGTGACATAAAGGAAATGTACATCCTGAGGGAGAACTATCACCGTGTCCAAAGACATAGTGATCGGTTGAAGATGGTTGCTGTCCCCAAGCAGGCCATCTTGCCTCAATTCCAAGGGGGCTGTCAATGCCCTCCCCACTCCCACATGGGACAACAGCATGATTGGAAATTCAAATGCGACCGACCAACCTCAGGAGCACTTCACTCCAATGTTTTTTCATGAGAGCTGATCAGTGACTTTTATCACTGATCGGTATCTGTGCAAAATTTTGGTTGCATATTTTTTGTGAAAAAAAATTAATTAGCTGATACGACAGTATTATATACTAACGTATATAGTTTCAGTTAGTGTAAATTAGTTGCTGGTGCTCAGTAATTGTTTTAACTGACGTTCACTTTGATTATTCATTTTTTTATTTTCATATTCTCATTTTTAATATTGCTGTTTTTTTACTTTTCTTTTTTTCTATTCTTTTTCAATTCTTCTTTATCTATTTTTTTCTCTTTTAGTTTTCTTTTAGTTTTCTTTTTTCTATTCTTTTTCAATTCTTCTTTTTCTATTTTTTTCTCTCTTTCTTTTAGTTTTCTTTTACTTTTCTTTTTTCTATTCTTTTTCAATTCTTCTTTTTCTACTTTTTTCACTCTTTCTTTTAGTTTTCTTTTACTTTTCTACTCCAATAAAGTTTACACCAAACACATCTGAATAAAATTTTGTCACACAATACACGTGAAAATAATACAGGTATACACATATACACCACCAAACATATCACTCCTTGTGAAAAAGTTAACAGGTCTCACAGATAAATTAGAAAAAAAAATTGGATCATCAAACTGAATTTCAATAAAAAAATCTTTCTTATTTCATTCTTTTAAAAAAAGTAGTCCAGACAAATTGTAAAACCATGTAGCATTCTTACGCATTTCTGGCCGCAGCCCTTAGTCGTAGAATATATCTAACGAATAAGGGCTACTTGACTAAGGGCTATACGACTGAGGGCTTTTGTGCAAATACGTTGTTTGATCGCCCGTTATTGCATTTTAATGCAATGTCGCGGTGACCAAAAAAACGTAATTCTGTCGTTTTCAATTTTTTTCTCACTACGCCATTTAGCGATCAGGTTAATACTTTTTTTATTGCTAGATCAGGCGATTCTGAATGCGGCGATACCAAATATGTGTATGTGTGATTTTTTTTTTATTGTTTTATTTTGATTGGGGCAAAAGGGGGGTGATTTGAACTTTTAGATTTTTTTCTATTTTTTTTTTAAACACTTTTTTTTACTTTTGACACGCTTCAGTGGTGTCCATAGTAGGCTAGATGCATGCCACACTTGATCGGCTCTGCTACGTATGGGCAAAGGGCAGATCGCCCATAAGTAGCAGATTTAGTATTAGTTTGACAGCGGGATTTAACTATTGATAGGCACAAGCGGATCGCGATTCTGCTCGTGCCTATTGCAGGCACATGTCTGTTTATAACAGCTTACATGTCGCGGCTTTCAGGTGGGCTCTCTACCAGAGCGCACCTCAAAGCAGGGGACTCTGACCGGTGACATACTATCCCGTCAGCGGTCAGAAAGGGGTTAAATCCAGCAATACCTTTGCACTAAGAGGGCCAGGTATAGAATTAAACTGTACAAGTTATATGAGAGTACCTCAGGGTTCACCCAGAAATGTAAGGTTTAGGAATGGAGGGATACTCAGATTCATCTCCCTAAATGCCCCCTTGTCCTGGGAGTGAGTGGGAAAAATGTGTGGGATTTGGTGAACTTATTGCTGGATCAAGGTTATCACCTCTACGTAAATCATTTTTACACCAGCATCCCTCTCTTCAAATCCCTCTCTGCCAGAGTTACCGCAGCATGTGTTACTGTGGGCAGAAACCATGGAGGCCTCCTTAGGTCCCTAAGTGGGCAGTTGCTTAGAAAGGTTGAGAGCAGAGTCCAATGTAGCAACAACTTGCTGATGGTCAAATATAGGGGCAAGAGAAATGTCCTCTTCTTGACCACAATATATGATGGTGGCAGCACCCTCATCGCTGTGTCTTGGGGTATAAAAAAAACTTGGGGGGAGTTAAACTCTTTGAAAAAAATTTCCCAGCCCTACAGTGTCATGTGTAAAACAAAAGTTTGGTACAAAAAGCTGGCCGTGAACATCATACGGATGGCACTGCATAACGTTTTTGTGCTATCATGATGTGCAGGCCAGACCAGCACATTTTTTAATTTCATGAGGCAGTGATCAAAACCCTAATGATTGGAAATCAGGAAGGAACATGCCAAAGAACCTCTGGATCTGAAGGTGACCATGTTGTACCAGACCAACATTTCACAGGAGAGATCCATCAAACTGCAAAGAAAGCATTGTTGCAAAAAAGCGATGAGTGCTACAGAAGGGAGGTAAGGAAGGATACCACTTGGCAATTCGACACCTGCCTTGAAAAACGTGGCCTATGCATAAAAGCGTGTTTCAAAGTCTATCACTTATCCATAGACTACAAAATTTATTTCTAGACAACTCACATTTCCAAACCTGCTGTGCTTTATACAATTCACACGACAACACATTATAACATTAAAATACTAGGAGAACACCAGGTCATTTCCAATATAGGGTCACTGGTGGGGGGGTTTCCAGTGTTTAGGCAAATCAAGGGCTCTCCAAACGCAAAACGACGCCGGCTGACCATTCCATTAAAGTGTGAGTTACAAGGCATGACTCCTTCCTTTTGCAGCTCGGCAGTGTGGCTAAACAGTAGCTTTCTACCACACATGGAATTTCGGCACAATCCAGAGAAATTACAAAGCAAGTTTTGGGTTCATTTTCTCCTGTTACCCTTGTGAAAATTAAAAAAATTGAGACTAAAAACATTTTTGAGGGAAAAATGGGATTTGTTAGTTACAAGACTCAACTTTGTAAAATTCTGCGAAGCACCTGAGGATTCACTGTCCTTACGTCACATATAGATCAATTCCTGATGGGGCTAGTTGTGGGAGGTTTCCACTATTTAGGTACATCAAGGGCTCGCCAAACGTGACATGGCATCTTTTTTCAATTCTAGCTGATGTTGCTTTCCAAAAGTCAAATGATGCTTCTTCCTTTCCGAGCCCTGCTCTCTGCCCAAACAGTAGATTTACACCAAACATATTAGTTTCGGTGTCCTCAGGATATTTGCACAAGTTTCACAGTCCATTTTCCCCTGTTGCCCTTGAGAAAATGCAAAATTTGGGGCTAAATTTACATTTTTGGGGGGAAAAAATAAAATGTTCATTTTTTCCATCCACATTGGTTTAGTTCCTGCAAAACACTTAAAGGCTTAATAAACATATTGGGTGTGGTTTTGAGCAGTTTTAGAGGTACAGTTTTTAGAATTGTGTCACTTTTGTGTTTTTTCTGTCACATATATCCCTCAAAGTCACTTCAATTGTGATGTGGTCCTTTAAAAATAGTTTTGCAAATTATTTTGGAAAAAATTAGAAATTGCTGATCAATGTTAACTCTTCTAACGTCCTAACGAAAATAAATAATATTTCCAAATTTGTGCTGATGTAATGTAGACATGTGCAAAATGTTATTTATTAACTCTTTTGTGTGACATAACTCTGTGATTTAAAGGCATAAAACTTTAAACTTTGAAAATTGTGAAATTTGCACCAAAATGACAATATTTTCACAAATAAACAAAAAAAAAATGTCTACCTAAATTTACCACTGTCATGAATTACAATTAGTGATGAGCGAGTTGACTTTTTGCTCGGGTGTACTCTGAGTATTTTGGCGCGCTCGGAGATTTAGTTTTCATCATCTCAGCTACATGATTTGCGACTGCTAGACAGCTTGAATACATGTGAGGAAGGCCTGTTTGTTAGGGAATTCCCACATGTATTCAGCCTGTCTAGCAGCCGCAAATCATGCAGCTGAGACGAGGAAAACTAAATCTTCGAGCACGCCAAAATACTCAGAGTACACCCAAGCATGCTTGGGGAGACCGGGGAAATGATGCTACTCACCCATCACTAATTACAATGTATCACGATATCCAAGAAGTATCATTTCTCCTTGTGGAGAATGACATGCTAAGCATGTCGAGGTGAGGAGACTTAAAGCTGCAATGCTCCTCTGGGAAATATGCTAATTATGCAAATTGTCTCTTCAGAGAGTAAGAGGACTAGAACTCTAGTGCCACCTATTGGAGGTAGCAATCCTAAAAGTCAATGTTGACCCTTTAACGAGCCTTGTTACATGACTTAGAATAAAAGCCAAGCCAGAATCTCAATTTGCAGACACTGTGTTTCGGGGTACTGCCCCTCGTCAGTGCAAAGTGTGAGATCTGGTTTGGCTGTGGGAGAGGCATCTGGAATCCAAGAAGAATCATTTCTCCTTGCGGAGAATGATATGCTGTCATGTAACAAGGCTCGTTAAAGGGTCAACATTGACTTTTAGGATTGCTACCTCCAACAGGTGGCACTAGAGTTCTAGTCCTCTTCCTCTCTGAAGAGACAATGTATCACAATAAAACAGTCACAGAATTTCTTGTACCCATATAAAATGAAACTAGTCAGAATGGAAAAATTTGGCCCTGTCAAGAAGGTGAAAACATAGTAACACAGTAACATAGTTAGCAAAGCTGAAAAAAGCCATTTGTCCCTCCAGTTCAGCCTATATTCCATCAGAATAAATCCCCAGATCTATCACTGTAAGATACAACATTGTTACGCTCCAGGAAGTGATCCAGGCCTCTCTTGAACCCCTCGACAGGCCTGGGGTGTGAAGAGGTTTAAAAAGCAGCTCAAACACTTCTATAAAAATGCTGTAGCAGACTGCACTTTGTTGCAAACTTGATCCTTGTAGCATTTAATTTAGCATCCTCCTGAATTTCTCTCCTCTGCCACATTTACATGTACACAAAAAACAAACAGCTTGGGTGGCCATCATGGAACCATTCTTCACTCAAAAATCTTTCAATATTCGGTGCAGATGACCACAGAAAAAAAAACACAGAATAAGGTGATAACATTGTAATATCTACTATATAATTGTCTAATTCTGTCTGTAATGGAAATCCCACCTCGCTGATTGGTCGCGGCAGTTAGGCCGCGACCAATCAGCGACAGTTGCTTAGTCATCATGGCAACACGGCCACATTGCTTATTGTACAGGCACATTACAGTCGTTAAAGGCATCCCTGCTGCATCGCTCATTACACAGGCACAGTCCTATATATATTCTGGAGTACAATACATTAGGTAATTAGGTAAAAGCAGAACAGTGACTGCAGCTCTGGGTGTAACTTGCGTACAATACATTAGGTGACAGCAGAAAAGTGAATGCAGCTCTGGGTGTAACTGGAGTACAATACATTAGGTAAGACCTGAACAGTGACTGCAGCTCTGGCTGTAACAGGAGTATAATACATTAGGTAAGAGCAGAATGGTGACTATAGCTCTGGGAGTAACTGGACTACAATACATTAGATAACAGCAGAACAGTGACTGCAGATCTGGGTGTAACTGGAGTACACTACATTAGGTAACAGCAGAACAGTGACTGCAGCTCTGGGTTTAACAGGAGTACATTAGGTAACAGCAGAACAGTGACTACAGCTCTGGGAGTAACAAGAGTACATTATGTAACACCAGAACAGTGACTGCAGCTCTGGGAGTAAATGGAGTACAATACATTAGATAACAGCAGAACAGTGACTGCAGATCTGGGTGTAACTGGACTACAATACATTAGGTAAAAGCAGAACCGTGACTGCAGCTCTGGGTGTAACTTGCGTACAATACATTAGGTCACAGCAGAAAAGTGAATGCAGCTCTGGGTGTAACTGGAGTATAATACATTAGGTAAGATCTGAACAGTGACTGCAGCTCTGGCTGTAACAGGAGTATAATGCATTAGGTAGGAGCCGAACGGTGACCTCAGCTCTGGGTGTAACTGGACTACAATACATTAGATAACAGCAGAACAGTGACTGCAGTGTAACAGGAGTACATTAGGTAACAGCAGGACAGTGACTGCAGCTCTGGGAGTAACTGGAGTACAATACATTAGATAATAGCAGAACAGAGACTGCAGATCTGGGTGTAACTGGAGTACAATAAATTAGGTAACAGCAGAACAGTGACTGCAGCTCTGGGTGTAACTGGACTACAATACATTAGGTAAAAGCAGAACAGTGACTGCAGCTCTGGGAGTAACTGGAGTACAATACATTAGATAACAGCAAAACAGTGACAGCAGCTCTGGGTGTAACTTGAGTACAATACATTTGGTAAGATCTGAACAGTGACTGCAGCTCTGGCTGTAACAGGAGTATAATACATTAGGTAACAGAAGAACAGTGACAGCAGCTCCGGGTGTAACAGGAGTATAATACACTAGATGGTGGCCCGATTCTATCGCATCAGGTATTCTAGAGTCTCTGTTAAAATAAAAAATAGTTATATACTCACCTTCCGCCGACCCCCGGACTCTGTCCCTCTTCTCACCACGCTCCCGGCATCTTCCGGTCCCAGTAATGCTTAGCGAGAAGGGCCGGAGATGACGTCACTCTCGTGAGAGCGCGACGTCTTCAGCGGTGTTTCGCACTGGTGTTTCCCCAAGACACCAGTGAGTCACACAGTCTGAATCCTAGTTTTAGATGTACAACACTGGGAACATCAAGGCACAATTGCAAAAACATTAGCAGCAGCAGTGTAAGTGGCATTAGCATTTTCTGTGAGTAGTTTCACACATTTTGTAGACCAGCACATGCACCAGCAGAACAGAGTACATGTCTGACACGTTGTGAAGGACTGCAGAGGATAGTGTACGAGTATCTGGATTTCAACATCAATGTCATCAGAGGGGGTTGGAGCCTTTTGCATTTTATTCTTCAAAAATGGAAGAGTGACCTGAGCTCTCCTGTCATACACTGACGGCTTTGTCATGTTCGGCAGCCAGCGGTGTTTCAGTACATGTCTTCAGCTCTGCTGGTGGTGTCCTGAAGGATAAGCATATCTGGCTGTCCCCTGAAAGTGTAGACTTTCTAACTTTCATCAAAATGAGCAAGTCATGGATCTCCAATGACTTTTGCACCCCAGTTGCAGACTAGGCAGAATAGGCAATGGTGTTGTTTCTACTCTCCGGTATTGATCTTGCATTATTGCAGCCTGTGCCATCTTGGGGGTGTCCTCTGCGCCTGCTCTTGCTACTGCTGCTGAGGTTACAAACATTTTTTTTGAAATGTGGAGAATCCAATTTGAATCTCCATCTAGTGGGTTGCCTGTGGTGGAAGATGTGTCAGAGGCCCATTAAAATGTTTCTACACTGTGGAAATTGATGCCACTTAGGTGGTGTGTGATAAATAGTTTTTGAAATGTGGAGACTCCAAATTGAGTTTCCATCTGGTGGGTTGCCTGTGTAAGTAGGGCTCCCAGACAGGCAGGCCTGCATTCACTTTTTACAATTACTCTTTACTCTTTTCTTTCAATACTACTGTTTAAAACTGATGTTTGTGCCATCTGAGTGTGGCTGGAGAAAAAAATGTCGCATGAGGTGTCAGGGCTTCCAGCTAAGAAGACTTACACCGCTCCCTTAGCCACCACGTCTTAATTGAAACTTCTATTCAAAGCTCCAAATTCTGGCCCAGACCTAATACCTCCTTCATGGCACACTGCTGACTTCTACTGTGCGAGTATAAAATTTATACTGTAGGTAAATTGATGCCACATTTCCTGTTGTCTGCCCCTAATTTTAGCTATTTGGGAAGCTTTTTGTCACTCATTAAACCTAACATCCCAAGTCTGCAGGGGGAAAGAAATTCATCCAACAATGGGTGAGTGAAACCTTATACGTCATGTACGTATGTAACTCACAGCATGGAATGAGAGTGCAATGGACCATGCATAGGGACACATATGGTCATATAAGGGGGCTGCATAAGGCTCAAAAAATAGGATCAAAAGAAGCCAAATGATCCAAAATAATGTAAGAACAAGACAAAATATATATAATGAGATCAATGAGGTATAAAGAATAACAAACCTCAGCCCCAGGAGCAAAAGAGTCCTATTTCGCTCCCAAAAAAACCCCAAGACATGAAGTGTGGTATAGACCCAAATAAAGGGAGCGGTTTACCACAATGAATCCATCCGTGCACAGATGTGACAGGCAGCACCCTTGAGAAGAGCCCAGGAAAGTGGCCCCACGCGTATCGCCGTAACAGGTACGGCTTCGTCAGGGGAAGTCAATACATTGGATACCTCTACGATCACAAAATTCTCTTTACAGACTAAAAATAGGGTTAAAATGGACACAGCATCAACCACTTATATCAGTAAGAGCTTAGCATGAAAACATGGCCAAAATGTCACCAAAAACAATTTGACCAAGTATGCTTAGTGTGACTTGACATAATCTGCTGATGATGCTGAACAGTCTATACTAACACTTCACCAGCTCTTTACAAAATGTCTAACAGGATCACTACATGACTAGTTACTCTGACGCTTGAAATAAAATACAGATGCGCAGAAATTTTATGCGTGTAGCACTGATGTGGAGATTTCGATAATTGAAAACTAAGTCAAATCATAATCGACTTGTGATATTAACATTGCTACACAAACATATGCATAATGCACTAAGAAAGGAAATTTTGGAGACACCGAAACAGCTGTATGTGAGTCATTGGTCTCCCGTAAAAACCTTGGGACAACATCCGTAGCATTATAAAGAAAGGCGGATCTACTCTTTCACATAGTAACATAGTTATCAAGGCAGAAAAAAGACATTTGTCCACCCAGCCTATAATCCATCAGAATAAATCCCCAGATCTATGTCCTTCTAAAGAACCTAACAATAACTGTAAGATACAATATTGTTACGCTACAGGAAGACATCCAGGCCTCTCTTGAACTCCTCGACTGAGTTCGCCATCACCACCTCCTCAGGCAGGGAATTCCAGATTCTCACTGCCCTAACAGTAAAGAATCCTCTTCTATGTTGGTGGAAAAACCTTCTCTCCTCCAGACGCAGAGAATGCCCCCTTGTGACCGTCACCTTCCTTGGTATTTATAGATCCTCGGAGAGATTTTTGTATTGTCCCCTTATATACTTATACATGGTTATTAGATCGCCCCTCAGTCATCTTTTTTCTAGACTAAATAATCCTAATTTTGCTAATCTCTCTTGGTATTGTAGTTCCCCCATCCCCTTTATTAATTGTGTTGCCCTCCTTTGTACCCGCTCTAGTTCCATTATATCCTTCCTGAGCACCGGTGCCCAAAACTGTACACAGTACTCCATATGCGGTCTAATCAGAGATTTGTACAGAGGCAGTATAATGCTCTCATCATGTGTATCCAGACCTCTTTTAATGCACCCCATGATCCTGTTTGCCTTGGCAGCCAGGTAAGTTTATCATTAACTAGGATCCCCAAGTCCTTCTCCATGTCAGATTTACCCAGTGGTTTACCGTTCAGTGTGTAATGGTGATATTGATTCCTTCTTCCCATGTGTATAACCTTACATTCATCATTGTTAGACCGCATCTGCCACCTTTCAGCCCAAGTTTCCAACTTATCCAGATTCATCTGTAGCAGAATACTATCTTCTCTTGTATTGACTGCTTTACATAGTTTTGTATCATCTGCAAATATCGATATTTTACTGTGCAAACCTTCTACCAGATCATTAATAAATATGTTGAAGAGAAGAGGTCCCAACACCGACCCCTGCGGTCCCCACTGGTCACAGTGGCCCAGTTAGAGAATATACCATTTATAACCACCCTCTGCTTTCTATCACTCAGCCAGTTACTTACCCCTTTACACACATTTTCCCCCAGACCCAGCATTCTCATTTTGTGTACCAACCTCTTGTGTGGCACGGTATCAAACGCTTTGGAAATATCAAGATATACCACGTCCAATGACCCATCCACCTTGGTCCAGTCTATAGCTTAACTCTTCATAAATACTGATTAGATTGGTTTGACAGGAGCGATTCCTCATATACCCATGCTGATATGGCGTTACACAGTTATTCTCTTTGAGATAATCCAGAATAACATCCCTCAGAAACCTTTCAAATATTTTACCAACAATAGAGGTTAGACTTACTGACCTATAATTTTCAGGTCACTTTTAGAGCCTTTTTGAATATTGGTACCACATTTGCTATGCGCCAGTCCTGTGGAACAGACCCCGTCGCTATAGAGTCTCTAAATATAAGAAATAATGGTTTGTCTATTACATTACTTAGTTCTCTTAGTACTCGTGGGTGTATGCCATCCGGACCCGGAGATTTTTCTATTTTTATCTTATTTAGCCGGTTTCGCACCTCTTCTTGGGTTAGATTGGTGACCCTTAATATCGGGTTTTCTTTGTCTCTCGGCATTTCACCTAGCATTTCATTTTCCACCGTGAATACCGTGGAGAAGAAGGTGTTTAATATATTAGCTTTTTCCTCATCATCTACAACTATTCTTTCCGCACATTTTTTTATGGGCCTACACTTTCACTTATGATTCTTTTACTATTGATATAGTTGAAGAACAGCTTGGGATTAGTGTTACTCTCCTCAGCAATGTGCTTCTCTGTTTCCTTTTTGGCAGCTTTAATTATTGTTTTAGATAAAGTATTTTTCTCCTTATAGTTTTTTAGATCTTCAGCGGGGCCATCCTGCTTCAGTAGTGTAAATGCTTTCTTTTTACTGGTAATCGCCCCTCTTACTTCTTTGTTTAGCCACATTGTGTTGTTCCTATTTCTGGTCCTTTTGTTCCCACAAGGTATAAACCGCTTACAGCGCCTGTTTAGGATGTTCTCAAACATTTCCCATTTATTTTCTGCATTCTTATTTCTGAGGACATTGTCCCAGTCACCCAGATTAAGGGCATCTCTAAGCTGGTCAGACTTTGCCTTCCTACAGTTCAGTGTTTTTGTGACTCCCTGACAAGTCCCCCTAGCGAAACACAAGTGAAACTGTACAATATTGTGGTCGCTATTTCCTAGATGCCCAACAACCTGCAGATCTGTTATTCTGTCAGGTCTGTTAGATAGTATTAGGTGTAAAGTGCTGCTCCTCTGGTCGGATTCTGCACCAATTGTGAAAGATAATTATTCTTGGCTATTAGCAGAAACCTGTCGCCTTTATGGGTTTCGCAGGTCTCTGTTTCCCAGTTAATATCCGGGTAGTTAAAGTCCCCCATAACAAGGACCTCATTTTGGGTTGCAGCTTCATCTATCTGCCTTAGTAGTAAACTTTCCATGATTTCTGTTATATTTAGGGGTTTGTAACAGACCCCAAAGAGAATTTTGTTACTATTTTTCCCTCCATGTATTTCGACCCATATGGACTCGACATCCTCATTCCCTTCGCTAATATCTTCCCTTAAAGTGGACTTTAGGCAAGACTTTAAATAAAGACAAACCCCTCCTCCTCTCCGATTTTTACGATCCTTTATAAACAGACTGTAACCCTGTAAGGTAACTGCCCGGTCATAGCTTTTATCTCACCATGTCTCAGTTATTCCCACTATGTCATAGTTACCTGTAGATATTTCTGCTTCTAGTTCTTCCACCTTGTTTTTCAGGCTTCTGGTATTTGTGAGCATGCAGTTTAGAGGATTTTGTTTTCCAATCTCCTCCCTGTGGATTGTTTTAGAAATTTCCTCATATCCTTCAACAGCATATTTTCTGGCTTCATGTTTGTGTCTAACGTTTTTCTTCCCGTCCCCTCTTCTTCTAGTTTAACACCCTCCCTATTCAGGCATAATACATTCTTGCTGGTTTTTGTCTTCAAGCAGTCTCACTAGGTCGTCAATAAACACTTGCTACTCGTAGCACCCCCAAAACCCTTCCTTTTGTGGCAAAGACTGTGACAAGTTTCTAACTACGGAGCACATGAAAGGAGGTTTTCATGCAAGATGGAGCCCATATATTCATCTTTCCTGACATGGAGCTGCTTAAAAAGAGAACCTCCTTTGCCATTATCATAGGCAAAGTTATTACTCCATGATCTTCCATGCTAGACTCAAAGTGTAGCACAATGACAAAGCACATTTCTGTGCAAAACTCAAAGTTCCTGAATGACCTTCCAGGAGCATTTTGTTATAGTCAATGATGACCTAACTCTAATTTTGAAACCAATGTTTTATCTCTTCCATCTGCATGACTCCTAAATTTTATATCACTTGAACTTGATGGACTTCATAATGTGCTGTTAATGCATGTATTTTTTTTGATTAGTGCATTACTCTTATTGTATCGTTGTGTGTTGCTTACATTCCGGCTTGTTTACCAGTTAGTTAGCTCACATGCTGTGTGTTGGAATAAAAAATTGACATACGTAGGTTACTAGTATAGGTTGGATTGGTGAAGGTCCTGGATGGGGTTGTGACTAGTATTGGGACTTTATTCTTGCAGTTCGCATTGCTCAGCAGTTGTGAGGTGTGGAGGGAGGCAATTAGAAATGAGCTAATAAATTAGAGTGGAATTTAATTTTACAAAATCCTCATTCACCATGAGGCATTTTTTTTTTGCATTTTGCTATGATTAAACATTGGTGTCTTCCAGAATTCGCAAAGCTGTGAAGCTTGAGGTTTCAACCTTCCTGACAGTCTTAATTCATGTTGAATATCAGCTTAAGTGGTTATTGTCCAAAAATCCTCCCCACTCAAATCTATCACAGCCTGGCACACAGGTGAGGCATATTTTAGGGGCTTCCTATGCTCTACAGTTCATTTTTCTTAAGAGACTGATGAAAGAATTGAAAGATTTTTCTATAGAACAATCAACACGTTGGAAAGTGTTACACTCCTGTCATGGCTATCCTGGTCTCCACTGCCTTCTTCTGGATATGCTGTCTTCTGCTCTGCTCCATGTCGAATTTTGCTTGTTGCACAACGTAGATCTATAACATCTCCTCTCTAGACCTATTTAAGGCCCACTAACACACACAGCTTTGTCTTTTGATTGTGTTTCAGGGCTCTTGTTTTGATTCCTCCACCTTTACGCACAGCATTGCTAAACTGCCTCTTTCCATGATGACTTTATTACTTCTTGTTGATCCCAAGACTCCTGAGATGCCATATTTTTGCTTCTCATGTGCCATCCAGTCAGCTGTACTGACACCTCAGACTGTATAGTCACCCAGACCTGGTGTTAGCAAGTCCACTTCACAAAGTGAGTCTGACAGAATCCAAAGACTATGGTTGCCAAAGGTGAAGCAGCAATGACACCACTGCAGTGGGACATGGACAATTTGCCTGGTCTGGTAATTCAACTCACTGTAAGTCAATGGAGCAGTTCATGCTATGCGGGATCTCATATCCCATGTGGACACACTGTCCCAGATTCCTGCAGCTTCTCCACCAGTTCCTCAACACCTGCTATAAGCTAATATCCACCTGCAACACTATGCGCTCAGTACTCAAATTGAACAGGTCGTATACTTTGACATGCTCGACTCGTGTAACGATTAGAATAGAGGTGAATGGAAAGCTCGTAGTGCGTGCCATACTGAAGCCGGGATGTTCCTCTGCTAAGTGCGTAGGGACTCCTTTGTTAGCCAGACTTTTTGTGAGTTCAAGATCTCTCTTTCTCTCTCTCATACTCACTAAGAGTATGGTTGACAGTGGAGTCCCTGCGCTCCCAGCAGGTGAATACCCATCTTCAGCCTGGCATACTGCTTCTTACTGGGACAGGAGGATTTGAGCACCATACGATACATGTCATTGCTCAATACTATATTGATCACCCCAATGTTCGATTAAGCATCGAGCACTGGGAATCTTGCTCACCCATCACTATAATCTATATTTCTCTACATCTGCATACTTTGAAGGTGATTCTAATGCCTGCCTGGACTTTGTGAATCAATGCACTCTATACTTTGAGTCATATTCTCATTAATTATTTTCTTACCTGTCCAAAGTGACCTGCATTTTTATCTTTTCTGTATGTTGATACTTTGGCGGGAGCTGTTCCATTGTATCAGATGCACAACCCTATGATGCGTTCCCTGCTATCTTTCCTGTCTGCCTTCCGTAAAACGTTTGATATTTGATTTATGTCCACTCCACTGTAGATTTCATACTGTAGTCAAACAACAGTCTAGTAGGGATGAACGAACCTGAACTTTAAAGTTTGGGGTTTTGTTCCAGACAATTTGCTACCTAGTGCTGAACTCCGAATACAGAATTCTCCTGGAAGTGCATTTTAAAGTTCTCTCGAACTCAAACATCCAAGGGTCCTCTCATCCTAACAGACTAGCTCTTTCCATTCAGATCAAAGATGCACCCACTGGCAGAGTCCTCCTTTGATGACTTCATTTTTCTTGCCACCCAAGTGGACTTGCATTTCAAAGAATGTTTTAAGGAAAAAATGCTTGATTCCTTGTGTCTTACATCCCAAGATACCTGCAAAATCCCATCCCAGAATGGCTGAGCTAGAACACATGGTTATCAATTGGAACAGATTATATCTAGCTGAAATATTTAGTCACTTTACTGACTCTGTTTGAGTTTTGGTGAATGGGATCATTATCATACAAACCATTTAAAACTGAAGGCCAAATGGGGAGAATTACGGGCTGTAGGCAAAGAGAGAGGCATTGCCCTAAAATTAATGCTTTCTTCCAATAAAGATAAATTACTTGTGCCTATATGTTTCCTATGGTTTGTCTGTGTTTAGTGGACTTTTATTAATCCTAGAGCAGAAGAAAATTTTATGGACTTCTCTGGCCAAAGGCAGAAAATTCCATTATTTTCTTTGCAGATTTCCCTGAAGATAACATTTGCAAATTGTTCAACAATTCCTGATTGTTGTATCCAATTACGGAAAGTGTAGGCAACTCTCAGAATTAGTGTACTAGACGTTTGGGATATTTTGTTTTTAGTTTTGCCACTTTCTGATGGTCCAGTGCATTTGGGACTTCCAAGGTTATGGCTACACGCTCTGGTCATTGACAGGTTGTCTGACCAGACTTTCGAGTAGGAATCATCTTGTCATAACTGGTTCAAAACTCCACCACAATCACAGTCTCAGAAACTCTGCTTCTACATCCACTGCCGCTAATGTTTCTACATCCTATTAGAACTGGCAGATGTCGTTTATGGGCTTAAGGTCAATTTTGACTGCAGGGAAAACATGCCTGAGCGATGGTGTGTCCTTGTTTTTCCAATTCTTAATCTGCAGGTCGTCCTCTGATCCTCAACAAATTATATTTTACAGTCAAATTAGTTCCTGCTTCTCCTTGTTGACTCAAGCATAGAGTATGAAACTGGACTGTGAAAAAGCTTGTGGTATGATCCTGATGAAAGGTTATAAATGCTCCTATCCTGCTCAGGAGCATCAGCTTTCTGTTGTCACAGAATCATCTTAGATGGGCCCTATGATGTGAGTGTGGTTCTGTTACCCATCTGTCATGGGTATGATTTTCTCAGCTCCCTTCTCTTGGATCCGCTATCCTCTGTTTTGCAAGTTGCCTTGTGTGGATATATGACATCACCTTCCTACACCTATGTAAAGTCCATTGAAACACACAGATCAGTGTCCTTGGATTGTGTTTCAAGGCTCTTGTTTCTTTTTCTCCACCTCCAGTGCACACCGTGCTAACCTGCATCTTTCTTTGCTGACTTCACTGCATTCATCCTGTAGGTCCCACAACTCCTGAGTATACTACATACTCACGCACTTCGTGCTATCCTGCCAGCGGCACCAATGCTAGTGTAGGTAACAGCAGGTTCGCAGGATGCAGTGAGGAGACGCGAGACTGGTTGAACTTTGAAAAACAAACCTTTATAATTTAAAGCCGCTAGGGCTATACTAAGCAACCAAAAAGGGGTAACAACAGTTGTCCTTGCAGGGACTCAGTACAACCAAACACTATTTGAAAAGAACAAGACTAACTCAGCCGAGGCCGGTTACTATGGGGCCACGGTATGGCCATCTACGGGTCCATATACTCTATAATGTCACTTATCCATCCTGACGTCCCTCGGCGTCTCTGTGGAAGGTGTGCTGCTGGTGAAGCTTCTTTGTCGTCTTTGAGGAGGCTGCTGTGGCGTCTTTGATGAGGCTGCTGTGGCGTCTTTGATGAGGCTGCTGTGGCGTCTTTGATGAGGCTGCTTTGGCGTTGCAGCCGCTGGGCCCAGCTGCTGAAGATGTGGAGTAGTCTTCGGGCGTTCCAGCGCCCAGGAGGAGTTGGGGCACAACAGGCCCTGATGGAGTCCTGAGATGAAGTAGCCCCCTGTTGTAACAGCGGGGTTGCGCTTGTTAGCGAGTTCAATAGTACTCCTGTCCCCAAGCAGGGTTGTGTCGCAGTGCTCAAGAGTGGCGGTTTACTGGCCACGCGCACAGCCTGGGGCTGTGTGCAGAGTGTCTCTGTTGATGAGGAACAGGCCCCAACTGCCGACTGCAGTGGGGAGAAGGCGTCTGTGAGCGGTGATAGACAGGCCGCAACCACGGGCTGAAGTGAAATGGCAGCGTCCTTGGGTGGCAGCGGGCAGGCCACAACCGAGGGCTGAAGGAGGATGGCAGCAGCCGGGAGAGGGAGCAGACAGGCTGCAGAGGGCTCAAGCTCAGCGGTAACAGCCGAGGATGACCGGGGCAGATCGTAACCCAAGATTGGGGTGAAGAGGCAGTCCCCTGTAGGTAAGCTTGGAGCCTCCTTCCTGAGGGCCACTGTGTATCTACCCTCTGCTGCTGGTCTCTTCTCTGAACTGTCAGTGTCCTTCCTGTTCTCTCATGCCTCCTCCGTCTCCTTCTCCGTGTCTGACGTATCACCAGCTGCCTCCTCTGCGCGCTCCCTGCCCCTTTTATACTCGCCCCTCCCCTTGCTGTCCTGTCACTCTCAACAGTCCACTCTCCTCCTCTGTCCCCCGGGTACTGTTTCCTTAGGAACTCAGATGGCGGTCCCCTTGGTTCCGGCCCGGACACTTTGTGGGGGTCCTCCTCCCTACATTAGGACCATGTACCCACCCGGATCTGTATATTACTGTGTCCACTTCACAAAGTGAGCCTCACACAAAGGATAACAATACTAATAACTTAAAAGGAGCACAAACTGTTATTTATCTGTCTTGTCTTGAATGACAAGCTTTTCTCCCTTCCCCCGTAGATGCCATTCTTTGGTGTGCGCCATGTTGAGTTTTGCAAGGGGCCTGGTTTTCCTCAGTGACATCATCTGCCAAGGCTTTTTAGTGTCAGTTTTGACACATCATTGAGTTTGAGTATTGACTCTAACATTTTCAGTTATTGTTCGGAGATTGCCAGTATTCTGTTTCTTCTGTTGCAGTAATTTCCTCAAACTTCTGTGATATCCATCATTTGCTGTAAGCATCACAACTGTTATTAGAATCTGTGCACATTACTTGCATATACTACTGGATATCATACTGTTGTTTTATAGACTGTTTTAACTATGTTATATTCTACTGTGAATTTTATATACTGCATCTGCTACTGTTAACTCAACATTTGCTGTAGGGGTCATGAACTGTTATTGGAGCCTGTTCATATTACATTGCTACCTGATGTGGACTCTCCTACCTATATCAGCGTGCCGTTTCAAACCTGCCGTTTGTGTCTCCTTCTCTCCTGACGCTTCTTTGGCTTCCTGTATGGCCTGCTTTGTTGTCTGTCAGCCGTCCGACATGGACTAGAGGCTGTGTCCTCCCTTTTCCTCTTTAACTCCTAACTTTTACTATATTTTACCTAAAACATACTATATTTTACATATTTTAAATAAAAGCTATCAGTCATTTCAAATTAATTTTCTGTAATTGGTTTAACAAAGGAAACTCAGGAGAAATAAGCAACATATTATCTCCCCCGACATGTCTCACCTGGCATGTTGCCTTTTACTGAGTATATAAATATCTCATATTTCCATTATGCTTCATATTCATATATATGATGGCGGCATAACACGACGGTGATGTTCTCTATTTCCCTGCAATTTTATTCACAGAAGAATTGAGATTCATAAAAAATAATAATTACAATTCATGATCAATATCCAGAACAAAGAAATATCTGAATTTGATGTTGCTTGAAAACTTCTAGAAATATTACATAATGACGTCTGATGGAGATTCTTCTTAAACTGAAATATATTAAAATGAAAACCAAGTAATTATATTACTGTGAAGTATCTTTATAAAAAAGACTAATTTTTCATGGTCTTTTTGACCTTTTCAAACCTCTGGTGCACTTTTCTATTTATTTTATGCATAAAATTGGCAAGCAGAAGTTTAGCTATATTATCTATTAGAGGACATTGCTTCATAATATATTCCAGTTGAAATGCAGTACAGCAATCTGACTGTGGTGACAGAATTCTTTATTTCAGGTTTTCAGATCGGCCAAGGTTCAAGGATATTCCTGTTCTGTGTTTTCTTCGGGATTTACTGTGGGACAATATGTGGGAATCTCCTGATCATCACCCTGGTGTCCACCAGCAAGAACCTCCACACTCCAATGTACTTCTTCATCTCACAACTGTCCATCAGTGACATCTTGGTGATCACAGACATTGTTCCCAACATGCTGAACATTTTCATTTATAATGGGGGGACCGTTGCTGTTATTGACTGTATCACTCAGTTTTATTTTTTATGCGCCTCTGAGGCATTTGAGTGTTTTCTCCTTACTGTGATGGCTTATGACCGATATGTGGCCATCTGTAACCCTCTACGTTACTCCACCATCATGACGAGTGGATATTGTGTGATATTGTCTATGGCATGTTGGCTGTTTGGATTTTCTATTATTTTGATTTACATTGTAAAACTGGGTAAGCTCATTTTTTGTGGTTCAAATACTATTGACCATTTATTCTGTGATATTCTCCCCTTACTAGAACTTTCCTGTTCTGACATCTTCATTATCCAATTAGAGATCTATGTTATGGCCATTCCAACTGTTATGATCCCAACTTTCGTCATTGTAGTAACTTACACTTATATAGTTCTAGCAATCTTAAGGATCCCATCCAGTATCGGTAGACAGAAAGCCTTCTCCACCTGTAGCTCCCACCTCACTGTGGTCTCCATATTCTACTGGACTATGTTCAGTGTTTATGTTGTCCCAACAAAAGGACAAACATCTACAATCAGTAAAATCCTATCACTGCTATACACTGTGTTTACTCCGTTCATCAATCCTATAATATACAGTCTAAGGAATAAAGATATTAGGAAAGCCGTACAGGAGACACTTCATAAGCAGAAGATCTGGTAAATTTTCCAGATTTTTCTTGACCGGTTGGCCAAAGTGAAAAACAATAAGGTAATAATACTGTGCTCATAACTGTATTTAATTACACAGGTCTGCCAAAAATATAAGTTCAAGAGCTTCTTTGGTTATTCCACATAATCTTTATGCTTTTTGATGCGCTGAATCTGAATATGACCTCCATTTTGTCATAGAATATCACGTTTCCTGTCAATTTAGGTAACTATATTAAATAAGGCTATGCCACAGAATAAATGAAAACTGACTTATAAACCTAATTTTTAATTATAAATTTTTCATGAAAATCATTTTGGAACTGAAATGAGCTCACTGTTACTATCACTCACTAAAATCATTTTTTTTTTCTCTGTGAGGCTCTTCTTGGTACATTTACGCTTGTGATTAGCATCTGGATTGTCTCTCTGAAGCATCCCACTTTAGTCTGCCATCATTGCAATGCTCCATCATCCCTGGTATCTTCTTAACATCTTTTTAATATCCTGGTGGAATCGTTCACCTTGCTCTTCACTCACAGCTCCCAAATTTTCAGGAAAATAGTCAAGGTGGGAATGGAGGACATGCACTTTCAAACTCATCAGACAACCTAAAGCTTGAAATGCTTTCAGCATTCGTCCTACGATCTTTTTGTAGTCAGGATCTTTTTTCATTGCGTAAAAATTTCCCTATGACCTCTTTAAATGCAATCCACCCTTCCTTTTGAGGATCTGTCATGGTATTGACAAACTCTTTATCAGCTGTCAGCCTTCCAATGTCTGGTCCGGCCAATATACTTTCCTTCAATTTTTCTCCAAGAGGCTTGGAAACTTGGTGACCAAGTATTTGAAGCATTTCCCATCTCTTGGAAGTGATTTTACAAATTGCTTCATCAAGCCCAATTTTATGTAGAGAGGTGGTAGAAGAACTTTATAGGGAGGTAGCAAAATTTCTCGGAGGCCTTTTTCTTCACAGACTGAGCAGCCTTGGCTGCCAACTCTTCAAGGTCCAGTGATTTTGTCGGTCTCGACTGTCCCACAGACATAAACGTATTTGGTATACCCAGCTTGATGCCTGAGCAGCATGCACAAGACCTTCAAGTCCCCACACACTTGCCAACCATGGTCTTTGTATTTAAGTTAACAAAGAACCATTTCCAAGTTCTCATAGATTTCTATCAAGTGTGCGGGATGACCTACAGGGATGGAACAGTAAAAACCACCATTATGGAGTAAAACTGTTTTAAGACTTCTTTTAGAAGAATTTATTAAAAGACACCATTGCTCTGAATCATATTGGTTTTTGAATTGACCCATCAAACCTTCGACATGCAATAAACCAACATGTCTTCCTGGGCAAAGTAAGCAATGAACTCCTTTTCACGATGTCTGAACCATGAAAAAGACACTCCTAGTAAAATTAAATTCCTGCTTTTGAGCCTTGATTCATGTAACTCAGCAGCATCTTTGGGAAGGCTCAAGTCTCTTACTAAATCCTTCATCTTCTCCTGGGAAAAAAGTTTTGGTTTTGTATTGTCTTCAAAGTCAGAACTTGATTCGTCATCTGGTTCAGGTATGATTCCACCTTTATTGTAGCTGGGTATCTCTTCCAAGGTAGCAGGCGCCTTGGGTACTGGTATATCTGTGCCATGGGGCATGGGACAAATTGCTGAGTGAAGATTGGGGTATGACATGGAAGCTTCCATTTGGAATTATACCCTTTCACATTGCATGAACAAAAGTAACAGTCGTCACTATAGTTCTTTGGCTCTTGCTATACCATAGGAATCGCAATGCGGAAAGCTTTTCTATTACCATTGAACCAGTTTCGGAGGTCCTCAACACACCATTTGGACACTTTTTGAGGCACCCAAAAATTATCTCAAATATCAAGTTTTAGTTCGAAGAATGCAAAGCATACTTTATTCACAAAGTCTGCAATATTTAGCTGTTGATTCAACACTCTATATTCACCACAAATGAAACAAAACACAAAAGATCAGGCGAATTATACACACTTTGCAAAACCATAACACTAATTTGGGGAAACACGGTTGATGAATGAAATTCCAATGCAAGTTTCCTGAAAGCATAAGTACCTTTCATTATGTCACTAACCACCTGACAGTAACCAGCCAGTCACTCAGTTCCTATTGATGTTAATGAGGAAAGAAAATAAGCTGCCTGCCGATGATTCACACCAGAGTTTGCAGAAGAACCTATAGGTTTGTGGAAATTCCTGATTTTTAGGATTTTTTTTAAATATTTTTTTTCATTATCAAAACACCAAAATACATGGAAATTATATGAAAATAATCAAATAGCTTTTTAGTCCCTGTGTTATTTGATAAATGGCTATAACATCAAACAGAAGGCGACAGATTGATAGATAGATAGATAGATAGATAGACATAGGAAGGAAGGAAGGAAGTATGAAGGGACTATTTGGGGGAAAGTGATTAAGTAAGGATCGTATTTGTTGTTCTTAGGCTAGAACAGTCCAGCTATAACTTTGACATATGCTGATCTGGTCAAATGGAAAGCCAAGGTAGATGAACTTACCACAAACTTAGACTGCAAGAGGAGTAATTAAATCATATCCTACTTTAGTCCAGGAGATATTGATATCTCAATTACTCTAGGCCTTCAGTTAAATAAGGATCAGAACTGATAGATCAACTCTTTCCATAGCCATAGTTTCCATGAACATCTCTATTAGCTCAACCCAAAAAAGAAAGTTTAGGCCTACCTGTTAAGCTTGCCAATTAAAAACTTGTAAATGCCACAACTATTATACGGCACACTGTTATTATTTTTCTTTTGCTCTGTTACGTGTACCCAGCGTAAGATTTCTTTTGATTACACATTTTTGGGGTTTACAAAAGCATCTACTATATAATCGTCTAATTCTGTCTGTCTGTCTGTAACGGAAATCCCGCATTGCTGATCGGTCGCGGCCGGGCGAGACCAATCAGTGACAGGCGCAGTCCGGCTGCAAATTGGCACGGCATTCGAACGAATCACGCCACTGCTACCGTCGGGAGATCTGCAGCGCTAGCCGCTGAGTTCTCCACGGTTGCCGCAGGTCATGTCCTGCCACATGGAGGTCAGCAGCGATGCAGCTGGGAGATGACCGGCACAGTGCTCAATGTGCGGATGGTACCCAGGGTCCAGGGGAGAGGAGACTCCTCCTGGCCCTGGGTACCATAAACCTGTAAAAAATAGAATTAAAATAAAAAATTGTGATATAATCACCTTCCGACGGCCCCCAGACTCTTTCCCTCCTCTCACCACGCACCCGGCATCTTCCGGTCCCAGTAATGCTTTGCGCGAAAGACCGCTGATGACGTCACGCTCTCGCGAGTGTGACGTTATCTCCGGTCCTTCGCGCTAAGCGTTACTGGGACCGGAAGATGCCAGGAGAGTGGAGAGGAGATAAAAAGTGATATACTCACCTTCCGACGGCCCCCAGACTCTTTCCCTCCTCTCACAACGCACCCAGCCTCTTTCGGTTCCAGTAATACTTTGCGCGAAAGACTGCTGATGACGTCGCGTGGAGAGGAGATCAGGGGCCGTCAGAAGGTGAGAATGACCTTTTTTTATTTTTTTTTATCTAGAATACCCGATGCATTAGAATCGGGCCACCATCTAGTTGTTAAATATTTTTGTAAACTTTATACTAGTGTTTAAAATGTAGGGTGAACATAAAAGTGGTAATGGTAATATTTGTGAAATGGGGTTCAGCACAGTATGAAGCAGTGTACAACACTCTTGTTACCTGTTTATTGGAAGCCAATCCAGATAAATACATGATGAGTCCAAAAGAAAGGAATGAAGGTCGCACTCAACGTGCTGAAGAATTATGTGGCAGATTTATTAGCACATGAATATCATGTCGGCCAGGGAAAAGACGTGAGGAGTGTGGAAACAGCCGACAATGGCTGTTTCGCGCTATCCAAGCGATTCAACGGGTCATAAATGTTCATTGTGCTAATAAATCTAGTTTACATCCCCTCAACGAACATTCCAAACCTTTATACCTACAAGCACACCGAAGCAAACGCCAAGTATTATTTATTTTTTTTTTAAATATAAACAAATCTTTATTGAGCAGAAAAAATACATACAATATAAAATTTCAATGGGAAACACAAGTTGCGAAATAGATCTGCAACCCCAGGGGTAGCTATACCTAAAGTATATTAGGTACCACCTTTAGTAGAAAATTATATACTTTATATATAGAGGATATGTAGGTGGTTGAGAATGAACAAAAGATAATTCCCTTACATGGATTAAACCTATATTATATATATAAGTTGTCTATATCAAAATGGATGTTGATATGATTAGTGCTTATGAGAGTTGACGTACAAATATCAATGCATAAAAATAACACTTTCTGATAGTGGTAGTCCAAATGTAGTTAGACCAATTAGGTAATTAGGCCAAAATGTATTTTTTTTCATTTTTTAAGCCTAATATCAGTCAGTAAAGATTCAAAAATTGCTGTATGTTAAGCAATAGTATGTATGAGTCCAAGTGGATACAAATTTAACATAATACTGCTGAGGTCAAATTAAAAAAGAAAATAATGTCAAACTCAACATCAGGGAAAGTTTTTCAATCAAGCATATTTAGTATCACAGTTGGTGCTTATCCAGTAACATTGATATATAGAGCAATCTATTCCTTGTTAAATGTAATGCACACAGTGGCTTTATACATCCAATAAGTAAAAAATACTAAGAGGTGCAATTTATAATGCTCAGAAATTTAAGTGCAATTACTGGCAGTAGATATTGCCTGGGATAAATCCCATGGTACAGAAGTATCCTTAGTACTACGGTGGATAGTGCCCCTTTAAGTGCTAGCGATAAAGTAGATAGTGAGTGAGAGAGGAGAGCTCTATAGACAAAAGGCATACATGACCTGGTTTGCAGAGTTGTAGGGAAGGTGACCTGACGGACGGACTTATTAGTAACAAGAAAGGAAGGTTTGCACAGTTTAGGCAGATAGCAGTTATGACAGTGGGGAAACAGCTAGGAAAGTGTAGATGACATGCAGTACCTTGGGTTGACCATTAGATGGCAGATAGGAGTGTAAGTTCAGGACTTAACAGCAGCTTAGGGCTTTAGAAACCGTTGGTCATGGGGGCGGAGTTACAGGGAAGCCGGAAAGTTATAAATTTGGCAAGAGGGTTCCAGAAAGTTCCAGTCCCCGGGAGGTGCTCAAGAGACAATGAGTCTGTGACAGTTTGTGTGCTGTGAGGAGAGCCAAACCAGGGGGACTGAGGAGAGAGGAAGTCAGGGGGGTGGTCCTGACAGGGAGTACCGCAGTACAGACGAGACCCCGGACAAAAGCGTATCGTATTGAAGACGATAACTGACCAGTAAAAGTGCTGATGGTGAACGGGCCTAAGGCGGCCACAGTGACTGCGCTGACAGGATTGTCACTAAGTGAAAAAGGGACGGTACGTGTTATTACATCCCTGGTGGAAAAGTACGGTGTGTGAGTGTGTAACGGGGCCTGGACACGGAGGGCCGTGAAGAGAATTGCAGTGTATCGTGAGGGCCGTCAGTCGGATGGCGGAAAATAAACTTGGACCTGTTGCACCTGAAATCTGCTTCCATCTTTTTTCTGTACGTCACTGCGTGGTATACAGAGGGACCACACCCCCAGCCCGGCCTACGACCCTACAGAGTAGCGCCTTGACGCATGTTTCGCATTAGCTTCTTCCTTAGGGGGTTAATGGAATTTTGTCATAGTCTGCTGGGCCTTTATACACCTGTGCAGTCTGTAATGGCAGAGGAAGAGTGCGGTGCTTCTGCCGACGAAATCAAAGATTATGTCACCTCAGTTTGGCATCTCTCACGACCAGCTCACTCCCCAGCCGACATGAAAATTCAGAACCCATTAATATCTTTCCAAAAAATGCAATAGATGAGATTTGGAAACTCAACGATAAGAAATGCTCCAAATATAGATATAATCTAACTTTTCCTGAACAAAAAGCAATTAAACAAATGCAGAAAAATAAAGAAATTGTCATACGTCCAGTGGATAAGGGGTGTGGTATTGTGGTACTAGATTTGACCAGTGTTTGAAAGACTCCATGCGACTCTTAAAAGACTTGTGTACTTACAAGAAATCAGAATCAGACCCCTCAGATACGTTCATTAGGGAAATGAAAGAATTAACTCAGAGAGGATTTAATAGAGGATTTCTGAATATACACGAATTGGAATTCATTAACATACTACACCCAAAGACAGCCATCTTTTGCCACTTACCAAAAATACAAAAAGCCTTAGTGATCCTCCTGGACATCCTACATTATCCGGCATTCAATGTCTCATGTCCAATTTATCACGATATGTTGACTGCCATCTAAAGCCACTTGTTCCCCTATTACCATCCCATCTATACGACAGGATGCATGTTTTACAATTATTAAAATACATTCAGTGGTCAGACGATTTTACTTTAGGCACTCTATTTATCACCTCGTTATACACTGTGATGCAACACGAGAAAGGATGTCAAATCAGTTACAAATTTTTTAAAATCAATCATCATCACTGCCCAGTGAGCAGATAAATTTTATTACTGACTTAATGTATTTAATTCTAACACACAACTTTTTTAGATTTGAGGCGGACTACTACACCCAGCAGTGGGGTACCGCCATGGGGACTAGGTTTGGGCCCAGTTATGCAATCCTGTATGTAGGAAGAAGGGAGTAACAGACCATCTATCCTGGTGATGCACTGCGTGCGAACCTGGTCCTACGGTGCCACTTTGTAGGTGATGTATTATGTATTTGATCAGGAGGTTCTGAGCTATTAACACAGTTTTTAAATGAGATTAATAAAATTGAGTTTTTTTTTACATTTACAGCAATAATACGGACTAAAAAAAAATCAATTTTTTGGATCTGAATATATTCATTGAGGATCAAACTGTACATAATAGTACTTGCTACTAACCCATTGATTCAAATAGCTACATTCCACCAGACAGCTGTCACCTAGCTAGTTGGCTAATCAATATTCTGGAAAGACAGTTTAAGAGATCCCACCGCAATTATAAGATATCAATCAGGATGCAGAGATGTTGACCAATAGGTTTCTCAATAAAGGATATGACAGACATGTTCTGATAGAAGCAAGGAAGTCGATAGAGGAGAATTCCAAATGGATCTTCTCAGTGGTAATAAAGTGCCTAAAAGCTCAAATTATTTTGGGGATATTAAGAGATGACAAAATTCTGGGAGAACAAATACCCACGTTCCCCAGATTTGAGTAAAAAAAAGCTCAAAATTTAGGAAACTTGGTTGCCCCGTCAGCCCAAGGATATCCATCTAATAAACCCGCCTCATCATTTTTTAAAAAAAAAAATTGGCCGTTTTCTTTCCCTGAAAAAAATGTAAAAATTGTCAAAAGCTACATATTAAAAAATAATCTATAATTGCAGGGGGAAACTGAATTGAAAATTTGTGACTTCCTTATTTGCACTACTTCAGGGGTCATTTATATTATTAAATGTCCATGTAACAAAATATACGTAGGGCACACCAAACGCCCCATGTATGTCAGAATTAACAAACACATCAGGAACATTAAGAATAAATTCGAAGGACAACCCCTGTCCAAACACTTCCTAGAACATCATGGAGGCATGGTGTGGAACTTAGTTCTAATCGGCATCAAGATTGTCAATCCAAACTGGGGAAAAGGGGATTTCATCAAACAAATGTCAAGGGCTGAGAGTAGATGGATATTTTTATTAGATAATCTGATACCCAAAGGGTTAAACAGCAAAATAGAGCTATTTAGATTCTATTAATTCCACATTCATCAGCAATCATCTCTAATTGGATGAATTTCTATATAAAGATATGCTCTTGCTGGTGTGATGTTAACCCCCGGAAGAAGGGTGATTGTCGAAACGTACGTAGGGGCAGGTATCACCATCCACAGGAGGTAAAAATTTGTCTTGCACTTAGGTATTTTCAATGTGACTGGCGTTTTTATTGGCATAACTTTGCTTGGTAGTTAATGCTTGTCACTCTCTACCATTTGCTATTGAAAAGCGATTAGTAGGGTGTTTTTGATATGTGCAACCTCCTAGTAGCAGGTATGTGGGGGGGTGGTATCTTCACTTGGGTTTTCCACCTTTTAATCTTAATGTAATGTGTGTATTTTTTATCAAATAAAGATTATCTATTTTGCTTAATTGGGATCATATGTGTTTTTTTCGGATACATTTAATTTTTCGTGAACCCAGTAATGGGTCCTTTCTCTAGCAACGAGCTAATCAATTGGATTTAATACAGGAGGTGTTTTAAAATTCTCCGATGTTGGACTTCAACACTTTTGCTAATAATTTGTTTCTGCGTTTTTTCACAGTTTCATTGTTGCAGTCCCATGGACTACAAAGCTAGGGATTTGTCCTGGCGGACCAAATTGAATAAGGTCTTCTAAAGTGGGTCTCCCAATATTGACCAGGAAGGCCAGGGGGATGTTACAGAGCTACATGATACCACCAAGCGCCTATTACAGAGGCGTATGAAAATATGGTGGAATAAGGCTTTTTTAGAGAATTACCTTAGCAAACATATGATTCCATGTGGCCTCAGAGTCCAGGTCTTTCCCTCCTTCCCGGTGGAAGATGAGGGTTTTATATCTAAATGGGAAGAAGTGTGTAACAATAGTTCCTTTAAATTTATGGAACTCTTGGTTTCTCGTAACTAAATGGTCATTGAGAGTATAGAAAAAGATCTGGACACAGCATATGCACGTCTTAAAGAGACTACTTCTGGTGAAAAATTAACTGCCTTTAATGAGCAGATGAAGACATGTCTTGATACATGGGAAAAACAGATTCAGGACACTCAGTCCAAAAAGTTGGCAAGAGATAATTTGGATTACACACAGAAGAGGGTATATAGGTGGAGAAAGGTGACTAACAAATCTCAACTTCCCAATAAAGCCAATAGATCGGGTTCTATATCTTCCCTATCATCCACTAGCTGACTATCTGAGGCTTCAGTACCGTCAGGTGTATCTATGAATACTCGTCTAGGGAGAAGAAGGAATATGCGCCAGTGGGAATACCGGCCGAAGGGCAATAAGTCCAAACAGTCAAAAAACAACACTGATAATCATAAGGTAATCAATTTATCAAATCATGTCTTCTCTGATCTTGACTTGTCTTTGCTTTCCAGGGGCTTGACATTTGCACCCAGCTCACACTTTGATCTCTTTACAGTGATCAAAGACCTCCATATTTTCGTCCGCTCCTTGATTTTTAAGAAGTGGTTCCATAATGATGAGCTACACCAAATGTTTACGACCACTGAGGAACAACTGGCATTACAGACTTTGGAGGAATTGTCCAGGGAACACGAGTGCACGAATTTGGGTAAGATACCCAATTGTCTATATGAGAAATCACGTAAGTTCCCACTCATTCATACAATTGGTTTCTAAGGAGTTGGAACAGATTCCATCAGGTATTTATAAAGACAATTTGACATCTGATGAACGTAGGAGTCTGAATAAATTAAAGCAGATACGTGACGTTGTTTATAAACCTGCGGACAAGGGTGGGAATGTGGTGGTGTGGCCATGTAAGCTTTATGCTGCTGAGGCCTATAGACAGTTGCGTGACAAGCAGTGCTATCATAAATTAACCTATAATCCATTAGTGAAGTACTCTGGGAAATTGGTGCGGCTTTTGGACACCCCTTTGGAACAAGGCATCATCTCTAAGCAGCTATGTGATGTACTTGTTGTTTCAAAGGCCAGAGTGTCCACTTTGTACCTTTTACCGAAGGTGCACAAGGATTGCAGGATACCCCCCAGGAGGCCCATTGTTTCCGGGGTTGGTAGTTTCCTAGAAAGGGTCTGTAAATATGTTGATTCCCAGTTGAAGCCTCTGATGGAAACATTACCTTCATATATTCGACATACGGGCAATTTTTTGAAAAAAATCGATTCCCTTAATGTGGAGGAAGGGACTATACTTGTGACTTGTGATGTCAAGGCTTTGCACACGAGCATTTGACATGTAGATGGGCTAAAGGCGGCAGCACACTATTTAAATCTAACAGATTTGACAAAAGAAGAGATCCAATTTATTTTATCTTTGTTGGAGTTTGCACTTGAACATAATTTTTTCTTTTTTGGGGGTCCCTCTACCTAGATTTCCAGGGAACAGCAATGGGGGTGGCTTTCGTGCCTGCTTATGCTAATCTGTTCCTGGGGCTGTGGGAGAGGGACCTGTTCCTGTCAGATCGACACACATTAATGGACCGTGTCTCATTCTGGGCGCGGTATATTGATGATGTCTTTATGATCTAGCGGGGTACTTTAGACCAATTAGTTTCTTTTTTTGAGGATCACAATGTAAACAACTATAATTTAAGGTTGACATATAGGTACCATAGGGAGGCTATTGACTTCTTGGATTTCACAGTCAAACGTGACAATAAGGCTACTTTCACACATCCGGTGTGTGGGGTCCGGCGGCGTGCGGTGAAAAGCCGGGCCGCCGGATCCGGCCTGCAGCCGTGACACCGGATGTGTGTGCGGCGTCTGATACGGCTCGTACAAGATTTAAAGGAGCCGCAGGAGGAGGTGGACAGAGGCAGCCAGAGAGACAGCTGCTGAAAGGGAGGTGAGGGGAGGGGAGGGGAGGGGAGAGGAGAGGAGAGGGGGGTGGAGAGAGAGAGAGACATGTGGGGTTAACACTCAGTGTCCAGGCGAGAGAATCTCTCTCTCTTGCCGGGCACTTGTGGGGTTAACCCCACAGAGAGATCTCTCTCTCACCCAGACACTGAGTGTTAACCCCACAAGTGCCCAGCGAGAGAGATCTCTCACAAGTGTCCGGGTGACAGAGAGATCTCTCTCTCTCTTGCCGGGCACTTGTGGGGTTAACATTCACAGAGTCCGGGCATGCGCTGAGGAAAAAGCCTGTCCGGCGCTGCAAAAAAACTTTACATGGAACGTTTTTTCCAGACGCCGGACAGGCTGTTTTTGCCGGATCAGGCAAAAACCGGATACGCCGCATAGGTATCCGGCGCGATGCGGCAATAATGAAACTGAATGGGGGAAAAACCGGATCCGGTGGCAACAGGCGCCGGATCCGGTTTTTACACTTTTCGCCGCATCGCGCCTGATGCTGAAAACCGGATGTGTGAAAGTAGCCTATGGGTTTCTTGCAGACGGATTTATTCAGAAACGAAACCTCTACAAATTCGTTACTGCACGCACAATTGGCCCATCCCACACAAGTCATCAAGTCAATACCTACTGGACAATTTCTGAGAGTCAGACGCATCTGTTCGTCGGATGGGGATTTCCATAAAAGAGCGGAGGATTTAGAACAAAGATTTATGGCAAGGGGTTATAGTAGGAGACAGGTCAAACTGGCACATGCTCTTGCCGGGGGTCGGAGAAGACATGATTTGACATATACACAAGGGGGCAATACTACGAGTAATGAAAAGCATTGGGTCCGTATGATTACCACTTACCATTCGCAATGGAACCTTATGAGGAACATTATGGCCAAATATTGGCCTGTATTGCTTGCGGATAAGACACTCAGTAATTATTTGTCACCAGTCCCGAGTACCACCGCACGGCATAGCAAGAACCTTAAGGACATATTGGTACGCAGTCATTATGACAAAAGTGACCAGAGACAACTCTCGTTCGCCCAGCCCCAAAAACCAAGATGGGGTTGTACCCCATGCGGTAAATGTGTGGCTTGTCCGAATATAGAGTGTGCAACCACCTTCTCCTCTTCTGATGAAAGCAGGGTGTATAAAATAACTCAGTCCATCACATGCTCCACTAAGGCAGTTGTATATTACGCTCAATGTCCTTGCAATAAGATTTACATAGGCCTTACTACTAGGGCTTTAAAAATACGTGTAAGGCTGGTTTCACACTTGCATTTTTTTGCTCTGGATTTTAGAGCTAAAAACGCATGCGTTTTTTTCCTATATTTTGCATGGGATGCGCTTATGTGCGCATACACATGCGTTTGGATGCGTTTTTCCGCGCATGCGTTTTTTTGCGGTATGCACTCGGGCGCACAAAATGCATCCTGTTGCATTTTTTGGGCGTCCGACTTGCCTCAAAAAAACGCATGTGCGCGCAATGCTTTTTTTTTACAGCAAGACACCCATTATAAGTCTATGGGTGCGCATATGTGCGCATTGGCATGCTTATGTATGCGTTTTTTTGCGCATGCGTTTTTTTTTACCATTAGTTAGACAATGTAATTTAGGGGTTTGGGTTAGAGATAGGGTTAGTTAAGGGGGGTTAGGGTTAGGGTTAGCTAGGGTTTAGGGTTAGGGTTAGGGTTTGGGTTAGGGTTAGGGTCAGGGTTAGGGTTAGGGTTAGGGTTAGGATCAGGCTTTGGTTTGGTTAAGGATTAGGGTTAGGGTCAGGGTTAGGGTTAGGGTTAGGGTTAGTAAAGTCATGGTTTGGGTTAGTGTGAGGGGCCACCTAATGTTGGAAAAAAAACGCAAATGCGGTAAAAACGCACTAAAAACGCATAAAAACGCTGCGTTTTTTTCATGCATGCTCATAAAAATGCTTGAAAAAAACGCAGCATCTGTATGCGTTTGTATGCGTTTTTTCAATGCGTTTTTTTGCGGGAAAAACACGCTGAAAAAAAAAGCAAGTGTGAAAGTAGCCTAAGGGAGCATGTACGGGTCATCCTGGCTGCCAGAGAGGAGATATGTGTGGACCATTTGCGTACAATACCGAGACACTTTAAACTGGAACATCAATGTGACCCTAAGGGACTAAAAGTTAGGGGTATTGATAGAATTCTTCTTGATGTTAGGGGAGGTGAAATAAGTCGACCTCTAGCAAGGCTGGAGACAAAATGGATTTGGACTCTGAGAACCATGTATCCAGATGGTCTTAATGAAACCTGTAGCTTTTTCCCATTCCTCTGAGCAATTTTGGTCAATTTTTATCTCACCTTGTTTTTTATGTTATTAATTTATTTGATTTTGTTTACAGAGCGTATCTTTATGTTCTCCATGGGATCGTCTTCAATCAACATTTACGTAGATTGGAATACTGCATTATGCACCTACATTGAGGATATATAAGGGATTGGACTTTGCAGCACGAACTCTATCTGACTCTTGGAAATCGACATGTGTATCTTGGAGATGTTTTATCGGTCTCTTTTTCATTTAAACATTCTGTTTTTGAAGAACGTGATTTATAGTGTCATACTGTATATATAAATATACATATGTTCCTTATATGATGTTATGGAGATATTAGATAACTTTGTAAATATGGTTCATTTTCTATGGAATGAATATAACCATCTATATAAATATGGAGGAGATAGTTGCATTTTGTGTATTAACATCCATGATTTGACTACCTACATGTATTACATGCTTGGAGCTTGTTTTATTGAAAAATATTAGACCTTTGATTGGTTGTACGTAGTGTTGAGCGATACCATCCGATATCGTGAAATATCAGATCGGATTGGATCGGACCGATACCAAAAAGTATCGGATATCGCCGATTCCGATACCGGAAACCAATGCAAGTCAATGGGACAGAAATATCGAAATTAAAATAAACTCTTTCTTTCCTTGTAGGTTAATTCTACATAAAGAAAAACAACTAAGAATAATGTAGAATGTATTGGGGGAGGTGGAGGAGACATTAAAGGCATAGAGGTTTAGCCCAATCAAATGGAATAGTAGGAATAATTTTTTTTAAAGACGTTCGGAGTTACAAAGATATTGACTATGTTAACCTTTTTTATATTTTGTCAGATATGTATGTTTCACTACTTCCATGCTCTTCACCTTCTTTTTTATTTCTCCCACACTTTCTCCTTCATGATCCTCAGCAGCAGCATCTTTTTCATCAACTTCTTCTTCACCTTATTTATCTTCTTCTTCACCTTCTTCCTATTATTCTTTTTTTTGCATTCTTCATATTCTTCTTATTCAACTATTATTCTTCTTCATATTCTACTTCTTCATCTTCTTCATATTCTTCTTCATCATATTCTTAATTGTGACAATCTTTCCTGTAGTTGTTATCTATAAAAGTTTGAAGATTACACCTTCCGTTCTGCCTGTCACAAAAGATTTACAACAGGATTTGCCTGCGTTCAGTTTGGCCTGCAATAGCAGGCATTTTCCAGGGGCACTAGGAGGAGGAACGGACTCACCCCCATACACTGCTTTTGTTCTTCTGCTTCTTGGTCTTCTGCTTCTTGGTCTTCTGTCTCTTGTTGTTCTGTATCTTGGTGGTTGTCTTAATGTTCTTTGTCCTCTTGGTCATCTTCTTCAGGGTCATCTTTTTGGCCATCTTCGGGGTGGTCTTCTGGGTCGTCGTCTTCAGGGTCATCATTTTCGTGGTCGTCGTCTTCTTCGGGGTGGTCTTCAGGGTCGTCATCTTCAGGGTCATCGTCAGGGAGATCCAGAGTGATAACCAAAAAAAACATTTCCAAAAGCTTGAACTTGGAAATGTAGCAGAAGGTACAAGGAGGCTGAGGAACTGCCGAGAACCAGCTGACGGTACTGGGGCAGAAGAAGGAACAAGAGCCAATGGCACTACCAAGGACCAGCTGACAGTGCTGAACCTGGTTTCTAAGCAGGAGGTACCTGTGCTAGAAAGCACTACCAAGGACCAGCAGACGATGCTGGAACTCGGATACCGAGAAGGAGGCAACTAAGCCAAAGGCACTGCCGAGAACCAGCTGATGGTGCTGGAACCCGGATGGGTAGCAGAAGCTGCAAGAGCCAATGGAACTAGCGAGGAACAACTGACAGTGCTGGAACCTGGAGGAGCAGCAGAAGGAACAAGAGCCAATGGCACTACCGAGGACCAGCTGACGGTGCTGGAACCTGGTTACTAAGCAGGAGGTACCTGTGCCAGAAAGAACTACCAAGGACCAGCAGACATTGCTGGAACTCGGATACCGAGAAGAAGGCACTTAAGCCAAAGGCACTGCCGAGAACCAGCTGACGGTGCTGGAACCCGGATGGGTAGCAGAAGCTTCAAGAGCCAATGGAACTAGCAAGGACCAGCTGACGGTGCTGGAACCCGGTTACTAAGCAGGAGGTACCTGTGCTAGAAAGCACTACCAAGGACCAGCAAACGTTGCTGGAACTCGGATACCAAGAATGAGGCACCTAAGCAAAAGGCACTGCCGAGAACCAGCTAACGGTGCTGGAACCCGGAGGGGCAGCAGAAGGAACAAGAGCCAATGGCACTACCGAGGACCAGCTGACGGTGCTGGAACCTGGTTACTAAGCGGGAGGTACCTGTGCTAAAAAAGCACTACCAAGGACCAGCAGACGTTGCTGGAACTCGGATGCCGAGAATGAAGGAGGCACCTAAGCCAAAGGCATTGCCGAGAACCAGCTCATGGTACTGGAACCCGGATGGGTAGCAGAAGCTGCAAGAGCCAATGGAACTAGCGAGGACCAGCTGACGGTGCTGGAACATGGAGGCGCAGCAGAAGGAACAAGAGCCAATGGCACTAACAAGGACCAGCTGACAGTGCTGGAACCTGTTTACTAAGCAAGAAGTACGTGTGCTAGAAAGCACTACCAAGGACCAGCAAACGTTGCTGGAACTCAGATACTGAGAAGGAGGCACCTAAGCCAAAGGCACTGATGAGAACCAGCTGACGGTACTGGAACCCGGATGGGTAGCAGAAGGTACCCATGAAAAACAAAGTTGCAAGGCCATGAGCCGGCCGCAGTTACCGAAACCCACAGTCCTACAGGGGGTGCTTGTCCTATTGGCACTACGGAACCAGCCTTTGCTGCCAGATCCCGCAGCCCACATAGGAAGCCCATAAACTGCAGGCACCATAGACTCGGCTAACCCGACTGCAACACGAAAGGACAACGTATTGGTGGCAAAGTGACATTGACACTACCGAGAACCAGCTGACGGTGCTGGAACATGGAGGGGTAGCGGAAGCTGCAAGAGCCAATGGAACTAGCGAGGACCAGCTGACGATGCTGGAACCCGGTTACTAAGCAGGAGGTACCTGTGCTAAAAAGCACTACCAAGGACCAGCAGACGTTGCTGGAACTCGGATATCGAGAAGGAGGCACCTAAGCCAAAGGCACTGCCGAGAACCAGCTGACGGTGCTGGAACCCGGATGGGTAGCAGAAGCTGCAAGAGCCAATGGAACTAGCGAGGACCAGCTGACGGTGCTGGAACCCAGTTACTAAGCAGGAGGTACCTGTGCTAGAAAGCACTACCAAAGACGAGCAGATGTTGCTGGAACTCGGATACCGAGAATGAGGCACCTAAGCAAAAGGCACTGCCGAGAACCAGCTGACGGTGCTGGAACAAGGATGGGTAGCAGAAGTTGCAAGAGCCAATGGAACTAGCGAGGACCAGCTGATGGTGATGGAAACCCTGATTGAACCTTGGCTCCAACACCGCCAGTTGCTGCTCAGACGTGCCGTCTGCACAGAGAAAAACACATGCTCCAGTGTTAGTGGGGTTCAGGAACGCCAGCTGCTCCCCTGCTGTGTGTCCGGCAATGTCTACTGCTGCCTTCACATACACACTACTACTGATTTCAAACTTGCTCCAATTAGGCCTCTGGCTCCACTCTGTCTCTAGTATTTACCCTGGCCTCCAACACCACCAGTTGCTGCTCAGAAGTGCCGTCTGCACAATCAACACTTGTTCCTGTATTACTGGGGTTCAGTAACATCAGCTGATCCCCTGATGTGTGTCCGGCTATGTCTCCTGTTCTGTCCACATTCCCACTACTAGTGTCCCCTGCCTAGACCTTTGTGAGGAACCACGTTGCGCAGACTGTCCAGAAGCAGATGGCATTTGTGACTCCTCATCCTCCACCTCTTCCAAAACCTCCTCCCTTAGTGCTTGCAGTGTTTTTTGAAGCAGGCAAATAAGGCGGACAGTCATGCTGACTAGTGCATCATCTGCACTCGCCATCCGCGTGGAATCATCGAAGGCACGCAAAACGTGGCAGATGTCCTTCATAGAGGCCCACTCAGTGGTGCTGAAGTGTGACCGGCGCACAGTGCGACTTGTTTGCGCCTGATGCAGCTGGTACTCCATTATTGCTGCCTGCTACTCACAAAACCGCTCCAACATATGTAACGTTGAATTCCACCTGGTGGGTATGTGAGTGAGGTTGCCTAAGCCCAGAGCTGCCACTAGATTTCGACCATTGTCACACACTACAAAGCCTGGCTGGAGATTCGCTGGCACAAACCACACGTCGCTCTCCTGCTTGATGGCATTCCAGAGCTCCTGCACTGTGTGGCTTCAATTCCCCAAAGAAATTAATTTCAATATAGCCTGTTGACGTTTGGCCACGGCTGTGCTCATATCGGTCCTAACAGGCTCCTGCAGCGCTGATTCTGAGGAACTAGAGAATGAGGAGGAGTCAATGTGTACAGACTGGATTCCTGCAAGCCTTGGAGTGGGCAGAACACGTACAGCGCCACTCTCAAGATCTGTACCCGGCTCCACAACATTGACCCAATGGGCAGTGAGGGAAAGGTATCAACCCTGTTCATGGTTACTGATCCACGCATCGGTGGTCAGGTGGACCATGCTACTGACGGCGTTTAGTAGCACATGTTTAATTTTTCCCTCCACATGCTTTTGCAGGGCAGGGACAGCTTCTTGCCTGCTGAAATAAAAGCGGCTGGGCACGGTGCATTGTGGGACTGCCAATGCCATAAAGTTACGGAAGGTGTCGGTCTCCACCAGCCTGTATGAGAGCATTTCAAGGGTCAGTAGTTTTGCAATGCCAGCATTCAGAGCCTGTGCTCAGGGATGGTTTGCCGAGTATGGCCACCATTTCTCCCATGCCTGTGCTACCGATGGTTGTAGAGTGGCCTGGGAGTGTGAGGATGACAGGGAACGTGGTGCTCTGGGTGGAATGTCACTGGGTCTCTGGACAACAGTGCCAGAGGTTCTTCCATGGCGATCCTGTGAGGAAGCCAAACCAGCTGTGTGTGAGCTGGAGGAAGAGGCTACAACACGAGCTGAAGAGGTGGTAGGTGGTGCTGTGGGTTGGCCTACGTCTTCAGTGTGTCTTGGTAACTCCACCACGTGCTTGGTCCGCACATGTTTCCACATATTTGTGGTATTGAGGTTGATGACACATTTCCCTCTTTTCACTTTCTGATTACACAGCTTGCATTTGACAAAGCAAATGTCATCTACAACTGTGTCAAAAAAGGACCATGCCCTGCAAGTCCTGGGAGCGCCCGTTTTGGCTTTTGGAAGAGGAATGCTCCTAACGGGTGCCGAAGTGGAGGCTGCAGGCAACCAAGTCTGCCCCCTCCCTCTCCCTCCTGTTTTGGCCATTCGGGGAATCTCTTCCTCAGAGCTGCTCCCACCACCTTCCTGTTCCTCACGTCATGATGGGTCAAGGACCTCATCATCTACACTCCCCTCTTCAAACACCTGCTTCTCCTGGGTAGTCTTGCCAGCACCGTACGCACCAGAAAGTGGCACCTGAGTCTCATCATCTGATGCGTACTGAAGTGTGCTGACATTAGGCACTGGCCCACCCGACTCTTCAGATTCAGAGGGACAAAGCAGTTGCGCATCACTGCATACTCCCTCTTCTTCACATTCTAGAATGCTGCTTGGCTGGCCCCCTGTTTCCAAGCCAAGAGATTCAGAGAACTGAAGTAGAGTTGGCTCCTGTCCAGGGATCTCTGACTACCTGTGCAATTTGGCAGGTGGTGAAGAGACAGATGGTTGCTCTTCGGTGCTCTGGCCCTGAAAGGATTTGGAAGTAATTGAAGTCGATGCATTAGCTGCCATCCATCCGACAACGGCTTCAATTTGTTCCTCCCGCAGCAGTGGGGTACGGCGAGGTCCTACAAAGCTGCGCATAAAGGACTGTTCCCTCGTAAAATTGGGGGATGCTGAGTCTCTGGTGCCCGCAGCAGGCACAGAATACCCACGTCCTCTCCCTGCTGAAACTCCATGCCCACAACCACGTGCCTTACTCCCTGCCTTCTTCATCTTGGTAGACTGATAAAGATAGGCAGAAAAGTACTAAGGGCTTAGTGTGCTTATTCCTGAACAGCTGCTAACAGGTATAAGAAACACTAATTTTATAAAGTGTGGACTAGACTTAAATATGAGCTAATGTGGCCTACACAACTGTAAAGTGGAGTGTATGGTGAACTTTATTAACTTTTTTTTTTCACAAAAAGACACTGGATGTGCCCTAAGATGTAAAACCGATAGTATCACAAACTTTTTGTAGCTATTACAATGCAGGAAGGTAACCTACAATGCAATAGATGAGGGTCCAAAAAATAGGCTAATACTAATCTGGCTGGGGCTGCAGGGCACAAGCCAGCAAAACGGCTCCTCTATCTACTCCTATATAGTGTTTGCAAATATTCTAGCTGGATACGGATGGAACCACACTAATAGGAGAAATCTGGAAAAATGAGCAGCACTAATGCAAAAAAGGACAATGTATGAGGCAGTGACGCAAGCTGAGCAGACTACAACTGGAGGTGGCTGCAGAACACACTACAGCGTGAGCTGCACTCACACACAGAGACCTCGCAGACAGCCGTGAACAGTGCTGCAAGGCTGCAGAAAAGTTCCTCTATCTACTCCTATATAGTGTTTTCAAGCAATCTAGCTGGATACGGATGGAACCACACTAATAGGAGAAATCTGGAAAAATGAGCAGCACTAATGCAAAAAAGGACAATGTATGAGGCAGTGATGCACGCTGAGCGGACTACAACCGGAGGTGGGTGCAGAACACACTACAGCGTGAGCTGTGCTCACACACAGAGATCTCGCAGACAGCCATGAACAGCACTGCAAGGCTGCAGAAAAGCTCCTCAATCTACTCCTATATAGTGTTTTCAAGCAATCTAGCTGGATACGGATGGAACCACACTAATAGGAGAAATCTGGAAAAATGAGCAGCACTAATGCAAAAATGGACAATGTATGAGGCAGTGACACACGTTGAGCGGACTACAACCAGAGGTGGCTACAGAACACACTACAGCGTGAGCTGCACTCATACACAGAGACCTCGCAGACAGCCATGAACAGCGCTGCAAGGCAAAAGAAAGCTACAGCGGTTGATAAAGTAGCCTGGGGAAAGCAAAAAATAGAGAAATCGCTAGGTCACACTGTCCCTCAGAAAAGCAGCGTCCTATCCCTAACTGAATTCACAGCAGAGTGAACCCAAAATGGCGGCGGTGGCTTTTATAGTGCATCATGACATCATTTCAGCAGCCAATCACAGCCATGCCAGTAGTTTCATGCCCAACATGCTCTAACAGGATGTGCCCACACTTCTTAGAGTCCTCATTGCCTGAATAAAATCAAACTGGCTCATTGCATTATGGGAACTTCCGATTCCGGTATTCGATATACTAAAAGTATCAGAACTCAGTATCGGAATTCCGATACCGCGAATATCGGCAGCTACCCGATATTGCAGTATCGGAATGCTCAACACTATACATGACACTTAAAACTGCATCATCGCCTAGTCTGACCAGTCTGAGACTGGAGTTAAAAAATCATTGGAGATCTATGCTTTCTTCATTTTAATGGAAGTGATGCAGTCTATACTTTCAGGGGACAGCCGTATGCGCTTATCCATCAGGACACTACCAGCAGTGCTGAAGACACGTTCTAAGAGGACACTGGCTGCTGGGCATGACAAAACCTCCAAGGCATGACAGGTGAGCTCAGGCCATGCTTCCACTTTTCAAGACCAAAATGCAAAAGGGTCAAAACTCCTCTGATGGCATTGATACTCCAGATACTCCTGCACAATCCTCTCCAGTCATTCACAACGTGTCAGACTTGTACTCTGTTGTCCAGGAAGCTGGTCTAAAATTGTGTGAAATCACTCACAGAAATTGTTTATGCCGCTGAAACTGCTGCTGCTTGTGCTGGTAGTGTTTTTGCGATAATGTCTTGAAATTCTTGGGGTTTGACTTGTAGTACTGGGATGCACACTGTGTGCCTCACTGCCATTTTGGGAAACCCACCCTTAGGAATGTCTACAAGCGTGTATTGATACTCCAGCTTGCATGTGACCCTTTTCAAGGGGGAAGCATCTGGCTAAATTTACTCTTATATCATGCATCTAATAGAGTATAACCCAGTAGTCAGCACTATTTCGAATCCTAACAATATGACCAACACTTGAAGATAGTGCAGCAGGAAGGCGCTCATGTGTCAGGCGCTTCCACAAGGTTCAAGTACATAGTGTGTTAGTGGTGAGGTAATACTCAAGCTTGCTTCATCCATCCCCTCCCGCCAACCACGGACAACAGAAAGGGGATCATTATCCTATTTATCCCCTTTACTGTTGCGTGTCCATCACCTCTTGCTCTTAGTCATCCTTCATTTGTTCTTTGGCTCTTTCACATTCAATAACAGTTTGTCTGGAACCATGAGCCACCCTCGGTCGCCTTAATCCACCTTCCCATTGACCTTGCCTGTGCACCGACAGTCTGCAGCTTAGAGATATTGTTATTCCTTCTGCATTCACCTCTGCTTCATCCTCTTCTTTTGGGACCACCACTTTCTCCCACAGACTATGCAAAGTGTGCTTTAGCATGTAGATTATTGGAATAGTGATGCTGCTGACGGCATCATCAGTGCTAAACATCTTAGTAGCCATTTCAAAACAGAAGGGTGCAGAGGTCCTTCATCTGTACCCACTCTGCAAGTGTGAGTTGCACCATATCCATTGTAAAGGGATCTTCTGTGCTGTAATACCTTACCATTCCGTTTCTAATGAGGTTCACTCTGCTTTTCCTCACTTCTGAATGAAGGACACTGGTTCAAAAGGCTTTGTAACAAGGGAACATATAAAAGATCACTGCTACTCCATGTATTTCCAGTGTAATAACGTTTTACTCATCGGTCTCAAAATATATATACATACAGAGGGCAGGACAATCAATGTGTGTTATGCCAGTAGATAACAGGCTCCAATTAAGACGCAAGACGTACAATACAATAGCCGTGGGATTTACAAAGGTGGGGGGAGGTCAGAAGTGGGATATCTTGTTTACCTCTGCCCAGGGGGTCGCAGCCGGTTGGTTGCTGCATTAAGGGCATACATCTCCTATTTGGTGTGCTGGGGGGTTCTGTAACATGGCTCCCCCTTTTCAGCGACGCGATCGGCATACACAGTCTGATCCTTAACGGATCGGCTTGGGGATGACCATAGTCTATGGGGTTGGTACAAGTTCCGTTTGTCGACTTAGTCCATCGGTGCTACCATCTTGTTTGCCGGGTCTGTAGTGGATGGTGAAGTCTAGAGGTTGTAGGGCTAAACTCCACCATAATAATCTGGCGTTGTCTCCGGAGACCTGATTAAGCCACACTAGGGGATTATGGTCCATTAGGAAGGAAAACTGTCGTCCATACAAATATGGTTGTAACTTCTTGAGTGCCCATACTACTGCCAGGCACTCCTTCTCGATGGCAGCATAGCTTACTTCGCGGGGCAATAGTTTCCGACTCAAGTAAGCTACCGGGTGGTCTTGACCGTCCGGCCCGACTTGGCTCAGCACTGCCCTCAATCCAAACATAGAAGCGTCTGTGTGAACAAGGAACTGTTTAGTTAGATCAGGTGGGGCCAATACCAGGGTATTTTTGAGGGCGTCCTTTAGCTGGCAGAAGGCTTCCTCACACTTGGGGGTCCAGGTTACCTGGCGGGGGAGGTTCTAATGGGTCAGATCAGTGAGGGGCTTGGCTACGCTGCTGTAATTGGGGACAAATTTCCTATAATACCCTGCTGTCCCTAGAAACGCCATGATCTGGGTTTTAGTGCGTGGGGTGGGCCATTTGGCTATGGCCTCAATTTTGGCTGGTTCTGGTCCCTGTTTCCCACTTCCCACCCAATGTCCTAAATACTGAACCTCTGCTTTGCCCACGTGACACTTGTTGGGGTTCAAGGTGATTCTGGCCTTGTGGATCCTGTCCAATACTGTCTCTAAGTGATTTAGATGCTCATCCCATGTCGCGCTGTAGATGGCGATGTCATCCAGGTAGGCACAAGCATAGTCCTGGAGACCATCCAGAAGCCGGTCAGCCAGCCTCTGGAAGGTCGCAGGGGCATTCTTCATCCCGAATGGCATAACTCGAAACTGGAATAAGCCGAACGGGGTGACAAATGCAGACTTGGGAATAGCGTCAGGACTTAGGGGGATCTGCCAATAGCCTTTGCATAGCTCGATGGTGGGCAAATACTTTGCCCCCGTCAGCCGGTCTAACAACTCATCCACACGCGGCATGGGATACGCATCCGTCACCATTTTCTCATTTAGCTTGCGATAGTCTGCACAAAACTGGGTAGTTCCATCCTTCTTGGGCACTAACACTACGTGGGATGCCCAGGGACTATCTGACTCTTCAATGACCCCTAAACACAACATCTCTTGTATCTCTTGTCGCATCCCTTCTCGTACTGACTCAGGGACGCGGAAGGGGGGTTGTCTCAGGGGGTCTGATCCTGGGTCTCAACCTTGTGTTGTGCCAGGCGGGTGTACCCCGGTCTCTCTGAAAACATCCTCTGTCACTGCCTCAACAATGCCTCCGGCTGCTGTCTCTCCCGGGGCCCTAGGTTTTCTCCCAAGTGTACCTGGTCCCATGTTTGAGACTGAGTCCTCTCCCCTAAGACATCAGGCAAGGGGAGTCCTGATAAATCCTCTGCTTCGGGTGCACAGATGGCCACTACCTCTGCAGGGTGCTCCCGGTAGGGCTTCAGCATATTCACATGGAACATGCAGATAAACCTGGGGTCGTCACAATCGGCGACATTGTAGGTGGTGTCGACTATTTTCTCCACTACCTGGTAGGGCCCCTGCCATGCAGCTTTGAACTTGTTCTGCCTAGTTGGTTCTAACACAAGGACCTTCTGCCCTATCTCAAAGGTGCGTTCTCTGGCCCTCTGATCGTACCATACGCGATGGCGCCGTTGGGCCTCCAGCATGTTCCCATGTACAGCCTGAGTCAGCTCCTGTAGGCTGTCCCGGAATTCCAGCACATAGGGCACAATAGGTATCCCTTCTATGGTTCCCTCCCCTTCCCAGTGTTCTCGCACTAAGTCTAGGGGTCCCCTTACCTGCCTCCTGTATAACAGTTCGAACGGGGAGAACCCTGTGGATTCTTGGGGTACATCCCGATAGGCAAACAGGAGGTGTGGCATGAATTACTCCCAGTCCCTGTAGGTGCAGTTAAAAGTCCCAATGAGTTGTTTTAATGTTCCGTTAAAACATTCACACAACCAATTGGTTTGCGGGTGGTACAGGGCGCTTCTAATGGACTTTACGCCGCACAGCTTCCACAGTTGGTTGGTGAACTCTGCTGTAAACTCGTGAGAAAACCTGGAGTAGAGCAGCCTCCACTGTCTCTGCCAGTATGTTAGGTAATGCAACCGCCTCTGGATACCGTGTGGCATAATCTACCACTGTCAATATATATTTTTCCCTGACGGACTGGGTTTGGCTAACGGCTTTATCGGATCGACCGCTACTCGGCTAAATGGCTCCTCCACAATGGGGAGGGTGTTATGAATGGGTCACTGAGGAGGAAAAAACCTAAAAGCTAAGCCCAGAAAAACCTGTGAGGTTGGTAACTATGCAGATTGCAGATCCCTGATCGTAACCACACAACTAGCAGTAGCCATGGAGCATAGCTACAATGAACCTAGACACCTCGTCACGGCCGGAGGACTAAATAAGCCTAAAGCAAGAAAAGGGGAAAACTAACTGTCCCAGAGCAGACCCCAAAGAAATAGACAGCCCCCACACATGTATTGATGGTGCAACAAGATGAAAACACAAACACAGGCAGGAAAATAGGCTGAGCAAATGATGGGGCCCAAACTAACTAGAAAGGAGAGGAAAGAAAAGACAATTTCTGCAATCTGCCCAAAACCCTGCAAAATAATGTCCAACACTTCTGATAACAAAATTAACCCTGAAGTCACTAGACTTCTCCCACTATATCAGCACTCTGAAATCTTCTGAGACAGAGCAAAAAAAGGCCAATCTAATAAGGGACAAAAAGCAAATTGGCAAATACAGATAAATAAGAGTGGAAATTCAGCACAGCCCCAGCCGGGGCTGGCTGGCCACACATAAAACTGAATAGAACAACAAAATCAAGTGTGAACATTAGCAGAAAAACTTAGCTTGAGCTGACTGGAACAGAGCTGAGAACCAAGACCTGACAAGCAGAAGGAATCACCAGCACCAGAGTAGGGCGTCGGCTGTCTTAAATCCAATCTGAGATTCCTGAGGTCCAATCGTCATCCTCATTATCAGGTGGCAGATCTCTACTGATTAAATCAGCCTCACTACCTCCTGTTACCACCAGAGGGAGCCTGGAAAGAGAACTCACAACTGGTAGACCAGAAAATAAACTCACAACAGTACCCCCCCTTGAGGAGGGGTCACCGAACCCTCATCCACTCCACCAGGCCGATCAGGATGGGCCCGGTGAAAAGCCCGAACCAATCTATTGGCATGAATATCAGAGGCAGAGACCCAAGAATTATCCTCCTGGCCATAACCCTTCCATTTGACCAAATACTGGAGTCTACGTCTAACCAAACGAGAATCCAATATTTTCTCTACCTCATATTCCACATTGCCTTCAACCAACACAGGGTCAGGAGGTGCTGCCATAGGAACCACTGGCTCAACAAACCTCTTCAACAGAGATTTGTGAAATACGTTATGGATCTTGAACGTAACTGGAAGACCCAATCGAAAACTAACAGGATTAAGAATCTCCAAAATCTTATAAGGTCCAATAATCTTGGCTTAAATTTTGGAGATGCAATCTTTATAGGAATATTCTTAGATGACAATCAAACCATATCACCCACTTTAAACCGGGGACAAATGGTCCTATGCCTGTTGGAAAATCGCTGTGCCTTTTCCTGAGAGAGTGACAACTTATCCACCACTTGGTCCCATATCTGCTGCATTCTCTCAACCACAGTGACCACTCCTGGGCAGGACGAAGATTCCTCTTGCCCTGAAGAGAATCGAGGATGAAACCCAAAATTACCAAAAAAGGGTGACATCAAAGTGGCTCTATTGTTCAACGCAAATTCGGCCAAGGGCAAAAATGAGGCACAATTATCCTGATCAGCAGATATAAAACATCTTAAATAAGACTCCAAGGTCTGGTTTGTTCTCTCAGTCTGTCCATTGGTCTGGGGATGAAACATGGAGGAGAAGGATAACTGAATTCCCAGACTGGAACAAAAGGCTTTCCAGAATCTGGAAACAAACTGAACTCTTCTGTCGGACACAATGTTCTCAGGAATCCCATGTAACCGAACCACCTGTTGTAAAAACAAGGGCACCAACTCAGCGGAAGATGGCAACTTTGGGACTGGTACAAGATGGACCATCTTTGAAAATCTATCACAAATCACCCAGATAACAGTCATTCTCTGAGAGACAGGAAGATCAGAAATAAAATCCATTGAGATATGGTTCCATGGCCTCTTGGGCACCGGCAGGGGCATAAGCAACCCACTAGAACGAGAACAGGGTTTAGACCGAGAACAAGTCCCACAGGACTGTACAAAATTCCTGACATCACGAGATAAGGCAGGCCACCAAAACGACCGACTCACCAGATCTCTGGTACCAAAAATACCTGGATGACCAGCCAATGCGGAGCAATGAATTTCAGATATCACTCTCTTTCTCCACTGGTCAGGAACATACAATTTTCCCATAGGGCAACGCTCAGGTTTATCCTCCTGAAATTCCTCCAGGGCGCATCTCAAATTGGGCGAAATGGCAGAAAGAACTGCCCCCTCACCTAGGATGGTAGTAGGCTCTGTCACATTAAGAGAATCGGCAAAGAAACTCCTAGAAAGGGCGTCTGCCTTAACATTCTTAGTGCCCGGAAGAAAAGAGACCATAAAATTAAAACGCGTGAAAAACAAGGCCCATCTAGCCTGTCTAGGATTCAAGCATTTGGCCGACTCCAGATAAATCAAATTCTTGTGATCGGTGAGGACCACAACTTGATGTCTAGCTCCCTCCAAACAATGTCTCCACTCCTCAACTGCCCATTTCATGGCCAACAATTCCCGATTCCCCATGTCATAGTTGCGTTCAGATGGGGAGAACTTTTGAGAAAAGAAGGCACAGGGATTCATCTTAGAAGTCACAGGGTCTTTTTGGAACATAACAGCTCCTGCACCAATCTCAGAAGCATCTACCTCCACCTGAATTGGAAGTGAGACATCAAGTTGCCGTAAAACCAGAGCTGAAGTAAATGTCCGCTTAAGCTCCTGAAATGCTGGGACAGCCTCAGGAGACCAATTCAGCACATCAGCACCCTTCTTGGTCAGATCAGTCAGTGGTTTGACAATACCAGAAAAATTACCTTTAAATTGATGATATAAATTAGCAAAACCCAAAAACTTCTGGAGGGCCTTCAAAGAAGTAGGCTGAACCCAATGACAAATGGCCTGTACCTTGGCCGGGTCCATTTCAATAGTCGATGGAGACAAGATAAATCCCAAAAAAGAATTCCTCTGTACACCAAAAAGGCATTTTGATCCCTTAACAAACAGGGAATTCTCCCTCAAAATCCGGAGCACAGTCCGAACGTGTTCCACATGAGAATCCCAATCACTAGAAAAGATCAAAATATCATCCAGATAGATGATCAAAAACTTATCCACAAAGTCACGGAAAATATCATTCATAAAGGACTGGAAGACAGAAGGGACATTAGTGAGTCCAAATGGCATCACCTGGTACTCAAAATGTCCCACCGGAGTATTAAACGCCGTCTTCCATTCATCCCCGTGCTTGATGCGAATAAGATTAAACGCCCCCCTTAGGTCAAGCTTAGTAAACCAGCAGGAACTCTCAACTCTGGAGAATAAATCAGACATCAGAGGTAACGGGTACTGATATTTAACCGTCATCTTGTTAAGGGAACGATAATCAATACACGGTCTTAATGAACCATCTTTCTTGGCCACAAAAAAAACAGCACCTAAAGGTGACGAGGATGGTCTAATAATTCTCTAACGACTCCTTAATATAGGATCGCATAGCATCATGTTCGGGTACTGATAAGTTGAAAAGTAGTGTTGAGCATTCCGATACCACAAGTATCAGCCGATATTCACTGTATCAGAATTCCGATACTGAGTTCCGATACTTTTAGCATATCGAATACCAGAATCGGAAGTTCCTATAATGCTATGAGCCAGTTTGATTTGATTCAGCCAATGACAATCCTCAGAAGTGTGGGCACATCCTGTTAGGCATGTAGGCATGTTAACTATTGGCATGGCTGTGATTGGCTACTGAAATGATGTCATGATGCACTATAAAAGCCGCCGCCGCCGCCATTTCGGGTTCACTCTGCTGTGAATTCAGTTAGGGACAGGCTGCTGTTCAAGACTGTGAGGGACAGTTAGAGATAGCGATTTTCACAATCATAGTGTGCTTTACCCAGGCTACATAATCCACCACTGTAGCTTTCTTTTGCCTTGCAGCAGTGTTCACAGCTGTCTGCAAGGTCTGTGTGAGTGCAGCTCACACTGAGTAGAGTGTCCTGCAGCCACGTCTGGTTGTAGGCCGCTCAGCGTGTCACTGCCTCATACATATTTTTATATTTTTGCTGCTCGTTTTTCATTCTCCTATTAGTGTGCACTGTGCATCCATCCGTATCCATATACGTTGGTTGCAAACACTGTAGAGTAGACAGCGGAGCCTCTCTGCAGCCTTTCAGTGCTAGTGCCCAGTTTTCTGCACTGTTCACGGCTGTCTGAGAGGTCTCTGTGTGTGAGTGCAGCTCACGCTGAGTAGTGTGTCCTTCAGCTACGTCTGGTTGTAGGCCGCTCAGCGTGCGTCACTGCCTCACACATTTTTCTTTTATTGCAGCTCATTTTTTATTCTCCTATTAGTGTGCATCCATCCATATCCATCTACATTGGTTGGTTGCAAACACTATATAGGAGTAGATAGAGGAGCCTTTTTTCTGACTTGTGCCCTTCAGCTGCAGCCAGATTAGTATTACCCTATTTTTTGGAGCCTCATCTTTTGCATTGTAGGTTACCTTCCTGCATTGTAATAGCTTCAAAAAGTTAGTGATACTATCGCTTTCAAATCTTAGTCACATCCTTTTAGTTTTTAAAAAAAAACAAAAACAAAATAAAGTTCACCAAACACTCCATTTGACAGTTGTGGAGGCCACATTAGCTCCTATTAAAGTGTAGTCCACACACACTTCATAAATTTAGTGTTTCTTATACCTCTTAGCAGCTGTTCAGGAATAAGCACACAAAGCCCCCCCTTTGTACTTTTCTGCCTATCTTTATCAGTCTACCAAGATGAAAAAGGCAGGGAGTAAGGCACGTGGGCGTGGAGTTTCAGCAGGGAGAGGATGTGGGGATTCTGCAGGGAGAGGATGTGGGGATTCTGCAGGGAGAGGACGTGGGGATTCTGTGCCTGCTGCGGGCACCAGTGAGTCAGCATCCCCCAGTTTTAGCAAGCAACAGTCCTTTATGCACAGCTTTGAAGGACCTCGCCATACCCCACTGCTGCGGGAGGAACAAATTGAAGCCGTTGTCGGATGGATGGCAGCTAACGCATCGACTTCAATGACTTCCACGTCCTCTCAGGGCCAGAGCACTGAAGAGCAACCATCTGTCTCTTCACCACCTGCCAAAGTGCCCAGGCAGTCAGAGAGCCCTGGACAGGAGCCACCACAGTCTCTACTTCTGTTCTCTGAATCTGTTGGCTTGGAAAGAGGGGGACAACCAAGCAGCATTCAAGAATGTGAAGAAGAGGGAGTATGCAGTGATGCGCAACTTCTTTGTCCCTCTGAATCTGAAGAGGCGGGTGGGCCAGTGCCTATGGTTAGCACACCTCAGTACGCATCAGATGATGACGAGACTCAGGTACCACTTTCTGGTGCGTACGGTGCTGGCGAGACAACCCAGGAGAAGCAGGTGTTTGAAGAGGGGAGTGTAGATGATGATGTCCTTGACCCATCATGGCATGAGGAACAGGAAGGTGGTGGGAGCAGCTCTGAGGAAGAGATTCCTTGAACGGCCAAAACAGGAGGGAGAGGGAGGGGGCAGACATGGTTGCCTGTAGCCTCAACTTCGGCACCCGTTAGGAGCATTCCTCTTTCAAAAGCCAAAATGGGCGCTCCCAAGACTTGCAGTGCGTGGTCCTTTTTTGACACAGTTGCAGATGACATTTCCTTTGTCAAATGCAAACTGTGTCATCAGAAAGCCAAAAGAGGTAAAAATGTCAGCAACCTCAATACCACAAATATGTGGAAACATGTGCGGACCAAGCACGAGGTGGAGTTACACAGACACACTGAAGACGTAGGCCAACGTACAGCACCACCTACCACCTCTTCAGCTCGTGTTGGGGCCTCTTCCTCCATCTCACACACAGCTGGTTCGGCTTCCTCACAGGATCGCCAAGGAAGAACCTCTGGCACTGTTGTCCGGAGACCCAGTGACATTCCACCCACAGCACCACGTTCCCTGTCATCCTCACACTCCCAGGCCACTCTACAGCCATCGGTAGCACAGTCATGGGATAAAAGGCGGCCATACTCAGCAAACCATCCCTGAGCACAGGCTCTGAATGCTGGCATTGCCAAACTACTGGCCCTTGAAATGCTGTCATTCAGGCTGGTGGAGACTGACACCTTCCGGAACTTAATGGCATTGGCAGTCCCACAATACACCGTGCCCAGCCGCTTTTATTTCAACAGGCAAGCCGTCCCTGCCCTGCAAAAACATGTGGAGGTAAAAATAAAACATGCGCTACTAAACGCCGTCAGTAGCAAGGTCTACCTGACCTCCGATGCGTGGACCAGTAACCATAAACAGGGACGATACCTTTCCCTCACTGCCCATTGGGTCAATGTTGTGGAGCTGGGTACAAATCTGGAGAGTGGCGCTGTACGTGTTCTGCCAACTCCACGGATTGCAGGAATCCAGTCTCTACACATTGACTCCTCCTCCTACTCAAGTTCCTCAGAAACAGTGCTGCAGGAGTCTGTTACGACCGATATGAGCACAGCCGTGGCCAAACGTCAACAGGCCATACTCAAATTAATTTCTTTGGGGAATCGAAGCCACACAGTGCATGAGCTCTGGAATGCCATCAAGCAGGAGAGCGACGTGTGGTTTGTTCCAGCGAATCTCCAGCCAGGCTTGGTAGTTTGTGACAATGGCCGAAATCTGGTGGCAGCTCTGGGCCTTGGCAACCTCACTCACATCCCTTGTCTGGCACATGTGCTGAACTTGGTTGTGCAGAGCTTTGTGAGGGACTATCAGGATCTTGATGCACTGCTGCACAAGGTCCGCATAGAGTGCGCTCACTTGCGGCGTTCCAGCACGGCAAGATCGCGCCTTGTTGCTCTACAGTGCCGATTACGCCTTCCGGAACATTGCATCATATGTGACCTACCCACCAGGTGGAATTCAACATTACATATGTTGGAGCGGTTGTATGAGCAGCAGGCAGCAGTCATGGAGTACCAGCTGCATCAGGCGCAAACAAGTCGCACTGTGCGCCGATCACACTTCAGAACCACTGAGTGGGCCTCTATGAAGGACATCTGCCTCGTTTTGCGTGTCCTCGATGATTCCACGTGGATGGCGAGTGCGGATGATGCACTAGTCAGCATGACTGTCCCCCTTATCTGCCTGCTTCAAAAAACACTGCAAGCACTAAGGGAGGAGGTTTTGGAAGAGTTGGAGGATGAGGAGTCACAAATGCCATCTGCTTCTGGACAGTCTGTGCTACGTGGTTCCTCACAAAGGCCTAGGCAGGGGACACTTTGTGAGCAGGATGAGAAGGACTCAATGGAGGAGGAACACATCTCTCCAGAGGAGGGAATTACACAATGCTCTACTCAGTATGTACTGCAAGGGTGGGGTGATGCAGAGCAGGCAGAGATGACGACTCAAGCAGGGGACAGCGTTTCTTTGGCAGTTGGGAGTCTGCAGTACATGGTTGATTTCATGCTGCAGTGCCTGAGAAACGACATCCACATCGCCCACATTCTCAACACGACTGATTATTGGGTGTACACCCTACTAGATCCTCGCTACCGGGACAACTTACAAAGCCTCATGTCACCATTGAACCGGGAGCGTAAACTGAGGGAGTACCAAGACACACTGGTGTAGTCCATCATGTTCTCCATTCCACCCGACAGCAGTGCTGCTAGTGGTTTACAAAGCAGCTCTGTGCGCCGAGGCAGTGGAGGAAGCTTGGCACAAAGAGGGAGCAGAGGCAGCGCCTCAGTACAAGGCAAGACCACTATGGCCCAAATGTGGCAAACTTTTGTGTGTCCGCCACAAATGTCTACACCATCACAGACGGCTCCAGTCAGCAGGAGGCAACGTTTCTGTCAGATGGTGACAGACTACATGTCTTGCCCTATCAGTGTACTCCCAGATGGCTCTTCCCCCTTCAAGTTTTGGGTCTCAAAGCTGGATACATGGCCAGAGCTTAGCCAGTATGGATTGGAGGTGCTGGCTTGCCCTTCGGCCAGTGTATTATCGGAACGCCTCTTTAAGTGCCGCAGGTGGTGTACTAACAGACCGTCGCACGCGACTATCCTCCGATAACGTTGACCGGCTTACTTTTCTGAAAGTGAACTAGGCCTGGATCTCGCCAGAATTTGCCAGTCCTCTACCATAATAAATAATTGGTTGGCAACAGTATCCAGGTCTCCTGTTGCGTTCATGTTTCTATCACCTGAACTGTAATCCCTGGGCTTCAACACAGCCAGTTGTCGCTCAGAAGTGCCGTCTGCACAGAGAAAATCACTAGCTCCTGTGTTAATGGGGTTCAGTAACACCATCTGCTCCCCTGCTGTGTGGACGGCAAAGTCTCCTGCTCCCTCCACAATCGAACTACTACTGATTTTTAACCGTGCTCCACTATGGCCTCTGGCTCCACTGTCTCTAGTATTTCCCCTGGCCTCCAACCCCGCCAGTTGCTGCACTGAATTGGCGTCTGCACAATCCACACTTGTTCCTGTGTTACTGGGGCTCAGTCACGTCAGTTGATCCCCTGATGTGTGTCCGGCAAGGTCTCCTGCTCTGTCCACATTCCCATTACAAGTAGTCAGGGGATCAACTGACGTGACTGCGCCCCAGTAACACAGGAAAAAGTGTGGATTGTGCAGACACCACTTCAGAGCAGCAACTGGCGGGATTGGAGGGCAAGGGAAAACTAGAGACAGTAGAGCCAGAGGCCTAAGTGGAGCACGGTTACAATCAGTAGTAGTGTACAACCGATATAAAACTTGCTTCAAGTAGGCCTCAGCCAGCTCCATGATTGATCCTGGGCTTCAACACAGCCAGTTGTTGCTTGGAAGTGCCATCTGCACAGAGAAAAACACATGCTCCAGTGTAAAGTCTCCAGCTGCCTCCAAAATCACACTATATCTTACTTACTACTCGCTCCAAGTATGCTTCAGCCTACTGCATGATTGACCCTGGGCTCCAACATCGCCAGTTGCTGCTCAGTAGTTTCTTTGGCACGGGTACTCCCTCCTGCCCAACCTGGTTCCATCACGCCTGCTCTTTCCGGGTAGTGTCAACGTCACTTTGCCACCAATACGTTGTCCTGTCGTGTTGTGGTAGGGTTAGCCAAGCCTATGGTGCCTGCAGTTTAGGTGCTTCCTATGTGGGCTGCGGCTTCTGGTAATAAAGGCTGGTTCCGCAGTGCCAATAGGACAAGCACCCCCTGTAGGGCTGTGGGTTTCAGTAACTGCGGCCGGCTCGCGGCCTTGCAACTTTGTTTTTCATGGGTACCTTCTGCTACCCATCCGGGTTCCAGCACCGTCAGCTGGTTCTCGGCAGTACCTTTGGCCTAAGTGCCTCCTTCTCGGTATCCGAGTTCCAGCAACATCTGCTGGTCCTTGGTAGTGCTTCGTAGCACAAGTACCTCCTGCTTAGAAACCGTGTTCCAGCACCGTCAGCTGGTCCACGGTTGTGCCATTGGCTCTTGTTCCTTCTGCTGCCCCTCCGGGTTCCAGCACCATCAGCTGGTCCTCGCTAGTTCCATTTGCTCTTGTTCCTTCTGCTACCCATCCGGGTTCCAGTACCGTCAGCTGGTTCTCGGCAGTGCCTTTGGCCTTGGTGCCTCCATCTCGGTATCCGAGTTCCAGCAACGTCTGCTGGTCCTTGGTAGTGCTTTGTAGCACAGGTACCTCCAGCTTAGTAACTGTGTTCCAGCACCGTCAGCAGGTCCACGGTTGTGCCATTGGCTCTTGCTCCTTATGCTGCCCTCCGGTTTCCAGCACCGTCAGCTGGTCCTCGCTAGTTCCATTTGCTCTTGTTCTTTCTGCTAACCATCCGGGTTCCAGTACCGTCAGCTGGTTCTCGGCAGTTCCTCAGCCTTCTTGTACCTTTTGCTACTTTTCCAAGTTCGAGCTTGTGGAAATGGTTTTTGGATCTCAGTCTGGATCTCCCTGACGACGACCCTGAAGACAACGACCCTGAAGACCACACCGAAGAAGACCAAAAAGATTACCCTGAAGAAGATGACCAAGAGGACAAAGAACATTAAGACAACCACCAAGATGCAGAACAACAAGAGACAGAAGGCAAGAAGCAGAAAAACCAAAAGCAGAACATTAAGCATAAGACTAAAAATCAGAGCAAATGATATTATCTAAGTTATAAGCAGAAGAAGACTATGCTGTGTATGGGGGTGAGTCCGTTCCTCCTCATGGTGCCCCTGGAAAATGCCTGCTGCTGTAGGCCAAACTGAACGCGGACAAATCCTGTTGTAAGTCTTTTGTGACAGGCAGAACGGAAGGTGTAATCTTCAAACTTTTAGAGATAACAACTACAGGAATGCCTGTCACAAATAAGAATATGATGAAGAAGAAGAATAGGAAGAAGATGAACAAGAAGAATATGAAGAATGTACAAAAAAAGAACAATAGGAAGAAGATGAAGAATGTAAAAAAAAAAGAATTTATAGGAAGAAGGTGAAGAAGAAGAAGATGAATAAGGTGAAGAAGAAGTTTATGAAAAAGATGCTGCTGCTGAGGATGATGAAGGAGAAAGTGTTGGAGAAGCAAAAAAGAAGGTGAAGAGCATGGAAGTAGTAAAACATACATATCTGACAAAATATACAAAAGGTTAACATAGTCAATATCTTTGTAACTCCGAACATCTTTAAAAAAAAAATGTATTCCTGCTATTCCATTTGATTGGGCTAAACCTCTATGCCTATAATGTCTCCTCCACCTCCCCCAATACATTCTACATTATTCTTAGTTGTTTTTCTTCATGTAGAATTAAACTACAAGGAAAGAAAGAGTTTTTTTTAATTCTGATATTTCTGTTCCATTGATTTGAATGGGACTTCCGGGATCGGAATCGGCGATACCCGATACTTTTTTATATCGGCCGATCCAATATTTTTCAATATCGGGTGGTATCGCTCAACACTATTGAAAAGCCGACCCTTGGGAAATTTACACCCAGGCATCAACTCAGTTGCACAGTCATAACTCCTATGAGGAGACAAAAACGCAGACTTACTCTCACTAAATACATCAGAAAAATCGGCCAGATAATCAGGAATATCATGAGACTGGGGAGAGGTGGAGAAAACAGGAGCGTCCCTAAGAACACGCTGACAACCCCAACTCACCACAGACCCAGATTTCCAATCCAAAACTGGATTATGAGTTTGCAACCAGGGAAAACCCAGAACAATAGTATCATGCAAATTATGCAGCACCAAAAATTTACAATTTTCTTGGTGGTCTTGGGCAACTCACATTATCACCTGGCTCCAAAACTGAGGTTTATTCTCCGCCAAAGGAGTAGCATCAATACCCCTCAAAGGAACAGGCATCCGCTGAGGCATCATGGAAAAACCACAATGTTTAGCAAACTCCAAATCCATCAGATTCAACGCTGCTCCTGAATCCACAAAAGCCTTAGTGGAAAACGTGGATAAGGAGCAGATCAGATTAATTGCCAAAAGGAACTTAGGTTGTACACTGCCCACAGCAAATGTGTGTGCAAAACGCTTCTCTCGTTTAGGGCAGACAGAAATAGTATGAGAGGCATCTCCACAGAAAAAAACACAGCTTATTATGCCTTCTAAACCCCTTACGTTGCGCCCTAGACAAAACCCCATCACATTGCATAGGTTCAGACGTTTGTTCAACAGGTGGCAGCACCTCCCGTGTAGTTTTACGTTCACGTAAACGTCGATCAACTTGAATGGCTAATGACATAGAATCATCCAGACCAGAGGGAACAGGAAATCCCACCATAACATCTTTTGCGGTCTCTGATAAACCCTTCTGAAAGAGAGCTGCTAAGGCAAAATCGTTCCATGTAGTAAGGACCGCCCACTTTCGGAATTCTTGACACTATAACTCTGCAGAATCCTGACCCTGGTTTAATGCCAACAGGGTTCTCTCAGCTTGATCAACAGCATTAGGTTCATCATACAGCAACCCCAAGGCTTGAAAAAATTCATCCACATTAGTAAGAATAGGATTTTCAGGTGTCAGAGTAAAAGCCCAATCCAGGGGATCGCCGCGCAGCAAGGAGATGACAATTTGCTCCCCGATGAGTTAGGCTTCAAGGCAAGAAACAATTTACAATTATTCTTAAAATTCAGAAATTTAGACCAATTCCTAGAAAACACATCAGGAGTAGGGGTCTTAGGTTCAGCAGCATGTGACTGAATGAGGTAGGTGGAAATTCCCTGCACTTCAGCAGCAAGTTGCTCCACATGATCAGACAGTTGCTTAATCTCCATTTGGGAAAAAAATTCCTCCTACGGCCCCAGAGAAAAAGAGGAAAAAATACATGTAAAAAAAAAAAATTCTGACACTTTTTGTTTTTTTAACAACTTTTTCCTGCTTTTGAGAACCCTAGAATCTGCGGTATGGCTGGTGATTCTGTTATGAATGGGTCACCGAGGAAGAAAAAACCTAAAAGCTAAGCCCAGAAAAAGCAGAGAGGTTGGTAACTATGCAGATTGCAGATCCCTGATCCTAACCACACAACTAGCAGCAGTCGTGGAGCGTACCTACGATGAACCTAGATGCTTCGTCATGGCCGGAGGACTAAATAAGCCTAAAGCAAGAAAAGGGGAAAACTAACTGCCCCAGATCAGACCCCAAAGGAATAGACAGCCCCCACACATGTATTGACGGTGAAACAAGATGAAAACACAAACACAGCCAGGAAAATAGGCTGAGCAAGCGATGGGGCCCAAACTATCTAGAAAGGAGAGGAAAGAAAAGACACTGTCTGCAATCTGCCCAAAACCCTACAAAATAATGTCCAACACTTCTGATAACAAAATTAACCCTGAAGTCACTAGACTTCTCCCACTTTATCAGCACTCTGAAATATTCTGAGACAGAGCAAAAAGAGGCCAATGTAATAAGGGACAAAAAGCAAATTGGCAAATACAGATAAGTAAGAGTGGAAATTCAGCACAGCCACAGCCGGGGCTGGCTGACCACACAAAAAACTGAATAGAATAACAAAATCAAGTGTGAACATTAGCAGAAAAACTTAGCTTGAGCTGACTGGAACAGAGCTGAGAACCAAGACCTGACAAGCAGAAGAAATCACCAGCACCAGAGTAGGGCGTCGGCTGTCTTAAATCCAATCAGATTCCTGAGGTCCAATCGTCATCCTCATTATCAGGTGGCAGATCTCTGCTGATTAAATCAGCCTCACTACCTCCTGTTACCACCAGAGGGAGCCTGGAAAGAGAACTCACAACTGGAAGACCAGAAAATGAACTCACAACAAGAGGGAGTGTAGTTTGTTCTTGCAGTGATCTCCCCTCTTGCCAATGCGCTGGCAACTGTCACAGGTCTGGCAATACTGAAGAACATCATAGGTTACCCCCGGCCAAAAGAAATTTTGTGTCAGACGATGCCTGGTGAGTATGTCATGAGAGATTCACAGTAGCTCCTGCCTACACTTCTTGGGAACTACCAGCTGTCATTTTATAGTGGGGCTCGTCCCTGTGTAGCGCTGCTCTGTAACCAGGGAGAGGAGTCCCTGATGCCATACAAACTGTTCCCCTTCCAGTACTCCTCTCCCCTCCTGTGCCTTCCCACGATACCCCTGTAATGAGGGATCCTCAAGTACCTCCCTTTTAAAATCAGCTGGGGTGGCCCAAGAAATGTGTCTGGCTATGGGGATACTTGGAGGGCTGGGGTGTCTTACCTGGGCCTCCTCTGAGTGTGATTCCGCCTCCACAGCTCGAGCTTGTCTCCGGGTGGTCACAGGATAGGTCTCAGCCAGAGTGGCGACCGTGAATGCAGACAACATGGGCCCCAAGTCATTTCCCATCAAGACGTCCACAGGCAAATCCTCCATCAGGCCGACCTCAACAAGGCCATCCCCGACTCCCCAGTTCAGGTGAATGTATGGCTCCCCCTGCTACACGGATGGCCACTTTCCGGTCCGTCTTCTCTTGGTCCCAGACAAGATGAGTCTTCACAAGGGTCAAAGTTGCTCCAGAGTCCCTGCATACATTTCCCATTAACCCACACCCTGTCGATGCTGCTGTCGATTATCTGCCCGGGATGCCTGCACGTGGTCTACTTCATGCAGCACTTCCTCCATCTGTTTCATCCCCGGATTAGTCATAGCCCCCAATGCCGGGTCAGCTTTGCCCTTGTAGTAGTGTACAGCGGCCTGGTTGACGGTAGCCGTTCCCGCCTTTGGCCACTGGGTATGCTGAGTCCGGTTGGGACATTGTCTTTGCAGGTGGCCCAGCTGATGGCAGATGTGGCATCGCACCCCAGGGGGACTCTGGTAAGCTGGGGTTTTAGCCGATCCCCCGACAATCTTCTGTGGTTTAGGGGCCTCCAGACCCATGGGCGGGCCCCTAGTGACAGCCTTTGATCCTAGCAACTGAGAACTCCTGGCATCATGATGTTCATCGGCCAGACGAGTGGCCTCCTCAAGAGTCATTGGCTGTCTGTCCCGAAGACATTCTTGTGTCTCGGGGTTTAGTCCAGTAAAGAATCGCTCTAACAAGAAGAGCTGGAGGACGTCCTCCTTAGTGGTTGCTTGGCTCCCTTGTACCCACTGTAGCAGTGATCGCCGTAGTTTACAGGCCCATTCAGCGTGGGTATCTGTTACCTGTTTTATAAGTCTGCAGAACTTTTGGCGGTATGCCTCTGGTGTCAGCGCATACCGGGCCAAGAACACTTCTTTGACCCGCGCATTGTCCATACAGTTCTCATCAGGTACCGTGCAATAGGCATCCGCTGCCCGGCCTGTCAGCTTGCTGGCCAGAATCTGAACCCAATCCTCCGGCTTCACTTTATGATGGGCACACTGCCGCTCAAAGTCCTGCAGAAAGCCATCAATGCCTTCCTCTGCCTCCCCCAACTGTCAGTAGGCATTATGCTGGATTTTTTTGTGGTTTACTGCTGATGGTACCTGGGCAGAGGTCAGAGCTCCCCCTGCTCGCTGACTCTCCTCTCTTCGCTTTGCCATCTCCATCTTGGCTAGCTCTATCTTGGCTAGCTCTACTTTGGTCCGGTCTGCCATCTCCATTTTGGCTAGCTCTGTTATGGATGAGTCACCGAAGGAGGAAAAAACAAAAATAATAGCTAAGTCCAGAAAACCAGAGAAGTTGGAAGCTGTCAGATTGCAGACCCCTGAACCTATCCACAACAACTAGCAGTAGCCGTGGGGGTTCCTACGGTGCCCTAGACCCCTCGATCACAGCTGGAGAACTAAATTAGCGTAAAGACAAAAAGGGGAAATCTAAACTGCCCCAGGGCAGACCCCAAAGCGATAGGCAGCCCCCAACATATAATGACTGTGAAGCAAGATGAAAAACACTAACACAGATAGAAGGAAAGGTTGAGCAAATGATGGGGCCCAAGCTAACTAAATAGGACAGGATAGAAAAGCTGCTGTCTGCAATCCACAAAAACCCTAACCAAAAATGAACCAACAGACTGATAGGAAAAACAGGCCCTGAAGTCGCTAGGCTTCAAAAAGACTATATCAGCACTAAGGTATATTCTGAAGAAAGAGCCAGAGATCAACAGATCAGAGGCAAAAATGGAATTCAGCTCACCCCCGGCCGGGGATGGCTGAACTACAAAAAACAAGGCAAACAAAACCAGAGCTAAAGTGTACAAAAGGCAGAGCAAAACTTAGCTTTGAGAAGCAGAAATCAGACTGGTCTCCAAGAATCCAGCAGGAAAATAACCGGCAAGGCAGCAGGGCGTCGGCTGCCTTATATCCAGTCATCAGTTCCTGTGACCCAGTCATCATCTACCTGCTCAGCTGTTTGGTAATCAGCCTCACTACCTTCCTTCGCCAGAAGAGGGAGTTCATCAGACCTCACTGGTGAAGGGAAAAATGAACTCACAACAGTACCTCCCCCTTGAGGAGGGGTCACCGAACCCTTATCCATGCCACCAGGGCGATCAGGGTGAACCCGATGAAAGGCACGCACCAATCTTTCGGCATGAATATCAGAGGCAGAGACCCAGGAATTATCCTCCTGACCATAACCCTTCCACTTAACCAAATAATGGAGTCTCCGTCTAGCCAGACGGGAATCCAGTATCTTCTCTACCTCATACTCCATGTTACCTTCAACCAATACAGGGTCAGGAGGTGCCACCCCAGGAACTACTGGTTCAACAAACCTCTGCAACAAGGACTTATGGAACACATTATGAATCTTAAACGTGACAGGAAGAGCCAACCGAAAAGAGACCGGATTAATAATCTCCAAAATCTTGTAAGGTCCAATAAATCTAGGCTTAAACTTAGGAGAAGCCACCTTCATAGCGATATTTTTTGATGACAACCAAACCATATCACCCACCTTAAACTGGGGACCAATGGTCCTATGCCGGTTGGAAAACCGTTGGGCCTTTTCCTGGGAGAGAGACAACTTATCCACCACTTGGTCCCAGATCTGGTGCATTCTCTCCACCACAGTGTCAACACCTGGGCAGGCAGAAGGCTCCACCTGCCCTAAAGAAAATCGAGGATGAAACCCAAAGTTACAAAAAAAGGTGACATCAAAGTGGCAGAACTAGCTCTATTATTTAAAGCAAATTCGGCAAAGGGCAAAAATGAAACCCAATCATCCTGATCAGCCGAAATAAAACATCTCAAATACAACTCCAAAGTCTGATTTGTTCTCTCCGTCTGCCCGTTGGTCTGAGGGTGAAACGCAGAGGAGAAGTACAACTGAATTCCGAGCTTGGAACAGAAAGTCCTCCAAAATCTAGACACAAACTGAACTCCTCTGTCAGACACAAGGTTCTCAGGAATCCCATGCAAGCGAACTACCTGTTGCAAAAACAAGGGCATCAACTCAGAGGAAGATGGCAACTTAGGGAGTGGTACAAGATGGACCATCTTAGAGAATCTATCACAAATCACCCAAATAACGGTCATTCTCTGAGAGACAGGCATATCAGAGATAAAATCCATTGAAATATGGGTCCATGGCCTCTTGGGCACCGGCAAAGGCATCAACAACCCACTAGAGCGAGAACAAGGTTTAGACCGGGAGCAAGTCCCACAGGACTGCCCAAAATTCCTGACATCAGGAGACAAGGCGGGCCACCAAATAGACCGACTCATCAGATCTCTAGTACCAAAAATACCTGGATGACCAGCCAATGCAGAGCAATGAACTTCAGACATCACTCTCTTCCTCCACTGGTCAGGAACATACAACTTTCCACTGGGACAACGCTCAGGTTTGTCCTCCTGAAACTCTTCCAAAGCACGTCTCAAATCGGGCGAGATGGCAGAAAGAACTACCCCCTCGCCTAAAATGGTAGCAGGCTTGGTCACAACAGGAGAATCAGCAAAGAAACTCCTAGAGAGGGCGCCTGCCTTGACATTCTTAGTGCCACCTAGCCTGTCTAGGATTCAAGCGTTTGGCCGACTCCAGGTAAATCAAATTCTTGTGGTCAGTAAGTACCACGACTTGGTGTTTGGCTCCCTGCAACCAATGTCTCCACTCCTCAAATGCCCATTTCATGGCCAACAGTTCCCGATTCCCCACATCATAGTTACGTTCGGATGGGGAGAACTTTCGGGAAAAGAAAGCACAGGGATTCATTTTAGATGTCACAGGATCTTTTTGTGACAAAACAGCTCCTGCACCAATCTCAGAGGCGTCCACCTCTACCTGAAACGGGAGTGAGACATCAAGTTGCCGCAGAACCGGAGCAGAAGTGAATCTTCGCTTCAGCTCCTGAAAGGAAGAAACAGCCTCCGGAGACCAATTCAGCACATCAGCACCCTTCTTAGTCAAATCAGTCAATGGCTTGGCAATACTAGAAATATTAGCTATAAATTTCCGATAAAAATTAGCAAAACCCAAAAACTTCTGGAGGGCCTTCAAAGAAGTGGACTGAACCCAATCATAAATGGCCTGTACCTTGGCTGGGTCCATTTCAATAGTTGACAGAGACAAAATGAATCCCAAAAATGAAATCCTCTGTACCCCAAAGAGGCATTTCGATCCCTTGACATACAGGGAATTCTCCCTCAAAATCCGGAACACAGTCCGAACATGTTCCACATGAGAGTCCCAATCCTTGGAAAAGATCAAAATATCATCCAGATAGATAATCAAAAATGTATCCACAAAGTCTCGGAAAATATCGTTCATGAAGGATTGGAAGACAGAAGGGGCATTAGTGAGCCCAAAAGGCATCACCAGGTACTCAAAATGTCCCTCCAGAGTATTAAACGCTGTCTTCCATTCATCCCCATGCTTAATGCGAATAAGATTATACGCCCCCCTGAGGTCAAGCTTGGTAAACCAGCAAGCACCTTTAACTCTGGAGAATAGATCAGAAATCAGGGGTAACGGATACTGATATTTAACAGTAATTTTGTTGAGGGCACGATCGTCAATACAAGGCCTTAATGAACCATCTTTTTTAGCCACAAAAAAAACCCCAGCACGTAAGGGTGAAGAGGATGGTCTAATATGACCCTTCTCCAATGACTCCTTAACATAGGATCGCATAGCCTCGTGCTTGGGTACAGATAAATTGAAAAGCCGACCCTTGGGAAATTTACACCCCGGGCTCAGCTCAATTGCACAGTCATAACTCCTATGAGGAGGCAAAGACGCAGACTCATTCTCACTAAACACATCATAAAAGTCAGCCAAATAGTCAGGAACATCATGTGACTGGGGAGAGGTGGAGAAAACAGGAGCATCACTAAGGGCACACCGACAACCCCAACTCACCACAGACACAGATTTCCAATCCAAAACTGGATTATGGATTTGCAACCAGGGAAACCCCAGAACAATGGTATCATGCAAATTATGCAACACCAAAAATTTGCAATTTTCTTGATGGTCTGGAGTGACCCGCATTACCACCTGGGTCCAAAACTGAGGTTTATTTTTCGCCAAAGGAGTCGCATCAATACCCCTCAAAGGGATAGGCGTCCGCAAAGGCGTCATAGGAAATCCACAACGTTTAGCAAAATCCAAGTCCATCAGGTTCAGAGCTGCTCCCGAATCCACAAAAGCCTTGGCGGAAAATGTGGACAGGGAGCAGATCAGAGTAATTGCCAGAAGAAACTTAGGTTGAACACCACCCACAGAAAACGTGTGAGCACAACGTTTCTCTCATTTAGGGCAGACAGAAATAATATGCGAGGCATCTCCACAAAAAAAAACACAGCTTATTATGCCTTCTGAACTTCTGACGTTGCGCCCTGAACAAAACTCTATCACATTGCATAGGTTCAGACATTTGTTCAACAGGTGGCAACACCTCTCGTGCGGTCCTGCGTTCACGTAAACGCCGATCAACCTGAATGGCTAATGACATAGAATCGTCAAGACCAGAGGGAACAGGAAATCCCACCATAGTATCTTTTACGGTTTCTGACAAACCTTTCCGAAAGAGAGCTGCCAAGGCATCATCATTCCAGGTAGTAAGGACCGCCCACTTTCGGAATTTTTGACAGTACAACTCTGCAGAATCCCGACCCTGGTTCAATGCCAACAGGGCCTTTTCAGCCTGATCAATAGCATTAGGTTCATCATACAACAACCCCAAGGCTTGAAAAAATTCATCCACATTATTTAGAATAGGATCATCAGGTTTCAAAGAAAATGCCCAATCCTGGGGATCGCCGCGCAGCAAAGAGATCACAATTTTAACCCGCTGCACGGAGCTCCTCGATGAGTTAGGCTTCAAGGCAAAAAATAATTTACAATTATTCTAGAAATTCAAAAATTTAGACCGATCCCCAAAAGACACATCAGGAGTGGGGATCTTTGGTTCAGCAGCATGTGAATGAGTAAGATAGGCGGAAATTCCCCGCACATCCGCAGCGAGCTGCTCCACACGATCAGACAATGGCTTCATCTCCATTGAGAGAAAAAAAATTTTCCCCTACGGCCTCAGAGATATAGAGGAAAAAATATACACAAAGAAATTCTGACACCTTTTTTTTTTTTTTGCAATTCTTTCCTGCTATTGAGTACCCTAGGATCTGCGGTATGGCCGGTGAATCTGTTATGGATGAGTCACCGAAGGAGGAAAAAACAAAAATAATAACTAAGTCCAGAAAGCCAGAGAAGTTGGAAGCTATCAGATTGCAGACCCCTGAACCTATCCACAACAACTAGCAGTAGCCGTGGGGGGTTCCTACGGTGCCCTAGACCCCTCGATCACAGCCGGAGAACTAAATTAGCATAAAGACAGAAAGGGGAAATCTAAACTGCCCCAGAGCAGACCCCAAAGCAATAGGCAGCCCCCAACATATAATGACTGTGAAGCAAGATGAAAAACACTAACACAGATAGAAAGATAGGTTGAGCAAATGATGGGGCCCAAGCTAACTAAATAGGACAGGATAGAAAAGCTGCTGTCTGCAATCCGCAAAAACCCTAACCAAAAATGAACCAACAGACTGATAGGAAAAACAGGCCCTGAAGTCGCTAGGCTTCAAAAAGACTATATCAGCACTCAGGTATATTCTGAAGAAAGAGCCAGAGATCAACAGATCAGAGGCAAAATTGGAATTCAGCTCACCCCCGGCCGGGGATGGCTGAACTCCAAAAAACAAGGCAAACAAAACCAGAACTAAAGTGTACAAAAGGCAGAGCAAAACTTAGCTTTGAGAAGCAGAAATCAGACTGGTCTCCAAGAATCCAGCAGGAAAATCACCGGCAAGGCAGCAGGGCGTCGACTGCCTTATATCCAGTCATCAGTTCCTGTGACCCAGTCTTCATCTACCTGCTCAGCTGTTTGGTAATCAGCCTCACTACCTTCCTTCGCCAGAAGAGGGAGTTCATCAGACCTCACTGGTGAAGGGAAAAATGAACTCACAACATAGCTCTATCCTGGAGCGCTCTGCTATCTTTTCCTTCAGATCAGTACGCACATCAGCCATCACCTCTCGTACGATGTCTACTGCAGGGTTTGGGCCATAGAACGACAGTCTGCTCTAAACCTCCCTCTGGAATTCAGTCTCTTCCACGTTCACATTGGGGGGTGCTGCACTGTCATGTTCCATGTTGGCTGCTATCAAATCCGCTTTTGTTTTGTTGCTGGCGATTAATCCTCGAGCTTCCACCAGGTCTTTTAATGTATTCCTCTTTATCTTCTGGTAGTTGTTTTCCATTCTGTCCTTTACTCCTATAGAGTATCATATCCCACTGCTGCCACCAGTGTAATGGGATCTTCTGTGCTGTAATACCTCTTACATTACCACCCATTTCTCATGAGGTTCACTTTGCTTTTCCTCACTTCTGAATGAAGGACGCTGGTTTGAAAGTCTTTGTAACATGGGAACATATAAAACATCACTGCTACTCCATGTATTTCCAGTGTAACAACCTTTTACTCATCGGTCTCCTGAATATATACATACAGAGGGCAGGATAATCAATGTGTGTCGTGCCAGTAGATAAAAGGCTCCAATTAAGATGCCACACATACATTACAATAGCCATGGTATTTACAAAGGTGGGGGGAGATCAGAAGTGGGATATCTTGTTTACCTCTGCCCAGGGGGTCGCAGCCGGTCGGTTGCTGCATTAAGGGCATACATCTCCTATTCGGTGTGCTGGGGGGTTATGTAACATCCGTACTGCGCTGGCCTAGGCTATGCAAAAAGGCATACTGCAGAAGGGCTTGCCACTGCTGCCACAGTCACTGCAACATGTGCAGAGTGGAATTCCAATGTGTCGGAATATCGCAAATCAAATGGTTAATGGGTCAGCCAAAAGACCTGTGCAGCAATGCAAGTCAATGACGCCCTTGTCTCCTATTAAATGTTAAATAAAAAAATACATATACTCACCTTATCACCTAATCCCCGTATGCCCATGTCTCCTATAAAAAATTCTAAAATAATAAACCACCATATACTCACCTGCCTGCCATAGTTCACGTACTGCCAATTGTTTCACGGCAATCTCATGTATAGAATAGTCACATCGGGAGATGTGAATGCTCTACCCGGCCGCCGGTGATATACTGACAGGAGTGTCATCACTCACACAGTGTAAAATGCTGAGCTGCAATGAGATAGACCACACGAGTGCATGATGAACTCTGGTGAACTTTCACACGCAGCGGTGGTGCCGTAAGTGAGATCACCCGAGCTCATCAGCTGATGAACTCATGTGACCACTCTCACGGCAGCTCAGTGCTATACACTGCAAGAGCAATTATCTTCTTTGCAAGTGTATAGCCGGCTGTCTTTGAGAGCAGTCACATCAGTGGCGACTCTAAAAGTCATCGAGATCGTCATGGGACATTATGGATTATTATCTTCTCGGCAGACAGGTGAGAAATATTGTGGCTACTTAATACATTTTGGTTGCAGGAGACAATGGCTTCAGTGGATAAGGTATTCAGTGAGTATGGTTTAATTTAGATTCAATAAAGGAGTCTGTCACTATTTCAAATAAATTACTCTATTCTAAATGTGTGTGTTTCTCTAGGTATAAAAACCACTTGGTTTTATACTGTGAGAAGGACACCGGTATGATGATGGGGCAGCAGCAGAGACTATACATGCACACAACACCTTCAGGTGAGCTCTACCATCACATTCACTTTTCCTTCACCAGCCGGTATTGACCTATCTTGTCTGTTACCCTGTCCCTCTTCAAAGGTTCTCGGAGAAAATGAGATGGGACATCTGGGATGCCATTAGTCAGTGATTGCAAAGAGAGCTGCCAGCAGTGGATTTTGATGATTTGCACTCACGATTGCTTTCTTGCTGGCAGAAAATTTATTATACAACCATTAATAACCTCATATATAGCAAGCCAAAATGAGTATGTCTGCATTTCTGCACATGGGGCTCACACTCGACACTGATTAAATCAAGATGGCTCCATTTTTTATTATTTGCAAATCATTAATAACATGCCTACTCATCCTCTGATTTTCATATTGCCAAAGATTTTCCACTCAGAAGCAAAGTAGCACAGTCTCTGCAGTTGGTGAAAAACTCCTAAGGAATTGTATCATCCAAATGTAGATGTCTCGGAATAGAAACTCCAAGGATGTAAGTGAAAACAAATCAGCCTTGTTTATCAAGCCATATGCATGTGTGTATATGTACATCCAAAAATCATCTAGTTTTTGAGTTAGGATAGACAGTAAAGTCATGGAATATTGTTAAGGAAGTGCTTCCATCTTGTTTCCTGTATGGCTTTCTTTATGTCTTTGTTTCTCAAGCTGTATATAACGGGATTGATAAAAGGAGTAAGCACAGTATATAGCAGTGAGAGGATTTTACAGATGGTCGATGATTGTTCTTTTGTTGGGAAAACGTAAACACTGAATAGAGTCCAGTAGAATATGGAGACCACAGTGAGGTGGGAGCTACAGGTGGAGAAGGCTTTCTGTCGACCCATACTGGATGGAATGTTTAAAATGGTGGAAACAATTTTCACATAAGATGTTATGATTATTGTGCTTGGAATGATAGCTACGGGAAAACTTAGAACGTACATCTCCAGTTCAACAATAAATGTATCTGAGCAAGAAATTGCCAATAAAGGAACAAGATCGCAGAAAAAATGGTTAATGACATTTGGCCCACAGAACTTCAACATTGATATGGATATGTTGTCAGACAATATAATGGTAAATCCGAACATCCAGCACATGCTGGCTAACTTCACACAATGAGCTGATGTCATTATAGAAGCATAACGGAGTGGATTACAGATGGCCACATATCTGTCATATGACATCACAGCAAGGAGAAGACACTCAGATGTTATAGATACACAGAAGAAATAGAACTGAGTGATACAACTAAAAAAAGTAATTGTCCCTCCATTATTCAGTATAATGTAGAGAATGTTGGGGACAATATCTGTGGTCAACAAGATGTCACTGATGGACAGTTGTGAGATGAAGAAGTACATTGGAGTGTGGAGGTTCTTGCTGGTGGACACCAGGGTGATGATCAGGAGATTCCCACATATTGTTCCACAGTAAACCACCAGGAAAAGAAAAAACAAAAACACTCTTAAATCTCGACTTCCCTGAAATCCCATAAGGAGAAATTGAGTAACCACAGTCAGATTGTTCTCCTAAATTTAAAACAAAAAGGGGTAAAAAATAAAAAAGATATCACAAGAGAAAGTTTCTCATTACAGAGACATGAACAGTGAAAAGGACCCTGTCACTATTGCACACTTCATGGAAATCTGGAAACTGTTATTAGAGCTTCCCTGGACAGACTTTCCACTAGCCACTCCATTTACATAGGGACCCTTAGGCTGAGGCCATGGAGAAAGAGAGTGGTTAAAATACAATAATTGGATAAATCAGCAAGACACAAAAGGAGCAAGGAACAGAGCTCTAGACCAGGTAAGCGGTACTTACTGAGTGGCAGTGGAAGTCAGAGATTCAGGGATTTAAATAGCTGGCAGCACCACCCAAAGACCCTTTCTCACATAACGAGATTTCTGAAACGTCACCGATTTTGTGACGCAACAGCGACCTCGCCAGCGATCTTGCTACGTGTGACACTTAGCGGCGACCGGCCCCCCACTGGATATCGCTGATCGTGCTCGAATGTCCTAGGCCATTTTTTGACCATTGGCGTCCCGCTGGCCAGCATGCATCGCTGTGTTTAACGCTGACGAGCGACTTCGTTGGCGATGCAGAACTCATGGATGCAGGCGTGAGTCGTGAGAATAGCTGCTGTGTGACAAGGTCCCAATGACCGCCGAGGTCGTTATACGGATTGCCGTATCATAGCTGCGTCATTGAGTAGATCTGCCTGTTTGACAACTTACTAGTGACCATGTAGCGACGCACCAGCGATCCTTACCAGGTCGTATCATTGTTGGGATCGCTGGAGCAATGCTAAGTGTAACGGTACCCTTCGCTCTCTCTGACTTTTGTTTGGCCAAAACAAAAAATAACCGGACAGGAATCGGCAAAGATATAACAGAGCCTTAATATTGTCAGAAATAAGAAATGCATTTAAAAATATTTATTGTCCGTTCAGGAAATTATCCAGAAACATCATTGATCATAAATTACTAATATAGAGGCCATGAAGTGCATGTTCTCACAATAGTTTATTGGTGAAGAACGCTAATGAACTGTAGTGAAAGAAAATGCCCGAAGCGTCAAAACGGTAGGCTATGGCTCACTCCAAGTTCAGGTTCTCAGTACGAGTCACAGTGTATAATATTAATATTGGGGCTTAGTTGTGTCACTGCAGACCTGTGCACTACTTATAATGTAAATTATTGTATGGTGTTCTTGTTGCATGCACAGGTCATATCGATCTATTAGCAAAAAAATAGAGATTTCGCCAAAAAGGATCCAGGGCTGAACCTCATAAGTCAGTAGTAATGAGAGTTATTGTCACGAAGTGACTGGCCCTGTGTGACGCGACCCGACAATCGGTCGGTCACTAAACAAGACAAACAAGGGGACACCGGGACACAATTACAACGGTGGGCCCTGCGATAGGGAACGGGGAAAGGGACACCTCCTGCACTCTCCTGAGCCTGTGTCCTGACTATCCTGACGTCCCTATACGGCTTCTTTCAAACCATCGCCGAGCAGGATACCTCAGCCCTCACTTGCCCTGCACCTATCACTCAGTATGGAATTGGCAAGTGCAGACACTGGTCCCACCACTGCACTAACACAACACCTAGGGAAGAAATTACAGACAAGGAAAAACAAACAACACTTAGCTTTTTCTGCTGCAATGCACAAAAATGGATCGTGACAGTTATAGTAATCATCATAAACCCCAGATTAACTAGTGTATATCAGCTTTCTTTTTGGGCAATATTAATTTGAATATCATATCTGTCCCACATATTGGTGCCCAATTTCTAACATTTCTTTTATGTCCAGAAAAAGATTTAAACAAAAAAAACCTGTTAATCTCAAGTATTATACATTAATAATATACATTATTATACATTGTGTAAATTCTCAGGCGGGTTATGATCAAATTGAGTTAAAAAATAAATACATATATTTGGTAACTGTCCCATTCTGGTGAGGAATCCCTAGAGAACGCTATGTGCTTGCTACAGAATTCTACAAAAAATCTACGCAATGTCTTTTTTAGGTGGATTTTGCCTTGAACGCACCTGAAAATAGTTGCTAAAAAGCAAAAAAAAAAGGAAATTAATGCAGAGAAATGAAAACAAATAACATTGCTGTGCAATATTTCCATCTTTTGAGCCTCCTCAAAATGAAAATAAAAATGTCAGAAAAGAGTCTTCAGGAAAAAGGGACGGCAGGGGTCTTAAAAAAGTCACGCGCACATCCCCTGACTCGATTTTTAGGAAATTTGTTCTAATAGTTCTCTAATCTCCATGCTTTGTCATTAAAGCGTCATGTGTTATCTACCATGGATTCTGCTGGGTGATTTCTTCTCCTGTACAATGCTTTCTTTCCTTATAGATATAGATTAGCATTTTCTGCTGTTTTCTTGGAGAATTCTTATTTCTGTCTGTAAAGTGGGCATGTGAAAAATAATGGATTGTGAAATACGATAATATCATGAATGGACCAGCTGTATTTATTCACATTGAGAAGTCAAATTGTCCATAAGATTAATCTACGGAGATTTTTATGGTTCATTCCCCAGAGAACTTAGTAATCTAAAGTCATTGATGTTTTCCTTCAGGAATAGATAAAACACTGGAAGACAGTAGTGATGGGCGAGCACTAAAATCCTTGAGTGCTCATCGCTTGGGTCGAGCAAATTGGAATACTCGGGTACTCGACCCGAGCAACGAGCCAAATGTAAGTCTATGGGAAACTCGGGCATTTTTGCCGCAATCCCCCCAGGGGGTCCTGTTAGGGTCTAAAAACATCTGAAATGATGGAAACACTGCTCAAATGACACGGGGGCATCATGGGGATCGCCCCTGGAAGCATTCCTGACTCCTAGTTCACAGCTCTAAGCAATGTTGTCAGAGTCTTACACCATTTTTACAGGCACACAATAAAACACACAAAAACTAAACCAAATTGGATTTTCTGGGGAAATATGCTAAGGACCATACTTTCCAGATTAATGACTTGTATATAAGGCAAAATAAATGACCAAAAACAAAAATGCTCCTCCACACCTTGGGCTATGTTCACACGTAGCGTTTTTGATGAATTTGTCAAATTTAGCATTGCTTTCAACCAAGACAAATGCATTCACTGGGAAATATCATTTTAACACGTAACAACCCTATCTGGCCATGTGGTGTGTGACACATCATCAGACACATCCTGTTTCATTTATGAACAAGGGACACTAAAATTCACAAAGCCTATTATAATAGGGCCATCAGGCGGCCTTTACTATTCTTAAAGGATCAGCAGTCGGTCCTCACTATTCTTAGAGAGCCATCAGCCAGATATGCTTTGTTGTTCCCAATATAAAACAGTGGGACTCCTATTGTCAGGGCTAGCGGAATGTACCAAATAATATAAGGGGAGATATGAGGTGCGTTCACAGCCCGGGGTCCACCGTGCAGAGATGGAACCTCCTGCTGAGTAATGACGGACAGTATATCGCAGTATAACATAAACACACGTGGGTTAACTTCACCCATTATGTAGGAGGGGAACCCTGTTGCGTCACTGGGCCGGAGTACTGCAGTCAGAATGCTAATGTTTTGGTCACAAGACCCTGCCCAAAGGACAAGGCGTTAGAGTCCCTATACATCCACTAGTGTTGGCGCTGCAACTGCGGTGCCAAGGAAAATTAGCTAAGGAATGCTCCACTATGTGTGCACAGCGCCGCTCTGGCAGATGCCACTTACCACCCTAAGCTCGGGCCAGGAAAGCGCACTATTTGCGCACAGCATTGCTGTAGACGCTGTACTGTTTTGCCTAGTGCTGGATGGCACAGTCTGGCGCTAGTTACTCAAACACCCAACACATGCAACAACGCTAGGGAGGGGATCTTAATGAGTCATTCACCAGATATCAAACATACATCCACACATAATACGAATATAATTTTATACTAGCGCATGGCCGGGCAGCCATTTGAACCTTTTATAGTTGCAGCCTTCTGCGACCTTCCCAGTGGTCCAATTGGAACAGGACCTGAGCATGTGACCTCTGGCCTCCAATGAGAGGTTGTCCCACTGGCATGCTCAGTAGGTCGAAAGAAGGACTTAGTCCCAAGAGCTGCTCACTGCTGGCTAGTGCATGTTACTATAACTGAACCAGGGGTGGCGGCAGCAACCAAACTGACAGCACTAGCCTGAGCAAGACGCCGGGATCGATGTCTCTGCTGAGCAGCCTCCTCTGCAGTCGGGACTGAATGGGAGACTGCAGAAGGCAAGGCTCGGGATTCCTCCTGTGCAGAGGAAGAGACCCGACACCTAACACCTATCATGTTATTGCGTATGCAGTGAGTGGTAGGACTACCCAAAATTTGGATGTACCCCAATACCCCTTTGACGATACATACAGGAGGTCCACCTGAAACTAAAGTTCCCATTATTAGTAATTTAGTACTCCCATACTGTTTGCTTATGCATTGAATGCAAGGACTGCCCTGCCCCAAAGTTACACGCACCCCAATAACCCTTTGAACAGATATACTGGATTTTCACCTGAAAGCATTGTTTCCACTATTAGTAATTTGGTACTCCCATACTGTTTGCCCATGAAGTGAATGCAAGATCCATCCCAAATTTGGACGCACACCAATAACCCTTTGATCAGACATACAGGATGGCCACATGAAACAAAGTCCCCATTATTAGTAATTTTGTACTCCCATACCGTTTGCCTATGCATTGAATGAAATGCCTGCCCCTGCTCCAAATTTAGACACACCCCAATACCCCTTTGAAGACACTTACAGGATGGTCAAATGAAAGCAATGTCCCCATTATTAGGAAGTTGGTACTCCCATAGTATTTGCTTATGAATTGCATGCAAGACCTGACCTGCACCAAAGTTACACACTCCCCAATACCCCTTTGATGTCCCGTACAGAATGGCCACATGAAACCAAAGTTCCCATTATTAGTATTTTGGTACTCCAATACTGTTTTCCTAGGTAGTGAATTGCAGTGTTGAGGCTAAAGAACCTGCATTGGAGAAAATCACTGTTGAATCTGAAGACCCAACATTGAAGCATTGCAGTGTTGAGGCTGAACACCCAGTAATGGAGCATTTCATTGTTGAGCCTGAAGAACCTGCAGTGGATAATAAGTTCCCATTGTTAATAATTTGGAAGTCCCATAATATTTGCCTATGCAGTGAATAGCAATGCTGAGCCTGAAGAACTTGCATTGGAGAATTGTAATGTTGAGGATGAAGACCAGGCAGTGGAGCATTGCAGTGTTGAGCCTGAGGAACATGCATTGGAGAATATCAGTCTTGAGGCTGAAGGCAGTGGAGCATTGCAGTGTTGAGCCTGAGGAACATGCATTGGAGAATATCAGTCTTGAGGCTGAAGACACGGCAGTGGAGCATTGTAATGTTGAGGCTGAACACCTGGCAGACGAGCATTTCAGTGTTGAGCCTGAAGAACCTGCTTTGGAGCATTGGAATATTGAGGAAGAACACCCAGCAGTGGAAAATTTCAGTTTTGAGGCTGAAGAACCTGCATTGGAGAATTTCAGTGTTGAGGCCGGATACCCAATATTGTAGCATTGCAGTCTTAGGCTGAGTTCACACGTGGTTTTTTTTTTCGCGTTTCCGCGGCGGTTTTAGCCACGCGATTTTGCCAGGAAAACACGAAAAATAAGCATCCCATGCATTCATATGGGATTCCGTGCACGCAACAGCAGAATGTCCATGTGAAAAAAGGCTTTTTTTGACATACAATAGCTAGAGAGATCCAAGTGTACAATAAAAACAATTAAAAACCACAAATGAAGCAAAAGTGGGCAGGTGGAGAACACACTGTTTATATTGGTTACCTGATTGTTGTAATCCATGAAATTGCATTACCCTTTTGATATATTTAAAGGTATATATATCTCTTGCTGATTGTCTGCGTTTCCACCATTTTTAGGATACATTGTTCACATGTTTTTAGGTGCAGTTTCTATGTCATTAGTGCATTATTATTATTTTTTATTTTTAGTATTTGCATTGATTTTTGTATTACATGTGATTCTGAGCATGGACACTGCTGCAAGGTACTGGCGCTCTATTATCACTTTATTTTTCCAGGTTGACAGCATAAGTTTATGTTATGGAGCACTGATGTCAATCTTGGGTGCTGGGCTATGTGAGGAGAAAGAGTTAAAAACCACCTTCCCCCTCCCTGCCTGGCTTACAGAGCTGCAGCGTTATTACATGTGGGGCACCTCCTGGTCCTGGTCTCCGGCTTCTGAACTGCTAGCGTCTTGTTCACAATCTCTCAGGAATACAATGCTATCTACTGCGCAGGCGTCATGACTCATTCTGGACTCAGGTTATCTTCATCACACAGCTGACGCCGCACTCAGGTGCCCTGTAGTGATTACAATTGCAATTGTACTATAAAGGGGACTTGATGTCATTCCTGGCTACTTCCCCTGACGAAGCTGCAGGTCAGCAGCGACACGCGTTGGGTTCTGTGGGCAGTGTGAGTATGCTTAGGTAATTTTCATGTGATCCAGCAATTGCCTTCCCTCATCTATGGACTTGCATGGTAATCATTTGGATTGTTTACTTACCTACAAGTGACTATTAGACTGATCAGACTTTATTGCTGCAAATTGTCTATATGTTTATACTAAGCATTTTATGCATATTATATGGTGATAGAGGGCATTGTTGTGAATGCATATTTTGAAACACTTATTTATATAAACATTTCTTCCTTTGTATACTGCATGTGTTCTCCACCTGCCCACTTTATTTGTGGTTTTTAATTGGCTATTGTATGATGATAAAATCCTTTTTTCACATGGACATTCTGCTGTTGTGTGCATGTTATCCTGTCTCTTTTCTCCCTTTTTTTCATTTAATCTACTTGGTACAATGTTGCACCCAGTTATCATATTCATGTCATATTTTCCGTGGTGCCCACCTACATACATATATATTTCCTATGGGATTCCGCAATGCTGTGATAATGCTGCGGTTTTTACCGCGGCGGAATCGCTTTGCGGTAAAAAACGCAGCATGCTCATTAATTTTGCGGAATCACGGCGATCCCGCACCCATAGGAATGCATTGTTCTGCTTACTTTCTGCATGTGGCTGTGCACACCATGAGAAAAGTAAGCAGAACATTTGCGGATGGTACCCACTGTCCGGAGGAGAGGAGACTGTCCTACGGGCTTTGGGTACCATATCTCTGTAAAAAATAGAGTTTAAAATAAAAAATATTGTTATTCTCACCTTCCGACGTCCCGCGCAGCCTTCCCGCCTCTCTCAACACTACCGTTCCCAGTAAGCCTTTGCGAGCGATGATGTCCGTTCTCGCGGGATCGCGAAGTCTCGCGGTCATTTGCGCGACGTCATCACGAATGACCGCGAGACGTCGCGATCCCGCGAGAACAGATGTCATCGCGGTAATTGTCGCAAAGGATTACCGGGAGCGTGGAGAGAGGCAGGAAGGCTGTGCGGGACGTCGGAAGGTGAGAATAACAATTTTTTTTCTTTTATTATTATTTTTTACCTTCAATCTTTTACTATTGATGCCGCATAGGTGGCCTCAATAGTAAAAAGTTGGTCACACTCGTCAAACACCAGATCGCTTCGAAAATGCTAGCAATTCTGCAAGCTAATTACGCTTGTGAAATGCTAGTTTTTCCGCTGGAAAATCGCGGGAGTTTAAAATGCGATTTTCCCACAGAATGGAATTCCGGAATTCTCACGGTAATACCCACGAGAGTTCCTCTACGTGTGAACCCAGCCTTAAGGCTGAATACCCAACAGTGGAGCATTTCAGTGTTGAGCCTGAAGAACCTGCATTGGAGGATTGCACTGTTGAGGATGAAGACCCGGCAGTGGAGCATTTCATTGTTGAGCCTGAAGAACTTGCACTGGATAATGTCAGTGTTGAGTCTGAAGACACGGCATTGGGGCATTGCACTGTTGAGGCTGAACACCCGGCAGTGGAGTATTTCAGTGTTGAGCCTGATGAACCTGCATTGGAGAATTGCAGTGATTAGGATGAATACCCAGCAGTGGAGAATGTCAGTGTTGATGCTGAAAAACCAGCAGTGGAAATTTTCAGTTTTGAAGCTGAAGAAACTGCAGTGGAGTATTGCAGTGATGAGGCTGAAGTAACTGCAATTGAAAATTTCAGTGTTGAGGAAGAAGACCCGGCATTGGTGCATTGCAGTGTAGAACCTGAAGAACCTGCATTGCAGAGTTGAGGAAGAACACTCGGCAATGAAGCATTTCAGTGTTAATCCTGAAGAACTCACATTTAAGAATGTTAGTGTTGAGGCTGAAGACTCAGCATTGGAGCATTGCAGAGTTTAGACTGCAAAACCTGCATTGGAGAATTGCAGTGTTGAGGATGAATACCTGGCAGTGGCGCATTTCATTGCTGAGCCTGAAGAACCTGCATTGAAGAATTGCAGTGTTGAGGATGAAGACCCAGAAGTGGAGAATGTCAGTGATGAAGCTGAAAAACCTGCAATGGAGAATTTCAGTGTTGAGGCTGAAGAACCTGCAGTGGAAAATTGCAGTCTTGAGAACTGCAGTGGAGCATTGCAGTGTTGGGGCTGAACACCCAGCATTTGAGCATTTCAGTGTTGATCCTGAAGAACCTATATTGGAGCATTGCAGTGTTTAGGAAGAACACCCTGCAGTGGAGCATTTCAGTGTTGAGCCTGAAAAATATTCACTGAAGAATGTCAGTGTTGGGGATGAAGACCCAGCAGGGGAGAATGTCAGTGATGAGGCTGAAAAACCTGCAGTGGAGAATTTCAGTGTTAAGGCTGAAGAAACTGCAGTGTAGAATTGCCATGTTGAGGATGAAAACCCGGCAGTGGAGCATTTCAGTGTTGAGCCTGAAGAACTTTCATTGAAGAATGTCAGTGTTGAGGCTGAAGACCCAGCAGTGGAGAATCACATTGTTGAAGCTGACCAACCCTATAGTTACAATTATACTATTTGCCTATGCAGTGAATGCAAGGCCTGCCCCAAATTTGGACGCATCCCAATACTCCTTGGAAGATACGTGGAGGAAAGCCTCCTAAAAATCTGTTCCCATTACAAAGGAGGAGGTTTCCTATACTTGTAAAGCCCATGCAGTAAGTGTATGGGCTGATAAACATTTCCCCCTGGGGGGTATACATCAACATACTGTCTAAACATTTTGGTCTGGGGCATCATAAACATCCTTAAAAACAATAATGTGGGTGTTGCATCACAGACCACGATTACCCTTGTGATAAAGTGATGGTGGATGATGAGGATGAGGAGAAGGAGGAGAACAACAGCAAATAGGCCAAATCAGGAAGCATAAACCCATGTGTGAGTGTGAAGAGGTGCATGGGAATAGACCCCCGCAAAAAAAGAAGCTAGATTTGAGTTTATGTTTTGCTGCTATCATTTGGTGGTGTTGAGATGTCTGGCCCAATCCAGCCCTTGTACATTTTTCATAAGAGTCAGCCTGTCAGCATTTTCAGTTGACAGGCAGATGCGCTTATCAGTTCTAATTCTACCAGAGGCACTAAAACCCCCCTTTGACAAAACGCTAGAGGCAAGGCAGGCCAGGACCTCCAAGGCGTAGAGAGCCAGTTCATGCCACGTGTAAATTTTGGATACTCAATAATTATAAGGCACAGAAGAATCACAGAAGATGTTGGTACGGTCAGCAAGGTACTCACTCAGCATCTTCCAAAACTTTGCACTCCTTGTGAGAGTACCCGATGGGAGGGTCTGAGAAAACTCTCCCAGAACTTTTCCAGTGTTCCCCTGCCTCTGCTGGATTGGAGTTGTGTCTCTCTCGCCTTAACTCGTTGGTTGTCCAACGAACTGTGGCCTCTGCTGCCAGGGTTTTCAGATGGGAATTTTTTTAATAATACCGCTGTCATGTCCTCATTAAATGAACGGGATTCATATAGCTTAACAAGCAGCTAAACCGCTATACCGGGGTCCAATAAGGAGACTGTAGTTGACTCTGTGGTTTATTGAATGTAGATATAGATGTGTATGGTAAAACTGCAAACAGAAACAGATTCATAGGATCAGTATAGGATTCATGGAAATATACACTATACTTAACATACAATCTGAACTACTAGCTGAGCAGGGAATGTAACTAAGCTAGCTAATATGAGGCAGAATAAACAGAGGGAATGATTACATACCACCGATGCTAACACAAGGGGAATCAAGCGATGAGGTGCTTCCAATATGCAGACTTGAAAGAAATGGCCGACTGAAGAGAAGAAAGGGGCTGGCATAGACCATGATCCCTTGCAAAGTTACCCAGAATACATTGTGTATTGGAGGGAAAATACAGGAACGAAAATGAAACTAAGATAACACAGCAGTTATATCTTTTGGCCACTAGATGGAGATAAGAGAACAATAAACATTAAACTGTATGGAAAACTGAGCATTCTAAACATATAATCATTGCTGTATGTTATCACAGCAGGCAGTTACGAGTCATTGATTATGTCGGAGACAGAACACTCCCAGTCTGGCATTGAACGGATGCCACAATTACTATCCTCTGAAGACAACAATAGGACCAGCTCAGTCACTGGTCTGGAGAATGTCTTAGGTCCATGTCCTTTGGCCATCCTGAGATTAGGCCTGGTGGATTGCCACTTTGTCTGTGGCTGCAGGGTAGACAAGCGTCGTTTGCGCCATCTGTCCCAGAATGCATTGGCAAGACTTTGTACCTGCCTCCATTGGCGCCTGTAGAGGTCCTTAGCATCGAATCCTCCTGGAGGGGCACTGGATAGTCCTGTTTTCTGGGTTAGAAGAGTAGCTGGAGTCAATAACAAGGGCTCCTCAGGGTCATTAGGAACTGGAACCAAGGGCCTTGCATTGATTATAGCTGCGGCTTCTGCCATGAAGGTGGTTAGACATTTGTGGGTAAGTCTCGCTGCTCCTTCCTGAAGAAGAGTAGAGTCAAGAATTCTTCGTACTAGACCAATCATTCGTTCCCAAGATCCACCCATGTGTGAGGAGTGAGGTGGGTTGAATGACCAGGTGCAACTTTGGTCACTGAGGAACTTCTTGAGAGTCTTATGGTCTAAATTTGAAGGTATGCCCAATTCCTTTGCTGCACCAATGAAGTTGGTACCTCTGTCTGAACGTATATGCTTGATAGGACCACGGATGGCAATGAAACGTCTCAAAGCATTGATGAAGCTTGAGGTGTCAAGTGACTCAATGAGCTCTATGTGGATGGCTCTGATTGACAGACAGGTAAACATGACGGCTAAGACTGCAGCACAAAGTTCTAACATTGGTATGGTGTGCTCTGGTTGTGGAGCAAGTTTGGCTTTCCCCTTGACGAACCCAATGTGGCTCTGACATTTTGAGTCCACAGTTTTAAGATAAGCAACAGCAGCAATTGCTTTGACAGAAGCATCTGCAAATACATACAGTCTTTGGCTCTGTATCTCTGTAGACGGCACAGGGGTGTATGGCCTTGGTACATTCAGGTTGGAGAGAGCTGCTAAAGAGTTCGTCCATGCTTCCCACTGGGTTCTCTTATCAGGTGGCAGAGGTGCATCCCAGTCAGAAGACTCCTTGGTTAAGTTTCTTAGTATGGCTTTGCCTTGGATAGTAACAGGAGCTGCAAAACCTAAGGGATCGTACAAGCTGTTGATGGTATACAGGACACCTCTGAGTGTGAAAGGCTTTTCTTCCTGGCTGACCTGAAAGGTAAAAGTGATTGACTCTAGATTCCAGAGAAGCCCGAGGCTGCGTTGCACTGGTGTGGGGTCTGACCCCAGGTCCAGGTCTCTGAGACTGTTACACAAGTCTTGTGAAGGGAATGCTTTCAAGAGTTCTTGGCTGTTTGAAGCTATTTTGTGAAGCCTGAGGTTAGAGCAAGCAAGCATCTCTTGAGAAGACTGATGGCAGTCTCATTTGAAGGCATGGCTTTCAAGCAGTCATCAACATAAAAGTCTTTCTCTATGAATTGTCTGACATCTGACCCGTATTCTGTTTCTCCTTCTAGAGCTGACCTTTTGAGTCCATAGATGGTGACTGCAGGAGAAGGGCTATTGCCAAAGATTTGCACTCTCATGCGGTACTCTGTGACTTCTTTAGTAGGATCATTGTCTCTGTACCAGAAGAATCTTAGGAAGTTCCTGTCTCTCTCTCTCACAAGGAAACAATGGAACATTTGCTGGATGTCAGCGATGAAGGCAATGGAATCCTTACGGAAGCACATAAGTACTCCCAGCAGTTTGTTATTGAGATCTGGTCCTGTCAGTAGAACATCATTCAGGGAGACATCATCAAACTTACCACTGGAGTCAAACACCACTCTAATCTGGCCTGGTTTCTTAGGGTGGTATACTCAAAACATGGGTAGAAACCAGCATTCTTCAGAGTCTTTGAGAGTGGGAGCTAGTTCTGCATGGCAGTTCTCAAATATCTTTGACATGAAGGAGAAGAAGTGATCTCTCATTTCTGGCTTCTTTTGCAGATTGTGTTTGAGAGAGGAGAAACATTTGAATGCCTGATCTCTGTTGTTTAGTAGACATGATCTGTGGGTTCTGAAGGGAAGAGGTGCGACCCAGCTGTTGGCCTCATATTTTATGAGCCCTTTGTCCATTACCTCTAAGAACAGCTTATCCTCTACCGACATTGCTACTTGGTTGTCTTGCTAAGTTCTCTGGAAGACTGTGCACCCCAGCTGATCCTCATAGCTTCCTGACACCATACTGCTGTCATGAGTAAAGTCTATTAAGTGACTGGGTAGTTGGATGCTGTGTGGTAGTTCCCTGACATGGAACTGGTTGTTGCAAGGTTGAAACAGAGATGGGCGTCCTTTCTCCAGTGTATTTGTTAGCATGCTTGTCACAGAAGATGGGGCGTGCATGTGTCCCAAGCATACGTTTCCTATTATGACCCATCCTAGGTCTAGCTTTTGGGTATAGGGAGCATTGTTGAGTCCATTGATATGACTTCTCACTTTATGAACCTGCAGGATATCTCTTTCCAACAGCAGTATTATCTGTGCCTGAGGGCCGAGTTCCGGTATGAGGTGTGCTATGCGTTTTAAGTGAGCATGATGGATTGCCACATCTGGTGTAGGGATATCAGACCTGTTGTCTGGGATTTGATTACACTCGATGATTGTAGGTAGTGGCAGGCAGAATTGTCCATCTAAGGACTCAATTTGGTAGTCAGTGGCTTTCCTGCCCGCTGTTGTCACAGTACCTGCACATGTCTTTAATGAGTAAGGAGTGCTTGGTCCTTTAATGTTGAATAGGTCAAAGAATGTTGATCTGGCCAGGGATCGATTACTTTGATCATCCAAGATAGCATACAGTCTCACAGCTTTGTCTCTATGACCTTTTGGGTACACTCTGACGAGGCATATTTTTGAACAAGACCTAGTGTCTATTGTCCCTTTACAGACTTCGGTACATTGTGAAGTGATCTCTGGTGTAGCTACATCCATGCTCTTTTCCTCCCCGCCATGCTCACTGTCAGCTGGCGTGTTCTGTGCACTCCATGGAGCTGGGCCAGGATGTTGGGCAGTGTTATGATCTGTGGTGCCACATTCTGTGCATTTTACACTGACCTTACAATCTTTGGCGAGATGAGTGGTAGATGAGCAGCACTTGTAGCAGATACCGTTCTCTTTCAGGAAGCTTCTGCAATCTGACAGAGATTTTCCTCTGAAGGCTCTGCATTTCAGGAGAGGATGAGGCTTCTGATGAAGCGGGCACTGCTTGTCAGGTTCTCGTACCTTTGTCTCTGATTGAGAGCAGCCAGCAGACCTGTAATTGGAACTTGGAGAAGAAATATTAGTCTTGTGCACTGCCACAGATGTTCTGCGTGGGTATGCAGCTGGTGGTGTGGCATATGACATTGTAAAGTCAAAGCTGGGATCATTTTTGATTGCCGCTTGTTCGTGTATAAAGTCTACTAAAAGGGAGGGAATGAAACACTGTGTTTGTATTTGTACGTGGAGCCATGTGTGAGCCACCTCTCCTGTAGATTGTAGGGCGGCTTTTGGACTATAGGGTTAACACCTTTGGCTGTGTCAAGGTATGAAAGTCCCGGTAAGTCTCCTTCACATTTGGCAACCAGGACCTCTTGTAGTAGGTCACCTAGCTCTCTAAGTTTTGGGAGACCTTTGTTAGATATTTTAGGAAAGTCATTGATTCTTTTGAACAAGGCTCTCTCTATTACCTCTGCAGAGCCGTAACACTCATCTAGCCTCTTCCAGATCTCTTTAAGGCCTATTTGAGGGTAGTTTATATTAATGTCTCTGATCCTTACTGCGTGTTTGACTGACTCTTCTCCCAGGTTTTGACTAAGAGGTCTATCTCCTCTCTGTTTTTTAGCCCCAAGTCTCTAGGAACATTTTGGAAGGAAGCTTTCCAAGCTCTGTAACCTTCAGCATGGTCAGTGAATTTCAAGAGTCCCTTGGCAACTATATCACGTCATGTGAAGATCCTAGCAAGTTCTGATGTGAACCGGTTGTCAGCAGAGTATGCTGGTGATGTGTCACCCTGATAGTGATGTGAGGTGCGTTCATACCTGTTAGTATCCTCAGGGTGGCGCCATCCGGTGTCATATTGCTTCGGTCTGACATGCGGTGTGTCAGCAAGGTGATTCACGTTGGTTACCTGGTGAGGGGCAAGGAAGACAGGAGAGTTGCTTTGCTTCACGTTCTCCTGGAGCTGAGCCTCATGATGACTCTCACTCTTTCACTGGATGTGTCGTGATCTTGGTTATAGTTTGGATCAGGAAGTTCATTAACATATTGAGATGTGCGTTGTGGTGAAACTTGCAGCGGCAACTTCAGACATGACGCACTGCTGCGACTATGCAGCACAGGGTTGTGTGCGGCTTCCAGTGCTTCTACCTCTGCGAGTGCTGCGGCTGCTTCTTTTTTTGCACCTAGGCTCTCTAAGGCGGCATCCACCCACGCCTTCTCATTATCTATGCGTGCTTTCTCTAGTTTAAGTTGCATCTCTTCTTCAGCATACCTTGCTCGCATTTTGGCGGCCTCAGCATTTGCGCGGGCAATGGCGACTGCGCTGCTGATAGACACAGTCTTTGAGGAGACGGATGTAGCAGATTTTGTCCTGTGTGATTTGTGGGACATGGTGTCTTAGAGGGATGTTTGGCCGTGTAGAGATTGCTGTATCAGTCTCTGTGTAGCTGGTGACTTGAATCTCCCTAGATGAATTTCTGCAGCATCACCAGTTTCTGCAAGCTGGATGAAGGGGTGTCTTTTCCCTGGATTGCACTAGCTGGATAGCGCTGTATAACTGGCCTCTGCAGGATGGAAGGCTGTTTCTGTATTCCACTAGCTGGAGAGCTGGTGTTTTACTGTCATGTCCTCACTAAATGAATGGGATTCATATAGCTTAACATGCAACCGATGCTAACACAAGGGGAAACAAGCGATGAGGTGCTTCTAATATGTAGACTTGAAAGAAATGGCTGACTAAAGAGAAGAAGGGGGCTGGTATAGACCATGATTCCTTGCAAAGTTACCCAGAATACATTGCGTATTGGAGGGAAAATACAGGAATGAAAATGAAACTAAGATAACACAGCAGTTATATCTTTTGGCCACTAGATGGAGCTAAGAGAACAATAAACATTAAACTGTATGGAAAACTGAGCATTCTAAACATACAGCAATGATTATATGTTATCAGAACAGGCAGTTATGAGTCATTGATTATGTCAGAGACAGAACAACTGCAACAAGGGCCCTCTGGTACTGCACCATTTTAGCAGACCCGTCTGCCTCTGGTATAAGAAATAGAAAGTTCTCCTTGTAGAGTGGTCTACAAGAGTCACCAACCAGTAATGACTGTTACCCAAAATTTTGAGAATTTTGAGAACATGAGGATCACGGGAAAGGCAACGTAACATAAACTCAGCCATGCGTGCCAGCCTGCTGACAGACAAAACTTCCATGTCCTCACCAAGAGAATGACTGACCATGCTCTCCTCCTCCTCTTCCTCCCTGTCCTCAGGCCATCCACACTGAACAGACGGTAGGACAGTTGTGCTTGCAATACCGTCTTTAGCGCATGAAACTGGCTCCTATTCTTTCTTCCTCATTGTCACCCAATCCACGTTGGGATGACATGAGACTGGTCTGTGAGCAATCACCCTGTATGGTTCCTTGCTCCAACTGATCATGCACTCCCTGCATTGCATCTTCCATGATTGTGAGCAGAGAGTGTTTCAGAACACAGATAAGCGGGATGGTGATGCTAATTATGTCTGACATCCATGTCCACTCCTGAGGTCTTATGTGTGGAGTCTGAACTGTATATTGACAGCCTTGTTTATGCTGGTAGCCAACAACTGCCCTATTCTGCTCACAAATCCTTTCCAACATCTGCAGTGTAGCTTTCCAATGTGTGGTGACATCATACAACAGTCGTTGAGCCGGAAGCTGCAAAATTTGCTGAAGCAAAGCATGGGTGGCTGAAGCTGTAGGTTAAGCACATGGACCAGGCATGGTATGTGTGTGACCTCGCCTCAAAGCAGCCAACAGGTTCCAGCCATCGTCACACCAGACCATGCCTGGCTGTAGGTTCAGCGGAGTCAGTCACAGATCTGCCTGCTCTTTCAGAGCTGTCCACAACTCTTCAGCATTGTGCGGTTTGTGACCTAAGCATATTAGTTTCAGCACAGCCTGTTGCCGCTTGGCTGAGGCAGTGCTGCAGTGCTTCCAGCTTGTGACTGATGTGGTAATTTCGGAGATGTAGGCTGAAGAAGAGGAGGAGGAGATGAAGGAGGAGGTGCAGGAGCTGAAGACTGTGGGGGCATCCTTGATTGATGTAGGGCCCACAATCCTCGGTGTCAGAAGGACGTGTTCCATCCCAAGGTCCAACTTGGTCCCAGCTTCTACTATGTTAACCCAGTTTGCCGTCAGCGAGATATACCGTCTATGCCCACAAGCTCTTGTCTATGTGTCGGTGGATAGGTGGACTTTTCCAGTAACTGCATTGTTGAGGACACTGGTAACGTTGTGGGACACGTGCTTGTGTAATGTGTGGACGGCATGGGACCGAGTACCGAAGGATGACTGACTCCATCAGATTGCGGAAAGCTTCCATCTCCATGAGCGTAAAAGGCCACATTTTAGGCGCAAGCAGACGAGAAATGTGTAAATTTAGTACTGTGACCAGTGGGGCGTTGGCTGCATATTCCATATTGCGTTACAAGGACTAGGGTAAGGACAACGAAACGCTGCGCTGGGACAAGGACGTGGACATGCTTGATGATGGTGCCAGTTGAGTGTGTGCAATGACAGGACAGGAGGCATCTTCGCACGCACCATGGACAGGGGATTGGATTTCATGCACAACAGCAGAAGAAGCAGTGGTATCACCCGCAGACACTGTTCATGGACCCTGGGGTTTGACCCACAAAGTTGAGTGCTTTGCTGCCATGTGCCTGATCATGCTGGTGGTGCAAATGGCCTTTTTGGGGTTATCTGCAGAGTCTTAAAAAAGCAACCAGACTTGGGAAGACCTAACAGTTGGACTTGCTACTTCCATCATGTTGGTGTTATGGGGAACCTCACTGCTTCTTCATGCCTGTTGGGGTGCTACGCCTCCCTCCCCCTGTATGCTGCTGTCCTCACTCTGCATGTCCTCCTGGCAGCTTAGGTCAGTTACTATATCATGCACCACCTTGTCTTCCACTTTCCACACACTGATCCTCCTCCTGACTTTCTGACAATTGTGTCTCATCATTGTCCACCTTATGTGACACGTTCCTACCATAGCCTTCATGTGACCATGACTGCTCAAATATTTGGGCATGGCTACATGCCATTTCCTCTTGCCCCACTTCAAGTGGACAGGATGAGAGGCCAGAATCAGTAAATGGAAAGGTGAAGAGCTCTTCAGAGTGTCCAAGTGTGGGTTCAGTTGTCTCTGGGCACTCAGCATGGCGTGAGGAAGGAGGATCAGGGTGAGGAATTGAGAGAGAGATTGAATCTTCAGAGACTGGGAGTTCTGTGGAAACTGTTTGGGTAAGAATACAAGGACAGAACAATGGAAAGGACACCATCGTAGGCATTTACTACAGGCCGCCTGTGCAAGCTGAAGATATGGATGAACTCTTTATGCATCAAATGGCCAAGTTCTCCAAAAAATATGACATAGTTGTCATGGGAGATTTCAACTATCCAGACATTTGTTGAGAATCTCTCTCAGGCAAAACTAACACGTCAAGGAAATTCTTATCCTCTCTTGCTGACAACTTTATCTTCCAAAAGGTAAGGGAGAAAACAAGGGGAACTGCTACCTTGGATCTAATCCTTATAAACAGGGAGGAAATGGTTGAGGAGGTAAAAGTGGCTGGGACCCTAGGAGGTAGCGACCATGCTATTTTAGAATTTTGGATAACTAGAGGCGGAAGACCTGTGAAGACTCAGACGTCAAGGTTAGATTTCAGAAAGGCAGATTTTAAGGGATTCAGAAAGAGAATTGGAGGGATCCAATGGTTGGATATCCTAAAAGACAAAAATGTTCAGGAGGGATGGGAAATCTTGAAAAATGAAATTCTCAAAGCACAGTTGTTAACAATTCCGAAAAGAGGGAAGAATAGGAAGCATTTAAGGAAACCAGGATGGATGAACACAGAACTTAAGCACATGCTAAAAAGGAAGAAAAAAATGTTTATAAAATGGAAAGAGGGATGCATATCTAAAGAAGAATATAATGCTGTCTGCAGAACCTGCAGGGCACAAATCAGATTATCTAAAGCTGAAAATGAATTGAGGCTTGCAAGAGATGTCAAAAGCAATAATAAAGGATTTTGGGGATATGTCAAAAGTAAAAGAAAAGTCAAAGATGCTATAGGATTTTTACAGGATGAAAAGGATGAAATGGTAAGACAGGATGTTGAGAAGGCTGAACTTTTAAATTCCTATTTTGCATCTGTTTTCTCTCAGAAAGGAAATGTAACATCAACTGTTATTCACTGTCCTATTAAGGGAATAGAAGAATCCAAGATATCTATAAACAGAAAGATTGTGAGGAAACACTTAGCTAACCTAAATGAATTCAAGTCTCCAGGTCCAGATGAATTACACCCCAGAGTACTGAAGGAGATAGCAGAAGAAATTTTTGAACCCCTCTCCATAATCTTTGAAAATTCTTGGAGAACAGGAGAAGTGCCAGAAGACTGGAGAAGAGCAAATGTTGTTCCTATCTTCAAAAAGGGGAAGAAGGTGGACCCAGGCAACTATAGGCCGGTGAGTCTGACTTCTATACCAGGAAAGATCTTTGAACAAATTATTAAACAACATGTATGTCAAAACCTGGATAAGAATGAAGTGATTAAACAGAGTCAGCATGGGTTTGTAACTAATAAGTCATGTCAGACTAACTTAATTTCCTTCTATGACGGTATCACTGATTGGGTGGATCAAGGAAATGCTGTAGATATAGTATATTTTGACTTCAGCAAAGCATTTGACAAAGTCTCTCATACAATCCTTATTGAAAAAATGACTAAGTATGGAATGGACAAGGCAACTGTTAGGTGGATTCATAACTGGCTTAGTGATCGGACCCAAAGAGTGGTCGTAAATGGCTGCACATCCAGTTGGAAGAATGTCTCAAGTGGGGTACCACAGGGCTCTGTCCTGGGCCCTGTATTGTTCAACATCTTTATCAATGATTTAGATGAAGGAATTGAGGGTAAACTGATTAAATTTGCTGATGACACAAAGCTGGGAGGGATAGCTAATACTAGAGAAGAGAGAGAGAGGATTCAAAAAGATATAAATAAACTGGAGAAGTGGGCAGCAACAAACAGAATGGTTTTTAACAGGGAAAAATGCAAAGTACTACATCTGGGCAATAAAAATGAAAAAAGCATATATAGAATGGGAGGAATAGGGCTAAGTGACAGCACATGTGAAAAAGACTTGGGTATACTAATAGATCACAGACTGAATATGAGTCAACAGTGTGATGCAGCAGCAAAAAAGGCAAATGCAATTCTAGGATGTATTAACAGAAGCATACAGTCTAGATCACGTGAAGTCATTATTTCCCTCTACTCCTCTTTGGTCAGACCTCATCTGGAATATTGTGTCCAGTTTTGGGCACCACATTTTAAAAAAGACATCAACAAACTGGAGCAAGTTCAGAAAAGAGCGACCAGAATGGTGACCGGTCTGCAAACCCTGTCTTATGAGGAAAGGTTGCAGGATTTGGGAATGTTTAGTTTGCAAAAGAGAAGACTGAGAGGAGACTTAATAGCTGTCTACAAATATCTAAAGGGCTGTCACATTGTAGAAGGATCAACTTTATTCTCATTTGCACAAGGAAAGACTAGAAGCAATGGGATGAAACTGAATGGGAGGAGACACAGATTAGATATTAGAAAAAACTTTTTGACAGTTAGAGTGATCAATGAGTGGAACAGGCTGCCACGAGAAGTGGTGAGTTCTCCTTCAATGGAAGTCTTCAAACAGAGGCTGGACAGACATCTGACTGGGATGATTTAGCGAATCCTGCTTTGAGCAGGGGGTTGGACCAGATGGCCCAGGAGGTCCCTTCCAACTCTACGATTCTATGATTCTATGAATATGCGGTCCAGACTCACGGCTACTCAGATTTGACCATGTGCCACGTGGAAAACAGGGTGGTGGTGACAAAATGACTGCAATCATTATCGGCCATCCAACCAACAACCTTCTGACACTGCTCTGGGTAAAATAGGGGTGTGCTGCTGTGGTCCCCTAGTAGTTGGAACATGAAGCTCGAGTGAGAAGATGTGTGTTTGTTGTTGCACAATTTCAGCTTGCCCACAGCCTCAACCTTGGCCTCTGCATGCACCATCACCGTCACCTCCAGTTTCCCGCCCCTTGCCACACGACTTGCCCATTTTAAATTGAGTACAATATTTTGCATGGTCACTAAAAATGGCTGAGTTTAAAATAGCTGGCCTGCTGGTAACTATTTTTTTTCAGAAAACTCGTGTCAATAATACACTCCAAAAAATTTTACAGCAGCCCAGAAATGGCAGAAGTTTCTGCACAATCAGATGTGATTGCTGTGACAGCCAAACCCCTGTTTAAAATAAATGCCCTGTAGGTAACTATTTCTTTATAGGCAAACTGGTGTCAATAACTTCTATAAGACACTGCAACCAACTTTGACAGTAGCCCCGAAATGGCAGAATTTTCTGCGCACTCAGATATGAACCCTGTGATGGTCATACCCCTGTTTAAACTAGCTGGTCTGTAGGTAACTATTTTTTTTCCAGCAAACTGGTTGTTAGGGGCTTGTGGAACACACCAAACAATAGAGATGGTATAAGGTTCATTCACAGCCCGGGGTCCACCGTGCAGACATGTTACCTGCTGCTCAGTAATGGCGGACACAATATGGCAGTATAACAGATGAGCACACGCGGGTTAACGTCATCCTGTGTGTACATAAACGCCTTGGCCTGTTATGCTCACAGACATTGGCAAGGTGAGCGATGGTGTGCAGTCACAGGACTCTGCCCCAAGGACACAGGGCTAGAGTCCCTCTAGACCCACTAATGCTCGGCGCCACAACTGAGGCGCCAGGAGAGGCTACGCTAATAGATTATCGCACGAAGTGCATGCAGCACCACTCTGGTGGATGCCACTAACCAGAGTAAGCTTAGGTTCTGGAAAGTGCACTAACGACGCACGGCGCCACGCTGACGGACACTGCTGTACATGTGGAACAGACGTGCCTTGTACAAGATGGCACATTCTAGCGATAACACGTGTGGAGGGACCTGGATGCACTTTGGCGCATAGGCAGTGCCACTACTAGGTGCACAGAAACATGCATCCATCATCACACACACCAGTACATAATTCTATCCTAGCACATAGCCGGGTGGCCATGTGAGGCTTTTATAGTTGCAGCCTTCTGGGACCTTCCTAGTGGTCCAATCAGAGCAGCAACAGGACATGAGCATGTGACCTACGACCTTCAATGAGAGGTCGTCCCACGGGCATGCTCAGTGGGGCTTGCTATAGCTGGACCAGAGATGGCAGCAGCAACCAAACCGACAGCAGTGGCTTGGGCAAGATGCCGGGATCGACGTCTCTGCTGAGCAGCCTCCTCTGCAGTCGGGGAAGAATGGGAGACCGCAGAAGGCAAGGCTCGAGATTCCTCCTGTGCAGAGGGAGAAACCAGACGCCTAACTCTGGTGTCAATAACTTGTATAAGACAATCTAAAAAAATTTAACAGTAGAACAGAAATGGCAGAATTTTCTGTGCACCCAGATGTGATCACTGTGATGGCCAAACCCCTGTTTAATATAGCTGGATTTTCATGCTGTAATATGGAAATGATCTTGCTGTATTCTGCACTACCAACAAGCAAATGGAGCAAAAAAATGTGTGCTCTGGATTGCGTTTAAAGAAAATAATCAGTAATATGATGCAAAAAAATATTATTCCTGGCCACTAATACCTGGGGCTATGTATATACCGGTAATTATCTGTAATAGGAAGCAGCAGAGAGCAATGGAATGGACCCTCTTGCTGTATGCAATGAAATATGCCACATACCATACCTAGCTAGACTACCTACCACTGATATCTAGATACACCGTAATTAGTCCTCAGAAGGACTGTTGGTTTAGAGGGATTTGTGTATTCAATATGGTATACCCACACTAACATTTATACACCACCAACTCTTTCCCTATCTCTAGATCAACTCTCCCTACACTGCCTGATTCCAGAGGTGACTGTGATGAGCAGGGCGGCGCCAGGTCTGATATCAACCTGATGATGCTGTGCGGCCAGCCAATCATTGTAATGCCACAATCAACATGGCTGCGGCATTACAGTGTGTGGCATACAATCCCTGCATATTGATTGGCTCTCTAAAGAATGCCAAACATGCAGGGCAGGGACCCGAGCTCCTGCCGAGCTTCCGCGGAAATGCTTGGCGCTCACCGAGCATCGCGAGCAGCGAGATGCTTGGGCGGGCACCAAGCACTTCCGAGTGTGCGCGCTCATCAAACTTTATTATCTATCTATTTATCTATCTATCTATCTATCTATCTATCTATCTATCTATATATTCATCTATGGCGTATTTATCTATCAATTAACTAATATGTATCTCTTTACTATCTATCCATTATCTCTGTAATATTTATCTATATATTATCTATCATCTACCTATTTATCTATTATCTATACATCTAACTATATATTTGTCAATCTATCATCTATACATCATCTTTTATGTGTCTATCGATGTCTGCCCTATATTAAGGGTCACCAATCTAACCCAAGAAGAGATGTGAAACCGGCTAAATAGGATTAAAATACATAAAGCTTCGGGTCCAGATGACATACACCCACGAGTACTAAGAGAACTAAGTAATGTAATAGACAAACCATTATTTCTTATATTTCATATATTTCGAGACTCTATAGAGACAGATCTGATCCACAGGACAGGGCTCTAAAAGTGACCTGGAAATTATAGGCCAGTAAGTCTAACCTCTATTGTTGGTGAGATATGTGAAGGGTTTCTGAGGGATGTTATTCTGGATTATCTCAATGAGAATAACTGTGTAACTCCATATCAGCATGGGTTTATGAGGAATTGCTCCTGTCAAACCAATCTAATCAGTGTTTTTGAAGAGGTAAGCTATAGACTGGACCAAGGTGAGTCATTGGATGTGGTATATCTTGATTTTTCCAAAGCGTTTGATACCGTGCCACACAAGAGGTTGGTACACAAAATGAGAATACTGGGTCTGGGGGAAAATGTGTGTAAATGGGTAAGTAACTGGCTTAGTGATAGAAAGCAGAGGGTGGTTTATAAATGGTATATTCTCTAACTGGGTCGCTGTGACCAGTGGGGACCGCAGGGGTCGGTGTTGGGACCTATTCTCTTCAACATATTTATTAACGATTTGGTGGAGGGTTTACACAGTAAAATATCGATATTTGCAGATGATGCAAAACTAAGTAAAGCAGTCAATACAAGAGAAGATGGTATTCTGCTACAGATGGATCTGGATAAGTTGGGAACTTGGGCTGAAAGGTGGCAGATGCGGTTTAGCAATGATACAGTAAATGTAAGGTTATACACATGGGAAGAAGGAATGAATATCACCATTACACACTGAACGGGAAATGTGGCGCCCCCAGGAGTATGGCCGCCACAATGGCATTGCCTTCCTCCAGGGAGGGTGATGTCATGCTTGGAGGCAATGAAGGGTCTCTCTCGCAGTTGACCTACACATGCAACACAGTCCCACTCTAGGCCAGCAGGGGGGACTCTGAACCAGAATTAAGGGGAGGAGTGCTCTCTGAGGGCCAAGAGGAAGGAGTGGTTAGTTAGCGTGAGGAGGGTGAAGTGTGCAGACGTGAAGGGAAGAAGCACGGAGATCGAGCAGAGAGGAAAGGCTCATCTCCAGTGAGAGTGCATGAACTGGAGCCTGGTCTCCACGGTTGTATGGATACTAATGGTCCTTCACAGACACCAGAGGAGTAGGAGGCTGTAAATGCACTACCCCATCTAAGACTCGGAGGCACAACAGCACGGAGTGAGCCAAGAGAGGAATAGCAGCTACAGCTGTCTGCCATACGAGGAGTCATAGTAGAAAAGAATTAAGAGGAACTTCAGTGTAACTCAATACTAGGAGTATTTCACTCAAATAAGCGCTAGGAAGGAGAATGCACAGGCCATCTGCTGAGAGAGAATTCCTGAGTTGTTTCCAGGCTAGCCTGCTCCGGTACCATCTGTAATCAGGACCCTGGACTGCATTTATCAAGTAAAGGTACAGAAATTGCACCCCGCTGTGTCTTTGTCTGCTTCCTACCCTTCTGGCACCGCTACATCCCCGTGCCAACCACATCTACACTGCCCTCGGACTACAGCTTCACCTGTGGGGAGCTTTTACATCTTTGCTGCACCATACCATCAGTCCCAGCGGATCTGCATGCAGCATCGGCTTAACACCTCCCTTGCCGAACACCACAGGTGGCGTCACAAACTATTCATTTAATCAATTACATTCCACCATTTCGATTCCCCCATTACTTGGGCGCCCAGGGCCACGGACCGGGTCACCGCTGCTGTGACACATCCCGCTGAGACCAGCCCGGTACCGAGTACCCCACAGGGCGACCCAATTTGGCGTCACAAACAGGATAACGGAGCCCGGTATCCCCGGGTCCTGTGTGCCAGAGACTGTTGCGTGCTATAGACTGTGTACAAAATTGGCGCCATTGCCGCCATTATCCCGCTGATTGGTGCGCGCGGGAAGAAAAGGGGCAGGCCTTCGTGGGAGGAGCCTGCCGGAGAGCGCGAAGCAGTGAAGTCCCAAGCGGGAAGAGAAAAAGAGTGCGAGAAGTGGGAGGAGCTGTGGCCTGGAGCCCGGAGCATCGGGCCTGCGAAGCGGCCGCCGGTAGGCTCACCCAACCCCCGGCCCTGGCTAACGTTAACTAGGGGGGGAAGAGAAAGTCTGCGCCACACAGCAATGCAGCAGCGGATGCCGCCGCCAACCCCTCAGCGCTGCAAGCGCCCACCACAGCGGTCCCCATAATGTCGCTGTCCATGCCCTACATACCGGGAGCGGCCTGGCTACCGCAGTACTCGGGTGAGTCACATACCCTAAGTGAATTTAAAGAGAGTCTGTGAAGTTTCATTGAGGTGTATCCTCTATCTGAAAGCCAGAAGGTGAACATCCTGATTGAGCAGCTAACAGGTGCAGCACAGAGAGAAGTAAAAGCCTGGCAGGACACTGATAAAGAGACTGTTAGAAAGATTTTGGCCAAGCTAAAAAGCACCTTTGACACCTGCACCGCAGCTGAAATAAAGATGAGGTTCTTTGGATGCAAACAGAAAGTGCAGGACAGTATACGGGACTATGCTCTTAACCTGCAGGAGGCGCTGCGAGCAGTAAAGCAAATAGATCCTGACAGTGTGAAAGAAGAAGTCAAGCTGTTAAAGGAACAGTTCATCGAAGGACTCCTATCCAGTACCCACAGAGCACAGCTGCACATTATAACCCTACAAGACCCTGACCTGGACTTTGCTGATTTTAAGGACAGGGCTATTCGGGTACTGCAGGAAACCACTGACAGCCGTCCAGCGCCCCCTAGGCGCCCAGCGATCACCTACCATCAGGAAGCAACATCTTTTCCTTCCATCCCTGTGGAGGCTGATGCACAGACTCTAGATAAAGATCCAACTGAAGAGTTGCGTCTTCAGGTCCAGGAGTTGACCAAGGGTATGGCTGCACGTACTAAAACCGTGCAGTCCCTGCAGGTGTCCTCTAGAGAGAAGATCCAGCTTGCTTCCAGTCCAGAGGATGTCCCGTGGCTCGGGAAGAGGAGAGCCCCGCCACTCCGAGGGATGAACAACGACCACTATGACCAGGACGGACGTCCCATCTGTCGGCGCTGCTACAAGGCAGGTCATCTTGCAAGATTCTGTCCTTTATATGAGCAACCCCTGGGGCAGAGGGCCAACCCCCAGGAGTAGGACCACAAGGCCCAAAGAACTGGTGAGCCAAGTATGTTGGAGGGAGACCGATCCTTCCAGTGGTGACTGACGGCATCCCCATGAACGATTTGCTGGACACTGGCTCCCAGGTGACCACTATGCCCTATATCCTTTATAAGAGGTATTGGGCTGACTCTGAACTCACCCGTGGCCCAAGTGATGAACTAACAGTAGTTGCCAGTAATGGTCAGTCTTTACCACAAGTGGGATGTAAAGAAATAACTGTTAAAGTGGGGAGGGTGGAGTTGAAATCTCAAGGTCTGATAGTTGTGGATATTGATCGACGAGAATGTAATCCCATGATGACTCTTGGTACAAATGTAATTGAAAATTGTCTTTCCGAGGTTATTGTCTTGTTGCAACAGGTGGCTGAGACTGCTGGTTCCAGTGAACAACGAGTCCTGCAGAAGGAGATCAAGGCCCTGATGCAAAGACAACAGGTAGAAATCTCTGGCAGAGAAATTGGTAGTGTCAGAGTGAGTGATGCTTTCCCCATTGCAATACCCCCCAGATGTGAAATGTTGATTTGGTGTCGGGCAGCCATAGGCCACAGAGGGAAGGATTACCAGGCATTGGTAGAACCAGTATACTCTGATAGCAGGCCCACTGTCCTGACAGCCAGAGGGGTGGTTGATGTACGTAATGGGAGAGTACCTGTACGCCTTTTGAATTGTGGGGAGGAGGAAGCCACAATACCTCGGTACGCCACAGTTGCTAAGCTGCTCACTGTCAGTAGTAATGCAATGCAGGCAGCAGAGCCCTTGGTCTCATCCAACCAGGTGGAGGACAATGGCTCTGGAAATCAGCAAGAGGAGTGGTGCCAGCAACTGCAGGTGGGGACTGACTCTACACCTTCATACCAGAAAAATGGGGTTTACAGGGTGACCCAGGAATATGAGCGGGTATTCAGTAAACACACCCTAGATTTTGGGAAGGCAAAAGGGGTTCAACATTATATCCCTACTGGAGATCATCCACCCATAAAAGAAAGATACCGGCCTATACCCCCAACACAATACCAATGTGCTAAATGTATGTTGAGAGAGATGAAGGAAGCTGGGGTTATCAGAGACAGTTGTAGCCCCTGGGCAGCTCCAATAGTTTTTGTAAAGAAAAAGGATGGTACCATGAGAATGTGTGTTGATTACAGGAAAATTAACAGCATTACACATAAAGATGCCTACCCATTACCTAGGATTGAGGAATCATTAGCTGCACTTAAAATTGCTAACTACTTTTCCACCTTGGATCTCACTAGTGGGTATTGGCAGGTTCCCGTGGCAGAGGCAGACAAGGAGAAAACAGTGTTTACCACTCCAATGGGTCTCTGTGAGTTCAACTATATGACATTTGGGCTCTGCACTGCCCCAGGAACATTTCAACGGCTGATGGACTGCTGCCTGGGACACATGAACTTTTAGACAGTCCTATTGCACCTTGATGATGTCATTGTTTTCTCCAAGACTTATGAAGACCATCTGGAGGACATGGCTGAGGTGTTTGAAGTCTTGTCCAACTTTAACCTGAAGGTGAAGCCTTCCAAATGCCACCTCCTGAAGCCCAAGGTACAGTACCTCGGTCATGTGGTGAGTGCAGAAGGTGTGGCACCAGATCCTAACAAAGTCAGTCATCCGGGACTGTCCGAAGCCCAGCAACCTCCAGGAGGTGCGCCAATTCCTCGGGTTGGTAGGCTACTACCGAAGGTTCATCAAAGGCTTCACTGAAATAACCACTCCTATGCAAAATCTTCTGGTGGGGCAGTTGTCTTGCTAAATTTTCTCCCAAATTAGGTTATTTACCTTAACTTACGTAGCGCTCTCTGGCATCCCAACCAGGCAAAGATTATTGACAATCTTTTATTTTAGCAAGCAATCATTTTGTTTTATATAGCACATGAATAGTCTCATTGATTTAAAAACGACAGTTGTGACATGAAAGATTCCAGCATCAATAATAATTACCGAGTTATTGTAGCATCACCCTTCGCATCGGGGGACCTCGATCAGCGGGAAGGGGTTCTCCTCGGTAAGCATCACAGACTACAGTCATGGCCAAAAGTTTTGAGAATGACACAAATATTATATTTTCACATGATCTGCTGGCCTCTCGTTTTTATGTGTGTTTGTCAGATGTTTTTAATCACATACAGAAATATAATTGCAATCATATTATGAGTAAAAAATGGTTATATTGACAGTTAGAATGAGTTAATGCAGCAAGTCAATATTTGCAGTGTTGACCCTTCTTCTTCAGGACCTCAGCAATTCTCCCTGGCATGCTCTCAATCAACTTCTGGATCAAATCCTGACTGATAGCAGTCCATTCTTGCAAAATCAATGCTTTTATTTTGTCTGAATTTGAAGGTTTTTGTTTGTCCACCCGTCTCTTGATGATTGACCACAAGTTCTCAATGGGATTAAGATCTGGGGAGTTTCCAGGCCATGGTCCCAAAATCTCTATGTTTTATTCCCTGAGCCATTTAGTTATCACCTTTGCTTTATGGCAAGGTGCTCCATCATGTTGAAAAAGGCATTGTTGATCGCCAAACTGCTCTTGGACGGTTGGGAGAAGTTGCTCTTGGAGGACATTCTGGTACCATTCTTTATTCATGGCTGTGTTTTTAGGCAAGACTGAGAGAGAGCCCATTCCCTTGGCTGAGAAGCAACCCCACACATGAATGGTTTCAGGATGCTTGACAGTTGGCATGAGACAAGACTGGTGGTACCGCTCACCTGGTCTTCTCCGAATAAGCCGTTTTCCAGATGTCCCAAACAATCGAAAAGGGGATTCATCAGAGAAAATGACTTTAACCCAGTCCTCAGCAGTCCACTCCCTGTACCTCTTGCAGAATATCAGTCTGTCCATGCTGTTTTTTCTGGAGAGAAGTGGCTTCTTTGCTGCCCTCCTTGAGACCAGGCCTTGCTCCAAGAGTCTCCGCCTCACAGTGCGTGCAGATGCACTCACATCTGCCTGCTGCCATTCCTGAGCAAGCTCTGCACTGCTGGTAGCCCAATCCCGCAGCTGAAACACTTTTAAGAGACGGTCCTGGCGCTTGCTGGTCTTTCTTGGGCACCCTGGAGCCTTTTTGGCAACAAGGGAACCTCTCTCCTTGAAGTTCTTGATGATGCGATAGATTGTTGACTGAGGTGCTATCTTTCTAGCTGCGATACTCTTCCCTGTTAGGCCATTTTTGTGCAGTGCAATGATGACTGCACGGGTTTCTTTAGAGATAACCATGGTTAACAGAAGAGAAACAATGATGCCAAGCACCAGCCTCCTTTTAAAGTGTCCAGTGGTGTCATTCTTACTTAATCATGACAGATTGATCTCCAGCCCTGTCCTCATCAACACCCACACCTGTGTTAATGGAGCAATCACTGAAACGATGTCAGCTGGTCCTTTTAAGGCAGGGCTGCAATGATGTTGAAATGTGTTTTGGGGGATAAAGTTCATTTTCTAGGCAAATATTGACTTTGCAAGTAATTGCTGTTAAGCTGATCACTCTTTATAACATTCTGGAGTATATGCAAATTGCCATTAGAAAAAATGAAGCAGTAGACCTTGTAAAAATTAATATTTGTGTCATTCTCAAAACTTTTGGCCATGACTGTAAGTGCGTCCACTTGAATCGTCTGGAAAGTCCCCACCCGCTGAGGAGGTCAGTACTTTTTATAATATTAATTGGAATGATCACGCACTGACATGCGCAGTGAATCAGGTTTTTTTTCACATTCCTCCTTTATCTCAGTTGGTTTGGTTCTCACATTCCTCCCTTCCAACTCCCACAACAATGCCTGAGCAGGTGGTTGCTTTTCACATTCCTGAGTGTGTGCTCTCCTCATGGTAGGAAAAGTTCAGATTCCGGTCACAATCCATAGTATCCAAATGGATGTTTCAATGTACTGCAATCACTACCTTATTGACTGGATGCCTATCTATACCAGTCTCTCACTCATGCATATCCCATTTGTATCACAATCGGTCCTTGATTGCAGTCTTTTAAACACCATCTTTATAGGACACCATGAGCACTTGTGGTTTCTTGCAACACATTTTGTAAGCTATATAGCAATTCCATATGGATAATAGACTCACTACAATAGCCATCACCAACACGGGATGAATCAGCCAATTCAATAATTTGGTAGCTGAGGGCGAATACCCTAGAAAAATATCATACCAATGATGAGAGGTGGCATCTGTTATGACAGAGCTCATTCTTAACAATTTTCCCCGCTACTATAGTTGTACTTATAATATATTGCTGTAAACTTTTATTAAGCATTGCTAAATAATGCTTGATTACTGATCATATCCAAAGTAACATCACATGATAAATCATGTATTCTATTTTTTGTATCTATATATGGACCATTAAATCGAGGCATTCAATAATACAAATTTTCTGATACCTCCAATATCAATGGGGCCACTACATATCTACACATTACATCTGATTTGGTAACATTACATACATAAATTACTCCAGTACAATATATCATTGCAAACCATTTTGGAGGATTGTATTGATCACGGTCCTCCACGCTTGTTCATTAAATTAAATTTGTTAGTAACATTCTGTAAATTCAGCATAATAGTGTCTATCCCAATCTGCATGCTAACTGGCTGCCATATTGTAGGCATCCGCTTATCTTGCAAAGTCAAAACATCTTGGATATCTTTTCCAGCATTTTCATTCGGGGTGGTTCGGTTGTCTTCCTTCCAATCTCCTGGCCTTGGAACGTACTCCTTCCTGAATTTTGTAGTCAGACAGATTCCAGGAGTCCAGGCACCGATGCTGTCCAAACACACGAGCCCAAGGATTCCACTTAACCATATTTGAAGATTTGGAATCTATAAAATCAATAATCAACATTATTCTCTCAAATAACATTTTTGTTGTGGGATATATTCCCATTTTTCCACTCCTGGCCTCATAATTAACAGGGTATGGTCTTTGCCTATTGCTATCACTTCAGCCTCTGAAGGCGGTCCTTGGGTATTTTGAACCCAGATTTTGGCTCCCACATTAGTGATGTTAGAAGAGCCAAAACCTTTTGAGCCTCTGATGGTTAATTCTGAAGGGGCTGTTCCCTCTTGCACATCTGACAAATTTATTGGAATCAAAAGCATTTGCGCAATACGCTGTCCTTTCTCCAAAATTAAAGGCTCATTCCCCAAATTTATCATTAATACTTTGATTTCTCCTTGATAATCTGCATCTATGACTCCTCCCACCACCATGGCCCCCTTTAATGCCAAACTAGACCTAGTGGCTATCTGTCCATAATGGTCCTTTGGAATCTGACACCCCAATCCTGTAGCTATTGGTTTTACTTTCCCCTGTGGGATCACAACAGTTTCCAATGCACTCAAATCCAAACCTGCTGAATGTGGAGTTGCTCGTTCCGGTATTCGTGCTTCTTGATCAGTTTTCCACCATATGACGGACCTTATCAGGTGTGCCTCATGTATGGTGAGATTGGATGTAAGCATCCTCATGAGAGGAGTCATAGAGTCTGTGATAGGCCTGTTGTTAATTATCTGTAAAGCCTCACTCAAATTGTCTCTCCATTGTCCATACTGTATATCAGATTGATTAAGTTTTCTCAATGTGGATTTTAATAATCCATTCATTCTTTCCACCAAACCTGCTGCTTGTGGATAGTAAGGTATATGATATACCCATTGTATATTGTTGTCCTGAGCATATTTTTTAATGGCATCTCCAGTGAAATGAGATCCATTATCAGTTTGAATTTGTAAGGGGACCCCATAATACTGTGTTATTATCTCTAAGGTCCGCTCTGTGCTCCATTGGGTGGCTGCTTTACACGGAAAGCCCACCATCAGTCCTGACTATGTATCTACCGCAGTACAGACATACTTACACCCCCTACTCTCTGACAAAGGGCCGATGAAATCCATTTGCCATATCTGAGCAGGTAACTGGCCTCTGCCTATGTGTCCCATTACGGTGTGTGGTACCTCTCGTTTTTGTGAATGTTGACATATTGGGCAATGTTGTATAGTTTGTTTTATTATATCAAGTGTCAGAGGCACACCTCTCTCCTGGGCCCACCTGTAAGTGGCTTTTTCTCCAAGATGTCCGCTTTTCTGATGAGCCCAAGCGGCTGTACCTTGCAGCCATGCTTCTTTTTCTCCAGCATCAATCTCAGTAGTATTTTGTCGAATAGCAGCTGCTTTATCTGCTTCAGAGTTAAACAAACGTTCAAGTGAGTCAATTGGCATATGAGCATCAACATGAAAGACAGTGGTAGGTGTCTCTTGCACCATTTCCTCCAAATATTGCCACACTTCCCTACCCCAAATTTCTTTACCATGAATCATCCAATTATGCTTTTTTTATCCCATGATCCAAGTAGCTAATCCATTAGCCACTGACCATGAATCAGTGTACAGATAACATTCTGAAACTTGTTCATGTTTCAAAGCCAAAAACAACAAAAAAAAAAACCCATATAATTCAGCATATTGACTGCTTTTCCATTTTCTTTTCCAGTATTCCAGGAACTTTTACTGCAGTTTTTTTTTTTCCAGCTACATTCTGATAATGTTCTCACTTGTCTTTTTACAACCAGGTGTTACATTCTAACACCACTTTCTGCCCTCCTACTTCTGTTATCTTTTGTTTTAACTGAGAGCATTTCCTCTGCATTTGTTGATTCCGCTCATGCATCGCGCGATATGCACTGAGCAGAATCCAAGTTCGTCGCCCAAGCGACACAACATCACCCGCCTTGGCGGGGACACCCATGAGTACATTAACAACATCATGGTTTAACTGCATCACCTGCCTTTGCAGGGAAAACCTCGAGTAACTAAACAACATCGAGGGGTTAACTGCATCACCTGCCTTTGCAGGGATCCCCATGAGTAAACCAACAACATCATGGGTTAACTGCATCACCTGCCTTTGCAGGGAAAACCTCGAGTAACTAAACAACATCGAGGGGTTATCTGCATCACCTGCCTTTGCAGGGATCCCCATGAGTACACTAACTACATCATGGGGCTCTGAGCCCTTGAGCTTATTATCCTATGCCTCTGCAAGTCCACTACTCCCCAATTCATGCGCTATTATATCATACAGAGCTTCAGTCCAGCCAGGAACCTCCGGTTTTTCCTCAACTTTTCTTTATTACTTCGCCTGAACATTGTAACAAAAATTTGGCAAAATGCCAAATGCTGATTTTTTTGCACAAAGAAACCTTAACTAATATTCCGTATTTTGACAAAAATAGAATTTCAAAATTATATTCAGGCAAAAAGTTATTTAGGATTTTCCAAAATTGGCTTTCTGCCAAATAGACGCAACCTATCACAACTTTACAATTATCACTTCTCCAGACTATAGAACATACCAAAAACCTTCCTAGTTACAACTACAAAAACCTTTTTACTCAAAAGCCTGAAATTTGAGAAATTCTGCCGACTACGCCAATTTATGTCTTGCTAAATTTTCTCCCAAATTAGGTTATTTACCTTAACTTACGTAGCGCTCACTGGCATCCCAACCAGGCAAAGATTATTGACAATCTTTTATTTTAGCAAGCAATCATTTTGTTTTATATAGCACATGAATAGTCTCATTGATTTAAAAACGACAGTTGTGACATGAAAGATTCCAGCATCAATAATAATTACCGAGTTATTGTAGCATCACCCTTCGCATCGGGGGACCTCGATCAGCGGGAAGGGGTTCTCCTCGGTAAGCATCACAGACTAAGTGCGTCCACTTGAATCGTCTGGAAAGTCCCCACCCGCTGAGGAAGTCAGTACTTTTTATAATATTAATTGGAATGATCACGCACTGACATGCGCAGTGAATCAGGTTTTTTTTCACATTCCTCCTTTATCTCAGTTGGTTTGGTTCTCACATTCCTCCCTTCCAACTCCCACAACAATGCCTGAGCAGGTGGTTGCTTTTCACATTCCTGAGTGTGTGCTCTCCTCATGGTAGGAAAAGTTCAGATTCCGGTCACAATCCATAGTATCCAAATGGATGTTTCAATGTACTGCAATCACTACCTTATTGACTGGATGCCTATCTATACCAGTCTCTCACTCATGCATATCCCATTTGTATCACAGCAGTCCAAGAAAGCCAAACAGAAGAATTCCACATTTGAATGGACTGAGGAGTTGGAGAGGTCCTTCACCCGACTGAAGATGGCTCTCACAGGAGATGAAGTTCTGGCCTACCCAGATTATGACAAGCCCTTTGTGTTGTATACAGATGCCAGCAACGTGGGACTGGGAGCAGTACTGTCGCAGGTACAGAATGGCAAAGAAAGAGTGATCTCCTACGCCAGCAGGAAGCTACGTCCCACTGAACACTGAAAGGAACTCTGACAACTATAGTTCCTTCAAGCTGGAGTTCCTCGCCATAGTCTGGGCTGTGACAGAAAGGTTCAAGCATTACCTAGCTTCAGCCAAGTTTACCATCTTCACGGACAACAACCCGTTGACTCACTTTGAAACTGCAAAGCTAGGTGGACTGGAGCAGTGATGGATGGCTCGGCTGTCTAACTATGAATTTACCATCAAGTATCAAGCGGGTCACAAGATTGCCAATGCTGATGCGTTGTCCAGAATGCCTAATCTGCCAGATGCAGGAGAAGACCCTGAGGCTCTTGAAGAAAGAGAGTTACCTCCCTTCCACCGGCCACTGGCATCCCAACGTGCTCAAGGAGTGAGAAACAGGCGGTCTGGCTTGAAAGAGGTCACCCTAAATCCATTGCCCCATCATGACTGGGCAGAAACTCAAGATGATGACCCTGCAGTCCGCCTGGTAAAGGAGCTACTGTCACATGCTGACTCACACCCAGAGTCGAATGCTCCTGAAGAAACCCAGCAGTTGTGGAAGGAAAGAAGTCGGCTGTATCTATGAAGGAAAGCTGTGTCGTAGGAGTATCAATGCCCGGACTCATGAGCTGGTCTGGCAGGTAGTAGTCACAAAGAGAGAGGGGCATCAATGGTATTGATAGCACACCACAATGGAGCTGGACATTTCGGATGGAAGAAGTTGGAAGCATTGCTCCGGGAGTGATTCTACTGGGCTGGTATGAGGAAAGCCATTGAAAAGTGTTGCCGAGAGTGTGGACAATGTAAACTGTGCAGAAAGGATCGAAACAGCCAGAGAGCTCCTCTGCAGCCAATAGTAACCAAACAGCCACTCGAGTTCGTAGCCCTGGACCATGTGAAGCTGGTTCCAAGCCGGTCAGGCTTCATCTATGCTCTTACCATCGTGGACCACTACTCAAGATTCCTGGTAGTTGTGCCTGTCAAAGATCAAGCAGCCAGGACAGCAGCCAGAGCATTCCAACAGCACTTCTGTAGACCACATGGATATGATGAGCAAGTGCTTACAGATCAAGGTCCCGCCTTTGAGGCAGAAGTGTTCTAGCAATTCTGTAACTTGTATGGTTGTAAGAAGATTCGGACAACACCATACCACCCACAGACGAATGGCATGTGTGAGAAGATGAACCAGGTAGTGATTGACCTACTGAAGACCTTGTCTTTGGAGGAGAGGAATCTGTGGCCAGAAAAGTTGCCAGATCTGGTAGACCTCTACAACCACATTCCTGTGAATTCCACCAACTGCACTCCAGCGTACCTAATGAGAGCGAGGCCTGGTAAACTGCCTATTGATTTGGACATGGGAGTCCTTACACCTGAGGTGACATCACCAGATGCTGACTGGGACACAGAGAGGCAGCTACAGTACAGAAGAGTACAACAGTGTGTGGAGAAGAGTCTAGCTCAGGCAAGGAAAAAACAAGAAAGGCACTACAACCAGCATGCACCTGCGGTCCCCTTGTCACCAGGAGAACAAGTCCTCAAGAGGAAAAGAAGACTGCATAAATTGGATGACCAATGGGAAGCTGAACCCTATACCATTCTACCCTCAAATTTTGACAATACCAAGGTGTGCCTCAATAGCAATGATGGAGGAGAAACCTCAGCAGCAATTTCAAGGGATCATTTGAAATTATGCCCTGACCAGTTAAGAGAAAGAATGGAAGAACAAAATAACATCCAACCCATAGAAGAAGAAAAGGTCAGCACCATACTTGGAGAATTCCCTGCCAATTGGAATAAAGTAAATAATGCAATAGTGATGCCAGTGTTGACATTTCCCCAACTGGTAGCACAGGAAGAAGTGACTCAAGAAAATCCTGAAGATCCGGAAAATCAGGCAGCAGATGCCACATTAGCAGTGGAGCCAGAGAACCCTCGCCCTGCCAGTGGTGAACCTGTTATGCCCATGGTGAGCCTAAGAGTTCCTAGACAATCTAGTATCCCTGTGCCATGCAGAACCACCAGTAGTGTATCCAGTGCACTGCACACTACACCAGTAGTTAGCACCAGAGAACCAGTAGGATCTCCAGTCACACCAGTGTTACGCAGGTCTACCCGTACCACACAAAGTATACCACCCATTAGATTCCGCATATAAAGTAATATGACTGTTAAAATGTATGTGTATATGTAACTGTTCTCAAGTTTTGTGCCTACAGGTAATCTGTAAGAGTTGCCTTTTTGAGTTTTCCCGTGTGGTTTTTATGGACATTGAACCACAGGACTTGTGTGGTCAAAATCAACCTTGTAAATAGTTCACCAATTGCCCAAGAATGGACTATGGACATTGATGCTTGGACTTATCATCATAGGACAAATTTTTGGAGCTCTTGGTTTTTGTAAATTTTTGCCCTTTTACAAATCTTGTACAATTCTAATTGTTCACATTATCTAACTGTTTATATGTTTGTCATGTTTTGTTGACTCTGAACCGGAATTAAGGGGAGGAGTGCTCTCGGAGGGCCAAGAGGAAGGAGTGGTTAGTTAGCATGAGGAGGGTGAAGTGTGCAGATGTGAAGGGAAGAAGCGCGGAGATCGAACAGAGAGGAAAGGCTCATCTCCAGTGAGAGCGCATGAACTGGAGCCTGGTCTCCACGGTTGTATGGATACTAATGATCCTGCAACAGACACCAGAGGAGTAGGAGGCTGTAAATGCACTATCCCCATCTAAGACTCGGAGGCACAACAGCATGAAGTGAGCCAAGAGAGGAATAGCGGCTACAGCTGTCTGCCATACGAGGAGTGATAGTAGAAGAGAATTAAAAGGAACTTCAGTGTAACTCAGTACTAGGAGTACTTCACTCAAATCAGCGCTAGGAAGGAGACTGCACAGGCCATCTGCTGAGAGAGTATCCCTGAGTTGCTTCCAGGCTAGCCTGCTTCAGTACCATCTGTAATCAGGACACTGGACTGCATTTATCAAGTAAAGGTACAGAAATTGCACCTCGCTGTGTCTTTGTCTGCTTCCTACCCTTCCGGCACTGCTACATCCCCGTGCCAACCACATCTACACTGCCCTGGGACTACAGCTTCACCTGTGGGGAGCTTTTACATCTTTGCTGCACCATACCATTAGTCCCAGTGGATCTGCATGCAGCGTCAGCTTAACACCTCCCTTGCCGAACACCACATCAATTACATTCCACCGTTTCGATTCCCCCATTACTTGGATGCCCAGGGCCATGGACCAGGTCACTGCTGCTGTGACACATCGCGCTGACACCGGCCCGGTACCGAGTACCCCACAGCCCTGGGGGGCGACCCAGAAACCACTGGGTAAATCTGACATGGAGAAGGACTTGGTGATCCTAGTTAATGATAAACTTACCTGGAGCAGCCAGTGCCAGGTAGCGGCTGCCAAGGCAAACAGGATCATGGGGTGCATTAAAGAGGTCTGGATACACATGATGAGAGCATTATACTGCCTCTGTACAAATCCCTGGTTAGACCGCACATGGAGTACTGTGTACAGTTTTGAGCACCAGTGCCCAGGAAGAATATAATGGAACTTGAGCGAGTACAAAGGAGGGCAAAAAACTAATAAAGGGGATGGGGGAACTACATTAACCAGAGAAATTAGCAAAATTAGGATTATTCAGTCTAGAAAAAAGATGACTGGGGGGCAATCTAATAACCATTTATAAGTGTATAAGAGGACAATACAAATATCTCTCCGAGGATCTGTTTATACCAAGGAAGGTGACAGTCACAAGGGGGCATTCTTTGCGTCTGGAGGAGAAAAGGTTTCTCCACCAACATAGAAGAGGATTCTTTACTGTTAGGGCAGTGAGAATCTGGAATTCCCTGCCTGAGGAGGTGGTGATGGCGAACTCAGTCGAAGGGTTCAAGAGAAACCTGGATGTCTTCCTGGATCGTAACGATATTGTATATTTCAGTTATTGTTAGGTTCTTTAGAAGGACGTAGATCTGGGGATTTATTCTGACGGAATATAGGCTGAACTGGATGGACTCATGTCTTCTTTGGGCCTTGATAACTATGTTACTATGTATGAGCCCGTACACGTGCTTTGTTTATTAAGGAAATAAATGTCTTTTTCCTTTGTTTCCTCCCTGAGAGGAACTTTTGTCTCTTTATTGAATATAGTGACTGTTTTCACCTGAAACTTCTTAAAAAACTTAAATATCTATTATAGAAATGAAGTCATTAGTTCCAGATTTATTTTTAAACTCTTTACTTTACGACAACTTAGTTCTCCCCAGAGAGTGAAGTCTCCTGACGGCCGAGCACCAAGCCATAATCTCGTGTATAAATATGGGCTGATGTTGTCACTCTTGTGTCCGGCTGCCCCCCGACAATGACGAGGACGCTCTGCTGAACTTCAGGCTTTTCCCACCATGACATTTCTTCTGAGCAAACTTAAGATTAATGAAAGTGACTGAATCAAAAATGGACATCATAAGTCTGGTAAGGACACATGAGGGATTTCTAGATGTATTAGTAACAGATGTCTATAAAAATGTGGATTTTTTTACAAGAATTCTTACTGTATAAAGAAAAAATGTTCTTAAAAGGAAAAAATAGTGAGGAAACACTTAGCTAACCTAAATGTATTCAAGTCTCCAGGTCCAGATGAATTACACCCCAGAGTACTGAAGGAGATAGCAGAAGAAATTTTTGAACCCCTCTCCATAATCTTTGAAAATTCTTGGCGAACAGGAGAAGTCCCAGAAGAGAGGAGAAGAGCAAATGTTGTTCCTATCTTCAAAAAGGGGAAGAAGGTGGACCCAGGCAACTATAGGCCGGTGAGTCTGACTTCTATACCAGGAAAGATCTTTGAACAAATTATTAAACAACATGTATGTCAATACCTGGATAAGAATGAAGTGATTAAACAGAGTCAGCATGGGTTTGTAACTAATAAGTCATGTCAGACTAATTTAATTTCCTTCTATGATGGTATTACTGATTGGGTGGATCAAGGAAATGCTGTAGATATAGTATATCTTGACTTCAGCAAAGCATTTGACAAAGTCTCTCATACAATCCTTATTGAAAAAATGACTAAGTATGGAATGGACAAGGCAACTGTTAGGTGGATTCATAACTGGCTTAGTGATCGGACCCAAAGAGTGGTCGTAAATGGCTGCACATCCAGTTGGAAGAATGTCTCAAGTGGGGTACCACAGGGCTCTGTCCTGGGCCCTGTATTGTTCAACATCTTTATCAACGATTTAGATGAAGGAATTGAGGGTAAACTGATTAAATTTGCTGATGACACAAAGCTAGTAGGGATAGCTAATACTAGAGAAGAGAGAGAGAGGATTCAAAAAGATTTAAATAAACTGGAGAAGTGGGCAGCAACTAACAGAATGGTTTTTAACAGGGAGAAATGCAAAGTACTACATCTGGGCAATAAAAATGTAAAAAGCATATACAGAATGGGAGGAATAGGGCTAAGTGACAGCACATGTGAAAAAGACTTGGGTATACTAATAGATCACAGACTGAATATGAGTCAACAGTGTGATGCAGCAGCAAAAAAGGCAAATGCAATTCTAGGATGTATTAACAGAAGCATACAGTCTAGATCACGTGAAGTAATTATTTCCCTCTACTCCTCTTTGGTCAGACCTCATCTGGAATATTGTGTCCAATTTTGGGCACCACATTTTAAAAAAGACATCAACAAACTGGAGCAAGTTCAGAAAAGAGCGACCAGAATGGTGACCGGTCTGCAAACCCTGTCTTATGAGGAAAGGTTGCAGGATTTGGGAATGTTTAGTTTGCAAAAGAGAAGACTGAGAGGAGACTTAATAGCTGTCTACAAATATCTAAAGGGCTGTCACATTGTAGAAGGATCAACTTTATTCTCATTTGCACAAGGAAAGACTAGAAGCAATGGGATGAAGCTGAATGGGAGGAGACACAGATTAGATATTAGAAAAAACTTTTTGACAGTTAGAGTGATCAATGAGTGGAACAGGCTGCCACGAGAAGTGGTGAGTTCTCCTTCAATGGAAGTCTTCAAACAGAGGCTGGACAGACATCTAACTGGGATGATTTAGCGAATCCTGCTTTGAGCAGGGGGTTGGACCAGATGGCCCAGGAGGTCCCTTCCAACTCTACGATTCTATGATTAAAATTTGTATCAGGATATTCAATGTTCAAGTAATATTGTAGAAAAAAAAGTAACTATTTCTCTGTAAGTTCTTCTGATTTTCCTATGCAAAGTACTGATGAAATATTGATTAAATATGCTGACATGTGAATGAGGCCTAAGACTTTTGTACATATGCATTTTTTTAACCCTTTAAAAACATATGACATATGCCCATCGGTGCGCCTTGACATGATCGTGGAGGCCGATGGGTTGCCAAGATAACCAGGGTCTGCTGAAGACCCCCATGACTGTCATGACGGCACTCCTGTGAAATCTATACTGTAGCTGACACTTATAGGTGACCTTGATGTTTGCTATATATAACAATGCTATAGCATTTCTGAGTATTGTACAAGTGACCAGATGATCAGAAGTTCGAGCCCCCTTAGCGGACTAACAAATGCAGTAAAAAGTAAAAAAACATGATTTACAAAATTTGAAAAAAAAAATATATAAGGCTATGGTCCCACGTTGCGTGTTAAAACGCACACTGAAAACCGGACTCCTTCCCAGAAATCGCGCGTTTTTTTCCCCGCGCGATTTTACCGCGATTCTGTTCGCGATTTTGCCACGATTTTCTCAAGCACTTTCCAAGCGATTTGAAGCATCGCTTGGAAAGTGATTGACAGGTTGGTCACACTCGTCAAACATAGTGTTTGACAAGTTGACAAGTGTGAGCAGCTTTTTACTATTGAGGCCGCCTATGCGGCATCAATAGTAAAAGATAAAATGTTAAAAATGATAAAAAAATAAAAAATTGGGGTATATTTACCTTCCGATGTCCCGCACAGCCTCAGCGACGTTCCCGTTCCCAGTAATGCCTTGCGAGACCTGTGATGATGTAGTCTCGCGTTACTACAGCGATCTCAGTCACGCGAGACTACATCATCACAAGGCATTACTGGGAACGCTGTGGCCCGGGAATGCAGCGCGGGACGTCGGAAGGTAAATATACACCGATTTTTTTTTTATTTTTTATTCTTTTTTTTACAGGGGTTTGGTACCCAGGGCCTGGAGGACAGTCTCCTCTCCTCCACACCGTGGGTACCAACCGCACATGAGACGCTTAACTTCCCGCATGGTGGGCACGGGAAGTAAGCGATTCTCATGCATTCCTATGGGTGCGGAATCGCGGCAATTCTTTGCGATTCCGCACAAAAGAATGAGCATGCTGCGATTTTTTTCCGCGATGCGATTCCGCCGCGGAAGAAAGCGCAGCATTAGCACAGCATGTGCGGAATGCCATAGGAATGCATGGGGGGCGTCATGTACAAGATTTTTAAACATTTTCGCAGCATTTTCGCGTCAAAAATCGCAGCAAAAACACTTAAAAATCACATCGTGGGCACATAGCCTAAAAGTTTAAATTCCCATAAAAAAATTACGAAATGAAAAATTACACATATTTGGTATTGCTGCATTCATAAAAGTCTGTTCTATTAAAATATAAAAAATATAAAATAAATGAATCTTATCGGTAAACGGTGTAATAAAAAAAAAATGAAAATGCCAGAATTGCTTTTTGCTCTGCCACAACAGAACAAAAAATGCAATAAGAGGCAATCAAGACATTATACATGCCCCAAAATGATACCAGCTTAAACAGTGGCTCAAGGCACAAACAACAAGCACATCTCAATGTCCCAGAAATGAAGTGTTACTGCCACTGATCTAGAGAATGATTTTGCCAGCTTAGCTGTATTGGAAAATGAACACTATAAAAAAACAAATTGCGGAATTGCACTTTTTTTTTTTTGCTTTTCGTCACTTTTTCCCCCCATTTCCAGCACCTTGCATGATAAAATGTATGGTGTCATTCAAAAGTAAGGAAAAAAATGAAAAAAAGGAGCTCACCTGCTTGACGTGTGTTGTGAGGAAGCCCGGATATCGTGTAGTCGTCACGTGTAGTAGTAGACAAAAAAGAGAAGAAAGAAATCCAGCTTCCAAAATTCCAATTTATTGTGAATAAAGGCAAGTCCAAAAGATCCGGTAAGATAGAGTCACACACTCACAACCATTTTCTAGTGCTTTTTGAAGTGTGTTTTGGGTCATTGTCCTGCTGGAAGACCCATGACCTCTGAGAAAGACCCAGCTTTCTCACACTGGGCCCTACATTATGCTGCAAAATTTGTTGGTAGTCTTCAGACTTCATAATGCCATGCACACGGTCAAGCAGTCCAGTGCCAGAGGCAGCAAAGCAACCCCAAAACATCAGGGAACCTCCGCCATGTTTGACTGTAGGGACCGTGGTTTTTTCTTTGAATGCCTCTTTTTTTCTCCTGTAAACTATATGTTGATGCCTTTGCCCAAAAAAGCTCTACTTTTGTCTAATCTGACCAGAGAACATTCTTCCAAAACGTTTTAGGCTTTTTCAGGTAAGTTTTGCCAAACTCCAGCCTGGCCTTTTTATGTCTCGGGGTAAGAAGTGGGGTCTTCCTGGGTCTCCTACCATACAGTCCCTTTTCATTCAGATGCCGATGGATAGTACGGGTTGACACTGTTGTATCCTCGGACTGCAGGGCAGCTTGAACTTGTTTGGATGTTAGTCGAGGTTCTTTATCCAACATCCGCACAATCTTGTGTTGAAATCTCTTGTCAATTTTTCTTTTCCGTCCACATCTAGGGAGGTTAGCCACAGTGCCATGGGCTTTAAACGTCTTGATGACACTGCGCATGGTAGACACAGGAACATTCAGGTCTTTGGAGATGGTCTTGTAGCCTTGAGATTGCTCATGCTTCCTCACAATTTGGTTTCTCAAGTCCTCAGACAGTTCTTTGGTCTTCTTTCTTTTCTCCATGCTCAATGTGGTACACACAAGGACACAGGACAGAGGTTGAGTCAACTTTAATCCATGTCAACTGGCTGCAAGTGTGATTTAGCTATTGCCAACACCTATTGCCACAGGTAAGTTATAGGTGCTGTTAATTACACAAATTAGAGAAGCATCACATGATTTTTCGAACAGTGCCAATACTTTTGTCCACCCTCTTTTTTATGTTTGATGAGGAATTATATCCAATTTGGCTTTAGGACAATTCTTTTTGTGTTTTTTCATTTAAGACAAATTAAATGAAGATAATAATACCAAAGAATTTGTGTTTGCAATCATTTTCAGGAAGAAACTGAGTATTATCTGACAGAATTGCAGGGGTGTCAATACTTTTGGCCACAACTGTATATGTATGTAATTTCTGTTGAGTTTCCAGACATCATAATACCTGCCCCATTGAGGCTTACAATCTACTTTCCCCATTTGTTCGGAATGTGGGGAGAAACCCACACACGCACAGGGAGGAGATCCAAACTCCTCACCGATATTGTCCTTGGTGGAACCCAACTCTGATCAGCAAATATTGGCCTGCAGGTCACATTTCTTCATCATTCACACAAAGCAATTATCAAAATAAATAGGTTCAGTTTCTTTTTAAATCACCTCAAACACATTTACTAATGTCTACATGATATTATTACTATAATTACTATTTTATTTTATTCAATGTAAACAAAATAAAAAGTAAAATCAATGGGTTTTCATACTGTACATGTATAATTCATCCTCTGCAAAATGAATGTTCCTTATTTTCCTTGGGGTCTCTCCCAACAGACAACAAAGCAAAATAAATGGAGAATACAAAAAGAAAAATATATAATCAATAATAAATACTAACCTCATGGCTCACCTGTCCCGATGTTCACGTAGATTGCCATCAGGTCACCGGACTGGACAAGGCCTCGGAAGTCACTGCAGGCAATGATGTCTGCAGCCTTGTCCTTTCGGAACTCCTGGCCAGGACTGAAGAAGCTTAAAGAAAAGAAAATCAGTAGAGGAAGAAAAGAAGACATGCCAAAGACTGTGTGGACGGCGGGACAAGATAGTGGTGAGATGAGTAATATTGCACCATTCAGTCTTTTGCAGACCCTCTACAGCTGAATTTGTTATGAGAGAATTGCAAAACATAATAATAATAATAATAATAATCTTTATTTATATAGCGCCAACATATTCCGCAGCGCTTTACAATTTAACAGTTTCAAAACACAAGTCATAAGTAACAACGTTAACAATACAATAATTAAAGTAAAATAAGACGACCCTGCTCTTGAGAGCTTACAATCTACAATGAGGTGGGGGAGATACAAAGTACAGGGGTGTATTTACAATGGTGTATTTACAATGAAGGTCCAGCCATCTTGAGAAGGTGGGGGATGGAGAAAGTGAATGGGCTACATACTCACACTTGCACATAAAATGACTGATTAGTGAACGTGATAGGCTGCTCTGAATAGATGTGCTTTGAGAGAGCGGCTAAAACTGTGCAAACTGTGGATTGTCCTAATTTCTTGAGGTAGAGCATTCCAGAGGATTGGCACAGCACGGGAGAATTCTTGGAGTCGGGAGTGGGAGGTGCGGATTAGTGCAGAGGTTAGTCAAAAGTCTTTTGCAGAGCGCAGCGGTCGGCTAGGCTGATAGACAGAAATGAGGGAGGAGATGTAGGGGGGTGCTGCACTGTGGAGAGCTTTGTGAGTGAGAACAAGTACTTTGAATTGTTTCCTATAATGAATGTGCAGCCAGTGTAACGATTGGTGAAGAGCGGACGCGTCTGAGTACCGATTAACCAGATGGATGACCCTGGCTGCTGCATTAAGTATGGACTGGAGAGGGGAAAGTCGAGTAGCGGGGAGGCCATTTAATAGAGCATTGCAGTAGTCCAGGCGGGAGTGGATCAATGCGACAGTGAGGGTTTTTGTTGTTTCCATGGTGAGAAAAGGGCGAACTCTGGAGTTGTTCTTTAGGTGTAGGCGGCAAGAGCGGGCAAGACATTGTATATGGGATGTGAAGGAGAGGTTGGTGTCAAACATAAGACCCAGACAGGGCACCTGCTGCCAAGGTGTTATTATGGTGCTACACATGTAGAGGGAAATGTCAGATTTAGGGAGGTTAGTAGATGGCGGGAACAGAAGAAGTTCAGTTTTTGAGAGGTTAAGTTTCAGATAGAGAGCGGACAAGATGTTGGAGACTGCGGACGGACAGACAGTCACTGGTGTTCTGTAGTACAGCGGGGGTAAGGTCAGGGGATGATGTATGTAGTTGTGTATCATCAGCATAAAGATGGAACTGAAAGCCAAATCTGCCGTTGGTCTGTCCAATTGGGGCCGTGTAGAGAGAGAAGAGAAGGGGGCCAAGGACTGAGCCCTGAGGTACCCCGACAGCAAGAGGAAGAGGAGATGACGTGGAGCCAGCGAACAAAACACTGAAGGAGCGGTCAGAGAGGTAGGAAGAGAACCAGGAGAGAGCAGTGTCCTTAATGCCTAGTGACTGGAGCCTAAGAAGAAGGAGACGGTGGTCAACAGTGTCGAAAGCTGCAGAAAGGTCTAGAATGAGCAGAGAGTGCTCACCATTACATTTTGCTGTCAGAAGGTCATTGGTCACTTTGATAAGTGCAGTTTCAATCGAAAGTAGGGGTCGGAAGCCAGACTGTGAAAGGTCTAGGAGGGAGTGAGTGGAGAGGTAACAGGTAAGGAGGCAGTAGACTAGGCGCTTCAAGAGTTTAGAGGTGATGGGGAAATTGGAGACTGGTCTGCAGTTGTTTGTGCAGGATGGGTAGAGAGCAGGTTTCTTTAATAATGGAGTAATGATAGAGTGTTTGAAGGAGGATGGGAAAATGCCTGAGGAAAGGGAGAGATTAAAGATTGTAGTTAGGTGAGTTGTGATGACTGGAGAGATAGACTGGAGGAGTTGTGAGGGAATGGGGTCAGTAGTGCATGTAGTTGGGCGAGAAGAAGAGAGGAGTCTGGAGACTTCTTCTTCTGTGATGGGATCAAAAGTGGAAAGTGAGCCAGGGGAAATGAAGGTAGGGATGGGAGTCAAAGCACTTGGTGTTTGGGAGCGGATTTCCTGACGGATATTATCTATTTTCTCTATAAAATGGGAGGCCAGGTCATTTGCACAAATGTCTGAGATAGGAGCTTGTGCTTTTGGCCTGAGGAGGGAGTGAAAGGTGTCAAAAAGTTTCTTGGGGTTGTTGGTTAGTGAGGAGATCAGGGTGGTGAAGTAGGTCTGTTTGGAGAGGTGAAGGGCAGAGTTGTAGGTTCTTAGCATAAATTTGAAGTGGATGAAGTCTTCTGGTGTGCAGGTTTTTCTCCATCGGCGTTCAGCACTCCTAGAGCATTGCTGGAGAAATTGAGTTTGCGATGTGAGCCAGGGCTGTTTTACTCGGTGTTTGGAGGTTCTGAGGGTGAGGGGCGCTACCTGGTCAAGGGTGGCTGTAAGAGTGTTGTTGTAGTGATGAACAGCCAGATCAGGACAGGAAAAAGAGGAGATTGGGGACACAGAAGATTGTAGGGAGTCTGAAAGTGCCTGAGGGTTAACGAATGCAGATTTCTGAAAGTGTAATAGGTAGGAGTGTGCTGGGGTGGGCGAGGATTTGTGAGCGTGAAGGAGAGAATGTTGTGGTCAGAGAGGGGAAGTGGTGAGTTATTTAGGTAGGAGATTGTGCAAAGCCGGACAAAGACCAGGTCAAGGGTGTTACCGTCTTTGTGTGTCAGAGGTTGAGAGGTGTGAGAGGCCGAGAGAGGTGGTTAGTAGTGTTGAGCATTCCGATACCGCAAGTATCGGGTATCGGCCGATACTTGCTGTATCGGAATTCCGATACCGACTTCCGATATTTTTTCAATATCGGAATTCGGCATCGGAATCGGAAGTTCAGTTGATTGACGGCCTGACGTCATCATGATGCGCGGTGTGTGCGCATCATGATGCGCCGTCATTTCGGGCCTTCCGGGGGTCTCTGCCGGCCTGCCGGGGGGCTGTGCCGGCCTGCCGGGGGGCTGTGTGGACTGCCCGGGGTCTGTACCGGCCTGCCGGGGGGCTGTGCCGGCCTGCCGGTGGTCTGTGCACCCTGTGGGGGTCTGTACCGGCCTGCCGGGGGGCTGTGCCGGCCTGCCGGTGGTCTGTGCACCCTGTGGGGGTCTGTACCGGCCTGCCGGGGGGCTGTGCCGGCCTGCCGGGGGGCTGTGCTGATGTCCGGGGGTCTGTGCAAGCATCGTCCGATGGGACTACAAGTCCCATCGGGCGATGCCTGCTACCATGACAGTGATTGACACATTAGCCAATGATGGGACAGTAGTAGTCCCATCATCCGGCTAATGTGTTAAATGTTAAAAAAAAAAAAAAAAAATACTACATACATACTACATGCATGCTACATACATACTACATGCTACATACATACTACATATATACTACATACATACTACATACATGCTACATACATACTACATGCATGCTACATACATACTACATGCTACATACATACTACATGCATGCTACATACATACTACATATATACTACATACATGCTACATACATACTGCATGCTACATACATACTACATACATACTACATACATACTACATGCATGCTACATACATACTACATATATACTACATGCATGCTACATACATACTACATACTACATACATACTACATATATACTACATACATACTACATACATGCTACATACATACTGCATGCTACATACATACTACATACATACTACATACATACTACATGCATGCTACATACATACTACATGCATGCTACATACATACTACATGCATGCTACATACATACTACATGCATGCTACATGCATGCTACATACATACTACATACTACATACATACTACATACTACATATATACTACATGCATGCTACATACATACTACATGCTACATACATACCACATACATACTACATACATACTACATGCTACATACATACTACATATATACTACATGCATGCTACATACATACTACATGCTACATACATACAACATACATACTACATACATACTACATACATATTACATGCTACATACATACTACATATATACTACATACATACTACATGCTACATACATACCACATACATACTACATACATGCTACATATATACTACATGCATGCTACATACATACTACATATATACTACATGCATGCTACATACATACTACATGCTACATGCATGCTACATACATACTACATACATACTACATGCTACATACATACCACATATATACTACATACATACAATACATTCATACAATACATACATAGACATACAGTACATATAACATAGAGTAACATACTTACCAATACTTGTCACATTGTTCCCCGAAGCCATTGTCTTTTCCGGAATAAATATTAACATAACAAACCACAAAAATACTCACCCACAATCCGAAGCAGTCCACGAGTGTGTCCCACGACGATCTTGGGTAGAGAACTGCAGCATCAGATGATGCTGCCGTTCTCTACGGGCTGCAGGAATCCAATGACGGAAGGTAGGTATCCTTCCGCACTGTATTCCTCCGCCACTTAAAAAAAAAAAGTCCCTAGTCTCACTTTATGCCATTGCTGTGTGGGAATTTCCCACACAGCAATGGCATAAAGTGAGACTAGGGACTTTTTTTTTTTTTAAGTGGCGGAGGAATACAGTGCGGAAGGATACCTACCTTCCGTCATTGGATTCCTGCAGCCCGTAGAGAACGGCAGCAACAGCTGATGCTGCAGTTCTCTACCCAAGATCGTCGTGGGACACACTCGTGGACTGCTTCGGATCGTGGGTGAGTATTGTGGTTTGTTATGTTAATATTTATTCCGGAAAAGACAATGGCTTCGGGGAACAATGTGACAAGTATTGGTAAGTATGTTACTCTATGTTATATGTACTGTATGTCTATGTATGTATTGTATGAATGTATTGTATGTATGTAGTATATATGTGGTATGTATGTAGCATGTAGTATGTATGTAGTATGTATGTAGCATGCATGTAGCATGTAGTATGTATGTAGCATGCATGTAGTATATATGTAGTATGTATGTAGCATGCATGTAGTATATATGTAGCATGTATGTAGTATGTATGTAGCATGTAGTATGTATGTAGCATGTATGTAGTATATATGTAGTATGTATGTAGCATGTAGTATGTATGTAGTATGTATGTAGTATGTATGTGGTATGTATGTAGCATGTAGTATGTATGTAGCATGCATGTAGTATATATGTAGTATGTAGTATGTATGTAGTATGTATGTGGTATGTATGTAGCATGTAGTATGTATGTAGCATGCATGTAGCATGCATGTAGTATGTATGTAGCATGCATGTAGTATGTATGTAGCATGCATGTAGTATGTATGTAGCATGTAGTATGTATGTAGTATGTATGTAGTATGTATGTGGTATGTATGTAGCATGTAGTATGTATGTAGCATGCATGTAGTATATATGTAGTATGTAGTATGTATGTAGTATGTATGTGGTATGTATGTAGCATGTAGTATGTATGTAGCATGCATGTAGCATGCATGTAGTATGTATGTAGCATGCATGTAGTATGTATGTAGCATGCATGTAGTATGTATGTAGTATGTATGTAGTATGTATGTAGCATGCAGTATGTATGTAGCATGTATGTAGTATGTATGTAGTATATATGTAGTATGTATGTAGCATGTAGTATGTATGTAGCATGTAGTATGTATGTAGCATGCATGTAGTATATATGTAGTATGTATGTAGCATGCATGTAGTATGTATGTAGTATGTATGTAGTATGTATGTAGCATGCAGTATGTATGTAGCATGCATGTAGTATGTATGTAGTATGTATGTAGTATGTATGTAGCATGCAGTATGTATGTAGCATGTATGTAGTATATATGTAGTATGTATGTAGCATGCATGTAGTATGTATGTAGCATGCATGTAGTATGCATGTAGCATGTATGTAGTATGTATGTAGTATATATGTAGTATGTATGTAGCATGTAGTATGTATGTAGCATGCATGTAGTATGTATGTAGTATGTATGTAGTATGTATGTAGCATGCAGTATGTATGTAGCATGCATGTAGTATGTATGTAGTATGTATGTAGCATGTAGTATGTATGTAGCATGTATGTAGTATGCATGTAGCATGTATGTAGTATGTATGTAGTATATATGTAGTATGTATGTAGCATGTAGTATGTATGTAGCATGCATGTAGTATTTTTTTTTTTTTCTTTTTTTTTTAACATTTAACACATTAGCCGGATGATGGGACTACTACTGTCCCATCATTGGCTAATGTGTCAATCACTGTCATGGTAGCAGGCATCGCCCGATGGGACTTGTAGTCCCATCGGACGATGCCTGCACAGACCCCCGGAGCCTGCACAGCCCCCCGGCAGGCCGGCACAGCCCCCCGGCAGGCCGGCACAGCCCCCCGGAGCCTGCACAGCCCCCCGGCAGGCCGGCACAGCCCCCCGGCAGGCCGGCACAGCCCCCCGGAGCCTGCACAGACCACCGGCAGGCCGGCACAGACCACCGGAGCCTGCACAGACCCCCTGGCAGGCCGGCACAGCCCCCCGAAAGGCCCGTACAGACCCCAGAGAGGCTGTACAAGGGCAGGAAAGGGTTTTTCTTATTCCGATACCGGAAGTCCCATAGACTTGAATGGGACTTCCGGTATCGGAATCGGCGATACCGATACTTTTTTTAAAGATCGGCCGATACCATCCGATACGATACTTTGAAGTATCGGACGGTATCGCTCAACTCTAGTGGTTAGTGATAGAAGCTGGGATGCAGATGTGGAAGTAGGGCTGTTAATGGGGATGTTGAAGTCTCCCAGGATAAGAGTTGGTAGTTCTGAGGACATGAAGTGCAGCAGCCAGGCTGAAAAGTGGTCAAGGAAGTGGGTGGGTGAGCCTGGGGACTGGTATATGACCGCTACTCTGAGGGAGAGGGGATGGTAGAGCCTGATGGTATGGACCTCATAAGAAGGGAATGAGAGTGATGGAACTGGGGGGATGACCTGGAAAGTGCATTGTGGGGACAGGAGTATGCCGACTCCACCACAAGGTCTGTTTGTGGGTCTCGGGGAATGAGTGAATTGTAAGCCACCATAAGAAATGGCAGCTAGAGTTGAGCGATACCGTCCGATACTTCAAAGTATCGGATCGGAATGGATCGGCCGATCTTAAAAAAAAGTATCGGTATCGCCGATTCCGATACCGGAAGTCCCATTCAAGTCTATGGGACTTCCGGTATCGGAATAAGAAAAATCCTGTTTTTCCCTTGTACAGCCTCTCTGGGGTCTGTACGGGCCTTTCGGGGGGCTGTGCCGGCCTGCCAGGGGGTCTGTGCAGGCTCCGGTGGTCTGTGCCGGCCTGCCAGGGGGCTGTGCCGGCCTGCCAGGGGGGCTGTGCAGGCTCCGGTGGGCTGTGCCGGCCTGCCGGGGGGCTGTGCCGGCCTGCCGGGGGGCTGTGCAGGCTCCGGGGGTCTGTGCAGGCATCGTCCGATGGGACTACAAGTCCCATCGGGCGATGCCTGCTACCATGACAGTGATTGACACATTAGCCAATGATGGGACAGTAGTAGTCCCATCATCCGGCTAATGTGTTGAATGTAAAAAAAAAAAAAAAAATTACATGCTACATACATACAACATGCATACTACATACATGCTACATTCATACTACATGCAACATACATACTACATACATACTACATGCAACATACATACTACATATATACTACATGCATGCAACATGCATACTACATACATGCTACATTCATACTACATATATACTACATGCTACATACATACTACATATATGCTACATACATACTACATATATACTACATGCATGCTACATACATACTACATACATACTACATACAGTATATGCTACATACATACTACATGCTACATACATACTACATATATACTACATGCATGCTACATACATACTACATGCTACATACATACTACATACATACTACATATATGCTACATACATACTACATACTACATACATACTACATATATACTACATGCATGCTACATACATACTACATGCTACATACATACTACATACATACTACATGCATGCTACATACATACTACATGCTACATACATACTACATATATACTACATGCATGCTACATACATACTACATGCTACATACATACTACATATATACTACATACATACTACATACATACTACATGCATGCTACATACATACTACATGCTACATATATACTACATGCATGCTACATACATACTACATGCTACATACATACTACATATATACTACATACATACTACATACATACTACATGCATGCTACATACATACTACATGCTACATACATACTACATATATACTACATGCATGCTACATACATACTACATGCTACATACATACTACATATATACTACATGCATGCTACATACATACTACATGCTACATATATACTACATGCATGCTACATACATACTACATGCTACATACATACTACATATATACTACATACATACTACATGCTACATACATACTACATACATACTACATGCATGCTACATACATACTACATGCTACATATATACTACATGCATGCTACATACATACTACATGCTACATACATACTACATATATACTACATACATACTACATACATACTACATGCATGCTACATACATACTACATGCTACATACATACTACATATATACTACATGCATGCTACATACATACTACATGCTACATACATACTACATACATACTACATGCATGCTACATACATACTACATGCTACATACATACTACATATATACTACATGCATGCTACATACATACTACATGCTACATACATACTACATATATACTACATACATACTACATACATACTACATGCATGCTACATACATACTACATGCTACATACATACTACATATATACTACATGCATGCTACATACATACTACATATATACTACATGCATGCTACATACATACTGCATGCTACATGCATGCTACATACATACTACATACATACTACATGCTACATACATACCACATATATACTACATACATACTACATACAATACATTCATACAATACATACATAGACATACAGTACATATAACATAGAGCAACATACTTACCAATACTTGTCACATTGTTCCCCGAAGCCATTGTCTTTTTTGGAATAAATATTAACATAACAAACCACAAAAATACTCACCCACAATCCGAAGCAGTCCACGAGTGTGTCCCACGACGATCTTGGGTAGAGAACTGCAGCATCAGCTGTTGCTGCCGTTCTCTACGGGCTGCAGGAATCCAATGACGGAAGGTAGGTATCACTTTATGCCATTGGAAATTCCCACGCAGCAATGGCATAAAGTGAGACTAGGGACTTTTTTTTTTTTTAAGTGGCGGAGGAATACAGTGCGGAAGGATACCTACCTTCCGTCATTGGATTCCTGCAGCCTGTAGAGAACAGCAGCAACAGCTGATGCTGCAGTTCTCTACCCAAGATCGTCGTGGGACACACTCGTGGACTGCTTCGGATCGTGGGTGAGTATTTTTGTGGTTTGTTATGTTAATATTTATTCCGAAAAAGACAATGGCTTCGGGGAACAATGTGACAAGTATTGGTAAGTATGTTACTCTATGTTATATGTACTGTATGTCTATGTATGTATTGTATGAATGTATTGTATGTAGTATGTATGTAGTATATATGTGGTATGTATGTAGCATGTAGTATGTATGTAGTATGTATGTAGCATGCATGTAGCATGCAGTATGTATGTAGCATGCATGTAGTATATATGTAGTATGTATGTAGTATATATGTAGTATGTATGTAGCATGTAGCATGTATGTAGCATGCATGTAGTATGTATGTAGTATGTATGTAGTATGTATGTAGTATACATGTAGTATGTATGTAGCATGTAGTATGTATGTAGCATGCATGTAGTATATATGTAGTATGTATGTAGCATGTAGTATGTATGTAGTATGTATGTAGTATATATGTAGTATGTATGTAGCATGTAGTATGTATGTAGCATGCATGTAGTATATATGTAGTATGTATGTAGCATGTAGTATGTATGTAGCATGTAGTATGTATGTAGCATGCATGTAGTATGTATGTAGTATGTATGTAGTATATATGTAGTATGTATGTAGTATATATGTGGTATGTATGTAGTATGTATGTAGTATGTATGTAGCATGTAGTATGTATGTAGTATTTTTTTTTTTTTAACATTTAACACATTAGCCGGATGATGGGACTACTACTGTCCCATCATTGGCTAATGTGTCAATCACTGTCATGGTAGCAGGCATCGCCTGATGGGACTTGTAGTCCCATCGGACGATGCTTGCACAGACCCCCGGACATCAGCACAGCCCCCCGGCAGGCCGGTACAGACCCCCACAGGGTGCACAGACCACCGGCAGGCCGGCACAGCCCCCCGGCAGGCCGGTACAGACCCCCACAGGGTGCACAGACCACCGGCAGGCCGGCACAGCCCCCCGGCAGGCCGGTACAAACCCCGGGCAGTCCACACAGCCCCCCGGCAGGCCGGCACAGCCCCCCGGCAGGCCGGCAGAGACCCCCGGAAGGCCCGAAATGACGGCGCATCATGATGCGCACACACCGCGCATCATGATGACGTCAGGCTGTCAATCAACTTTGAACTTCCGATTCCGATGCCGACTTCCGATATTGAAAAAATATCGGAAGTCGGTATCGGAATTCCGATACAGCAAGTATCGGCCGATACCCGATACTTGCGGTATCGGAATGCTCAACACTAATGGCAGCAGGAGAGACAACGTCAGAATCCTGAATCGAGGTTTCAGTGAGGGCCAACAGATTAAGAGAGTTGTTCAGAAAGTAGTTATGCAGGAAAGAAAGCTTGTTACATACAGACCGTGGATTCCAGAGGGCACAATTGAAAGAAGGAGATGAATGAGTGCAAGTAATATTAATTAGATTATTTTGGTTTTGATATGGGGTAGGGTAGGGGTTGAGGTTGGAGGATGGTGGACCAGGGTTGGGGGAGATGTCCCCTGAAATCAGTAGGAGTAGGAACATAAAGAGCAAGTAGTTATTTGAAATGTTAGCAGTTCTTTTGTTGAATGTGTTTGGGCAAGATGGGCTGAGGTTTTTCAGGAAGGTGAGAAATGCATGGGAGCTGTACATGGGAGAGGAAAGTATAGAGGGGCTGATGTGTATGAGAGGTGATGGGGGAAGGATGGGGCGGTGAGTGTGGATGCCATGGGAACACAGGAGGATAAAAATAAAGCACATGGCTAAAAAGACAGTAAAGTGTGGGTTACCTGACTCCTGTCCTGACTAACTGTCATGGAGTAACTGTCTTGCTAGAAGCTTAGCTAATGCGATGCTTTGCTTAATGTGTGCTGACCCCTCACTTGCGTGCCCCTTAGAGTTAGTCTACATTTATACACCCCAATACAGGGCCAGGAGAGAGGGATTGTGGGAGCTGCTTAGTTATAAATTAGCAACAGCTGCTCAGCACCTCTTGGTGTGCAAAAGATAATGAAAGAGCCAGTCCTGATTCCGTCTCTATGCTAAAACACCTCTCCTGACATAACATCTCCAGTGATTCCCCCCATGGATATACAACAGTAAGCCCTGAGAACAATGTAACAGATGAATTACAGCAAATAAGTTGAATAATATGGTTACTAGAGAAGAGCAACTTTGCCTTTTTTCGGGTCGAGTCGGGTTTCATGAAACCCGACTTTCTCAAAAGTCGGGTTGAACGAAATCGGCCGATTATCATGAAAAGTCGAAGGCCGACTGAAACACAAAACCCAATGCAAGTCAATGGGGAACCAAGGTCGGCAGGGAGTGGAGGACATTAAACACACCTACAGTGCCCATTTTAAAGCCAAAAACATCAATTCTTATTACTTAAGCTTGTCAACCTTAATTTACTTTATAATAATAGTTATGCATTGAAAACTGGGGGCTATTTGGCTAAAATTGTGGGGGGGGTAGGGCTGGCTCCAGATTTTCGTGGGCCCAGGGCTCCTTTAACACATGCTACAATTCATGATCCTCTGATATGGCAGAGAAATAGCGGTACAGTACAATGAAAAATACTTCACTTCTTTCATCTCATGACTGATATCCATTTTAAATTCTCCAATAGCTCCAAAAACGGACAGTATATTACTCCATACAGTATTATGGCCACCGCATAGTGCGCCATACAGAGTAATGAGGCCCATATATTTCTCCATACAGAATCATTGGTCCCATATAATGTTACATACAGTATATGATGAGCTCCACATAATGCTACAGTATATGTTGGTCCCCATGGATGAAGCTCCACTGTCTTATTGGCCCAAATAATGCTCCAAACATAATGGGCCCCATTTCTAATGCTCTAGTGTATAATGGGCCCTGTAAATGCTGCTCCAGTGTCTGATGTCCACCTTTGGAATGTTCCAGTGTATGGTGGGCCCCATCTATCATTCTCCAGAGTATAGTGCTCCCCAAAAATAGCTGTCCCAACATTGAAAACAATTAAATAAGTCTCCTCGCTAGGGAATCCCTGTGACGCAGTTTGCCAGCTTCTGTATTAAGGCCTTAATATCAACCAATACCTCACATATATTGATATGTTTTTTGTGCACTTTTTATGTTTCTTTCAGGGTGCAGTTGGGCCCAAATGATTCTGCAAACTTGTGGCCTCTGTTCACACGGGATGCATTCTAGGTGGCACTGGGCAGCCCCACTATATGGTGTTACTAAGAGGTTGTGAGCCAGAAGCCCTGCATTCCCAGTGTGAACACTGCCACAAGCGGATTATTTCTTCTGCACTGGTGTACCACACGGCCAATCGCTAATAGTAGGCTGGCTGTTTCATTTTGTATTTATGCAGCTGTGCAGCTGCCATTTTACTTGGGTCCGCTGCACACTGTATTAGTGCAGATGCATTTAGGCCTGTCTGGTTTGTATCGGAATCCCTGTACTAGTCTGGACTCCTCATCGTCCCCATCTTCCATGTCACTGCACTTGGACTATTTAGGCAGAGGGCGTACAGACGTGATGTCATCGCGCTCTCTGACCAGAATGTCACTGTCAGGAAACGCGGAAGACGTCACGGTGGTGGAGCAGGGAGAGGTAAGTATTTCAACTTTGCAAGTTCTGTGATCCTGAGCAAGCAGGGGGGGCCCACTCGTTGGCGATGGCACTGACACAGGGCCCCTCTACTATGAGGGACCTTGTGCCAGTGCCGTTGCCAAAGAGTGTGACCACCCACCTGTCCAGGGCAGCGGCACTCGCATGGGTGCGTGCGCCAGGTGGTGACCCCGGCCCTGTGGGGGGAGGCAGCCAAGTTAGGGAGGTGGAAAAATTGGCATATATTTATGTTGGACATTCAGCAACTGCAAATGGAGTAATTGGAGAAGTCCGTGGAAGAGGATGACAATAGCAATCCATTTTTCTGGCAACCTACGTGTCAGCAGGGGAGGGTGGGACAAAATCCTTTGAAACCCATGCATGGTTCAATTTAATGAAGGTTAGATCATCCACATTTTGGGTCAACAGACGGGTCCTTTTTTCTGTCAGGATTGATCCAGCAGCACTGAAGACTCGTTCAGATAACACACTTGCAGCAGGGCAAGCGAGCTCCTGTAAGGCATATTGTGCCAATTCAGGCCAGGTGTCAAGTTTACTGGCCCAATAGTCAAAGGGGAATGACCGGTGAGGTAGAACATTGATATGGGAGGAGAAGTAGTTTGTTACCATAGTTGACAACTGCTGTCTCCTGTCACTTTCGATCGATGCAGTATTACCAGTCGTGAGAGCGGTACTTGACAAATCAGTCCACAACATGGTCATGAAACCCCTGTGTCCAACGCCACATCGGCTGTGTGCACCACGAACACCTGTTCCATGTAGCCCACTACGGCTCGTGGGAGAAACATCACCACCGCTGTGTGCTGGGAATGCCTCAAACAAACGGTTTACCAGAGTTGCTTGTTTGTTAGCCAATATTAGCTCTAGGTTCTCCTGTGGCATGATGTTTTGGAATTTGCCTTTATAACGTGAATCCAGGATGCTGGCCAACCAGTAGTCATCATCGTTCATCATTTTGGCAATGCGGGGGTCCCTTTTTAGGATCTGCAAGGCATAATCTGACATGTGGGCCAATGTTCCCGGTGTCAATGATGCACCGCGAGTGCTGGGTGGAGGAGCACTTTCTGGCAAATCCACATCCCTCCAGTCACGCACAAACCCTGTAACAGACCTTGCCACGCCAACATTTTTTCTTGCCCCCTGAGAAGCATCCTCCTCCCCAAAATAATCATCCCCATCCTCCTCCTCTTCCTCCTCTTCCTCCTCTTCCTACTCCTCCTCGTCCACGAGACTTCCTTGAGCAGACAATGTCTGACTGTCATAAAGGCTTCCCTCCTCCTCTTCCTCATCATCCTCGGCTGCAGACGCCTGCTCCTTAATGTGCGTCAAAGTTTGCATGAGCAGACGCATAAGTGAGATGCCCATGCTTATGATGGCGTCGTCTGCGCTTACCAGCCATGTATTAGAACCTGTATATACACTTCACCTGGCTCCACTCCATATGGGTCTCTATTTCTGGCACTACTATTTAATGTCTTTGGACATGGGTGCTCTTTTCAGCCTGTTGTTCTAATACCTGTATGTTTGAACGGCCATCCTAGGGTTGATCAATTTTAATGACTGTTTTGAACCTACATGCACTTTCATCTATAGGTATTTTGATGTCCTTGGTGATTTTTTTTTCTCCTAGGTCACTATTTATATCTTTTAATGTTCATGTTATCTGGACCATTTTGCTTTCTTTCTGGCATTTTTTGCAGGGCTCAAAAAGGGTATAACATATGTACATTTGCATCCCCTGTAGGTACAATTTATATTGTCAACTGTTATTTGGCATGCTGTTTATATGGTTATCTGGCTGTTATTATTTTTATAACTTTTTTGGAGTGTTGCCATAGGTTGCCGGCTGTATCATGAGCCTATGGTTGTTCTAGCTATGCCACATGGGTGACTTTTTAATGTTTTTAAATGTTTGTGTTGGTTTTTTCATGTCCAATAAAATCTGCTTCTAAACGCTAACTCCTGGCTTGTGGTGATCCCCCTTTTATGGCCTATCTTTTTTCTTTGTGTTTGATATGGCCTCGAATTGTAAAGATTAAAATTTTTGCAAGTCTAGTTACACAGTTACATACATTGAAAAAAAGTTCTTTCTCTCTGAATCAATAAAACATCATCTCTCATTAGTTTTTTATATAACCTACAATGCTATTGACTGTGAATAAATTTAACCCAATCCCACCTCTACCCTCCCTTATCCTCCCCTTTTTTGAAGACCACTCTGTCCCCATCTACTCTCCCTCCAACCTCCAAGTGGCCGTCATATACCGACCTCCTGACTCGGCCACTGCCTTTATTGACCAATTCTCTACCTGGCTTCTTCACTTTCTTTCCACTGACATTCCCACTGTCATCATGGGTGACTTCAACATCCCCACTGATACCAACTGATACCCTTCAGTCAGCAGCCTCCAAACTCCTGTCCCTTACTTCATCTTTTGGACTTGCTCAGTGGTCCTCCTCAGCCACCCACACAGATGGACATACATTAGACCTGGTCTTCACCTGTCCCTGCTCTCTATCTAACTTCACCACCTCCCCTCTCCCTCTATCCGACCACCATCTACTCACTTTCTCATCTCTGTCCTCCTTACCTGTCACCCATGTCCAGCAATGTGTGCACCCCCGCAAAAACCTCACACACCTAGACACACACACGATCTCTGTCTCTATTCTACCACTGGCATCCATATCCTCACTCCACAGCACAAACACTGCCACTGCTTTCTAAAATGCCACTCTCGCATCAGCCATTGACATGGTCACCCCTCTCGTTCATGGCAGAGTGTGACATATCAATAGACAACCCTGACACAATAACATCACTAAAAAGCTCCGGCAAGTGTCCAGGGCTGCAGAGGGATGTTGGAAGAAAACAAATTTGCAAGATGATTTCACTGCACTCAAACAAGCAACGCTCGCTTTCAAATCTGCCCTCACCTCTGCTAAAGAGGCCTACTTCACAACCCTCGCATCTTTCCTGTTTTGCAACTCCAAATAGATATTCAAAACTTTTAACTCCCTCCTTTGCCCACCACTGCCCATTCCAACCTCCCTCATCTCTGCTGAGGACTTTGCCATACACTTCAAAAATAAGATTGACGAAACAAGGCCCCTTTGTATACCAGACCAATGACCCTCCCCCATAACCTCCCTCTCCAAAATCACTGAAGGGAAGCTTAATTGCCTCCTCTCCACATCACACTTCACCACTTGTGCACTAGACACCATCCCATCCCACCTCCTCCCCAACCTCACCACCACAATTATCCCATCCCTAACCAATCTCTCCAACCTATCACTAACTTCTGGTAAGCTCACTTCAACTTTCAAACATGCCACAAACATGCCTATTCTTAAAAAGCCAACCCTCAACCCAACCGCTATGTCCAGCTGCTGCCCAATATCGCTGCTTTCATTCACTTCCAAACTCCTGGAGCAGCACGTCCACGCTGAACTTTCCTCCCACCTCTCATCTAACTTGCTCTTTGACAATCTACAATCTGGCTTCCATCCTCATCATTCCACTGAGACAGCCCTGACCAAAATTACTAACGACCAACTTACAGCAAAAGCTAAAGGACAATGCTCTATACTCCTTTTTCTAGACCCATCCTCTGCTTTCAAAACAGTTGACCGCTGCCTCCTACTACAGATCCTCTCTTCCTTTTGGCATCAAAGATCTCCTCATACCTTTCCAACCGCACATTCAGCGTCTCCCACTCCCACACTACCTCCTCATACCACCCTCTCTCTGTTGGAGCGCCCCTAGGCTCTGTTCTAGGACCCCTGCTCTTCTCAATCTATACACTTGGCCTGGGACAACTCATAAAGTCCAATGAATTCCAGTACTACCTTTATGCTGATGACACTCAGATCTACCTCTCTGGCCCAGATGTCACCTCTCTGCTGTCCAGAATCCAGTATCTATCATCTTCCTTCTTCTCCTCTCGCTTCCTCAAACTCAATGTGGACAAATCTAAACTCATCATCTTTCCTCTATCTCACAGATTTTCCTTACCTGATCTATCTATCACAATAAATGACATCACGCTTTCCCTCGTACCAGAAGTCCGCTGCCTCAGAGTAACCCTTGACTCTACCCTGTCCTTCAAACCACACATCCAAGCTCTTTCCACCTCCTGTTGCCTCCAGCTCAAAATATTTCCAGAATCTGTCCTTTCCTCAACCCTCAATCTAATAAAATGCTTGTGCTTGCCCAATTCATCTCCCGCCTTGACAACTGTAACATCTTCTTCTGTGGCCTCCCTGCTAACACCCTCGCACCTCTCCAGTCCATCTTTAACTCTGCTGCCTGACTAATTCATCGCTGTCCTCACTACTCCTCTGCTTCTCCCCTTTGCAAATCTCTTCACTGGCTCCCATTCCCGCAGCGTATCCAGTTCAAATGACTAATACTGACCTACAAAGCCATCCACAACCTGTCTCCTCCATTTATCTCTGAACTATTCTCCAGATATCTCCCCTCACATAATCTCTGGTCTTCCCAAGACCTCCTTCTCTCCTCCACACTTATGTGCTCCTCATGTAATCACCTCAAAGACTTCTCTGTGGTGAATATGTTTGACCTGGTCTGAGTATGGTCTCCCTCTGGTGGTTGAAGTGGGTAATGAAGTTGGTCTAGCTGACAGAGGTCATTCACCTGAAGAAGATGGTTGTAAGTCAGGTGTTACTGACTGGGAAGATTTAAGTGAGCAACCCTCCCTCAATTGTTGCTGGTGATTTCATTTCTTCCTGTCCACTTTGGAAGTCTGTCTCCAGCTTGGTCCTGCATTTTTTAGATAAGTCATTTGTCTGTTTTTGTCTTCCTCTGTTTTCTGCTTTGCTGTTGTATTTCAGCCTTGTTCCCAGTGGGGACCTGCGCTGGACCCCGTTACATATGCTTCAGCTCATGTCAGTTTGTTCAGTGTTTCTGGTCTCCTGATGTGTCAGTGTCTTTTGTTTTGCTTCCAGTTCACACCAGAATTCTGATCTAGTGGGGGGAGGTTGTGTGGCCTCAGTATTTTTGCATATCACATGTGTTGAGTTTTTCTTAGGGTTTTTGCATGATTGCAGACAGTATTCTTTCCTGTCCTGTTCTATCTACACACATTACTCTATTTTCTGCCTGTGTTTGTGCTTCATCTTATCTCACTGGCAATATATGTTTGGGGGCTGTTTTTTCCTTGGGGGTTCTACTCGGGGGCAGTTCAGCTTTTTGCTTTCTTTCTTTAGGCTTAGTTAACTCTGGCTGTGCCGAGGCATCTAGGGCATCATAGGCACGTCCCATTGCTAATTCTAGTTGTGTTGTAAGTTCAGGGGTCTGCAGTCCGCTTAGTTACCAACCTTTCTGGTGTTCTGGTTGTCTAGCCTATGCCCCGGCTATCCTCCTCGGTTACCGAATCATAACACTTCTCCCAAATATCCCCCATCCGCTGGAATTCTGTGCCCCAACACATCCGACTATTAACCACATTCGGATCCTTCAGACGTAACCTGAAAACCCACCTCTTCAAGAAAGCTTACAGCCTGCAATGACCCCGCTGCCTCCTCACCACTACCGGAGCTACCGCCTCACCAACACCGGAACTGCTGCCACCCCCCCAACCTACTGTCTCCTTCCCCACCATCCTGTAGAATGTAAGTCCGAAAGGGCAGGGTCCTTTCCCTTCTGTATCAGTCTGTCATTGTTAGTTTGTTTACTGTAAGTGATATCTGAAATTTGCATGTAACCCCTTCTCATGAATAGCACCATGGAATCAATGGTGCTACTTAAATAAATAATAATAATAAAAAAGCACCCATCAATATTTTAAATGAGGATTGACAGGTTATCTAGTGATCGTCATTCCACATTCTGATTGCTCTAACTGTAAAGAACCTTTTACAATTTAGCTCCTGGAATCGCCTTCCCTACCGTTGTAACGAGTGCTCCCTGGTCCTTAGTATGGTCTTTGTAAGGAGTAAATCATGTTCCGTTTTTGTATTGACCACACATGTATTTATTCATATAAATGAGATCTCCTCTGACATGTCTTTTTTCTAAGCTGAATGACCTTTAGATTTCTATCCTTTGATTATGAGAGGTCTTTTATCCAGTATAATAATCTAATTGTCACCTTTGAATCAACTTTAGCCTTTCAACATCGTATTTAGAATGTGGAGCCCAAAACTGGATCCAATATTTTATATGTTCGTAAAAATTAATTAAATATTGGTAGAATGTGGACGATTTATTAATAGAAAAAATATATTTTTTTGTTATTTTACATATAGGAGAGTAATCTGACGTCTATCACAGAATTCTTCCTCCAGGGTTTTCAAGTCAGCCATAGTTTAAGACTTTCCATGTTCTGTCTTTTCTTTGTGGTTTTTGGTGGGACAATATGTGGGAATCTCCTGATCATCACCCTGGTGTCCACCAGCAAGAACCTCCACACTCCAATGTACTTCTTCCTCTCACAACTGTCCATCAGTGACATCTTGCTGACCATAGATATTGTTCCTAAGATGCTCCACGTTCTCCTGAATAATGGCGGGACCATTTCTTTTATTGATTGCATCATTCAGCTTTATTTCTTCTGTGTTATAGAAACTTTAGAATGTCTTCTTCTCACGGTGATGTCTTATGATAGATATGTGGCCATCTGTAATCCCCTTTATTACACTTCTATCATGACAAGTGGATATTGTGTGACATTGACCATCATCTGTTGGCTGTTTGGATATTTATTCACTTTCATTTACATCGTAACTGCAGCAAAATTAAACTTCTGTGGTCCCAACATCATTGACCATGTATATTGTGACATTCTCCCTTTACTAGAACTTTCCTGTTCTGAAACATTCATTGTTCGCTTGGAGATTTATTTCATAGGTTTTCCAATTGTCATCATTCCAACCACAATCATTGTAATATCTTACACTTATATAGTTCTAGCAGTTCTAAGGATCCCATCCAGTACCGGTAGACAGAAAGCCTTCTCCACCTGTAGCTCTCACCTCACTGTGGTCTCCATATTCTACTGGACCATGTTCAGTGTTTATGCTGTCCCAACAAAAAGGCAAACAGCCGCCATGAATAAAGTCCTATCACTTCTATACACTGTGTTTACTCCTTTGGTCAACCCCATTATATACAGTCTGAGAAACACAGATATAAGGAAAGCCGTACAAGAAATTTGTAACAAGTGCATGATCTGGTAATTGCCAGTGCTATTATATACATTGCTGAGCTTATACCTGTAGATGCATGTGGTCAGCTTATGTCAGATCTGTTTCTAAAATTCTGAAAATCTCAACCCCTTCTTGGCAAATGTCGTACATGAAAGTGACATGTGGTGTGCAGCAGAACCCATTCCATGCAGAGCAGGCGCTGGCTGTGCTATGCAGCCAGCACATGCCTCAAACTTCTTTAACAAGGCAGGTTTAACCTCTTAACCTTCTCTTCCAGAGGATGTACTACTTTGTAACCTTTTCAGGTGCAGGTATATAGATGATGCTCTGGGTCTTCTCCCACAAGAGTGGGTGAAGGCTTCCGCTTTTAAAAATAATAATTAAAAATAGTTCTGATTGCATTTTTACTCATTTAACCCCTTACCTACAATGGACGTAATATTCCGTCCATGTGACCCTGGACCTAAATACCATGGACGGAATATTACGTCACAGCGATCAGCGGCGCCAACGTGGTGAGCGCCGCTGATCGCGGCCGGGTGTCAGCTGATTATCACAGCTGACACCCGGCACAATGTGTCAGGGGCGGTCACGGACCACCCCCGACACGTTAACCCCTTGCACACCGCGATCAAACACGATCGCGGTATACCGGGGGTTAAAGGGAAGCATCGGCAGGGAGGGGGCTCCCTCCGCGCTTCCCTGAGCCCCCCACGGCAGCGCAATGTGCAGCGCTGCTGCGGGGGGCTCCTTTCCTGCAGGTCCCCGGATCCATTATGGCGGCGAGGACCTCCGGGGGCCTGCAGGAAGCTGGCTTCCTCAGTACCTGCAAACCGCAGGCATGAGGAAGCCTTCTGGACTGCCTGTGACATATCGCTGATATGTCACAGTGATCTGTGATGTGACAGGTCAGCAATCTGTCACAGGAAAGTGATGTCCCCCCTGGGACATTGTAATAAAGTAAAAAAAAAAAAGTAACAATAATTTTAAAAAAATCGCTAAATAAATTAAAAAAACAAAAAAAATTCCCCAATAAATTAATTTTTTTGGAAATAAAAAAAACCAAAAACAATAAAAGTGCACATACTTGGTATCGCCGCGTCCGTAACGACCCGCCCTATAAAACTGTCCCAATAGTTAACCCCTTAAGCGAACCCCTTAAAAAATAAAAATAAAAAACGAAGCAAAAAATAATGATTTATTATCATACCGCCGAACAAAAAGTGCAATAACACGCGATCAAAAAGACGGATATAAATATCCCTGGTACCGCTGAAAACGTCATCTTGTCCCGCAAAAAACGAGCCACCACACAGCATCATCAGCGAAAAAATAAAAAAGTTATAGCTCGCAGAATAAAGTGATGCAAAAATAATTATTTTTTATATAAAATTGTTTTCATAGCATAAAAGCGGCAAAACATAAAAAAAGACGTAAATGAGGTATCGCTGTAACCGTACTGACCCGAAGAATAAAATCGCCTTATAAATTTTACTGCACCCGGAACGGCGTAAACGCACCACCCAAAAGAAATTCATGAAACGCTGTTTTTTGTAAATTCTGCGTCCCAAAAAACAAAATAAAAAGCGATCAAAAAATGTCACGTGCCCGAAAATGGTACCAATAAAAACGTCAACTCGTCCCGCAAAAAATAAGACCTCTCATGACTCGGTGGGTCAAAATATGAAAAATTATAGCTCTCAATATTTGGTGATGCAAAAACTATTTTTACAATAAAAAGCGTCTTTTAGCGTGCGACAGCTGCCAAACATAAAAACCGCTGTAAATAGTAAATCAAACCCCCCGATATCACCCCCTTAGTTAGGGAAAAATAATAAAATTAAAAGAAAATGTATTTATTTCCATTTTCCCATTAGGGCTAGGGTTAGGGCTAGGGTTAGGGCTAGGGCTAGGGTTAGGATTAGGACTAGGATTAGGGCTAGGATTAGGGTTAGGGGTGTGTTGGGGTTAGGGTTGGAGTTAGAATTAAGGGTTTCCACTGTTTGGGCACATCAGGTGCTCTCCAAATGCAACATGCCGTCTGATCTCAATTCCGGCCAATTCTGAGTTGAAAAAGTCAAATGGTTCTCCTTCCAAACTCTGCCATGCGCCCAAACAGTGGTTTATCCCCACATATGGGGTATCAGCCTACTCAGGACAAATTGCGAAACAACTTTTGGGGTCCAATTTCTCCTGTTACCCTTAGGAAAATAAAAAATTGGGGGCAAAAATATAATTTTTGTGGAAAAAAATGATTTTTTTATTTTCACGCCCGGGCATTATAAACTTCTCTGAAGCACTTGGGGGTTCAAAGTGCTCACCACACATCTAGATAAGTTCCATGGGGGGTCTAGTTTCCAAAATGGGGTCACTTGTGGGGAGTTTCAATAGTTTAGGTACATCAGGGGCTCTCCAAACGCACACGACACCCGCAGACCATTCCATCAAAGTCTGCATTCCAAAACGTCACTACTTCCCTTCCGAGCCCCGACGTGTGCCCATACAGTAGTTTTCTCCCACATATGAGGTATCAGCGTACTCAGGACAAATTGGACAACAACTTTTGGGGTCCAATTTCTCCTGGTACCCTTGGGAAAATAAAAAGATTGGGGACTAATAGATCATGTTTGTGGAAAAAATGCGTTTTTTTATTTTCATGCCCGGGCATTATAAACTTCTCTGAAGCACTTGGGGGTGCAAAGTGCTCACCACACATCTAGATAAGTTCCATGGGGGGTCTAGTTTCCAAAATGGGGTCACTTGTGGGGAGTTTCAATAGTTTAGGTACATCAGGGGCTCTCCAAACGCACACGACACCCGCAGACCATTCCATCAAAGTCTGCATTCCAAAACGTCACTACTTCCCTTCCGAGCCCCGACGTGTGCCCATACAGTAGTTTTCTCCCACATATGAGGTATCAGCGTACTCAGGACAAATTGGACAACAACTTTTGGGGTCCAATTTCTCCTGGTACCCTTGGGAAAATAAAAAGATTGGGGACTAATAGATCATGTTTGTGGAAAAAATGCGTTTTTTTATTTTCATGCCCGGGCATTATAAACTTCTGTGAAGCCCTTGGGGGTTCAAAGTGCTCACCACACATCTAGATAAGTTACTTAGGGGGTCTAGTTTCCAAAATAGTGTCATTGTGAGGGGTTTCCACTGTTTTGGTACATCTGGCTTTTTCCAATCGCGACATGGTGTCCGATCTCAATTCCAGCCAAAAACGTCAAATGGCGCTCCTTCCCTTCCGAGCTCTGCCTTGCGCCCAAATAGTGGTTTACCCCAACATGTGGGGTATCAGCATACTCAGGACAAATTGCACAATACCTTTTTGGGTCCTGTTACCCTTAATAAAATGAAAATTGGGGGTGAAAAGATCATTTTTGTGGAAAAAATATGATTTTTTAATTGTACCGCTGTACATTATAAACTTCTGTGACGCCCTTGTGGGTTCAAAGTTCTCACCACATATCTAGATAAGTTCCTTGGGGTGTCTAGTTTCCAAAATGGGGTCACTTGTGGTGGGTTTCCACTGTTTAGGCACATCAGGGGCTCTCCAAACGCGACATGGCGTCCGATCTGAATTCCAGCCACTTTTGCATTGAAAAAGTCAAACGGCGCTCCTTCCCTTCTGAGCTCTGCCATGCGCCGTGATTCCCCCCCACATATCGGGTATCAGCGTACTCAGGACAAATTGCACAATAACTTTTGCAGTCTAATTTCTCCTGTTACCCTTGGTAAAATAAAAAAAATGAAACTGAAGTATTTTTTTTGTGAAAAAAAGTTAAATGTTAATTTTTTTTAAATATTCAAAAATTTCCTGTGACGCACCTAAAGGGTTAATAAACTTCTTGTATGTGGTTTTGAGCACCTTGAGGGGTGCAGTTTTTAGAATGGTGTTACTTTTGGGTATTTTCTATAATATAGACCCCGCAAAGTGGCATCAAATGTGATGTGGTCCGTAAAAATAAAATGGTGTTGCAAAAATGAGAAATCGCTGGTCAATTTTTAACCCTTATAACTTCCTAACAAAAAAAAATTTTGGTTCCAAAATTGTGCTGATGTAAAGTAAACATGTGGGAAATGTTACTTACTTATCAACTTTTTTGTGTGCCGTATCTCTGTGATTTAAGGGCATAAAAATTCAAATTTGGAATATTGCAAAATTTTAAAAATTTTCGCCAAATTTCCGTTTTTTTTCACAAATAAACGCAAGTTATTTGAATAAAATTTTACCACTAACATGAAGTACAATATGTCTCAAGAAAACAATGTCAGAATCACCTGGATCCTTGGAAGCGTTTCAGAGTTATTACCTCATAAAGGGACAGTGGTCAGAATTGTAAAAATTGGCTTGGTCATTAACGTGCAAACCACCCTTGGTAGTGAAGGGGTTAAATACCAATGTCAATCTCTGACAGTGGCATGCAGATAGCATGAGTCACACAGGTTATCCTTTCAGATACCTATTTATACCCACCCATTCACATGATGCAGTTGCAGGGTGCATATAGGTTGCTATTACAGCTGTAGAGCTGCTTAATTCTGATGTCACGTCTATGGTAGCACTTTTTAAACCTTTTACTGCCAAAGATGATTTTCACCTTCATGATCAGGCCAAATAATTCAATTATATATAGAATTCCAAAATTATCAGAGCACCACTGTTACAGTGATGAACGAGGAAGGTAAATTGTGTAAAATCAGAGAAGTCCCGGCATTCACGGAGGGTGTAACCATATACAGCGGGTGCGGAAAGTTTTCAAATCCTTTAAATTTTTCACTCTTTGTTTCATTGTAGTCATTTTGTAAATTAAAAAAAATCATTTTTTTCTCATTAATGCACACGCTGCACCCCATCTTGCAAATTTATTAAGAAAGAAATACTGAAATATCACATGGTCATAAGTATTGAGCCCCTTTGCTCAGACACTCATATGAAAGTCACATGCTGGCCATTTCTTTGTGATCCTCCTTGAGATGGTTCTACTCCTTCTTTGGAGTCCAGCTGTGTTTAATTAAAGTGATAGGACTTGATTTGTAAAGGAACACACCTGTCTATATAAGACCTCACAGCTCACAGTGCATGTCACACCAAATGAGAATCATGAGGTCAAAGGAACTGGCCAAGGAGCTCAGAGACAGAATTGTGGCCAGGAACACATCTGGCCAAGGTTACAAAAGAATTTCTGCAGTACTGAAGGTTCCTAAGAGCACAGTGGCCTCCATAATCCTTAAATGGAAGAAGTTTGGGACCACCAGAAGTCATCCTAAACCTGGGCATCCAGACAAACAGCAGCAATTGTGGGAGAAGAGCCTTGCTGAGAGAGATAGAGAAGAACCCCAAGATCACTGTGGCTGAGCTGCACAGATGATGTAGGGAGATGGGAGACAGTTCCATGAAGTCAACTATCACTGCAACCCTCCACAAGTTAAGCCTTTATGGCAGAGTGGCCAGACGGAAGCCTCCCCTCGGTGCAAGACATATGAAAGTCTGCATAGAGTTTATTAGAAAACACATGAAGGACTTCCAGACTATGAAAAAGATAGACCTTTTTGGTGACAATTCTAAGTGGTATTTGTGGAGAAAACCAGGCACTGCTCATCACCTGCCCAATACAATCCCAACAGTGAAACATGGTGGTGGCAGCATCATGCAATGGGGATATTTTTCAGCTGTAGGGACAGGACGACTGGTTGCAAATGAAGGAAACATGAATGCTGCCAAGTACAGATATATCCTGGATGAAAACCTCTTCCAGAGTGCTCTGGACCTCAGACTTGGCCGAAGGTTCACCTTCCAACAAGAGAATGACCCTAAGCACACAGCTAAAATAACAAAGGAGTGGCTTCAGAACAACTCTGTGACCATTCTTGATTGTCCCAGCCAGAGCCCTGACCTAAACCCAATTGAGCATCTCTGGAGAGACCTGAAAATGGCTGTCCACCAACGTTCACCATCCAACCTGACGGAACTGGAGAGGATCTGCAAGGAAGAATGGCAGAGGATCCCCAAATCCAGGGGTGAAAAACTTGTTGCATCATTCCCAAGAAGATTCATGGCTGTACTAGCTCAAAAGATGTTTCTACTCAAAACTGAGCAAAGGGTCTGAATACTTATGACCATGCGATATTTCAGCTTTTCTTTTTCTAAAAATTTTCAAAAATTTCTACATTTCTGTTTTTTTCAGTCAAGATGGGGTGCAGAGTGTACATTAATGAGAAAAAATGAACTTTTTGAATTTACCAAATGGCAGCAATGAAACAGTGAAAAATTTAAAGGGGTCTGAATACTTTCCATACCCATTGTACCTTTGTTACATCACACTGTTACAACAGAATGTTTCAGCCTATCACAAGCTTTCCACATCAGTATTCAGAGTGAGGATATCAACACAATATACAGTATGTGTACTTTCCTTTGTTTATTTTTGTTTTTATGGAAATATCCATATTTATTGGCTTTTTTCATTTTTTTGTTTCTTTATTGATATTTTTTACAGTTTTTTTTAATCTTTTTTACTTTTTCACTTAATCACTCAATGGGACTTTAACTTGTATTCTTCTGATTACTCACACAGTAGTGTTCAAAATAATAACAGTCTGCTCAAAAACATGAGTTAATCACAAAATCTTTCTACTAGTTTTTATTTCCAGCATTGGGAACATTGCACACTGTATTCTAATTCAAAACATGAAGAGAAATGTGTATAATTTTTAATTACTTTACAGAAAATAACAACAAATGAACAGTGGGCTGCTCTAAAAAACGCAATGTCGGCATTTGTCTTTAGAAGCTTACAATATGTACTACTTCTGTGTGGATTTAGCATTCTTGTGAATCACTAACCTAATATTTAGTTGTATACTAACATTTTTTTAGAACTGCTTCTCATCTACACCTCTGGCAAAAATTAAGGGACCACCACATCAAAACCCAGTAATTGGCAGCCCAATCTCCAGACCTGAACCCCATTGAAAACCTCTGGAATGTAATCAAGAGGAAGATGGAGAGTCACAAGCCATCAAACAAAGTGCTTACATTTTTGCGCCAGGAGCAGTGTGAAAGTCCGGTGGCAAGCAGTCAAGACGCATGAAAGCTGTGAATAACAATCATGGTTATTCCACAAAATATTGATTTCTGAACTCTTCCTGAGTTAAAACACTGGCATTGTTGTTTCTAAATGATTATGAACTTGTTTTATTTGCATTGTTTGAGGTCTGAAAGCACTGAGAGTTTTTTAATTTTGACCATTTTTCTTTCACAGAAAAAAATACAAAATGTATTGCTTGGAAATTCGGAGACATGTTGTCAGAAGTTTATAGACTAAAAGAACAATTTAAATGTTACTAAAACTATACCTATAAAGAGAAAAATCAGACAAAATGAACATTTGAAAATGGTCTCTTAATTTTTGCTAAAGCTGTATATCACATATAGTCAACCAACTTCTGGCACCTGTTGTTAGGGTAGCGGATCGCAGTAAATATAAAATATGAGAAAGTACGATTGCAGAGATGGTAAACTGCTGCCCAGTAATGGCGGAGTACTAATTAAACACCGGCGGGTTAACCACTGACCCGGTGTTTACGGGAGTAAGCTGTGTTACTTCACATAGCCGCTGTAACAGATGCCAGAGCCTGTTAACTTCACAGGACTCGGCGGAGTGCGGTGCCAGGAAGAAACTTACGTGAAGATATAGCGCACCAAGTGCGCACAGCACTGCTCTGGCAGATGCCACTGGCCACCCAAAATTAGGGCTAGGATAGCGCACATATTGCGCACGGCGCCACACTGGCGGTTGCTGCTACTTGACGCAGTACAGTAGTGCCTTGTGCTGGATGGCACAGTTAGACGCTAAGTGTGGTGCAGAGGACTGGATGCACCGTGGCACATAGGCAATGCCACCTGTAGGCGCTGACTTAACTCCAATACCCTATACACATGCACAACCAGAGGGAGGGAGTCTTAATGAGTCAGTCACCTGAATGCATACATCCATCTTCACACACATAACTAAAAATAAGCCTATGCTAGCATATGGCTGAGCGGCTATGCAACTCTTTTATAGTTGCAACCTTCTGGGACCTTCCCTGTGGTCCAATCAGAACAGGCACAGGACCTGCGCATGTGACCCCTGAGCTCCAAAGGGAAGTTGAGCCACAGGCATGCTCAGTGGAGCAAAAAAGGGGCTTAGTCCCAGGAGCTGCTCGCTGCTGTCTAGTGCAGGCTGCAATAGCTGAACCAGGGATGGCAGCAGCAACCAACCCGACAGCACTAGCTTGAGCAAGGCGTCAGGAATGACATCATTGCTGAGCAGGCTCCTCTGCAGCCAGGACTGAATGGGGGACCGTAGCAGGCAAGGCTCAGGGTTCCTCCTGTGCAGAGGCAGGAACCCGACACCTAACACCTGTCAACTGTTATTCCAGCCCAGGATACCTGGACTGCATCCCACAGCTTTTTGGCATGTGTTGGCTTTTCCTCAGAAATGGCATTTTTGATGTCACCCCACAAGTATTCTATCAGATTAAGGGCTGGGGACTGGGCTGGCCGCTCCATAACCTCAATTTTGTTGGACTGGTGTCACAATCCATTTTCGGATCTGTGGCAGAGTCTGGACTCTCTTATATGAACCTTTTTCCTTTCGGCCCTCAGGGGGTTAATATGGAGTTTTGCCCCTGGTGGCCACTGGTGATACTACAACTGTAGTTGGTCTGCTGATGGGTTTTTCCCCTGGTGGCTGCTGGTGTTACTGCATGTTTAATTAGTCTGGAGACCACTGCCTATAAAAGATCACCTGGTACACCATCTAGCTGTTGGTAATACTGGTAATTTGCTAACCAACCTTGGTAAAGACTGGACCTACCTGGTGCAGAGGGGGTTCAGCTTATCTGGAGCAGTGGAGTTGCTGCTGGATACTGATCAGGTGCCTTTCTCTGCTGCTTGGAGCATTGGCAGCAGATAAAGCTAAGTTTTGGTTTTTAGTTGCTTTAACCCTGTGGTGTTATATCTTTGCTTTCGTGTTATTGGTGCAGTTTACTTTATTCCCTGTCTCACCTCCTGGGGAGGGGGTTGTGGGTTTAGCTAAGGGCTAAACAGGAGATAGGGAAGGGCGGGGACTTGGGCCTCACTGCCATCAAGTGCACCCCCATGTTAAGGAAAGTCAGGCACCTCCTTAGCCTGAGGGGCAGTTCAGGGACCCAGGTTCCACGTCTCCTGTTTTCCTCCTACTGCGCCGTGACAACTGGAACCAAGATTTTGCTTGTCTTCTGGAGTGTTTAGGGTTGTTGTCTTGTTGAAACATCCATTTCAAAGGCATATCCTCTTCAGCATAAGGCAACATGACCTCTTCAAGTATGTTAATATACTGTACAAACTGGTCCATGATCTCTGGTATGCGGTAAATAGGTCCACACCATAGTAAGAGAAACATGCCTGTATCATGATGCTTGCAACACCATGCTTCACTGTCTTAATTGGTAGTCTTCCATTTTCCTCCACGTCTCTCATGTTTGGCTTTCCATTTCAAAGCATTAGACATCTTTTTAGCTGAACAGCTGATCATTGTTTGCACTTTTTTTTTATATAAGTTTTACCCTCTCCAATCAACTTTTTAATCAAACTATGCCGATCTTCTGAACAATGTCTCAAGCAATCCATACTTCTCAGGATTTCAAGGAGAAATGCATGTACATCATGTCCTGTCATCACCCTTAATTTATTTACCAATGTCCTTTTTTGGGGATGCCAAATCTTTTGCTTCTAGCAACTAAGATTTTATAATTAGGTCCAATTTTTTGTGTTGTGTTTGTAAAATGAATGTTTTCAAAACAGGAAATCATGTCATTGTCATTTTTAATTGAATATTCTTCCACCCAGAGAGCTTTCAAAGCACCTATTTTCGAGGGTTTTTTTAAAATTAGGATCATAAGCTGAAATTATTATTTAAAATCACAGTTCTGTGATCACAAAGTTAGTAGAACTATTGTTTATACTTGAAGGAAGGTATATAATGCAATGGCATTCATGTAGACTTACCAAGGCCAGAGTTATATTCAAGTGAAATTGCCGTCCCATTTTTGGGACATTGGCAAAATGCACTATTTATTTTCGATGGTTTTTTTTACATGGAAATTTTAGTTTGATTCACTAGTTTTTATACGTAACCCTAAATCATTTACAACTGATATGGCAGGCAGAGGTCTTTTAGTTTCATTTCTTCCATCTTACCAGATAGTCTGGAAATCCCTCACCCCCTTTCCCAGTACCTTTCTGACTATATATGCTTTGTGAAACCTGATATCTCAGCTGTACTGGAGACACTCAGGAGAACAGACCCTGTAACTTGCTGGCTTGTCAGACATTGTTTACGATCACATCACAGTATATAAGGTTGGTATTTTATGTTTTTATTCATCACAGTTGTTTATTTAGCTTGTTTTATGAATGGATAATGAATCGTGAAATATATTTATATATATATATTTAAAATAATAATATATATTTTTATCTATAGTTTTCTAAATGTTACTATACTAATTTTTGTTTTTGTTGTATCAGCAGTAAGAACATGGCATATCGATATAAAAAAGGACTTACTGCTGATGAAATACTAGGTTATCTTGAGGAATTAGATGACCAAGAAGAGGAAGTTTCTGATGTTGAAGTAGTGATTGTGCCCCCTGACCCTGATGAGGCAACTGATGAGGAAGATTTTCAGGAAAATGAGCTTCTTGCTCATGAATTGAATGATGTAGCAGGAACATTGGAGGTATTGCACACTTCAACAGAAATTGAAGAGGCTCCTGAGGTGGCATCAACTGAGAATTTACCATCCACCTCAGCAGGAACTTCAAGTACCAGTGGCAGAAAACGACCAAGGAATCAAACTTCAAAACAAGTTGTGAGCAAGAAAAAAAAATGCAACAGAAATATTACAATGTGCAGCAACTCCAAAATGAAAAAAATGTCAACCAACATATGAAAGCAGTGCGGACCAGGATACGTTCGACATAAGCAACATTTGTGACCTTTTAGAAAAAAAAATGAAGTTGAAGTATTTGAAGAGTTTTTTTCCCATGATGTTATGGATATTATTTTGACCCAAAGCATGCTATATGCAAACCAAAAAAATAAACCCTCCTTTTCCATCAGCGAGGAAGAATTACAAGTTTTCTTAGGCGTTTTATTACTGTCTGGATATCATTCTCTCCCCCAAGAGGACATGTACTGGGAACAAGCTCAAGATGTGGGAGTTCCATTGGTGTACAAAGCAATGTCGAAGAACCGTTTTAGGGAAATTAAAAAATATATACACCTAAATGACAATTCTAAAATTGACAAGTCTGACAAGATGTACAAAGTTAGTTTATTCTTTGAAGTACTGGGGAAAGAATTCCTGAAATTTGGTGTATTCCACCAGGAACTTTCCTTAGATGAAATGATGGTCTGCTACTATGGCAAACACCCTACAAAAATGTACATGCGAGGTAAGCCAATAAAATTTGGCTACAAAATTTGGTGTTTGTGCTGCTCCAACGGCTACCTCTACAAATTTGTGCCATATTGTGGTAAGTCTGACAAAGAGGAAGGACCGTTAGGCTTGAGAGTAATTTCACAACTTACAAATGTAATTCCTAATTCCCAGTCATTCAGTTACAAGTTATTTTTTGACAATTTCTTTACAAGTATTGATGCTCTGGTGATGCTGAAAAACAAAAACATCCAAGCTACTGGCACTAAGGGAGAAAATCGCACAAAACAGTGTCCTCTTATGCCAAGCAAGGAGACTGAAAAACAAAAGGAAAGAGGATTTTGTGATTATTGGTTTGATAAAGCAAATAACATTCTTGTGGTGAAATGGAAGGATAATAAGGTTGTCACGTTTGGCACCAACTTCAGCACAATAGAGCCTTTGTCAACAGCTCGTAGGTACTCTCAAAAACAGAAAAAACATGTCCAAATCGCAATGCCGCTGATGGTTCAGGAATGTAATTCCCACATGGGGGGGAGTAGATTTATTGGACAAACAAATCTCACTGTACCGTGTCAGAATCCGTTCCAAAGAGTGGTGATGGCCCCTTTTCACTCAAATCATAGACATTGCTGTTGTCAACACCTGGAGGGCATATCAGAAGGCAAATCCAGAAGAAAGTGTGCCACTGCTAAGTGTAAGGAGGAGGATTGCATTGGCCTATCTAAGCAAAAGCACACGATCAACCCCAAAGCGATGTGGACCTCAACGGAGTAAATTATTAGGTGGCCGAGTTAGTGATGATGTCATATTTGATCCTGGTAATCATTTGACAGAGCCAATTGCTACACAAAGAAGGTGTGCTTTATGTAAGAAAAAAACAACCAGAATTTGCAAACAGTGTGATGTTCCCCTTCATGCTAAGTGTTTTGCTGTATTCCATTCCCCTAACCGAGTTATTTGGAGAATTTTGTAATATAATATTTTGAAAAAAAGTGCAGAAACATATTGGCCGACATTTAACGCGAGTGTGTTATTCAAATTGGGAAGTGGATTTATTTAAGGTGGCTTTTGCTCTGGTGTTTTTTGGGGTCTTTTGCCTGGGGGAATTGATCAGTCCGTCCAGGTACAAAAAGGGGGGGAGTGTGGAGGGAGGAAGTGGACGTGTTGGCAGATCGGGTGGTGGTGTTTCTCCGTTCCTCAAAGACGGATGTGACGGGGAAAGGATGTAAGGTAGTTCTGTTTGAAGTCCCCGGTTTACCTTTGTGTCCAGTGGCCTGTGTGAGGAACTTTATGGCCTGGGGAGGGATTCAGCAGGATCCTTTGTTAGTGCATGCTGATGGTTCGTTTTTGTCTCGTTTTCAATTTGTGTCAATATTTCGTCGCTGTCTGGAGTTGAAGGGCATTTTGGCAATGGACTATAGTGGGCACTCGTTTCGAATTGGGGCAGCCACGGAGGCAGCAAGGTTAGGCCTGGGTGAAGAAGTGGTTAAGAGGATTGGGCGGTGGGAGTCGGCTAGATTTCGGTCTTATATACGTCCAAATTTGGTATAGAATGTTGGCATGTGTAATTCTGTCTAGTTGGCTTTAAAATTTGTTGGTGTTTTATGCTTTATTGCAGGGCTCAGTCAGCCTCTCGTTTCGATAATGGGCCACTCGTATGTGTTCTGGGCAGCTATTCATGCAGCGGTACATCCGGATGGGCGCCAATTGGGCTTCCCTCGTGAGGCAGTGGTTCTGCGTTGGATCGGAAAAAGGAGGATGGTGTGGAGGCAGTTTTTACCAGAATTTCATCGTTTTGCCCGTTTGGATCGTGCTTCTGATGTTGTCGTCATTCACTTGGGTGGTAATGACCTGGGTTCGAGGCCATGTAGGGAGTTGATTAAGGATATAAAATATGATATGTTGAGGTTATGGGCGGAATTTCCGAAAGTGGTGGTAATATGGTCTGAAATCGTTTTTAGAAAAGTATGGAGGGGAGCTCGGTCTGTGGAAGGGGTGAACAGAGCGAGAATAAACGTGAATAAGGCCATATCGTGCTTCATGGCGAGGAATGGGGCTGTAGTGGTTCGTGACTCAGTTTTGGAGTCGGGCGAGGGAGGTTTCTGGAGATCAGATGGGGTGCATCTGAACATGGTGGGTACCGACATGTGGTGCCTTAACATTCAAGATGGCATTGAAATTGGTTTGAAGGTATGGGGGGATATAAATGTTTAAGGGGTCAGAACATTTATGTTGGTGGCGTTGGGGGTGGTCCTCAAAGTCGGTGGATCTTTGGAATGGTGAAGTGGTGGGGGGGATCTTAACAGGTCCTGGACTCCCTATGGAGGAATTTAAGAGGAAGGGGTGAATTAATCCCGTGGATTGGATAATCTGGGACACGTGATGGGTTCGGTTTGGCAGGGTTGATTACGATATGCCTCCAAGCTGGTGTTGAGCGGCTGGGAGTAAGACTCAACCTGGGGCCATGGTGGAACTTTCTGAGAATTGGTGGCTTTCTAACTTTGGGGCTTCGAGGACCACATCCTACGGTAAAATTGTTTGGCTTTAAAATGTTAAATAAATGTTTGTAATACTTGTTAATAAAAGGCTGCTGTGGCCATTAAATCCATGAGTTGTCTGGTGTATTTAATGGGGGGAGGTGTTTTTTCGTAATAACTGGTGGGTGGTGATTATGCGAGGGTAATTACGGGCTTCTTTCAAGCTCACATGAATCACGAGTACCCTCATGTCAAGAGAAGCTGTATGGGGCCCCTAGCCTCACCGGGAGGCTGACATGACAGGGTCTAGTGGGAATAGGGTGAGCGTCCAGAATCTGGGCTGGTTAGGGGTTAATAACTTTAGGAGGTGTGACTTTGGGGGGTCTTTCTTGTGTGAGTTTAGGTGAGAGGAGGGGTTAAACTGGGGAGGGTGCAGGACTCTGGGGGGAGGGGTTAGAGGACCAGTATATAGGGTCTAGCCATCTTAGATCAGGAGCCATTTTAGGTACCCCCTGAGCCTGTTAAGGAAGAAGCTCCCACCCACCCGCCCTTTATGTTTAAGGTGATTGGAGCGGGGAGTTCTAGGTTTTTTGTTTTTTTTTCATCAAGGGGTAAATTTTACTTATTTTTGTTTGGGTTGGTTGTTTCCTAAATTCAGTGAGGTATACTGGGAGGACTTTAACGTTATATTGTTTTGTCTTGGCAGCGGGGCGTGGGGGGAGGTCCTCGAAGTCGGTGGATCTTTGGAATGGTGAAGTGGTGGGGGGGATCTTAACAGGTCCTGGACTCCCTATTGAGGAATTTAAGTGGATGGGGTGAATTAATCCCGTGGAATGGATAATCAGGGGACCCGTGATGGGTTAGGTTAGGCAGGGTTGACTACGGTATGCCTCCGAACTGGTGATGAGCGGCTGGGGGTAAGACTCAACCTGGGGCCATGGTGGAACTTTCTGAGAATTGGTGGCTTTCTAACTTTGGGGCTTCGAGGACGACCTCTTATGGTAAAATTGTTTGGCTTTAAAATGTTAAATAAATGTTTGTAATACTTGTTAATAAAAGGCTGCTGTGGCCATTAAATCCATGAGTTGTCTGGTGTATTTAATGGGGGGAGGTGTTTTTTCATAATAACTGGTGGGTGGTGATCATGTGAGGGTAATTACAGGGCTTGTTTCAAGCTCACTTGAATCACGAGTACCCTCATGTCAAGAGCCACCAACGGTTCATGTTTTCAGGATTTCCTTAGTATGGCTCAAGTGATGATTGCAGTACCTGCACAGGCAATAATTCCACCACCTGGACAATACTAATGAAATCCTGAAAACATGACCTGTTGGTGGCTCGTGAGGACTGGAGTTTGGGAAAACTGTACTAGAACAAAGCATCTTGTATGACGTGTGATGGACATTTTACTGAATTTTGGAGAGAGAGCCATCTTAGGTTTCTATGCGGTGAGGTGTCTGATGACTTATGAACAAATGTGAATAAAAACATTAAGAAGACTTGGTGAGTGCTGTGTGTTTAATCTCATGACTATCGGTGATCTGATAGCTGCTACTGTGCAGGCGCCGCCAGCGCCACTTTCAAACTCAACTGCAGAAGGCGATTTTTTTCCCCAAGATATATACCTAATCAGAGCACCACATGAAGACCCCCCTCCGAATCACGAGTGTATCATTAACTCAAAACTGAAAATAAAGATTAAACAACAATCAGAAGACGGATTTCATCACCAGGAATAATTGTAATCAGCATAACGGCGCAGACCTGACTCTGTCTGTAGGTTACTGTGCACAATGCTGCTGACAAGTGCCCTTTAAAGTATCTGGGACACTCATATTCTCAGGTATGAAAATTGCTCAAAAAGTCACCAGATACGTTTCTAAGAAATGCGATGAGAGGAATGCAGCAAAACCTGAACAAGTAAAATGGACAAATCTCAAAGAAGTTTTCAGCATCAAAAACTTTCCCTAATCGGCTCCTTTCAGTGACATACAGAACAAGTCAGTCTGCAACCGGATTCCAATGCACCTCTCTATTTTCAACTTACAGATCAACAACTAATGTCCAAAAATGCCAATAGAAATTGATGTGCAAACCGGTGATGTGATTCCCTTGTGCTGCTAATAAAAACCTGCAATATTAAACTCTGGATTTTACCTCTGCCTTGAGTGTTATGAGCAACGCAAGTGAATCACACCACCAGCTTGCACATTAGTTTCTCTGGTCTATCTCTGATCAGTGTCTTGTGGCCGCTGTACATACAGTGGATGCGGAAAGTATTCAGATGCCTCTAACCCCTTTACCCCAAGGGTGGTTTGCACATTAATGAAGGGCCAATTTTTACAACTCTGACCACTGTCCCTTTATGAGGTTATAACTCTGGAATGCTTCCATGGATCCCGTACCTGTACATTCGACCTGAAGAAGAGGTCACTGAATGGACCTCGAAGCGCATTGTCTCTCAGCGCGGGAATGTGGTGTTTTTTTTCCCTTTTTGTTTTTTTCCCTCCTTGAGTGAGTCCATGGATCCCGGTGATTCTGACATTATTTTCTCGTGACATATTGTACTTCATGATAGTGGTAAAATTTCTATGATATGACGTGTTTATTTGTGAAAAAAACAGAAATTTTGCGTAAATTTTGAACTTGTCGCAATTTTCCAATTTTGAATATTTATGCCCTTAAATCACAGAGATACGGCACACAAAAAACTTAATAAGTAACATATCCCACATGTTTACTTTACATCAGCACAATTTTGGAAACATTTTTTTTTTGCTAGGAAGTTATTTCTCATTTGTCCAACAAAATTTTCAAAACCATTTTTTTTAGGGACCACTTAGTGCTGGATGTTAGCTGTGAGAATCAGCTGACACCTGGCCGTGATCAGCCACGCTCCCCCTGTGAGCGCGGCTGATCTCGATGATGTACTATCCCGTCCATGGGCATTAAAGCCGAGGGCACATGGACGGGATAGTACGTCATATGTCAGAAAGGGGTTAAATTTTTTACTCTTTGTTTCATTGCAGCCATTTGATAAATTCAAAAAAGTTCATTTTTCTTTTCACACACCAAAGGTAAGCAATATAACTTGCAATGCCCACAGGGTGCAGCACAGAGATATAGCAGACCGGACACAGGAATGAGGCAGGGAAAATTAACTCCTGACATGAACAGACCAGGAAAGAAGAGACAAGACAAAAACCTGGCCTGGATCATGACAAAAAGTTTAATTTTTTTACACTACAGTACAATATGGCAAGACCACATATGTGGTTAAAAACTACTTTTGAGGCACAATACAAAGCTCAGAAGGGTATAAAAGTGACATATTGGAGTAAAGATTTTGCTTGAATGGTTTGAGGGTGCTAGCACTGTGGATCCTCCCATAAGTGACCCCATTTTACAAACTACACCCCCCAATGAATTCACCTATGGGTTCAGTGAGCATGTTGACACTACATGAGCTTCACAGAATTTTATACCATTGTGCAAACAAATAAAAAGCACAGAATGAAAAATGTGCAAAAATACCTTGCAATAAGACATATAACAGTAATCAGCAAGCGCTGATAAAAGGTAATAACAAACACAGGGTATTTAGTCAATACGTTTTTTTGCAAAAAAATGTATGCCAAGCTGCTCCACCTTGTCAAGGTAACCCGTATTGAAGCAGTCCCTATCTAATGTATTTAAAACCTGAACATATGAACAGTGTCTAAATGAGCAGGATTAAGACAGGCGCTTTCTGGTATGGGCACGTGGTGCAAGACAGCTCCTTATGTGCATGTCACACAAGAGAGGGGTGGGGTCTCTCAAATCATGCATAAGCACGAAAAAAACTATGATCTACCCAGTCGCCACTTCTTTTCTTGAAAAGCCATCCCTGCCCTCCACCAGCATGTGAAAGACTGCATTGTTCATGCACTAAATCAGTCAGTGAGTGGAAAGGTGCACCTCACAACAGATGCATGGACCAGTAGGCATGGCCATGGCCATTACGTGTCCATCACTGCGCACTGGGTTAATGTGGTGGATGCAAGCTCCACTGGGGACAGTGGCGATGGAACAGTGCTGCCTAGCCCACGGTATAGGAAACAGTTGGCTTTAGGCTTTCGCTCCTCCTTCTCCATCAGCGAAAGCTCGTCCACAGAGCGCAGTCACACGAGCACTCCATCCGCAGCTGGCAGTGTTGCACACGAGGTGTCCCACTATCGAACAGCTAGTGGTAAGCGTCAGCAGGCTGTGTTAAAGATGATTTCTTTGGGCGACAACAGACACAACGCAGAGGTACTGGCCGATTACTTGCAGTGACAAACAGAGTCATGGCTGGGCAGTCTACATCTTGAGGCAGGCAAGGTAGTCAGTGATAACAGATGTAATTTTGTGGCAGCCATAGCCCGTGCAAAACTCAAACAGATACCTTGCCTGGCTCACACTTTGAACCTGGTGGTGCAGTGCTTCCTTAATAATTATACGGAGTTAACATCGCTGCTCCATAAGGTGCGAAAACTGTGCTCGCACATCCATCGCTCGGCCGTACACTCCAGTCGCATGAAGAAGCTGCAGCGATTGCTCCACCTCCCCAAGCACCGCCTAATCATAGACGTTGCAACAAGGTGGAACTCCACCGTGCATATGGTTGATAGGCTGTGTGAACAGAGGCAGGCTGTAATGCATTTGTGGGAGGATACACAGGCAGGCAGTTTGAGGGAAGACATGGAATTGTCGGGTGTGCAGTGGTCAAAGCTGAAAGACCTCTGTAAAGTCCTTTAGTGTTTTGAGGAAAGCACACGGCTGGTAAGCGCAGACGATGCCTTCATAACCATGAGCATCCCACTTGCTCATGCAAAGTTTGACACACATTAAGGATCAAGCATCTGCAGAGGAGGAGGGAAGCCTTGATGACAGTCAGCCACTGTCAGGTCAGGGAACTGTCCTGGACGAGGTGGAGGAAGAAGAGGAAGAGGAGGAGGAGGAGGATGAGGTCAATGATTATTTTGGGCAGGAGGATGCTTCTCAAGGGGCAAGAGAAAATGTTGGCATTGCAATGTCAGGTGCAGTGTTTGTGTGTGACTGTAGGGATGTGGATTAGCCAGAAAGTGCTCCTCCACCCACCACTGGCAGTGCATCATTAACACTTGGAACATCGGCCCACATGTGCGATTATGACTTGCGGATCCTAAAAAGGGACCCCCGCATTTCCAAAATGATGAGAGATGATGACTACTTGCTGGCCAGCATCCTCGATCCATGCTGCAAAGGCAAATTACACAACATCATGCCCCAGGAGAACCTAGAGATAATATTGGCTAACAAGCAACTCTGGTAAACAGGTTGTTTGAGGCTTTCCCAGCACACAGCAGTGGTGCTGTTTCTCCCACGAGCCGTAGAGGGCACAATGGAAGAGGTGTTCATGGTGCACACAGTCAAAGTGGCGTTGGAGACAGGTGTTTAACGACCATGTTGTGGAATGATTTCTCAAGTACCGCTCAAACGACTGCTAATACTGCATCGATTAAAAGTGACAGGAGACAGCAGTTGTCAAATATGGTTACAAACTACTTCTCCTCCCATATCAATGTTCTCCCTCAAAAGTCATTCCCCTTTGACTATTGGTCCTCTAAACTGGACGCCTGGCCTGTATTGGCACAGTATGCCTTACAGGAGCTCGCTTGCCCTGCTGCTAGTGTGTTATCTGAAAGAGTCCTCAGTGCTGCTGGATCAATCCTGACAGAAAAAAGGACCCATCTGGATACCCAAAATGTTGATGATCTAACCTTCATTAAAATGAACCATGCATGGGTTGCAAAGGATTTTGTCCCACCTTCCCCTGATGACACACAGGTTCCCAGAAAACTGCCTCTCTTTTGTCCTTTTCTTCCTCGGACTTTCCCAGTTCCTCCCTTTGCAGCAGCTGAATGTCCAGCCAACACATCAACATATGCCATTTTTTAAACCTCCCTAAGTGGGCTGCCCACCCCCCAAAATGGCTGGGGTCAACACCTGATGCACCCTGGCAAGTGCTGTTGCTCTGAACAGGTGGATGGGCCCACAGATGGCCTACGGCACTGGCACGAGGCCCCTCATAGTACAATACAGTGTCTCTGACAGTGGGGGGCCCACTCACCGTCAGACACACCAGCGTACTATGAGGGGCCCTGTGCCAATACCGCCAGCCACGAATGTGCCCCTCCTGCTTGGTCATGGCCACAGCACTTGCAAGTTGCAATGCTTACCTCTTCCTGCTCCACCGCTTTGTAATCTGGGCAGTTAAATTCTTCACAGGGACAGCCACTAGAAATTTGGTGTATTGATCGATGATGGTTAAGATGTAGCTATGCCCTGTCCTGCTGGCCTCTACCTTCATTACAAATGGTAGCCATTGATTATCTGGACGTCAATTTACAAGCTGATGCAGTGGTGCTTTATGATCACCTTTCACAGTTGTGATAGTCACAGACGTGTGACTTTCCTGCCACCATTATTCAATATCTCCTCTCATGCCAATCCAATTGAATCGCCTACGGCCTGTGGCTTCTGTCTTTGGAACTCCAAAATGACCAGACACATCATGATAGGCAGTGAGGACCATGTCTACATCTCTCCCTGTGATCACAGTTTGATGGAGACGAGTAACGGTGATGTGATCCACGCTACTGTGATAAAGCAATCCTTTCTTCACAAAGAACCGTTTTCGCTGTCTCCACAGACACAGTAATTGAGGGTCTGCATCGCCTTTGCAACATCTACCGGGAGGTTTTCCCACGATGAGTAATTCCCAAATTTCCATCTGTACTTGTATCCATGTAGTTTCCAGTAGCGGAGAGTCTGGACTGGCTTACTGAGATTGAAATATATACGAAGATTTAAAAGTACCACAACACAGTGTACTGTTGTACGCTTCGACTACCTTTCACCTTTATCTACTTGTTAAATTCTGGTGTAATACATACTGAGCCTGTGAGTGTCTGTGTCTGATTACGGAAATATAGACGAAAATTTACAATTACCCCTAGACTGGATACACCTGGTATGTGCTGATACAGTACCTTTGTTCCAAATTTTGTATTACGGTATCATCCATAGTGAGTGAGCATGTGTGAGCGTTTGTGGTTTACGCCTTCTATATATACGGTGAATCGGAGATACCAATTTTTACCCTATACAGCTTGCATCTTGTTATACATTACCTTTGTTCGACATTTAGTATTATGGTCAAATCCATACTGAGTAAGCGTCTCTGACTATGGGACTATGTTTACGGAGATTTCAGTTGTACCCTATAATATATATACTTGCTATCTTGTTATCCAGTACCTTTTTTGCAACATTTTTTATTATGGTCAAACCCAGACTGAGTGAGAGTCTGAGGGTGACTCCGGAAATATATACCGAGTTTTCAAGTTTGCCCAACACTGTATATAGGTGTACGCTTGTGTTACATGACCCATTTACAGCTTTTCATATTCTTGTGTACTCCATAATGGGCTAGAGAGCGTTTGTGTCTGCCTCCTGAAATGCATACGGAGATTCAGAATGTTTTCACTATACTATATATACCTTCTGTACACTTTTTCACCATTTTATTGGGTAATCCATACTGAGCCTGTGAGCATCTGTGTATGACTCATGAAATATATACGGAGATTTACTGTTATCCTTAGACTGTATAGAGCTGTACGCTTCTGATACAGTACCATATATCTGCTGGTATTTTGGGTCAATTTTTTAAAACATGAGGAAGTATGGTAGAAGAGGACGTGGGCGTGGGGGGCCACCTGGTACTGATGGTGGTGGTGGTGCATCTGCTGGTAGTGCCAAAACACAATAGCAGCTAAGGCAGGAGGTGTTGAGACTGCATCATGGTGTAGCTCTGGAAGGCCTGTAAGGCTCCGTTTTATGGGAGTAGGTAGACTGCTTTTAAAGCCGGAGCATCAGGAACTGTTTTTAGCTTACATTGCTGAAACAACCTTCAGCTCTTTCGCCTCCTCTTCTTAAGTTTAAAAAAATGCAAGCACTGAGACGTAAGTGCAGGCTTCTGGTCAGGAGCAACCACTTTCCTTGTGTCCTTCACCCACACCAAAAGTGAAGGATGTGGCAGCACCTACTTCAGATTACTCCATGGAGCTCTTTTCACATACCATGCCTTGGTTAATTAAAAATGGGGCCCATCATATACTGGAGCATTCCAAGTGGGGGACATCTGACACTGGAGCATCATCCATGAGGCCCATCATATAATGGAGCATTCCAAATGGGGCAGGTCAGACACTGGAGCAGCATCTATGGGGCACATGATACACTGGAGCATCATCCATGAGGCCCATCATATACTGGAGCATTCAAAATGGGGGACATCTGGCACTGGAGCATCATCCATGAGGCCCATCATATACTGGAGCATTCTAAATGGGGCAGATCAGACACTGGAGCAGCATCTATGGGGCCCATCATATACTGGAGCATTCCAAATGGGGGACATCTGACACTGGAACATCATCCATGAGGTCCATCAAATACTTGAGCATTCTAAATGGGGCAGATCAGACACTGGAGCAGCATCTATGGGGCACATTATACACTTGAGCATTAGAAATGGGGCCCATTATATATGGAGCATTATTTGGGCCCATAACACACTGGAGCATCGTCCATGGGGCCCATTATATATGGAGCATTATGTGGAGCTCATCATATACTGTATGGAACATTATATGTGACCAATTATTCTGTATGGAGAAATATATGGGGCTCATTATTCTGTATGGCGCACAATGTGGTGACCATAATATTGTATGGAGTAATATACTGTCCTTTTTTAAGCTATTGTACAATTTAAAATAGATCAGTCATGTCATGTAAGCAGTGAAGTATGCATCATTGTACTATACCTATATTTATGTGGCATATCGGAGCATCATGAGTTGTAGAATGTGCTAAAGGAGCGCACTGACACTCTTTGGCCCAGGGCACACGAAAACTGGAGCCAGCCCTACCCCCAAAAAACTTTATTTAAATAACCCCCAGTTTTCAATGCGTAACTATTATTATTTAGTAAATTAAGGTTGACAAGTTTCGGTAATAAGAATTGTTGTCGTTGGCATTGAAATGGGCATTGTAGGTGTTTTTACTGTCCTCCACTCTCTGCCAACTTTGCTTCCCCATTGACTTGCATTGGGTTTCGTGTTTCAGTCAGACCCCGACTTTTCCCTGTAGTCGGCCGATTTCGTTCGACCAGACTTTTGAGAAAGTCGGGTTTCATGAAACCCGACTCGACCCTAAAAAAGGCAAAGTCGCTCATCTCTCGTTCAGAGATACCATTTTTCTTTATATTAAAATTTTTGATCACATTTTATTTAACTTTTTTTTCGCAGTACGATGGAAAAGCATATTTTACGCCATGTTTTTTATTTATTTTTTTACGGTGTGCACTGAAGGGGAGTGACAGTTTTATAGGCAGTATTATAGATCAGGTACATGTGGATGCAGTGATACCCAATATGTGTGCATTTTTATTTTTTTACATAATGAAAAGTATTTATGGGTATTTTTTTTTTCATTTTTTTACTTTATTTCTTAGTTCCTGTATTGGACTAAAAGTTTTATTACTCTGATCCCTGGTATAATACATTGTAATGTTCCAAGAAATAAATCCTAGCCTCCCCGACATGTTTTGCCATGAAAGCCATCATTAGGGGTTATATAGCGCTATAAATAAATAAGTATAACTTATAGCCCGATGTCCTCCAGACAATCTGTACTACTGCAATGTTTCTGGTGTTTGCATCCGTATAGTGGCAGATTATAGAATACTGAAATGCAGGAACACACAGTTCTGAAAAAAGAAAACTTTTTAATTAGTAAAAATAAATCAATAAAATAAATGCATTTGACAGGAACTTAACTACGCCTTGTCCTTTAAAATGAAGTCTTGAGCTTGGCTCCTCAGACTTAGGACCTCCCAGTAGAGGACACTTCATGTGCGCTCGGCTTGAGAGGCAGTGACACAGGAGAAGACAAGGTGCTTACAATATTGAGACGTCCAGGTGAAGAAGATGGAATAGTAGCAGCACTATGAGCGTGGACTGCAGAGAGGAGGAATCATTGATCATGCATTTAAAGGTAAAGAAAACTTCAGTTCTACAAGAGATTCCAAAAAGTTCATAAGAATTTGTGATACATTTGCAATGCTTTGTCATATGATATCTTTTGTACTCAAAGAACAGGTCACATCACAGTTGAATCTCCTGTCACACACATGTACTGAATACACTGATTATTCTCCCGCATTAATTAAGACCCCAATACATGTGTCACCATACAGGATGGAATGGTAGATCAGGTACCTGAGGGCTCCCTGCGCTGCCATTTTACTCCACTGAATATTTGTACACAGATACAGGTCAAGTCAGGAGGACCTAACTCCTGACCTCCCAGAACATCGAGACTGCTGCCCAAAATCTGGGTCTTTATATCAGTGAAGAAGACCCGTAATGAGTGTCATACGTCAGCAATGTGCTTCCTTATTGAAAAAGTATAGAACATGATGTGTATTTTTTAAGCTAAATGGATGCTCCTCTAGTCTTTTTCCGGGTCTGTGATTGGGGTTGATACATGCCCTGGCAGCTTTCCTGGCACATACTGTATAGATAAGAAAATACTGACATCAAAACCAAAGATATATGGACTTGTAGATATGCAACGTGTTCTTAACACAAAGTTTGGTTTCAAGCCTTCAAAACTTTCTCTAAAATGTAACCGGTAAAGCTGGCTTTTCTTCAATTTTCTTTCACAAGTCACTGTGCGCCTGGAGAAACAGCGCCTACAAATTGGGTGAGTCGGCCTTTTCTTTTTCTGCACAGTTTCCCATTTTAAGCTCCAAAGTAACTATTATGTATAGTAATACTGTAATTATTTCCTACTCTTGAGAGATATTAGTTATTAATTAGAGATAAAATTGTCTTGTAAATAACAATACATGTAATCAATAAAGCAGAACACTCTCTGCAGTAGAGATGAGCAAATTGATGTAAGTGAATCGCATGAAAATTGTCTTATAGTTATAGAAATTCAATGAAGCAGGCACATTTAAACATTATATTTTTTCATCAGCCAGTAAACAATCAGGCATAACTTGGCTTTCCTATAATGCACTGCAGATATTAAGTCACATGGTGTAGCACAGACAATCTGGAGGGACCATGATAACCTGTATAAAAGTCAATGCAGGGAATGCAGCAGTTATTCCAGAAACTGTAGCGTTAGAGGATGTCACAGCTCATAGCATAGCAATAGAGATAATTATGGAAAGCCATGAAACATTCAACAAATTCTCTCTCAAGTTTGAAAGTTAGGAAAGAGGCACATATACAGCAATTTTTACTTTGCATTGACATTTTGTTAATCATTCCCAATTCTTACTTTGTGCTCACATAGAAAAAATGCTCTCAGTGAGGCCAATTAGTATTCCAACAATGTGGTACCCCTTTCATGGCCGTCACAGTGACCCCCACACCAAGCATGCTATTCCCAGAGTGACTTCCACACACAGTATGAAGTTGCCACAGTGTCCACCACACACATTGTATGATGCACTCGCAGTGCCCATAACACACATTACAATGCCTACAGTGGTCCCTACACTCAGTATTATGCACTCACAATCCCCCCACATTATGCCCCTCTGAATCCCTTCACACAAAATCCATTATAATGCCCCAACACACAGTATGATATCCTCAACATACAGTTTTTTTGCACCCAGTTGCCCTACATATAATATGATGCCCACAGTCCATACACTGTATAACGTTATCTGACAGGTCGGGCAGGACCTACAATAATTCAGGATCTCTCGGTAACACCCTGGACAATAGAATCTCTGTAAGATTCTCTCCTGAGTTTTCTCCACCCCCAGATGTCCACCCAGAAAATGTGAATGGGCCATGTCTAAAACCCTCCGCCGGTAGGGTCCTGGAACTAACAGCTGCTCCACTATCTCACCTTCCCTCAGTTTGGTCACCTGATACAACAATTCACCACGTACAGCAAAATGAGGAAACCTGGTGTGAGCTCACGGCTCTTGAGCAACCACATTAGATACAGTCACTGTAATGCTGCCGAAGTGCAGTATAGCGCAACGTCGACCAGGGGGTGCTGGTGAGGGAAGTGTGGTTGAACACACACAGCATAGCAACACTGAGCAGCAGCACAGGTGTCACAGGTAACAAAAGAGTGGTCAGGCAATCCAAGTCAGAAACTGTCAGGAGCAGAAGTACCGAAGGAGACAGCAAGTGCACATAGTCAGGGACAAGCCAGAAGTCAGAGCCTAATGGAAATGTGGTATCCAAAACGTTAGACGTAAGATGTAGTCGGGGTACAAGCCAGTGAGTCAAAGCCAGGTGGGGAACTCGGTATCAGGGACAGAAAACCAGAGGCGGGGTTCAGAGATCAGGTCGGGTCATACACTGTAAGGAAACCACCAGACACACACTAAGTCAGGGATAGGGAAGGGATCACACACAAATACAGGAAAACAGAGGCAGAAATATCACTAGGGTATATGGGTCAGCTGCTCTTGCCTGGAAGCATGAACTATAGCTGACGCTGACAAGCAGGCTGCAGAGGACTGAATTAGCCCAGCCAGTTCCTAAACGAGGCAGAGGGGATTTACCCCAGCATGACCAGTCCAGAGAGAAGATAGCAGAAAACAAACCCCAGACTGGATCATGACAGTCACATTTTCAAATGCCCCCTTTAATGTGAGGTCCCGAAGTTGAGCAGTCCCAAAGTTCTCTTTGGGCATCTCTAAGTCAAGGAAGCTGGGCTCCTCTGTTACCATCTCATCCTCCTCTTAGCGAGGGCTCATAGGGGAACCTCCTTTACTTCTGATTTTGATGGAGTCACCTTTAGAGGGGACTGGCTTTTGACCGGGACACACTGTACATCCCCTTTTTGACATAAGTTCTAAAACAGAGCAAAATCCCAACCCAGGAAGACAGGATGCATTAAGTCCTTTGCTAGCCCAACCTCATGGGCTCTATCACCACAGTCTGTTCCCATGGTTATGTACCCCCGTTGTGGGTCTAGCCATCCTCCATGGTGAGCCCACCCCCTTTTGGGTATCCCAGTATGGGGAAGTAGCAACATCTGGTTTCCCGAGGGATTTCTCCACAATCTGGTATCTCTCAACCGGGCCGACCAGGTCATCTGCATTCGGGGGGTTGCCCTGGACAACCCAGGTCTGTATTGGTCTGAGAAGGGAGTGAACAAACCTGTGCATCACCACACGCTCAACCATTTGGGCTGGAGTGGAAGTCTCTGGCTGCAGCCACTTTTGAACCAGATGCAACAGATCATACACCTGGGTTTATCAACAGCATACACCCAGTGGTGGACTCGCTTTGCCCTTACAGACATTGTCACTCCCAGGCATGCCAGAATTTCAGTTTTTAATTTGCCATACTCTTTGGCATCCTGGAGGGCTAAATGTTAATATGCTTTTTTGAGTTCACCAGTCAAATACGGGGCCAGCACCTGCCCACTGTTCTGGTGGTAACCTCTCACGCTTCGCTAACCTTTCAAACACAGTCAAAAAGGCTTCAACATCATCCTCCAGGATCATTTTCTGTAAGGCTTGTCTTACCGTTTTCCTGACGTATGCATCAACACCTGGAGACGGGGAAGAGACTGACGGCATTATATGAACCACCTCTGCAAGGAGCTCCATTTGCTATGTTAGAGCCTCCTGCTTCTGTCGCTGCTGCTGCTGAAGCTGCTGTGCTAACAGTTATTTGTCTCCAGCTGTGCTGCTCGCTACTGTTCACTTGCGAGCTGATGTTGCCGCTGTACCTGGATGAGATGCTTCACAAGCCCCTCATTGCTGACGGACGTCTCAGGCTGGACGGTGGATTTAACCCAGGACATGCAGTTGCCCTCAGTCTCTATGCATGTTCCTGAAATGCTGCCCTCATCCGAAACACCACGTGTGAGGGGTTGACTCGCTCTGCTGCATCTCAAAAGTAAACACAGGAACAGTCCTGTTAGAAATTCATCTGCAGGTGTATTTTAGACAGTATAAACCTTGACTCGGTTCAGGAAAAACAAACAAAGCCTTTCTGGGAAAATGATAAAGCAAAAACAAAGTCTCAAAGAGCCCGTGTCCTGCAGGCCTCACTGCAGGAAACACACCGCGTCTTTAGCTCCTATGGGAGCCATGTGGGAGTTACACCTCTCTCCCAACACACACACACTGACTGAACCACAGGTCCAGGTATATATCACATGTACAGTATAAGTCATGTGATCATGACATCACTGCAGGTCCTCATATACCTGCAGTGAAAAGGGGTGCATGAGCACCCTCCCACCCACACTGGGGGTGCACATAAAACCAGCCCATTAACCTCTGTACATGACCTATCAGCACCTAGTGTGCTGGTAGCGCAAAAACTTTCCGGTTTCACATCACTGATTGCTGCACACCCAGTGACATGTACCTCCCTTCCTCTACAAAGCCAGTCACACAAGTATGATGCATTCATAGTGCCTCCAAACACATGATGTTGGCCCAAACACCGACACCAAACACATTATGAAGATCCGCACAGTGGCACTACACATATGATGGCCTCCCCAGTGACTGCAAACTAGAGTTTAGCGAAACAGGTCGTCAGATTGAAAAGTTGCCGACTTTCGCCAAAGTCGGGTTTCGTCGAGCGAAACCCGACCATAGCGTGAGTTCGGCCATGCGGTCGGCGATTCGAGCACCAAAGTCGGATTTCACAGAATGCTTGCACGGGACTTTTTTTCAGCCAATGAGCAAGGACGTACACTGTGGGCAACGAGATGACATGTGCAGCAGAGAGAGAGAGAGAGAGATTTCGCACTCTTTAAAAAAGCGGTCCGGCATGTAGGTGTCCTCCACTCACTGCCAACTTTGCTTCCTCATTGAGTTGCATTTTCATGCTTCAGTCGAACATCCGACTTTTCCCGATAGTCGGTCGATTTCGTTCGACTCGACTTTTGAGAAAGTAGGGTTTCATGAAACCCGAGTCGACCCTAATGTGTAGTTCACACGTAGCGGAACTCTCGCGGAAATTACCGCAAGAGTTCTGGAATTCCATTCCGCGGGAAAATCACATTTTAAATTCCCGCGATTTTCCCGCGGGAAAGTCTCCTCTCCTCCGGACCGTGGGTACCATCCGCAAATGTTCTGCTTACTTTTCGCATGGCGTGCACAGCCACGTGCAGGAAGTAAGCGGAACAATGCATTCCTATGGGTGCGGGATCACCGCGATTCCGCAAAATTAATGAGCATGCTGCGTTTTTTACTGCAAAGCGATTCCGCCGTGGTAAAAACCGCAGCATTAGCACAGCATTGCGGAATCCCATAGGAATGCATGGGATGCTTATTTTTCGAGTTTTCGCGGCAAAATCACGCGGTTAAAACCGCCGCGGAATCACGAAAAAAAGCCACGTGTGAACTCAGCCTAAAAAAGACAAAGTCGCTCATCTCTAGTGATGTATATTCATCACACACAATTAATGCTTCAGGCTCAATGCTTTTTATCGTTTTAAATATGCCAACTTATCAGGAGACACTAAGATGTAAAGGATGGAGACTACAACCCATAATAGCAGTAATCCTCTTATTATTGTGTCCCAAATTCAAAATAAATTACATCCACTGTGTGGGGGAGGGGCAGGAGCTGGCGTGAAACGCGTTGAGACTGAAACATTCAGTGCTTGTGATGAACATATATCACCTTTAAGAGACTTCAGGTATTTGTTATATGTTAGTTTTGTCATTTCCTAAATTAATTTTTGTAGTATATATTTTTGCTGATGGGATAATTTAATTTATCTTTTTTATAAAAGCTAAGTTTTACTTTCTCTTTCGTAGAATTTTAGATTTTGAGGGATTTTCACATTATTAGTGATACTCTCCCCACATTGTACGTCACCCCTCATAGCCCTTCACATAGAATAATTGCCCCCACACATTATGAGGCCCTCATACAGCCACCGACACTGGATCCTCGGAATCAAGGGTCCCATGGGCACTGCTTTCTGTTTTTATTGTTTTTTTGTTGGGGGTGCTGACATTTACCCAACATTTTTGATCACTTGTTTATGGTTAGGAGGAAACTGTGTAAAAAATCTGAAAGATAAGTAAAAAAAAATATTAATTTAACTATTTCATTAAATCCCAATGTCTTCATGACACTGTCAGTACTCATTTTTTGGACACCGTAATTTGACAAACACATATGCCAAACTAACACTTCTTCCTATGGCCTATTGCCATTGTTATTTTTCCCACTGGAAATTTTTTTACACTCTAATTTTATTAGGAAGAGAGTGAATTGTTGTTTAAAAAAGCAAAAGTTAATCCCTTCTCAACATTGCCAGCGCTGCACCGGGCTATCCAACCCTCTAAATGCTGCAGTCAGTAATGAGAACAACTTTCTAAATGGTGGTCATGGTGACTAGAAGTCATACCCTGACATCCCGGTCTGCCAGGTACGGTGGCCTGTTAGACCTGATCTAACCAGGGTCTATCAGGCCTCTTGTCAGGGTAAAATTCTAAAGTATTGCAGAGCAGTAGACAATCGATTTTACAGTATAATTATAAAAGAGTTTATCCAGTACTGAGGTAGAAAGAGAGAGAGACGGAGATAATTCCAAGTGCTGTGAATTTGCAAACAAAAATGGAATCCCACAATTTTTTTTTGGCTTTTTTATCTACCATCTTCACTATCTGGAAAAACTGACTTTGTAATGTGATTCCCCAAGTCAGTATGATAGCACAGATGTAGGAGTCAGCCAGGGCAGTAGTCATGACTGAGCTTAACTGCCTAGGTAGGCCCTAGCCTCCTTCAAAATAAATAGGTTGCCTCTTATTCTGCATGGCACGATCTGTACTCACAGTGCTCGCAGAGTCCTCTCCGTCTCACTGGTGTCCTGTGTCCTGAATAAACATGCAGTCCAGCGCAAATCTTATCTTAGCAACTCTTATTGCTTCAGGACACAGCACATCCAGTTCTGACACGGCATTTCACTCATAGTTCACGTAGCACATCCCTTCGGCTTTCTCTTCTCTCTTCCCTGAGTCACTAAATGATTGCACAGGACGGCATGTCCCAGATGGCCTCTCAGCATCCTCCCCTTTCAGCATCACTTCAGTAAAGCGCTCCCCTGCCTGTTTCGCCCTGGTCAGAAGAGAGTCAGCCCAGCAGGTGATCCGCCACATTATGAGTGACATTTCTGCACACTTTTGCTGTGACCTCTCTGTTTTCTCTGCTTGCTTCCTTTGTGTTGCTGCTCTGTGGGAGCTGCTGACGTATGATCTTTTCCCCCTGAACCCTGGATAGCTGGGCACATGCTTCAATGTTGCAGGGTCTCTACACTGCTCGGGCCTTAAGGCCACCCGAGCTCTGTGGGCATCCTCGCCCTTCTCCTATCTCCTCAAAACCAGGAAGATCCCTTCCTCTAATCTATGTGACCCCTCCTACATTAGCTATCTACACTACTGAACTCTTGTACTATACTATGTACGCTAATATACCACCATCTAGTGGCCAATTACTAATGCTGCACTCTCGCTGTATACAACACATATATGGGAACATTATTTACACATTTTAACGTCTTTACGAACCAACGTTATATATACATATAAACATAAACATGTTCCAATGTATAGTGTGTGGGTTCAGGAAGACTTCCCCACTTAACTAAAAGTTAAGTGGTGAAAAAAAAATTCAGAAATTTTTCATAAATAATTTCTTTCTTTAACCCCTTTCTGACATCAGACGTACTATCCCGTCCATGGGACCCGGGCCCCTATGCCCATGGACAGGATAGTACATCTAGCGCGATCAGCGGCGCCCACGTGGTGAGCGTCGCTGATCGCGGCTGGGTGTCAGCTGATTATCACAGCTGACACCCGGCACAATGTGTCAGGGGCGGTCAAGGACCACCCCCGACACGTTAACCCCTTGCACACCGCGATCAAACATGATCGCGGTGTACCGGGGGTTAAAGGGAAGCATCAGCAGGGAGGGGGCTCCCTCCGTGCTTCCCTGAGCCCCCCACAGCAGCGCAATGTGCAGTGCTGCTGCCGGGGGCTCTTTCCCTGCGGGCCCCCGGATCCAAAATGGTGACGGGGGCCTTCGGGGGCCTGCAGGGAGCTGGCTTCCTCAGTGCCTGCAAAGCGCAGGCATGAGGAAGTCTGCAGTAGTGCCTGTGACAGATTGCTGATCTGTCACAGTGATCTGTGATGTGACAGATCAGCGATCTGTCACAGGACAGTGAAGTCCCACTTGGGACATTGTAATAAAGTTAAAAAAAAATAAAAAAAGTGTTAAAATAATTTAAAAAAAATCGCCAAATAAATTAAAAAAAAAAAATATTCCCCCAATAAATCCATTTTTTTGAAAAAAAAAAAAAACAAAACAATAAAAGTACACATATTAGGTATCACCGCGTCCGTAACGACCCGCCCTATAAAACTGTCCCATTAGTTAACCCCTTTAGCGAACCCCTTAAAAAATAAAAAACGAAGCAAAAAATAATGATTTATTATCATACCGCCAAACAAAAAGTGTAATAACGCGCGATCAAAAAGACGCATATAAATCTCCATGGTACCGCTGAAAACGTCATATTGTCCGAGCATTATAACCTTCTGTGAAGCACTTGGGGGTTCAAAGTGCTCACCACACATCTAGATAAGTTCCGTGGGGGGTCTAGTGTCCAAAATGGGGTCATTTGTGGGGAGTTTCAATAGTTTAGGTACATCAGGGGCTCTCCAAACGCACATGACACCCGCAGACCATTCCATCAAAGTCTGCATTCCAAAATGTCACTACTTCCCTTCCGAACCCTGACATGTGCCCATACAATGGTTTTCTCCCACATATGGGGTATCACTGTACTCAGGACAAATTGGACAACAACTTTAGGTGTCCAATTTCTCCAGTTACCCTTGGGAAAATGAAAAAATTGGGGACTAATTGATCATGTTTGTGGAAAAAATACAATTTTTTATTTTCATGCCCGGGCATTATAAACTTCTGTGAAGCCCTTGGGGGTTCAAAGTGCTCACCACACATCTAGATAAGTTCCTTGGGGGGTCTAGTTTCCAAAATGGGGTCACTTGAAGGGGGTTTCTACTGTTAAGGTACATTAAGGGCTCTCCAAAGGCAACATGACACCCGCAGACCATACCATCAAAGTCTACATTCCAAAACATCACTACTTCCCTTCCGAGCCCCGACGTGTGCCCATACAGTAGTTTTCTCCCACATATGGGGTATCAGCATACTCAGGACAAATTGGACAACAACTTTTGGGGTCCAATTTCTCCTGGTACCCTTGGGAAAATAAAAAAAATGGTGCCTAAAAGATCATGTTTGTGGAAAAAATAAGAATTTTTTATTTTCACGCCCGGGCGTTATAAACTTCTGTGAAGCACTAGGGGGGGTTCAAAGTGCTCACCACATATCTAGATAAGTTCCATAGGGGGTCTAGTTTCCAAAATGGTGTCATTTGTGGGGGGTTTCCACTGTTTTGGTACATCAGGGGTTTTCCAATCGCGACATGGTGTCCGATCTCAATTCCAGCCAAAAAGGTCAAATGGCGCTGCTTCCCTTCCGAGCTCTGCCATGCGCCCAAATAGTGGTTTACCCCCACATGTGGGGTATCAGCGTACTCAGGACAAATTGCACAATAACTTTTAGGGTCCTGTCACCATTTGGAAAATAAAAATTGTTGGTGAAAAGATCATTTTTGTGGAAAAAATATGATTTTTTAATTGTACCGCTGTACGTTATAAACTTCTGTGAAGCCCTTGTGGGTTAAAAGTTCTCACCACATATCTAGATAAGTTCCTTGGGGGGTCTAGTTTCCAAAATGGGGTCACTTGTAGGGGGTTTCCACTGTTTAGGTACATCAGGGGCTCTCCAAACGTGACATGGTGTCCGATCTGAATTCCAGCCAATTTTGCATTGAAAAAGTCAAACGGCGCTCCTTCCATTCTGAGCTCTGCCATGCGCCGAAACAGTCGTTCCCCCCCACATATCAGGTATCAGCGTACTCAGGACAAATTGCACAATAACTTTTGCAGTCCAATTTCTCCTGTTACCCTTGGTAAAATAAAAAAAAATTGAACCTGAAGTATTTTTTTTGTGAAAAAAATATAGATGTTCAATTTTTTTTAAATATTCAAAAAAATTCCTGTGACGCACCTAAAGGGTTAATAAACTTCTTGAATGTGGTTTTGAGCACCTTGAGGGGTGCAGTTTTTAGAATGGTGTCACTTTTGGGTGTTTTCTATCATATAGACCCTTCAAAGTGGCTTCAAATGTGATGTGGTCCTAAAAATTAAATGGTGTTGTAAAAATGAGAAATCGCTGGTCAATTTTTAACCCTTATAACTTCCTAACAAAAAAAAAATTTTGGTTCCAAAATTGTGCTGATGTAAAGTAAACATGTGTGAAATGTTATTTATTAAGTTTTTTGTGTGCCGTATCTCTGTGATTTAAGGGCATAAAAATTCAAAGTTGGAAAATTGCGAAATTTTCAAAATTTTCGCCAAATTTCCATTTTTTTCACAAATAAACGCAAGTTATTTGAATGAAATTTTACCACTATCATGAAGTACAATATGTCATGAGAAAACAGTGTCAGAATCACCGGGATCCATGGAAGCATTCCAGAGTTATGACCTCATAAATGGACAGTGGTCAGAATTGTAAAAATTGGCCCGGTCATGAACGTGCAAACCACCCTTGGGGGTGAAGGGGGTTAATGTCACCATTTTCCAAGACCCACAGCATCTCCATTTTTTGGGATCTGGGACTGGATGATGGGTTATTTTTTGCAACACTGAGATGACATTTTTAATTATACAATTACCATTTTAAATTATATCCGATGTTTTGCATTGCAATTTTGCGGTGAACAGAAAACATCATTCTGGAATTTAATTTTTTTTCCTCATTACCCTGTCTGCTGTTTGCAATAATTTACTTTATATTTTGATGGATCAGACATTTCTGAATTCAGCAATACCAAATATGTGTATTTTTTATTGTTACTGATTTTTTAATGGGGCAAAAGGGGGGGTGATTTGAACTTGGTTCATTTCTTTTTTTTTCATATTTTTTAAAATCTTTTTTCTTTTACTATATTTAAGAGTCTCTTAAGGAGACTTGAAGCTGTGATAATACGATCACCAGTGCTTCAGCCCTACTATGTATAGCAGAAATCACGATCCCTATGAACGTCAGCCATTAGCCGGCATTCACAGGAAGTTCACAATGACAGGCATTTATTTTTTCTCTTCCAATTGTTATGCTATTTTACTATACAACGTGCAATCACTATAATTTTGGTAGTTCCCACTTCTAGTAGATTATGGGTTCTGCTTCAATTCGATATATCAGAGATTTACATGTAAACCCTGATGTGAGTGCTCAAATTACAGAACGGGAAAAATGTGAACTGGGCCTTACTCCAATTTTTGGGTGGCAAAAAAATGTTATGTACTCAAAATTATATAATAAAAACTTAACTCACTTTCAACAAGTCTCCATTCAGATCTGTCACCAGTCAATGGAAATATAGGAAGTTTCTGGTAGCACAAAGCTCTAGAAAAGTGACATGGCTCCTTCCAAAAAACAACACAGGAAAATCTGTGTTGCATAATCCAATGTACTCCTGACCCCATGATTCCTGAAGCACAAAATGAGAACCATATATTGGGTGCAAAAATGGCATATTGGCAATTTTATCTCTGCAACATCGAAAGTGTTCTTATTTCTGAAAAACATCTTTGTAGTCAAAATAATCAATACACCCATAGATAAATTCCTTGAAGGTTATAGGAATAATATTTAGAATTGAGAGTCCTTAGTGGTTGATACCTTTTAATGGCTAGCTGAAAAAAATAGTAACACATTGCAAGCTTTCGAGACTACTCAGGTCTCTTCATCAGGCATTGACTAATACAACATCTGAAGAATCACATATTTATACACAACACAGCACAGAAATAACTGCAATAGATAAGACAAGTGATGTGAAGCAGAATTGTCATTATGGGGGAGGGATAACCATACATACTGGAACAGTTCATAGATAAGGAGTATGAAAGTTTTATTGTCTTCTGATTGGGGTCTGGATCTGTGTTGTGTGATGACCTCAGAAGGTCTGAAGAGCAAATTCCTTAATTGATGTAAAAAGACAAATCCATGCGACACATTCATTCCTGCACTGAGTGTGTTGAAAGTTGTCCTAAATTTACACTCCCAGACTCTTCTGTCTCTCTGAGACTTGAAGTTACCTTTTAATACAAGTAATTTAATGTCCGTCATGCTATGACCAGGGATACAAAAATGTTTTTCCACAGGTAGATCCATTCTTTTTTCTCTTATTGTGTGACGATGAGAATTCATACTACAGAAAATTGGAGTTGGATCCTACACAGGACTACAGTATTACTAGAAATTAAACAAGTTGGTATCTTGTCTGGTCGGCGCACCGTTAAAAGGACGCATGCAGTGGCAAAAGCATACCTGCGCACGACCTGCATACCCAATGCTAAAGATAGGGTATGCAGTCCCCATGCCGCGTCATGTGCCCATTGGTGGAGCTAACCAGAGGAGGCGTGGCTGTGGGCGGCCATGCGCATCCCTCCGCAGCTCCTGGAAACGCTAGTGTGGAACTAGCCTTAGACCTCCTATTAGCATGTTTCAGATTATGTCGCACACTGGTCCAAACCCTTTCCAAATTTCCAGAAAAACTGTCCTCAGGCTCCGCTGCCCCAATCCTAGAAAAAGGACCGAAAGATGGATGTTTCCCAGTACAACAAAAAAAGGAAAACACCCACCCGAAGAAGACGTATGATTATTGAGAGCAAACTCAGCTAATGTTACATATTCCGACCACATCTCCTGATTGTCTGCTGCAAAACATCTCAAAAACTGCTCAACATCCTGTTTCTTCCTCTTGGTCTGTCCATTGGACTCCGGATGATAACCCGACGAAAATGACAAATGAACCTTAAGTCAGTCAAAAAAGGCACGCCAAAAGCGAGCCACAAACTGTGGTCCCCTATCGGAGACAGTGTCTGTGGGGACACCATGGAGTCTGACAACCTCTTTCACAAATGCCCTGGCCAGTGTCTTAGCACAGGGTAATTTATTGAACGGGACCAGATAACACATCTTACTAAACCGGTCCACTACAATCCAGATGACAGAAAAACCCTCAGAGACAGGCAGGTTGGTGATAAAATTCATTGAAAGATGCGTCCATGAAGAACTAGGAACCTCTAACGGGTAAAGCAACAATGCCGCCGGAACCTGAGAAGCCTTAGACCTAGTGCACACGATACACTGACACACCCACTTGACAATTTCTCTTAGCCACCCCGGCCACCAGAAACTCCGACCGATCGACTTTCTAGTTTCGGCAATCCCTGGATGACCCACCAAACGAGACTCATGACATCCCATAAACAAAAAACTGTCCTTAGGGCTTTAGGCACAAATAACTTCCCATTCGGAGTGTTGGTTGGTGCTGCATCCTGGGCTTTAAGAATGCTATTTTCCAACCCAGAATCTAATGCTGCCACCACCACCCCTCTCTGCAGAATAGATTCCTCCCTTTCAGTATTGACTGCTGGGGAGAAACATCGAGACAAAGCATCAGCTTTAACATTCTTTATCCCAGGGATATATGTCACAGAGAAATGGAACCGAGCAAAAAACAATGCCCACCTAGCTTGATGAGCATTCAAACATTTAGCAGCATCCAGATAGATCAGATTCTTATGATCAGTAAAGACTTGTATAGGATGTCTAGCGCCCTCCAAAAAATGTCGCCAATGCTCAAATGCAATCTTAATAGCCAGCAATTTTCGGTTCCCAACATCGTAGTTGAGCTCCACCTCCAAAAATTTCTTAGAAAAGAACGCACAGGGCTGCACCCCATCCTCTCCTTCCTGTGACAGAACAGTGCCCACTCCTACTGATGAGGCATCCACCTCTACCAGAAAGGACTTAGTCTCCTCTGTCTGGATCAAAACAGGAGCATAGCTAAACCTCTCCATGAGATGCTCAAAAGCCTTAACAGCCTCAGAGGACATTGGACAGTATTGGAACAATTATTAGTAAGATCAGTTTGGGGTTTTGTCGTAACAGAAAAATTCTTTATGAATTTTCTTTAATAATTAGCAAACCCCAAGAATCTCTGAATTGACTTCAAGCATTCAGGTCTGGGCCACTCCAATACCGCCTGAACCTTCACCTGATCCATCTCAAACCCATCACTGGAAACAATGTACCTCAAAAAGCAAATTTTCTGTACTGCAAACTCGCATTTCTTCAGTTTAGCAAAGATTGTGTTTTCTCTCAGAATCTGCAGTACCTCGCGGACTCTCTGCCAATGTGACTCCAGATCGGCGAGTAGATCAAAATATCATCCAAATAAACAATAACACTCCTACTGATCAACGGCCTCAGAATGTTGTTAATGATATTTTCAAAGAGCGGCGGAGAATTTGTAAGGCCGAAAGGCATTACTAGGTACTCAAAATGACCTTCTGGGGTATAAAAGGCTGCCTTCCATTGATCGCCTTCTTTTACCCGCAGCAAATTATATGCCCCACGGAGATCGATCTTAGAGAACCATTTGGCTCCAACTAATTGGTTATGCAAATCCGGAATTAGAGGCAATGGGTTAGGATTGCGCACAGTGATCTTATTAATCTCCCTGAAATCCAGACATGGCCTAAGACCCCCATATTTTTTGACAAAAAAAGAATCCCACGGCCACAGGGGACTTAGAGGGTCTTATATGACCTGCAGCAAGACTAGTCCGCAGGTATTCCTTTAAGGCTGTTTGGAAGAGTAGCACCTGGGACAAACTCAATAGAGCAATCGTAAACTCTATGAGGTAGTAGGGCTTGTGACTCCACTTCTGAAAATACTTTCCAGAATTCATGAATGGCTTCAGGTAGCTCACTTTTCACAACAGCAGTGATGTGTACATCACAACATTTCCCATACCACTCCTGACCCCAGGATCTTATTGTACTTGACTACAGCGCCAAACCATGCAAACATGAAAAATGAATAATGAATTGCATTATTGCATTAGAAGTATGAAAAATTGAGAAAGTTTAGTGAATAAAATGGCCAAGTTATGTGTACCTGGAAGCCACGTTAAGGCATTTCTTGTTTTCCAGGTCCCTATTCTATGCCAATCCTCACTAAGACTGAAGTCTCCATCTGAAGGGGAGCCTATGAAAAATCCTCTGTTAGGACTGAAGTCTATATCTCTGTGAAGGGGAAATGGCCCTGGTTTGATTAAAAACGCCTGCAGCTAACAGGTGGAGTGCTCAGTCAGAGGGTAAATGAATACAAATTTCAAAAACTGATCGTCACCTCCAAGCATAAGCATAGTGTGAACAGGTGTTTAACCTAGAGTCACTAACTCATATACATTCTGACTGAGCACTCCACCTGTTAGCTGCAGGCGTTTCAGCTCCACAGACATATAGACTTCAGTTCTAACAGAGGATTTTTCATAGGCTCCCACTCAGATGGAGACTACAGTCTTAGTGAGGATTGGCATAGAATGGGGACCTGGAAAACGAGAAAAGCCTTAACGTGGCTTCCAGGTACACATAACTTTGCCATTTTATGCGCTAAACTTTCTCAATTTTTCATACTTCTAATGCAGTAATTCAATTAATTATTCATTTTTCATATTTGCATGGTTTGGCGCTACAGTGTGCTTCCTTTTTTGCTTGAATGTATATGAGTTGGTGACTCCAGGTTAAGCACCTTTTCACACTATGCTTATGTTTGGATGTGACGGTCAGTTTTTGAAATTTAATTTCTTATCGTACTTGACGACCAGTCCAGTACAGGATTGTGCACTTTTAACCAGGGTAACCCCGGGACAATTGGAAAAGGCAATTTATCAAGTACAAACAAATCTAGAGTTTCCTGGTGTTCCATATTCACAGTGAGTGGAAACCCGGTGACCTTTCGAGAAATGCACCCATGCTCTAGAGGAGAGTTATCAATCGCCACTACAGGAAAAGGGGATGACAAAGGTACAGAATCAATCGTATTCTTGTATAGAAATTGTTGATCAATCAAATTAAGTGCAGAACCACAGTCCACCATCACTTGAAAATCAATAGTATGACGACAGGTAGAACTACCAGAAAAAGAAACTCCTGTGGACCGTAAAAATGCAAAGCAAATGGGAGGGTTACTCTGATTGACCTTCTTTTTCCTGTTTTCCTTGCTTATGCGTCCTTCACATTGCTTAATAAAAGGGTCAGCCTTACCACAATAAAGGCATAACCCCTCAGAGAACCTACTCTCCCTTACCTGGGAACGAGAGGACATCGCCCCAAGTTACATCGTTTACCCACAATCAACGGGGCTCTCCTGAGAGACTGGATCTAGTAAAATTGAAAACTTCTCCTCATTCTGTCTATCTCTCAATCCTCTATCCAACCGGATAGCTAACTGCATAGCAGCATCAAGCGTAGCAGGTGCAGGATATGCAATCAGTAAATCTTTAGTCCTGTCATTCAAACCTGCTAAAAACTGACTCTTGAGTGCTGGATCATTCCAGCTGACTTCTGCTGACCATCGTCTGAACTGGGTACAATATCCCTCAGCATCACCAGAACCCTGCTTCAGCCGTCTGAGTTCTGCCTTGGCTGTAGTGACCCGAACAGATTCATCATATAATACCCCCATAGAAGAAAAAAAATGCTTCTACTGACATCAAACAAGGGTCATCCGGACGCAATGAAAATGCCCAATCTTGTGGCTCACCTCACAATAACGACATAATAATCCCCACACACTGTAACTAAGCCCCTGAAGACCTGGGTCTAAGCCAAAAATAAAGTAAACATGCATTTTTAAATTTAAAAAAATTCCTGCCGTTTACCAGAAAAACATTCAGGTAAACCCACTTTAGGTTCTTCAGAGCGGATTCAAGGGCAATTACTCACGTGATGTTGTAAGCTGGCAACTTCCAACGTTAACCCTTGCAGGCAGTGAGCAAGATCTTGAACGCTGTTCATATTGCATAAATCCGGGAAGGTTTTTTTTTTATACTTCTTTCGGGCTGGACATACTGTTAAAGATCTGCAATACAGGACTAGAGCAGAGGGGGGAAAATTGACCATGCACTATGACTGGGCTGATACCCTACAATGGAGTGGGCGACCCATTCCTAGCGAGTAGACCCACCGACGATTCTAGGTTAATCTCAAGCGAAGACCATAGGGGAAACAGGGTCCCTAAAAGATCTAAGAACTGGGTACAAAAACGGGTCACCTCCTAATAGAAAACACAAAGAAGGCTGCAGAAACCAACAATATACAGAAACAAAGACTAGCAGAACCAGAGGTTCCAGCACTGCACAAATTACACACACAGAAGGCAAAGCACCAAGCCAGAACTCAAGTGGATTAACACTGTTGTCCAGCAAGGGCTAAGAGCTAGGAGGCAGGTGCAGGTTAATAAAGAGTGATACAAACACCTGACCCAAGACAAACCCAGTACCAGAGGAAAAAGACCAGCAGCCAGAACACCACAAGAAAATGGTGGATAGTCAAACTAAACAGATTCTAACAGCAGCCACCCCAGAAGTGGCACATCTATTTGATGCACCAATTCTGGCGCTTTGCCTGACTCTTCCCATTTGCCCTGTGGCAGTGGCAAATGGGGTCCATATTTGTGGGTTTCATGTCACATTTGTATTGACTGATGACATCAAGTCCAGTGGTTAGTAATGGAGAGAAGTCTATAATACACTTATCCATTGTTAATCCTATAGTTATATTGTAAATAACCACACAGCCAGAATAAAGTTATTTAATTGAAAGAAAGACACAGACTCCTTTAATAAATTTAAATTATACCACAGTCCGTCCACAGAAGCCAATGTATCATGTAACAGAATTAAAATAAAAAAACAATAGTATTGGTTGCTGAGAAGATAATAATCCATTTGACCCACAATGGGTCTAGATCTGCTACATCTAGATGACAGGCTGTATTGTTGCATGATGTGACTATTCAGGAGGTGAACTCCTATGACCTGACTGATGTCACCACAAGTGTGCAAAACTTCTGCTCACCATAGTTTGGGGGCCTGTCTGGGAATGCAGCCTTAGTGGCTCACGGTAATCTCAATGATATCACCGCTGGTCACTGATGCTGCGCCCGCAACAGCTCATACCTTAGCGGTTCTCAGAATGGTCGTTGCATGTAGGCACCGTCCAGGTTGAAAACTCTTTATCCCCAGACATAAATTATGGTGTGGGACAGAACAATGGACAGGTGAGTTATATGATTGTTTTTTTATATTTGATTTATTACAGGAGAAAAGGGTTTCAATGGAATGGGAGATACGTGAGTATAACTGTATTTCTTTTTTTTATTTAAAAAAGAAAGGTGTGTTTTGTTTTTATTTCAAATATAGGACTTTATTCTGGCTGTGTGTTTATTTACAATATGACTATAGGATTAGTGATGGATAGGTATCTTATAGACGCCTCTCTATTGCTAAGCGGTAGGTTTGATGTCATCGGAAAATACAAAGGTGACATCAACCTGACAAATACCCAACTTTACACTGCACCAGGGTAAATGGAAAGTGCGAGGATAAGTGCCAGAATTGGTGCATCTTATGAATGCATCATTTCTGGGGCGGCCAAGAATTGATGCTTTTAGTGTGGGAGGAAGCCAATAACCATGATTCCTTCTGAGGCTATAAATAACAGTCCACAACTGTCTGTTTAGCCTTTGCTTGTTACTGAATAAAGGGGGACCCCCATGTAATTTTTTAGGGGGGGTCTCCCTTATAATAACTAATAAAGGTTAAGCAAACAGCTGTGAGCTGTTATTAATAGCTTGGGAATGTTTTTGAATATTGGCCCATACCCTAAATATTAACATCTGTCCCCAGCTGTCATCTTTCCCTCAGTGGTTTATGAAAATTACAGGATATCCCACTTTCTTTTTTATATTTATTTTTTATTTATTAACAAGTATAATGAAATAAACAGCCAAGGTAACCTCGGTTCACAGCCTTCAGGTGTTCCAGCAGCTGGAAACATCAGTAATCTTAAAATGTCCCTCAGAGTTTCATATGAGGTTTCCGGGGCTCACAGCTGCCAGGAGACCCAGTGACTGTAACCCCTGCTAACCTGAAAGGTTACCTTAGTTCAAGCCACCAGGTCTCATGATAGCTCCAGTGCCAGACAATTGAATGACGAAGTGCAAAGTGCTGGACTTGCGGTCATTCATCAGTCTGCACTTGCACTTGAAAAGCAATAGAAACTCAGACCTCCATAGTATACTTGTTGACAAAAAAAAGTGACTGAAAAAAAACATATGGGGATCCCCCGTAAATTTCATGATCAGTGCAGGGAAAGTGATGACTAAGGGGTGATGTTAATATTCTGGTAAAGACACAATATTTATAAAGGTTCAGTTCTCAGCCATCCTAAAAATGGCATATCCATAAGGTGCGCCAAATCTGACATTTTGTCTTTCTCTTCCCATTTTCCCTAGTGCGGTGGCAAGTGGGGTAATAGCTGGGGGGTTGATATCACCTTTGTATTGTCAGGTGACATGAATCCCAGAGGTTAGTGATGAAGGATTGTCTATAAGACGCCCCCAATACTAACCCCATAGTCATATTATTTAAAAAAAAAATGCTCCCATTGTGAAAACAAGATGATCTTGTAATTATGATACCTTTTAATGGCTAACAAAAATAAAATAAATGATGTTACAAAGCAAGCTTCCGGGACTTCTTAGGTCCCTTCCTCAGGTATGATATAACAAAGTTACCTTGCCTGAGAAAGGGACCTAAAAAGTCCTGAAAGCTTGCTTTGTAACATAAATTATTATATTTTTGTTAGCCATTAAAAGGTATCATAACTACAAGATTATCTTGTTTTTCACACTGAGAGCATTATTTTTCAAGCGGCTAGCACGGTAACAAACCCCCTTCTTTTCTTTTAAATAAAAAATACACACCCAGAATAAATACTCTTAATTGAAAGAATGACACAAACTCCTTTAATTAATCCAAAATAAACCATATTTGTGTCATTGCCCAGTCCACTGAAGCCAATGTCTCCTGTAATAGAATTGAAATAATAAACAAAAATATATTCAAATTTATATATTACATCCTCTTCTATGAACATTGCTCCATCTGCAATAGTAACAGAAGGCTGCATCCATTCCCACCCCTTGACTTTGTTATTCTCAGCTGAGGTTTTTCCGAGCTGTCTTCCAGCTTATGAACATGGGCTGCAAGGCTCCTATGCAATGGGCAGTAAATGTCGCGCTAAATGACACGTCACCTTCAACCTTGCAATATGGTACGTCACAATACCAGGAATCTTGTGGCTGCCCTGGGCACTTTTGGCAAAGTATCTCATGCTTCCTTTATGGCTCACAATCTAAAGATGGTCAAGAATTTGTTTTTAAGAAACGTACATGCTTTAAAAAGGTGTTCCCCTGGCCAGAGAATGTCTGTGCAGTTTGTGAAGTAGAATGCCTTCCAGGCTTTACATACACAGAATACTGTAGACTACCTGAGCACTGCTTTATTTGTGATTCCGCCATGAGATAAAATTCAACGCTCCATATGTTGGAGCATCTGTATGATCAGCATGGAGCAGCGAAGGTTTATATCATGCTGAAGTCAAATTTATCAGTAGTGACAACTATGTATCAATTACAACAGCCCTACCATCTCCCACACCCAATATATGTAACAAATGCATACAAAAATGCAACAAAAGGAAAATGGAAGAACAGCAACATCTACAGGAACAGGCTGGGCCAGGAGACAGATGGTTGTGTGAATTTTTCTTGGAGCAGTTTTTTAGAACTGCATGAGCACCTGCCGGTTTAGTTGTTGTCATTCTGTATCATAGTTTTAAATGTGTAGTTTTGCTGGACTGGCTGAATACAGAATGGAAGACATGTCCATGTAAAGCATTGCCCCATGGCCGCATCTGCAGAAATCATCTCATCCAGGTTAGCCCTAAAACCACCTAATCCCAGAAACTCAGCAGACCATGACAGAACATCATGATTCGGTCTTGGACTAACATCCTGATAGTAAAGACACTACAGATCTCCTTACTGGATTTTTTTTTTGGTCTTCTGGATACATCAGGATGTTTGGTAAAATGCAGTGACCTGCAGTGTTTTTGTGTATTTTAACCCCTTTACTCCCAAGGGTGGTTTACACGTTAATGACCGGGCCAATTTTTACAATTCTGACCACTGTCCCTTTATGAGGTAATAACTCTGGAACGCTTCCATGGATCCCGGTGATTCTGACACTGTTTTCTCATGACATATTGTACTTCATGTTAGTGGTAAAATTTCATTCATATAACTTGTGTTTATTTGTGAAAAAAACAGAAATTTGGCGAAAATTTTGAACATTTCGTAATTTTCCAAATTTGAATTTTTATGCTCTTAAATCACAGAGATACGACACACAAAAAGCTTAATAAGTAACATTTCCCATATGTTTACTTTACATCAGCACAATTTCGTAACCAAATTTTTTTTTTTCGTTAGGAAGTTATAAGGGTTAAAAGTTGACCAGCGATTTCTTATTTTTTGCAACACCATTTTATTTCTAGGGACCGCCTCACATTTGAAGCCACTTTGAGGGGTCTATATGATAGAAAATACCCAAAAGTGACACCATTCTAAAAACTGCACCCCTTAAGGTGCTCAAAACCAGATTCAAGATTCAAGAAGTTTATTAACCCTTTAGGTGCATCACAGGAATTTATTGAAAGTTTAAAAAAAATGAACATTTCAATTTTTTCACAAAAAAAATACTTCAGCTTCAATTTTTTTATTTTACCAAGGGTAACAGGAGAAATTGGACTGGAAAAGTTATTGTGCAATTTCTTCTGAGTACGCTGATACCTGATATGTGGGGGGGAACCACTGTTTGTGCGCATGGCAGAGCTCGGAAGGGAAGGAGCGCTGTTTGACCTTTTCACTGCAAAATTGGCTGGAATTTAGATTAGATGCCATGTTGCATTTGGAGAGCACCTGATGTGCCCAAACAGTGGAAACCCCCAATAATAACTCCAACCCTAACCCCAACACGCCCCTAACCCTAACCCTAGCCCTAACCCTACCCCAACACACCCCTAACCCGAACCCTAGCCCTAACCCTAACCCCAACATGCCCTTAACCCTAACCCTAGCCCTAACCCTAACCCCAACACACCCCTAACCTGAACCCTAGCCCTAATGGGAAAATGGAAATAAATACATTTTCTTTTAATTTTATTATTTTTCCCTAACTAAGGGGGTGATAACGGGGGGTTTGATTTACTATTTATGGCGGTATTTATATTTGGCAGCTGTCGCACGCTAAAAGACGCTTTTTATTGTAAAAATAGTTTACGCATCACCACATTTTGAGAGCTATAAATTTTCCATATTTTGACCCACTGAGTCATGTGAGGTCTTATTTTTTGCGGGACGAGTTGACGTTTTTATTGATACCATTTTCGGGCACGTGACATTTTTTGATCGCTTTTTATTCCGATTTTTGGGACGCAGAATGAACAAAAACCAGCGTTTCATGAATTTCTTTTGGGGGGGTGCGTTTACACCGTTCCGCTTGTGATAAAACTGATAAAGTGGTTTTATTCTTCGGGTCAGTACGGTTACAGCGATACCTCATTTAGGTCATTTTTTATGTTTTGGCGCTTTTATGCAATGAAAACAATTTTATATAAAAAATAATTATTTTTGCATCACTTTATTCTGCGAGCTATAAATTTTTTATTTTTTCACTTATGATGCTGTGTGGCAGCTCTTTTTTTTGCGGGACAAGATGACGATTTCAGCGGTACCATGGTTATTTATATCCGTCTTTTTGATCGCGCGTTATTGCACTTTTTGTTCGGCGGTATGATGATAAAGCATTATCTTTGCTTCGTTTTTTATTTTTATTTTTTAAGGGGTTAACTAGTGGGACAGTTTTATAGGGGGGGTCGTTATGGACGCGGCAATACCAAATGTGTACTTTTATTGCTTTTTTTTATTTTCAAAAAATGAATTAGGGAATATTTTTTTTTTTAAATTCTATTACATTGTCCCAGGAGGGACATCACTGTCATGTGACAGATCGCTGACCTTTCACATCACTGCAATCTGTCACAGGCACTGCTGGAGGCTTCCTCATGCCGGCTCCCTGCCGCCATATAGGATCTGGGGACCTGCAGAGAAGGAGGTCCCCGCAGCATCGCTGCACACCGTGCTGATCCGGGGATCTCAGGGAAGCACGGAGGGAGCCCCCTCCCTGTGCGCTACTCTCCTACAGATATACAGTGGCATATATGTATTTTTTCATGAAGTCACATAATCTTAAAGTGGATGCAAAGCAGAACTTTGAGATCCTGATAAACACAACACAAAAGTGCAGCAGGGAAAACAAAAGAAGCAGCAAAACCTGGATTTTATATGAATTTCTTTACTGTCAAGACATCAGGTTTTGGCTTCAGAAAAAAATGCAGCCAAAAAAAAAGCAATGTGTGAACATAACCTAAAGTTTGCCCAAATCCGTCAGTCTCCTCATGGAATCTCAGAAAGTTGATGTAGTTGACATCAGGGCTTTGTGAGCCCATGTCATCGCTTTCAGATCTCGTTCCTTAAACTGAACTGTTTGAACATTTCAGGGCTTTGTCCTGCTGTATAATAAATTTGGAGCCAATCAGAAGCCTCCCTTTTGGAACGCTCATTTCCAACCTAAAGCAGTGCCCATAGCGCAGCGGTGTCAGAATGATATTGGCCCGCATATTAACCCCATTTCTGCCGGGTAATCACATTTGTCGACATGACATGTTTGCATTGAGGCAAAGGGCAGTTACACTAAATGATTGATTGGATTTCGATATCTCTTTTGTACACGTACGTTACATTTTGCTAAATATACATTATTGCTACTTTTGAAAACATTCTTACTTTGCAGCATTTGATCCCAAACCTGTATGCAGTACTGTGCATGTGCACGGTTTTGCACACATTTTTTAATTCTGCAATTTGACAGCAGTATACGCCACGACAATACTGCCGGCTGCCGCCACATGTTGTTCTGTGCATTTACTTCCCGATGTTTCATTCTTGGTTACAGACTTTATGTCAAAGAGGTAACAGGAAAAACAGGTTTTCCGTCCAAATCCTAACACACATTTAGCTTGTTTTATACCTGTTTTACTAGTCTAATTTTGCCTCCATACATATTACGGCATCACTGCAGCTCTTACATCATTTGGCTTCTGGGCTTGTAGCTACCTGGGATATTTGATGTCCTTTCTTAGCAGGGGTATATAAATTTGTTATTAAAAAGTAGACAAAAACACAAATCAAACTAAATCTACATATTGAACTGTAGAGGTCGGATTTAGCCCAGCCTTTAAGAACAAAGTCACTTTATACATTGATAACCGAGCCTCATTTTCCAAATTTGACCCGTTTCACTTTATAAGGCTAGTTTCACACTAGCTTATTTTCCTCGCAGCGCTCGGCGCCGCTAAGCCCCGCCCCCTGCCGGCTCCCTGCCCGCCTCATCCGGTCATAGCCGCCTACTATCGCACACGGCTGCATGCGATCTGCACACCCTATCTTTAGCATAGGGTGCGCAGACCATGCGCTAGTAGGATTTTAGCGTGCGCTTTGCACTTTTGAAGGTGCGCCGGGCGTGCCAAAATGCAACATGGTGCGTTCAGCGCACACCAGCGCACCTTCAAAAGTGCGCAGCGCACGCTAAAATCCTACTAGTGCACGGTCTGCGCATGCTATCCTAAAGATAGGGTGTGCAGATCGCATGCAGCCGTGTGCGATAGTAGGCGGCAATGACCGGATGGGGCGGGCAGGGAGCCAGCATGGGGCAGAGCTTAACAGCGCCGAGCGCTGCATGGAAAATAAGTTAGTGTGAAACTAGCCTAAGGTAATAACTCTGGAACGCTTAACATATCCCACTGATTCGGAGATTATTTTTCACAAAATGCTGTACTTTATGATAGTGCTAAATTTTGGTCGATATGATTTGAGTATATTTATAAAAATAAAAAATTTGACAAAAAATTCACAATCTTCAAACTTTAAATTTTTATGCCCTTAATTGATAGAGTTATACCACGCAAAATGGTTAATAAAGAAAACATTTTCCACATATCTAATTTAGACCTGCATTATTTTTTAAACACAATTATTTTTTTTTCACTTAGGAAGTTAGAAGGGTTCAAAATTTATCATCAATTTCTCATTTTTCCAATAAAATTTACAAAACTATGTTTTTAGGGACCACCTCATGTTTGAAGTGTCTTTGAGGGATCTATATGACAGAAAATACCCCAAAGTGACACCATTCTAAAATCTGCATGCATTAAAGTGCTCAAAACCATATTTAAGAATTTCATTAACCCTTCAAGTTCTTTACATGAATTAAAGGAATATTGAAGGAAAAAATGAACATTTTACTATTTTTCACAAAAATGTTACTTTATCCCCTTTTTTTTATTATCAAAAGGGTACCAGGAGAAAATGGACAATCAAATTTACTGTGCAATTTCTCCTGAGTAAGTCAATACCCCATAGGTAAGGGCAAACTACTGTTTGGGAACATGGCAGCGCTTGGAAGGTAAGGAGTGCCATTTGACTTTTATAATGCAAAATTGGCTGTAATCGAGAAGGGGCACTATGCAGCATTTGGAGAGCCCCTGATGTGCCTAAACAGTGGAAAGCCGAGCAAATGACTCTTTTTTAGAAACTACACCCCTCATGGAATATATCTAGAAGTGTGGCGAACATCTTGAACTCACAGGTGCTTAGCGGAATTGTAAAATAATTGGGCAGTGAAAATTAAAAAAAATCCCCAGAAATGTTGTTTTAGTCCCACATTTTTCATTTTCACAAAGGTAACAGTAAAAAATGGACCCCAAAATTTGTTATGCAATGTCTCCTGAGTACAGCAGTACACTTTATGTGTTAAAACACTACTTTTTAGGCACAATGGAAAATTCAGACGGGAAGGAGCGCCATATCAGAGTGCAAATTTGTCTTTAATGGTTTATGGTTGTCATGTCACATTGCAGAGTTTTTGAGGTGTCAGGAAAACAGAACCCCCATATGTGACCCCATTTTATAAGCTACACCTTTTAAAGGGAATCTGTCACCTCATTTTTGGCCTATGAGATGAGGCCACCGCAATCAGGGGCTTATCTACAGCATTCTGTAATGCTGTAGATAAGCCCCCGATGTAACCTGGAAGATAAGAAAAACAAGTTAGATTGTACTCACCAGGGCATCCGGTCTGGTCCGATGGGTGTCACGCTCCGGCGCCTCCCATCTTCTAGCGATGATGTCCTCCTTCTTACTTCTGCCGCGGCTCCTGTACAGGCGTACTATATCTGCCCTGTTGAGGGCAGAGCAGAGTACTGCAGTGCGCAGGTGCCGGGAAAGGTCAGAGAGGTCCGGCGCCTGCGCACTGCAGTATTTTACTCTGCCCTCAATAGGGCAGAGAAAGTGTGCCTGCGCAGGAGCCACGGCAGAAGTAAGAAGAAGGACGTCATCACTTGAAGATGGGAGGTGCCGGACCGGACCGCGACACCCATCGGACCGGACCCCCGGGTGAGTATAATCTAACTCGTTTTTCTTATCTTTCAGGTTACATCGGGGGCTTATCTACAGCATTACAGAATGCATTACAGAATGCTGTAGATAAGCCCCTAATGGTGGTGGCCGCATCTCATAGGCCAAAAATGAGGTGACAGATTCCCTTTAATGAAGTCTTCTAGCGGTGCCGTGATCATATTAACACCACAGGTGTGTCACAGACTTTTATACCATTGAGCGTTGAAGTAGAAAAAAAATTCAACAAGAAAGTTGTTTTAGCCCCAGATTTTACACTTTCATAAGAAGAAATACATAAAAACATCAACATAATTTGTTTCAAAATTTCTGCTGAACGAGGCAATACCTCATATATGGCTGTACAGTATTCTTTGACTACATGGCTAGACTCAGGAATGACAGAGCACTATTGGACTCTTGGCGAACAAATTTTCATAGAATAATTTTCAGGCTCCATATAGAGGCCTTAAACTGCACAGAGAAAATGGGTATCAGTTCAGTGAAATATATAGGGGAATTTAATCCTATCACCTTAAGGACGGCTGATGAGTGGTGGATACCGTGTTACTGCAGGCAGCTCGCGTGTACTAAGGGTACCGTTACACCTAGCGATGCACCAGCGATCCCGACTAGCAATATGACGCGGTCAGGATCGCTGGTACATCGCTAGGTGGTCGCTAAAAGGATTATCTTATCTTATCTTAGTGAGCTGCCACACAGGCAGATCTCACCAGCGACATTGCTGGGGACGGGGGTCGCTACTTAACTGTCAGACGCGGCGATCCTGCGTCCTCCCGCCCGGCTCCACGCGTCGCTCATCGTCACAACAGGAAGCGCCGCAGGAAGTGACCGACGAGGAATGGTCCAGCAGCTTCTCGCGCGATCAGCGATAACCAGCGGGGGAGCCGGTCGGAGGTTAGTATCACATGCAGCCATATCGCTAGCAATATCACTGCAACGTCACAAAATCGGTGACTTTGCAGCGATATTGCTAGCGATATCGCAGAGTGTAACAGGGGCTTTATTCCTGGCATCTGTGAGGATGACGTTCACTACTGTGCACACATCCAATGCTGTACACCAGTGGCCATCCTTAAAGTGATAGGGTTAAATTCCCCTACATATTTCACTGACCTGATACCCATTTTCTCTGTGCAGTCTGCTAACTGATGATGGCCGCATGAGGCCGAATCATTTTTGTTTATTTTGGCTGCATTAAATATACCAGCATTCATTCAGAAGTTGAGTGCCAAGTCTCTTTCTATTTTACACAAGGTGTGGGTACATACTTGTGCACCCTTCCAAGTAGTGCATACGGCGTTTTTTGTTTATAGACATACTGGGTGTCTTAGGAGGAGAGGCCATTTGGATTTGGGAGAGCAGATTTACCTGGATTTCTTTTGGTGTAAGAAACATCACTTTTGCAGGGTTTTTACGCAACCAGTAATGTGGAAGCCCAATATAATACCATTACCAGATGACGAACTTGAATGGGGACCTGTTTTTTGTGGGATGAGCTGAAGATTTTATTGTTGCTATTTTGGGGTCACATAATATTTTTGATTAGTTCACATTTATCCTGTGCTCTACATTGAGCAGTTACATTGGGTTTCCATCTAAATCTACAAAATATGTGATCTGGAAGAAACCCCCCAGGAAATCGATCACTATAATGAGGCAGCAAATTACTGTGGATTCCGTCTGGCTTCTGATTGATGGTATCTGGCTTTTCATCGTTGAGCACAACTGTGGCCGGCCGCAATCTTATGCACGCCTAAAAAGACTGAGACCTCCAGATCATAGGTCAGATGATATCCACAGTGCCTCCATCTGCCTAATTATAGGGAATCTTCTGACATGGGTTTCATCTGAATCACATATTTCAAAGATTTACATGGAAACCCCATTGTAAGCGCTCAGCATAGAGAGCAGGATAAATGTGCACAGAGCCTTACTGAGATCAACAAACAAGTAAACAACAGGTGAAGAATTGGTTTTATCCGTTATGCTGTTCCTTTTGAGGTATAAGTGACTAGATGTCTTTATTCTACAGGTTGATTACAGCAATACTAGATCAATATAGTTTTTGTTTGGCTTCTGTCACACTAAAAGATGCTTTGTTTTGCAAAATAAAGAGTTTGCATCCCCATATTTTTAGAGCTATAATTTCTCCATATTTCTGGCAACCAGGTCATGTTAGGGCTTGTTTTTTGTAGAGCAAGTTGACATTTTTATGGGCACCATTTTGGGTATCTTGCCATTTTTTGATCGCTTTCTATTCTGATTTTTCAGAGGCAGAATAAGCAAAAAACAGCAATTCAGGATTTCTTTTAATGCTTTTCACTGTGTGGAAAAGTAATAAGGCAATTTTATTTTTCGATTATAGCGATAACACATTTAATTCTTTTTTATTGCCATTTTTTGTCTCTTTTACACAATAAAAAATATTTCATATCAAAAATATTTCTTTTTGCATCACTTGATTTTGGGAGCTATAACATTTCCATTTTCCCACTGATGGAGCTTGTGTTTTGTGGGAGAAGATACTTTTAGGTAGGTTGATTGCATTTAATTCCACTTTTTTTCCAGTAGTATGATGAAAACCCATTGTTTCTGCAACATTTTAGGGTGATCACTGAAAGAGTTAACAGTAGTGGGCCAGTTTCATAGGTCAGGGTGTTTGGACATAGGGATACCAAATGCTTATACTTTTATTGTTTATTTTTGTTTTTACATCGTGTATTGCAATGCATGAGAGCCGTGTTATTACACAACCATTTGTCTTGGTACACCCTGCATATGGCTAGGTGTAATTGGCCAACGCACATGGCACACCAGGATGCCACTATTAGACATCCAGGAGCCGTGACAACCATTGGCTTCCCATGATTTTGTCATGAATGTGCCAATGGGGATAAGAGTGGGAGTGCTCTCCCTCTCACAACCTTCCAAAGGTCACGATGGCTTTAGATTGGATTGCAGTGCTAGCAATGTTCTTGGCTCCCACTGCAGGTGCTTGGCTGAGCTCTTGCATTGATCATGTGGGATGTGCTGGTATTTTAGCCCCTCCTGCATGATCATGCTGTGATCAGTCAGTCAGTGCGTGGATCACTGACATGGATCCCTGCACCTATTCCGTGAAGCTCAGCTGTCAGTGGCCACTGTTGGCATGGAACTGTGCGATCACGCATTGAGAGTGTTAAGGCATGATTGACAGCATGTGATGCTGCAGGAACTAGTGATAAGCGAGTATACTCGTTGCTCGGGTTTTCCTGAGCATGCTCGGGAGTCCTCTAAGTATTTTGGCATGCTCAGAGATTTAGTTTGCGGCTGCCACACAGCCTGAATACATGTGCAGGTTACCTGCTTGTTAGGAATCCGCACATGTATTCAGGCTCTCCGGCAGCCACAAATCATGCAGCTGCTTCGACATAAACGAAGTCTCCGAGCACGCCAAAATACTCGAAGGACACGCGAGCATGCTCAGGAAAACCCGAGCACCGAGTATACTCGCTCATCCCTAGTAGGAAGTTCAGCATAGCAAAAGAAAATGAGGCTGTAGGTGTTCAGTGTAAATTTATTTTCATATGGAAAGGCGTCAAAAACAGATCTGGTCCTATTGGCAAGACCGACAGTCTCATTTTCTTTCGTGGTGTTGGACCATGAGTCGTGTCGTCATGCACACAATTCTTTTAAAAGGACAGTGCACCGGTCTTTATACTTCTTCTTTGAAGCAGGAACTGACGCTAGCTCATGTAATGCTATATCCATCATTAGTAATAAAAGGGTAATTTGAGACAGGAATAATCTTTCAACTTCTGTCATTTATGTCTGTGTCTATTCTGCTCCTTCGTTCCTTAAGCTACAGTCCTCCAAGAGCTAAGGAAGACATTTCACAGACACTATTTTCAGTACAGCACACTCTGTCATCTGGGAAGATGGCTGCGATGGCAATACTAGTGATACTCTGAGCCAGGACAAATAAACAGGTGGGCATCAGGCATGGGGGCAAGAAGCTCAGGCCATTTACCACACTGAGGCAACTCTAGGGTTGAGCTAGGGATCATGTTCATAATGATGATGACACAATTCTATGTAATTAGAGAAGGAGAGTGTCACGATTCCACCCCTCAGTGTGTCTGGGATGCAGATACTGACGGCTCAGCCATCCAACCTGTTGCCAGAGCATGCTGAGTGGACAATACTTTGACAGCCTGACTATCCAATTTGAGACTGGGAGGTGCTGGCTCTCTCCAGGTGTTCATTCCCACAGGTGATTTTTCTGCTAGTTAGCTGAGCTGTTAATCCCAGACCTTTGTTACACTTACATTCAGCTCTCTGTGATTTCTCTCTCCGTGCCTTGTGTTCTGCTTGTTGATATTTTGTTGCCTGACCTTGGACCTCGATATAACTAGAGATGAGCGAACTTGTTTGTAAAACGTTCGCCAATCTCCAATTCGGCCTGAACTTTGTGCTTTTGGATTAATGTTCGGATTCCCAAACTTTTTTCCTAGAAATTAGCAAAAATTGGCCAAAATTCAGTAAATAACCAAGTTTACTAACGGCTCTTTCAGATCTTAGTTTTTCCGATAGCAGCAGGGGCCGCAGAACGTCCCGCACATGTGACACAAGGATGACATCCCTGTGTCATCAGTATGGCACATACTGGAGCATGGAAATCAGCGGTACTATTTACTCTGCTCCCCAGTGCCAGGTGCTGAAGACAGCTCACATCACTGTCCCCTGATTTTGCTGCGATCAGCGCTAGCCGGGTACAATGTGGAGAATTGTATTCAACTGTTAACAGCAAAAGCAGCGGGCAGCTGATGGTAGTATTCACCAGCCGCTGTCCGCGCTATAGATAGATCCATATACACAAAAATGATCAAACATACAAATATACACAAACAAACAACAGATGTATGCAATGGGGAGAGGAGGATGGGGTTAAACCAAACTAGAAAAAGGAAGGAAATTATCACACAAAAACCTAGCAACAATCACAGATAAATCCACCAACCGCATTCTCCAATAACCACCAGCAACAACCTCCAGCCAAGCAGCAAAAGCTACTCTGACAGCGAGAGCTAGCCAGGACTCAGTTCATATAGGAGATGGGAGTGACAGTGCACAGCTGAGAGCCAGAGCTCCAGGAGCTTTCAACTAAAGATGAGCAATCAGTTTTTATTTTTCTGTCAATATTGCCAAGTGAGGGTTTATTTTTTGCGGGGCAAGGTGTACTTTGGAATGACACCATTGGTTTTACCATGTCGTGCACGAGAAAACAGGAAAAAAAATTCCAAGCGCTGAGAAATTGAAAAAAAGGCCAATCCCACAGTTGTTTTTGGTTGGCTTTTTTGCTAGTTTTGTTAAATGTTAAAAATTAACTGCCATCACGATTCTCCAGGTCATTACGAGTTCATAGACACCAAACATGTCTAGATTCTTTTTTATGTAAGTGGTGAAAAAAGTTCCAAACTTTGCTAAAAAAAAAAAAATTGCACCATTTTCCGATACCATATTTCATGATCTCAGGTTGGGTGAGGATTATTTTTTGAATGCAGAGCTGATGTTTTTAATGATACTATTTTGGCTCAGATAAGATCTTTTGATTGTTATTGCATTTTAATGCAATGTCGAGATGACCGAAACGCCGTAATTCTGGCGATCTGACTTTTTTTCACGCCTTTTATCGATCAGGTTAATCCTTTTTTATTGACAGATCGGGTGATGCTGAACGTGGCAATACCAAATACGTGTATGTTTGATTCTATTTTTATTGTTTATTTTGAATGAGGCTAAAGGGGGGTAATTTGAACTTATATATTTTTATTTTTTTATATTTATAAGCACTTTTTTTTTTACTTTTGTCATTCTTAAATAGTCTCCATAGGAGGCTTGAAGCTGGCACAACTCGATCATCTCAGCTACATAGAGGCGATGAGCAGATTGCCTCTATGTAGCCAAATTACTGACTTGCTATGGGCACCGACCACGGGTTGGCGCTCATAGTAATTTGGCAGTGACAGCCATAGAGGTGTCCAGGAGACCTCCAGTTGTCATGCCGACACACTAGTGACCCGTGATCAAGTGACGTGGGTCACCGGTGACCGTATTTCCGGCCTGATAGTCGGAAGCGCTTGTTAAATGCTGCTGTCAGCATTTGACAGCAGCATTTAACTAGTTAATAGCCATGGGTGGATCGCAATTCCACCCGCGGCTATGGCGGGCACATATTCGTTGTTCAAAACAGCTGACATGTCCCAGGAAAGAAATGGGCTCACCGCTGGAGCCCACATCAAAGGTAGGGATACAGACATCGGCATAAGAGTGCGTCCAATGTCGGTAAGGGGCTAATGACTTTCGACTGTGTCCGATGAATATTGCAAAAACAATATTCAAATCAGAACGTATTCGGAACCGAATCCAAGCAAATTTGCTCATCTCTGCTCTCAACAGATCAGATTAACCCCTTAGCTGCCCAAATAAATTTACACTATTTAAAGTGACCCTGTCAGTTTTGCCAATGTTAGATTCGGCCATTACCTTTCAGAGCTTATACACAGCATTCTATAACGCTGCATATGAGACTCCAACCCGGCCTCGAAAAAATGAAAAATGAGTTTTATTATACTCACCTGCAGGGCGGTCCTGTCTGAAGGGTTTCGCTGCCCCTGTATTTTTCTCTAAAATATTCTAGTCCGCGAAAATAAATTATGATGTTTAGAATCGAGAGTTACTTGCTGTTAAATTGGTCTTTGAGGAATGGAGACATTTTTTGGAGGAAGAAATTCATACATTTATTATGGTCACTGATCATAAGAATCTCGCTTACATTAACCCCTTTACCACCATGGGTGGTTTGCACGTTAATGATCGGGCCAATTTTTACAATTCTGACCACTGTCCATTTATGAGATAATAAGTGTGGAACGCTTCCACTGATCCCGGTGATTCTGACATGATTTTCTCGTGACATATTGTACTTCATTATAGTGGTAACATTTCTTTGATATAACTTGCGTTTATTTGTGAATAAAATGGAAATTTGGCAAAAATTTTGAAAATGTCTCAATTTTTCAACTTTGAATTTTCATGCCGTTAAATCACAGAGATACAGCACACAAAACAACTTAATAAGTAACATTTCCCACATGTTTACTTTACATCAGCACAATTTGGGAACCAAATTTTGTTTTGTTAGGAAGTTATAAGGGTTAAATATTAAGCAGTGATTTCTCAATTTTACGACACCATTTTATTTTTAGGGACCACATCACATTTGAAGTCACTTTGAGGGGTCTATATGATAGAAAATACCCTAAAGTGACACCACTCTAAAAACTGCACCCCTCAATGTGCTCAAAACCCTTTTCAAAAAGTTTATTAACCCTTCCGGTGCTTCTCAGGAATTTTTTGAATGTTTTAAAAAAAAAATGAACATTTAACTTTTTTCACAAAAAAATTGTTTAAGGTCCAATTTTATATTTTACCAAGGGTAAAAGGAGAAATTCCAAAAGCTATTGTGAAATTTGTCCTGAGTACGCCGATACCTAATATGTGGGGGGGAACCACTGTTTTGGCGCATGGCAGAGCTCGGAAGAGAAGGAGCGCCGTTTGACTTTTTCAACGCAGAATTGACTGGAATTGAGATCAGACACCATGTCGCGTTTGGAGAGCCCCTGATGTACCCAAACAGTGTATACCCCCCAATTCTAACTCCAACCCTAACCCCAACACACCCCTAACCCTAATTCTAACCCTAGTCCTAGCCCTAACCCAAACCCTAACCCTAATGGGAAAATGGAAAAAAATACATTGTTTTCAATTCTATTATTTTTCCCTAACTAAGGGGGTGATAAGGGGGGTTTGATTTACTATTTATGGCGGGTTTTTATGTTTGGCAGCTGTCACACGCTAAAAGACGCTTTTTTTTGCAAAAAAAGTTTTTGCATCACCACATTTTGAGAGCTATAAATTTTCCATATTTTGACCAACCGAGTCCTGTGAGGTCTTATTTTTTGTGGAACGAATTGACATTTTTATTGGTACCATTCTTGGGCACGTGACTTGTTATGATCGCTTTTTATTCCGATTTTTGGGAGACAGAATGAAAAAAAGCAGCATTTCATGAATTTCTTTTGGGGGAGACGTTTACACTGTTCCACGTGCGGTAAAATTGATAAGGCGATTTTATTCTTCGGGTCAGTACAGTTACAGCGATACCTCATTTATATCATTTTTTTATGTTTTGGTGGTTTTATGTAATGAAAACAATTTTATATAAAAATGTATTATTTTTGCACCACTTTATTCTGCGAGCTATAACTTTTTATTTTTTCGCTGATGACGCTGTATGGCAGCTCGTTTTTTGAGGAACAAGATGATGTTTACAGCCGTGCCATGGTTATTTATATCTGTCTTTTTGATCGAGCGTTATTGCACTTTTTGTTCGGCGGTATGATGATAAAGCATTATTTTTTGCTTTGTTTTTTATTTTTTAAGGGGTTCACTAAAGGGGTTAACTAGTGGGACAGTTTTATAGGGCAGGTCGTTATGGACGCGGTGATACTAAATATGTGTACTTTTATTGGTTTGTTTTTTTACATAAAGAAATGAATTTATTGGGGAATATTTTTTTCTTTATTTAGGAATTTGTATAAAATTATTTTTGCACATTTTTTTTACTTTTTTACATTGTCCCAAGGGAGGACATTACTATATAGTGTCATGCAGGGGGCATGCAGGGGGCATTTATGCACACTTTATCGAAGTACAGTTTATCAAAGTACTGGCAGTTATAACATGGATGAAATGTGACACACATCTCTGTTATGAATGAGTCACTGAGGAGGGAAAAACAAAAAGCAAGCTAAGCCCAGAAAACCGGAGAGGTTGGTAACTAGCGGATTGCAGACCCCTGATCCTATCCACATAACTAGCAGTAGCCATGGAGCGTGCCTACGGTGGTCCTAGACGCCTCGTCACGGCCGGAGAACTAAATAAGCCTAAAGAAAGAAAGGAAAAATCTAAACTGCCACAGAGCAGACCCGAAAGCAATAGACAGCCCCCAGCATGTATTGTCGGTGAAACAAGATGAAAACACAGACACAGGTAGAAAGATAGGCTGAGCAAACGATGGGGCCCTCGCTAACTAGAAAGGACAGGAAAGAAAAGCTGCTGTCTGCAATAACGCAAAAAACCCTGCCAAAAAGAATGTCCAACACGTCTGATAGAAAAAGGCCCTGAAGTCGCTAGACTTCAAATCACTATATCAGCACTCAGGTATATTCTGAAGACAGAGCAAAGAGATCAACTGATCAGAGACAAAATGGGGATTCAGCCCAGTCCCAGCCAGGGCTGGCTGAACACAAAAACTAAGTAAACCAGACAAAAACTCATATGAACAATAGCAGAGAAAACTTAGCTTTAGGAAGGCAGGAACCAAACTGGAAACCAGGAGCCACAGTCAGGAAAAATCACCAGCAAGAAACTTGGGCGTCGGCTGCCTTAAATCCAATCAGAAACTACTGATGTCCAATCGCAGTCCTCTTCCTCAGGTGGCCGGTCTCTGCCATTTAGATCAGCTTCATTACCTCCCTTCACCAACAGAGGGAGTCCAGATAGAGAACTCACTACTCCTCTGTCAGCACAGCCAGCTCCATATCCCTCACCATAAGCCAGAGGCAAACCCAAAAATGAGCTCACCACAGTACCCACCCCTTGAGGAGGGGTCACCGAACCCTCATCCACGCCACCGGGCCGATCAAGATGGGCCCGATGAAAAGCACGAAACAATCAATCGGCATGAATATCAGAGGCAGAGACCCAAGAATTGTCCTCCTGGCCATAACCCTTCCACTTGACCAAATACTGGAGTCTACTGGAGAATACTCGTCTAGCCAGACGAGAATCCAGTATTTTCTCTACCTCATATTCCACATTACCTTCAACCAATACAGGGTCAGGAGGTGCAGTCATAGGAACTACTGGCTCAACATATCTCTTCAACAGCGACTTATGAAACACGTTATGGATCTTAAACGTAACAGGAAGAGCCAATCGAAAAGAAACCGGATTAAGAATCTCCAAAATCTTGTAAGGTCCAATAAATCTTGGCTTGAAATTTGGAGAAGCCACCTTCATAGAGATATTCTTTGATGACAAGCAAACCATATCACCCACTTTAAACATGGGACCAATGGTCCTATACCGGTTAGAAAACCACTGGGCCTTTTCCTGGTAGAGAGACAACTTATCCACTACTTGGTCCCAAATCTGCTGCATTCTCTCTACCACAGTGTCAACACCTGGGCAGGCTGAAGATTCCACTTGCCCTGAAGAAAATCGAGGATGAAACCCAAAGTTACAGAAAAAGGGCGACATCAAGGTAGCAGAACTAGCTCTATTATTTAAAGCGAATTCGGCCAAGGGCAAAAATGAAACCCAATCATCCTGATCAGCAGATATAAATCATCTCAAATAGGACTCCAAAGTCTGGTTTGTTCTCTCCATCTGCCCATTGGTCTGAGGGTGAAACGCAGAGGAGAAGGCGAATTGAATCCCCAGCTTGGAACAAAAGGCTTTCCAGAATCTGGAAACAAACTGAACTCCTCTGTCTGATACAATGTTCTCAGGAATCCCATGCAACCGAACCACCTGTTGTAAAAACAAGGGTACCAACTCTGAGGAAGATGGCAACTTTGGAAGTGGTACAAGATGGACCATCTTAGAGAATCTATCACAAATCACCCAGATAACAGTCATTCTCTGAGAGACAGGAAGATCAGAAATAAAATCCATTGAAATATGGGTCCATGGCGTCTTAGGCACCGGCAAGGGCATCAACAACCCACTAGAGCGAGAACAGGGTTTAGACCGGGAACAAGTCCCACAGGACTGCGCAAAATTCCTGACATCACGAGATAAGGCGGGCCACCAAAAAGACCGACTCACCAAATCTCTGGAACCAAAAATAAATGGATGACCAGCCAATGCGGAGCAATGAACTTCAGACATCACTCTCTTCCTCCACTGGTCAGGAACATACAATTTTCCCATAGGACAACGCTCAGACACCGCTGAAGACATCATCTTGTTCCGCAAAAAACGAGCTGCCATACAGCGTCATCAGCGAAAAAATAAAAAGTTATAGCTCACAGAATAAAGCAGTGCAAAAATAATAAATTGCAAGAGGGAAGTCACCTTGATCTCCAGAAACGGCCAACTCCTCCTCAGTAGCTAACCAAGATACACTGGGGGTATTGCCAAGATTTCCCTCCAGCTCCCCCTCCCCACAGACATCAGACTGATGAGGGAGCTCACATTCAACATCAGCAAGTTCTAAAACTGCCACCTCTGAGCTGGGTGACTCCGTTTGGGATAGGGCCTCCTCATGTGCATCCATGATTTCAGGTTCCTCAATAAGATCCGGTTCTGAAACCTGTGGAATGTCAACAACAGCAGCAGGGGGCACAGCTGCCCCACCTGACACCTCAGCTTAAGACCTAGGACTGATCCTGGCCTTACAGTCCTGATACTTATGGCCTTCCTCACCACAAGCGTTACACATAACAGGATTTGTGCAGTCTTTTGCCATGTAGCCAGAAGCATTGCAATTCCTGCAAGTTGGCATCTCCCCGCAACTATCCTGGGTATGCCCAAAATTTTTACACCTCCTGCAATATATCAGGGTATCTGGAAAGAACAGAAAACCACTATTTTTCCCAACTGAAAAATTAAGAGGGGGTAATGGATGCCTCCAGGGCCTTGGGGATCCATCCCAAATCTCACAAAAAATTTGTACTTCCCAGTCCAGAGCCCTTCTCCATTCAGGACCCTGTGGGAGTACTGAACATAGATGCAATGTCTTTTCAAAAATAATGTCCTCCAGGGAAACAAAAGGGCTGTGCATGAAAACTACTAGTGGGATATCTCCCTTAGATTACCACACAGTAAAGGTAAGACCTTTCAGCAAAGGATTTGCAACTCCATTTTTCAGGGCAGTAAACAAATTCTGGCAAGCCGCCATAGAAGATAGCACCAGTACATACCTGCCTTCCCTCCTAAACTCCTGCAGGCATATTATATCAGACTTCCGAATCTTCAGGATTTCATAAAACACCATGTTGACCAAATATCCCAGAGAAAAATGCAACTTCTTATCTTCAGCGATGTCAGTCCTAAATCCATTTTTGACCCGGCTATCACCGGTCCCAGAGAATTGAAGTCGGACTCCTATTGTCCACAGCTCCAAGGATCTCCTCCCTGAAACCTCCTGGCTATCTCCCAAAAGCAGCGACCGGCTTAAGCCACCGAAGTGGCGATGCCGGAAGGCCAAGAGACAGCACTCAAGGTATTCAGGAAACTTTGCACCTCGTCAGTGCAAAGTATGAGATTTGATTTGGCTAGGTGAGCGGCTCTGGACTGAGGTCTAAGGGGTAACCGTTTCTCCTTGTGGAGAGTGACATGTCAGCTCTGGCTTGCCAAGGTAAGGAGGCTTATTCATCGTGCAATGCTCCTCTGGGAAAATAATATGCAAATTGCCTCTTCAGAAAGAAAGAGGACTTTTACTGTACAGCGCCACCTATTGGTAGTAGCGATCCTACAAGTCACAATCAACCCTTTAACGAGTCTTGTAATATGACTTAGGATAAAAAGTAAAGGCTGGAAAGTTGTGAGATAATCTCTTCTGTGACCCCAACAATTATATAATTTTATTTTTTCTGGGGAAAGGGGCACAATTAGAACTTCTGCTATGAGGCCCCATAATTTCTATGTACATCCCTGCTTTTGGTGTATAGAGTGCTTTACATCTAAGTTGGGTTATGTGTCATCTGAGGAATGATAGTGTGGTCTTGCATTACTGGAAGACTCCAGCTCAACTGGAAACCTTCTGCTCAAATTTCTCCTATGCAGTACAATGTGGGCTACTCTCTCGTCTTGTTTTTGAGCTTCAAGGTTCATTGGAGCAGCCACTATGGGGTGAGACAGTTATTCTTTTTCACAATCCTTTGGGTAATTATTTTCAGCATCACCAATGCTACATCATAACCAGGACTGGTAGAGAAGTGTCCATGGTGGCAAGCTACATTTGGATCTACCACCAGATGTTGTTAATCTTCTTATTAGACATCTTCTGCATTCTTCTAAACAGCCTTGACCCCATCACCAACTGCATCATGGCACAGCAACGCATACCCTCACAGTCATTTTTTTTTTTCATTCACATGTGGTATAGGGCTTCCAAGCAGTTTTACAGCTTGTAAGCATGGTCGATAAAATCCATATGGTGGATGAGATCCTGCTTGCATCAAGCAGAAAATCTCACTCTGGATGGTTTCCTGTCAAGTGCAACTGAGCATCATCATGAGAGACAGTGCCTGGAACATTGAGAATATTTTATATTTGGCCAAAGTAACTCAAGTTCCCTGCATAGTTCATGTCCTGAGCTTTAGGCTGAAGTCACAATAATGTATAAAAAATCAGTCCGATGTTGAACCAGAAAAGTAGGATAAGTGTCATGAGAGTACAGTGCGATTTTCCTCATCTAGAATCCATACAACATCCGTATGTGTATTCAATCCATATCAATACAGTTTTAACATCTTCGTACCTAAACCTTGTCCTTTCTTTTGCAGATACCCCAAGTCCCAAATCCATGGATTTCTGACTCAATGGATTGGATGGATGACTACACCTGTCCCAGTTTGCTATGTGCATAATGTCATGTCCAGCCTCCAGTGGAATGTTAGAAAAGGTACTAAGCACAGCTGGTGGTTTCATCAGATCCAACCAGACCAGGATATCTACCAAAAGTGTAGAAATTTCTACCTGTCATAATTCTATATTGTGCAGTTTCTGGCACGGGCTAACCATGCCAGATACACTTGCTGGTAGCTTTCGCCTTTCTTGCCACTGTGATTTACAGTGGTAGACCATGCTACTGCTAGGAAATTTACCTTTTTGAGGGTATTCAAATGTGAAACAGCTCCCAAAATAGGGGTTGGCAACAAGTGTAATCCCCTGCTGGCAACATATTGCAGGTTTTTAAGAAAATCATGAGCAAAAATTGCAGTGGCTTTCTCTAAATACTACTGTTATCAGCAAATTGAGTGAAACATCTAATGTAATTACTAGCGACGGGCAAGTGTGCTCGCCACTGTTCGATGCTCAGTCAAGCATTTAGGTGCTCAATCAAATACCAAGCAGTGCCAAGTATCGCATGGTGATCAAGTGCTTGGGTCCTTGAGCCTCGGCCGTCAGATGGGAAGTGCGTAGCAGAGGGAGTTGCTGTAGATCTCTCTCTTTCTCTCTTTGTCTCTTAATATTTTGCAGTTGTAGGAGGGTGGACTGACATGTGGACCTGTCTGATGAAGAAGGAACATGTAAAATATGTTGTGCACACTGTTTGTTGTGCACACTGTACATGTCTATGGGAACAGCTAGAATTAGTAAGCGATGGTGTAGTACTGGGCTTTGGCCACTAGATGGAGACATACAACAGTGAGTAAAGGACCTAACAGCAGCTGAAGCAAGGTAACGCAGTCACGGTGGGTGGAGTTACGGGACTGAGGAGGGGAATTCCCAGGAAAGGGGATAAAAGGAAAGAGAGTCCCAGGGTTAGAGAGATCTCTCCCAGGAGGCAACAGAGACAGAGAAGAACTCAGGAGAAGATAGAAGAAATCAGAGCTCAGGAAAAGACAGAGTGGAGAGATGGATAGTCGGGGGGGGGTGGCTCTGACAGGACAGCTGCAGAACGAAGAACGCAGGACAATGGAGGCCTGGGGTACCGGACGGCTGGACCCTGAAGGGGTAGTAATTCTCGCAGTGGGCGGACTCGGTCGGGGAAGCCGCTGTGGCCATGGGCCTAACGGCAGCCACTGTGAAAGAAACCAGTGTGTCATCGCCAACAGGAGTAGGAGGAGGTGATAGGTACCCGGGCCAATGTGAAGAAGCTGTCTTATTGCTATGGATGACACCCAATAAAGTGGACCTGATTAAACGGATTCTTGCATCTGACTCCAGTCTGTTCTGCAGCCGAAAGGGACCGCCCCCCAGTCGGCACACGTACTACACAGTCATCAAATTATATATCTCGGTGTAATTACAATTGCTCATTTTGCCCTCCTACCCAGTGAATTATTCTGATTTCCATTAGGTCTATGACTTCACGTGAGTATAAAATGACTGGCTGAATCTTTGTAAGCTCTATGTGGAAACAGGACGTCACTTTTCCCAGCACGAGTCATCACTGAAAAGTCTCTGACGGGGAGGAGCAGAGAAGCTGAATTAAGGAGTTAAGGAGAAGAATGATTCAAGCAGGGAAAAGAGACTTCCTATTTCTACATAGTAGAGAGAAAAGAAAAGAACTCACTGGTTAGAAAGGAAAAATGAGCAAATATACTGTAAGTACACAGTGCTAAATAATGTGATGACTTCAATATAGTAAGAGGATATAAACTTTCAGATGATGGCTTTTTTAATTTATGTATTTTGGGATAAAGTTTTTTTGTTTTTTATTGAAAATATTGCAACGTTTGGCTACTATTACATTTATGTGTCGCTGCACATTGCTGGATGCAGAATGGGTTAACTGAAAATGCTCGGGTGTCCTCCGAATATTTTGGCGTGCTCGGAGATTCAGTTTTCGTAGACTTATCTGCATGACTTGCGACTTGCAGACAGGCTGAATACATGTGTGGAAGGCCTGTTTCTTACGGAATTCTCACATGTATTCAGCCTGTCTGCAAGTCACAAATAATGCAGATAAGACTACGAAAACTCAATCTCCGAGCACGCCAAAATACTCGGAGGACACCCGAGCATGCTCGGGAAAACCCGAGCAATGAGTATACTCGCTCATCACTAATAAGAAAACAATCTAACTTCTATTCTGTCTTTACAAGCATATAGCAGTGGTTACAAATGAGGTAGATGGAAAAATTACTGATGCATACAATACTGCGTGGTATAATATATAAATTCAAAAAACCTTGAAGAAATGTTTATAAATTCAATGATTCATCCATACAGTGTAAGGCTAGTTTCACATTTGTGCTTTTGAGCGCAGCGACGGCCTGCGCACGGCCGCCACTAAGCCCCGCCCCATGCCGCACCTCCGCCGGTAGCTCCGCCTACCGGCGCATGACGCTGCATGCGTCCTGCGTCCCCTATCTTTATCAATGGGGGTGCAAGCCGTGTGCAGTATGCGTTTGGCGGCGCATGCGTCCTTTTCACCGTGCACCGACAAGCGCCAAACGCAACCTGCTGCAGTTTGGTTGCGGTCGGCGCACCATGAAAAGGACGCATGCGCCGCCAAACGCATACTGCACATGGCCTGCGCCCCCAGTGATAAAGATAGGGGACGCAGGACGTATGCAGCGTCATGTGCCAGTAGGCGGAGCTACCGGTGGAGGCGCGTCAGGGGGCAGGGCTTAGCGGCGGCCGTGCGTAGGCTGTCGCTGCGCTCAAAAGCGCAAATGTGAAACTAGCCTAACACAGTTCTTTCATGGGTATATTAGACTCTTAAATATTTTATTGATTCAATGATTCATGCATACAGTTTACTGTGCATTGCGTAAAATTAAGGTAGGTTATCATTCTTATAAACCGCTTGGCCTGGTACAGTTTACAATATATTTTTGTTAAAAAATTTGACTATTGTCACACATACTATAGAACCTTTTTTGTGTGAAATTTTCTTGGTTTGAAATAAAAACCAAAATTGGCCTGCTACAGGTGTACACTTTTTAAATATTTTATTGAGGCCGTTCAGCTTACAAGGGTGTATATGACCTTGTTTGTAATTTTTAGAAGAATTTGCACTAGGCATAACCTTTTGGGGTGTGGGAAAACCACAACTATAAGTTGCTCATAATATTTGAATGTGGTACTACAGTTAGTGCCTTCAAGGTTGGAAGACCCTGCTTCTAATTTTTGGCTGGCTTTGCACTGTGCAGAACTTTTTTGAATGGAGGACTTCCACAACTATACTTTACTCATAATATTTAAGTGAGGCACTAAAGTTGGTGCCTTCAAGGGTGTATGGATGGCCCTACTTCTAATATGTGGCAAGCTTTGCACTAAGTGCATATCCTTTATGAGTCTAGGCGTACACTACATGACAATTTGAACACAATGTGTATGAAGCCCACCTTTATGTCTAGTCTAATACAGGGTGTATCTTAGTCCCTCTTGTATCACATTTTTAGCAGTTCTTGCTTTCTTCATAAATTACGCTATTATTTTTTAAAATAATATTTTGCTTTATATAAAAGTCATTATACAGGAAAGAATGTTTTTTAACATTTTTTTTTCCTGTGAACTCCAATTTCCTGTTGAATTTGAATGTTTTATGTGTCAGTCCATAAAGTGGAGTAAAATTGTGACACCATTGTTCTCAACAGTGATCTGGGAGTCAGAGATTCTTCCAGGGGTCTTATGCATCCTGTTCTTCTATTCAGTACTTTTTCCATCCTTTTGAACATTTTCACTGACCCCCAGACCTCTTCTTAGGTTCTGCAGGAAAAATCCTCTGATTTTTCATTTACTTCTATTATACTCGTTACTCGAAATGAGCACTTTTGAATTAGGAATTGCTTGGTTCAAGTAAGGAACATCTGAGCAGGTTAGTGCTCTCTCATCTCTAGTAATGTATGGAAAAAGCAAGAACTGCCAAAAATGTGATGGAAGAGGGACTCAGATACACCCTGTAATAAAGACACAAGGAGGACCTCAGACACATTATTTTCAATTTATTATGCAATAGTAGTCCTAGACTAATAAAGGTTATGCACTAAGTGCAAAGCCTGCCAGGAATTACAAGCAGGGGTATCCATACACACTTGAAGGCAACACATGTACTTACTCATTCAAATATTGTGAACAAAGTGTAGTTGTGGGACTCCTACACTCATGCAAGCTCTGCACACAGTGCAAAACCTGCCAAACATTCAACAGGGTCATCGATATACCTTTGAAGACACTAAATTAACTGTAGTTGCTGTAGTCCTACATTCATAGAGGCTTTATACAAAATTCAAAGTCTTGAAAAAAATCCCAGCTTCCAGGGCTGTAAGTGACCTAGCTTTGGATAGTGCCGGAGCCTCCGACATGTAGAAATGGGTGACAGCCCCCTGTGTCTCCCCCACCATTGCCTGCTCCCGCATAGAAGGTGCAAATCCCCAAGGACAGTACAATCTCTTGAGGGTTGTAGTCCTGTCTCGAGGCGCCTCGAGGAGTCACTCCCAGACCTATTCATTTTGCAAGAAGGCTTCATACTGCTACCTTCCTTCTTCATACCTACCGCATATCAGCAATGTTGCCTCTCCATTTTCAGCAATGTGAACCTGGTTGCAGACATCAGCTCTTGCAGCCTTCAAGGCAAGTGGTCCATTCCGACTGACTGTTGGTTGAATGAGAAGTGAACCACCATCTCCGCTACCGGTAGTACGTAACAACCATGTCCAGCATGTATACAGGAAGGCCTGTACTGAAATGGAACCTGAGAGTTACATCACTCCACAGAACTTTAATGGACAATTGCTGGAATCCATAACTATAGTACTCTTCTGGGCAACCTCTCTGTGTCAGGCTCATGAATCTTGCCTCTGCAAGCTGAATACTGTCAAGTTCCTCATAGATCAACCTTAAGGTCTCAACAGAAGATTGGTCTGGGGCTTGTGGGAACAAAGAAAATGCCACAGAAGGGACAGTATTGTAACCACTCGCTGTGATTCATCCCCTGATAATCGGGGGTCACAGGGTAAAAATAGCCTACATCTGTCCCTGAACAACCTAAACTGTTTTTCTACCCTGAAAATTTATCAGGAAGGGTCCCTAATGGCTCAGGAGAGGCTAACTGCATGTCAGAGGGTACAGACGTCAAAGCTTCTGCTGTCAGCGAAGGGCTCTGGGAAGCACTCTTCAGGTTATAAATCTTACCATGCAAGTGGGACTGTGATGATTCTGGCATTCCTTGGCCAGATATTAAATCATCTCTGTCATATTTATCACCTAATCACAAAATTTACAAATTGGATTCATACTGGTGGGCAAAAAAAGTATACGTCCAGTCGTAATCTGTCGCTGAGTCACAAATGTAATGCTGTGTCACTACTCATGGACAATCCATGAGATAGTGTTTTCAAGAGGTCCGGGGTAAGATACCAAGAGAGTTTGTCATAAACAGAGGTGTAAGACAAAAGCATAGTCAGGTCACAGTCCAATGTCAGGATTCCAGGAAGGTAGTGGATCTAGACAAAGGGGCTAGGCAGACCGATGGTGAAAGTCAAGGTCCAAGGTCAGGCAGCAAAAGATCAGAAATATAGCACTAGAAAACTAGATGCAAACACAACAATGAGTTAAAGCTACAACTTGTAGTAATCAGACACTGATGGTCAGCTAAATAGACAGTTCAACCAGAATCAGAGACAAATGGAAGAAACTCAGCACACCCCTGCTCTAATTGGACTACTGGACTGTCACTCGCAGTATTAGCAAAGCTCAGCACGCCCCTGTCTTAGATTGGATGGCTGAGCTGTTACTCACTGCATGCAGGACACAGTGATTGGTGGAATTGTGGCATCTTTTAGACTGAATCCATTCATGTCCAGTGTTGAGCACCACAAAATGCTACTGTAAGTGATGAAGGAAAAAATCCCATGTCTGCAATATGTTCATTACCTTCTCTCCAGAGTGTAAGGGGGATGACCAGACTGCGTGTACCTGCGTGCCGGGTCCAGAACTGTTAAGGCTGCATCCCATGTTTCCGGGGCGGAAGCAATAGCAAGTGGGGCCTTTCTCCTGACCGAGGAGGGTGGGGAGATAAAAGGAGCAAGCACGTGGAGCAGAGAAGTTTGGCATGAACCCAGGGCAGAGCACACCACTCACCTCTCTGCGCTCTGCCATGGGTTCATGCCAAACTGCTCTGCTTCCCCTTCCCCCACCGAGTACCGACCCTGCGACAGCCTCCATCTACTGTTAAGGTGCCACACCAGAGAAAGAGAGAAGTCGGGAGTGCTGAAGCAATCCAGAGAGAGAGGGACTACTGTGCTCAGGGAAGCCGTGTGTTCAGCAGCAGCCAGGGAAAGAAGGTCTTTGTCCTGGGAGCACCTGCCATGTGCAGGTCAGTGTCCGTCATCTCCTGCCACCAGCCGAGGGGACCAGATAGAAGGAGACGTGCAGTGTGAGCCCGGTGCCTACCAGAGAACAAGGCGTTGTATGGTTCGTGTCCGTGAGTACAGCGCACGTGCCACATAAGAGTGACTGGTACTGACACTTGAGCCCTGACATTGCCAGCGAATATTTGCCCAGACACTGGCGCCCTGACTTCACTAGTGTATATTTTCAGAGCCACATTGGGCTCATACAGGACTGTGGCCCGTAACATTGTCAGCCACTGCAGTATATGGACTAGGGACTCAGTGGAAGGTACCGGAGACCGTCCGCTGCCACCAGAAGACAGGGCATTGTTGAACACAGGACCCCATTGGATAAGACACAGCACCAGTCGTTGTTGGCGCTATTCACTTCATGGACTTAGGAAGCACTGACTCTCATCAGAACTGCCGTTATCTGAACCATTGTTCTTCAAATTATGCAAATTGTCTCATCAGAGAGGAAGAGGACTAGAACTCTAGTGCCACCTATTGGAGGTAGCAATCCTAAAAGTCAATGTTGACCCTTTAACGAGCCTAGTTACATGACTTAGGATAAAAGCCAAGCCAGAATCTCCATTTGCAGACACTGTGTTTTGGGGTACTGCCCCTCATCAGTGCAAAGTGGGAGAAGATCTGGTTTGGCTGTGAGAGAAGCGTCTGACCGATATCCAAGAAGTATCATTTCTCCTTGCGGAGAATGACATGCTAAGCATGTCGAGGTGACATGCTTAGCATGTCATTCTCCGCAAGGAGAAATGATACTTCTTGGATATCGGTCAGACGCCTCTCTCACAGTGAAAAATTAACACTGCACATCACTCTGAAAATGCCTTCCCTACCATCACGTATGGTGGTGGCATCATCATGATGTGGTGATGCTTTTCTTCAGCACAGATAGGGAAAATCTTCAGTGTAGATGGGAAGATGGATAGAGATAAATACAGGGCAATCTTGGAAGAAAACCTGTTAGCAAAGACTTTAGACTGCGGACAAGGTTCACCTTCCAGCGAGCCAACAACCCAAAACATACTGCCAGAGCTAAAATGCATGGCTTATATCAAAGCATATTTTATGTGTGTGAATGGTGCAATCACAGTCAAGGTCCAAACTCTACTGAGAATCTGTGACAAGACTTGAAAATTGTTGTTCACGAAGTCTCCATCCAATCTCACAGAGCGAGAGCGAGTGTGCAAAGGATAAAGAGAAAAAATGTCATCTCTGGATGTGCAACAATGGTAGAGACAGACCCCAAAATATTGGCAGTGTTAAGTGTAGCAAGTGTTGCTCCTACAAATTATTGACTCATGGGGGGATAAATACAAATGCACGTCAAAATTTTGTGATTTACATTTTTAAACTAATTAGAAAATCATGTCTCATATCCTCTACACTTCATGAAGATTTGGTACTTTGTGTTGGTATCACATAAAATCCCAATGAAAATATGTTTGTGGGAGTAATGTGAAAAAAATGTGAAGAAGTTCACGAGGTATTCATGCACTGTACATGTGTCATAGAGTGCAGGAGAGAGATCAAGGAACATGTTAGGCTACTTTCACACATCAGGTTTTCGTCGTCAGGCGCGATCCGGCGTCGTGCCGGAGCGCCGGATCCGGCAAATGTTTTGTAAAACCTGATGTGCCGGATCCGGTTTTCTGCCGGATCCGTCTTGTTCTTGACAGACAAAACCGGATCCGTCTCATCCGGTTCATCCGTTTTTCTATCCATTTTTCGACGGATTACGCCGGATCTGGTTTTTAAAATTGACCCTTGTGGCCTTCCGAACGGGATTGGCTACTGGAAAACTATATATAGCATGTTCTTACAGCCCTTCTTTGACCGGTTGTAGAGGAGAAAGTGCAGGTTGGAGAGAAGAGCAAGTTACTGGCGAAGATGGATGTTGTCATTGGAAATATTACCACTAGAAGTTCTGTGACGGTTTCAGTAATGAGGGACAATTTTGCACTATACTTTATGTCACCTCAAGGCAGAGTACACTGGCAGGATGACAGAGTGTGAAAGATTTGTGCCCTAACCAAACTTGTGTACCTTCTGTACCAACAGTATATACCTTTGCCAACCAAAGTTGGCTATCTTGTCATGGTCTTACTATTTTTAGCTTTAGGCCACAGGTGTGTACCTGGTTGTGTTTTATGCAAAGTATTTCACCTTTTAACAAAAGTTGTGTACATTGTTAGGAAATCACCAACAATAAACACAACTTTTCAGGTGAAATACTTTGCTTCAAACACAACCAGGAACACAACTGTGGCAAAAAGCTAAAATTTACCCACAGTTATATACCTGGTTTTGAATACCTTTTTACCTTTTAAATACCCTGTATTTAACCTTTTTTTTAAACATATTTCGCCGCAGAAAGAAATGACAGACAACCAGTGTAAACAATAATTTAACTTTTATTTAAAATATTTTTTTTTGTGTAAACTGTTTTTAAAGTTAAAAAAACTTTTTTAATAAAGGTTTGAAACCAACCAAATGGGCATTTTTATTACAAAAAAAACATTATAACTCGGTGTAGTGTGGGGTGGAAATACTGCTGGAGGGGCTGCGGGACACTTCGACAATGGGAGTGTGGAGAGAAGATTGGGATCGTGGTGGGGAAGGAACAGTTAGAGGTGATGGTGTGGAAAAAGCTACAGAATGGGTGGACATGTGGGAGGCAGAAGAGGTGGTGGGCGGTGGAGTGGAGGGTTGGGCAGGGACTGTAGGAGCAGATGATGTTGATGGGAAGTTGTATGGGGAAGGAGTTTGGTACGGGGAAGGAGTTTGGTACGGGGAAGGAGTTTGGTATGGGGCAGGTTGCTGGAAGTGGGGAGATGTCTGGTACTGGGGAGGTTGCTGCTACTGGGAAGGTTGCTGGTACTGGTGAGGTTGCTGGTATGTAATAGGAGGGGGAGGATGGAAAGTGGCTGGAGGGGGTGCAGATGTAATAGGAGGGGGAGGATGGAAAGTGGCTGGAGGGGGTGCAGGTGGAGGAACTACAGTGGTGGGAGGTGGAGGTTGGGAGGTAACCTGCTGTAGAGCACCGTGGCACGAATGCATTACATGCATCTGCTGGGTAGGAGATAGTGTTGCCATGCGCTCCACAACAGACCTGAAAAAGGTGTGGTTTGGCGAAGATCTTGCTTCTGAATGCATGGTTTGCAGAAGTGTCTTCACCTCCAGAATGCTGGAGTTGATCTGCTGAAAGCCTGCGGAGATTTGCTCTGACAAGACTTTTAGACAGTTCTGGAAAGATGCATTCAGATGCAAGAACTCTGGCGCATAAGTCTTTTCCTGACCCCTCTGCCGCTGCCGCCCAGTACCCACAGGTGTACTAGAGGTGGCAGGGGAAGAAGGGTGGGGTAAAGGGAAAGCGATCTCCTCACCAGCAGCTTCATGTAATGTAGGCGGCCACGATGCTCCTGTGCTGGTGGATGGGACAGATGGGTCGAATGTGTGGGAAGGCTGGGAAGGTGGAGATGTACCGGGGCGGTCGAAGTGTCCCTCGGTGCCGGTCTCCTCAGGGATCGCCTCAGAAGGGTCCAATTGTCCAGGCTCCCGAGTGCTGCTCACCGTGCTGTGGAATAAAGAGAAAAAAAAACAATTAAAATACTGACATGGTATGGCCCTGGCTGAAAAAAAAAGTTACATCTAACATTTTTTTTCACATGTGGTGTGTAATATTTACCTTCTAGTGACCATTGTTTCCCGGAGGAACGACAGGGCTTGTGCGTACTTGTACTTGCTCCTGCGTCCTCCAGATCCACTCGGGGGCCCGCATCTCTTTGTTGAACTCCTTCTTGAAACGATCCCTCACAGACCGCCACCGATTCACAATTCTGTTCCCTGAAACGAGAAAGGAGTGGTTAGTATACAACATCAGTGTTTCACAAACTCCAGTCCTCATGGTCCCCAGGGGTCATGTTTTCAGGATTTCCATAGTAAATAGAAATCCTGAACACATGATCCGTGGGGACCACGAGGACTGGAGTTCGGGAAACACTGGTTTACATCAAGCAACCGGTACTGTATATACTTACGCTCTTTAATCTGGGCCCGAACATCGAGGTCCTCCCAGCGGCCCACAAGGAGCGAACAGATTTCCTCCCAGAGTCGTCGGGTAACGATAAGGTCAGCGTGGCGGCGGTCAGCCATATTCCAGAGCGGCTCCCTTTCTCTGACGAGATCGATGAGGTGGTCCACATCGAGTCCTCCATCCTCACCGTCAGAGTCGGGAGCACGCTGTGAAGGCTGTTAAAGAAAAAGACAAAAATAACATAATTAGCCTCCACAAAAGAAATGAAATAAAAAGTGCAAAAAAACAAAGCAAAAATATTTATACTTACACGCTGGTGACCGCCGCGTTGCTGTCGCCGACGACCCTGGGAGGCACTGCGAGGACCTCTTGGCCGAGCACCAGATTGGGAAGACTAGAGAAGAAAACAAAAAATGTTATGTCTTTGGATGTAGGCATTTGTTTGCTGTGTGTGGTCTGCAGAACATTGTTTTCTATGTGTTGTGTGTAGTGTGATGTTGTGTTTCTGCGTTTGATGCAAAAAACTTACCAATTGTGAGCCCACTCCAAGTGTCTGTCCACCCCTTCCTTCTTCTTCTGGGAGCTCCTCTTCATCTTGTGAATCCTGTTTTGAAATAAAAGGCAATGAATACACATATATTACAGAGATGATGGATTTTGGAAATAAAAACTTACCGTCAAACGCTGACGATGCGAGGGAGGGCTCCCAGAAGATGATGTGCTGTCTTCCTGGTGGCCACACTCCATGCCTGTGGGTGGTGTTCCAGCTGCTGCCATTGCTGCTGCTGCTGCTGCTGCATCTATTGGGCGGCTGTTGAATAAAGAGAAACAAAGGGCCAATGAATATCTTGATATTCAATAGCCCTAGTTTGGAGGAATGGGGGATTTGATAATTACCGTCTCTCATCTGCTGCTGGCCTCCCCTCCTCAGCATGTTCCATTTGCTGCTCCATTTGGGGTGGTGGTGGTGCTGATGGTGCTGCAGTGGTTTCCTGCCTTCTCCTGCTGCGCTTGGTTGCTTTCTTGGGTGGCATGTTGGGTGTGGCTGTGGGTCCCACTGTCTTGCTTTTATATATGTCTTGTGGGCAGAGCTACTGAGCATGCTCAGACCAAAAAAACCGGATCCGGCCACCGGATCCGGCTTTCGCCGGATCAGGCGCATTGCGGCGCTCATAGGCTTTCATTGTGTGAAAAAGCCGGACGCGCCGGATCCGGCGTGTCCGGTTTTTTCGCCGGAGACAAAAAACGTTACAGTAGCCGTTTTTTCCAGACGCCGGATCGCGACACATTGCCGGATCTGGTGAAAACCGGATGAAACGCATGGCCATCCGGCGCGATCCGGCGCAAATGCAAGTCAATGGGGGGGAAACCAGATCCGGCATTGCATTTCGCCGGATCCGGTTTCTGTCAAAAGCGCCGGATCGCGCCTGATGGCGAAAACCTGATGTGTGAAAGAGGCCTTACAGTGTGGGTATTAGATTCTTTTCTGGAGATGCTATAGTCCATTGCCTTCCAGATAATTTTGTGCTGATATCTTTGTTATGTTACACCTTTGTAATTTGCAGAATTGTTTTTCCATTTGCTGATTAATTCTTACTGTTACTTTTCTACATACAAAATGCTGCATCCTACATAATAAGTACAGTCAGGACTCGCAGGGGCCATGAAGAAGACGCAGCTGTTTTTCCTCGCCGGACTCTGCATCTTCTCTTTTATCACAATGGTAAGAGGCAGTGTACTGATGGTGGACATTAATTACAGCATAAATCATATAAAAAGTTCTCTAGATTGGTCATGTATTGTGTATTTTAATTTCTTGCAATTTTTCAAGATTGCTGCAGTCATGGGTTTACCATGGCAGACAGAAGCCAGAAGACTGCAACGTCTTATTTCTCCTACTCCAGCACTGGTTAGAAGCACTTCACCTTCATATTAAATGGTGCAGGCTTCTTTTAGCAATTCAGGAATTAGTCTGCTCAGTCGAGAGCTCCTGGAAGTTTTCCTGCATTAAGGTTCTCAGCTGTTCACTGCTAGCTACTCCCATCTCCTATATACTCTGGGCCCTGGCTCGCACTCATTGCCAGAACTAGCTTATCCTGCATGATTCATAGATGGTGGCTGGAGGTCATTGTTTGAGAAGGTGTTTGGTGCATTTATCCAAAACTGTTGTTAGGTTTTGGGTGTGTGCTTATTCTCCTCTTTCTCCTACTTTTGTTTGACCCTATTCTCCACTCTTTAGTGTATACCTCTGTTGTTTGTGTGAGTATATTTGTATGATTGGCATTTTCCTTTATCCCTGTTCTCATTACCTTGTTAGTCTGGTTGGTATATTACAGTACACTACTATTCCCCTCTTTCCTGGATTGGAAAAGGGTACAGAGTGAGGGAAGATTCAAGAGCTAAGGCAAGGTACGTGACTCCGGCGTCTTCACCATCAAAGGTAACCCAGGGAACAAGGTCAGCTAGGGCGCCCCTAGTGTTAGGGACAGGGAATGAATACCTGACAACAGAGTTGTGTCAGCTGCATGCTGTTAGTGAAATGAACATGTTGGAAATTAAATCCAAAGCCAGTGCAGTTGTATATAGCGGACAATCATCTGTGGGCTAACTTTCATTAATGTCATGTAGGTTCAGGATAAATGTATCCATCTTAAATAGAATCAGCCAAGAATCAAATACACCAGATCACATAAATTTTAAATAGAAATTCCAGTCTTCATCATGATCTTTTGGCCACTTTGCTGCAATTCGTTGTTTCCTGTATTTTTTAAGTGCTCGATTTTACCCTGTCATGTCTATATCCATCACTCCATCCTTGAGCTCAGAGTCACGATTGGTTTTGAATGGACATAAAAAAGTTTGACAGTTACAGGGTAACTGCATTCTCAGAACTAGTAATGAGAACCAAAGTTTGAAGTGCCACCCATCATAAAGCATTGTCATATCCTAAAAACATGCCATAGCTTTACAAGATGAAGATGCTTCTTTAAATTCTTCATGCATTCTGATGACATACAGATGTAGCATTTGTCACACTAACTTTATTTACACTATGAACCATCATTGGGAGGAAAAGTTGCATAATGAAACCCAACGTAATTGAGCATCTGTTCTACGCTTGGCGAGAAGATGTGCTATGTTCACATCTATCACAGTCATGCTATGTCATTGGCTATAGATAGTTTATGAACCTTGAAATACTAATACTTTAAGGTGGTTGCTGATCAGTAGTGTAAGGACAACATCAATGCTCAAATGTGATCAAGCCATAACCACCATACATCTTTCAACCTTACAATTGTTCTTTAATTTCTATCAACCTGTGCGTTGCGCCTGTAATTGCTGGGGCTTAAGAACTTTGATCTATGATATTTAAGACTTAACAGTGTGGTCATAGAGTCATGGAATCATTTAATGTTACAGATAGAAGGGACCTTCTGGGTCATTGTGTCCAATCTCCTGCTCAATGCAGAATTCACTAAACCATCTCAGACAGATGTCTGTCCATCCTCTGTTTGAAGACTTCAATTGAAGGAGAACTCACCACCTCTCGTGACAGCCTGTTGTATCAAAGAATTCAAATCAGAGTCTGTGGCAGATCCTAATGCTCATCTCTTTTCGTAACTGATGCAGGCATCAAGGGAGAGGGTTATGAGGAAAGATGAACGAGTCTGACAAAATTGGATTCTCCAAATTTGCTCGAATTTATTCAATGTAAATTGAACTGCTAGTAAAATCCATTTATTGTGCTAGACAGGTCTCTCCAGATGCCAAAGTCTAAGAAAATAAGGGTTAATATATAAGTAATATTATAATTACCTTGACCTTCACCTGTGTCGTGCCACAGCTTCCCTCTTGCTCATTTGCTGGCTTTCCTATTCCCCTGGTTTCAGTCTTCTCTTCCATTTCAATTTTCTTCAATGTGTCAGGAACACCGCACTGCACTTGCTCACTGAGCCAGTGCGTGTGTCCTGAGTACAAAAACAGTGCTCAAAGATACCTGCAGAGCGGGACAGCAGTGGTGACGATGCATGCTTCAGACTAACAGGACCTGAAGCACGTGACTGCTGGGGGCGTGACCTAAGCTCCACAGAGCTAGGAACTGCAGGGAAACTCCTAGAAAGGTAACTACGGGACAAGTTACCAAGGGGCTTAGACAGAAACCAGATCAAGCCGGGGTCAAAGCACGAGATAGCAGGACAGTACCAAAGGGTTAGACAGAGCGAATAGTCAGGACGTAGCAATAGATCAGAAAACCAGAACGGGCAATGGACGGTACAATAGGGACAACCTGTAACGGAGTAACAATAGCCAAGCCAGGAGGTCAGAACCGGAGAAGACAATAGTACCAAAATGAGAGACGGAGTTCAGAGTGAGGGGACAGACCGGGTCATACACGGGAATCAAACAAGCAATGCAGAATACACGCACACCAGGGGGGTCAGACACACAGCCAGAATAACAGTATAGCTGACAGGGAATCCTAGTCTGGAGTAAGTATAAATATCCCTCCCAGATCCAAAGAGAGGCCGGCAAAAGTTAACCCTGTGAGAACAGGACATTATCCATGTCCTAACCATGACACAATGCTTGCTCAACAAACCCCATGCATCATCACAGCATTTGTCTTTTTGCGACATATTGGCAACACTTGAGGCACAGTTAATTTAAAGACACTTTAGAGTGATTGTAGTAGGGAAAACCAGAGCAGTTGGGAGGAAGTGAGATAGGAGAAAGCTGAGTAGCTACAGGACAGATGATGGGCCAAGGACCTAATCGAATTGCTAAAAAATCAGACTCTGGTGACTTCAAGTCTGTAGTGAAATTTGAAGGGAATTCAATTCTCCTCTAATCCGTTTGCTAATTTCTAATTATGAGTTTGAAAGTCAAATGAGGGGCAACAAAAACCTATTTACTAGACCAAAGTAGTCAGAGATCGATAGAATTTTCATCCGAGCTGTACATCATATCGCTGAAATGTATTAACTGTGGTTACAACATGGCTTCTACTAGCTAAATAGATATTTTGAATTTTGGTTTCTTAAAGCTATACAGTGGGGCAAAAAAGTATTTAGTCAGTCAGCAATAGTGCAAGTTCCACCACTTAAAAAGATGAGAGGCGTCTGTAATTTACATCATAGGTAGACCTCAACTATGGGAGACAAACTGAGAAAAAAAAATCCAGAAAATCACATTGTCTGTTTTTTTTTCATTTTATTTGCATATTATGGTGGAAAATAAGTATTTGGCCAGAAACAAGCAATCAAGATTTCTGGCTCTCACAGACCTGTAACTTCTTCTTTAAGAGTCTCCTCTTTCCTCCACTCATTACCTGTAGTAATGGCACCTGTTTAAACTTGTTATCAGTATAAAAAGACACCTGTGCACACCCTCAAACAGTCTGACTCCAAACTCCACTATGGTGAAGACCAAAGAGCTGTCAAAGGACACCAGAAACAAAATTGTAGCCCTGCACCAGGCTGGGAAGACTGAATCTGCAATAGCCAACCAGCTTGGAGTGAAGAAATCAACTGTGGGAGCAATAATTAGAAAATGGAAGACATACAAGACCACTGATAATCTCCCTCGATCTGGTGCTCCACGCAAAATCCCACCCCGTGGGGTCAGAGTGATCACAAGAACGGTGAGCAAAAATCCCAGAACCACGCGGGGGGACCTAGTGAATGAACTGCAGAGAGCTGGGACCAATGTAACAAGGCCTACCATAAGTAACACACTATGCCACCATGGACTCAGATCCTGCAGTGCCAGACGTGTCCCACTGCTTAAGCCTGTACATGTCCGGGCCCGTCTGAAGTTTGCTAGAGAGCATTTGGATGATCCAGAGGAGTTTTGGGAGAATGTCCTATGGTCTGATGAAACCAAACTGGAACTGTTTGGTAGAAACACAACTTGTCGTGTTTGGAGGAAAAAGAATACTGAGTTGCATCCATCAAACACCATACCTACTGTAAAGCATGGTGGTGGAAACATCATGCTTTGGGGCTGTTTCTCTGCAAAGGGGCCAGGACAACTGATCCGGGTACATGAAAGAATGAATGGGGCCATGTATCGTGAGATTTTGAGTGCAAACCTCCTTCCATCAGCAAGGGCATTGATGATGAAACGTGGCTGGGTCTTTCAACATGACAATGATCCAAAGCACACCGCCAGGGCAACGAAGGAGTGGCTTCGTAAGAAGAATTTCAAGGTCCTGGAGTGGCCTAGCCAGTCTCCAGATCTCAACCCTATAGAAAACCTTTGGAGGGAGTTGAAAGTCCGTGTTGCCAAGCGAAAAGCCAAAAACATCACTGCTCTAGAGGAGATCTGCATGGAGGAATGGGCCAACATACCAACAACAGTGTGTGGCAACCTTGTGAAGACTTACAGAAAACGTTTGACCTCTGTCATTGCCAACAAAGGATATATCACAAAGTATTGAGATGAAATTTTGTTTCTGACCAAATACTTATTTTCCACCATAATATGCAAATAAAATGAAAAAAAACAGACAATGTGATTTTCTGAATTTTTTTTTCTCAGTTTGTCTCCCATAGTTGAGGTCTACCTATGATGTAAATTACAGACGCCTCTCATCTTTTTAAGTGGTGGAACTTGCACTATTGCTGACTGACTAAATACTTTTTTGCCCCACTGTATCTCCAGTGATGTGTGTTACTTATTAACCCATGTTAACTTTTTCCAAGTTTACTTACAGATTTTTTTGGAGACCAGACGCTACAAAAGTTCCCATGCAGTTTTCAGTACCTCGAAAATTCCCAAAGAAAACCCAACTGGATGAAGAACTTCACACGCTCCTGAAACTGACAGAATGGCCACTGCCGCCTAACAATCCCAATTTGGAATTTTCTACCCACTCAAAAACTTCAGTGTTTTCTTTACTTAATCCCCGGTCTACCTATGTTGAGGGAGAAAAATTGGAGGTATTTATCATAGCCAAGGACCATAAAGGTCGGGCAAAGAGCTATGGTGGGGATTTTTTTCATGCAAAGCTTCATTCCCCAAGTCTGAAAGCTGGAGTGAGTGGATCTGTGACAGACCACAAGAACGGCTCCTACACAGCTTCCTTCATTCTTCAGTGGCCTGGTGAGACCATGGTCTCCATAAAGCTCATGTATTCCAGTGAAGCCATTTCAATTTTACATGAAAAAAGAGAGACACGACCAGATAAGGTAAGGTAATACAGAGAACTCATTAAATCATTTAATTGGTGGCCAATGAGTTACAAAAGAGAATTTCTATTGCCAAAATACTCAAAATTTGAAAATGTAGAGGTAAATTTTACCTAAACTTGAATTTTTAATCATATTTTAGCAATATTTTCAATTAAAATTTTTTTGTCCAAGTAAGGACTAAGGCTGGTTTCACATTTGCGTTTTTTAGCGCTGGAAAAAAACGCATACCTGCGCATGCGTTTTTTCCCCTATATTTAACATGGGTGCGCATACCTGCGCGCTGGTAAGCGCATGTATGCGATTTTCATGCGCTGCGTTTTTTTGGGGTGTGCGTTGGTATTTTCCAGACGCAGCATGTTGCATTTTTTGGCCCTGCAAAAAAGCGCATGCGCACATATGCGCACGTTTTGCGCTAAAAATGGCCATTATAGCCTATGGATGCGCATATGTGCGCACTGGCATGCTCATGTATGCGTTTTTTTGCATATGCGTTTTTTTTTTTAACCATGGAATTTAGGGGTTTGGGTTAGAGTTAGGGTTAGTTAAGGGGGTTTAGGGTTAGGGTTAGGGTCAGGGTCAGGGTTAGGGTTGGGGTTTGGGTCAGGGTTAGGGTTAAGTATGGTTTGGTTAAGGGTTAGGGTCAGGGTTAGGGTCAGGATTAGGGTTAAGTATGGTTTTGTTAAGGGTTAGGGTCAGGGTTAGGGTTAGGGTTAGGGTCAGGGTTAGGGTTAGGGTCAGGGTTAGGGTTAGGGTCAGGGTTAGGGTTAAGTATGGTTTTGTTAAGGATTAGGGTCAGGGTTAGGGTCAGGATTAGGGTTAAGTATGGTTTTGTTAAGGGTTAGGGTCAGGGTTAGGGTTAGGGTTAGGGTTAGGGTCAGGGTTAGGGTTAGGGTTAGGGTCAGGGTTAGGGTTAGGGTCAGGGTTAGGGTTAAGTATGGTTTTGTTAAGGATTAGGGTCAGGGTTAGGGTCAGGATTAGGGTTAAGTATGGTTTTGTTAAGGGTTAGGGTCAGGGTTAGGGTTAGGGTCAGGGTTAGGGTCAGGATTAGGGTTAAGTATGGTTTGGTTAAGGGTTAGGGTCAGGGTTAGGGTTAGGGTTAGGGTTAGGGTCAGGGTTAGGGTTAAGTATGGTTTTGTTAAGGGTTAGGGTCAGGGTTAGGGTTAGGGTTAGGGTCAGGGTTAGGGTTAGGGTTAGGGTTAGGGTTAGGGTCAGGGTTAGGGTTAGGGTTAGGGTTAGTTAGGGTTTAGGGTTTGGGTTAGGGTTAAGTATGATTTGGTTAAGGGTTAGGGTCAGGGTTAGGGTTAGGGTCAGGGTTAGGGTTAGTAAAGTCATGGTTTGGGTAGTGTGAGGGGCCACCTAAAAATGTTGGAAAAAAATGCAAACGCGGTAAAAACGCACTAAAAACGCATACAAACGCATAAAAACGCTGCGTTTTTTTCATGCATGCTCATAAAAATGCTTGAAAAAAACGCAGCAGTTGTATGCTTATGTATGCGTTTTTTCAATGCGTTTTTTTGCGGGGAAAACGCGCTGCAAAAAAAAGCAAGTGTGAAACTAGCCTAAGCTGGCTTAAATAAGTTTGTATTTTTATTTTGAGGCATTGGACATTGCATCAAACTACTAACTTGACCGATCATAGCCCTTTAGCCCTATGTGGTTTCATACAGGGAATGATAGAAGAAAAGGGAAGGTTTAAGAAAGGAAATACAGTAAGGAGGGATGAAAGGAGGCAAGAAAGTGAAAAAGGAAGGGAGAGAGGAAAGAAGGTAAGGAAATAGGAAAGGTAGTAAGGAAGGAAAAAAGTAATGAGGGATAAAAAAGGAAGGAGGAAGGAAGGCAGGGAGTAAAAGGAGAAAGAGTGAGGAATGTAAAAATAATAATACGTTTTTATAATATTAATAACTTTTATTTCTATAGTGCCAACATATCCAACAGGCTTGGATTATGGAGGATGTTAGTCTAAGGTCATTAATGGAATGGAGGGCACGGGTAGGGTGATAGACAGAGATGAGGAACGAGATGTTGGGTGGTACAAAACTGTGAAGAGCTTTGTGGGTGAGAGAGAAGAATCTATACTGGATGCTGTAGTGGATGGGTAACCAGTGCAATGGCTGGCAAAAGGTAATGGCATCGGTGCAGAGGTTGGAGAGGAAGGACTGCTGCAATCAGGATGGATTGGAGAAGGGAGAGTTTAGGAAAAGGGAAACCGATTAGAAGAGTTTTGGTAGTCCAGATGAGGATGAATTAGAGCAACAGTAAAGGAGCAATGCACTTTAATATGAAAGGATGAAAGGAAGGAAGAAGGAAGATCGGGAGGGAAAAGGTATGGAGAAACAGACAGTAAGGAAGGAAGGAATTACTAATAGAAGGATGGAAATAGTGTATGGGGTAAAGAAGAGAGGAGTGATAAAAGGAGGAAAGCGATAAAAGGGACAAAAGGAGAGTAGAAGGAAGGAATAATTGGAGTTAGGAAGGAAGAGATGAAGGAAAGAAGCAATGATTGGAGTTAAAATGAAGGAAAGAAGAAAAACAAAATATAAGGGATGGCAGGAGGAGAGAAGGACCAAATGAATTTTACAGCTATTTTGAAATTATTTTGTATTTAGCTTCTTCGGAATCAGCTAATATAGACATAACTGTTCTGAGTTCATTCTCACCAGTTGTGAGTTCCCCTTCTGGACTCCCTCTGGTGGTGATGGGAGGTGGTGCGGCTGGTTTGATTAGTGGAGATCTGCCACCTGAGAATGAAGATGACGATTGGATCTCAGGATTCTCAGATTGGATTTAAGACAGCCGACGCCCTATTCAGTTGCTGGTGATTCCTTCTGGCTTGTCAGCTCTTGGTTTTCAGCTCTGTTCCAGTCATCAAAAGCTAAGTTTTTCTGCTAATGTTCACACTTGATTTTGTTGGTCTATTCAGTTTTTTGTGTGGTCTGCCAGCCCCGGCTGGGGGCTGAGCTGAATTTCCACTCTTATTTATCGGTATTTTGCCAATTGGCTTTTTGTCCCTTACTAGTTCGGTCTCTTTTTGCTCTGTCTCAGAATATTTCAGAGTACTGATATAGTGGGAGAAGTCTAGTGACTTCAGGGTTAATTTTGTTATCAGAACTGTTGGACATTATTTTGTAGGGTTTTTTGCAGGTTGCAGATAGTGTCTTTCCTTTCCCTTCCTGTCTAGTAAGTTTGGGCCCCATCGTTTGCTCGGCCTATTTTCCTGCCTTTGTTTGTGCCTTCATCTTGTTTCACTGTCAATACATGTGTGGGGGCTATCTATTCCTTTGGGGTCCGCTCTGGGGCAGTTAGTTTTCCCTTTTCTTGCTTTAGGCTTATGTAGTCCTCCGGCCGTGACGAGGCATCTAGATTCATTGTAGGCACGCTCCATGCCAACTGCTAGTTGTGTGGTAAGATCAGGGATCTGCAATCTGCATAGTTACCAACCACTCTGATTTCTGTGGCTTAGCTTGTTTGCTTTTTTCTCTACGGTGACCCATTCATAACAGAATCACCAGCCATACCGCAGATTCTAGGGTACTCAAAAGCAGGAAAGAATTGTAAATAAAAAAAAAAGTGTCAGAATTTTTTTTTTATGTATATTTTTTCCCCTTTTTCTCTGGGGCCGTAGGAGGATTTTTTTTTCTTTTTAAATGGAGATTAAGCAATTGTCTGATCGTGTGGAGCAGCTTACTGCTCAAGTGCGGGGAATTTCTGCCTATCTCGCTCATTCACATGCTGCTGAACCAAGGATCCCTACTCCTTATGTGTTTTTTGGGGATCGGTCTAAATTTTTGAATTTTAAGAATAATTGTAAATTATTTCTTGCTTTGAAGCCTAATTCATCGGGGAGCTCTGCGCAGTAGGTTAAAATTGTCATCTTTTTGCTGCGTGGCGATCCCCAGGATTGGGCGTTTTCTTTGACACTTGAAGATCCTATTCTGACTAATATGGATGCATTTTTTCAAGCCTTGGGGTTGTTGTATGATGAACCTAATGCTATGGATCAAGCTGAGAAAGCCCTATTAGCATTGTACCAGGGTCAGGATTCTGCAGAGTTATACTGCCAAAAATTCCGAAAGTGGGCAGTCCTTACTACCTGGAATGATAATGCCTTGGCAGCTCTCTTTCGGAAGGGTTTGTCAGAAACCGTAAAATATACTATGGTGGGATTTCCTGTTCCCTCTGGTCTTGACGATTCTTTGTCATTAGCCATTCAAATTGATCTGCGTTTATGTGAACGCAAAACTACACAAGAGGAGTTGCCACCTTTTGGACAAATGTCTGAACCTATGCAATGTGATGGGTTTTGTCTCGGGCGCAACGTCAGGAGTTTAGAAGGCGTAAAAAGCTGTGTTTTTTCTGTGGTGACATCTCTCATACTATTTCTGCCTGCCCAAAACAGGAGAAACGTTTTGCACACACATTTGCTGTGGGCAGTATACAACCTAAGTTTCTTTTGGCAATTACTCTGATCTGCTCCTTATCCACGTTTTCCACGAAGGCGTTTGTGGATTCAGGAGCAGCGTTGAATCTAATGGATTTAGACTTTGCTAAACATTGTGGTTTTTCCATGACGCCTCTGTGGACGCCTATTCCTTTGAGGGGTATTGATGCTACTCCTTTGGCAGAGAATAAACCTCAGTTTTGGACCCAGGTGACGATGCGGGTTGTCCCAGACCACCAAGAAAATTGTAAATTTTTGGTGCTGCATAATTTGCATGATACTATTGTTCTGGGTTTTCCTTGGTTGCAAACTCATAATCCAGTTTTGGATTGTTAATCTGTGTCTGTGGTGAGTTGGGGTTGTCGGTGTGTTCGGGACGCTCCTGTTTTCTCCACCTCTCCTCAGTCTCATGATATTCCTGATTATCTGGCCGATTTTTCTGATGTATATAGTGAGAGCAAGTCTGCATCTTTGCCTCCTCATAGGAGTTATGACTGTGCAATTGAGTTGATGCCTGGGTGTAAATTTCCCAAGGGTCGGCTTTTCAACTTATCAATACCCGGACATGATGCTATGCGATCCTATATTAAGGAGTCATTGGAGAAGGGTCATATTACACCATCCTCGTCACCTTTAGGTACTGGTTTTTTTTTGTGGCCAAAAAAGATGGTTCATTAAGACCGTGTATTGATTATCGTTCCCTTAACAAGATGACGGTTAAATGTCAGTACCCGTTACCTCTGATGTCTGATTTATTCTCCAGAGTTAAGAGTACCTGCTGGTTTACTAAGTTTGACCTCAGGGGGGCATATAATCTTATTCGCATCAAGCATGGGGATGAATGCAAGACGGCGCTTAATACTCCAGAGGGACATTTTGAGTACCTGGTGATGCCTTTTGGGCTCACTAATGCCCCTTCTGTCTTCCAGTCCTTTATGAATGATATTTTCTGTGACTTTGTGGATAAGTTTTTGATCATCTATCTTTTCTAGTGATTGGGATTCTCATGTGGAACACGTCCGGATTGTGTTTCGGATTTTGAGGGAGAATTCCCTGTTTGTTAAGGGATTGAAATGCCTCTTTGGTGTACAGAGTATTTCATTTTTGGAATTTATCTTATCTCCATCGACTATTGAAATGGACCCGGCCAAGGTACAGGCCATTTATGATTGGGTTCAGCCTACTTCTTTGAAGGCCCTCCAGAAGTTTTTGGGTTTTGCTAATTTCTATCGTAAATTTATAGGTAATTTTTCTGGTATTGTCAAACCACTGACTGATCTGACGAAGAAGGGCGCTGATGTATTGAATTGGTCTCCTGAGGCTATCTCAGCATTTCAGGAGCTTAAGCAGAAATTTATTTCGCTCCAGTTTTACGGCAACCTGATGTCTCACTTCTATTTCAGGTGGAGGTAGATGCTTCTGAGATTGGTGCAGGAGCTGTTTTGTCCCAAAAAGACCCTGTGACTTCTAAGATGAATCCCTGTGCCTTCTTTTCTCGAAAGTTCTCCCCATCTGAATGCAATTATGACGTGGGGAATCGGGAGTTGTTGGCCATGAAGTGGGCATTTGAGGAGTGGAGACATTGGTTGGAGGGAGCTAGACATCAAGTGGTCCTCACCGATCACAAGAATTTGATTTATCTGGAGTCGGCCAAACGCTTGAATCCTAGACAGGCTAGATGGGCCTTGTTTTTCACGCGTTTTCATTTTGTGGTCTCTTTTCTTCCGGGCACTAAGAATGTTAAGGCAGACGCCCTTTCTAGGAGATTCTTTGCCGATTCTCTTAGTGTGACCGAGACTA